>NC_133160.1:28964915-30214915 GCF_040802235.1 Manis javanica | reverse complement strand
GGAAGCTCTGCCTATTCCTAGTTTGCTTAAAACCTTTAATAATGAATAGATTTGTAATTTTATCAAATGCGTTGATATGGTCCTTATCCTTTCATTTGTTAGGGGATTTTTCCAATGTTAAACCCTCCTGTATTCCTGGAATAAAACCAACTAGGACATGATTTCCTGAATTGGGCTTGATAATTTTTTGTTTAAGATTTTACAAAGAAGTTCATGGTGTGATTAGTCAATAATTTTCCTTTAACTGTCTTTCTCTGGTTTTGATATCAGAGTTATACCAGCATCATAAAATTGAGAAGTATTTCCTATTTTTCTATTATCTGAAAGAGTTTGCATAGATTGGAATTATCTATTACAGAATGCTCGATAAAACTGGACTTTTAAAACCATCAGTGTCTCATATATTCTTGAAGGAAAGTTTTAAACTACTAATTCAATTTCTTCGAAGGTTAGTTATAGAACACTGATGTTCTCTATTTCCTCTCTAGTCCATGTTGTTGTATAGTATTTTAAAAGAAATTTATCCATGTCATAATTGTTTTTTAATTTATCATTTTAAAAGTTATTCTTAATACCTTTTCCTATGTTTTTAATTTTCCCTACATCTGTGACTTTCTCCCTTTATTCCTGATATTATTTAATTTTGCTTTTGCCTTTTTTATTGATTAATCTTTTCAGAGGTTTATTCTATTTTCAAAGAATCAACTTGTAGCTTTGTTAATGGTCTGCAATGGGTATTTCTTAGATAATGGGAGTTTGCTTTTATCTTAATTGTTTCCTTCTTTCTACATCAGATTTTTTTTGCTGTTCTTTTTATAACTTAAGTTGCATGCTAAGCTAATGAAGTTCTAGCCTTTTCTAAGATAAGCATTTAAAATATAAATTTTCATTAAGGGTACCTCTTTAGCTGTGGTCACAAGTTTTGATATGTGATGTTTTTGTTTTAGTTCAATTAAACAAATCCTTTTCTGATTGCCATTATGATTTCTTCATTGCTCTGTGAATCGTTTGGGTCTTTAATTTAGAAGCACATCTTAAAACATGCAAACATGGGGGACGAAAAGGGGAGGCAGACACTGAGCTGCAAACACTGAGCCTGTTCTCTTTGTCAGAACAATAGACACAGGGCATGATGCTTCCAGGGAGCACCATGAGCAAGGGACAGAGAGACACAGGGGGGGAAGAAGAGAAAGAGAAGACTGAGGTTTTAAAATATGATGATTAAGTTTGATGCCCATGAATAGCTGAGCCCCACCCCCTTATTTGTAAAAGGAAATAACAGTAATAGCTCCGAAGTGCTTTTCATAAGTATCCAGTAGCCACCATGAGGTCCCTGAGCAGTGGGAGTTTTGACTCTCTTTTTACAGATGAGGAAAAACTACGGCTTTAAGACATTATTATGTCATTATTATTGGGCAGTAAAGAATTTAACCTTGCTCAAAGAGTGGTCTGGACTTTGCTATACCATGAAGTAAAGATTGTCATTTCAACAAATGGTGCTGGAGTAACTGGATATCCCCATGCAAAAGAAAATGAATCTAGAAGCAGACGTTCCACCCTTCCCCAAAATTAACTCAAAGTGGATCACAGACCTAAACATAAAATGCAAAACTATAAAGTTCCTAAAAAATAATGTAGAGAAAATCTAAATGACCTTGCATTTGGCAATGAATTTTTAGATACAGCATCAAGACACAGTCCATGAAAGAAAGAACTGATAATCCAAATTTAATTAAGATTTAAAACCATTCTGCAAGAGACACTGTCAAGAGAATGAGAAGACAAGCCACAGACTAGGAGAAAATATTTGCAAACGAATATCTGATAAAACACTGTTATCCAAAATATACAAAGAACATCTAATTCTCAAAAATATGAAAACAAACAACTAGATTAAAAAATGAGCCAAAGACATTGACCAAAGACTTCACCAGAGAAGATTTACAGGTGGCAAATAAGCATATGAAAAGACGCTACGCATCATATGTCATCGGGGAAATGCAGCTGGAAGCAGCAATGAGATACCACTATGTGCCTATCACAGTGGCCAAGATCCAAAACAACACCAAATGCTGGCAAGAATGTGGAGCAACAGGAACTCTTATTCATTGGTGCTACAAATGTAAGATGGTGCAGCTACATGAGAAGACAGCTGATCTTCCCATCTGATCCAGCAGTTGTGCTCTTTGGTATTTACCCAAAGAAGATGAAAACTTAAGTACACAAAAATACCTGCACATATATGTTTACAAAAGCTTTCTTCATAATTGCCAAAGCTTGGAAGCAACCAAGACGACCTTGAGTGGGTAAATGGATAAATAAACTGGAGAACATCCAGGCAGTGGAATATTATCCAGTGCTAAAAAGACATGAGCTATCAAGCCATGAAGAGACATAGAAGAAACTTAAATGCATATGACTAAGTGACAGGGGCCTATATGCAAAAGCTACATACTGTTTGATTTCAACGATATGATATTCTAGAAAAAGGAACACTATGGAGATAGTAAAAAGATCAGTGGTTGTAAGGGATTATGGGGGAGAGAAAGAGGAATAGGCAGGGCACAGAGGATTTTTCAGGCAAGGAAACTACCCCATGATATCAGAATGGTGGATATATGTCAAAACCCACAGAATATACACCAACAGTGAACCCTAATGCCAACCAAGGACTCGGATGACAATGTGTCGATGCTGGTTCATCATCAGTGTAGGTAAATGCAGGCACCTCTCTGGGACAGGATTTTAATGCAGGGGAGGCTGTCAGGGGGCTGGAGATATATGGGAAATCTCTGCACCTTCCACTCAATTGTCTGTGAACCTAAAACTGCTCTAAATGATAAAGTCTATTAAAACAAAAAGCCCCCACTGGACAGAGCCCTGCTACTGTCTGCCTCCCAGAGGCCCACCCTGCCTAAGAGCCCACAGGAGGCAACCTTTAAACTTAAGCAGTCAGGGTCCTTCTAGCTGGATGCCCACAAACAGCAGCATCAAAACATCTTTCTCAGCCTCTTTGATGGTCCTAAAAACCCTGCATGTGAGCATCAAGTATATCACAGAGCACAACTGAGAGGCAAAGACCCCAGGGAGGGAACCTCAGAGTCATTACCCCTCTGTGTGAATGAGTTTGTCAGAGGCTCTTCTGAGAGCAGGAGAGGGACACAGGACACCTGCACAGGGGTTTCAGACCCATGATACACAGCACACGGCATAGTAAACCTTTGGCTAACCAAGGTGAATTCTCCAGGTCTTGGCTCAGTACCACTCCCAGGGGAAAGCACTAGTCTCCAGGTCGCAGATCTGCATGTTTACACTGGCTTTCTGTGAAAATGCCTCATTCCTGCGGGGGGGATTACAGGCAGCAAGCCAGCTAGCGCAGGGCCAAGTTTGGGGAATGCACGGGCTTCTTGTGATTTTAAAGCCACACTCCAGAGGGGCTGTCTACTCTGCTCATGCGCAGCTGGCTCCAATCATTAGCCCCCACCCCCAACTCCAGCCATACCCTGAGGCCAGGGGCTGCCATTAGCAGTGAGAGGGGTGGGAAAAGTTATCAAAGTCATGGGAGGGAAGAAGGGGTCAGGAGTTAGGCAGGCAAGAGAGAAATGAGAGAGGAAATGGGTCTTTCTGTTGTAAAGCATATTGGAAGATGTGTGAGGATCAAATCCAGAACCCCATGAGGCTCATTCCATGTGTACCAGGGTTGGACCAGAGGCCATCCCCAGCCGTCCACCTGAGTTGGCTCCGCAGCCTTGTTCGTTCTGACTCAGAACCCCCAGCCCATTTTAGCCAGCCACCTCCAATTCTGAGCTTGCAGAAGCAGCCTGGGCACAAATTCTATCTTGGGAAGTTCTTCCTTTCTCTCACCACTAAAAATAAACCATCTCAGCTGCCCAATGTGGTTTGCGACAGACCCTCCCAGTGACTCCACTCCTACAACTAAGGAAAATAGAGATGATATATTGAGTGTGACATGGCTTCCCAGCCACTGCCTCATTCTTTCCTCCCTACAACCCACTTCACTCTGTCCAAGACTTCTTGGAAACACTAGATTTCAGGAAAAAGTCATGAGGTTATTAAGTCATATGTGGTGTGAAATGACAAATATGGCCTGTTGGTGCCCCCCTAGAATTGGGGGTTAAAAAAAACTGTGAGTGACGGGGGAGAAATAAAAAGCCAGAATTGGTGGGGAACACCAGGATAGTCTTCTCCAGAAACAAGAGCCATTATGACTGGGATGGAAACAAAGAAAAACAATTAATTGTGACATTGAATTGTGCTCACAACTGGTGATTTCTTCCTGTGGTCAACTGCTCTAAGCAAGAACTACTTGAGTGAATGTGATTCATTTCTGCAATTTTTTCTAACCTGAGCTTTTAATTTTAGACCAGGGATCCAAGTTAAATATTTCATGTGAACAGACCAAGAATAGAAGATGAGAAAAAAATAACGGAAAAAAGAAAACCCGAAAACCCTTCATTAGACAAACTGCAATGCATATTCAGTCCCTTCGTGGAATGTCAGTGATAAATCAGGCACTATGCTCTAGATAATTCTATGTCCACTAACAGCTCCCACCCCGCCATGCTATGCAAACTCATGACATCTTGGGTTCCATTTCCTCCACAAGGAGACTACTGATCCGCTTATGCATGCAAAGTTGTCCTGAGTGGAGATTCCTCTCCTAGGAGGCCTTTTGGCACAGCCACATCTACCTCCAAATGCATGAATTTCTCAAGGTGATATAGCCTTGGGTGGGCTGGGTAGGAGACATATCTGGAAAGCCATTTAAATATGCTTTTCTGCAATTCCTACCAGGAAGGGTTGGGTGGCCTGTTTCAGCCCATGTCTAAGTTCTTCTCTTCCCCTAGCTGATAGTATCTCCTCTTCCATCCTGCCTACTGTGGACAAGGCAGCTGTGTTCTGAACCATCATCTCCCTTCCTCCTTCCACTTCTGACTCCAAGAGCAGCCCAAAGGATGGTTTGGGAGTCTGTGGGCCCCTCATGGGTAGGGATGGACCCCATATTGCCTTTCTCCAAGACTCCTGTTTCCATATCCAGATTGGGACCTCCCTGGGGGTAATGGTCTCTCCTTACTGGGAGCAAATGACCTGGAATCTGGCCTCCAAGAGCCCCCTCTCAGTCCAGGGTCCTAACTGCTGGGACTTGATGAATCAGCTTATTTTATTCTCTTAAGACTTTCTAAAGTTTTGTATGATAACCCTAGAACTTCACTCTACATTTGGCTTCATTTGATCTTGGTAAGCCTTTGATTTGGGGCATTGTGTTGGGCCATAGACTCCATGAAAGGAAAACCCCTCACTTCTCCCCTGCCTGCCTGGGGATAAGAAAGCCAAATGCTGGGAAATGCCATTCCTGCCCTTGGCACCAGGTTACTTCCCAGTCCTGAAGGGCTCCACTGGAACCAGCTACTGCCCAGCCCCCGGGGCACTGCTGGAGCAAGGCTGCTGCTAACTGATTAATGTTCCCCAGGCCAGAGAGGTTCCTCAGAGGCTATTTTTACCCACTCCCTCACTTGGGGTTTTCGACAAATCCTGTGGACAGGCCAGTCCTCTTACAGCTTACCTCCCACAGCTTGTTAAGTCCCACCACTGAAATTCAGCTACTATTTATAGCGTGAGCTCAATCCTATAAAGTGCAATTGTTCCTTAAACCCACACAGATCTCTCCACGCCTCAGTGAGGCCACTGAGTAGGAAATACAAAGAGCAGAAATAATTTAGTTGGAAGGCATCAGCTGCTGACTTTTCCTCTCAAGCTTCCTTGTGGGTGGGCAGAGATTTGAAGAGACCTTTTGAAACTAATCCAGGGTAAGATTCAGGTGGCTGCTCAGGGATCTACAGATAAGTTGTATCTGGTAGCAAGGAAAGGGCACAAGGAAAGAGAATTCTTCAGTTTACACCCTCTTTGTGTTAGGAACTATGAATGCATTTATCTATCTCTGACATCAGCCCCATTTTACACACATGAGAAAATTTACCTGTGGATTCTAAAGGTAAGTTTAAAAACAGGTCAGACCCAACAACTTTGCTTATTCTGAGGGCTGTGCTGTGATGTCTGGGATGAGTGAGCTCATGGCGAGACCTCAGCAAAGCTGTGGGTATGCCCAACTTGTCTCTAGACCCCAAACCTCCTTTTTCTTTATCTTGAGCATTGACTAGCTGGTGAAGTCTCACAACCTCATGGTCATTATCCCTGAATGGCTTAAGCCACCAGGCAGTTGTGGGCATCACAACAATGTGAAGGGAAACACACAGTATTTCAAACCCCTGACAGGTGAGCTCCATTATCTCTCTGCACACTGGGAGCCCCCATCGCTGCTCTGAGCGTCTGGGAAGGCCCTTGCTCTTCTAAGGCTAAACCACTCATCACTGGAGCCTTTAGGCACATCTGGAACTAAACCAGCTTGTGCCTGTGTCCAGGCATTTGAGGGTCTGTCAATAATGCCTCTCATCCCTGGAAAGCTTGGAGCCCAAAAAAGGGCAACTCTCTCCCTGGCCCAGCCTAGGTTCCTTTATTCTTTCTTACCTTTTGTCTCCTCCTGAATCCCCTCAATAGATTCTCCATTCCACCCACCCCTATTGCTTCCTGGAACCTTCCTTCCATTGTAAGCAAACCCCTCCATGTGGTAAACCACCTGCAGGAGTGCTCCCTGAGGACGCCAGTTCCTCCCCGGGCTTCTTCAGCAGGGACTTGTCTTTTTCCCTCACCCACCACCACTGGGTCGTTCTCCTGACACCCTTTACTCCTCTGCCGTGGAGTAAACGCACCTGTGATGCCCCATCCCCAGGTCTACCCACTTCCTGCTTCTCCTCTGGTTCATTTCCTCTACTACCTCCGGGCTCTGCCCTCATTCTCTGAGCCCTTGGCCTCCAGTCTGTGGTTCTTCCTCTCCGTGCAGTTTGCTGATATGGTTCTGGTGGATCCCAGTGTCCGACAAAGTGGTCCGTTCTCATACTCTGTGCCTACCTCTCAGCCCTTGCGCTCTCGCTTCTACTTTGTCTCAGACTTTCACGTCCAGAGCTACACCCTGAATCCTTACTGAACTTGCCTTAAATTCCAACACCTGGCTTACTGTCCTCATCCCTGCCCCCACCACTCCTCTTCTACATAACAGAGGTTCCACACCTTGACAGGGTCTCCCCTGTATACCTAGTATATCAGCTGCATCCTAGCCTGTTTTCTTTTTTCCCCCAGACTGAATACTTTTGTTGGATTGTTGTCTAACCAGAACCCCCAGTTTCCTTGTACCCTCATCCTTCTGCCTCGCCTGTCCTGCAAGATGCCCATCCAAGATCAAGACTCCCATCTACTTTCTCTTTTAAATGCAGGGGGTTGCAGGGGAAGACTAGTCATTACAAATACAAGTTCTCCAAATTCAGCTTAGGCTTAGGTGCCTGAATTAAGCAATGCTTGTCCCCTTGGGGGAGAGGCTACATTCATCTCCTACTATCCTCAACAACTATCCACACCTCCTTTGTCTTCAATGGTGCCCCTGCTTAACCCTTTCCCCCCTTCTCTCTCTCAGCAAATGACCCTGCCTCCTAATTTATGGAGAATAAAAGGTTGTCAGACATGAACTTCAACTCCTGCCCCCACCCCCTCATACACCTACCCACATCCACAGCACCCTGCCTCCCTATATGAGCCAGGCCTCCATCCACTCATCCTTCCTTCACACATTCCATTTGTCTTTCTCTACTGGCAGCTTCCTCTCAGACTCTAAACAAGTTGACAACCTACACAATAGTTTTTATGCCAGGTTGTCCTCTCTGTACTCTGCAATCCCTCTCCTTTCCTACTCATCCACACCTCCCAGAAAACTTGCTACTGTTGTACCCACAAAATCAGAGCCAAATGTACTCCAGTTACCTTCCCACAAAAGTCACCACATCACCTCTTTACCATGTGGTCCTAATCTTGCTGGATTTCCTCGCGTCTTTAGCACTCTCTGTTCCTTGCGGTGTTCTGTTCCCTTCCCCCATCCATATCACCACACTCTTTTGGTGTCTTTCCGGCCCTGCCTTCTCTGTTTTGGGGGCCCCTTTTCTCTGCCTGCCTTTTGGAGATCATCCATACCCACTGCTCTTGATCTCCTGCAGTGACCTTGGCCTCTCTATGTTTTCATTGCCACCGTGTGCAGCTAACACCCAGACCCACTCCTCCAGTCCTGACCCTCGTCAGCTCACAC
The DNA here is from genome assembly GCF_040802235.1 of Manis javanica. Taxonomy (NCBI): domain Eukaryota; kingdom Metazoa; phylum Chordata; class Mammalia; order Pholidota; family Manidae; genus Manis; species Manis javanica. Next base: position 30,206,706 of record NC_133160.1, on the reverse strand, counting down.
CAGACTCAGAGTCAGTGATCATCTCCACCTGGGTGCTCCATGGGCACCTTGAATTCAACAGATTTAAAATGGTTGTCAGGCCTCCCCACCTCCAAACTGCTCCTGGCTCCAGATTCTCTACCTCAACTGGTGGCTCCACCACACACCCAGTCAACAAATCAGGAAGCTAAGGGTCATCCCTGAGCTCTCAATATTCCCAGCTCTCCACATCTGTTCTCTGATTCCTATCTATGAATTAGATGTCCTCAAAACCAAAGGAGCGTGAAGTCATGTAGACATTAGCGGGATCTTCAAATACAGCCATTACCTCCCTAATAAACTGTCAAGAGCCCATCCCCAACCACAAAGAGTATAAACTAACACTTTTCAAGGTGAAATTAATGTGGTTTCTTCCTAAATGTAGAGAAAAGATCAAACTCATAGTGGCAACATTCAAAGCTGTTCCTTAATACAAAAAAGGTCATATGATTACCAAGAAGCTGATAAAACCAACGGCAGGGTTACAGAGATGATGCTCAGAAAGGGCGTAGAATGAGGTTTCACCAAGTGTCCCTTTGTATATCACTTGAGGATATAATGGGAAAGGTGAATTTCTCTCACTCATGTGTGTGCTGACATTTTGTTTTTTTGATGGGATTAAACCAAAAATGTACATGCAAAGCATAAATATGCTCCTTGAAAGCATATGATATCTATATATGAGGGAGACAGTTTAAATATCATTTCATTCTTTTCACCCTTGAAAGCCCAAGGTACAAGAGATTTTTCATTGGATAAATGATTATTTTGAAGGCTGTGATGTAGACTAGAGTCAGTCAACCGTGCAGGAAGAAACGGTGTGGCCACCCAAAGAATGCCCTTGAATGGGTGACTTTGATTGAGCAATGGGTTCGTTTTCTTGTCTTGTCTCATATGCACGAGCCCCACGCATGTCTCAGGCATCGCTCTCATCACACCAATTAGAATTCTGTGGTCTGTTCCTTTATTAGCTGGAGAGCTCTTGGAGGTTAGTTTATTGACTGACACACACTAGGTGCTCAGTAATGATTTGCTGAATGAATGAACAAGGACATCAATTTGGAACCAGGGGACTGAAGATGAGGTGGAGCTCTTCCATCTTAAGCTAAAAAGCATTTTCACACTTCCCTGGGTAACATGTCTTCTGTCGTGACCTTATCTCCCAAAAGGAATTCAAACCACAAGATGCTGGGGACAAGCTTATGACCAAAGTGGGGGCGCTCTGGTCGGGGCACAAGTCATTCACGAGAAGCAGACTGGCAGGCGGTTCCTGCCTGAGTGAGGCAGCAGTGCAAAGGGTGGGCAGCGCCCTGGAGCAGTTTGTCTCTCAGCCCCTGAGCCTGCTTCTGAGCAGAGCTCTTGATGAAGAGGGAGGAACGCAGTCTGTGTTCAGCGTTATCACCAACATCACACCAAACACGCAGCTCTGTGCTTGCCCCAGGAAGTAATTTCCCCCATCTCCTCTCTCTCTTCGCTCTTCCTTCCATTCCCCTCAACACTTACTCTGTGCTGGCCCCAGGACAGGCCTTTGATGACATAGATGAGGTTCAACTGGGCCACATTTTTACCACCTGCTACTGTCTAAAACATATTTTTCTTAATTGTTTTGAATTGTGGGTGTTGTCCCCCTAAGGACAGTCACATTGAAGGAGGGGGTTTTCTTTCCTCCCTGTCGAGCCTGGCATGCAATGGATATCCTGGGGTGGGTTGTCCAGAAGCGTTTCCTGGAGGTGCCAGAACCCTAGCACCTTGTTAAGGAAGCAGTCCTGGAGAGCCCCGTAAGAGAGTCGGAGGAGGGAAAGAAGCCAAACGGGATCTTGGCTTTGGCCTGATCTGGACTACAAATCACACCTGAGTCTGCCCTACTTTGAAGCAAAAGGCTTTCAGGCTCCTGCCCCAGCAGTCTTTGGCTACAGCCTCTCACCAAGCCTGGACAAAGTGGTTTCAGGGGTTGGTTGAGCCCTTTGAAGACAGGCGTGAGTTCAGGCCAACACACAAGAGCTGGGGGACGGTGCCCAAATCTGTAAGGGGCATCTGTTGGGGGGGCATCGATTAGATAAACAAGGGCATCCGTCACAGCCGGACACGTTGTAGTTGCGTATAGGCTTCATGTTACATCACTGGTTGGTTTTGTTTGGAAATTCCTAGATAGTTACATAAACTCTTAGCTTTTCCAAATGGTTTGGAAGACGACATCCGAGTTCTTGAGGTTTCACAAGGGCTGAATATCAGCACAAGCAGGTCCCAGGGAGATGGAATCACCTTCTCTTGTTTGTAGCATGTAAAGGCAATGTCTCTGAGCCCTTCCATCGGCTCACTGTAAACTCTGACCTGTGTCACCAGTGGGTGATACCTAGACCCATCCAGGCCCCATCACTCCTGGGCCAGGTGCAGGTGTGATCTCAGCTAGCTCACAGCCAGTGGGAGGGTAGCCTGAGATAGCTGGGCAGGAAATGCAGAGTGACAAAAAGTAAGCACCCACCCACTCACTTTCTCCCTAGGGTCACTAGAACTCCTGATTCTGGGAGAATTTCTCCTTGGATTGGGAGAAACACAACACAGGAGGGCTGAAGGCAGAGGTGTCTCCCAACTTTCATGCAAGGCTAGTCTATACCTGAGAGTTGGCCTGGCCCCCAAGAATAAAATTCCAAATCCCCCCGACCCTCCACAATGGCCAGTGTCACCACCCACAGCCAGGTCCATTTATGAGTCCTCCCTGGGACCAAGTGATGTCTCAACACTCACTTCCCCTCACTTCTCCCAACACAGCTGAGTGTATTCTCTCAGAAGCTGCATGTCTTCCCATGATCAGAAGTGGGAGATCTGAGAAAGAAGGTGATTGTGGTCTGAGAAGAACTCGGAATTAGCAGACCCGAGAAGCATGTCAAACTCCTCCGATGGCACAGATTTTTTTTTCTGCATAATAAGCTTGAAAAAACCCTGCTTGCATTTTTCCCCCAACCTCTGGCTTGTTTCTTTTAGAAGTTCCATGTGGCTTTGAAGAGAAATATGTTCCATATGTCTTAATTCCTATTAATTTAGCTCATCTTCAGGTTGTTGATGGGAGAGACTTATTTTTGTTTATAAAAATTGTATAGCCTCTTGGATAAAACCCTCTCCTTCTTTCCCCCATTCTCTTTCTTCCTCTCACTTTCTTCTTTCTTCCTTATTTGTCTCCCGTTAACTCCTCTCTGTTCTTTTGCTTTCTCACTTCATGATTTTTCTCTATATCAGTACCTTTTCCGGAGAGTTTTTCTCCCTCACACTCCATCAGCCTCTCTCCTCATCCTTGCTTACTTTCTCTAGCTGTTTGTCACTTCTTATGCCCTTTTCCACTTTCCTTCTCTTTGTCCACACTTTGCAATCAACACGGAAGTTGTGTATTCCCAGCTGCAGCTCACCAAGGGGAGTCTAGGCTCATTGTGATAGGACCAGAGAGAATGGCCTCCTACCACTGTCTGTGAGCTGAATCTTACTGTGCATCAGCCAGGGCCCCAAAGCCAGGGCGTGAGCCATGTGTCCCATGCAAATTCACTAGTGCCTGGCCAGCCAGGTAAGGAGAAGCCATGGTGGGAATTACGTACTAGGAAGGCTCACAGGCTGCAGTGAAAAAAGGAGATGGGAGTAGTGACTGATGGAAGGTGGACAGTGTGGACCTGGAAGGGCAGAGACCTCTGGCATGGATAAGACAGTTAGGTGGCCTTTGGTGGGCTCCTCTGTGGCAGGCTAGAGGGAGGAAGGTGGTCATAGACTTGTGTCTAGTAGTCCATGACTGGGGACAGGGGACACAGTCGAGTTGGGTCCCACCACCTAGCATCTCTTTGCCTCAATTCAGCTTGGCCCACAGAGCTAGTTGGTGGTAAGAAGTAAGAGTTTAAATCAGGGGATGTTAAATCAGGCCTAGGATGAACTGGGGATGGGTGTGAGTGAAGTCAAGGAAGAAACATTGTCAGTGCCCACTCCTGACTGAGTTGGCCTTCTGCCCATGGCTCTCATAGGCCAGAAGCCTGCCCATCACTTTGACACTGGAAAGCCCCCTCCAGCAGTGGAAGAAAGGGGTCTAGGCAAAATGCTGTCACCATCACAGATCTGGGTCAAACAGAGAAGGGTCATTGCTGACTCCTTCCATCTCCCAGCCCTTACTCTACAGGCCCCATTGTGACTCATTCAACCAGCCTCCTTCATTGGACCTGCTACTGTTGAATTGAGTCCTGAGTTTCTATATCTGCACAATCCACTCTGTGTGCAACTGAGCTGGGGGCAACACCAGCTGTGATCTAGGCAGAACAAAATACCAGGTAAACAAGGGCCAGTGTATAAAACAGATAAAAGTGGGGGCAGGTGAATTAAAAAAGGGTGGGCAACTGTGCCATCCCCACACTACCCCCCAGCCAGTACTTTGCCATGCACCAAGGGGAACCCCTAGGGTTCCGCAAGGCACGGTTTGCAAACCACTGACAATAGACTAGCATACACAGGGCAAGCAGTATGGATCTCAAAACATGGTGCTAAGTGAAACAGTTAAGACTCAGAATGAGATCTCTTGGTAACAGTCCTGAACTCTGGGTACTACTGCACAACAGTACACATTATGCAGGGACACATTTAAGCAAAAGATACCCACTCAACACAAAGGAAAGGGTGCCTGTGGTGGGGACAAGGGGATATAGCAGGGGATATTTTAATAAAAAGTAATTAATGAAACAAGATGTTAGGTTTTTAAAAGGAAGAATAAACCTTATTGATCAATCTAAGCCTCTCCTTTTTCAGAGGTCACATGGTGACAGATCCTAGGTCAGAACTTGGGTCTATGTACTGCCATGTAGTGCTGTTCCCACCAACCCAGGCTTTCTTAGCTGTTTTGGAGTCTGCACTGGATCAACCCTACTGGACACCAAGGCTCCTGGGGGCTAAGCTTCACCTTCCCTGTTTGTACCCCTTCTCCTGCCCACTGCCCACCCAGAGTGGCCATGCAGTCTGGATAGATGCACAGTCTCTCAAAACCAATAGTCTCAGACTAGAGTTTGGGCCATTTGCTTCTGGACTCTGAGCATTTTGTCTGGGAGTTACCACTTCCTCCACCATTTTATAGACAGAACATTTAGAGTCAGAAAGAGCCCAGGAGACCATCCTGTGGGCCAGCCCCCTCATTTTATGAGTAATGGACATTTGGATATGGCCACCTCAACACCCAGGCATTTTGATGAAACTTAAAGAATGGCCTGTTAAACTCTCATCTTAAGAAAGGCTTGCCCAACAACACGAGCCACCACAGAAATGCTCATGAACCCGTGGGGCACGTCAAGGACAGGCAGAGCAAACCCCAAGGTTCAGGCAGTTCTGCAGTGGACATGCACATGTTGATGGCACATTTTCTTCAACAAGTTTCTTGAAGTTTTAGCTTTTATGTTGGATTCATCTCGAATTAATTTTTATATATGGTGTGAGGTAGGAGTAAAATGTTCATTTTGTTTTGTTTCCATATATATATTGTGCTGTTCCAGGACTATTTCCTGAAAAGACTTTCCATTTCCAATGGGATTACCTTCATGCCATTGTTGAAAACTGAATGACTATAAAAGTGAGGATCTGTTTCCAAGCTCTTGGTTCTTCCATAGATCCGTTTGTTGATCTGTATGCTAGTGCCACGCTGTCTGATTACTGTAGCTTCATAGTTAGTCTTGAAGTAATAAAGGGAAAATTCTCCATTTTTTCCTCTTTATCAAGATTGGTTTAATATTCTAGGCCCTTTGCATCTCCATATACATTTTAGAAACAACTTGTGAATTTCTGGAAGGGGGGAAAAACCCCTACTGGGATTATAACTGAATGATGTAGCATTTCTGTGAGCATGTCACAACTGCTCCAAATTTTTAGCCATGCATTTAGTTAATGGTAAAACTGAGACCAGAAGGAAATCATGCTACTTGCCTGAGGCCACACGTTATGTCAGGGCATCATTGGCTTCAGGTATCCCAACTCCCAGCCTGTTTACTTGATTCCCTATAGCACTTTGCCCAACACTTAACACTGTCTAACACATGGGCCAACATCCATGGTGATAAAGGACAGTCACTGACAAAATCCTCAGTCAGAGCCACCTTCTCTACCAGCTGATTGATTTTCCTGCAGGGATAAAGAGCCATTAGTTTTCAAAGTGACAAAGTCTTATCTTGTCACCACAGCAACCCATCTTCTTCAGGTCTCCTGACTCACCTCTTTCTTGAAATAGCTTTTCTTTCAACCTTCTCAAGCATGAAAAGCAGAGCCAGCTGCTCATCTCTGATGTCCACTGCAGGAGGCCAGCCCAGGATACAACAAGGAGTTATGCCTTAAGACTTCACCCACAGCGACCTGTTTAGGAGAGGAGGGTGTCTTCCAAGGAGACTGTTGACAGCAGAATTAGCCTCTCAGAATAGTGAGTGTAGGCTGGGTGCTGATGTGCATTGGTTCAGACATAATTCTTGCCCTCAAGGACCTTTCAGTCTACTTAAAGAATTAGGATAAAAAACAAAGCAAACAAAATTGTGCAATGGAGACTTGTTCCTTCCTGCAGGAAAGCTCAGAGCCTTTAATAGATAGATCTCCTTCTGGCCCTCAAAAAGGAGCATGGATTGTAGAATTTCTCAAACTTATTTGATCATAGAACTGATCTGATAGAATGTTATTACTTGCATGATTATGACAGTCATTATCTTTGATAAATTCCATAGGCTGAACTCATTTATATTCCTGAAATATTCTTTATTAATACTTTCCATAAGAACTCACATTATTACCTCCACTGAGTGCTACCTCAAAGGGCCACAAAGACCCTTAATGATGTGGAGTTTGATGATATTGTCCTACAGAGCTGTGTCCCTTAACATCAAACATTTATTTAAAGACATATGACAAAAGTACATCAAAGATGTCCTAGATGTCCTTATATCCTAGCTAAAACTAATCTAGGCTAGTGTACAAACTGGATCATGAGGGAGGAGAGAAGCCCTTGCCAAAGGACCCAGGTGTGTTTGGAGGGTTATAAGGGCATCTGTTGAGGAAGAGCTAGGTTAGAGAGACCTCAAGGCCGAGCCCAAGACAATATACACCCATATCATGTGGTCTAGAGGCTAGAAGAAGTGTCCCTTTTTAAAGTTTGTCCTGGGCCTTGAATGTCCCCACCACTGGATTTTGAAGGAAGCTTAGTTGGGATCCCAGTTAGGCAAGAGGTGGAAAATCCTTATCTAACAAGAGTAATTGATCCACTTAGAATTTTAATTGATGTCTAAAAGAAATAAAAAGCAAACTTGTTGGGTAGAAACACCCTCAGAGGAAATTGAGCTTCCTGAAGTCCCCATCTATCCACCCCAGACTGAGAACTCCTTTTAGTAAGGGCACTGCCTCCAGAGAGCCCTCCCTGAATATCCCAGCCTGATAGTGTTCCCTCCTCAAAACCCCTGCAAAATGTACTCAGCCTAGTTTTGTCTTAAGCCTTGACCTTTATCCCAACTCACCATTCTTAGTGTGGACAGATGAGGAGGATTATCAGTTCACTCTAGAGTAGGAGTGACATATATATGACACTGTTACCCCTATTCCCACATCCTTGCTGGTGACAAACAATATTCTTTGCTGCTGAGCATAGATATGGCCTCAAAATCCTTCTGTACAGTAGTTGATCAGTGCTACAGTCTAAGATAAAGCACTTTTCCAACCTGTTTCAGAGAGTGCAGAGTGCTATTAAGAGTGTACCATCAAAGAACTATAGGTTATGGTACTTCTGATGAGGGAGAGATTGCTTTATTCTTTTACTTAATTCATCATATATTTATTGAACATTTACCCTATATGAGGCACTGTGCACAGAAAGGAAAGTAGAAAGTGCCATGGGATTACAGAATAGAGGCAATGAAATCAGATTTGGGAGTCAGAGGAGGCTTTCTCATGAAGGTAAATTTTCAAGGAAGAAAAGAAACTAGATAAATTTAAAACAGGGTAAGAATAGAGCAGACAGACAATTTATTTAAAGACACAGATGTACAACTGCTACCCAGAAGTTTTGATGACTAAAGTAAAGGATATCAGATAGAAACAGGAAATGAGTTTTTATGTGTATTTCTCAGAACACTAATGTCACAAAAATAAAACAGTGTTTAAGAAGAATTCATGGTATTGTGTGTATGAAAGAGCTTTGCAGACTGGAGATGCTCCAAATCTGGGCTGCTCAGAGTGTGGTCTGTGGACTAGCAGCGTCAGCATCTCCCGGAAACCTGTTGGAAATGCCCATTTTTAGGCCCCACTCCAGCCCCACTGAATCAGAAGCTCTGAAGAGAAAGCCTAAAGCTGTGTCATTCAGCCTGCTTCCAGGGTCTTCTGATGCACCCTAAACATCTAGAAGCCCTGCTCCAAAATAAGTCAGTGTGATTATAGTCATTGTGTTCACCTCTGTGTCCCACAGGGGCATTCACCACCCCAGCCGGGTCCAGCACTTCCCCCATGGCGTTCCCAACCTGCCTGATTCCATGGGCGCCAGGGCAGCCCAGGTTTCCAGACTCCACATTCCGGTACGACTTTGATGCCCTCCCCCTACACCATCTGACACACCCCATCTGCCCTAACATCCTGGGAACTTATTCTGATTAATAACCTGAATCCACTACATATGGAGAAAAGGTCAAGAGACAAAGCGGCATGGGCTTAGCAAAGGAGGTGATGTCAGTCTCCTCAGTCAGATGGACCTTTTGTTCTCAGCCTCCTTTGGGCAAAGACTAAGGGCCCACGTTCTAAGCTGGCCTGCCTGGGCTCACATCCTGACTTCTCTTTCTTGCTGTGTGCCTGGACGAGTCATTTAATATCTCTGCCTCAGGTCCCTCAGCTATAAAATAAAGATAATAATGGTGTTTTTCTCATAGGGTTGTTGTGGGGATGATTTTTCTTACAGGTAAAGTACTTTAAACAGGGCTTGGCTCAATTTATTATTATTATTATTATTATTATTAATCATCATCATCACTATCATTATCATGAATTATTCACCTATTGCAACAGTCTCCTGTCCTCCAGTCTCTCTTTACGCCTCTTAGCCTTGCAACCTGGCCCACTGGGCACTGTGAACACAGCAGCTTAGTGTTAAGAAGTCATTCCCCTCTTCAGACATCTTCAGTGGCTCCCCTTGCCTATCATCATCATTGATTTTAACACAACCTTCCCTGTTTTAAGGAACAGAACACTTTGCTTCTAATGGACTCTTGCAGATAACAGTAGACCTGCTTTGATTGAGGTCAGGGGATGGAAAGGCTCTTCCAGCTTCCCCCTTTACCCTCCCTTGCCCCTCAGAAGACACCCCTGTGGAACCCAAGCATCCAAGAAATCCGACATGGAAACCTCTGGTCTATGAAATCCAAACAGCAATCAAGTTGTCCATTTGCTCCAAGATCAAGGTTTCCTCCCCAGAAAAGTAAATGCCATGAGCAATTGCACCTTGTGACTTTGCTCAAGGCACTCATGAGGTCCACCCACTGGGATGGCTTCAGCCTGAACTTCCCATCTAAGTCTGGTCTCTTCTGCTAGTGTCCCTCCAGTCAGCCCAATCCTGAGGGACTGCTCCTTCCTCTTGACCCTGGTCTCCCTTGTACTTGTCAGACACCCTCCCGCAGGCCAGGAACAACAGACCCTGGGGAGCTTCGAGAACAGAGGCGCCTACGAGGAGCTATTTCCAACTCAGAATGTTCTGGCCAGCTGCCCAGGCTTTGTTCCGATTTCTGATGTTCTTTAGAATCTTCTCATTACATCACTGAGAGAAGCACAATTAAGCACTGATCTCTCCCTCTCTTTTTAATAACTTGTGTTTTCTGATTATAAAAGTAATATACAGCCAATATATTAGAAGAAATTTGTAAAATACAGGAAAATCATAAAAAAGAAAATAAAGATTAAACTATAATGCTTCCATGCAGAGACAGACATTGTTAATACTTTGGTATGTTTCCTTTGAGTATTTTTGTATGAATACATTCACATTCATTCACATTATTTGGATCATAATTACATAACTACATCATATGCCATTGTAAAGTCTTCAAAAACAAAATTTTTTTTTTTTTTTTTTTTTTTGAGAGGGCATCTCTCATATTTATTGATCAAATGGTTGTTAACAACAATAAAATTCAGTATAGGGGGGTCAATGCTCAATGTACAATCATTAATCCATCTCAAGCCTAATTCTCGTCAGTCTCCAATCTTCTGAAGCATAACGAACAAGTTCTTACATGGTGAACGAATTCTTACAGAGTGAATAAATTCTTACATGGTGAACAGTACAAGGGCAGTCATCACAGAAACTTTCGGTTTTGATCATGCAATATGACCTATAAACCATCAGGTCAAATATGAATATTCATTTGATTTTTGTACTTGATTTATATGTTGATCCCACATTTCTCCTATTATTATTATTATTTTTATTTTTAATAAAATGCTGAAGTGGTAGGTAGATGCAAGATAAAGGTAGAAAACATAGTTTAGTGCTGTAAGAAGGCAAATGTAGATGATCAGATGATCAGGTGTGTGCCTATGGACTAAGTATTAATCCAGGCTAGACAAGGGCAGCAAAACATCCACGGATGCAGAAGATTTCTCTCAAAACAGGGGGGGTGAGGTTCTGAGCCTCACCTCTGTTGATCCCCAAATTCTCACCTGATGGCCCCCCTGCGACTGTGCCTGTCTTAGGTTGTTCCTCCCTTGAGGAATCTTACCCGTCTCTGGCTAACCAGTCATCTTTCGGGGCCATACAGGGAAATGTAAAGTTGGTAAGTGAGAGAGAAGCCATATTGTTTGCAAAGGTTAGCTTTTTACTTCTTTGCAGATTTATGCCCTGTGGCTTCTATGCCCAGCACTTGTCTCGAGGTATCTTTACCACCTGGAGGAATTATGATACTCGGTAAATTCGATATGAGGCACGAATTCTATTTAAAGTTTGTAATTAGGAAGGAAGAAGAAAAGCTATAGATGTAGCATATGAAGGAAACTTGGGAGGATTGATTATTTCTTTGACATATCTTCTTGTATAGTACCTTAAGTATGTATAGGTTTTAAACTACTAACTAATTTGCACACACATATTGACATAATAGGAATACGGTGACATAAACAAAGCAAATCTATAATTACCAGCCATCTCCAGTGAAGCCAAGAAAACCATTTAGGCACCCTAGGCATTTGTGAAAATTTATCTATGATATGATGGATATTTTCCAACTGTACTTGAACCATCAGACAAATTAAAGCAGCCCATTTCTGGGATCTGTTCACATCCCATATGTTCTTTTAACCATAGATAGTCTATAGTCATGAGATTTTGGGGTGCTACAACTTGCACCCCTCCCAACTCCTGGTTGAGTTCCAACAGACAGATCCGGTCAAATTCGTTGTCTCACTGTATGCACATGCCAGCCTAGACATCTCCCTCCTCCTTCTCATGGCAAGTCCAGGAGATGGTGGGCTGGATGCAGCCACAACCGCAGCATCGTCCGGATCCCTGTGGAGGCTTTTTGATGATCATCCCCCGGCACGAGTCCTCCAGAGAGTGCTGATGCCGGAAGCTCCTCCTCATATCGTATCTTAGTTCATTTTCTGGGTATCCAAGCTAGGCCTTGATCTTCTGCATAGAAACAAACAGACCCTTTGCCCACACTTTGACATGCCCTCTATACCACTGTGCAGAACTCATTGGAGGTCAGCACACAGTAACTGCTTTTTTTTTTTTTTTTTAATTAAGAGAAAGGAATATTATCAGAAAAGAGTACCTCCATAGCTGATCATCTGACACCCTTTAAGTGATCAACATTAAGGATATTTAAAGCATGCGTTGATCTTTGATTTACCAATAGTTTTATCCTGTTAAGGAGTAATCCCCCTTTTCTTTCTTTCTTTCTTTTTTTTTTTTTTTAAATTTTTAATCTACACTTACCTGAAGAATACTATGTTTACTATGCTCTCCCCTATATCAGGTCCCCCCTAACAACCACATTACGGTTACTGTCCATCAGCTTAGCAAAATGTTGTAGAGTCACTACTTGTCCTCTCTGTGTTGTGCAGCCCACCCTCCCCTTTCTCCCTCCCCCCCATGCATGCTAATCTTAATACCCCCCTTCTTCTTCCCCCCCCCTTATCCCTCCCTGCCCACCCATCCTCCCCAGTTCCTTTCCCTTTGGTACCTGTTAGTCCATTTTTGGGTTCTGTAATTCTGCTGCTGTTTTGTTCCTTCAGTTTTTCCTTTGTTCCTATACTCCTCAGATGAGTGAAATCATTTGGTATTTCTCTTTCTCCGCTTGGCTTATTTCACTGAGCATAATACTCTCCAGCTCCATCCATGTTGCTGCAAATGGTTGGATTTTTCCACTTCTTATGGCTGAGTAGTATTCCATTGTGTATATGTACCACATCTTCTTTATCCATTCATCTACAGATGGACATTTAGGTTGCTTCCAATTCTTGGCTATTGTAAATAGTGCTGCGATAAACATAGGAGTGCATCTGTCTTTCTCAAACTTGATTGCTGCGTTCTTAGGGTAAATTCCTAGGAGTGGAATTCCTGGGTCAAATGGTAGGTCTGTTTTGAGCATTTTGATGCACCTCCATACTGCTTTCCACAATGGTTGAACTAATTTACATTCCCACCAGCAGTGTAGGAGGGTTCCCCTTTCTCCACAGCCTCGCCAACATTTGTTGTTGTTTGTCTTTTGGATGGCAGCTATCCTTACTGGTGTGAGGTGATACCTCATTGTAGTTTTAATTTGCATTTCTCTGATAATTAGCGATGTGGAGCATCTTTTCATGTGTCTCTTGGCCATCTGTATTTCTTTTTTGGAGAACTGTCTGTTCAGTTCCTCTGCCCATTTTTTAATTGGGTTATTTGTCTTTTGTTTGTTGAGGCGTGTGAGCTCTTTATATATTCTGGACGTCAAGCCTTTATCAGATCTGTCATTTTCAAATATATTCTCCCATACTGTAGGGTTCCTTTTTGTTCTATTGATGGTGTCTTTCGCTGTACAGAAGCTTTTCAGCTTAATGTAGTCCCCCTTGCTCATTTTTGCTGTTGTTTTCCTTGCCCGGGGAGATATGTTCAAGAAGAGATCACTCATGTTTATGTCTAAGAGGTTTTTGCCTATGTTTTTTTCCAAGAGTTTAATGGTTTCGTGACTTACATTCAGGTCTTTGATCCATTTTGAGTTTACCTTTGTATATGGGGTTAGACAATGGTCCAGTTTCATTCTCCTACATGTAGCTGTCTAGTTTTGCCAGCACCATCTGTTGAAGAGACTGTCATTTTGCCATTGTATGTCCATGGCTCCTTTATCAAATATTAATTGACCATATATGTTTGGGTTAATTTCTGGGGTCTCTAATCTGTTCCACTGGTCTGTGGCTCTGTTCTTGTGCCAGTACCAAATTGTCTTGATTACTATGGCTTTGTAGTAGAGCTTGAAGTTGGGGAGTGAGATCCCCCCTACTTTATTCTTCTTTTTCAGGATTGCTTTGGCTATTCGGGGTCTTTGGTGTTTCCATATGAATTTTTGAATTATTTGTTCCAATTCATTGAAGAATGTTGCTGGTAATTTGAGAGGGATTGCATCAAATTTGTATATTGCTTTTGGCAGGATGGCCATTTTGACGATATTAATTCTTCCTAGCCATGAGCATGGGATGAGTTTCCATTTATTAGTGTCCCCTTTAATTTCTCTTAAGAGTGACTTGTAGTTTTCAGAGTATAAGTCTTTCACTTCCTTGGTTAGGTTTATTCCTAGGTATTTTATTCTTTTTGATGCAATGGTGAATGGAATTGTTTTCCTGATTTCTCTTTCTATTGATTCGTTGTTAGTGTATAGGAAAGCTACAGATTTCTGTGTGTTGATTTTGTATCCTGCAACTTTGCTGTATTCCGATATCAGTTCTAGTAGTTTTGGAGTGGAGTCTTTAGGGTTTTTTATGTACAGTATCATATCATCTGCAAATAGTGACAGTTTAACTTCTTCTTTACCAATCTGGATTCCTTGTATTTCTTTGTTTTGTCTGATTGCCGTGGCTAGGACCTCCAGTACTATGTTAAATAACAGTGGGGAGAGTGGGCAGCCCTGTCTGGTTCCCGATCTCAGTGGAAATGCTTTCAGCTTCTCGCTGTTCAGTATAATGCTGGCTGTGGGTTTATCATATATGGCCTTTATTATGTTGAGGTACTTGCCCTCTATTCCCATTTTGCTGAGAGTTTTTATCATGAATGGATGTTGAATTTTGTCAAATGCTTTTTCAGCATCTATGGAGATGATCATGTGGTTTTTGTCTTTCTTTTTGTTGATGTGGTGGATGATGTTGATGGATTTTCGAATGTTGTACCATCCTTGCATCCCTGGGATGAACCCCACTTGGTCATGGTGTATGATCCTTTTGATATACTGTTGAATTCTGTTTGCTAATATTTTATTGAGTATTTTTGCATCTACGTTCATCAGGGATATTGGTCTGTAATTTTCTTTTTTGGTGGGGTCTTTGCCTGGTTTTGGTATTAGGGTGATGTTGGCTTCATAGAATGAGTTTGGGAGTATTCCCTCTTCTTCTATTTTGTGGAACACTTTAAGGAGAATGGGTATTATGTCTTCTCTGTGTGTCTGATAAAATTCCGAGGTAAATCCGTCCGGCCCCGGGGTTTTGTTCTTGGGTAGTTTTTTGATTACTGTTTCAATTTCTTTGCTTGTAATTGGTTTGTTTAACTTTTGTGTTTCTTCCTTGGTCAGTCTTGGGAGGTTGTATTTTTCTAGGAAGTTGTCCATTTCTTCTAGGTTTTCCAGCTTGTTGGCATATAGGTTTTCATAGTAGTCTTTAATAATTCTTTGTATTTCTGTGGAGTCTGTCGTGATTTTTCCATTCTCATTTCTGATTATGTTGATTTGTGTTGACTCTCTTTTTCTCTTAATAAGTTGGGCTAGAGGCTTATCTATTTTGTTTATTTTCTCAAAGAACCAGCTCTTGGTTTCGTTGATTTTTGCTATTGTTTTATTCTTCTCAATTTTGTTTATTTCTTCTCTGATCTTTATTATGTCCCTCCTTCTGCTGACTTTAGGCCTCATTTGTTCTTCTTTTTCCAGTTTTAATAATTGTGATGTTAGACTATTCATTTGGGATTGTTCTTCCTTCTTCAAGTGTGCCTGGATTGCTATATACTTTCCTCTTAAGACTGCTTTCGCTGCATCCCACAGAAGTTGGGGCTTAGTGTTGTTGTTGTCATTTGTTTCTATATATTCCTTGATCTCTATTTTGATTTGTTCATTGATCCATTGATTATTTAGTAGCATGTTGTTAAGCCTCCATGTGTTTGTGAGCCTTTTTGTTTTCTTTGTAGAATTTATTTCTACTTTCATACCTTTGTGGTCTGAAAAATTGGTTGGTAGAATTTCAATATTGTGGAATTTACTGAGGCTCTTTTTGTGAGCTAGTATGTGGTCTATTCTAGAGAATGTTCCATGTGCACTTGAGAAGAATGTATATCCTGTTGCTTTTGGATGTAAAGTTCTATAGATGTCTATTAGGTCCATCTGTTCTAGTGTGTTGTTCAGTGCCTGTGTGTCTTTACTTATTTTCTGCCCGGTGGATCTATCCTTTGGGGTGAGTGGTGTGTTGAAGTCTCCTACAATGAATGCATTGCAGTCTATTTCCCTCTTTAGTTCTGTTAGTATTTGCTTCACATATGCTGGTGCTCCTGTATTGGGTGCATATATATTTAGAATGGTTATATCCTCTTGTTGGACTAAGCCCTTTATCATTATGTAGTGGCCTTCTTTATCTCTTGTTACTTTCTTTGTTTTGAAGTCTATTTTGTCTGATATTAGTACTGCAACCCCTGCTTTCTTCTCACTGTTGTTTGCCTGAAATATGTTTTTCCATCCCTTGACTTTTAGTCTATGCTTATCTTTGGGTTTAAGGTGAGTTTCTTGTAAGCAGCATATAGATGGGTCTTGCTTTTTTATCCATTCTATTACTCTATGTCTTTTGATTGGTGCATTAAGTCCATTTACATTTAGGGTGACTATTGAAAGATATGTACTTATTGCCATTGCAGGCTTTAGATTCGTGGTTACCAAAGGTTCAAGGTTAGCTTCTTTAGTATCTTACTGCCTAACTTAGCTCGCTTATTGAGCTGTTATATACACTGTCTGGAGAGTCTTTTCTTCTCTCCCTTCTTATTCCTCCTCCTCCCTTCTTCATATGTTGTGTGTTTTGTTCTGTGCTCTTTTTAGGGGTGCTCCCATCTAGAGCAGTCCCTGTAGGATGCCCTGTAGAGGTGGTTTGTGGGAAGCAAATTCCCTCAGCTTTTGCTTGTCTGGGAATTGTTTGATCCCACCATCATATTTAAATGATAGTCGTGCTGGATACAGTATCCTTGGTTCAAGGCCCTTCTGTTTCATTGCATTAAGTATATCATGCCATTCTCTTCTGGCCTGTAGGGTTTCTGTTGAGAAGTCTGATGTTAGCCTGATTGGTTTTCCTTTATAGGTGACCTTTTTCTCTCTAGCTGCCTTTAAAACTCTTTCCTTGTCCTTGATCCTTGCCATTTTAATTATTATGTGTCTTGGTGTTGTCCTCCTTGGATCCTTTCTGTTGGGGGTTCTGTATAATTCCATGGTCTGTTCGATTATTTCCTCCCCCAGTTTGGGGAAGTTTTCAGCAATTATTTCTTCAAAGACCCTTTCTATCCCTTTTCCTCTTTCTTCCTCTTCTGGTATCCCTATAATACGAATGTTTTTCCTTTTGTATTGGTCACATATTTCTCTTAGTGTTGTTTCATTCCTGGAGATCCTTTTATCTCTCTCTATGTCAGCTTCTATACGTTCCTGTTCTCTGGCTTCTATTCCTTCAATGGCCTCTTGCATCTTATCCATTCTGCTTATAAATCCTTCCAGGGATTGTTTCACTTCTGTGATCTCTTTCCTGACATCTGTGATCTCCTTCCGGACTTCATCCCACTGCTCTTGCATTTTTCTCTGCATCTCATCCCACTGCTCTTGCATTTTTCTCTGCATCTCATCCCATTGCTCTTGCATTTTTTTCTGCATCTCTGTCAGCATGTTCATGATTTTTATTTTGAATTCTTTTTCAGGAGGACTAGTTAGGTCTGTCTCCTTCTCAGGTGTTGTCTCTGTGATCTTTGTCTGCCTGTAGTTTTGCCTTTTCATGGTGATAGAGATAGTCTGCAGAGCTGGTACAAGTGACCGCTGGAAGAGCTTCCCTTCTTGTTGGTTTGTAGCCTTTTCCTGGGAGAATAGCGACCTCTAGTGGCTTGTGCTGGGCAGCTGTGCGCAGACAGGGCTTCTGCTTCCTGCCCAGTTGCTTTGGGGTTTATCTCCACTGTTGCTGTGGGCTTGGCCTGGCTGGGGCTGTTCCTCCAAAATGGTGGAGCCCCGTTAGAGGGGGAGCAGCCAGGAGACTATTTATCTCCGTAAGGGGCCTCTGTGCTCCCTGCTGCCCAGGGGGTTAGAGTGCCCAGAGATCCCCAGATTCCCTGCTTCTGGTCTAAGTGACCTGTCCTGCCCCTTTAAGATTTCCAAAAAGCACTCTCCAAACCAAAACAACAACAGCAACAATGAGAGAGGGAACAGAAAGGAAAAAAAAAAAGAAAAAACACGCGATTTTTTTTTTTTTTCCTCAGGTGCCGGTCCCAGGCACCCGCGCACTGGTCCTGCTGCCCTGTCTCCCTAGCACCAGGGTCCCTGTCCTTTCAAGGCTTCCAAAAAGCACCCACCCACCGGTCCCGCAGGGAAGGAACGCTCAATATTCTTTGTCCTCAGGCACTGGTCCCACGCACCCGCTCACCAGTCCTGCCGCCCTGCCTCCCTAGCACCGGGGTCCCTGTCCCTTCAAGGCTTCCAAAAAGCACTTGGCAAAAAGAGAGAAAAAAAAGGGGAAAAACGCGCGATTTCTTCTGTCCTCAGGTGCTGGTCTCAGGCACCCACCCACCGGTCCCACAGGGAAAAATGCGGGATATTCTTTGTCCTCAGGTGCCGGTCCCAGGCACCCGCTCACCAGTCCCGCCGCCCTGCCTCCCTAGCACCGGGGTCCCTGTCCCTTTTAGGCTTCCAAAAAGCACTCGCAGAAAAGAGAAAAAAAAAAGGGGAAAAACGCGCGATTTCCTCTGTCCTCAAGTGCCGGTCTCAGGCACCCGCCCACCGGTCCCGCAGGGAAAAACGGGGGATATTCTTTGTCCTCAGGCGCCGGTCCCAGCCACCCGCTCACCAGTCCCGCCACCGTGCCTCCCTAGCACTGGGGTCCCCGTCCCTTCAAGGCTTCCAAAAAGCGCTTGCCATAAAGAGAAAAAAAAAAAAGGGGAAAAACGCGCGACCTCCTCCGTCCTCAGGCACCGGTCTCAGGCACCCGCCCCCAGGTCTCGCAGGGAGAAACGCGGGATATTCTTTGTCCTCCGGCGCTGTTCCCAGGCACCTCCTCACCGGTCCCGCCACCCTGCCTCCCCAGCAACGGGGGCCCGTCCCTCTAAGGCTTCCAAAAAGCGCTCGCCAAAAAAAAAAACTGCTCCGGTTTCTCTCCACCCGCCGGGAGCCGGGGGGAGGGGCGCTCGGGTCCCGCCGGGCTGGGGCTTGTATCTTACCCCCTTCACAAGGCGCTGGGTTCTTGCAGGTGTGGATGTGGTCTGGATGTTGTCCTGTGTCCTGTGGTCTCTATTTTAGGAAGATTTTTCTTTGTTATATTTTCATAGCTCTATGTGTTTTTGGGAGGAGATTTCCACTGCTCTACTCACGCCGCCATCTTGGCTCGATCAAAACAAAATTTTTAATAGCAGAATAATATTCCTTCAATTGGAAATCCATTTATTCAATAAATAATAACTAATATTTACTGAGCAAAGTCAGCCCTTGTGTTTGGTGCTGATATATTCAATAATGAACAGGCAGGGATTGCCTCCATGGAGTTAACAGCCTACAGTGGGAGACATATTTTTAACAAATAAACTTAAAAACAAAGTTAAAATTACATTAGGTTTAATAAGGGGAGAGAATAGTATGCTAAGGAAAGCTTGCTCTAGAGGAAAAACATAACCAGGATTGAAAATACACATAAAAGGCTCTCTGAGAAAGTAATATTTCCTTTGAAACTCAAAGGATAAATAAAGTTAATAAAATGAAGTGTGGGAGGAGAATAATTCAGACTGTGTTAGGTTTTGCTGCCTTAACAACTGTATTCAAAATCTCAGTGACATTCAGCACCACTTACTTTTCTCACTCGCAGGTCTTAGATTTGCCTGGGGTCTGAGTGATCCTTGCTGGGCTGGACCAGGCTCGGCTCCAGGCTGCAGGTTGGTTTTGGGACTGCTCTGAGTATCACAGTCAGAGCCAAACAACTATGGAGCCCTGTTTTTCTCATGATGGATGATGGAGGTAGACAAGGCCAAGACAAACTTCTGAGCACATTTAAATCCTCTACTAGCATCAAATCTGTTAACATTTATCAGTCAAAGCTCAAGGTATGGGGCCAAGAAAACCTGCCCTCCCTCCTCCATGGAGAGACTCCACAAAGGACCTGGGTGGATACTTTATTACAGGGACAGAATGAAGAACAGAGAACAAGAATACAATCCACCATGTGCAAAGACTTCGAGTCAGGAAAGAACTTAGAGAAAGGCCACTGTAGCTGAGGGACACCCAGAGAAGAGTCATGAATGATGACATTAGGGAAGCAGTGAGGTGCTTTGTAGGCTGTTTAAAAATATATTTGATTTTTATTCTCACTGCATTGAAAAGTCAAAATGAGAGATCCTAAACAAGAGTGATGAGGCAGATGATGTAGGTAGGCTCCTGAAGCACCCTTTCCCATCCCATTTTCTCATGCCTATCTCTACTTAAATATTCAACTTCCAAGCTTACCTTGAAGCTAGAGATAGTCATGTGATACAGTTCTGGCTGATGAGATTTAAGCTTATGTCTGATGAGAAGAGTTTCTGGAAAATCTTTGGATTGCTTAATAAAAAGGAGATAAATTTTGGCAGGTTTGGTCCTTTGCCCTTTCCTAACTTCCATCCTGGAACATAAATGTGATGTCTGGAGGCACAGCAGTGATATTGTGACCAAAAGGGAAAAAAGTAAATATAAGAATAGCAAAGCAGATATATCAAAAGTGGCTGGGTCCTTCATAGCATCAACTTCTGGACATCATCATAGTTCTGGACTGTCTATGTTGGGAATTCTCACATGAGGAAAAAGAGGCCTCTTTTTTTTTAAGCCACCATAAATTGGAGTTTCTTTTACTTACCTACCCCAAAACAAATTCTATACTGATATAGACGATATGATCTTGCTTATGCTGTAAAATGATTTGAGTATTGTTTTGTAAGAATTACTTTTATGAGGTAGAGAAGAAGAGAAGCAAGGAGTTCACATAGGGAACTATTGTAGTGATTGAGGTAGGAAATGAAGGTTTCTTGGCTGTAGTGGAGACAGAAATTAATGGACAGATTTGAGAAACATTGTTTTAGGAAGAATTGCTGCATGTTGGGGAGAGGAGGGATGATGGTAGGTAGAATGATAAGACCAAGAAGATTGCACACACTATTCCCTAGGACTGTGAATCTGGTGAGTTCCGATGCCCATGGCAACATTACCTTACATGGTCAAATGTAATCACAAATGCAAATATAATTGGGGTTTGTGTTAGTTCCTAGGGCTATGTAACAAAGTACCACAAACAAGATTGCTTAAAACAGCAGAAAAGCCCCAAATCAAGGGATCAGCAGGGCCATACTGTGTCTCCTAGCTTCTGGTTGTTACCAGCAGTCCTTGGCACTTCTCAGCTTGTAGCTGCAAGACTCCGATCTCTGCCCTGTCATTACATGGCCATCTCTCCTCTGTGCATGTGTCCTCACCTGGCATGTGAATCTCTGTGTTTCTCTGTCTCTGTTTCCCTTTATTAGGACACCAGCCCTATTGGATGAAGGACTCATCTCACTCCTCATCTAATCTAATCTTGATTACATCTGCAAAGACCCTGTTTCCAAATAAGGTCACATGCACAAGTACCAGAGTGTAGGGCTTCAATATATCTTTTGGGGAGACACAATTCAACCTACAAAAGGTTACTGATGAATCGGTCTTAAAATAAAGAGATTATGCTGGATTATCTGGGAGGGCCCAATGTAATCACATGGGCCCTTACAGGTGGAGAACTTTCTCCTGCTGGAGTCAGAGAGATGTAGCATCGGGGAAGACAGATAGATTTCAAGTAGGAGAAGGGTTCCATGTTCTATTGCTGGTTCTGAGAGATAGGGAGCCATGGGCAAGGAACAAAGAAAGGCCTCCAGGGGCTAAGGATGGCACCTGGCTGATAGCCAGTGAGGAAATGGGGATCTTGGTCTTATAGTCACAAGAAACTGGATTCTTCCAACAACCTGAATGGGCTTGGAAGCATATCCTTCCCCAGAGCCTCCAGAAAGGAACGCAGCCTGCCACACTGATTTCAACCCTGTGAGACCTTGAGCAGAGGAAACGGCTGAGCCCTACTGTGCCCAACTTATAACCATGGGAACTGGGAAATAACAAAGGAGTGTAATTTTAAGCTGGTAATTGTGATTGTCTGTTAGGCAGCAATAGGAAACAATGACAAGGAAGATATAAAGAATAACTCCAGGTTTCCATCTTAAGCACCTGGATAGATGGAACTGTCCTTACTTTGGTAGGGAAAACCTGAAGAGAAGCTGGTGAGGTGGTGTGAAGCCATGAGGACATCAGCACCAGTGAGTCCTCGGAGAAAGCTCTGAATGATGGCACAGTCACAGCTAGACTCATGAACTTGGGGTTTAGAAAAGACAGGGGGTAGAGTTATAAATGTGGGAGCCATGGCCCAGAGACAGTATATACAGCCATGGAACTACTGT
Organism: Manis javanica; assembly: GCF_040802235.1. Classification (NCBI taxonomy): domain Eukaryota; kingdom Metazoa; phylum Chordata; class Mammalia; order Pholidota; family Manidae; genus Manis; species Manis javanica. The sequence goes on along the minus strand of NC_133160.1, from coordinate 30,184,778 downwards.
GACCACCCCAAGGAAGGGAAAACAGAGTGCCTAGGACAGAGCTTGGGAAACTCCCTGCCCTGCCCAGAGGAGGGGGTGGGGTAAAGAGGACCAATAATGAAACAGAAAGAGTAGCCTCCAGCAGGGGGAGGTTAACATGGTACATGATGCTGAGATGTCTAGCAAAATGAGGACTCAAAAAAAATCCATTTCCATTTCTTAACACAATAAACATACACCTACCATACAGCCTAGCAGCCCCATTTCTTGGTTTCTACCCAGAGAAATCAAAACCTATGTTCACACAAAAGCCTGTATGCACATGTTTACAATAGCTTTATTTATAATCACCCAAACAACTCAAATGTTCAACAGGTGAATGAATAAATAAAGTGTGGTCCATGCACACACTGGAATATTACTCAGTCATAAAAAGGAGTCAGCTAGTGACACACACAGCAACCTGCATCACATGGCTGCATGCTGGATAATTCCATCCCATGTGCCATTCTCAGAAGACAAAAAACAGGTGCAGAAAGCGTATCAGTTGTTGCCAGAGGCTGAGAGAGGAAATGGTTACAAAGGAATTTGGGTGGGGGAGTGGAGCCATTGTGTATCTTGATTATTGTGGTGATGGTTACATGACTTCATGTGTCTGTCCAGACAGAACTGTATACTTAAAGGGTGCGTTAATTTAACCTTAATTTTTTTAATGAAGAGAAATAGAAATGAAAAAAATACCCAGTGAATCTAGCTATGTGGAAGTCAGTGGTGACTTCTTTGGGCCAGAGCAATTTGGGGGGCCAGGAGGGGAGGAGACCACAGGGTTAAGGAAGGTCCGTTTCTTATCCTCAGGAGTCGAGGGTTGGGTTAACCAAGGTCCTTGGTTCATGGCTCACTTTTGTCATCAGCTTGTGCAAAGCCCAGATCCCATCATTTCCCTTTAGACTCTGACACCTGCAGGCTCCCGTGCTAAGGTTTTTGATTTATGTGCTTCAATATGTATGCATCTTTGTAAAATATGAGCTGTTACTCATGTTTGTGCTTTTTATTTGCATAAATGGCATTATGCAGTTGGCCTCATTCTGTTCTTCTTTCACTCATCACTTTTTCTAAAAAGATCTGCCCTCGTGGTCCTATACCACTGGCCCATGCTGAGAGCTGTGGAGTATTCCATAGGCAGTGCACCGCACTGCTCTTCTCCATTCTCCTCCCATGGGCTTGAGGCTGCCTCCAGCTGCTCTGATGGACATCTCTGTGCATGTCCTCTTAAGGACCTTAAGACAATTTACTCATAATATATCCCCAAGAGTGAGACCCAAGGGTCAGAGTGTACTAAGCCTGTCATAACTACCAGACCTGTTCCCTGATGATGCTACCCTAAACTGCCACCACCAGTACAGAGGCACAAATGAGGCACCAATTTTTCCCCATAGGAGTTACATGTAGATGGAATCATTTCTTCCTCCTCTCCTCAAGTTCCCTCAGAGAAATGCAATTTCCACTCTTCTCCCCAGGAAAGAAATGTACTTGAAGACTGCTTCTTCTCTCTGTGCCTTCCATTCCCAGGAGGAGTGGTTGTGGGGTTGATGGGAGCGCCACTGTTTTTCCTAGGATTGTGTCTCAGAGACAACGAAGAATGAAGCCAGCAGACAGGAGTACAGAACAACCAGCAAACTCTTTTAACGAGAGAAGGACCTTTCATCCTGCCCCTCAGGAGAGGCTGCAAGGGAGGATGCCAGCAGGGTTGTGGTGTCAGAGATTTATATTGACCCCTGAGAGGAGGAAGTTCCACCCTTCCCAGACCAAACAGAGAACTGAACTGATGACATCACAACCCAACCTTCATTGGCTGAAAGTACAATACCTCATTTACATAAGGCTTAAACAATCAGATCTGAGGTCTATTTAACAAAGTATACTTTTGAATGGCTGAGTTGGATTGGAGCTTTTTTGAAATTTACAAGGGTCTTCAAACTTCTTGAAATTTACAGGGGCCCTGAACTCTATCTGCCTGTGCCCCTCTATCACCTGCCTCAATCGATAGGTCTGTGAGCATGCACAGAGCATATGTGTGTGAGCCCCAGCACCTCTGGGGTTCCTTCTTGGGATGTTCACCAGGAGATGGATCTCTTGGACTCCTCTCCTCCATGTGGTCCACTTACAAGAGCCAGCTCTGCCCTAGAGCTGAGGCATACAGCTCTGCTATCATGGGGATAAAGTACTAGGAAGTCCAAATCGGTCAAACATCATCCACAAGGATTACTGCACTAATGAGGCTGGTATTTTGATTTCATCTTGTCTGAATCCTCTAGTCATCTCCCAACTGGTATCAAACTCAGAGATATAAGGGAGGAAAGGGTGTGATTTATTATTACCTTAAATGCATAAAACATAGGTGCAAAGGCCTGAAACCTTGAGAAATGTTTATAAAGACAGTGTTTGTGGTCTAAGCGATTGAGGTTTGGGCTCCCCATAACACTAGGCCTCCCAATCCTTCAGCAGATGCGGTAGCAGCCTGTATGTGGCTGACTGCTCAAGCTGCACCTGCTGTCAGCTGCTTTGGGCCTCCAGAAGAGGGAACTGCTTTTATTCCTTCCTGTATCAGGAAGACTGAGACTCAAAGAAATCTATCAGAGGAAAAAGACACCATTTCAGGGATGACTTTCCCAGGCAAAGCCTATATTTAAAAAACAATTGAGAAGCCCCAGTTTGTTAAGCAGAAGTTAGAGTCTTTAATAAAGTAAGTGAGGAAGCAGCCCTTTTCCAAGTGTTCCCAGAAGCTTGGACAGATTTGAGAGACCTCTGGCAAGAGTTCATGGAGCAGGTGGAATACCACAAGGTGAGCTTCAGGACATGTGTCCTTGGGGATATGCCTGGAAAATGTGGGGAACTGAGACTCAAGACAGGGCATGTGCTGAGAGAAGCCAGGGAGAGCAAAGCTAATAAGATATTGATTACATGGCCTGATTATCTAATTCAGGGAGGAGGAGATAGACAAGACTTGCTCGAGCAATTGACATTATATCTCTGTGGTGGTGTATACTGGGTCAAAATAAACTGGAGACTTTGTTTCCAAGAATCCCCTTCCCCATACAGTTCTAGTTTAAAGTTGGCAAGAGAAAACTGTGAAAGCAATTTGGTATCAGGAGTTAAGCAATGGCCATTGCTCTATGGAGACTGTTCATGGTCACATGTGGTGATAACCAAACACAGAGGTTCTAGAAGGTTCCAGATTGTTCTTGTCCATCCCCCTCAACTTCCACCTGATTGCTGGTCCTGCTGACCAACAATGACCTCAGGGTCATCTTCAGATGCTTGGCTGCAGACCCACACAGGTGGGGGCTTCCCAGAGGTAGTTTCTTAGACCTTCCATGAGCTCCTTCTCAGAGGTCTGCTTTGGCAGCTGGACATGCTTGACTTCTCAGACTGACTGACTGGGAATTCCTCTGATTTTCCAATTCTCCTTCTGGATCTTTACTTCCCCAGCTACTCCCACAATTATTCAAGATGTATTATTATTTTCAAACAACTATATCTCATAACATAACATTCCTTAGTGACTCTTCCCCTATGGGGGACCTTGCCAGACAGAATCAACGAAGTACACAGGTGAACCTGAGTCTGAAACAAATGGATAAGGGGAGAAATGAAGAAGAAGGTATTCATGTTCATCAAACACTGCTGGCCCTGTATGAGGAGTAGAGGCAAGGATCCAGCTAAGAAACAGGTCAAATGCTAAAAACTTCTCAAAAACTGTCTGATACAAGACAGAGGGCAATAAACACTGGAGGCTCACATGCATGTTGCAGCACTGTGGAGAACCAAGTGGCAGGAAAAAGATTTGTAACTTCCATCCAAATGGCACACATTAAAGGCTCTGGGAAATGAAAATGAGCCAGAGATGGATTTCATGGGAAATTCAATATGGCTGCTCATGAGAGATATCAGAGGCTCCGTCTCTTACTTAGTCCTTTCTCAGTTCATCTCTCATTGGCAGGAGCAACCAGGGGATTTGGAAATGAAGTTTTTTTAACTACAAGATGTTAAAGAGGAACACTGAATCAACATCTGGTGACTGGCAATGTCAATTCCATATATTTAAAATATTTGCTGAAAAATCAAAGTATCTGAAAAGCCACCCCATGACAGAGGAGAGAGTATGTAGCAATGGATTTCCCCCATTGTTCTAAGGCTGGGGTCTCCCTGAAGTGAACCCTGAAACAAAGATTTTGATAGAGTAGTGTATTTGGGAGATGGTCCCAAGAAGCACAGGTAGGGGATGGGGAAGCGGGGTGAGGAAGGAACAAAAATCAACAAGGGGTGCTGCTGTGGGTCACTCAGACTCAGTCCTGCTAGGGAGCTCCTGAGGGACTGGTTGTGTCCCGCTTGAGCAGCAAGGAAGCTGGAGTGCTTATCCACCAACTGCCCCTGGCCATCATTTCATTGAGGGTGCTGCGCCTGAGGGTTTCAGCTCACTAGTACTCTGGCCAGCCCCACCAATTGTCTGAGCACACCACCACACCCAGAGAAAGCCTTTAGCTGGAGAGTATTGGGTGCGTGCAAGAGGGAGCCGTCAACATCACAGTCATGATAATGCTAAGAGGATGTAGAGAGGGCAGCCATTACATGTACGTTTGGGGGAAGAAGTCCTCCAGTGAGCCTCTCAATGGGAAAATTTCTCCCCATTGAGTGTAGTTCTCATGACATTGGACAACTGGCATAGCCTGCGCTGGCATCACCTTCCACCCTCCCTGAGACACAGCTGAGTCGATGTTGTTTCAGCAATGGCAGTGTATGTTTAGATTACTGTAAATAATGTTTTCTGCTTGCAATAACTGTGTTTGGGGCCTTTTCTCCTTGTATTTATGAATCTCTTGAGTGAGCATCAGTGCTACAATAGTCTTGTTTGTCCTCTTAGCTCTCTTCTCTATAAAATGTGAGACACTAGACTTTGGGTTGGATCAATCAACTTGGATGTCCTGAAGGAATTGCACCCAGTCCAATGAAAGATGTCCAAACTTGGCTGCAGAAGAACTTAGATGCTATCCAGGCACATGTGCGAGACCCCATGGGTGAGGCCAAAGAGTTAACATTGACAATATGATTTGGCATTTTCATTTTTATGGAGTTTGTAACAATTTGTATCTTTAATATCTTAGACTATATTTACAAGCAGGTGTTTGAGTATTTGATAATGGGAGGTTGAATTGAATCCTATTATTCAAGTTTGGGGCAGTTTTCTATCACCATCTTTATAATAATAGAGTTTTTAAGATCTGTCATTTGAGCTCATTTCATGACCTCAGCTAAGCCATTTCGTACAATGAGGCATCATCTGAGATGGGAACACAGAAGGGAGTGAACTGTCAGTACAGGATGTAGGTTTAAGAGCTGATTTAGTTAATGTACAGTGCTGACACATTTCAGAGCCTTTAGGGAAAGAGCTAAATTGCCCACCCTTGTGTTTTATAAGATTTGAAGATACAACACAACAACACACAGATAGATGAAAGGCTGAACTCTCTGTTACTATAGCTCCAAATGTAAGCAGGCTATGAGGCAGAGCAACATGCAATGAGTTTCCCCCAGGACCAGGGTATCAGCCTATAAGTTTGAGTGGCAGGGGAAGCTTATGTATGGCAAGCAGTGTAGAGTTAGCTTGGTTTCTTGGGCTCTGTGTGGATTGGCTAATTTGAATAATTTCTCAGGCTACAGGGCATAGGTACTGTTCCTACAGGTCTGGTTCCTGGCCCTGGAGCAATTAGGGCTGGCACATAGTGGCCTGAAGTGTGATATTCTAAGAGAGGAAGTGGTTGGGAGTGTGGACTTAATCAGCTGCTCAATAAAGGGGAACTGACAAGCCTCTAGCCAGGGCTTCAAAACTGGGTCAGGACAGTATAAACAAACAACCTGTATTGCACCTTGGTCTCAGGACAATGAAAAAAAGATCATAATTGGTACTGGGTATGACCACATGCCTGTGGCATAAAATGCTCCCTGTTGACTGCTCATCACTTCCACTGAGGGGTGACCACACCCCTGGTTGACCATAAGTTTAGACCCAGTGTAAATGGGGAAAACTCGGATGTGTTAGAGAGTGCCATCTTCCTCTGCTTTCCTGCCTTCACACCAAGATGGTCCTCAGGCCTGTGAAGAGACCAGCAATCTTGGGAAGAAGTCTTCTGCCTTCCTCTCCACCCCTACTCATTTCTTCCCAGGGAAGGAGGAAGGACTGACATAGTTGAAAGTCTAGAAAGATGAATGGAATGCAAGTGGCTCATTCTCTTCCTCTGTCTCTGATTTTTGCCTAGCTGCTTCCTCCTTCATTCTGTGAACTATCCCAAGAAGGCTCTACCCCTAAGAGTAGGAAGGTCTGCAGTTGTGGGCATAAACAAGGAGGTAAATCTAATTCAGGGGTGGAGTAAGAGGAAGCCCATTGTCGCCTAAACCAATTGAGTTTTACCTCCAATAAACTGATCTGTACCTTGATCTCCACTGGTTTGGCTCCAGACACTTCTACCTTGCTCAGAATCCCAATGTGCAAGGTGAAGGTAAGATTAATTATCATACGTGTAGGAAAGCGCACCAACATTCCCCTGTACATCTGTGCTACCCCTCCCATCAGGAGGTAGAAACTATTCCCTCTCTTGTTGAATCTAGTCTGGTCTTGTGATTTGCTTTGACTTTTGGCAGAAGAGAAAGTTTGGGATTTTTGAGCTCAACCCTGAAAATGCCTTGTAATTTCTGATCTTGCTCAGAGGGAAATGTATTATGTTCAGAGTCCATGAAATCCTGTGAAAAGAGGTCAAGTAGAGAGAGGTCTTGGTGGATAAGATACCACATGGAGAACTAAGGCCCCAGATTCATAATGGAGTGACAAGAAGAGGGAGGCCCAGCCCCTCCATTCAAGTCCAGGTTGACTGAGTGTCCCCACATGAGTTGTCAGACATGGGATTAAGACAGGCTGAGCCTCAGCTGAGTAGCCAGATGATAGTATATGGTGTCTTCGTCACCTAGTCACTATAGCATTTTCATTATAGCAGCCTGAAGTGACTACAACACCATGCAGTTCCCTTCAGGTGAATTCTCATTCCATCTCTACCACCCCCATTTCCATATAGTCTTCAAAGTCTAGTCCATTGCCCAGACTCCTCATGCCCCTCACCCCAACCCCACAGCACTTTTCTTTCTGTTCTTACTCCTAACCACACTGGACATTTCTAGCCATCACTGTACCTTGTAGATCTTCCAGGGGAGAAGGTTGTTTGTATTCTTCTCGTAGCTGTATGGCCTGGCATTGTGCATGACCCCTATTAGGTGGTCAACAAATGAGGGAATGGATATTCTGCCAATGAGAGGAAGCAAAAGGTGAACTTGACTCACAGGTGTTGGAATAGATGCATTTACTTGGTATGTGCAATGTGATTACAGGTCTTGGGTGATTTAAAGGCTGTTTCTGCAGAAGCCAATACATCTTTATGAAGGCCTTATCATCCAACATAATTGCCAAGCTTGTGTTTGACTGTTAAATGCCCTGGGTAATACCACCTGAGACTTCTTAGATCCATTCCCACGACACTGGCTCTGCACAGCAGAGAATGCAGGCATGAGGCTAGAGGAGATAGGAGCTCTGGAGCTTGAGAGAGGGTCTCCTGGGAGAGGAGGTCCACATGCACTGAGTCTGGCCTGGGAACTCAGGGGTGGGACATAGAAGGTGAGTATGGCAGATTGCATTAATGGCCCAATTCTTACCCCTCCCTGTATCCATATCATTTTCCATATGACTTGGCAGAGTGTATTTCCCACCTCTGAACTTTGTATTTGGCCACGTGATTTTCCTTGGATGGTAGAAACAGGAACAGGTGACAGGTGAGTCTAGTTCTCCAGAGGCCTGAGCTATTTGTTTGCTCTCTGGTACCTTTGCCTTCACCAGAAAAATTAGATTTCTGGGCTGGAAATTGCTCCCAGGAAGAAGAAGAGAGAGATGCCTGAGCAATAAGTACTTCGTGTGGGATGCCACTGAGGTTTTTTTATTTTCTTTATGCAGCGTTCTCGTGGCTCTAGCTTATATGATGGACCATTACCCAGATCAACCAGAAGCATAACAGGGACAAAAGGCAAAGGCAGAATGGTGTCAAAGAGGACTGACAAATCCTGTCATCAGAGAAGGGACATTCACTGCCACCTGTGGACTGGCATGGAGAAGCCAGGCCAGAAAGTGTGCTTCAGTGGAGCATCGTCCAGGGTAGGAGGCAGGGCAGAAGCCCAAGGGATTTTCCCTTGAGTGGCTCCTTGCCTCTCTGACGGGAGCTTGCTCTTAATAGTGCACAGGGAAGTCCTGCTATCACCCCACCCCACTCTTACCAGGGATAACATTCCAGGTTGGAGTGGCTGCTTGCTGGGGAGCGAGGAGGGCTGGGTCCTGGTCGCAGATTTTCTGCAGGGTCTCTGCATGCTTCTCTCCAAGCCCTCGTTTCCTTGTTAATATTAATAAGGTAGGGCATTGCACAGATTTCCATATCTTTCAGGATGGGCTAGGTTATGCAGCGATAACAACTTCCCTCCTCAAATCTCAGTTGCTTTAAAAACAAACAAAAGTTTGGTTAAGGTTTATTGGTGCTGTCCTGACCGAGGACCCAGGGGTCACCAAGCAGCCACTCTCTAAATTGTGGCTAGTCACCGAGGCAGAGGAAAAAGAGAGAGGGGGCAAGGCCTGCACAGCTCCTGCCTGGAAAGGACAGGCTTCCACTTGCTTTTCATGGGCCAAGCATGTCCTTGACCAAATTTAACTTCAATGGGCAAGGAAATGCAAGTGAACCCTCAAGTCTGGAAGGAGAAAGATACAGAACATTCGCAAACAGCCCTGATGACTACTACACTCTCCACACAGCTTGGTATTTTTAGTATTTTAAAATACTGTGCCCTTCCTCCAGCTGCATCACCATTACTGTCCCTTCTCCTAGGATGTGGCTTCTCAGTTCTGTGGCTATAACCCAGCTATTGCCCAAGGTCGCTTGTCCTGGAGATTGGCTGAGTCCCCATCTCTGAGAGAAGTCCAGTGTCCTACTACAACTGAATCCCCGGGGTCGCTGCCAAGGCCACCTCTAGCAAGTCCTGTCTTCACTTGTATGTCACCTGGAATGGATTTTTTCTAATCTCTGCTCATTCTGACATGCAAAAGCCCCCTTTTCCTTGATTTCCCCTAAATTTACTCACACAAAGCATATATGTGCCGAGCAGATTTTGCTGAAAGTTTGAACAGGATGAGTTACAGCACAGTAACCCATACAACTTGAAAATCAGTATCAGACATTCCCATCCTCCAGAGGCCTTGAGTGCCCCTGCCTGCCACTGGGAATTTCTCTCTGTGCTTTGTTCTGTGGGGGAAACGCCTTACCATTGGGCATTTTTCAAGCTCTGTCCATCTTCGTTAGGGGCAGTAACAAAGCTCTCCACCCTCTATGGGGCCCCAGGCACATATTCTACATACAGACACTCAACTCAACACTTTGTATCAGGTAAAAAAAAGCACCATCTATCTACTAGGGGTGTTAAGCAGCTCAGAAATCCCGGCAGAGGCTCTGGAATTGCAGTCGCCACCCCAGCCCTGGACCCCTCCCTGAGAAGGGAGCAGTGTAGAGATGCAGATGTCCACTGATACAGGCGTGGCTGCCTTCCCTTTGCCCCAACCCTGAAGAGGCAGAAGTTGCTAATGTCAGTTTTGGTTTTAAATTAGTCTTTCTCTCTGTTAAATAGACCCACTTAATTTCATGAAGTACCCATACAGGAAAGCCAGGCCCTGTGCCACCAACCTGCGGGGACAACACTATGTTTATCTCCACCCTACTGATGAGAAAGAGGAAACTGAGGTTCGGGAGGACAAGCACCTTTCCAGGGCCTCCCACACAGCCTGCACGTGGAACTCAAACCCAGGTCTATAAACAACTCACTCCCTTTTCTTCTCTGTCAAACTGTTTTTCTGATGTCCTTCACAGGAAATGCTTTCCCCTTTAAATCTTTCAAGAGAAGCTGTGAAAGATTACCTGAAGGAGTGTTTACTGCTATCACTTGCCCTTTATCTTGATCTGAACACACATCTTTAAGTCAGCAAAGAGGACACCCCTTCGCATGCCAAGCTCTGCTGTCTGCACTGGGAGGGAGGGAAGAGGAGGTGGAGATGTGCTTGTATTTGAGCCCACTGAGCGCATAGCCTGCCAGGAGAAGCAGGACTTCCTGATACCAGGGGCTCCGGTGGAGGTACCCAGTCCCCCTGCAAAGTGCCAGGGAAAAGTGTCAGGGCCGGCTATGCAGAGGGCTGTTCACCATAACTTCAAGGGTCGCTTGCCAACTTTCACTTGTCCCAATGGGGCAGTCAGTACACATCCCCTTACATTTTCCCCTCATTCCCCAGGAGAATTCTGCCCCATCCTATTGCAAACTTCATGGCTTTTCAATCCAGGCATGCTAAGGACTATTTGCTGGCAGGATGGCACCTCACACTTTGAGAGATGCTCTTACTCTTACCTCAACCAATCACAACAACCCGTCTGCAGGCAGGAGTAGATATAAATAGCCCCATTTTATGGATGCCAAAACTGCGTTCCAGGGAAGTAAAGAACTCACCTTAGATCTCCCAGCTCCTTAGTAACACAGGTGAAACTAGTCCCCAAATCACTCGCACTCCAGTCCTGAAATGCTCTAGATCCCAGCCTGCCTCGTGGGGCCCTGGGCCACCAGGATGAGGCAGTGATGGCAACGCCTGTGACATCACTGTCAGAATCTAGCACCTGGAGTCCCCATGCCTTTAGCAGGGCTCATCAGTGAAGGTAGGATTTTATTTCCTTCCATGGGTATCCAGGACTGGCAACAACTTCACCACAAAATGTTATCTTCTTCAAGAGGGCATCACACTTCCCATTGTAAAATAGTGGTGTCTGTTTCTGAAAAACTGCTTTGCAGATAATTAATATAGGGAAAACTCGGGTCTAGTGCAGAATCCACGTCACCAGGATGCCCTAGTAAATTCTATCTGATCTGAAAATACCAAGTGTTTTCCCTAGAACCTTGATTTCCCAAGTTCTGCATTTTCTAAGAATATACAAGAATATACTTCAGAAAAAGCTGGATACCAAAAAAAGGGAAAGTGCTCCAAGATTATAACACCCCTGAAGTTTCGAAGGGGACAATGTGGGTGGTGACTGTGGAGAAGTGGCTATAAAAACTCCTTATTTTCAAAGCATTTCCTTCCCCATGTGCTCACTTCCAACCTCCCCGCTGAGCAGGAAGCAGGAGGTATGCGGCTGCCCTTGTGCTATGCAAAAACAAAACCATGGTGGAGCAGCAACTCTCTGCAGGTTTTCTGGCTCCCAGGCCCTGCACAGGTCCCTGGAGTGGATCCCTGGCAGACCCTCCTCCCTCGGACTTCCTTGCCACAGGCATTGCTGTTTTGCAGTGTGATAGAAAATCTCTGAAAACAGGGCTCAGATCTCCCCTCTGCCACTGACTGCTGAGGGGCCTGGGGTGCTTTGCCCACGTTCTCCAAAGCTCAGCTTCCTCATCTATACAGTGAAGACAATGGATTCAGGGCCAGAAATAGAGGAGGAAAATGGGCATTCATTTCAATACTGAGAACATTTAATCAAACATGAACTACTTCTGGGGGACTTGTTTCCAAAGCGGGGGCTGCCGTTTTGGCTGCACAGAGTCCATCAGACACCCTTCCCACACTAGAGCCATCCCAGGAAGGGTGGGAGGCAGCTCCATTTCCTGCCGTGAAAACTGGGGAGATAATTCTTTTTCCATGACTCTTAACAGCCAAATGTGGGTCCGTGACTTAAGCATGATCAATCAGATCTTCCTGCCCAGCATTTAAAATCTGAAGAGAAAGGGGTATAGGGTCTTTCGGAGGTTTTTCATTGTGACTGGGTAGAATAGAGGGCACCAGACTTGGTGACAGGCAGGCTCTGGGGTGTGCCCACTGGGGCAGGGACAGAGTGCCCACGACTGGGGCCTCAGCCGGACTGTTCCTGTGGCATGTCCCTGTGGGGTCTCTGGCTTCCCGGGGCTTCTGGGAGCTCTGCCCAAGGCCCTTCTGATAAATTATATCCAGGCTTAAGTTAACCAGAAGCAGTTTCTGTTGCTTCTCAGTTGTAACTCATAGATTCTTTCAAATGCAATAGTCTGAGAGTGGAGCAAACCTAATACTTAAAACATGAATTGTTTCTTGGTTGAAGGCCAAATAGGAAAGAGACAGTTTGGTTCTTCAGAGGATGCCTGTGCCATGATTCCTAGGTCTGTTTTTCCAAGGCTCTCATTCAGAAGAGAGTTATTCCTGGTTATTTGCTACCAAGAGGTCAGCATTCATTACCAATCAATTCCCATGGGTTGAATTCCTATTGTGTGCTGTGCAAGACAGTCAAATCTGAGTAAGACTCAAAGAGCACACAGGTGAAGTAATGCTTTCTTCTATTAATTGCCTTCTAGCTCCCCTGAAACTCAGTTCCTAATGGAAAGGTAGCTGAATGAACTGCTGGATTCTTCCCCTTCAGTTACTCAGTTTCAAAACAGTTGTTTCAAATGGTGATGAGTTAGATGGTTTTTACCCTCTTGATCTCTTATTTGGAAGATAAACCAGCTGAGTTGCTCCTAATGGTAACGAGTTAGATGTTTTTTTCCTTCTTGCTCTCTTTAATTTGAAGATAAACCAGCTGTAAATAACATGATTGGGTCATTTGGGCAAGTTTGAATATGGTCTGGATATTGATGACACAAAAAAATGTACTATCATTGACAGGTGCAGACTGTAAAATGAAAAAACACTAGGATTTCATTCATTACAAAGAGGTACAATACACACACGGAAAGATCTGGAAGGGTATGCACCAGTGTGCTGTAGTGGGACCCCTGGTGGTGAGAATGTCTTAAATTTTTAAATGCTTGTTTATCCATATCTTCTAATTTTGTACAATTTACCTGTACAGCTTTGGTACTAATGAAAGGCTCTTTTTAAAAAGAAAAGAAACGTGGAGCAAAACCATCTAACAAAATGCCTGGCAAATACTAGGAACTCCAGAAATAGAAGCCATTAAAAAAAGATCTCCTTACTCAGAAAACTACATATAAATATTTGGTAGATACCAATTACTTAGAAAAAGATGAAACACCATTTAGAGCAATTTTGGAGACAATGAATATTTGAATACAACCAGATAGCTTAACTGTTAACAACCACTGCTTAGTCTGACTTTGTTTTGCTACCTCTGACTCAGTTCCTAATGGAAAGGCAGCTTAACTGCTGGATTCTTCCCCTTCCGTTACCCAGTTTCAAAATAGTTCTTTCAAAATAGCTGTTTCAAATAACCAGTAATTTTTTGCTAACAATATTTTATGGTTGTCTTTCTATTTCAATAAATGGAAATATACAGCCTCACTTCAAAAGATAAAAAGTTTCCCATTCTATGAATGTGCCATTAGTTAATTCAAGGTTTCTCAACCTCAGAAATGCTGATGTTTGGGGCTGGATCATTCCTCATTGTGGGGGCCTGTCTTCCAGGAGACACCGTGGGGTGTTTAGGAGCACCCCTGACCCCTACGCATAAGGTGCCTGTAGCACTGCTTTCTTCCCAACTGGGTCAACCAAAAATGTCTCCAGACATTGCCAAATGTCCCCTGGTGGGGAAATCACGCACAACCACTGCTTTAGCTATTTTTTTACTGTGGATTCACAGGTTGTTATACATTTCCTCATCACAAACAATGCTATGATAAACCTGCCTTGCATATATACATCTTTGTCCATTTGTCTGATTACTTTCTTAGAATATAGTCCTAGAAATAAAACATCAGGATCAAAATTTGCTGACACATTTTTAAGGATGTTGATACATCAGATCAAATTGTACTCAGTTATACCTCCACTCCTGCTGACAGGTATACATATACACCCCCTGCCCCACAGTCACCATTGAATATTGTCTTCTTGCTAATATTTGCCAATCCAATTGTTTGCTAATGGTATACAGATTTATTTCCTACACAAAGGATGACATTTTTGTGTACTATTAGTTGTTTGTGTTTCTTCTTTTTTGAACTGTTTATGGTATTTACCTATTTTTTTTAGAGCACTCATCTAGATAATTATATATTAATGATGATAATTAACCCTTCATTTGTTACCCATACTGCAATAGCATTTCTAGTTATCTGACTATATTCTAAGTTTGTGATTTCTGTTGCTGTGCAGAAATGTTATTTTTAAGTCATAAAATCTTGCTAGTTTTCCACTTCTGGTTTCTGGACATGGCATCTGCTTAGAAAAGGTCTTTCCTACCCTAATATTATTAAATGGTCAGCCATTTAATAATGGCTACACATTTATCTATACAGTATCTTGCCTAATGATTTAAAATACCAACATTATTATAGACTAAATTCTGTGTCTGGTCTTAATCTATTTCATTGATCTATCCATTTAGTCCTATGTCAATACCACATTCTTATCATTAACTTGGCTTTCACAATCTTTTAATATCTGGCAAGGCAAGTCTCTTTATTTTCTTTTAAAAAGTGTCTTGGATATTCTCATATAGTGTCTTGTCATTACATTTTTTTTCAGAATAACGTTTTACTAGTGTTTTTCCTTTTTACTAGGAAAAAATAGTACATATTTTTAAAAGTTTAAATAATAGCAAAGATATTTGAGAAAGGACAGCTTGAGAACTTGTGCTAGCCTCACCTTCCTCTGGAAGAGCCTCAGAATTGAGAGAGAAGATGATTTTGAAAGAATAAACCCATGGAAATATCTGGAAACAAGGAGTGCCATCAGTGGACTAGAAATTATGAGACCTTCCTGAATCAGGAAACACATGCGGGATTGGGTTGCAAGAGGAAACCACTGTCCAAAAAGTGTTCAGAGAAACTTGCTGCAAAAGGTACATCTTCAGCTGCTCCATGCATTACAAAACAAGCAAATAGAAGATAGCCAGTAGGAAAATTCTGTGGGGATCACCTTCATCTCCTTCCTGTCCCTCTCTGTCCCCTGATACTGTGCCATTTAAATATGTTAAATTTAAATTAAATATGCTCTCAGTACCAATGCTTTCATACTTGAGACTGGTGAGTACCAAAAGGAGCAGGCAGCCACCAGGCCCAGGTGACAGCTCATTACAACTGGCAGCCTATCCATCCCTCCTCCCCCTGGAGGCAGGCCACAGATGACAAATGCACCTTTTATAGAAAAAACTAGCAGGAAAAATAAATAAGCAAAAAGAAGTGGACACAAATGAGAATCATCACACATTTGAGACAAACTAACTATCATTCACAAAAGGAACCCAGCAAGACAAAGATAAACCAGCACCTGGGGAAACAGAGATTCACAGAGCAAGGAGAAGCATTAGAAACATCTATCAAACAAGAATATGCTCTCTGACAAAAGAATCAGTTAGAGACCTTGGGGATCAAAAATGTGATGAAACACAGAATAGACTGGATAACAGGAAGGTCATAGCTAAAGACCACATTGGTAAACTGGGAGAAAGGGCCCATGTACCTTCTAGTAAACTGACTGTAGTCAGTTTACTGACTGTACCATCTAGTAAACTGATGTCAAACTGACTGTAGACAAGAATCACCTATACTACTCATATGTGTAGATGTGCTAAGGAGAAAGCATGATGTTTAAACATATACTGTGAACTCAAAGGTAAAAATGAAAAACCCTCCAGGCATCAAAATGAAGAGGGAACCTGAGGTCAAAGCAATGAGTGGAATTTGATCCACACAGTCCCTCCGTGAACTGGGGACAAGGAAGGGGATGTGGGCTGAATACATATTTAAGAAGATGGGGATTTATGACCACATGGGTTTGGGATTTGAGCCCCTGGTTCTGTGCATCACAGGGAGCCAGGAAAATCATGATCTATCTATGAATGAGGACAGAAAATCTTTGCCTGTTTATCCTCCTCAAGCCATATAAGGAAACAGAAATAGAGTCACTAATGAATGATTGGAACATGAATTTGTGCCAAGCTTGGGCATAATACTGGATTCCCATGCTCCTGGCAGTACAGGGAAAATAAGAGGAAAAAAGAAAAACAAACA
The DNA here is from genome assembly GCF_040802235.1 of Manis javanica. Taxonomy (NCBI): domain Eukaryota; kingdom Metazoa; phylum Chordata; class Mammalia; order Pholidota; family Manidae; genus Manis; species Manis javanica. The sequence goes on along the minus strand of NC_133160.1, from coordinate 30,168,695 downwards.
CTTTATGTTTACATATTAAGAGACACAGTTCTAATGACTCATTGCTTGAAAAAAATTCAACATGAAAATCATAAAGTTTTTAGGATGAATGAGTATGAACAAGGGCAAACCTTGCAGGATACAGCAAAAATGGTACTTGAAGGAGAATGCATCTATTCTATGTTGGAACTTCTAGGCTGATTCTCTATGATATTTATCCGTTCTCTTATCAAAGGGTGAAAAGATACACCTTTTCCTCTCCATTTCAGGAAATTTCCTTGACATTAACTTCTAGCTCATCAATTTTTTTATTTTGTCAATTATATATTTAACTACCAAGAAGTTCTTTTGTATTCTCTGATTGTTCCATTTTATAACAACCTCTACTTACTTTATGGATGCCATGTCTTGTCAAATATATGTTAATTTTGGGAATGTTTTATAGTCCGTTTTGTTCACTGAATTACTTGTTTCTCCAGGAGTCTGTTATCAATGAAAATATATTTCTCAATTGCCTACAATTTTCCAGTAACTCTAGAGAATAAAGCTCCCTGTGGAGCTACCCTATGGGAAGGAAATTAAATCCATATGGAAATAAGTAAGATAATTCCAAGTATTGATAGCTGCTATGAGAACTGAGAAATACTGGTAAAAATTAGTTCAGAGCCTACAGTTCCAGTAGGGCTTGGTCAACAGCCTTGGAGAATATCCATCCAGAACACAGCACAGAGAAATAAAATATGGAAATACAATGAGGAGGCTGGGCATAAGCCTGGTCAGTTAAGAAGCTGCAACATATGCTTAGTAGGAGTTTCAGAAGGAGAAAAATATAAAAATAGAGGAGAATCAAATCTGAAAAATAATAGATAAAATGTTGAAAGAAATGAGGCAAGATATTAAGCCTCCCATAGAGAAAGCACACAAAGTCCTAAGCAGTAGGTAGAATAAACAAATCTTACATAAGTATAGTATAATTGGTTACATGTTACACAGTTACAGTACAGAATCAAAACCAGAAAACTGACATTGATACAATTTGTATCTATAGATCTATGCCATTTTATCACATGCGTAGATTTATGCCATCACAGCATTAGAGGCACAAAACTATTCTATCCCCAGGAAGATATCACTACACTGCACCACACATTTCATAGTACAACTAAAGAGCATCAAACAGCAAAAAAGAACATTAAAAGCTACTAGAAATGAAAAAGATAGATATATACAAAGAAGCTAACTTCTCACTATCAGATACAGACACCAGAAGTGAAAGGAATAATATATTCAAGAGACACAGGGAAAAGAATGCTGTTCTCAGCTAAACTTTCATTGAAGAGTGAAGGCAAATTAAATTAAATATGTTCTCAGACATACAAAAGTTGAGAAAAAATTACTAAAAACATTCTTCATCAAAAGTGAAAATAAATCCAGAGAGAAGAAATGGGATGCAAGAGGTTAAAAGAGGTAACGAAATTAGTAAGAACATGTTCATAAATCTAAAAAGAAAATTGACTATAGCTGATTGACTTTTCTCATTCAGTTTGAAATATTCTTGGTTCCTAGTATGATAAGTGATTTTTAAAAATTGATCCTGGACATTTTGGGTTCTACTTTTTAAGATACCGGGTCTTATTTAAACCTTGTGGCTTAGCAGGCCTCTGAGAACACAGCTCTGCTGGGTGAACTGGGGGGCCATCTCCTGACTCCCAGCTGGGGTTGGAAGTTCAGGCTCTCCACTCAGCCTCTAATGACACCCAGGTGGGAAGGCAGGCCTCATTAACACCTGGTGGGGGTGGCAGTCTAGGCTCCCCAGGTGGTCTCCATGGGCACTGCGGGGGATGGGGAGGCCCAGGACTGCTGAAAAGTCCTGTCTTCCCACTAGGTCTCCCCTGAGACCAACACTAATGGGAGAGACAGGGGTTCCCTGATATTTCCAGGCGGTGCTCCCCACATGATAGCCATTGATAGTGTGGGAGGAGAGGGGTTATTAACACGAAGTCCAGGCTTCCCACTTGACCTTCTCTGACACTGCATGGTGTCAATGTGACACATAGTTGCAGAATCCCATAACGGCCTTTTGAGGGTAGAAGTCAAGGCTTCCCACTGGGACTTTTCTGGAAATAGGAGGGGTGGGGCTGCAGCTTTTCCTGTGGAGTTTGGCTGGAGTAGGGCTGTTTTCTGAAAGATTTGTGTCTTTCTAGACTGCCTCTGGTCTTTAATTAGAAAGAACAAGCTTTTGGGGGGTCTTTATCGGTCTGTCTATGGGTGCTTCCAGGAGCTGATTTCTCCAGGACCCAGTCTGGGATACACGAGGCAAAGTGGAAACATAGGGAACTCATCACCAAGTCACTCCTTGGGTCCTTGGGTCCTTAGTCTGCCTTCTTACCACCTTTCAGTCTTCCTATGTTTGTTTTATATATAATATCGAGAGAAGAATAGGGAAAAATACATCTACTCCATCTTCCCAGAAGGAGAAATCCCCAGACTGAATTTTAGCAAGCAAAATCTTGCTATGTGCTATTTAAAAGGTACACCTAACAGAAAGACACCTAAGGCTAAACATAGGTTTAAAAATGTATACCAAGCAAAGAATAGTCAAAAGAAAGTGGTTCAGTAATATTAACATAAGATAAAAGAGAATTTATAGTGGAAATCACTAGTAAAGACAAATAGTATTATATAGTGATAACAAGGAAAACTCCATCTAAAAAGTATACTGACAAATGCAAATGTCTAATGATACTGACTTGAAAACGCAAAGAAAAAAAAATTGACAGAATTCCAAGGCAAAAAATTGACAAACCCACGTTCGGGGGTGCCACCAATAAACAGGTTACTCTCAAAACACAGACAGATCAAGCAGACCAAAACAAAAAAAATTGTAGGAATTTAGAATAGGTGACGAACACAATTATAACACTTGACTAATGGGTGTACAGAACCCCGCATCCAACTCTAATGCTGTACCTCCCTTTTAATCCCACTAGGAGCACGTGCTCAGGAAGCAAGCATGCTTTGTCCACATGCCCAGGGATCTCAGCCAATTCTAAAGAGTGGGTAGCAGACATATCAATCCATCTGATCAAAATGCAATGAAAATAGCAATAAAAAATAAAACCCAGCAACCAAAATATCCTTCAAGAAAAGAAAATAAATTCCTAATATTTAGACACTAAAAGGCACAGTTCTAAATAACTCACGGCTTAAAAGGAAAGCACCATGACACTCAAGAGATATTTAGGGGTGACTAACGATGGAATAAAGCAAACTTGGGAGGAGGCAGCAGTGGAACTCCTGGACTGATTCTCTATGGTGCTTAACTGCTCCTTTTACCAGCGGGTGAGGCAATATGCCTTCTCCCTCTCTATTCTGGGAAATGTCCTGACATTATCTTCAAGTTCAACTATTGAATTTTTTGCCGATCACAAATTTAACTTCCAGGAATTCTTTTTTGGTTTTTGCTCCCAAATTTTTCCATTGAAATAGCACCTTGTTCTTTTTTTTTTGTTTTATAACTGCAACATCTTGTGAAATCTCTCTGTTAATGTTGAGTGTTGTGGTGGGCCCGGCAGTTTACATTCTGTTTCATTCACTGGATCATTTGTTTCCTCAGGAATCAGCTATGTTTGCTTTCCTGAGTTTCTGTGTTCACACTGTTAATTGTCTTCATCCATGTCTTCCTTTGGGTGTTCTTAAAAGCAGATCTTGAGATAAGGATTTGAGGGTAACTGGTCCATTTGTTCACCATCCATACATAGAAGGACATCTGAGCTGATTTCAGCTTTTAGCTATTACAAATAAGGCTGAAATGAGCATTCCTATAGAGGACCTTGTATGAACCTAAGTTTTCATTCTTCAGGATAAATTCCTGAGCGTAATTGATGGGTGTGTAGTAATTGCATGTTCAATTCTATAAAGAAACTGTCACAAAGTTTCCAAAGTGGCTAAACCATTTTATATTCCCGCAGCAATGTTTGAGTGATTCAATTTTTTTGCATCCTTACCAGCATTTGGTGGTGTCACTGTTTTTCATTTTAGCTGTTCTGACAGGTGTGTAGTGATAGCTCATTGTGATTTTAATTGGCATTTCCCTGGTGGCTAATGATGCTGGACATCTTTCCATATGCTTATTTGCCATCTGTACATTCTCTTCAGTGAATTTTTATCATGTCTATTGTACATTTTCTAGTTGAATTGTTTGTTTTTTACTTGGAGTTTTGAACATTTTTTCCATATATTCTCCATACTAGTTCTTTGTTGGGTAGGTGGTTTGCAAATATTTTCTCCCAGTCTATCTTTTCATTCTCTTTCCGTGAGCTTTCACAGAGCAAAAGTTTTAAACAGTACATACACTTTGGTGTTTCTATCTTTCTAAAACAGGGAATCAAATTCTATGTAATCTTTTGGGAGTTAACATTTTTCACCTAATATTTCCAAGATTCATCAACCTGTAGCCACAGGACCTTTATGTTGCCAGCTGGGTAATACTTTATGGTGTGACTATGCCACAGTTCATCCAATTCCCAATTATGGGCATTTGGGTTGTTCCCAGGCTTTGTTCGCTCGACCAGTGATGTTATGGACATCTTATACATACTTTCTTCTGTACATACACAAGAATTTCTTTTGATGAATGCGTAGGAATGGCACAGCTCATCCACAGAGTGCATTTAAAGCCTGGGGATGGGGCTTGGCAACCTTGTCATATATGGCTTCTCTTTACCTGACACCCAAGACTTTCTACCTCTTACACCTCCATTATTGACACCTTTGTCTCTTCTATTTTTCCATTATTTTTTATTTTCATACCAGCAAAAGTTTTAAAAATATTTCAGTGACTAACATAGATGCTAAAATGCCTATTATCTCCGGTTGCCGTCATTTAATAACAGAAACAAAAAATTAGAAAAGATCTAACCTCAGAATGAAGGACAGTCCTTCCCAACAAAAGGCAGTAGCACTTAGACATCTAAAACTGAGGATATTTTAATTATTTGAAAACAGAAAAAGAACATACAATGTTTTTCTTGTTTCATACCACATAAGATGTAATTCTTTAGTTAGTAGATTGTGCAGCAGTATATTGGGAAGTGGGTAACACTGGTGATGGAATTCCCACCTTCTTTAGGTAAATTGTTTTTAGCCCAGTCATTGTCAAAAATGGAGTTTCAAATAGAAACAAATGAAAAAGATGGAATCAATACTCTCAAAGTCACTAGTGATGGTTAATTTTCTGTGTCAACTTGTCTGAGCCACCAGGTGCCCAGACACTTGTTCAACATTATATGGGGTGTGTCTGTGAGAGTGTGTTTGGATGCGTTTAACATCTGAATCAGTAGACTGAGAAGGCAGAGTACCCTCCCGGGTGGATGGGCCTCACTCAGGCAGTTGAAGACCTGAATGGTTCCAAAAGGCTGACCCTCCTGCCTGACTGAATGAATGGGGATGTCTGTCTTTTCCAGACCTCAAACTTGAACTGAAACATCAGCTCTCCCAGGGTTTAGAGCAGATCTTTGGTGTGTTTTCATAGCAACATTACAGAATTACCTCCCAAACTGACTGATAATTGTCATTTGGTCCAAGGGAAACCAGAGAACCATTGCCCAGGGACCCAGAGGGTGGGCAATAAGAAGAGAATCCTCCGGGCCTGATTCCCAGCTCCCAGTTCCAAATCTGAAACTCCTGACCCGGCTGCATTATTCTGGACAAGCCCAGTCACACCTTATTGAATGGTTTGTGCATCCCTTGGTTTAACAAACAACCCCACATTCTTTAGAGCCCTCGAAACACAAAGCTTCTTGATTCTCCCTTGGAAGGCAGTAATTTTCTATTCAGTTTGTGCTATGTGCGGAAAAATCATCACAATTCTAGAAATTACCCTTTTAGAATGCCAGTGTCATGCTGGGTATTCACTGAGGCCCTCTGGACAATGGCTACACCTGCACACTGGTGGGCAAGGCCAGCACAGCTGAGCTGAGTCCTGCTAACAGGCTCCCCCCATCACAGGAAGAGCAGGTCAAAAGGGCTTGGTGCTAGGATGCCGTGGGAAATGCTCCCAACCTCCAGAATGGTGTTATTTTGAAATCACTGAGCAACACAAGACTCCAGTGTGCTCCCAGCATGCTCTTAAAATGCTTAGGGAAACCGAAGTACAAATTACAGAGGCTTTCCTCTCACTTACCACAAGATACGATGAGCTTTTAAAAGCTAATTCTATTGCTATTTAAAAAATAAGACTACTATTTAAACACAGAATACAGGGTCATAGACACCAGTCTCCCTGGGGTCTAGATAGATGCTAGAGCTATGTAGTAGAGCCGATGTAAGACAACGGGTCTGCTTTTAGGTATGTGACCAATAAGCTAAGGTCAGCTGTCACCTGTGACCAGTACCTTGGCATCTGTGTGACTTGGGTCCAAAATAGCCCCACTACCACCATGATTACCACCCAGTCCAGTTTCTGGAATAGCTGCCATTTACATTGAACATTCTCTTCAAAAGCTGTTCCTTGAGGAGAGAAAAGAGGAAGCAAAAGGTGGAGTAGATGGTGGGCTGCAAGGAGTTAGAAGGGTGCATTTCGGGAGAGACAGAATGGCAACCATGGTTTTGCTCTGCTGGAGGGATTTTAGGCACAGGTAGTAGATACTTTGGGGAGTAGATGATTTCTGCATGTTGCCTATTTAGCTGCTCCCCTAAATTCTTTGCATAATAACCAGTCGCCCACTTTGCTTAAGCTAGTTCCAAAGTGTGGTTGGGAGGAAGTAGTTTTTACAATGCTTCTCAAACATGAGGCTGCACAAAAATCTCCCGGAAGCGACTTGAAAACAGATTCCTGGTCCCCACCCACAGAGACTATGTTCAGCAGGGCTGGGGTGGGGTCTACAATTTGCATTTCTAACAGGTTCCTATCCGAGGAGCCCTGGATAGAGGACTTACCAAACTGCTTACAGCTCAGTAACCTTGGGCCCTCTCTTTAATGGACTCACCATGCTGTCTGTCTGTCCTCCTCCTCCTGCCCTCCCTTAGCTAGAATCTCATATATGTAATTCCAGACAATTGGAGGAGAGGGACAAGACACCACCACATTCCATTCTGGAATGTGGCAGCTCATTAGCAACTTTCTCTGCAGGAAGGAGCTGGCCCTGCTGAGGCCTATGTACAAACCAGTCAGGGTCAGGGGTTATTTCTCTGTGGGAAGCTTGTTACTACCAGTGGCTTCTCCCAGAAAGATTAGAGTTTTCATATTCAAAAATATTTTAAGCCCGCTTTTAAAAAAAGTTAAAACTGTTAGCACGCCAGAGAAAAGGCAGACTGCCTTTGTTTTTTAAGAAATCACCAAGTTTTCATATTGACCAGAGAGCTGGGGAAGAGGAAATGTCCTTGTAGGAAACTCCTGCAGACAATAAAATAACAAATGGCCTGGGCTTGGGAGACTCTGTTCCTGCCCTGAAGAGAGGATGGCAGTCAGGAGACAGAACCACTGCTAGATAAAGTGCAAGGCCCCGCTCTGAGTCAGCCTTAAGGAGGTGTGGTGACACTCCATGCCATGTGCTTCCGGAGAGATGTCAGCCAAGGCGTGACTCAGTTCTGGGCCACAAGGAGGCATTGTCACCTGGTTTGGGCTTGGCTTTCTCCACCTCTGTCTTATTAAAAAAAGGTTTCAGTGGTATCAGTAGGCACCCAAAGAGCCAGAGTTCAGTCATCCTACTGCACAGTGAAACCTAAGCAATCACAGAGGCAGTGTTGATCCCTGGGATGCTGTACATCTTCAGCCCTGGCCCCACCTTGCTCTTTCTGTGAACCCTGTTCAACTTTGTGAGGGCAGGACTATGAATATACACTTGGTCTGGTTTCAACCTAGACAGAGGTTGATGGTGACCTGGAGGTCAGGTGTAACATCACTCACAGGTGGTACCAAGCAGGGACAGGGGGCTCATGCTCTGTGACAAAATCCAGACTCAAATCCTTGGAATAACCCAAACCAGCTAGCTGATGATGGAGATAAACGTTAACCAAACATGAATTTTGATACAGAAACATCTCCTGTGAAGGACTTTGGGGAAAGATGGACTAGCAGTCAGAATTCTCAGTTGTAAGCAATAGAAATCAAGTCTGGATATCTGAGCAGACATGGAATTTATCACAGAGGATGTGTGTGCTCATGGGATGGTCAGATGGACTGGTGAGCAAGTTGGGAGACTCTCTGGGGGCCTAGAGAGGACATCTCTACCATGGCCTCTGAGCAGCAGACACTACAGCACACGGCATTGGGCATGGTGGCCACTACTACTGTCCTGTCCTGTCCTGTTCCCTGCCAGGCAGAGCACCCATGGCTCTTGCTCCCTTGTGTCACCAGTTTCCAAAGTCAGAGGCCTCCCTGTACCCACATGTAGCTGCAAGAGAAGCTAGGAAAATGTGTGTCTGACATTCTCAACTTCTATGACAGGAGGTGTCCCCCAAGACTCAGAAAGCAGAGGGAACTGTTCAAATGTAGAAAGTAGGTTCAGACTCTAGTAAGGCAAAAAAGAATAACAGATGTTTACCATAAGTGGTGGGATGAAGGAAGATCACAGACTTTTCTTCCCTCAGTATCTTAAAACTGAACAAAATATAACCAAAACGAAACAACCCCAACCCCTCAAACAATTTAGGATAAATGTCAAACCTCACAGCATGGCAGGTGAGCCTTCCAGGAGCAACTCTCTTTCTCTGCTTGAATCCCTTGACCTCCTCCTCACTCTCCATTGCCCTCCCTGTGAATGCTCTGGCACAGACAGACCAGCTCGCTGCAGGGTCCTCAGACCCCATGCTGCTTCCGGCGGCACTGACTGAGCATGGCATTCCACTGCCCTCCCTTCCCACACCCTCCTCAGCCACCTGGGAGGCAGTGTCCGGGACTTATTCACATCACTTCCCTGTGAGGCGTTCCCTGACAGCCACCCATGGAGCAGGTAATGTTAATCACTCTCTCCTTTATGTCCTTAGTATTTCTATTAAAGACCCTAAAAATCATTCTCAGACTTATTTAATGATGAGCGTATCTCCCTTGACTAGTCCATACAGCACTTTTTAGGGCAGGCACACAATGTAAATGATCTCTATTGCCAGCACTTGAAGTGCCTTATACATACTGGGGGCTCAGTAGCTGTTTAAGTGAAGGACAGAGCCCCAAGCCTAAGAGAGCCCCAAGCCGTGGCCAAGTGGGCGGGCTTAGCAGTGAATAAATAATTATAACAGAGTGAGGTAAGTTCCATAATAGACGTATATAGGAAGAATGGGAACAGGTTGGTGGTCGGGGTAGGGATAAGAACTCTGTTTCTTAGGACTTGCTGCTCTGCCTCAACCACTCAGGCTTGAAAGCCAGGACCTTAGCACAGGGCTGTGCCCATTTTTTTGCTACTTAATCCCATGTGCTAGACAAGGCCTGTGCCCTGCCTGTGTCCCCTCACCACTGCATTCTGTCAAACAAAGCAAGTCACAAGGCCAGCCCAGATTCAAGGGGAAAGGGAACAAACTATACCTCTTGGTGGAATGAGCTGCCACATCACATTTGCAAAGGGTGTGGTAGAGAACTGAGAGAACTGGTCCCATTTCTGCAAATAACTTGTAGTTTAGGATGTCCAGATGTTTAGAGTGTTGAAGATACCTTTTGCTAGTGGGTGGAGTCATTGGAAGGAAAGGCTACCTGGTCTATCTCTCACGGTCTTTCTCTAGTCTGCTGGTGACAGGCCTGAGGCTGGCTGGGTAAGAGAGCTTAGCTTTTCTCTGTACAGGCAGGTTCCATGGTCTAGATTTTGAGAAAGAGAGGAGGTTTTACTTTGGTTTCAAATCTCACCCAGCTTCTCTAGTCTGTCTGAGACCAGACAGTTCTGCATTTGGTGGACTATTGGGAATTTTTCAGCCATTGATAACGCTTTGGTTTTTATTTGTCTTGTGACCCTCCATCATCAGAACCCAGATGGGAGAGGGAGTGATTCTTGGGCCACAGCCCCAAATGTTATTAACTATTTATCATCTGTCTTATTGCTTCCATAAAACAGTGACAACACCTGACTTGGCTGTCACATTACCCCCAGCATCTATCACAGCATGGGTGCTCAGTAAATACATGTTAATTAATGAAAAGTTTGGCCAGAAATGCATCCTTCAATTTTGTTTTCCCTCAATAGTGACACGTTGACAAACATTGGAGGCAAAGTGTTCCATTTAGCCCACTGGAAATAAAAGCCTTATCTTGCTTCTGCCAGAAATTCTTTGCAAATTTCGCTTGCCACAGAGCCCTATGTGGGAGTTTTCTACAAAGCAATAAATAATAACTTACTCCCACCCTGCACAGGCACATTTCATTTTATTAGCTAAATATAAACGGGTAACCACAGGCTTCTTCGGGGAGGCCCACGCTCTCTCCCCACCTTCCCTAGATGGGGTTGTGCCCCTAGTCCTCCTGCATCCTCCCTCCACAGAAACACATCCCACGGGACCAACCACCCAGAGCCCTGGGGCCAAAGGAGGCCTGGTTCTGTCAACTGCCAACATGATGTTGCTTTATCTCATCCTGCAGATAACATCATTCCTTAACACAGACAAGGGCTATATCTCAGAAGATCCCTCAGGGATGGTTCAAATTCCAAATCCCCAAAAATGAAGCAGAGCAGAAAATAAGCTTTTCCCATGAGACAGCACTGCTACACAGTGAAGAGAAAACCCCTCCAGCTTTGGTGGCTGTTCCTCTCCCACCACCTCCCCAAAACCACCTCCTTTGTCTTTCAAGCTTCAGCCTTCCAAATTTACCTTTAGGAAAGTTCCTGTGCCCACCCCTTTCCCCATATGGGACATCTTGTGCACCCCTTGGCTCATGACCTTGGCACATGACTCTTGGAATTGGTGGAATGTGTGAGTCTCTCTCACCAGACTTTGAGATCACGAGCAGAAACCATGTCTTATTTATCTTTGGATTCCTGGAGCCTAACATATAGCAGACCCTCCATAAACAAGTTCTAAATGAATGACTAAATGAATGAGTACTCTGCCTCATGTTCTTTACATCCATTATATTGGTTATTCATCATAACAAGTCTCTAAATAAGATGTTCACATCCATTGTATCCCCATTATATAGAAGGAAAATTTGAGATCAAAAACATTACCTAACTTGTGCAAGTGCACCCAGCAAGTAAATGGTAGTGTCAGGATTTAAACCCAGAGGAGTCTAACTTCATAAGCCCATCCTCTGCCCCTCCTGCAAGAGATCCTCAAGCCAATGAAAAGTTTTACGGCTCCAAGTCCCACTCAGTAGACAGTTACCTTCTCAGAGTATTGCTTTCCTGCAGGATCACCTGAACATTTATCTTTTGGTAAGGCTTAAGAAAAGATGGAGTGAAAAGGTTGGGGAGGGTAATGAATGGGTAAGAAACTGTAAATTTTAGTCAGTGTCCGCACTTCCTGTAACATGCTTTAAAATGCAAATCTTGAGGAAAGTTGAAAGGAGGGCTAATTATTGAAGCACTGTAGCCACTAGGACCAGTAACTGAATTCCACTCAGTGGTCTTGAGAGGCAAGTCTCCTAGAGAAATGAAAACACTGATGGAGGAATGTGGGAGTAAAACTGATTCAAGACACTGCCTTTGACTCAAAAGCCACATACTATAAGAAAAAAAATCATTGAATAAGAAGCAAAGACAAATCCAAATTAAAACTATTTAGCTTGTACTCACTCATTATTTCACAGCACCACCCCTTCCATTTTTAAAATTTTTTAAAACTTGAAATACAAGATTTTTTTTTGAAAACACATTTCACTCCACTTTACTGATTAATTAATCCTTTTTAATGTAAATTAATTTTGGGGAGTCCCATTGCATTATTTGCAAATTGAAGCCTTGAGAGCATGAACCAAAATTTGGAGGAATAAAACCTAGTGCTGATAAAACCAGTTCCCAACACTGCTACCACCTCTTCCTCCCACACCCATGGCAGACATCTCTCACTGATCAGAGCCTTGAACTTGGATGAGGCCACAGAACCATTCCCAGCACATGGCTTAGGTAGGCTCTTCCAGTCTGCGGGAATATCATACCAGACAAATCATCCTAGCAGTGAAACACATATTGACTTAGGAACTGTGGGGGGGTGGGCCTCTGTTCTAGCCCCAGATTTCTTGTGTAATGGTTGTTTGATTACAGACAAGTAGTTTACCCTACCTGGCATCATTGTTTTCATACCTAAGATGGATTTTATAATATCTGTGCTGAAATTGGCTCAGGGAGGTAGATGACCCCAAAGGTATACAAAGTTGAATGAGTCTATAACAACCTGGAAATGAGACTGACATTCCTTGATTAAAAATGTTAATTTGAAAGTTGATGATGGTATCAAATTTATGATGGAAAAAGAGATTGGAAATAACATCAACCAAAAACACTGGCAGAGAATAAACTCTATAAAGTAGAAGTTTTAGGGCACTCCAAGCTTAGAATTAATAGGCACAAGGAATGAGTGAAAGTTCTGAAGCATTTCACACAGCCCCAGAGTGATTATTTGGGGCAGGGGGTGGTGAGGAGGGTGTGAGTTAAAGTGCCTGAAGACTACTGTACCGCTCAGAAGGAGAGTAAAATCCTTGATTAGCTGAGATTTCATTGAGTACCACATGCATGTTAGAATTTCTGTAACAAGGATAAAAGAATACAATAGTGCACATAACTTCAAACTGAGAAGAAAAACTGAATAAGGGGAAGTAAAAACCTCTACCAACCCAAAACTTGGCAAGAAGGAAAAAAAAGTAGAAAAAGTGGAATAAACAAAGTGCCCAAAATAAAATGATAGAGAAATGCAATAATAAAAATAATAACAATAAATTAATATATAGTAAAAAGCTCTTATTAAAAAACAAAGCTGGATTCTTTGTCAATCCAACTACATATTATTTATACCCAATACATAATACATAGAAATACTGGAAGGAAACAGAAAGAAATAGATACCCCAGGCAAATAGCAACTAAAGAAAATTAGTGTTGCTTTATTAATACCAGACACAATATAGTTAAGACAAATCATCTTACTGCAAATAGATAAGCTCAGCATGTACTGATGTGAGGAAAACTATTCTAAATTCTTATATCTGTGCAACACCTCTGCAAAATGCTCATGCTTGTGCCCATGGCATATCATCTTGCTCACCTTAGATCTCAGCCCCAGCCATAGCTGACAGCGCTGTGCAAGCTCACACGCACAGACAGCATTCCACCTCGAGCTCACACCCCATGCTCTCCACTTTTATGGCTCAGAGCCTTTAATACAGCCTCAGAAGTCCTCCCATCCTGTGGGCAAATGCAGTCCAGATGTTTGGGGGAGCCAAGGCCCCCAGGAATAAGCCATGACCAATGGGAATCAGAAACTGAGGGATAAGGGCTCCCACCTCCTGCCCTTTGGCTAGACAGTCCTGGGAGATTTTTATCAGGGTCAGGGACAGTGGTGGGGTGCTGGGGGTGGTGCGAGGGGGGAGCCCCATTACCCACAAGAGCAATCCTAATGACACAACCTTATATGACTTTCCCTCCTTCCTTAATGCACCCACCAACTCCCCACATCCTGCTTCCTGACGTGTCTCCAAAATAAGCTACCTGCCCCCTAGCATGTTCAGGCTCTGCTTTCAGGGAACCCCGGCAGGCACGGAAGGGTGTTTTAGGAAATGTTCCGGAGGAGGTGGGACACAGCCCAGGGAAGTTTGGATGGGGTCTGGGAAGTGGAGTTAGGAGGTTAGAGCATGCACAGGAGCAGAGGCCCTGGGGAACAGGTCTCAGGCAGCTGGGGAAACAGTCAGAGGATGTTTGTGAAGAAGGAGGCAGAGGGGGGATGGGGCCCCAAGAAAGGAGAAGGGCCACAAAGACCGCCTCTGGCATCCTCCCCTAAGGTCAGCTCTGGTCCCCCTGAGGCCCAGGCATTTGACAGAAATTCCCACCCACTCTCTTTCTGGCTCCCACCTCACCCCATGTTCCAGCAAAAGCTCAGTCTGGCGCAGAACTGCAACCCTTGCGTGTGGACGCAGGTATCGCAAAACCAGAGACCTTCTCTCACATAGTGTTTTGATTTGACAAAGATAACTGGAGTCCCTCTGCAACCAACATAAACAGCAAGCTCTTGGGTGGAAAACCCAGGCCCCCCAAGTTTCCGTGGTTCTCAGGCAGCCAACAGGAGAGAACGGTCTGGGTAGAGAGGCCTGGGTTCCAGCACCAGTTGGGGACGCCCCTGGCTTGATGACCTCGGGACAGTCACTGACCCTCCCATGGCCACAATTCCCCAGCTGTGTACTGGGAATAAGACTATCCAGGGCTCTCCCTGTCACACAGGGCTTGTGTGAAGACGCACGTCCTGGAGTTTGAAAGCAAAGTACTCTGTGGGGAGCCTTATATACTGAGTGAGAGCCTTTTAAAATTAAAAAAAAAAAAAAAAGGATTGACAGGCCATTCAATGTTAGGTTGTATGCTAGGCATTGCGGGAAATTCAGAACGCCAGAACCACCACCCAAGCGCACATCACCTCCCCTCTTTCCACTTGAAACAATAACCTGGATTGTCACCCAACCGCTATCTTTCCATTCTTTCCTCAAACTCTAACCTGCAATTTGGGCTCCATCCTGCCCCTCCCCCCAGATCCCACCGCGCATGTCCCCTCTCAGCGTCTCCCCCTGTCCTGGGTCTTACCTCTTACCCTTCAATACTTTCGATTTTTCTCATTCTGGAGGAGAGTTCATCTTTATCTTTCCTTTGTCAAATCTCTCCCCAGCACTGTAAACACACCATGCTTTCAGCTCTCAACTTGATCCAGACCAGAAGACAGCAAGCGTTTTCAACAGTCAGGTAGTAAATATTTTATGCTTTGCAGGCTGTGTGTCTCTGTCTCACAACTACTCAGCGGGGCATTGTAGTGCAGAGGCAACATAGACAATACACAAACATGCAGGCATGTCTGTGTTCCAATAAAACTTTTATTTACAAAGACAGGTTGGATTTGGCCTAATGCTATAGTTTGCGGAATTCTGATCTAGGTAGTGTTTCTTCAGTGTTAATGTGTACACAGATCACCTGGAGATCTTGTTAAAATGCAGTCTCTGGTTCAGTAGGTCTGGAATAGGGCCCAGTAGTCTGCATTTCTAACGAGCTCCTAGGTGGTATCACCTGATCTCAGGAGCAAGGCTCTTGATAGCTTCTGTGACAGGTCACAGCTGACTCAACCACACTCAAGTCTCTTCTCCCTTGCTACCTTCCAATACAGACACTGGAAATGCCAAATAAGTGCTTTCTCATCTTCCCTGGTAGCCAGGGTGGCCATGGGGACAAGTTGTGGCCAATACAATAAAATCAAAATGCTAGAAGTCTTTCAAGATGCTCATGAATTCCACCCTTCTCCCAGTCCCGAGTTCTCCATAATTTGAGAATAAGACAAAGGAGTGTTATTTGAAGGTCCAAAATATGACCCTTATTACTTATAAAGGCTGTTATTAGAGAGCACAGTTACTGTGAAGCAGGCCTGTTAACTAAATTGCAGAAGAAGGCAGACTCACCCACCTCAGGCTGACTAGGTCAGATCTCCTCACGTGGCTAGAGAGATAGGATAAAACTTATGTCCCAAAGGGACAGAGAAGAACTGGTACCTGTAGGCAGGCTCTCTCCCTAGAGGAAAACTCAAGTTACTGAGCTGAGCACGCCTATTTTATTCTTCCTAGTTAACAACCAGCCACATCGCTCCTCCTCCCCTGGGATAGGGTAAATAAAAGGGCAGAGAGAAGCTGGAGTGTATCACATGGAAGGAAATATTTTCAAGTGGTACAGCCACATCACTCCCTCCCCAGTGATCTCTACCTTTCTGTTCTCTTAACATATTGGGTTTAACTATTAAACCTTTAGTCAAGAAGAGATATACAGTCTGATTGGGAAGTCCACACCCACCTTCATGAGACTAGAATAACCACATTTTTGCTTTTGGTATTTTCCTGGGAATACCACTGGGCAATTTCCATGTTCCCCCACATGGGTCTGAAATGTGTCAGAAGAGTACAACAATTAAACAAACCCCAGGGTTATTCTGGACACAGGGCCAAAAATTCATCCCCTGTTCTATTTACTGCCCAAATTACATCCAGCCATGTCATCCACATAACTCATCAGAGTCTGTGAATGCATTCATTTAATAAGTATTTATTTACTGAATATAAATATTCAATATTTATTCAATATTCAATATAAAGAACATCTGCTTTGTTCCATGCAATGCTTCAAGAGCTTAGGATGCAACAGTGAACAGAGATGAACATTCCTGTCCTAATACAGTTCATATTCCATTGAGGGGCATGGACAAGAGACAATCATCACGTAAATGAGTTGTATTACATGTTTGAAGTTGGCAAACAGCATGGAAAGAAAAGAAAAGTAGAGCAGTGAGTGAGATCAGGAGTGCTTAAAGAACTTACAATCTCATACTAGACAAATTTTTTTATAGTGAAGTGGTATATATATTAAAAAAATTTTTTAAATCGTTCCAGGTATAAAACATAATGATTCAATTATATACCTTACCAAATGTTTACCACAGTAAGTATAGTTGTAGTTACCTTCTGTCACCACACAGTTATTACACTATTCTTGACCAAATTCCCTGTGCTGTACTTTTCATTCCCATGACATATTTGTTTGATAACTGGATAACATACTGATCTTGTATTTATTTGATAACTGTGTATCCACTTCTCTTTTTTCACCCCCTCCCACACATACACCCCTCTCCCTATGGCACCATCAGTTTGTTCCCTGCACTTGTGAGTCCATTTTATTGTTTGTTTTGTTTTTCAGATTCCACATATAAGTGAAATCATATGGTATTTGTCTTTCTCTGTCTGACATAGTTTATTTTGATGCAAGATGGAATGAGGGAAATAAAACAAGACACTTGTCCCCAAGTGTGATGGAGCACAAAGGTGACATTTAACACAACTGAGAGGCACTAGCTACTGATTGGGGTAGGATTTTAATAGATGGATTTGCAATGAAAAGCATTCCAGGTTAGCATAGACAAATACCCAAGTAGAAAAGCGTCAAACAGTTTTGCAAAAGGTGAGGTGTGGGATATGCTTGATGTGGAGGACACAGGCTAAATGAAAGGGGAAAGTTTTCCGGTGTTGGAGCTAAGCCTTGAAAATTATGTTGGAGACAGGTCATAGAGAGTGTAGGGTTCCAGGCTAGAGAATCTGGACTTTATTCTGCAGGTAGTGAGCAGCCCAGAAGATATTTAGTTAAGCAATCAAAGAGCTTAGTGGCTGAAAGGGCCTAACAGGCAACTTTCTACAAAGCAAAGAAAACTCTTTCAGTGAATAATCAGCTACTGATTTCCCTTATTGGTAATCGGGGTGTTCAGCTATGGTGCCTCAAGAAATGGGGGATGATGCTGATTAATTTTTTGAGGAACTTCAAAGAGTTCAGCTCATTTTTTAAAAAATTATAAATACGTCTGTTTTCTTAAAGTACACGTGGTTAATCAAAGACTCCAGGGTAAGTTTCTGTTTGGACGATGTTTATTTTGGTAGCTTGAATGCTTCACAGTTGTTTATAAATTCAGTTACAACCTGCCTTTAAATAAAACCACCCTTGGGAATGTAGGTTTGAGCTGGTTGCAATCTATTAACTTGACATTATGAGGCAGTTATACGCTGCAGGTTCAGAGGCTGATTAAATCTTCAAGTGAGCATAGGACATGTGCTAAAAGCACACACTTTATGTTGAATTGGCTCCCTCAAAGAAGAGACAGAGGGAGAAAAAAACAGTGATATAAATGGAGACTATTTTTATTGTTGTTTAAAAGGAGGCCTCCTCTGTATTAGGGGGAAAATCTAGCATCAACCGCATGGCTTTTCTTCAAGACTGTGGCTACAGAGAAAAAAGCACAAATTGACTGCCAGGGTTGGAAGGAAACTGAGACTCTGGGTCACATGGAAGCCAGATGGGAGGAATAAAGGAATGTTAAATGCTGACCAAGTGCTCAGTCAGAACTTCAATTTGCTATAGCAATTAGTCATTGGGTTCGCATATACACATATACAATTTTTTAACAGAATTCAACAGTTTTAATCCACATGGCAGAGATATTTGTTTTTCATTGATAATAATTAAATGTTTCTCCACATTTCCCAGCTTCCCTGTTAGTGAGGTAGAGGCCAGGTGACTAGTTCTGGCCAAGGGGTTGAGAGCAGAGATGAGGTGTCACTTGTGGGCTGAGGCGTCGGGATCCCACGTCTTCCCTCTGTGCTTTTCCTTCCCTTGTAGCAGTTTTCTTGGAAACCCTGGGTTCTAGGTGAATCAACTGAGAGATGGTAGAGTGTCTGTCCACCCAGCTTCCAGAGTGAGAAATCAGCCTTAGTTACTTCAAGCCATTGTGATTTTAAGGCTTATTTGTACGCCAGCAGAGCCTAGCCTCTTCTATTTCATCCACAGCAACCACCCTTTCCTCCTCTGCTTTAGACGCCTTCATGTTTGGCTGGACACTTCGCTACCCAAAATGAAGACATTTTCTCAGCCACCAGGGAGGCTGAGAGAAGCATCATGTTTAAAATCCAACCAGTGGAATGTTTGCTGTAGCTTTTGCTCTTCCTCTTTGACCTCTTCTTTATTCTGCCATCTGGAATGTGGGTGCTGCCATGTTAGACAAGAGGCCACATATGAAGCAGCAACACTAGAAGCAGCCAGAGGCCCTGCATAGCATGGACGGCTGCACAGTCCAGACTGCCTGCCCAGACACTTATGTGAGTGAGAAATAAACTTCTACCTTGTTGAAGCCATTTCCCCCGCCAAAATCTCTCATATATTCAAATGTTTGACCACATCCACCAAATATGCATCTGGTGGATTATTTGTTTTTTTCACTTTTTCTGAAAATGTCTTGGAAACAGGTGCAAGGAAGGCTAGAGTCAGCACCAGGACTGCCCAGTAGAGTGGATAGTTTAGATAGCTCACTCGGGCTGCCTCAGAGAGCTTGACAACTCGAAGCAAAAAGATCCTGGAGGAGACAGAGGATATTTGAGGATGTATGTATGGTGACAACAGAAGGAAACATGCCTGATTTACTTAGAAAGTCCTACCTAGGAGGAAGAGACCATCATTGTTTATAACATTTTGGGTCCAGAAGGTCAACTCCTGGCAAGAAAAATGCCACTTCCTCTTTGATTCGACTTTATTTTTAGATTTTTCACTTGGCAGTTGGAATTCTTTCCCAAATTTGAATTGCTGCTTACTCGAGGATTTCATCCATTCTCTTTTCCCTTCATGGTCAGTGGTCATAGTAAAGTCTCAAAGGGTGTGAACCTTCCTTATTTTTTGTGTCCATTTCACTACCATAATCCATGGTTTAATACTGAGAACTCTCTTTTGCTGTGGAATGGAATGACCCCTATGTCCAGTGAATGACCACTAGAAGGAAAGCTCCAAGAAGGCAGGGGTTTTACCTGTTTATCTCTAGTGCCTAGAAAAAGTACCCTGCACATAGGAGGAATTCTATCAATATTTGCTGAATTTAATACCTAACAGCCTTTTCTATTTAACCTCACCCCACCTCACTATTTACCCCTGACTTACCTCAGCTTGTATATGTTCAATGTACAGAAATAGCCTGAGTGGCCAACTGCCAGAGTCCAGAACAATTAATAAATATTGGATTTAAATAAACTAACTGGAGTAAACTTTGCATATAGAATGTTAAGCCCATGGTTAAATTAAAATATGAGTTTCGTGTAAACTATAAGGCCTTGAAATTATTTTTCTAGGTGTATTAGCCCTCTAGAATCATGCTGCAATAAAAGCCATCTCCCAAATTTAGTGGCATATAAGAATAAGCATTGATTCTCATGCTCATACATCTGCAAACTGGCTAATCTAAGCCAGTCTCAGCTGAGCTTAGTTTCAAGCCACAGGCCAGGTCCAGATTTTTTCGATGTTTTTCTATATCTTCTTTGTTCAATGGGCACCCAGGGAATATTATTCTCATGGCAAAAGGTAAGTGCACAGAAGACAACTCCAAGCATACAGGCACGTTTCAAGTCTCACATGATCATGCTCAAAGTCACGGGGTCAGGGAATATACTCCGCCCACCATGGAGACCTAGCAAGGAAGTGAATGCATAAAACGGGAGGTGGAGAATTGAGACCTATGATTCATTCACGGTATCACACTAGGTTTGAAAATACCAAATGTAAAATTGAGCCATTTTCTTCTACCAGTTAAACATTTTCTTACATCTATTAAATGTTGTAAACTGTTACAAGAAAGGAAAGCAGGGCGTGAAATCTCTGGAATTTAACTCGAGTCCCTAAGTCTGAAAAACTTTCCTCTTTTTCTGAATGAACAACACATGCTGAGTAAATGTGGTGGAAATGTGCCTTGGGTTCACACCCTCTCCCAAGCCTACCATAGATCTCAAACCTAAGCCATCCTTGCCCAAAGCTTTTAACTCTTCCCCCTGGGAAACCCTTCCCACAGAACAGTTCCCCAGGTCAGTAATAGTAGTAAATGGCAGGAAAAGAAGTTAACTCAAGAAATCTATTCATCACCTTCATCCTCATTGGAACGATAGTTTCATGTCAGATTAAGAAGAAAGTGTCTTGAATGCCAGAAGGAAGGATTATAGGGTTGTGGAGGGTAGAGAATATCAGATACTATCATGAGGCCCCCATCTGTAGCATAACTCCTTTGACATCTGACCCAACAAGTGGTCCCCAGCCTTGATGGTTGTTGACTCCTTACTGTGGTCACTCTAGGATCCTTATCCTGGGATCATCAGACTGAACGTGGTTGGAATTTTGGGCATCATTCAACTTGGGTAGAAGAAAATTAACTAACATTTAACTAAACTAATATTTAGTTAACCAATATTTAGCACTTCCTTCAATTATGAATGTAATAAACCATAGTATCAGCAATACCTGTGTCTTTGTCACCAATCACACATTTCTTCTTATCACATGATGCTTGTAGAGGTATTTTGTAGATATCTTTGAAGATATTTCTGTTAAGCACTACTTTGAAAATTCAGTAGGTATTAAAGCCACTGCTGATCTGGTTCTTTCACATGTCACACTACATCAAATATCTGTTTTTCTAACATTTTAATAACGAGAGTGAAATAAGCCAGTCGATTTCACCAGAGTATCAATTGGGTCACCATGTACTTACAAACAATAGCAGATGCTGTGCCCTAAAATGTCTTTGACATATGGGATCAGTTCATTCCTTTTGATCTATATCTCAGACCCTCCCCCTTGTGATCCTTGTGAGTGACGGTCCTCTACAGAAACTACCCCAACCCAACTCCATTTCCTTCTTCTTACAGCTTCCAAAAAAATCTGTAAAAATCTTTTTCCATTCCTTTGTCATATCTTAGTCTCCAACGATAGGGTAAGGTTGAGTTTAACCTAGTCATATCTCCCCATTTAATTTTTAAATTTCCCTCTTGATCATGTTACCTCTCTTAAGCCATCACCAGGCAAGAGACGTTTACCCCACTCCTTAGCAGTTCTTAGCTTAGAAAACTTGCCCAATACTGATGCAAAGTCTTGCCTCCATTGAGGTTGCTTCTGCTTTCTTCCCCAGACCCACTTTAGGACAGTTTCCATGCCCCCACTCCAGAGTCTTCTCTCCTCTGTACCAAGCAGCCCTTGACTCCTCAGCCATGGCAAAGATATGCCTGGTCTCCAGATAACACCTTATCCTTCTCCCCTCTTTAGGCCACTCTCAGTGTGCGGGGCCCAGATGGGACAGTGATACACTGAGTGTCTGCCATGGGTCACCCAAGTCAAGACTTTGCTCATTTCACTGTGGATACATCATCATGTCTGTCTGAGCAGTCAAAAATAAGTTAATTTTTCAGATGGTTCATTGACAACCAGTAGGAACGATCCAATCAACAAACCGTTTATTGCTTAATTTCACATTCGGGATTTGGCACAGAATGTTCCTATCTGGCCATATTTTCCATCACTACCTGCTATGGTCTGAGTGCTGTGTCTCCCCCAAAACCCGTATGTCTAAACCCTACCCCCAAATTGATGGTATTAGAGGTGGGTTCTTTGGGAGATATTAGGTCCTAAAAGTAGACTCTTCATGTATGGGATTAGTCCCCTCATGACAGTGAAAAGTCAGCAGCCTGCAACCCATAGGAGGGCCTTCCCCAGAGACCTACCATGGTGAGGCAACCCTGATCTTTGACCCCCAGTCTCCAAAACCATAAGAAATAAATGTCTGTTGTGCATAAGCTTTCCAATCTGTGGTATTTTGCTATAGCAGCCTGAACGGACTAGGACACTACCTATAGTGGATAATGCACTGGGGAGTCTGGTGCAAAACAAGACTCCCCAGAAAGACTTATTGTCTCAGCTGCTGAAAAAGCTTCTGGCTGATCACCCTGAGCTGTCACCTCCCCTGGAAAATACCCGTGGGCAGACACAGCTACCTCCCCCAAGAGGACAGTCCACATCCAGTGACTGGTCACTGTGGGAATCTAGCGGTTCAGGACTCTCTTTGGAACATGCAGTGGCTGTGGAGGGTCATTCCAACCTCAGAGCTCTGCTAAGGTCAGCTGAGGCCTTTGTTGAGCCTGCACTGCAGCCCAGCTTCTCCCAGTACCTGATCCTGCTTCCTTCCCTTCCACTGAGTTTGATCCCCAGATCTCCAATAGGTCCATATGCTAAGCGTCATCTGAGTCAGCTTTTCTGGGGGCCCCCAACCTGCAACACTGCCTCCCTGCTTCCCTGGGCCCTAATCCCACCAGAACTTAAATATACCACTCACTAATCTCCTTTTCACTGTCATATCTCTGGTACCCTCTACAGGGCTTGAAACAGAGGAGGAATTTAATAAATGTTTAATAAACTGAATTTAACCTGCAAATTTGAGCAGCCTGCCAACAGCACCCTCCTCCATGGCTCTAATAAGAATTTTGGCAGTCACTAGACTGTTTGCCAATGGATCAAACTAAACAACTCGCTACCAAAAGAGCCATCTAGTGATGCTCTTTGAGAGCAGCTAAGTGTCCTGGTAGGTGTATCACGCCACACTTGAAGTACCAGGCCCGTGCCAACAATCTACTACCCTGAGGTCCCTGTCATCCTGGATGCCAGGCCTTAAGGAGGCCCACCTGAGAAGAATGGACACATAGGTACCCAGCCCAAAGTGTTGCTCTTGTCCTATACAGAAGGGTTTCTCCCTGAGGCTGATTCTTAGCCTTTAATTTTATTTTGCTTTATCATTAAATCTTCCAGTTTTTAATCATGTTGTTATTTTTGAGCCATATGAAGTTGTTATTATGGTAGGTCCCATAAGATCAAATATTGGCTATTTCATATACACAACCTGAGAGTATTATCTTAGCTTGATTTTTAATCATAAACATTTATTCCTATTGCATCTAGTTTGTCCTAAAATGTGCTTTTTTATAATTAATTTATACCTTTTTTTTTTTACCATTTATCACTAACTTTAAAAAAATTTTTATCCCAATTTGCTGGCTTTAGATAACAAGCCATTAACTGTCACCACTGCAATCAAAGAGCTGAGTTCCCATATGGTTCTCCCCAGGACCTTTGAGCGCAGCTGGGAAGGTGGCAACTAGTCTCCTCTTTAGGAAGGGGTTGTGTCTTTCCCTGTCTACCTGTGTGAAGTACTACAATTAAGAAAAGAGAAACACTAAGCCTCGTGCTTGATGCTCCAGAACAGTGGTTCTTAACCTTAGAACCACCCGGAATTTTTTTTAAAGTATCAATACCCAGTACTTTCAATTACACAGAATATTGAAGTGGGTTCTATGTGTTAGTATTTGTTAAGTTCCTCAGGTAATTCCAACAGCAGTAACTTTGAAAACCAATTGTGAACACCCAAGTCTATATGTTTGCTCTTCCAAATGTGGTCCATAGACCCGCAGTGCCAGCATCACCTGGGAGCTTATTAAATTTGTGCTCAAAAGATGCAGAATCTCAGGCCCCACTGCAGTCTTGCTGAATCAGAATGTGATCTAGCAAGACCCCCTGCCTGGGGCAGGGGCAGTGAGCACAGGGGTTGTGTGTACATTAAAGTTTGAGAAGAGTTCATTTAAAACATACTTCTTTCTTTTTTTTTTTTATCTTTGGTCTGAAGATGTGAGAATTCTGTATCTCAGCAAAGTTAATCATATCTATTCTCTTTTTGATCTGCCCTATCAATAGGAGATTTGGCTAATTTGGCTAATTTGTGATAAAATGTCTCTTCCCATTTTATTGATTTATAATCATATACATTTATTCCTATTGCATCTAGCTTGTCCTAAAATGTGCTTTTTTATAATTAATTTATACCTTTTTTTTTTTTACCATTTATCACTAACTTTAAAAAATTTTTTATCCCAATTTGCTGGTTGATAAAATGTCTCTTCCCATTTTATCAAAATTTATTGAAACAAAAAAAGGTTAAATTGTTTTTAATTGGAGGAAAAGCACTCTGCTAAGACAAGGAAGGAGCTGGTGCTTAGATGCAGAAAGCAGGACAAAGGGTGACCGTGGGGAAGGTGGCCCTCTAGGATCCACAGAATCACCCAGGGAATGCTTTGGGCCAGCAGAGACCATGGCACAGGGGTGTTGAGTTCAGTTAATTTTGATAGGGACAGGAAGGCCTATAGCTGAGGAGTGGGTCTTGCTTCCCCCCAGATTGCTGGAAACAGGACAGATACCTACAACTGCAAAGGCTGCCTGGAAATCTCAGGCTTGAGTTGGGCTCATTTTGGAAAACCAAGTAATTCCTTTCTTCCCCCAGAACCTCCTATCCTCAAATGTTATTTCCAACCACATTACTAATTCCCAGAGGTCCCTAAGGACAGTAAGAGCACTGCCCCATCTGACCTCAGGTTCCCTAAGGGCGGGTGCCAGGACCTCCAGCTATAGGCAGGATGCTGGGCTGCGGAGGGTTGCATTCCTTCCTCCAACTGCAGGGACAGGAGGCTGGGACTTGCTTCCTCTCACTGGGAGAAAATTGGGCAGTCTCTGCCATGTTTATTATTATCCATGAGGAGAGGAGGTGGTCCCTCCTCCAAACTTTCTCACTCAACCAGACTGATCATTCCTTTACTGCAGGATTTGATAGGAAGCAAGAAAGCTTTTTTTCTCCTCCCCTGCTCCGCGGGACTCAGGACAGGCCTGACCTTCATACCCAGCATGCTTCTTTAGATTGCCCGTGTGCTGGCCAAAACACGTCAGCAGCAAGCACACCATCCTGGTGCCAGAGGGGGTGTTTATAAAAATTGTCCAGATGCTTATTTTTCTCTTCCAGAAATTGCCTTCTGTCTGATCCAGGTTACGAATTTGTGCCAGAACCTGTGTCTCAAAAAACTGAAAAAGAGTATCTGCCAACGTCACCCAGAAGTTCTCCCCTTCAACCACCCACTCTTCAAACCCCCAACAAGTAGGCTATTCCAGATTGTTTGGGATTTTTTTCAATACATAGATATTTTATTTCTTTTCTTTTCTTGCATCTCTTAATTTAGTAAAAATATCTATAACATAAAATTCACCATTTTGAAGAGTACATGTTAGTGGCATAATATGATTTGGAATCAAATTGGAATTATTGTCCAACTTCCAACAACTGCCTGCTTTGTTGCATTCCTCTAATTTCTAATCTTATGTTTGCTTATAGGACAATGAAGAGAATGGCTCTTTACACTGAAAAGTTTGTCGTCTAATCTAGCTTAAGGTCCCTGCTATCGTGTTGTTGTCCAGTCAGGCAAGGCTGAGTGGCAGGTCTCCCCAGGGAAATCTGTCCATAGCAGAGAAGTGCTCATTTGTCTTTGGTTCTCTCTCTGTCTCTCTCCCTTATGGAACAGGACCTGAGTGCTCAGCACAGGCTTGTGTGATTTCTGATTCCATCTCAACAGTCCCTGAAGGATGTAGTATTGCTTAAGGAGAGAAGGAAGGAAAGGTATCCTGGTGGGGAACAGCATGGGGCAGAACACGGAAGTAGCTAACCACAGACTTAGTGCTCAGGGCACACTGATCAGAATGGGACATAAAATACCTCTGAAATATCAATCTGAAGAGGGCAATTAGCATCAAAATGAAGGTGCCAGAATAAGAGAGTTGTCCTAAAGAACATGGGGAGCCATGAAAGGTGAAAGAGCAGTCTAAGTCAGTCTGGATAGGGAAGAGCTTCTTCATAGAGAAGATCTGCTGTGGTCTGAGTTTCAGACCTCCTGGGCCCAGGCTTTGCCATTCCAGCAGGTGAGGGGGGAACCCAGGAAGCTGGTGGGTGAATCCCAGCAAAGTATCAACCAAGAAAAGGATCTGGGGAGGAGAAAGGTCTCTAAGGGGGGACAAGGTCCGGGCACAGAGAGACTGAGAGAATGGGAGAATAAGTCACAGAAAGGGACATCCAGCTGAACAGCTAAGTGGGGTGATGGAGCAGGTGTTTGTCAGCACTGGCCTCTCTCTCCTCCTTGGGAAGGCTGCTCCTTGGGAACATCTGCCACTCACTCACTGTGGGCTTCTGCCTGGGGGCCCACTGGCCAACACATAGGACCAGCCTGAAGTGCTTCGCAGTTCATTTTCCCAGCAGCTGCCCTCTGTCCACAATAGAGAGGAGTGGTGGATACGTACCCCAGCTCCCTCACCACTCAGGTGGGAAAACTCTGAGCCTCATGTCCTCCACTGTCACCCAGAGTTCCCCATGGGGATTGAGCCCAGGGGCCCACATGGGAACTGACTGGATGGCAAATTCCTCATTGACTGTCTTCCTTTCCTTGTCTATTCCCTGTACCTCCCAAATAAATTATTCACACTCTAATCCTTGTCTCTGGCCTCTTTCCAGGGGTGCCCAGCCCAAGGGAAGCTTGGTTGAGAGCACAGTCACCCTGTACTCCACACACAACCCCCAGCAGCTTCCAGAGCCTTCCATCTCCTCTGTTAGTGTGTAACGAGAGCCACCAGATATCATCTTGAGGCGTTCAATGCTGAGTCGGGGGGCTCCTGTTCCTCCCAAACCTTTACTGTGTTCTTCCTGATCTGGCTAGCCCAGCCCAGGGAGGGGATGGGCACAGGGGCTCCACAACCACGGGCAGGGAGGAATTCAAGGCTGGGAAAGGATCCCGGGGATCTGGAGCCCCCTTCACCCTGCTCCAGGGAAGGTGGTGATGCAGGGGACTCCCCCATGGGGAGAGGTGGTGGTCTCCCACTGACTTGTCATGATGCCAAGATGGCTTCGTTTCTCTTCATCAGACTGGAGGCTGTGAGGACTCTGAGGGTGGTCTTCCCACCACCACCTTGGCATAGCTCCCTCCCCAACTCTGAGGCAGAGGGGAGAGAACGCATTATTTTGATCAGAGAGAAAAACGAGAGTAACGAGCCCTCCTACTCTCCAGCCCACATCATAGAGATGAATGACCAGGGTTTGCTCATTAACTTAATTTGTTGCTGAGGATAAAACTTATGGGCTCTTAGGCTGCTCTCCAAATCAGCCGTTATGGGGAATTGGGGCTGACTCCAGGGGCTTATGGGAAGTTAGTGCGGTGAGGAGAGGTCAGTCTGAATGTAAACAAGAGATGCCAGACCAGTGAGTGGGACCCAGCTGCTAAGCCCGATCTAGTCCCTTCCAGGCCTAGCCAGGCCCTGCGATTGGGGCTGAGCAGGCATCTCAGCTGTTGTGGGGGCTGCAGGCCCTCAGAGGAGGTTCAGCCATTAGCTCAACCTGGCCCCTGACCCTGGGCTGCCCATGCCTCATCTTCTGTAAAGGAAGATGTCAGGGAGTCCCCTTTCCTGCCATCACAGTGAACCCCTGGCTGGCAGGCTGCCTCTCAGTGCCTTCCCAGCCACTCTCTAGGGGCCATGGGCATGTTCCTGGATTTCCTCCAAGCCCTACAGGGCCCATGGGAGGCTAGAGCGAGGTGGGCAGGGAAATCTCAGGCCTGTCAGTATAGCTGAGTCTGTCCGCTGCTTCTACTCTGTCATGGCCTCTCGCTGGTGATGCAGGTCCCCAGGAAGGCTCTACCTCCTCTCCAGGTGGCCAGCAGGGTGCTCCCCTCTGCTCTGGAGTTTCTAAGCCTATCTCATCACACATCACCCACCTCCTGGATTTTGACCTAGAGGGAAGCCAGGGAAAACAAGTCTCAACTCTCCAGTCCCCGCCCCACCCCCACCCATATCTCCTCTCCCCAAGTCCAGAAAGGGTTCCCAACCCCTCCATCCCCACAGATAACCTCAGCGTCCTTTTGCCATAACTTCAAGTGGGACACCATTGAGCCTTCCCCATATTTAAAGAGAATATTTGGGGAATTTGTAAAGCCCTTCTATGTCTCAACAAAGCCCAGCACCGGTGAGCACAGATCCTTGCCTTCCACCACTCTTGTTCTGAAGTGGCTTCCTTGGGAGCTTGTACTGAGTATCAAAATCTAAACCCTGGCTCCCCTGCCTTCCTCCGGATTCTGCCTTCCCCCGTGGCTCATACCAAGTAGAGGCTTGGTAACCGCAAGGACGCTCAGTAACTAGGATTGCATCCTTGTGTGTAAAGGGTTAGCATCAGATCTGGGCCGATGTAGGCCTGCCTGGGGATGACTTCGGCCTCCCTTTTCTCACTGCCTTGTTTCCTGGGAACTATGGAATAAATATGAAACCCAGTGGGTTGGCTTGCAGGCCTTGGGTCTACCTGACTCAGAGTATAGGAAGCTGAGGAGAAGCAAAAGCTGTGGCTTCTGCGTCAAGGTGACCTGCGAGCACCTTGGCTCCCTGCTGGGGCAGCCGTACACACCCATGTGGCTGAGGCCAAAGGAGCTGTGTGCTCAGGGAGCTGCTGGCCTCCTGGGACGGAGATGTTGTGTATTCTGTATCTCCTTTCCTCTAGCCTTCAATAACGCATATGTATGGGTCAGAATTCTCCAGAGAAACAGAACCAGCAGAATGCCCGTACATGTAAAGAGAGAGAGATTTATTTTAAGGAATTGGCTCATGCAACTGTGGAGAAATGATGAATCCCAAATCTAATGGGGGAGGCCGACAGGCTGAACACTCAGGGAAGAATTGCAGTTGGAGACCAAAGACAGTCTGTGGGTAGAAGTCCTTCTTGCCCAGGGAGGTCAGTCTTTGAGCTAATAAGGCCTTCAAGTGATTGGATGAGGCCCACCCACATTAAGGATCACAATGTACTTTACTCAAACTCCACTGATTTAAATGTTAATCTCATCCAAAAAACACCTTCACAGAAACACTCAGAATAATGTTTGACCCAATATCTGGGCACCGTGGCCCAGCCAAGTTGACACAAAAATTAACCATCACACTAAGTAACCATAGTAAAAGAAGGCAATTGCACATCATGAGTTTGATTGCCAGCTTGAATCATAACCGAACCGCCACTGTCCAAGCACTGTCACTGCTGGTTCCCTAAGAGCTGAGCGGCTTCAGGGTCTGTGGGAGGCACACTAGCCTCAGAGAGGACTACTTCTTCCCAACCTGACCACTGGCGTCCACAGCCCAGCCTGCAACTGGACAGGAAATCTTGCCCCTACTCTTCTCTTGGGGGGAAGCTCCCTGGAGAAAGTCCCATGGCTCGAGTTTTTCTTGCAGACCACAAATAGCCGAGCTGGGGGTTGGGCCCCCAGCATCCTTCTAACTGCTCAGGAGTCACCCCTGGCTGACCTGATCCTGTGAAAGATGTTGGCAGAAGGTACAACTGCTGCTCATGGAGAACACAGCAATGTTCAATTGTGGACTTAAAAATGAGCATCCCCTCTCATAAAGCTCAGCACTTTACATTTTGCAAAGCTTTTTCACATTTATTACCAATGTGATCCTTCCCAAAGAATGTGAGTAAAGTGCTGGGTCTGGCCTCTATTTGCTCCCACCAGCAGCCAAAGATGTTTTCTAGATTTCCTTTGCTGGCTGGTCCAGGGGTTGCCCTAACACGTTACGCTTGCTCAAACTGGCCTGGATGTGCAGGGAGTCATGGTGAGGCTTAGAGATCACAACCCTGAAGGCCCCCTGCTACTCCCAGTCCCCAGCCCAGTCTTGAGGGTAGAGAAGCAAGCCACAGCCTGGCACTAGCTATCCGCCACTGTCCCTTAAGGCCAAGATGTCTGATGTGGCTTGTAGACTTGAGAAGTGAACTCAGCTCGTGTTGTTAGCAAGAAGCCAGTAAATGGAGATTACGGTGCAGTACAGCCTCTCAGCTGGCAAGACAGCATTTGGGAAGCCTGGGGTCTCCATCTGCTGAGCCCCATCAGCACCGAATGGACAACAGGAGTGAAACAGACACAATTGTAGGTCTGTGTGGCTGTGTAAGTGAGAGCATATGCAACCATGCACACCAGTGGGCTGTATACTTGCAACTGTGAATAAGTATGAGTGTGTGGATGTGTATGAAGGGTGTGTGTGTATGGCCCCAGAAGGCCAACTTCAAGCACACCTGAGCCTTGAAACCCCAGCTGGAATTACTGATAAAGAAAGAAGTGGGCCAAGCCCTCAGCAAGGCCCTTGGGTCACGCCAAGGTGAACCCTTTGGTCCCTGCCCTCAGAGATTATCAGCCTTCTGGAGGAAGGGCACGCACACCAAATGCATCCCATCATAGGACACTGTGGGGATTGTTTTAGTTCAAAATCAGAGTCAGGGGAGTGGAAGTACTTCACGGGCAAGACTGCATGTGACCCCAGGCCTGTTCCAGAGCTGGAGGGATGTGGGAGCCGAGGGCTGTCCTGCCCTCCAGGAGCCACAGGGGCTCAGCTCCCAAGATTGAAAATGGGACAGCAAGCAAGAGCACCAAAGGGTCCCAGCCAAGTGCTTCATGGGAAAGAGAACAAGGCTCCATGAGGGCTGGAAGGGAGGGACGCGGCCGGTGGGAAGCCTGGTCAACAGCTGACTATGAGCTCAGCCACCACAAGAGGCAGGTGCCCAGGGCATGGAGATCTGCTCCCAATGGGCAGCAGCGGCTGCTAGAGCTGAGGTCCTCGGCCCCCACCTCTCTGCTTTCTGTTAGTCACAGTGGGGCAGGAAGCACTGTAAGCCCAGAAGCAGGTCTGCCCCTTAATACTCATGGGGAGGTGACACAAGGAGACTATGGGAGACTCCGACTCGTGGCCCACCCCCTTCTCACAGCACCCACAGCTCTACCCCGTGCCACAGGGGATCTCACCTCACATGGGAGGACTGCTGAGCTTTCGGGTTCTAGCTCCGTCCACGACCCCACTTCCTCAAGGATGCTCGCCAATGGCGCAGACCAACCTTGGGAGGACAAACCCAGAGAAGATGCCTATGTGGGATGAAGGCCCTTTAAATAGGGAATTCCAAAGTCCTGCTTGCCCTGAGTGTGACCTGTGGGGAAGGGAGGTGGCGGTATGTCGTGGACTCCAGATGTGCAGGTCTCCTAGGCACAGTGCAGGAAAGGGGTGTTCCTGTCCCTCTAACACTGAACTGCTCAAAATGTGGTCCACGAAGCTGTGCCAGCCCAAGAGCTGTTTGTCATGGGCCTGTGACAAGGTTAGTACAGAACTTGTATAAGCATTTAGGAGTTTCATAGCAATTTGACAACCTGATTTTAAGTTCTTTAAATCTAACAATTTTTTAATTGGACTTTATTTTCTGCATTTTTTTACATTTCATTTTCCTAGTAATTTATTTTTATTGTATTTTACAAAAACATCAGTCCACAACAGACTAGAACATTTTGAATGTGGCCATTCAGCACAGATAGTTTTGAGAAGATCCCTGCTCTGCAGGACTGGATGAGGTCAGAGGCTCCAGCTGCTCAGATCTGAGGACAGTACTCCCCAGAGGCATGTCTGGGGAACAATCCCGTCAGTCCTCCCAGATGCTCAGAGGCTTACTCGCAGCAGCCAGTCCTTCACTGCAACAGCAGCAAGGCCATCAGAAAGGGTGTGCCCTGGGACAAAGGGCTCTCACAGAGGGGACTGGAAGACTGCTAGAGATGGCATTTGTACTTTACACAGAGGCTCAAGGACTGAGTCTGCTGAATCACTTTCCAGCTGGGCAGCCTTGACCAAGGCACCTTCCCTCTCTGAGCCTCAGTTTCCTAATCTGCAAAATGGTGTGAGGAATACATGGGATAGAGCATGGGAAAGATTCAGCCCCACATTATGAGGCTTTAAGAGCCTGTGAACTCAGAACCAGACTTTCCCCACTGTGCTCACACCCAGGATGGCAGGATAGACAGAAGACAGGGGAGCTGATATTAACAGGTCAGACCCTAACCCACATGCCCTGCACCTGGGAACCTGACTTCTGGTGACTTTCAGGCCCACCACCCTCCCAGATCCCTACAGTCTCAGGGCCTGCTCAGCAACTCTGCAGGGGGCACTCCTACTAAGTGGGACCTGAGTCACTGTCTGGGATCCTGTGAGTTACAGAGAAGCACAGAGGATTAGCAGAAACCTAAGATCCTGCTAGGAATGTGGACATTTAATGTTTTTCATATGGTGAGCTAAGAAGCAACAAATGCTAGAAATATTTCTCCATCTCCACAAGGCCCCACATCCAGAAATGGAGAGGAGTAGGGTTGAACTGGCAAGAAGAGTAAACTTGGAGGTCAGATCTGTGATCCAGTTCTGACCATATCATTCACAAGCTATGTGATTTCAAGCTAATACTATTTAGGATTTGTCTTGGGTCAAATTTCCCAGAAGCAGAACCTGAGACAGGGATTCAGACATATATGGGTTTTGGGGTTAGGGAAGGGGTTCTCAGGTGAAAGGAGTGAGGGATGCAGGGCAGAACAGTGGAAGGAGCTGAGTTAGGATGTATTTTCAGCTGGAATCTAGCCTTAGCCTGACCCCATGGGAAACTCTGGTGCATGAATGGTACCACAAAGTTGTCTCTCTCAGAGGCAAGGAGACTGAGTTGTCCCATTCCCAAATCATCAGGTCATTAACTAAACAATGCCCTTAGGTGTCATCATTCTCTCCTGCTTCTTCCACAAGGCAGCTCCCATTAGTCCAAGTTAGTCTCCCAGAGAAGGTCCTAGGGGTGAGCTGTTAGTAGCCCATGTCTGCAGCTACTGGGGCTGGGTCCCATGGCCTGAGAACCAATAGCATCTCCTACACGGTTGTTGTAGGAGTTAGTGATATGCACATATGGCAGGATAGACAGCAGTGCCTACACACATGCGACCTACACACTCAATAAATGCTGGTTGCATTGTGCCAAAGATCAGAATTCTAACATTGACTGTGCAATTTTGTTAATGTGCAATATTGCTGATGTCAGCAGATGCACTCTTCTGGTACCTTTGCCTAGTCCTTTTACCACCCCACCCCCTGGCCTAAAGCTCTTTTTTTTATAAAAGAGGAGGGGTCTCATGGTTGTTCTCTAAAGCTCCTTCCAACTCTCAAGTTGAGAATTCAAGGTTCTACATGCTTCTGGATTGAGGACCCTTCTTGAGCAATTCCTATTCCTGTTCTCCCAGATTTAGTACACCAAGGAAAGCAATGAAAACTTTCAGATACGTGGGAGGACTCAGAATGCCACCCACCCCAGTCTACTTGCCCCAAACTACAAATGTCTTCACAGGTCACCTGCTTATCCAGTTTTCCATCATTCTAAATAATTTCACTCTTTTTATAAGGCCTGTCCCCTCCACGTGTACTTATATCTTAAATGCCCTTGAGAGGGGTGTATATTCAATATGTGATAGCTCAGTGATTTTTTTAAAAAGTGAGCAATGGGCTCCTCCACAACTGGAGGGTCCTGGGAACTAGTTGAGGGAGAAGCAAACAGGTGGAAGTACTGTTGACATCAGGGTCCAGGATGAGGGCAGAATATGAATCTCAGCACTATTACCACCACTTACCCCAAAAGACAGCAGTGTTTCTCTGCCAGATCCCAGGCATTACTCTAGTCACTGCTTCTTTCCTTCCCATCCTTTCCTGAATTGAACACCCAGACCTACCTTTCCAATGTCCTCCCAGCCGTGCGAGGTTCTTTGCTGCCTGTCAGGGACTGAATGAAGCAGTTGAGTTAACTCAAGATATTGCGTGACCAGCAGCACAGAGTGATAATGGGACCCTGGGCACTGAACTGAGGTCATGCAAGGACTCTACTCCCTCCTTCCGTGTGACTGGTGGGCTGCTGTACTACGCAGAACTGTGCTAAGTAGCAAAAATGAACAGAAGGGTTTCACCCTCCTTGTTCCTACACCCTTACAAAGTGACTTTGCTGTTCCCTCCATTAAGAGGTGAAGTCTTCCTCCACACCTTGTGTCTGAGCTTGGCCGTGGGCCTTGCTTTGACTAATGGGGCAAAGGTGATATAAGCAGTGGCTTGAAAAGGGCCTTGTGGGGTGGGATTTTTCTCTCTTTCTGCTCTCAGGAAACCTACAGCTACTACCCTGTGAGCAACCCTGGGCTGGCCTTCTAGAGAATAAGAGACCGTGTCACACCTGTCAACAGTCAGCCAGTGGCCAGTCATGTGCATGAGACCATCAAACCCAGCAGACAGCAGAGTCACGAGTGAGCTCAGCAGAGATCAGTGAAGACGTGGCCAGCTGAGCCCAACCAAAATGATCAACTCACAGAAATCACGACCAGAGTAAGTGGTGTTATTTTAACCCACAAAGTTGGGGGGCAGTTTGTTATGTGGCAACAGCTAACTGATACAATAACAAACTTGCATGGTCCATTGGAGAGACAGAGAAGCATGGGGCTGTGTCCTTGGACCTGGCTTTCCATTCCTCTCTTAGTCACAGCAAGTTGTGGATGAGTCGCTCCCCCAACATACTCACTGAGTCTCAGTTTCCTCATCTTTAGGATGGAGACAGGGTAACTGTCCCTCTCAGACTTGTGTTGCCTGTTCTTATATGACCCCAGAACACTGTCCATCCTCAACCTGCCAGGTTTCCTGTACTTGTAGCAGAAATGTGCCCCCTACCCCTACTGAACCCCATGGGATTCCAAGAGAATGTGTGACTTCTATCACAGCCCAAGCGCTTCCCCTCCATGGCCAATCTAGGGAGGGTCAGAGGGGCTTGGTATCTGGTGGGTGTGAGTGTGGGAACAGTTTGCAGAAATTTATGAAAAGCAAATACAAACTTCTCCCCTGGGACAGTAACAAGGAAACACTCCACTCCAGTCAAAGAAGTTTTTGAAGAAAGAAAGTTTATTTAGAGAATAACCAAGTCCCTGAATCAACAAACTGTAGCCTTATCTCTGAGTATGTGGGTCATTCTGATTCTCTCTGCTCTGCTAACCACTGTCGGCCAGGCTGGGCCTTGGGGCAGAGCCCTTGGGCCTAAGGTGGCTGAGCAGGCCGGAGAACAGGGCCCTGGGGACTGGGCCTTGGGTCTTACCATGTGCTGAGAGCCAGGGTGAGGAGGACAAGGTGCCAGCACCAGGGATGCTGCAGGCAGCTGCACTGGCTTTTATTTTTAAAACTCCTTATCTTTTCTCTAGAGATTTTTTTAAAACTCCCTGGGGCTGAGAGCTGAAGGAGGCCCAGGCTGTGGGCCACTATCATCCTTCTGTGTCCCCTGGGACCCCCACCCCATACGTCATTGCTCTATGAAGACAGAGAAATCACATGCCCTGTGCTAGTTTTCAGGAGGTTTTTAGGACTTCCAAATGCAGGCAGGACTCCTTGCAGCAAACCTTGCATTTGACAAGTTGGATGGACTGAAGCAGTAAATTCAAGGGAATTATTCCACTGCCTGAAGGTTATTTGAAATAGGGACCAGATATCCATTGTCTTTCATGGGATGAAAATGAGTGTCATATTTGGTATTGGAGATGTTACTAAAACTAAGCTCCTTCTTGGAGTCTACATTGGAGTCCAAGACAAGGGTCCCACTTGGCAGCAGCATGGAGTCACAGTGCCTGCAAACCACCTGGGTCCACATGTGGCCCATCTCTAGGGACAAGTTTAGTGAGCTCTGGCAAGGAGCCTCTGTCTATAAGTCCCTTGCCAATCTTCTCCCTACACTACTCTCTCCAGGGCCCGTAGCCTCCCTGGGACCTGCCATCTCCCTGCTGGGAAAGAATCTCTCTGTCTTGTCTGGATTCCCCCAGAAGCAAACACTAGGACAAGGATTCAGAGCCAGTAGTTTATAGGAAAATGATTCTGGTAAATACTGGCAGGGGAGTGAGGAAGTGGGGTGGAGAAGGGGATAGAAAGCAGTCAGTACTCCTTACTATGATTTATGGTAAAATATAAATATTAATATATCTGTATCATAACATGCAAATATTAAAAACAATGGTCCAATCCCACTCCATCCCACCTGTCCAAGGGAGATTCATTCCAGAACATGAGGTGGAGAAGGGAAGGGTGAGGCAGTGAAGGCAGAAATGTGCCTTTGGTGCAGGAGAGAGAGCAGTAGGCCAAGAGGCATGAGTCATGGGTGCCAGCCTCACTCTACCACTGGTTTATTTAATCGT
The DNA here is from genome assembly GCF_040802235.1 of Manis javanica. Taxonomy (NCBI): domain Eukaryota; kingdom Metazoa; phylum Chordata; class Mammalia; order Pholidota; family Manidae; genus Manis; species Manis javanica. The sequence continues at coordinate 30,132,293 of NC_133160.1, read as the reverse complement.
CTTTCTGGGCCTCATCAGGGAAATGAACTCATTGGATGAGAAACAGTCAATGTTTCAATATTCTGCAAACATCCTAGATCAGCCAACAGCGGTTGTAGAACATGGAAACTTCTTGAACTTTAGTAAGAAAATACAGATTTAATGAGAGAAATTAGCCATTCATGAGAGAAATTAACCACTAAGAAACTTTGGGGAGACTGAAAAAAAATTACACAGCAGAACGAGCTCAGAGGAGCCGTGTCCTACATTGCAGATAGAGGTGCTGGGGTCATGACTTGTGCAGTGTGTTCCAGTGGCTGGCCACTGGGGTCATGGGTGCTGAGAGGCAGGGTTCAGGCCATCCATGTTTTGCTGATGGAGGTCTAGAGAGCACGGCAGGAAAACCTAGCATCCCAACGCCAAAGCCTGCTTGCCCACAGAAGCAATGGAAGCAGCGGGAAGTTGGACCGCCTCAGTCCTTTTCAGAACCCTACCTTCAGGGAAGTCTGAAAAGTGTGGGTTTTGATTTTCCATTCCCTCCATAGGGACAGTAGGAGGAAGTTGGCATGGATGGTGAGTCCAGCGCATTGTGTGCCTCCTGAGGCCTTTGCACCAGGCACTGCAGGAGATTCTAGACACAGTCCTGTCCCCAAGTCTAGCTGTGTAGCCTGGAAGGGCAAAGTGCTAGTGCTGTTACCAGTTAAAAGTCAGCCCCCTAGATGATGAAGGGGAAGATAACCGAGAAAGGGTCCAAAGCAAGGCGGTAGGCAGTTGCCTTGAGGGTGACAAGAACAAGTCCAGAAAGGAAAAGCAGCTTGGATCACTCTTGAACCATCAATCAGGGTGAGAGGCCGTCTCAGGGGAGGGAGCAGCAGGAACAAGGGCACACAGGGATGAACAGTGACTGGAAAGCAGAGCTGTGTGGCAGGTGGGGTGCATGGGGTGGTGGTTGGGGTTGGAGGGGCACTGGCTGCAGAGGTGGGGAGAGGTAGACCAGACAGGGTCTTGCAAACCATGCAGGAGACCTGAGAGGCCTGGGGACACCAGTGAGAGGTTTTAAGCAGGAAAGTAATATAGGCACAGTTAGACTGGTGTCAGAAGCCATGTAAGGGAAACCAGAATTCCAGAAATCCAAAAGACAGGGCCAAGAGATTCCAAACAGATAGACACTAAGAGAAGAGGGACAGGAATGAGGTGTGTGCAGAACCAGAGGTAACCGAGCCATGCAGAACACTTCCAGTAAAGGGGGGAGCTTCTCAAGAACAGCTGCTCTTAATGGCTCATGGAGCTGGGTCGGGGTGAGAGGACACAGGTCAAAGGTCAGTGCTAATGCAGTTTCACTAAGCAAGAATACCCCCAATGACTTCTCCTTTCATGGAGCTCCTGCCTCACCCGGAATGGACAGGAAGTTTTAGAGGTGAGAAATGAATCAGGGAAGAGAGAAAAGGAAAGAGGAACAAGGAGAAGGAAAGAAAGGGCCAAAACCTATGAGTAGGTGTGTCCCCAGACCACAGTGACTTGCATCAGGACCCACTCTCAGCTCAGGAGCCTATGCTTTCTGTGAGAGCTCACCATGCCCTCCCATGAGTGGTTCTCCACAAGCCCCTTGGCCCTGCACAGAGCCCCTGGTCAGTGACTTCCACCCCCAGTCTTTGGGAAGCTTGTTCCCACCCCTGAAGAAAGGGAACTGGGCCTCCTCCTCCTCCTCCTCCCCTGTCCTAGTGCCCAGGAGCCCTTGTCCTTCCTTCACCAAACACTTCTCCAAGCCCACAGGAGAAGGGCTGTGCTCCCTGGGAGCAGCGTCTGAGATGGAGAAGGAGCACACAGTATCTACTGGAGGAGGAACCTCAGGGAAGGGGAGTGAGAGCAGCCACCAGAGGGGTCAGAGCTGAGGAGCGGCCCAGAGCTCTGGGCAGGAATGGCACCAGAGAGCGGACCTCCCTCAGAGAGAAGAGGGCTGGGCTTTCGTGCTCCTGAGTCAATCGTTGGCTAAGCGCTGCCCTTGCCAGCAGGACACCCTTGCAGCTGAGGTGTCTCCCATTCAGCTGAGGCCAGATCTTGGGTGATGGGGCCCCGTGAGACTTTAGTAGCAAATGCAACAGCTCCACAGCAGTGGAGAAACAGTGCTCCCTGGCAGGGAACCCAGGAGAGACACCAACAGCCTTCAGGGCAGGTGAAATGCTCGTTCAGTCAAGCTCGCTGCACTGGATCCTTTTTTCCTTATCATGCTCTGCCTTCCAGGAGACATCCTGTGAAAGTCAGAGCCTAGACCTTGAGGTAAACAAGGGAAAAGTAGAACTGGTCCCACGGGCCTCTTTCACATGGCCACAGGTATACCACAAATCCAAGCAGGTCTTCTGGGGCACAGCTTTCCCAGCCTCAATTCTCCGGCTGGATCCAGGTTCCAGCAGCCCGCACCTCCTCCAGCAGCTTCCTCCACAGAGCAGTTCAGTGAACTTGCTCTGTGGCCCCACTGGTACTCGGCTTGGATGCCCCAAGGATGCAAAGAAAATTCCTCCCAAGTTGAGAAAGAGCTTTCAAGTAGCTTTGCTAAGCGCAGTTCCTCTGGCTAAACTGCAGAGTAACCAGATGAGCCGCTTCTCCAACTAAGGATGTGATACAGAGCCCCTCCTTTCATTTGCCTTCATTAATCATTCAAGTCCTATCAGTACAAGTCCAGCATCTCTCTCTGTGTGTCAATCAGGCTCCTCCTTGCAAAGTTTCCAAGGACCTTGGGGCCTGAATCAGTTTAAAGAGGGTTCATGCTTGTTCCAAATGCCAACAGGAGAAAGAATTGGAGTCCTACCAATTTCTGAGTCTGTAACATCTTGTTTCTTGTCAGTGTCCAAGACTGGGCTTCTGCATCCTGTGCATGGCTGATGGACTTGCCCCGCCCAGATGCAGGGATGGCCCCATGATTGGGATCAAAGGCTGTATGTAGCCCTGTTGGTTTATAGCCCATGCTCACTCCTCATATGCCAGAGCTGGCCGCTGTTGTAGAGGGTTCCCAGGCGCAGGACATTGGGTCAGAGCAAGTTCTCCTTCACAGACCCCTTGGTCTTCACACCGAGCCCCATCATCAGTCTAGTTCATTCTAATTCTGGCTCTTCCCAGCCCCCAGGCTTGGTCTACCCCAACAGATTTTCCTAACTTTGAATCTCCAGGAACAGAGCTTGAAATTTTTGTCTTTTTTCTCACAAAAGGTCCTGAGACCCTTATGCAGGTAAAAATCTTCTACCCACCCAGAGCTCTTCCTACCAAGGGGGAACTTTCCCTCAGCTCCACAAACAAAAGACTTATGGCAGACACTGTAGTCATCTGTGCTGTTCACTAAATGTTCTGTTCTTCCCTCTTTCTGGCACCAAATAGAATTGCACTTCTCTGCCCTCTTATGGTCCAGGTGGGGTCAAGTGATCAGTTCTAGCCAATGAGGTATAAATATAAATGACACACATCACCAGGGCTGGTTAGTAATTTACAGGACCCAGTGCAAAATAAAAATGAGGGGCCTCTGCTTTTTAAATTAGTAATAATTTGAAGATAACAACAGAAGAGCATTAAACCAAGCCTGGAGCCCTCTGAGTCTGGGGCCCTGTGCACAGGTTGCATGCCCAGGAAGCTAGCTCTACATATCATTCCTGAACTGGAGCATTTAATTACCTCTGTGAAATTCTCCAGAGATTTTTATTTTCATCTAACAAAAAGCCAGAACATTTTAAGTTGTGGCTGCTCATCAGCCTGGGTCCCTGAGAACTACCACGAGAAGCAGAGGCCCTCTCCACAACCCATGATGGAAATGTGTCATAGCGATATTAACCCTTTGCTGCTGGGGTTGTTTCTTACTGGAACATAAAGTACCCCATCCTGACTGAAGCAGACCCTAACCCACTTGCCACATATTTACCCCGATAACACAGCCACTCGGTTACTCTTTTTAGGGATGAAAAAATAACTGTCTCTCTTATCCTGTAAATCTAATGAACAGTTAGTTCCTTCACTGAATACAAACCTGTACCAGTTGTGAACCACTTTTATAACTACAGTGCTCAGCACAATGTCTGACCCAGGATAAGCTCCCAATAACTGGCATTCTAGACATTCTAAATATTTTGAGGTTTCCCTTAAAAATCCTTAGACTCTTCTTGCACTCTATGTTATAAATGTCAACACAAAGACTCCTAAGCAAAAAGTATTAACTCACGTGACTGAAAGTACAGAGGTGAGTGAGCTCTGGCTTCTCCAATCCTTAGAGAGCCCCTCACCTCTGTCCTCTGTGAGGGCTCTGTTCTCAGGCTGGCTACTCAAGGTGACGAAATGGTGCCCAGAAGCAACAAGGGAAATGCGCTTCTTTGTTCAGAGTCTGGAGAACACAAAGAACCTTTCAACGAACCATAAAAGTCCTTCTCTCCTTCCTCACTGGACCGAGCTAGGAACTGTACCTACTCCTGGACCAATAATAATTTCTAGGAAAATGCCAAATGCTGATTGCTTCATTCATCAACATACATTGAGCATTTATTGAGTATGAGGCTTTCTTCTAAGCTCTGTAATTACAGGAGCTTAAACTTCTGGAAATATATATTGAGAGAGGTAGGATGGGCTTTCCATAGTGGCTTAGACTAGTCAGAACCATCCCCCCCACTTCCTATCCCCAGATGGGGCTAGGATGTGCTTTCCTTACATGCATAGATTGAGGGGGTTGGCAGGATAACAGTGCAATGTCGGGATTTGGCCAGGGAATGGAAGGGGGAGTAGATACTGGGTGGACAACCATCAGTGCCTACTCTACTCCTTTTTCTAAAGAGCTTTATTTTGTGAAGCATGTAAAGATATAAGCTAATTTTTCCCCAAATTTGCTAATCAGCTGCCATAGCTCTCTCTTAGATCAAAGCCAAACTTCCCTCCTTAACAGGTGGGCTTGCTTCACGGTTCTGCCAGCCCCACTTCTACCAGTGAAGCCCTTGAGACCCCTGCACCCTTCCTCCCTTCCCCTCTGCCTCATCCCTAAACAACCTCCTTCAATATCCTACTTCCTTCAAGCTCTGACCATGTCACCTGCCTCAAGATCCAAGGCCCTTTCTCTCCATTTCCAAAGGGGCCACTTATGGGTCTTAAAAACAATTTCACTGCAAAACTAACGTCCACTCACTGTGGAAAATTTGAAAGGACAGGACAGTCAAATAAATACAAATAATAATCCACAAATATTTTGCCTGTATCCTTCCAGTCTTACTTCTGTGTGTTTTCACACAGTTGAGATCATGGTGCCTATATAATTATATGTCTTGACTTTTACTCTTAATGTAATATTTATACAACATGGCATTTATCATATTTTTATAAAATCTTTATAAATATTTTTTAGTTTAATGATAATCTACCCACAGACAGTCTAGCTTATTCAAGCTTTTTCTTTCTGTGGAACATGTCATTTGTTTCCAGCTTGTTGCCATTATAATGATGATAAACATTTTCATGCACGAGCCTTTTTTGCTACCAAACTGTCTCCTTGAAATAGATTCCCAGATGTGGAATCACTAAATCATTAGAGATAAAAATTTTATAGCTTTTCCTACAGGCTGTGAAAATGTTGCAAAAGGTTTGCACTATTGACATTCCTATTTGCGATTTACAAGAACGCCTGGCTTACAGCACATATTAGTTTCCCTTGGCCACTGTAAGAAATTAGCACAAACTTGGGGCCTTAGCATCACAGATGTATTCTCTTATGGTTCTGGAGGCCAGAAGTCCAAAATCAGTTTCAATGGGATAAAGTCAGTTCTCAGCAGGGCCAGTTCCTTCTGGCAGCTCTAAGGGAAAATCCACTTTCCTTTGCCTTTTCTAGCTTTTGGAGGTCACTTACATTCCTTGGCTTGTGACCCTTTCCTCAAATCACTCAAATCTCTTGCTTCCTTTATCACATCTCCTGCTACTCTTCTGCAAATAAATCTCTCTCTGCTTCCCTTTTGTAAGGCTATTTGTGATTACATTTAAGGCCCACATGGATAATCCAGGATAATCTCAAAATCCTTAATTTAACCACATCCTCAATAGCCCTTTTGCCCTACCAGGCAACATTCAAAGGTTCCAGGAATTAGGACATGGATATATTTGGAAGCCATTATTCAGCCTATTCCATTACACTCTTCCCAACAAAGGTATTCCCATTTTTCCTTTATTTTAAACCAATTTGATGAGTGGAACATTAAAATATCAATGAAAGCGAATTTGCATTTTATTATTTTACCCATTTACATTTCTTCTTTAATGACTTGTCTGATCACTCACATGTCTATCAAGATATTATTAGGTTTGCCAAATTTAAAATGCTTTTTATATATTAACATCAACCTTTAATTTGTTGTGCATATTGCACATATTTTTATGCCCGCTGATTAGTTGGTATTTTAATGTCTGTGTGTTCTCAGCAGATATTTTTTCTTTTATATCTCTTTCCCAATTTATTTCTTAAGTTACATAGAATAAGATTTGCTCTGTTGGGGGTACAGTTCTGTGAGTTTCAACAAATGCATAGAGTTAATAGAACTCCCCTGTCTTTTGGTTGTGGTGATGTTTACATTCTTTCACAACCATTTTGATTTTTGTTTAATTATGGTGGGGCAGGAGCTGGATGGATTATAAACAGAAATTTTAAATGTTATCTAATAAAATTTGTAACTTTTACAGTTTCTTCCAACTCTTTTAACCTTATTAAGTATTCCCCATCTGGAGATTATTTCATACTTTTATAATCTTTTTTATAGTATAGTTGGTTCTTTAATCCATTGAAATTTATTTTGTTATTCAGAAAGATGAAACTCTAAATTAATTTTTCTCCAAGTTGTTAAACGACTGTCCCAACACGTTATTGAACAATCCATTTCTTCCCTACTGTTCTGGAAGTCCTCCCCAAGGAGATATTTAAAGGTACAACTTCAGGAGTCTAAACAAACTCTCAGAGATTTTTAAAAACTGAATTTCCTTGCCCTAAAATACAAAAGAAATCTTTGCTGATTTAACGTATCTTTACTATTAATTTTTGACATGTCTTTGGATTCCCATGCCAAAAATAAATTAGGAGCATTTGGTATTTTGAAGTCATCTGTTTTTTTCCCAGCTCCATAGTGGAGCTCAGTGAACAATGATAAGTTTAGCCAACCAACTAGTGGTTATCTGTGGGATCTCAACAAATTTCTGTGTTGAATGTTTTCATTGGTGATGGATGGCTTGTGTGTGTGTGTGTGTGTGTATGTGATGTTTGCTCAGCCAGCAGCATCTGCCTCGACTGGGAGATTTTAGAAAGTCAGGAACCCAGGCCCCACCCCAGTTTACTGAATGGGAATTGCATTTTAACAAGATCCCCGGGTGATGCGTGTGCACATTAACGTCTGAGAAGCACTGGCTTTAGCATGGCCTTAGTGATTGATTTGGCTAGAGCTGCCATTTTGCTAAATTCTATACATAAATCTAGGTCTTTTGACAGCAAAAGAGACCCCCACTCCCACCCCCACCCAGGTAACTCCATTCAAGGACCCAGAAGCCTCAAGGCAGCTGCAGGGACTGAGTCATGTGGTGCCCTCCGCAACTGTGATGCGTTCCTGGTCAGCACCCTTGTTCTCCACCATTAACGCCACTTGACCACTGGCCTGGTCTCCACTTCTTTTTATCTTCTTATTTTTACCCCTTACATATTAGTTGGTTTTCCCAATAACTGCCTGGTAGAATTCCATAAAGTGGTTGTCTTATTGCCCTAATTATGCACCTCCCGCTGTTAAGCAGAACTTCATTCACAGGCTTTCTCATGGCCACCTTGTGTACTGTCGCCCCTCAGTTCTGCTGGGGGCCCCCGCTGGAGGGTCACCTAACTCATCACCAAAAGTGATATAATCTTCCTTAGAAGTGCACATGGGTGTGGAATGCCTAAGTGCTGTCACCATGCTCTGTGGTCCATCACAGCAGGAGAGCCGAATGTCCCCTGGGATGAACTGAACTTTTTGGAACAGTCATCACCTCTCCCAAAAGCACTTTTGTGCATGATTGGTAGAGACTTAATAGTATCTATGAGTGGGGGCCTCTAGTACTCAAGATACACAGTGAAAGTACTAGGCAACCCATAAAAAAATATCACAGTCCTGTCCACAACCGTCTCTCATTTGTGTACTAAAACCAACCAGATACAAACACTTCATCTACCCCTTTGCCCTGGTATTTCTCTCCTGGCCCTGTGTGTTTGATTCTTAAGCCCAGTCCCTGGGCTTTCCTGTCTTTACCCCACATGTGTGTGAATGTCTCAGGCACTCCAAGCTGCTTGCATATAAAGGACAATAACATGAGCTCTCCAGGAGGCTGGGGAGGGCAGAAGCTGCTCCCACAGTACAACTTCCAAGGGCTTATCTTAAGCCTGGCCTCTGCTCTTCTCCACACCAGCATTTGGAGTCATTTTGGCCAAATAGGACACAATGGCTAGTTTACTGAGCATTTACTGAGCCTCTGCCACACTGAGGGAGAGAGAGGACATCTAGTCCCAACCTTGGAGAGCTTACCACCTGCTTAGAAGATAAAACCAACCCATAGTACAGAAAAAAGCAATTATAGACAAACAGGAGATTTTACTTTGGGTAATAGGAGAGGAGAGACCAGGAAGTCCATGCAGAGGGTTTACCTTAACGTTACAATACTCATAAGTAAATTGGCAACGTCCAATGCATCTGCTGGCTCATTCATTTTGTACATTCATTCACTCAATCAACAAATGTGTTGAGCACTCAGTGCCATTTAATCCTCATGATTCTGAGAGACAGATATTATTATCCCCATTTTACAGATGAAGAAACAACTCACAAAGGACAGGATGGGGATTCAGACTCAGGGCTACCTGATTCCCAAGCTCCCACTCTCAGCCATTGTGCTCCTTATCCAGGGCTGGGGCTCAAAATAGCAGGAAAGGAGGGGCACTCCTGGAAGGGGATGGGGTAAGAAAGTTTGCTATTGGAAAAATAGGAGATACTTTCTCCAGATAGGAATAAAAGCTAAATGAGAGAACCTACTTCCCCCTATACAAGAATTCAGGAAATAAAGGACACTGGGGCTACTTGTGGAGGTCTTGAAGGCCAATGAAAAGTGGTGAGAAATTGTATCTGAGTTCACCAGCTTGCCGAGGAGGCACACAAACTCCTTTAGGTCTCCTTGTGGAGGGTAGCTGGGCAGAGGGGTGCAGGGAGACCCAGCCTGCCCAGGGGGGCTTTGGCGGTGGGTGGGGGTGGGGGGGTGCCCCCATGCTGAGTCCAGTCTGTGCCAAGGACATAGAACTGGATGAACAAGAGTGACAAGACTCAGAGCTATCCTGTAAGAGACCTCAGCCCAGGTGCCAGCAGGGGAAGTGACAGTGAAAACAAGGACAAGGACAAAGGAGCCAGAGGGCCATGGAAAGACCTCACATGGACCCAGAATCCCCATCTTTCCCATATTACAAAGGTACACCAGCCCCCTACTCATATCCATCTAAGGAGAAAGGGAGAGGATAGTTCAGAGGAGAAGCAATTTTATTCTGAAAATCCAAGTGTTAGTTAAAAGGGGCTGGTTAAAATATTGTATTACCGCAAGTTCTAAAATGGGAGGTGAGGGTCAGCTCCTTTCAACCATTACTGAGTGGATGGGGGTTCATATAAGAATGAACAAACCACATTTTCCATGATAAACGAGTTGCTGGGGAGAATTTTGTGTATCTGCCACATACACAAGGGCAAACACAGCAGAGTCCCCTTGAATATAGAGCCTAGGCTTTAAGGCAAAGTGAAATCACATTCAGTGCTTTTAAAGATCCTTTAAAATGCCTCCAAAAGCCACCACACTGGAGAGCAGCCTAGTTAAACTCTGGAATAGAAAGCTAATTCTACAGTTGAGCCCCAGAATGAGAAAAGCACATCATTAAACCCTGCACTTACTGCTGAGTACCAGACCCCAGGAGGCGGGCATACGGTCCTGAACGTCACTGAGGTCCAGCAGAGCAGCTGCTCCCACTGTGGCAGTGAGCACTGTCATGGAAGAGGGAACCGACATCTTGATCATGACGTCATCATGGAAGATGAGCCCAGAGGTCCTGGAATGTACACAACAGACTACAGGCTGACATGCAAGTGTCCATTCAAGGAAGTTTCTGGAGTTTCTGCTTCTACAGCCATTTATAAAGAAGTGCAGCAGCCGTTTGCTTTGACCGCTTTGACCCACCTGCTGCCTGATCAAGATGGTGTGAAACAGAGGTCCAGCCTACACTTCTCCCAAGCCACACATCACAGCTCGCTTCCACCTCCCCTGCAGCGTGGAGCAAAGCTGTAGCCATTGTCAGCCTCCTCCCCTGGAACTAAGGTGCCCAGAGCCCACATTGGACACTTGAAAGGAAAGCCAAATGTGACTACAGACATAGGAGGCATAACCTTCTCCCTTAACCCATGATTGTCTCTCACAGTCTTGCTACAAGAAAAGCAAACTGTTGAGGGCACCAGGACGAAGGAATCTGCTAGCGACAAGTAAGACCCCTCGGTTCTCTCTTGTAGGGATTCTGGAAGCAGGACAGGCTCCAATGGATTGAGTAAAACCCAGGGGCTCAGGTATAATTCAGACCAAAGAGAGATATTGGATTATCAGTAGTTTGGGTAGGTCAGGGCTAAGGATTAATTTAAACACTACAGAGACAAAGCCTCACCTGTGCTTGCTCCCTGGTCAAGCAATGGGTCCTACCATCATCATCATCATTATAATATTATTGTGTTATCTCTGCAGATTAAGTTCAGGAGGAGACTGGGAGCCTTACAGTTCCTCAAGGTTGAAATTCATTCATTCATTCATTCATTCATTCATTCATTCATTCATTTATTCAGTAAATATCCTATGTGTTTTGCACCAGGGTTATGGTATTGAATAACAACAAAAAATTCCCTAACCTCAAGAAATTTATATACTGGTAGAGAGAGACAAACAATAAACCAATCTTTTTAAAAATGTAGATATATTTATTATGTAAGTGTATGGATGAAACAAAGTAAGGCACCAAAAAGTGCCAGTAGGGGGCACTATTTTACATGCATGGTCAAGAATGCTCTCTCTGAGTAGGGATCCCACCTAAGTAAGGAATGAGTCAGGCTGAAATCTGAGGAAAAGCATTCCAGGTAGAGGGAACAGCAAGTGCAAAGGCCCTGAGGTGTGACCTTCTTTGGTAGGTTCAAAAAACAAGAGGGGAGGGTGCTGGATCAGAGTGAGGAGGAAAACAGAAGAAGCTGAGGTCAAAGCAGTGATGGAGGTCAACCATGGCCTTGCATGTCATGGGAAGGCTCTATATTTTTCTCTGAATGAGACGAGCCACTGTTGGTGGATTTTGAGCAAAAACGAGTTTATATACTGATATGACCAATTTTAGAAAGATAAATCTGCCTCCAGTGTAGAAAACAAGTTGGCAATCAAGAGACCTATCAGGAGGCTATTGCACTAATCAAGACAAGAGATAACAGAGGGTCAAGCCAGGGTGGTGGCAGAGGAGTGGGTGAGAGGTGCTCAGGTCTTGGATGTATTAATGAAAGTTAAGCCAATAAATGTGGCCACCATATTGGATTTGAGGGATTAGAGAAAGATGGTGGGGGAGTGGGGGGTGTCAAAGATGACTTCAAAGTCAAACTAGACTTCAGTTTTTAAGAAGGGGAAGCTTCTATTTACTCCACTTTCCCAAGGGTTCTGGAGAAGGTTAACCAGCCTGGCAGGCTTTCTACCAGGAAGGAAGCAGTCGGGACCAAGCTTGAGCCAATGGCTTGGGGATAGCACAATGAGAAGGGTCCTGTGGAAGGAGGTGGCACTCAAGGACATGTGGCTTCAGCAATACAGGAGATGACCGTGAAGTGAGAGATGTGGTCACTTTCATAGTTTCCCAAACCTTCCCTGAAATTGCCAAACTTTCAAAATGCCACATGTGATTGGATTTCTATGGCTGTGGGAATTTGAGGAGAATTTTAGGGAGCTCCTGGACTCCCCGAAGCCATGAAATTGGGGATTCAAGCCATATTTAGCTAGACACCCCCTGTCTGCCAACATCAGAGCTCTAAGATAGATTTACTCAAATATATCCAGGAGTCTTATCTCTTACCAAACTGGTCGATTTCTTGAAGAGAGATAGCTTATGTTTTTTTAGACCCTCAAGGACTTACACAAGTTCCATACAGAGCCCTCATACTGAGCCTAATTGGATTAGATTAATTTGGCTTCTATAATGTTCATGAATTTTAGCTCAGAGTCCAGCTCCTTCATTATCTTAGTTTGGACTCTCCCAAAAGCAGACACCAAAACAAGAATTAACATGCAATATGAGAGGTGATCTCAAGAAGGAGAGAGAGGAATAGGAAAGTGAGAAGGGCTGGGAAGGCAGCCAGTGCAGGGGTCACTAGTGAACAGGTTGCCACAGTGAAAAACTGGAAACTCAGTTCTGCTGGAGAACTCTTAGGGACAGCAAGAACACGTCAGAACTGCCCCATATGAGGCAGAGGAAGCAGGAGTATTTATTACCCATTCCCATCTGTCATTACTTGAGGGCTGCTCCCAGGATTCCTATGTCTCCAGCATTCCAGCCTGCCCTATACAAGCACTTTCCAAAACTAGAGAACATCCTCCGAGTCTCAAGTGCTTATAGCAGAAAGCCTTGAATGGGAAAGGAAACTGTGAGTGCCAAGGAGGTAATAGGGGCTGGGCATCAATAGCAACTGATAAACTAATATTCTTCCTTTTGTTTTTAAGTGATAAAGAAAATGCTGGCTCACAGAATAACTGAGAGGAATGGTTACATCAATTCCCTTTCTCACTCTCTCTTTCCCTCTCTCCATTCTCCGCTCTCCCTGGTGTTGGCTTCACTCTGAGCAGATCTTCATGTCATCATGGGTCAATGGCAACAAGGCCACCTGTGCAGCTTAAGCCTTACATCAACTACATCATCTTCATACCTCAAAGAAAGATCAGATTTGCCTTCCCAAAACCTTCAACAGATGTCTCATTGGACCAGCCTGGGATATTTGGCCATGCCTGTTGGGAGCCATGGAGCTGAAATAAGCGGATCTGGAAGTCCAGGATTGTGTACCCAGCCAGAGCCTTGGAGGTTGGTGTTGGTTCCACAATAACAACACAGACAAGGTGAGGAATCAAAAGTATATAAAAGGACAGAAATTTGCTCAAAATCACATAGCCCTTGTGTGCAATCAGTAAGAGAATGACAGAAAAACTGGTGAAAGTTTTGAAATGAGCCCTGCACTGAAAAGTTTATTCAGATGGTCAATAAACACATGAAAAGGTGCCCAACCCCATTAGTCATCAGGAAAATGCAAATTAAAACCATAATGTTATATCACTACACAACCTCCAGAATGACAAGGATGAAAAAGACAAAAAGTACCAAGTATTGGCAAGAATACAAAGCAGTTGGAAATCTCACACATTGCTGGTGAGAGTGAGGTTGCTGAAACATTTTGGAAAACTGCTTCATGGTAGCTACAAATACTAAATTGATACCTGCCCTGTGGCCCAGGAATCCCACTCTTTGGTATATAAGCAATGGAAATGTAAACATACACCCAAGAATGTCATGGTAGCATTATTCACAGTAACCAAAACCTGGAAACAATTCACACATCCATCAAAAGCAGAATGAATAAATAAACCATTGTATAGTCATAAAATGGAATACTATGCAGCAACAAAAAAGAATGAGCTCTTTCTACACACAATGCGGACAGATTTCACATATATAATGTTGTTGGAACAATGACATCCATGATAGAATATTCACTGAATGATTCCATTTATGTGAATTTCAAGAACAGACAAAATTAATCTATGCTATTAGAAATCAGGGTAGTGGTTACACTTGAGAAGGTGGTACCTGGGAAGAGAGCACAGGGAGGGCATTTTTGAAGTGTTAATCATATTCTCTTTCTCCAAAACAGAAGGCTGGTTACATGACTGAGTTCAGTTTGTGAAAATTCATCAAGGAGTACACTTTTTTCCACTTTTCAGGATATATAATATAGTTCAGGTTTCTTTTTTTTTAGTGTAATGACAGACAAAAAAATGTATCCAACCCATTAATGGAAGCACTGGAGTTAATAAAACCAAGGTCTTTCCAAATCAGAAAGTTTCCTACCAAACTCCTCAGCACATTTTCAGGGTCCCCTTTAGAAACCCCCAACCAAAGCTAATTGTGCCTGTGTTGTTGACCGTTGGAGGATGGAGACCCACCGTCTCACCGATCCTCACCAAGGTGCAGAGGCAGCTTTCCAGCCTGGCCTGGCTCATTCCTGTAGCAACCCGTTTGACCCTCCCTGCTCCGGGTGGGAGATGGCTGCCAGGATTCCAGCCTCCCTTTTCACCAGCTCTTTTTCTTCTGGAATTTCCTTGAGCCAAATGTTCTTTGAGTCTTTGGCTGATCTTGCTGAGTTCTTTCCAACTTCTGTTTAATTCCTTCAATGGGTAAAAGTGTTCCAGATTCAGGATGAACAGATGGATGCATGCAAAATTAAATTCACATAGTCATGAAGGCCTTGGGTCCTCATTGCCAAGGTCAGACTATAGAATCCCCTAGAATCCAGGCCATAGGAGACACTTTGCCCTATAGGAGGTTTGGGTCATGTGCCCTCAGGGCTCCAGCTATGGGTGGGCTGCACTCTGGGATCCACTTTCTCTTTGCTGGTCTCTTTCAGGTGACAGCACCTGTTTCTGAAAGAGTATTTCTGGAAACCCTACTCCCCAGGCCCACCAGACCCTTTCCTTAGTCTACAAGGCCAGCCCCTCGGGTCCACATGGCCCTTAGTATTCATTGTGTTCCCAACCCTTGTCATAGGCACAGTGAGCCCCAGCAATCTCAGGATACTCTAAGCCTTGGGGACCCTAAATTCACTGGTTCTCACATCACCCACTTGGTTTGGGTCACGCCATATGTACACCCTGAGTCAAGGATTCAAGTGCAGGTTTAATTTGTGGGAGTACTGACGGCAGGAAATACTTGTGGAAGAGTCAGGAATTGAAAAGGGAAAAGAAAGCAGCCAAAATTGGGGGTTATTATCCAGCTAGCTACCACTGTGGGCTCCTAGCGCTTCACCCTGGTGAGGAAGCCTGGGAGAGCAGGTAGAACAGCCCTCCGAGTTATCTCAACCAAGGACGAGGAAGCTGCCGGGTTTGGCAGCCTCTTTCCTCCTCAGTAGCCCCCAGGCATTTCTTGATTGCTCTGCCCACAGGCCATACGTGCTTTCCAGCCAGAAAAGGAAGCAGTCACAACTGTGCATTGTAAATGGCTTCTGGGGTGCAGAGAAGGACGCCGCAGGGATGTGGGCAGGCCACCATCAGCACCAGCCAGTTCTCACGATCACACTGCCAGCACCCAGGGCGCACCGAGGACTGACCAAGGACTTGGCCTTAGGCAGCGCCGTACCTTGGGGACAGAAAAGAGGCTTGGGCTCCAGCCTGGAGCAGACAAAGCTAACATAGGTGACAAAAGCCAAGGCCCCATCAGATGGCCCATAGTCCCCAGACTGACGAGTGACCTGATGAGCATGCACACAGAGGGACAAGGGTGGGAAGACAGCCCAGTGGAAGGCATCCACACCCGGCCCTGAGTTATGCACAGAGCTGGACAGGCAGCGGGAGGAGAGGGATCACAGGCACAGAAGGGGTGAGGGGTCGAGCAAGGCCACGGAGGCGGAAGAGCAGGCTTGGAGCGAGGACATCACTAGCTGTGTGCAGAGCCGGCAAGGCAGGTCCAAAACAATTTAACCCATCAGCCAAATGGGCAGGAGCTCCCATGGCACACATGGCTCGGAAAGCAGGGGTGTCGGTTTGATTAATTGTGTATTCTGTTACGGTTATAATTATTTATGGATTGCAGGGTAAAGAATTATCAGGCAGTTCTGGAATGGCAGGGATTCGGGAAGATAGCTTGGATGACTTAAGTGATAGGGATCCACTGAAGCCTGTTGAGCAGGAGAGTGGCATAATGAAGCATTACTTAATTTTGTGACGGTGCCCCTCCTGGGATGAAATCATGTTTTCCAGTACGTGTTTATTCCTGGTAGAGCTTCTCCTTCCTTCTTCATTGGGCATCCATAGCTGCTTCCCCTGACCCACCCTGAATTCCTACCTGAGGGCAGTATCTGCCCAGGGGCAGGGCTCCCCAGCAGAGGGCAGGCCGGAAGTACAGGGAATTACTTCCTCAGCAGCAGCCCTCACCCCCTAAGAGCAGGAGCTAGTGGCAATGCCTGAGCAATGTCCTGAGGCCTGATCCATGCAGTGGTACAAAGGCACCTGCACCCCCAGGACGGAGCCCCCGCAGCCTCCTCCCACCACCCTCCCACCCTGCCCACTAAGGGACTCTTCATTAGTGTTTCCTCCCTTCCCTGTTCTCACCCCCAGCTCCTCAGAGTGACTCCTGGGATTAGATCCCAAATAAACCCCTTGGATCCAAATTGTCATCTCAGGGTCAGGTCACTGCACATGGTGCTAGACAAAGACAGCATGTGCATGAAGCTCAAAGGTGAGAATTGCCTGGGAGTAGAAATATTTAATAATCTCCCTGGATCTGAGGACACTGACTGGGGTAATTTAAGAGCAGGTAGATGGAGGCTGAAGGCACAGAACACTAAGGGGCTAGCCAAATATTTTCTTTTTTCTTTTTGATGCAGCAACAGTGGTGAAAACAAAAAACCTATCCATAAGCCACCATGTTAAAGGAAGAGTCTGAACTAGCACTTATCCTGGGCACCAAACCAGGCTGCTCGCTGAGGCAGAGCCTAAATGCCAGGCAGAGATGCAATGCCTGCCCTGTTTCTGTCTGTCTCCAGATTCCCATCCTGTCTCCCTAGGTACCTATGCCTGTTCCAGTCTGCGCAGTCCCCTCCCACTCTGCCTGCAGTCCGTTCCTCTCCACCCCACTGTCAGCCAACATCCCTCCTTCGCTGGGAGTCTACTCTCTGTGGTCTCACAAGAGACAGTCTGGGAGCCAGGACACCCAGGTCTGACCTGCCACCTTGAGACCACAGGAGACACGGACAGTGTCCCATTCACAGCCCCGCCTTAATCACTGCCATGTCACACACCCAGCTGCCAGCACCCGTTTCCTGGTCACTAGAGTCTGTTTTGCTGCCTGTGACACAGGCTGGGAGTTCCCACTCTTGGGATCAGCTCCCCACCTGTTCTCTTGGTGGGTAACTATGCAGCACCCTTGCCCCTCAGAAGGGGTAACCCTGAGGTGTGTGCTCTACACTGCCTCCCAGGGCTCCCCAGTGGGACTGAGCCCCAGTTACCCACAGTGGTAACTAGCCTGAAAATGTCTCCTGCCTAGGCTGACTTCCCTCCCATGTCTCACTTCCTGCTCCCCAGCCAGGGTTTCCTGGGATCACCTCCCAAGTAAAGTCCTTGCCTTCACATCCTCCCCTGAGTGTTACCTTTTGGGAAGCCCAAGTTAAGAAGAGCCAGGTCCCCTCTCTCCTCAGTCTCTATCTAGTCCAGGATATAATATCCCCTGTCTTCTCAAATGAGGGTGCATGAAATAAGATGAGGTTCAGTCAATGCTTGAATTCAGTAGGAGAACAATCAATATTCATTTGATGATGAAAGTTAAAAGCTCTATGGGAAATTTTAACTATAGTAACACCACAGCTATCATTCTAGAGTGTTCTGTACAAATCAGGAATTCATTCATCTCATTCAAACTGGATGACCATCCAGTGAAGTGGGATTATCATCCCAATGCACAAATAAAGATATCGAGGTTCAGAGAGTTTAGAAGACTAGCTCAAGGTCACAAAGAAAAGTGGTGGAGCCAGGATTTAAACCTCATTCTATCCAAACTCTAATCTCATTTCCCTATGCAAAATTCTTCCCAAATAAAAAAACATCACTTTTATATCTGATGTTGGTTGAGAGTTTGGGGAGAATCACCTCTTTGTACCTTCTTACCTTGGAAATGCCTCTTCACCTTCAACATTCAGCTCGGGCTTCAGTTCATCATGGAAGCATTCTCTCCCCACCTCCCCAACCCAGGACCAGGCTAAAATGCTCGGGGACACCGCTGGACCCCACACACAAGCCCCAAACCCCAAACCCTGCTACAATTCTCTGTTTACTTCATTTCCCACTCCAGCTCCCTAAGGTGAGAGGAGAGCTTGCCTGAAACACCGAGCCCAGGGTCTCTCCCAGAACAGCTTCAGGAAGGTTCCCAGCCACGTGGGCCAAAGACATAGCAACAGCAATAACAATAATAATAATAGCTCAGTAAACTGAGAGCTGCCCATCATGAGGACACAGTGCCTCCCTGCACATTTCTGTCAGGACAAAAAGAGAAAGCATCACTTAGCCAACACGCCCCTGAGCTCTCCCGGGGCTCATTTCCTCATCTGGTCCCAGCGACCCCTGCAGCCTTCCACCTCTGACAAGGGGTGACTCTAGGGACAGCCCAGTATTTGCTGGACATCTCAGAGGAAATAAGGGAGTATAAGGTCCCCTCTAGGGACTTATATAAAAATCAGGAAGGCAAGGCTCTCAGATATGGCCCAAGCAACAGTATGGGCCAGGTGCCTCACTGATTCAGACTGGAGGAAGTCCAAAAAAGGAGAATGAGTCAGAGAGCCATTGCCTTATCCTCCCCGGTGATGAGGACTCCTGTGCACGGTTTATTAACAATGAGGTGGGGGGTGGGGAGGCTTACAGGGGTAAGGAAGTGGGAGTTGGAAGAGAGCCAGGCAGGGTGTGATATCAACCAAAGTACCAGAGGGGTAACTTTGAGTCAGTACTGCAGGAGGCAGCATCCAGAGTCATCCTGCTCAGGGACCGGGAGCTGGGGTATAGATACCCCTACGTCTGTCAGTCATTAGTTAAGAGCTACCCCCAGAGTATAAATGCCCAAGTTACACGAAGTGGGCTCCAGCAAGGGAGTCTAGGAAATGTAGTTCCCTGCAATCTTGAGCAAAGCAGGGAGAAGGACATGAAATGGGTCTGTGGGCATAACAATGACAAGCACGCCTGATGATACAAGAGACTTGGTCTTAGGGCCATAATGCTTGAGATGTGGTTCCCAATTTCTATTTCAAGATTTTAAAAAGAACACAGGGTTATCCAATGAGTTCTCAGAATTTCCTGATTTTAGAACCTGATTGCGTATGGGTATTGCGTTCCAACATACACACCACCCTCTGCCACGGGACAGCCGGCCCGGCCAGGTGGTGTGTGCCCAGAATGTTCAGCTCTGGAATTTTCAGCTCTCTGAAGTCCCCAGTGCGTGACTTCTTGTCATGGGAAAAGAGACCAGGATGAGGTGTTTCATATAGAGATACAGCTAGGGAATGTGGCTGATCATTGAAGAGAAACCAACTTGGGTTGCCTTTACAATGGCAGAAAAATGGGCCTTGAAAAAGCTTTTCTAAAAATTGTTAAAATCAAAGAAATGTCTGGGTTTCCTCTGAGTTTTTTGAAACAATTGATCTCCTGGGATGCAAGACATCCTGAGTTCTGCATGAACAGCATTCTGGAGAGAACAGGGAGTGGGAGGTGGGGAGCTGGACAGACCTGGCAAACCCGGCACTTGTTGGAGTCCCTCCGGCAAGCAAGAAGTAGGGGCCTGTCACACTGGCTGCCCCAAGAAGGCCTTGTCTGCAGACCTTGTCATGGGATCATGCCATGGCATTAGGCCCTACCTGTCAAAGAGTTAGGTGTGGAGAGTGACAGCAGGGCACATGTGAAAGGCAGGGACTCCAGGCAGGGCTACAGGGTCTCTGATCTTTCCCCCAGCAGGGTCCCCCAACTGGTGCCTTCAAGCAAATAGGGACCCCTTTCATGTATTTTCAAAGCTCAACCCAAGGTTCTGGGCCACCTGTAGGGCATTTTCCTGACCTCCCATAACATGCAGGCCCCACCTTCAGCCTCAGAGGTCCCCAAACTGCCAACTCTTATGCCACACATCCTCACCCAGTCCTGTTCATTGAGAACCGGCCCTGACCTTAAGCAGGTCTTCCCTCCTCCTCACCATTAAAATACAGTGGCCCAGGCGACAATGAGCTGCAAATTCAGTTCCAGTGAGGTGTCTGGGAGTGATAATGTCTTGATATGTTTCTTCTTCCACCCTTGCCTGGAAATACAAAACCTAAGCCAAGGAAATGATGTGTTAATGGCAAGACTTCAAACATATGACAGGCCAATGTGAGAGATGTTTTGGGGTAAGGAAGCCCCTCTGGAGTCTTCAGTCACCAGGAGCAGGGCTCTAGAGCTCGAAGAGCATAGGAAGTACAGGTCCCTTTCGAACCTTCCACAAGCCCTCCAGACACGACATAGATGCTCCCCTGGGACCCAGGCCCACTGGACTGTGGATGCTGAAGCACAGGGCTCTGCAACATGGAGAGGCACGACGGGTTCCGATGTCCCACATCTGTGCCAGCTGATCAACTCATAATTAGTATGAAAATTCCCTTTCTTCAGTTCTTCATGACTTTGTATTCAGATTAAAATCAAGTCAAGACCAGATGCAAAAACATCTCTTTATGATCCCAGGCAAGTCCCTCTAAGTGAAGAGTCAGAAAAAATTATCTCTATGTTCTGCTTGCAAGCCAAGTGAATGTCTGGGTTCTGAAGGCTTCTTCCTTCAAGAAGAAAAAGGCACAGGTGAGCTATACCTTAAATCATAAGCCATGACAGTGGGAGGACACCTGCAATCAGGCAATGAGACTCTCTGGTCTGGCTTGGGGTGGCCTACATCACTGCCCTATCTAATACCAAGGCGGGCACCTCCCTCAGCCCAGCACCTCCATCCTTCATGACGGAGTCTCCCTGAACATCACCGTCACCTCAGTGAGTCTCACTACCCTCTTCCCCTTCCTAATGCTAACACCCTCACTGATGACATCCCTTATCTCCTTCACTCCACTTAACACTGAAGTCCAGCAAAATGTCACCTCCTCTGGACAACTTCCCCACAGCTGGTTGTTCCCTCCTCGGTGTGCCCAAATGGCATGCTCCTATGGGTTTACACATGGGTCTGTCTCTCCCACCAGGCTGGGGGCTTCTCAAACCCTGAACTGACTTGCAGTTTGTCTTCCTAGCATCCAGCAAGTACCTAGAATATAGTAGGTTTTCCATAATCACTCACAGAATAAAAGATTGAGAAGATATTTTAACAACATGAAGCTTATCTCTGCTTCCAATTTCCACTTGTCCTGTCTATACAGCTCTAAGTAGACCCATCCCTTCCTCCCTATGGCCCCCACTACTGTTGTGGTCCCCAGACAAACATCTGTGCTTACGTCATCTCTTCTGTACCCCCACCCCCAGCAAGTAGCCAGGTCAAGGTATGGCCCTTCTGGGTTATTCGAGAAGAAAGGGCAGCTGTAGGAGGTATTAGAGAATAAACACCAACAGGGTTTAATAGCAGAATGAATATAGAAAATGGAGATGAGGGAGGAGTCAGAGGGCTGAGAAGGCTGCTGACAGACAAGACAGTCAAAAGGAGACCTGAGGACAGGGTTGGGGAGGGGGGTTCAGCTGCAGACAAGGTGACTTTAGGAGGTCAGCAGTGTTCAGTGGGAGAGTTCCACAGCTCACTGAAAACACAAGATGTGAATGTAAGAGAAGTGGTATGCCCAGAGCTGGGCATGTAGAATTTGGAGTCACCCACATTGAGATGAAAATTGAGGGCATATGCTATTATCCACTGAGAGCTCCAAGGACAAGAGAGTGGGCAAGAGAGCAACAGGCCGAAGGCTGGGCTTTGGAAGTACCATTGCCTACTGGGGGTGGGGTGTGGGAAGACCCAGGAATAAGTCGACATAACAGTGCCATAGTAGAGCCTGCAGCAAAAGGAAAAATCAGTAGTATTGATCCTGTCTTTACTGTAAATGTTATATTTTATTCATCATGGATTTTTGTATTGATTTTCATTCTTTTTAAATATTCCATTAAAATGTTACTTATCTTGAGAATCAGGATAGAAGATAACAATAGCAATGTCCTTCTCAAAAAAAGGAGACCCAAGGCAGCTGAGCCCCATGGCCCAACCCCAAGCACTGAGTGCCCCCTGCCTGGGTTCAAGTCCTGACTCTGACACCTCTCAGGCGCATGATCTCAAGCCAGTCGTTTCTCTTCCTCAGACTTGGTCCCCTCACCTGAAAAATAACACCTTCCTAGCAAATGTGTCACCATGCCTTCCCTATAAAACTGATTTCTAAAGGTGTGTTCCCATCCCCAAGGACTTGGGGTGCAGAAAGGAAAACAAATTGGCTGGACAAGAAAGAGACAGAGAGAGGCGGGAGTGATGAGTTCAGAAAGGGGAGGGAAGGTGTGGCCCACATCTGACAGATGGACAGAGCCACAAAACAGGGACACTCGAGGCACAGTCCACATTTCATACATTGCATTACACTCCATCTGTTAATATCTGTGACTTCCTTCCATTTGTGGCGGGAATGGAGAATCAAAACCTTCACTCCCAGGAGGCAGGCAAGGCCCAGTGCTTAGAGCCGGCTGGAGTCTGGCCACTATCTGACCCAGCCCACTCTCCCACCCTTGTCCCCCGGAAGCATCACCACCGTCCCTTTGATCAGCACCCTCACAGTGACGATGCGCAGCTGCTCCGGCGTGGCTCTGTGGCTCCTGAGGGCTGGTGAGAAGCTGAGCGGGGGCTCTGCCATTATTTCCTTCCCAACCCTCCTTTTTCAGAAGTCTGTAACTCCCCAGCATGTTTTCCTCTGGTGGAAAATGTCCATGTTTGGTGTCTGCCCAAAGGAGAATCTCTATGGAAAGTTTGAGAAAGATTCCCTCTGGCTGGGAATGTGAAAAAAGCCTGTGCCTTTCCCATTTGAAAAAAAAGGAAAGAACATATTTGAGACGTAGTTATTTTTGTCTCAGATTCAGAAGGAGCTGACTTGGACAATGCTCACTTGGCCTGTGTTCCCATCGCTTTGTTGGTGAAGGCAGATGGAACGAGCCACACAGAGGTGACACTGATGCCAATGCTCATGTCTCTTCTCGAGGACCTTCTTTTTTACTCCTTTATTAGATATAGCCTACAAATAATTAAGTGCACAAATCTTTAGAATCTTATGTATACAGCCTGGTGAATTTTTACATAGGTATATAACCATGTAACTACCACCCAGATCAAGATAGAAAACCTTTCCAGTACCCTAGAAGGCTCCTTCCTGCCTCTTCCCAGTCAGTACTCACCCCTCAAAGGTAACCTATTAGTTTCGCCTGTTCTTAAATTCCATATAAATGGAATCATACAGTATGTACGGTTGACACAATGTCTGTGAGATTCGTTCAAATGGTTTTGAATTCATTGAATTCAAATTTAAATTCATTGCATATTGTATTTGTTTGCTAGGGCAGCCATTATAAAGTACTACAGACAGGATGACTTAAACAACAGAAATGTATTTTCTTACATTTCTGGAAGCTGGAAACCTGAGGTCAAGGTGTGAGCAGGGTTGGTTCCTTCTGAGGTGTCTCTCCTTGGTTTGTAATGACCATCTTTTCCCTGTGTCTATACATGGTTTTCCCTCTGTGCGTGTCTGTGCCCTGATCTCTTCTTATAAGGGCACCATTTGCGCAGGGCCTGTCCTAATGACCTCATTTTAACATAATTGCCTCTTAAAAGACTCTATCTCCAAATACAGTCCCATGAAGTATTGGGGTTAGGACTTTAACTTATAAATTTTGGGAAGGGACACAATTCAGCCTCTAACACATATAATACTGGTTTGTTCTTTTTTTCTTCTTGTTGAATTGAATTTTGCTGTGTGATTCTACCACAGTTCATTCATTCTTTTATTGATAGACATGTGAATATTTCCAGTTTGGGACTATTACAACCATCGCAGCCTTCAACATCTCTAGAACATGTCTTTTCATGAACATATGTGCTCATTCCTGGTACATATAGACCCAGGAGTTCAATTGCTGCATCATAAGGTCTGAGTATGTGTAGCTTCAGTAATACTGCCAGTTTTCCAGTATAGTAATTGTATGCTCCCATGAGCCACAGATAAGTGGTCTAGTTGCTCCACACCTTTGTCAACTCTAGTATTAACAGCCCCCTTTACTGCAGCCTCTCCAGATGGTTTCAGTGCAAGTTCATCTGCAAAATCTATGCTCCTGGGAACTGCAGAGGGCATTTGCCACATAAGTGCAGGGAGAACCCCAATTTCTTTTGTGCCAAGAGCTCTGGTCTTCTGCCTACACCCCTTTTGCTCAGGAAAAACCCTGTCTTGGGGTTTTTGGTGGGAAGTCTCCCCAGTTGCTACTGGCATGGCCTGAGGAACTGGGGGGCTAGTAAGTAATGTGACTGAGGAAGGAGGAGGAGAGAAGGCAAAATCCTTCGTGCAGTTGAGAGTTGTTTCAGGCCACCTAAAGAACAAAGGCACCATCTATACCTGTCAGAGAGAGCTTAGCAGAGCCCCTGCAAGGTGGTCTGTTTCCTCGCTGACGGTTTGGCCAGCCTTTGGTGAGGAGGAAATCCTCAGAATCCCACACACCCAGGTCCCTCTAGTTGGCTGCTCAGACCAGATCCTTCAAAACAGAGTCCTCAGACTGAAGGTCATGGATTCCTGACAGACCCTCCACTCCCCGGTTTCCTAGAATTGGCCTAGAAATTCCCACAGATCGTCATTCCCTGGGGTTACACCATTTTCTTTCCTGGTGTTGTCAAACCTCCATAGACTGTCTACACCTGAAGGGAAGAAGAAGACAACCATGACTTAGCCAGGTCCCCAAATGCAAGTTGGACTCCTCAGGACCAGCTGTGCAGGGGTTTGGAAAAACATAAAGCAAATCCTTTATCTTACTCCTTAGGCCAAAGTAAAATTCAGCTGAAGCAAAAACTGAAGTGTGAAAAAGAAACCATAAACGTGTGAGGAGGAAAAACAATTAGTAAATGTACTTACAATCCTGGAGAGCAAAATCCTTTCTAAGTAAGATAAAAACCCAGAAGCCATAAAGGAGAGGATTGATACATACAACAGCATAAAAAATCATTAGAGGGATGAAAAATACCATTAAGAAAGTCTAAAGGTAAACCACACTGGAGGTAAAACATTTGCAGCACATTTGCCAAAGGGCTAACATTCTGAAGTCACAAAAAGAAAAAAGGGGTGCAAATTCAAAAGGGCTTAACAGGCCCATAGGAAAAATGGAGGAAAGGGTAAAAACAGAAGGTTGCAAGGGAAGAAATACAGACGTCCAACATACATAAGAAAAATGTTCTCCTTTCACCACAGATAAAGTAAATGCAAGTTAAAACAGTAAGATAACTTTGTAAAACTGATGGTACCGCCAGAAATACAAACCTTTCACAGGAGACATTTGATGAGAGTTTGGGGAAACTGGCATGTCTGTGCACTGTTAGGGGTGTGTAGTAATGGAGCCCTTCTGCAGGACCATTTGGCAACGTCACTGCATTTTACAACTCATACAGCATTTAATCCAGCAATTCCACTACTAGCAATTTAACCTTCAGATATACTGACAAAAATGGTCAGTACATGTGTTCAAGATATTCACTGCAGCTCTGCTCTGAAGAAGCAAAAAACTGGAAGCAATCTAAATTTCAACCAGTGAGGAATAAAGCATAGTGTACCTATTGTAATGGAATACCATATGCTTGTACAAAGGCAACAATTAGGCAGACCTATGTGTAATGGTATAAGTAAATCTCCAAGATATATTAAATGAAGAATGCACTTCACTGAATATGAAGTGTACTTTTGTATAAATTTTTAAAAAACCTAAGTGTATAACAGGAATGTTTTTAGCTACAAATACTCAGAAGCTTAATACAGTGGCTTAAACAATAAAGGCAATTAATTACCTCACATAACAAGAAACTAGAAGATTGGAAGTGCAGGGTTGGTAACAAAGTCAGGAAGGACCTATCTGTCTGTACCCCTATCTTCAGGCCATTTGATCTCTTATTGTCACTTCCTTTTACAAGATGGCTCCCTCTGCTCTAGGCACCATATACACATTTATTTTTCCTTTTTGTGACATCTGACAATGTCCCTTCCACCCTTCTCTCCTCCTTGAAGCTTCTCCCTCCTTTTCTTTGACCCCAACCTCTCCTGGTTTCTCCTCCTTCCCCAGTCCATGCTTCTCATTCTCTCCTATGGGATTTTCTTCTCCTATTACCCTTTAAGTGCCAATGTTTTTAAGCACATAAAACAATACTCAAGCTCACTCACAATAAAAGGAATGCAAATTAAAACAAAGAGGGATCACTTTTCACTCATCAGATTAACAAAACACAAAGAGTTTGGCAACAGTCTGTGGGCAATCATGTAGGGAAACAGGCACTCTTGTGCCCTGTAGAAGAATAGCTGGTAAAACCCCTTTGGAGGGCAATTTGGAGCAATCAGATTTTTATACGCACAAGAGGATTCAATCCAGCAATTCCATTTATACGAATTTATATTAGAAATAAAATCTACCAGATATCTACCCAATGCCCATCTTCTTCTTCTTTACAATGGAAACTGATTTTGTTGGTAAAGCAATGAGACAAATTAAAAGATATTTCCCAACCTCCCTTGAGATAAGTATGGTTGCTTGATACAGGTCTGGCCAATGAGATGTAAGAAAAAATCTTTTGGAAAGATTCTATGATATCCTCTTCAAAGGTTAATGGACGCAGCTGAAGATGTACCTTTCTCCTCTTTCTTGTCATCCCTTCTGTCTTCTGCCTGGAATGTGTATGTGGTGGCTAGCTCTGGAGTAGCCATCTTGTAACCATAGAAATAGGAGATGTTAGAGAGATATTACTGAGCCACTAAACCAATGCCAGCATTTGCCTACTGCAGAGTTCTCATGACATGAGAAAAAAATAATAAAACTGTGTTGTTTAAATTCTCTGTTGTTTGCATTATCTCTTACCTGCAGCCAAAATTAATACCTATATGATTTTTGTACATACAAGGATTTTTTTGCAGAATTGTTTATATAGCAAAAGCCTAGAAGCACACTGAATTCCCACTTGTAAGGAACTGTTTAATTAAATTATGAGATGTGCATGTAATGGCATATTATGCAGCTGTACAAAAGAATGAGGTAGACTTTTAGTAGCAATAAGGAATAATCACCAAGCTATTTAGTTAATTTTTAAAAGAAAGATGTAGAAAGGTAAACACAATGTGCTAATATGCGTATAAAATTGTCTC
Source organism: Manis javanica (assembly GCF_040802235.1). NCBI lineage: Eukaryota > Metazoa > Chordata > Mammalia > Pholidota > Manidae > Manis > Manis javanica. The sequence goes on along the minus strand of NC_133160.1, from coordinate 30,105,105 downwards.
ATAGGCTTAAAATATTTCCAGAATACATAAGAAACTGGTATGCCTCTGGGGATGGGACCTGGGTTGCTAAGGATCAGAAGTGAGAGAGGGACTCACCATTCACCATATATCCCTTTGAACTATTTGAATGTTCACCATGTGTATATTTTATCTTCCCAAAGTTAATTAGAATTGTACAACTTTATCAGAGGAAAAAAGGTAAGAAAGTTAATGAGTTCTCCTTAACCCATTCTTTTCCCCTTGAGCTTTTCACCTCATGACCCTGTCTGGTGGCCTCAACCGCCACATATGTGTTAATGAACCGAAACTTGAATATTCAGTCATGAGCCCCTTTATGAGTACCACTCTTCTCTATCTGACCACCCATCCCCTGGGCACCCAAATTCAGTGTGTCCAATACTGCAATCCTGCTTCTCCACCTGTGTTCTCATAAAGGGTGATGAGCAGTCGGTGGCCCTGCCATCTGTGAAAGGAGCAATCCTCCAAGTCCTGCTTTTCACCCTCTGTCTCAGGAGACCCTTCCAAAAGCAAAGCCAGAGGCACAAATCCCCACTAGGGCCCCCCTCCCTGCCCCTCTGCGCATGCACCACTCTCATCACTTCGATTCCAGTTCTCTCTCCTAAACCGGAAAGAGGGACCACCTCTGTGCCTTTCTCTGCTGAGTTCCTCATCCTGTCATAAGGGTCTGAGAGCAGGGCTCGCACATCAATTGCACAAGCCAGAAGATGTGGCCCTCTTCCCACCCTCTGTATCCAATCCCATCCCTTCCATTCAACTTGCCCACGAGGCCGCCAAACCATTTGCTTTTCTCAACCTCTGAGGCCACTGTCCTAATCCAGGCCTTATCTCTTCTCCCCCAAATCATAGCCACAATCCTCAACAGGTCTCCCAAACCCAGCATGGCCCCTCTGACAGTGATATTAGAATAGAATATGTAAAATAGTGATCTTGTCAGTCACCCACCAAAGCACTAATAATAATAAATAAGTAAGTATTGTAAAGGCTCACTGATGTGTTCAGACCCCATTACAGTCCCTGGCCTTCCCAGTTCTCTCCTTCCTCACCCAGACCTCTCTGAGTACATTCTGCCCCTCAGGCCTGACTGCTCAGCCAGGAGCTGGACCCTACAGCTGCCAAGAGGCCAGAACTGACATGGTTTAGTGCCACTGCCGCTTCCCTCTAAATCTGAACCATGACCAGGAAGGGGGAGAAAACCACAGGAGAGAGAGATGAAAAACCATAGGAACAGGACGTCCTTTTCAGTTGCCTCTCCAATTCTGTCAGGGGCTTAGTCCAAAGAGGCTCTAATTGGTCAAACTATGTGCTTTTCACTGAGAGAAAATGCCGTATATGAAATATGATTCACATTTGGCACAGCAGGGCCAGGGGAGAGGGATTTTGCCTTTGTCAGGCCCTTCAAAAGGAAATTGGGGTAGACCCAGAGCCCCACGATTCCCAGGGGGACAGGGACACATCCCCAGAAGTACCCTGGAGCCTGTGTCTTGTATCAGGCTGCAGCGGCCAGTACTGCCTGCTCCCCCTTCCCAGCCTAGCACCCAGTCCTGACTTCACACTGGCCACCTGCACCCTGAGTGTGGGGCAGCAGGGAGGGCCTGCAGCCTAGGAGCACAGGGCCCATGAGCAGGGGGGGCCAGGAAGCAACTTCCATCCCCGAAGCAGAGGAAGCACCCAGAGGCCTGCACAGCCTGGAACAGCAGCCTCTCTTCTGCCCACTCCTGCTCCCCTCTCCCAGCTTGCTGCACACTGACAGCATCCTCTTGGGTAGTCATGTGAAGTCCCTCCAAGATGGGAAGGGGGTTCCCTGTCTACCAGAGAACAAGAGTGACAGATGAGACATGTCAAAATGACAAAAAAAAAAAGTCAATTCAGTGCATGTCACAAACTTGGGACCCACTCCCTCTGGTAAATTCCAAGAGCTCCCAGATAAAACCACCTCACCCAAACCTGCCCCAACTGAGGCCTGGAGTTCCACCATTAGAGCTTTATTTCACTGACCTGAGATCTGGAAAACCTGGGAGAAGGGACATATCTGTTCCTTAGAAGGTTTTTAAGAAAAGTAGGGAGTGATCATGAGGATGTTGGAAATACTGTGTGTGGATGATGACAGGGATGAGGGACGGGGAGAAGGAGGGTAAGAAGGTGGGTGGAGAACCGGTAGAGGAAAGAAAGCTCCAAAGAAGCAAAAAGGAGATCCTGGGAGCCACAGCCAAGTCAACCCGGCTTCCAGGAGGTCACAGATGCCCAGGACCAAGGCGGACCAGAGCAGTCAAGAAAGCCTTCCTGGAGAAGGCAGGATTTGACCTCCAAGGGAAGCAAACATTTCAGGTTGACAGAAGCTCCAGTATAAACAAATGCATTTCAGCTGAGAAGAGAGAGGTCAGGGAGGTTGTTCTCTGACAAGCCCTTACATCCACAAGCAGAGAGCCAGATCCCAGAAGGGGGCTGGGAGTGGGCAGGGAGCTCCCTGAGCTCCCCTGGGGACAAGGAGGAAGGAAATAATGGGTGAGGAGAAGGGAGAAGCCATTAAAATAAGGCCAGAGCAAGTGAGCTGAGGGTCCAGGGGGAGCAGAAACATGCCCCGAGGCCAATGGAAGCTGTTAGAAATGTCCTCAAAGGGACCCCAAAGACCAAACATGCCCACCTTGCAGCTGGGCCTGGCACCAGCCCTGCAGGCTTGTTGATGTGCCCCTGTCTTCAGGTGCCCTGCAAGTACTAGGACTAGCTCAGCCCCAGCAGGGTATCAGTCTCAGGCTGACAACCAGGGCACCAGTGTCTGCTTTCCTCTTGGGACCTGCATTCCCTGAATCCTAACTGGCCTTACCCAAGCCAGTGACCTGAGAGCCTCTGCCCAAGCATCCTGCCATGGAGGCCGCCTGGACGGTTTCTCTCTCTGCCCCCAAATATAGAAAGAGCCCCAGACAAAGAGCCGAGGTCTGATTGGGGACCAGCTGGCACCCACCTCTGGAGTTCTATGTCTTCCATAAGGAAAATGGGAGCCGTTACACCAGCCCCACCTATATCATGAGGTGCTTTAGAATGGAACAAGGTAAAGGTTATAGGAACAAGGGGAAAGTTCTTTGGAAACTTTCAAATGTTGGGAAGGTTTATTATGACTATTATTCATGTCTGATTTTGCCGCCTCTGTGGAGCCCCAGTTCAAGTTTGTGCCTATGCGATGCCAAAACAACCAGTCAAATCCATCAAAAAGTCACTCAATTGAGTGGGAAAAAATGCAGGCGGCTCTGTTGCGTGCTATCAAAAAATAAAGTCACCCGCATATTGCTGGTGTTTCTGAGAACGTGCAGCGGGTTGTTCTAGGCAGTGTTTTGGAGTTTTTCTAGGGCTTTCACCTCCTGTGAACCAAAAAATGACAATGGAAAAAATCAAGTCCCTCAATTGTTTCCCAGGAGTGAGTATGGCTTCAAGATGCCAGGCTTAGCGGAAGGAGGGAGACAGAAATTCTTGCAGGGGAGGATCTGGGTTACTCTTGACTCCCTCACAGCAGGTGGGCCAGGGAGTTGTCTTCTGTTCATAAGGTTACTTCCATCTGAGAAGCAACTTTGGAAGATCCCCACTTAGGTTAGGGAGAAAGAAGGAGATACCTGGATGGTCAGCCAAACCAGCAAAGGCAGAGGGAGCCCTGGCTCTAATGCACAGGGCTGGCACCCAGGAGATGGGGACCAGGGGTGAGAGGGGTCGACGTCTGGGGGAAGAGGAGATTCTGAGATAAGATGTTTTCAAAACATAAATGTCCCAAGAGGGTTGCTTCAGCGTGTCAAGTAACTCAGGCCAGTTAGCTCTACTCCGTGTGAGCAGTTCCACTTAGCATTTTGCTGGGGAAAAGATGGAATCTAATAGTTAAGAAGAGGCTGGGCTATCATTCATGAGTTTTAGCTGTGCAGGCCTCCCCAGCACACCGTTCTCATCAGCAGGTATCTGCCTCTGAAAGGAAGTTCCTGGATGGAAATGAGAACATAAATGAGTAAAAACCAAGCAGCATCCTGCATTTAATTCTATCAGTTAATGAGCCCTTCCAGAACATGCATGCACCCCCAGTCCCCTGCTTGAGGCTGGTGGGGTGGGAGAAGGGAAAAAGAGGAGGAGCATCAAGGGACAAGACCAGCAAGTGTAAGAAGCTCTAGATGAGGGCCATGCCATGGGGTAGTGGGAGTTCAGAGGCAAGTGTGGACTGCAACTGTCCCCATGGACCAAGTTCCTAAGGACACACTCTGAACTCTGGCATTATGCAAATAAACTCTCATACCTACCTATTTTTCAAACTCTCATTGATAATACTCAGAAAAATTCACAGATGTGTTTACTTTTTGATGCTGTAATCTCACTCCTAGGAATCTACCCCAATGCTACACTAGCAAAAATATAGAAAGACGGATGGGTAAAGCAAGTCATGGCAGCATTATTTTTAACAGTGAAAGAATGGAAGCAACCCAGATATTCAACAATAGGGGCATGTTTAGATTAGTTAGGGCTCATCTATACAATGAAGTATGATGCCACTTCAAAAAGAAACAAGGAAGAGCCACATATGTAATTAAAAAGTTATCTCCAAAATATTTTAAGTTAAAGAAAGAAGCAAAGTATAAGATGATTTGTGTAGTTTACTGTCTGTGTATAAGAAAAGGAAGAAAGTGATGTGGTAAAGGTGTCTTAGTTCAGGCTGCTAAAACAAAAATACCATACACTATGTGACTTAAACAACAAACACTTTTTCCCATAGCTCTGGAGGCTAGAGAGTCCAAGGTCAAGGTGGTGGTGGAGCCAGTGCCTGGGGAGAGCCCACTTTCTGGGTTGCAGACAGCTGACTCCTTGCCATGTCCTCACGTGGCAGAGAGGGGCAGGAACAAGCCTTCTGATGTCTCTTCCCATAGGGTCACTGACCCCACTGTCGGCAGAAACATAGACATGAGTGGGTGGAAGAAGAATAAAACCAGTAAAGCCCACTAAAAGGGAATCAAGGAGCTAATCAGATAAAATCAGAGAGCCAGAAAAGACTCACAGAATTAAAGAGTTAATTAGTTGAAGTTTCAAAGACCAAGAGCAAGCTGGAAAGTCTGGATATTCCCCAGATAAAGAAAAGTCAACCAAGGACTTCTCTCCCCTACCTCATGAAGGAGGGCAGGGAAATAAGGCAAGGGTCATGCCATTGTAATATCTACTTAGCCTGCCAAAAGGTCCAAAATATTCTTTAACTTAATCTATATGCCATTCTTCCTCTTCTTCCATCCCCTGTAACCAGGGCAGGAGATCGACCTCTGAAGTGTAAACACACCTATGTGGACAAAGAATGCCAGGATCTGGACCAACACAGTCACCTTAATAACCCTGTTCTTAGGACAAAACTTCAAAGGAATTATGAATTACCTATCTATATCATGTGTTATGCTGACCCTTACCCAAAGCCCTATAAAACCCCAGACCCTAAGCCCTTAAACACACCTCCTCTCTGAGGTGGCCCACACTCACCTTTTCCAAGTGTGTCACTCTCTTTGTTTTACTCCAGATAGGTAGGGAGGGGCTGCTGAGAGCTCTGATTTGAGCTTGCAGGTTTCCATAGGCTGGGTGACCTGGATGGAACTGCAGCTGTACAATCTTGCTCTTTAGTAGCCTGCCTGAAAGTCTCCTTTCTTTGCCTTTTGGAAGTTCTCAGAATATAATCTCACTCATCCAGTACTCTTCAGCTCCCCCAAATCTTGGGGTAGTAGGGACTTAGTTCCCACACTGTGCAGATTCAAGCAGATGCTGGATGCCAGATGACCCTGGCTTTACGAGTTTGCAGGGGATATGCTCAATGCTGAGCAGGAGTTCAATGAGCTTCCCTTTCCTCCCTCTGTTTTTCCTTCCTCTCTGCTTTCTTTAGTCAGGTAAACCTGCCTTTGTCTACCTTTACTCTGGCCTGCTTCTCCCTTGGGGAGTATTCAAATAAAACTTTTCATTCTGCTTTCATTCTACTGTGTCTCTGCCCTTCAATTCTTTGTTGCAGCAGGAACAAGAAATAAGGAGAACAAACTCAACCTCCAACACCATTGTGAAATTTCTATCTCATGACCTAATTACTTCCCAAAGGCCCATCTCCAAATACTACCACATTGGGGATTAAGATTTCAACATACAAATGTGTTAATATATAATGAAACATTTACTCCATAGCACAAGGTAAGACAGAACCTAACTTTTAACACAGTTAACAAGAGGAAAGAGAAAACTTGGGATATGGAATGGAATTTGGGGTCACATAAATATCTCAGATAATTTTTTTAAATAAGTCAGATCATTCAAAAAGGGAGGGAAAGCACCCCTAGAAGTAAAAAATATGCTTAAACAAAGAACTGACTGTATATAAAGTTGGTGGAATAACCATTGAGAAGATATTTCAAATGACTTAAAACATAGTATTTTGACTCATAGTCCTAGTTAGTTATATTCTAAAGACAAAACAAACCACAAACAAATCTTAAACTGGATGCAGTAGTCTCACGTATTTGTTTCTTATTGCTGCAGTAACAAATGACTACAAGTTTAGTGGTTTAAAACAACACAAACTTATGATCTTATACTTCTGGAGAACAGAAACCTGAAATGGGTCTCACTGGGTTAAAAATCAAGGTGTTGGCAAGGTTCTGTTCACCTCTGAAGGCTCTGGAAAAGAATCTGCCTTCTTGTCTTTACTAACGTCTAGACACTGCCCATATGGTGGGCCCCTTCCTTCTTCAAAGCCAGCAATGACCAAAAAATCTGGTTTTTCCCCCATCTCCCACTGTGTATCTCTCTGGTTCTGATTCTTCTGTCTTCCTCATCCCCATTTAAGACATTTGTGATTACATTGGGTCTGCTTGGATAATCAAGGATTCTCTCCTTATTTCAGGGTCATCTGATTAGTAAATTTAGTTCTCCTCTGCAGACTTCATTTTCCCTTGCTCACAGGTTCTAGGGATCAGGACATGGACAGCTTTGGAGGGCCATTATCCTGCCTGCAAAAGTCTGCCCACTGGCCCCCAAATATTCATATCTATCCTGCTTGCAAAGTGCATTCACTCCATCCCAGGTCCCCAAAGTCCCAACACATTACAGCATCAAATCCAAAGTCTCATCTAAGTCTTATCAGCTCAAAACTCCAAATCTCATCATCTAAATCATCCAAATCAGGCCTGGGTAAGGCTCTGGTGGGTATTGGTGTACTGGTTTCCTATTGCTGCTATAACAAATAACCACAAATTTAGTGGTTTAAAACAAAATGAATTTTGTACTTCTGGACACAATTCCTGAGAATTGTGAGACACAACTCATCTCCATCTGTGAACCTGTGAAACTCAAGAAGCATGTTAGCTGCTCCCAAAGTACAATGATGGGACAGGCATAGGATACCAGTTATAGACATTTGGTTCAAAGGAGGAGAAAGGAAGGAAAAATGAGTCACAGGTGCCAAGGAATTACCAAATCCAGCCAGTAAAACTCCACTGGGTTCCACGGTCTGGGAATAACCCTCTCTGGCTCAAGTCCTCACCCTTGGAGTCATCCTTTCTCTCTTCTGTGAAAAGTAGCACATGTTGCACCTAAGTAGTTTTATAAGCTTGTTTCTGGCCTGTAGAACTTAACTGGTCTTGCAGCCTTCTTTCATTTTGTCCTTTCTCTGTACCGTTTGGTCCAAGCTGACAGTGTTTCTGCTAGCATACTGTTTTCAAGAGCCTTGTGGATCTGCTGTGTATATCTTAGGGATTTACCCCATTAGACAAGTGGCTCCCCTACAGATATTTCCTGGATAATCCCATTTCTATCCCTGTCTTCTGCTGAGGCAGCTGAGGGATCCATGACTCACGTACCTTTGAAGAGCCCTATGTATGACCAGATACTCTGAACTCTGATCTTTCTAAGACCCTAAAAAAAAGGTTTTACCCATCCACATCCTTAGAATTATCTCCAGAGCATGAATCTCCTAATTTTAACCTCTTTTGCAATCTGAGAAGTTCCCAAATCATCGAGTTCTGTTCCATTTTGCTTAACAATTCTTCCCTCAATCTCTTTCCTCTTAAATAAGAAGCATAAGAAATAGGCCAGGCCATGCATTTAACACCCTGCTTAGAAATCTCAGTTAAATATCTAAGGAAGGGAGGGAAGAAGGAAGGAAGGGAGGGAGGGAGGGAGGGAAGGAAGGAGGTGTTTGTATGAATGAAAATAAAAGAATCAAGTCTCTGTCCTTTCATTCCTGGATAACTATATTTCAGAAAAAACAAATAACTGATGAAAGTTCTTCATTGAGGAATCACAGCTAATCAATGCAGAAGGAATGACAGATTGAGAAAAATCACAATTTCACAACCCCTGAAGAAATAATGAATCTAAGTAACAAATAGCTACACATACCATTTAGTGTATTTTGTGAGGAAATTTTTCAACAGTTTTTTATTTGCATATCAGGCTGATAACTCCTGAACCTACAGTTTATTCTTAGCCCCCTGAAAATGTGATGACAGATATTATAGAATGCCTAATGTGACACAACAGGAAATACATGACACAGCCTATGAAGAAGACTTGCTACATAATAAAAGAAAACAGAAACATAGAAAAATTAAATTGTGAAATACCAAGATGAACGTGTTGGACAACATCATAAGAAAACAACATCAACAAAAATGGCAGAGTAAAGATCTCTGCAAATTCCCTCCTCCATAACAGCAAAAATCATCAGAATCAACTTTTCAAAACTCTGGAAATTAACCACTTATTATTGACAGAGCACTTATTCAAAGAGAAAAGTCTTGTTGAGAACAGTGAACTTTGTGGCATTTTTAACTTGCCCTCATCCCAGCCACCACTGTCCAGCTCTGCAGTGGTCTTAAAAAATAACAGCCCAATGGAAACACCAAAGACCCCGAATAGCCAAAGCAATCCTGAGAAAGAAGAATAAAGTAGGGGGGAATCTCACTCCCCAACTTCAAGCTCTATTATAAAGCCATAGTAATCAAGACAATTTGGTACTGGCACAAGAACAGAGCCACAGACCAATGGAACAGACTAGAGAATCCAGACATTAACCCAGACATATATGGTCAATTAATATTTGATAAAGAAGCCATGGACATACAATAGCGAAATGACAGTCTCTTCAACAGATGGTGCTGGCAAAACTGGACAGCTACATGTAGGAGAATGAAACTGGACCATTGTCTAACCCCATATACAAAAGTAAACTCAAAATGGATCAAAGACCTGAATGTAAGTCATGAAACCATTAAACTCTTGGAAAAAAACATAAGCAAAAACCTTTTAGACATAATCATGAGTGACCTCTTCTTGAACATATCTCCCCGGGCAAGGAAAACAACAGCAAAAATGAACAAGTGGGACTATATTAAGCTAAAAAGCTTCTGTACAGAAAAAGACACCATCAATAGAACAAAAAGAAACCCTACAGTATGGGAGAATATATTTGAAAATGACACATCCGATAAAGGCTTGACGTCCAGAATATATAAAGAGCTCACACGCCTCAACAAAAAAAACCCAAATAATCCAATTAAAAAATGGGCAGAGGAACTGAACAGACGGTTCTCCAAAAAAGAAATACAGATGGCCAACAGACAGATGAAAAGATGCTCCACATCTCTAATTATCAGAGAAATGCAAATTAAAACTACAATGAGGTATCACCTCACACCAGTAAGGATGGCTGCCATTCAAAAGACAAACAACAACAAATGTTGGCAAGGCTGTGGAGAAAGGGGAACCCTCCTACACTGCTGGTGGGAATGTAAATTAGTTCAACCATTGTGGAAAGCGGTATGGAGGTACATCAAAATGCTCAAAACAGACATACCATTTGACCCAGGAATTGCACTCCTAGGAATTTACCCTAAGAATGCAGCAATCAAGTATGAGAAAGACCAATGCACCCCTATGTTTATCGCAGCACTATTTACAATAGCCAAGAATTAGAAGCAACCTAAATGTCCATCTATAGATGAATGGATAAAGAAGATGTGGTACATATACACAATGGAATACTACTCAGCCATAAGAAAAGGGCAAATCCTACCATTTGCAGCAACATGGATGGAGCTGGAGGGTATTATGCTCAGTGAAACAAGCCAAGCGGAGAAAGAGAAATACCAAATGATTTCACTCATCTGTGGAGTATAAGAACAAAGGAAAAACTGAAGGAACAAAACAAAACAGCAGCAGAATCACAGAACTCAAGAATGGACTAACAGGTACCAAAGGGAAAGGGACTGGGGAGGATGAGTGGGTAGGGAGGGATAAGGGGGGTGGGAGGAGAAAAAGGGGGGTATTAAGATTAGCATGCATGGGGGGGTGGGAGAAAGGGGAGGGCTGTACAACACAGAGAAGACAAGTACTGATTCTACAACACTTTGCTATGCTGATGGACAGTGACTGTAAAGGGGTATATAGGGGGGACCTAGTATAGGGGAGAGCCTAGTAAACAAAATATTCATCATGTAAGTGTAGATTAATGATAAAAAAAAAAGCAGTTCCTGTGTGGTGACCTCCAATGAGTTCTACACAATGATATAAAGGGCATATAAAAGTGTAGGCAAAGGGTCTGTTTGTGTTTATACAGAGGATCAAAGCCTAATTTGGCTACCCTGAAAATGAACTAAGAGACGATATGAAAAAAAAAGAACTTCCAACATCAGCACTCTCGGGAAGACTCATGCCAGAAGATGATTATCAAAAAACCCCAACAAAGATCCACGCACTGCTACAGGTATAGATGCACCCATCCCACCAGTTCCTGGACTTGCCATGGGAATGAAGAAGGAGATATCTAAGCTGGCTTGTGCATACAGTAAAACAACAAATTTGACTGGATCTATACTGTTGGAACTCAACCAAAAATTAGGAGAAGTGCAAATTGTAGTGCTCCAAAATCTTACAACTACAGACTATTTACTGTTAAAAGAACATATGGGATGTGAACAGTCCCCAGGAATGGGTTGTTTTAATTTGTCTGATTTCTCTCAGACTGTTCAAGTTCAGTTGGACAATATCCACCATATCATAGATAAGTTTTCACAAATGCCTAAGGTGCCTAACTGGTTTTCTTGGTTTCACTGGAGATGGTTGGTAATTACAGGTATGCTTTGGTTACGTAACTGTACTCCTATTATGTTAATGTGTGTGCACAATTTAATTAGTAGTTTAAAACCTATACATGCTGAAGTTACTCTACAAGAAGATATGTCAAAGAAATAATCAATCTTCCCATATTTTCTTCCGCCTGCTACTTCTATAGCTTTTCTTCTTCCTTCCTAATTACAACCCTCAAATAGAATTCGTGCCTCATATCGAATTTACTGACTATCATAATTCTTCCAAGTGGTAAAGATACCTCAAGACAAATGCTGGGCATAGAAGCCACAGGGCATAAATATGCAAAGAAGTAAAAAGGTAACCTTTTCAAACAATAAGGCTTCTCTCTCACTTACCAACTTTACATTTCCCTGTATGGCCCCGGAAGATGACTGGTTAGCCAGAGACGGGTAAGATTCCTTAAGGGAGGAACAACCTAAGACAGGCACAGTCACAGGGGGGCCATCAGGTGAGAAAATGGGGATCAACAGAGGTGAGGCTTAGAACCTTCCCCCCCCCCGTTCTGAGAGAAATCTTCTGCATACGTGGATGTTTTATTGCCCTTGTCTAGCTTGGATTAACACATAGTCTACAGGCACACACCTGATCATCTACATTTTCTCTCTTACAACACTAAACTATGTTTTCTACCTTTATCTTGTATCTACCTACCACTTCAGCATTTTATTAAAAATAAAAATAATAATAATAATAAAGGGAGAAATGTGGTATCCACATATAAATCAAGTATAAAAATCAAATGAGTATTCATATTTGAACTGTTTATAGTTCATAATGCATGAGCAAAATCGAAAGCTTCTGTGATGACTGCCCTTGTAATGTTCACCATGTAACTTATTCACTATGTAAGAATTTGTTCTCCATGTAAGAACTTGTTTGTTATGCTTCAGAAGAATGGAAACTGATGAAAATTAGGCTTGGGGTGGATTAATGATTGTGCATTTAGCATTGACCCCCTATACAGAATTTTATTGTTGTTAACAACCATTTGATCAATAAATATGAGAGATGCCCTCACAAAAATATATATATATATACACACACTTCCAATTGTAAAATAAATAAATAACCAGGATGTAATGCATAGCATAAGGAATATAGTCAAAATATTGTAACAACTTGGTATGGTGATAGCTGGTACCTAGACTTATCATGTATATAAATGTTGAATCACTGTGTTGTACACCTGAAACTAATGCAATACTGTGTGTCAACTACCCTTCAATAAAAAACAATTATCTTAAAAAAAATAAAATAAAATAACTGCCCATTTGCATTGAAAAGTAGCTGCCTGGGAGCCACCAGAAGGAGCAGAACAGGGTTGGAGTTCTTTCAAAGCCACAGTCTTAAAGAATTATCATTACCTGACCTGTCCGGTGATTCCTTGGAAGGTCCCACTTGCAAGGCTGTCTGTGTTTGACCTGACTCAGTGCTTTCCCAGTGAAAAGGAGTGAAAAGCTTTTTTCCCCTAGGGGATATTGGAAACAATTAAAGGCAAACGTTTAACTTCATACTACCTAGGGTGGTGCATAACAGCTGGAGCAGCCTTTAGACTAACCAAAGAGCTTAAAAGGAAGAGCTGGGGAGTGAGATATCCACAGGGACTTTGAAAATCTCGGACATATTCCTGGGAATCTTGAAGATGGCAAGTACGCATAGGCTGTGCGCATGCTCAGGAAAGGCCTGAGAAGGCTCGGCACTCCAGCCTCTGGCTGACTTTGAGGATCTACACAAGCAAGTGAATGTAAGGAAGGGGGGCCAGTTGCCCTGCTCACTGTGGAAGATGTGCCCCAACATGCACATAGAGCCCCTGGCAAAGGCAGGGAGACTTACTCGTTCTCATACTGGAGGCTTAATTAAGGAATTCCCTAGCCAGTCATTAGCTGACAGCTAAGATAACCACACACAAACCTCAGTGGCTATGCATGACAAAGATTACAGACTTCACAGAATTTATTTTCAGAAAAGCCATTAAGCAAACAAGATCTATAACCAACAACAATGAGCCCCAGGGAGAGTGATCTCCAGGCTTGCCACATTGTGTTATTTCAAATGTACAGCTTTCAAAAAAGCTGAGACAGGCAGAGAAAACAGGACAATCTGACCCATGCACAGGAAGAAAGCCAACCAATAGAAGTTGTCCCTGAGGAACCTCAGGTGATGAATTTATCAGACAAAAACTTTAAATCAGCTACTTTAAGTGGAATGGAATAATATTCAGCCACAAAAAGGAACAAAGTATGGCAGCATACTGATACACTGAGACATGGAGGAATCTTAAACATATGGTGCTGAGGAAAAGAAGCCAGTCACAAAAGGCCACTCATACTATGATTCCATTTAAATGAAATGTTCAGAATAGGCAAAAATCTATAGAGATAAAAACTAGGTTAATGCTTGCCTAGGCCTGGAAAGGGCCAGTATGGCAGAATGGGGAGTAACTGCTTATAGGTAGGGTTGTATCTTGAGGGGAAGTAATGAAATTGTTCTAAAAATGAGTTTGGTGATGGTTGCAATATCTATGAATCTACTACAATGCATTGCATCATATTCTTTAAATGGGTGAATTGTATGAAATTTGAACTATATTAATAAAGCTGTAATTTTAAAATAAAATTAGATTTAAACAAAGAAGAGCAGCCAAGGTCTGAGCACATAAGGGAGTTGTTCCTTTGCCAAATGCTGCTCACCTAGCTTCTTCCTCAAAGAGATTCTCAGAGAAGTTGCAACTACAGGCCCAGGTAAACTTTAACTTGGCTTTTCACAAAATTGATTGCAGGCAAGCGCAATAATCGCTCAATCCTGTTCAGTGTTGGCTTTAATCCTTCAGATGCAGGTACATGAGAGGTGGGGTCCCTTGCTGGCCAGTTTAAGTTGCTTCATGGAGTTAAAATGAAAACCAGTGAGCATTTGCTCATTACCTCGGTATTTGCTAGACACTTAAAAACTCGCAGCCAGAAGCATGCAGAGCAGTCAGAGCGGCATCTGACTTGGATGGTCTGTGCGTTGGTCTCGACAAGTGACACAAGCCCAGAGTGTGGACATGGGGTGAACAGAGCACACATGCTCCTGCCCTCAGGGAGCCCTAAGTCTGGTGGGAGTGGTAATGATGAACCAAGGCATCGGCCCAGGGAAAGGACACTGAGGAAAGGTGACAATCCTGCAGGAGCTCCTGACCAAGGGGCCGCACCAGCACCAGGGAGCTGGGAAGGTCCAGATGCCCACTGGGAGGATTGCATGGGACAAGAGTGGGGTGACATACATTTCCTGACCTGGGTGATGGTTACACAGACATGTTTACTTTATGAAAGCTACTTACCTATGATTTGTGCCTTTTTCTATGTGTTTTACTTTCATTAAAAGTTCACTTGAAAATACTGTTGTATTTTGCATTGTGTGGAATATTTGGAATAAACACAGACACCTGTCTGCATCTCTGGGTGGCCCCCAGCTTCCTCTCTAGCTGCAACTCATATGCTCACTCTCCATTCTCTAGGCTCTAAGCTCACCAACCTTCATTTGGTGCCAGGAATGCCAAGATTTTCCTGGCATAAGACCTTTCTCTGTGCTTCTTTTCTGCCGGCAGTGTGTTTGTCTGCTCTTCCCAAACCTGGTATTTCTGAAACTCCAATCTCAACTGAAACAGTGCCCTCTCAGAGAGGCCTGCTCTCAACACCCCACCTGCTACCCAGTGCCCCACACGGTCCTGTCACAGTGTCCTGTGTGTGTTCTTCTTTGAACCAGACTCACTGCACTTCTGTTTTTATCATCTGTCTCCCGTGATAGACTAAGATCAGTGAAAGTCAAGGCTGTGTCTTACTCAATGTTTTACCCCCAGTGACCAGCAAAATGCTTGATACCTACTGTATACCTGTAATAAATATTTGTGGAATGAATGAATGAAGAAATGGAAGGCAATGCTCAACCCAAGAGTGGACCAATAATGTGGCCTTTCAGGCACCATGGCTTAAATAGAAAGTGAGGTTTTGTTAGCAGAATCTTGTGGCTCCTATTCAATCACCCTAGATGAGCACTAACTGGAGATTAGGATTATAGTTACTCTTATGGCCAGCCTTTTAAGGAGAAGGAAATGCTTTACAGAGTAAATGAAAGAAGCAAAGCCCCCATCATTCCCATTACCTCTTTGGATCTGTGACATCATAGCATCCTGATTTTTAACACAGAGGCACAGGGGCCATTCTGGCCTGTCAGAGGGTGGGCCTGTCAAAGCATCTTTGTGTCGGGGTCATGACGCTTCCTTCACGCAGCAGGGAGAGACAGCAGGCTGTAATTTCTCCCTGACCCCCGTTACCAAAGCCATACCATTTCCTTCCCAACCCTAGAATTTACCTAAAAGTACTCCCCCAGGTACCAGGCGCAGTTGGAGAAGGTCTCTTAATGCCAAAGGGGGTGCTAGGGAAGTAGGAAGAGTTTAAATTAGAGCTGGTCAGAAATGGGAACAGCATCACACTAAATCAGCCCTACTTTGGGAACCTACCTTCAGAAAAAGCCTCTGACCAATGCCTTGCCCTGCTCTGACCAGCTACATGCTCACAACCGCTCACCTGCATACAGCCCAACCCCAACTCCACCCACAGCCTGACTGCCCTGCCCACAGTTTGGCCTCAGGCAGCCCCACTAACCCCAGGTACAAACTTGTGGTACATCTTATTTCCTTACACAGACTGTGAACTTTCTGGGCAAGACACCAATATCTCCTCTGAGACTGAATATATAAATGGACAGTGGCCAGCATGTATGACAATAGAACTCTTACCCACAATCTTTAACAACCAGCCCAGGAAGCCAGAACCCTGCATCAATCATCCCAGAATGACCAGGAATTGGTCAATGACTTCCAGCTTCCAACTCAGGACCAATCAGAGAAAGGCAAATATACTCCTGAACCAATTACATAGGATGCCCCTATGCTAGTCAGGCTCCCTTCCAGTGTCCCCAGGCCAATGGCAGAACACCTGAAACCTAGCCCCCACACCCCGCCCTTCTTTTTTGTTGTTTTTGTTTTTGTTTTTTTGCTCTAAGGGTCCCCACTGTCTGTCTGCCTGCCTTCATACAAGTCCCTGCCAAATGCAAGCAATGATGGCTGACTCCTTTGCTATAGCAGGCTCTGAATAAACAACTTCAGTTTCTTCTCCTACAGTCTTCATTTATTTCCATAGTTTTCCTGGAGGTCCTACTGAGGTACAGTCTGCACTATCCATCACAGCAGACCCCAGCCTTTGGCTGGGCGCATTATCTGTAGATAATATATGAGCCCCTCCTGCCTTTCTGCTGGAGGCTTGTTGAATCCATGCCAATGTGGTAAGTCAGCCCTTCGAGCTCCCTTTGCACTGAGCTCTCAGCTCCTCCTCTTCAGTTTGGTGCTCTGGTTTCAGGACTGTGTTTCACCACTTGTTTGCATACTTGGTGGAATCAGGTCATTCCTTTTCATCTCTTTGGCTCTCTTTGGTGCTTCCCATTTTCTGTTATGTTGTCAAAATCATTGCTGGTTGCAGGAAGGAGAACCTCAGGGCAGAACACAGGCATAAGCGCCCGGGAGGCCTGCTGATCAAGCCAGCCTCACCCAATGACTTTGTGGTTCTTACTAGACCAGAATCCATTCAGACAAACTTTGCTGTAGTCACCAGTGATACTGGGCAAGGGTCTTCCTCCATCTCAATACCTTGTCCAGAGAAGTCTTCATTTTGGTTTTCCACAGGGAGTGAAAAGTGTCTGCTCTGGAAGACAGCTGACTGGCAGGCTAAGACAAGTTTCCCAAGCATGACATGTTTACCCACCTTTGCAGCCTTCTGGGGTCCTCCAAGTCCTCCCCACCTCCAGGAAAAACTCCCGCTGCTAAAATACATTTGCATTAGAATCCTAATTCTTGTGCCTATCTCTCTAAATGGCCTAACTTTACCAGGGATCATTTGGGCCTTAGAATGCTTTTAGGTGCATATGGCCCAGGGTTACCTGACCTATATCAATTTCACACATGGTCAGAACCACAAATGCTGAATCCTGGATAACAAAAGCTGATTAGACTGACATGATCTCTTTCTGCAATAAACTGTAAGGTCAAAAACAGGCCCCCAAGAAGGACAACATCTCCTAAAAGCCATATCTGCAACTTTTCTAATAAAAATCTGTTGTGGGGGGTGGCACACGGGAATGGCAGTATATAACAGAGAAGACAAGTAATGATTCTATAGCATCTTACTATGCTGATGGACAGTTACTGCAATGGGGTATGTGGGGGGAAGTCTAGTAACCATAATGTTGTTCAAGTAATTGTACATTAACAATACCAAAAAAAAAAAAAATCTATTGGGCCACAGTTCAATCAGGCAAAAGAGAAAAACTGGGCGTGGTGCTCTACTGTTTGGTCAAACACTAATCTAGATGTTTCACTGAAGATATTTAATAAATGTGAATAATATTAATGATTAGTTGACCTTAAATAAAAGAGATCATCCTTGATAACACGGGTGGGCCTCATCCAATCAGTTGAAGGCCTTAGGAGCACAAACTGAGGCTTCGCAGAGAAGGAGTTCTGCCTCAATATGGTAACAGAAATCCCACCTGAAGTTACAGTCCACACTACAGATTTTGGATTTACCAGCCCCAACAACGAGTGAGCCAATTCCTTAAAATAAAAATTAAAAATTAAAAAAATAATATGTATGTGTGTGGATAATAGGAGATACACACACACACACATATATATGTATGTATTATATATTTTCTTTTGGTTCTGCTTCTCTGAACAGCCTGTTACAGCCCTACAGATAAAACAGCTGAATAGCCTACTTCCCAGGTCACCACCTTTATTAAAAAGGATTCATGTAGATATTGTGTACAGAAGGCACATTGGTATCCTGCCTTACCCATGGGCATCCAATGTAAACTAACTACAAATACAGACAATCACCTGCATCAATTCTCGGCAGATATGGGTGCTGCTATTCCTACAATAACCCCTGCCTTGTTCAACCTCTTCCTCAGATTAAACACACCACGCAGGTGCTCCAGAGAGCTCACAGAATTTCCCTCTCTCTCTGCCCTTAATCTTAACGCTTGGGCCCTTGGCTGAGAAACTCTCCTTTCTGCTCTGTGATATCAGCACTGGAAATAAATAGGAAAAGACTTACTCCATAAATAGGATGATAGTATTAAATATACTATTTAATATACATGAGAGGGACTATATTTTGAGGTTCCAAAGGACTTTTTTGCTCATAATCAAGTTGCAACAGCCCTGGATATACCTTTACTTTCTCTGTTATATTTGATGCATACATCGGAAAAAGTTCTTGACACCATCTGTGACACTCTAAAGGGAATGGCAGAGCATGGTGCTGAGCAATGTCAGCCAAGGTGTACTAGTTTCCTGTGGCTGCTTTAACAAATTAACACAAACTGATGGCATAAAAGAAGAGACATTTATTCTCTCACACTTCTGAGGCTAGAAGTTCAAAACTCAAGGTTTTGGCAGGGCTACACTCCCTCCAAAGGCTGTAGGGGAGAATCCTTTCCTTGCCTCTCCCAGCTTCTGGTGGCTGTGGGCAATCCTTGGCTTAGTTACATCATTCCAGTCTCTTTCTGCCCTCACATCACTTTCTCCTCTGTGTCTCTGTGTCTCATCTCCCTCTGGCTCACTCTTATGAAGACACTTGTCATTGAATTTAGGGTCCACCAGGATAATCTAGGATGATCTCCTCATCTCAAGATCTTTAACTTAATTATACTTGCAGAGACTCTTTTTCTAAATAATGCAACATTCACAGGCTCCAGGGCTTAGGAGGTGGACATATCTTTTGGGGGTCGGGGACACCATTTAAACCTACTACACAAGCTTATGGTCCTAACTAAACCACCAAAGAATAGCTCTCTGGAGGGATTCAAAGAGACCATTATAAAATACCAACATTTAGCCTCTGATTTTAAAAAGGAAGAATGGAAAAAATCTGGTTGTAACCTTTATTCACATAATCTCTGGCATTCTCAAGGTGGCCAGTCAGTGGAACCAGATTTCAAGTGGATGTTAGCTGAGTGAGTCATCAATGCTCCTCTGCTATGTATGTACAGACCCAGAGCAGCCTTCTGCCCAGATCCTGCAGTGTCCAATGACCACCTTCTTTCCTTTAAAGGTCTGAGGCCCTAAACAACAGTCCAAGCCAAGAACTACATGCACATGTTGGGCACATTCTGACCCTGGGGCCTCCTATTCCCTCTCTGGGAGCAAGGGCATGTGCCACTCCAATCCATCTCCCAGTTGGTGCCTCTCAAAAGCACCCCTCCTAGGAAGGTGCCCGCTCCTGCTCTGGACAGACTAGGCTCCCTGTATATGGGAAAGCCCTCCCTAGTCATCTCTTGCAAAAGGCTGCCATTCTAGTACAGAGACATATACATTCATTCTTTCATTCATTTCTTCCTTTTTTGATTCATACTTTCATCCACTGACTGAGCAAACTCACTAAGCAACTTGAAGAGGCCAGCACTGCCCTAGCTCCTGAACACAAGAAGACAAATATATCCTAGCCACTGAGAATCCCAAGAAGACCACTATGTCCAGATACCGTTATCTACAGATGCCACCAACGCTACTCTTCAGAGGAATAAATCAAAGACAGTGGGGACCCAGAAGGGGAGTAAACGGGTTATTGGCAGGCATTTAATCCCCATATGGGACAGAGTAATCCCCATATGGGAGATGGAGGAACAGAGAGATTAAGTGACTAACTTACAGAAGAGAGAAAGGAGCTCAAGGGATAAGGCATGGACAACATGAAATGAGGAAGGCCATTGCCTAATTTTGTTCACTTCCTAATTTTTTTCCTGGGACACTTGGGAATTTTCGCTTTCTCCATCCTTCCATTCCTTCAGGGAATCAGTATCAGGAGAAATCTTCCTTTCTTCACTGTCTTCTCCAGAGAGTGAATCTTGGCCCAGGAGAAAGGAAATGGAAAATGGCTTTGGGCCATCTTATTTGTGAGCTGGAAGGTTTACATCCCAGCAGGAGTTGTCTTAGCCTCTCTAATTGGGATTGGAGTCATGCAACCCTGCCTGGCCTCTCAAATTGATTATAGGCCACTTCCTCTGAGTTGACTGTTCTATTTTAATTCTGTGTTAGGAAATCTCCCCCATTAGTATTTGTGGCTCGATTGGGGGGTCAGAGGGAAGAGTCTGAGAATTTGTCAAGTTAGCAAAGTTTATCCCTGGAATGTTCTTACTTTTCATTACCACGAAATATCCCTATGGAACATCTTCCCCACACCTCCTATTACCCACAGTGGGTAACCAGATCTCAGGAGCTGAAAGAGAGAGTAATCTTGTGTGTCACCTTTACTAGGAGGTACGAAGAATTTGTGATATAATGAGAAACACTGGTTCTTGGACTTAGAAGACCCAGAGTGTAAGGGTGGAATTTCATGCTCTGATAAAGGAAGGTGAGATATTCCCATTGGCACTGGTGGCTTCACGTAGAGGGGCCTATCTCTCCATGAAGGTTAAGGCAATGCAAGCTGAGTCCCCACTGCCTACCTGAATTCTCCTTTTGTATTCCAGAATGGAGTGTGTTGGAATTCACTGTCACCAACTCATTCCCAAAAGGCATTCCCAACTCAATCCCTTTTTTAGTAAGCGGGGCTGGAAGTGTGCATGTTGAGCCTGGTCTGGAAGGAATAGCCACATGAAAAGTATCCATTGAGCCAGGGTAGAGTTTAGCTGGGGGTTCACAGAAGCCAGTCTATCTGCTCTTTCCACAATTCATCCATCAGGCATTGCCTAATTAATGCCCAAATCAAGCCTTCCTGGGACTCTGGCTGTCCTGAAGCAGACAGGCTGGATGGTCATCGCACCCATTCGCTTTCCCCAGACACTTAGGTGAACCGCATCCTCCGTGCATCTAAGTGGGGGCATGGGCTTGGACACAGGTGTTGTGCTTGGCTCCTAAAATGTCTACATAATCCTCCACACTCCCTCGTTGTTCTTTGGGCAACTGGATGTAGGCAATTTAGAAGAGGTCTTCAGGGTTCTGAACTCCTAGGCTCCAGGAGACAATGGAACATTGAAAGGAGCCTGGGTCTGCCTGAGTTGCCTCATAGAGATCTGTACATGAGAGCTGCCCACTCAGGTGCATTCACATTAGACGTTGAGTAAATAAGAAACAGTTTCACGGTGCTAAGCCACTGAAATTTAGGGGTTGTTCATTGTAGCTTTTAACCTACCATTACTCTAATGAATCTATGCCCCATACTAAGAGTTTTCTACCCTAGTGGGTCTTCCAACTTTGTCCAATATCCTGCTTCTCAGCTTATTGCCTCTTCTGAAGAAAATTAAAAGAAACAAAAGAATATCTCATAGGAGCAGAAGCAAAAAGAGCCACACCAAGGGTCCGCAGAGTCATGGGCCCTTTGCCAGGCTCTGAGTAGGATATCATTCCATTGGCACCCATCCCTGGCCTCTGCCATTTCTACTATGATATGGACGTATAGTCAATAACTTCCATTAATTTTAGGCAAAAATTAGCATAAATAATCAAATTATAACCATCCATAAGTCCCCCGAAGCATCTGTTGACATACGGATGGGCTAGGAAGATGGATTATAAAATATCTCCACGCAGGAAAAGCATCCTTTGCCCACATACTCCCCAACCATGACCACTGAGAGGGGGCCAGTGCTGAGCACCAAACCCAGCTGTCCTGACAGTGGGGGGTAGCCTTGAGCCTTCAACCCTTCATGCAGTGCCTCTGTTGACTACAGCATGTTACAGGTGAATGCACAGGAGTTGGGGGACCAAGAAAGCTTAAGCTGTGGGTCAGTCAGTGTTATGGGTCAGGTTGTTACCAGGGATAGGAAAGCCATGGTAAGCTTAAAGGTCAGGGTAGGACTAGAGATACATTTGCAGCTGAAGAATAGAATGGTTGTCCATGTTCTTCATTGGGGCAGCTCTATGTCCTCCAGTGACATGCACAATTTTGCATCCTGTCAGCTTCCACTATTCTGAGATGGGGAGGTACTGGAAAAAGATTCCTTTGATTTGAGGGTTTTTTTTTTTTTTGAAGATTTAGTTAAACAGAGTCTCCAGATCCAGATTTCAAACCCAGAGAAAACTTCTGCCCACAGCCATGAGAAAGATCTCCTCCCAACTTTCCTTAGTAGCACTTCTTGCCATTCAAATGGAAGCCCAGGATGGCAGGGACTCTGCTTTATTCAATAACATATTGAACAGTGCCAGGAACAGTTCCTGGCATAAACCTGGTGCTCAGGTAACTTGTGTTGAATGAATGAATAAAGGTTGCCCAGGCTTGGTGGGGTGGGAAGGAAGTGGGATTGGCTGGCTGTCCCCGCAAACAGGCTGTCTCAGGATTGCCTTCTACATCAGCATTCTCTACCATTCCACAGTCTGACTCTGAAATTGACAAGCACCTGCACCATTTCACCAGAAAAGGAATAGGTCCAGAGCTCCTCAAACCCCTCATGACCTCTTGCAGGGCTTCTTCAGGCCTCCATAGGGACTGCAGTGCAAGTTTATCAATCCAGGAGTTAACTTCTCAGTTGTACACTGAACCTTCCCTTTTTTCTTTACTCTCACTCTAAAGGAGTCTCATAAAGGAAAGGAGATAAATATGGATGCTTGGTTTTTCATCTTAAATAGAAGCCATGCCACTGGATCACAAAGTGCCCAAGACCAGCAGGGTCTCCAGGGCTCACCCTGATTTCATTTCTACTCTCTCCAGTGAGTTCCCAAAGATCCAAGTAAAGGATGGAAGGTGTGATGTGGAAGCTGAGGGGTCTGGAAGAGTTGTTTCTAAGCTATGTGTACAACAGGTTTGGCTTCTGGAGTGGGGTACCCATCTTTCAACATTTCTCCCATTTTCTGCTTTTTCTCCAAAGCACCTTCTTATCTAGGGCCCTCAGATATCCTGCCCCTGTGTCATCTGCAACCAGTGGACACCAAGGCCATGAGTTCTCAACCCCGTCGCAGACACGGCTCCAAATAGTCCCTCATCTCCCTCCATGGCTCAAGCCCTCCAACATTTTCCCTGCAACACCCCCTCCCCTGCCACCCAGTGCCCAGCATGGTGTCTGCCCATGATGGCAGCCTAACCAGGCTAACCAGTATTTTTATGTTGATCGAAAGTATGACCTCCTCTTTTTGACTCTCCGTAACCAGTCCTTCTAGTCAGCAAGAGGCTGCTAGTCTAAAAAAAACCCTCCCTTCCACCTGTGTCCCGGTTCACACCAGCTCCACACCCCCTCTGCCCTCTGTCCTCCCTGTTCAACTCCTGCCCTGCCAAGACTCTCCCAGCCAACAAACGCAGGCACTGGAGGCTTAGCACATATTAACTCATTTGATCTACACACTGTTATGCAGACACCACTCTTATCCTCAGTTTACAGATGAGGAACGGGCACAGAGAAGTCCAACAGCAGATGTGGAGTGATGCCTAGATTTGGAGCCAGACTGTTTGCACACACCCCACCCTTTTTACCCATCCCATCACACCAAGTGCTGTTTCCCATGCTCCAGTACTTAAATCCTTCCTCTGCAGAACGAAGCCGCTAATTTAGTGGAGCAAGGATGTTTTATTCCGACATTTGATATGGAACAAAGTTAGTGCAGAAGTTGGTATATGCTAACAGATGTGTCGTGGGCAGGGTCCGAGGGCTGTAACCACGAAGTCTCATTCCTTCGCCCCGCACAATCCTGCACAGACATCCGATCCCTTCCGGGGCTCTCTCACGCCACCGCACTGGACAGAGGTGTTTGAGACCCTCCCCCGACCAGTGGCTTGAGAGAAGGAAGGAGGCTCGGTAAATCCAACCTGGCAGTCCCAGGAGGGGGCCCGCCGCAGCGCGGCGCGGTCCAGTCCGCAGTCCGCAGACCCCGGGCGCTTGCTGCTCTCTGGCGGCCGGAGCCGGGAGCCCGGTAACATAGGAATCGCGCCTTCTACGCTCCGCGCGCCCAAGGGCACCAGCGAGTGACCGAAAGGCGGAGAAAGGGCGGGAGGCAGAGGGACGAAGCAGAGAAGAAAGGAGGAAGGGGCTCGGGAGAGGCACGGGAGAGAGCGCCAAGCTGACCGCGAGGGTAGACGGCGGGCGTGGGCACCTGCGGCGAGGCGGGGGTGGCTGCCGCGGGGCCGGAGCCGGCGCCAGCGCCGCGGCCTCTCCGGACCCCAGATCGTCCGCTCGTCCGGCGAGCACAGGCACAGCCGCTTCTGCCCGCGCGCGCGGCGCCCCCTCCCTCGGCGCGGGCCGCCCCCTCCTCCTTCGAGCGCTGCCCCTCCTCCGTCCCGCCCCCGCGCCCAGAGGAGAGCGCCGCAGCGGCTGTGCCTGCACCGCCCGGCCCGAGCCGCCGCTTTGCCCGCTCGCCAGGGCACGCTCAGAGAGCGCGCATCGCCGGCGCCGGCTCTCCGGTCCCACTCCGCGGCGGGCCGGCTCGGCTCCGCTCGCCAGCAGCCGCGCTCCGCGTCACAGGAACTTGGGCAGGACCCCGACGGGACCGGCACGCGGGGCTGCAACCGGAGCTCTGCGGCTATGCCTGGTGCCCCCCTCCCTGCCAGTCGCTCGTCCTGTGCCCGAGCCCGGGCCCCGACGGCCACGCGTTGAGATGACTTTCCGAGATCTCCTGAGCGTCAGTTTCGAGGGACCCCGCCCGGAGAGCAGCGCCGGGGGCTCCAGCGCGGGCGGCGGCGGGGGCGGCGCGGGCGGCTCGGCCGCCTCGGAGGGCCCGGCGGTGGGCAGCGTGCCGGGGTCCGCGGGCGGCGGCGGCGGCGGCGTGGTGGGCGCGGGCGGCGGCGAGGACAACCGGACCTCCTCCGGGGAGCCTGGGGGCGCGGGCGCGGGTGGCGAGGTGAACGGCACGGCGGCCGTCGGGGGGCTGGTGGTGAGCGCGCAGGGCGTGGGCGTTGGCGTCTTTCTGGCCGCCTTCATTCTCACCGCGGTGGCGGGCAACCTGCTCGTCATTCTTTCTGTGGCCTGCAATCGCCACCTGCAGACGGTCACTAACTATTTCATTGTGAACCTCGCCGTGGCTGACCTGCTGCTGAGCGCCACGGTGCTGCCCTTCTCGGCCACCATGGAAGTTCTGGGCTTCTGGGCCTTTGGCCGGGCCTTCTGTGACGTGTGGGCCGCCGTGGACGTGCTGTGCTGCACGGCCTCCATCCTCAGCCTCTGCACCATCTCGGTGGACCGGTACGTGGGCGTGCGCCACTCGCTCAAGTACCCCGCCATCATGACCGAGCGCAAGGCAGCTGCCATCCTGGCTCTGCTCTGGGCCGTAGCCCTCGTGGTGTCTGTGGGGCCGCTGCTGGGCTGGAAGGAGCCAGTGCCCCCTGACGAGCGCTTCTGCGGCATCACGGAGGAGGTGGGCTACGCTGTCTTTTCCTCCGTGTGCTCCTTCTACCTGCCCATGGCTGTCATCATCGTCATGTATTGCCGCGTGTACGTGGTGGCACGAAGCACCACACGCAGCCTTGAGGCGGGAGTTAAGCGAGAGCGAGGCAAGGCCTCCGAGGTGGTGCTGCGCATTCACTGTCGCGGCGCCAGCACCGGCCCAGACGGGGCGCACGGCACGCGCAGTGCCAAGGGCCACACTTTACGCAGCTCCCTGTCCGTGCGGCTACTCAAGTTCTCCCGTGAGAAGAAGGCGGCCAAGACACTGGCCATCGTCGTGGGTGTCTTTGTGCTCTGCTGGTTCCCATTTTTCTTCGTCCTGCCTCTCGGTGAGTAACCCCTCTGCCACCAGCCCCTCCCTTCCTCCATGAGTTTGTGGCAGTGCCTTCCTGGCACATAGACTTGGATGGCCCTCCCAGGTGAAGGGTGACTCTCCACCTGAACATGGGAGATTGGCTTAGTAACTCCCAGTTCTCAGGCGGGTGCATGCCGCTTTGTGGAGGACCAACGAAGATCATTTTAGGCCTGCAGGGTTTGACAGGCTTCTAACTTTTGTGCTCTTACCCCTCTTCCTTGCCTTTACAAGCCTGGCTTGTAAACCCCTCTAAATATAAAAGGTCTGTGGAAATCTGTGCAGGCATCTGCTCATAGTAGATGGTCAGCAGTGTAGGGTGGTCATCTATATGTCTCACGCCCTACCCCAGCCCAGATATAAATGTCACTCCTCGAAAGGTGGGTGCACAAAGTGGGCCTATGGATTCATTCATGGGCGGCAAGCGCTGGCCAGTCAACATGTACGTAACAGGCACCAGAAACCACCTACCTTCTCCCTCAGTCATTCAGTTTGGAAGCTGGCCCCACTGAGAGACCCTCCCCAGCTGGTATCTGTGAATGCCCTGGGCTCTCACTTCTGAAATCTCCTCTTGGAGGTGGAGGGCTGTGTGAGGGTGAGAAGGAAAGGGACAGAGGCAAATGATCAAGTGGAAAGTTAATATTGTTCATCGTCATTTCTTAAATTTCCTGAACCCTTTAGCTCTTCAGGAGAGTTTGCCTATTTCTTTCACAAGCATCCCTGCAGAACCAAGAGGTGGGCAACTGTTCTCAGGGGCTTCTTCCCACCCCTTCAGCCCCTTCTGGGAGCTGGGTCAACACAGGGAGGGGAAGGGGAGCAGCACCTCTGGGGCCACATTTTCCCTGAGTCATTTTGCTCATGGCTGCGAGCTCAGCTGGCCCAAGCCCGGCCTCCGCTGCCTTTTCCAGGCCTCACTCCTTCCACACTCTGTGGCTGAGTCAGGAAAGGGACAATGGCCTCCCTCCTGCTCCCCTGCAGGTCCTCTCCACACAGCAGCCAGAGTGAACTTTATACATTATAAATTAGAGTGTCGCTTTCTCCTAAAGCCCTCAATGCTTTCACACTGCCCTGAGAACAAAATCCAAACTCTCCACCGTGGCCCGTAAGAGGTGACCTTCAGACTTATTATTGTCCAAATCAAAACAAGACATTATGAATATTTTCTCTGGGGCCACAGGCACAGACCAGGGCAGTGTGGGCAGACCTGGATGTGTGGGTCCCCTCCTGTGACAGGGCCTGAGTGATGGGCCACCTCCCCTCTGGCCCCAGGGCTTTGTCGCCCTGCCTCTTGCTCACTGCATGCTTGGTTCGTACGATCCTCCTCCAGTTCCTCCCCCATGCCCAGTTCATACCCTCGCACTTGCTCTCCCCTCTGTCTGGCCTGCCCACCCCAATCCCCTCCTAGCTAACTCCCATTCTTTAGGTCTGGGTTTATATGTCTCTTCCTCAGAGAGGCCTTCCTGGATGCCTCAGTCTCAGGGTGTTCTCTATATTTTCTTCCTTGGGGCTCAAGGCTTTCTTCCTTTACTAGCTTCTCAGCTGTGATCCCATCTGTGTGTTCCTTCCCCCACTAGCCAGAAGCTCTGCAAGGGCAGGACTGTGTTGTCACCGAATCCATAGCACCCAGCATGGTGCCTTGCATGTGAGGAGCAATACAGCCCAGCAGCAGGGACCGCAGGCACTGGGTGAACCCTTCAGCCTGGGTTCAAATCCCAGCTCTGCCCCCTTTCTAGCTGTGTAACCTCCAGCCAGTTCCTGAGACTCTCTGTGCCTATTTCCTTATCTATAAAATAGGGATGGTGGTGATGGTAATAATGCCCACTGTGGGGGTGTTGGGAGACTTCAGTGAGTTTGTATGTGTGAATATTACTATGGCACATAGTGAGTGCAATGTAAGCTATTGCTTTTGTAGCAGGTGCTGAATACAAGGTAAGGAATGACTAAATTACTGACTTGAAAGTCATCCAACCAGAGGCTGCTGTTGGGGGAGAAGGAGGAACTGACACCAAGCCTCATAGCTGGGGAGGGCAGTAAACAGGCAGGCAGGAGAAAGTCAGCATGCCCCTGCTTTAGAAACCCACCCACCCAGGATTTGGAACCTCTTCTCCCAGCTGCTATGCCCCACCAACCAACCCCTGCTCTGGCTTTGCCCAGCTATGCCCTGTCCCAGGTGCCCTCTTCCCCCTCACTGTCCCCCACTCTTGGTTCACACTGGCTCCCTGCAGGGAATAATCATGGTATGTAGAGAATACAATCTTCCTTTATGGTCTTTTAGCTTCTTTTAAAGTTTTTAGTTACAACAGACAACAGTGGCTGCCACAGGGGAGTAGGGCCAGGGGACTGGTGAAACAGGTGAAGGGGATAAAGAGGTACAAAATCCCAATTATAAAATAAATTCGTCATGGGGATGAAAGCACAGCATAGTCAACAATATTGTAATATCTTTCTACAGAGACAGATGGTAACTACCTCATCACAGTGAGCATTTAATAATGTATATAACTGTCAGATCCCTACATTGTACACCTGAAATCAATATAATATTGTATATCAACTATATTTCAATTAACATTTTAATTACAGCATAATGCATAGATAAGGAGAAAATAATATAACAAGTGCTCATGTACCCATAATCACCCATACTGAACAGATGTTAACATTTTGCCATATGTGCCCCAGATCCCTTACTCTCTCTGTTCAGAGAACTAGAGTGCAGCCACAAGTAAGCATCCACTCCTGTCCCTTTCCTTTGCCCTTCTTTTGTTCTCTCCCTGTCCAGAGGTAAATCTGGAGGTTATCGCTCCTGTTCACATGTTCATACTCTTACTACAAACATCTATATCCATATAACACATCGTATTGTCTTGGATGTGTTTAAGGTTTATAGAAATGACACCATGGGCTATCATTCTTCAGTTTGCTTTTTGCACCCAAGGCATGTCACTGAGATTTCTCCAGGCTGGTTCATGTTAACAGCAGAACGGTGTTCCACTTGAGAACATCCTGTGGTGTGTTGATGCAGTCCTCTGCTGAGTGTTAGGTTTTTCTAATTTGTCACTGTTAACAATCAACACTGCAAAAAGCTACTGTGTTTTGAGGTCCTAATCAAATGCCCTCCTCTTCCAAGAAGTCATCCCTAAATTTCCATGACCTTTGCCCCTTGTTGGCACACTGCTCTTTCTCAATCCCTTCATCTCTGCTTCTCCTCACACCTGGTGGGGACCCCACAGTGTCCTTTCTCCTCCTGCCTACTGCTCTGTGCTGTGCCCAGCCTTCTGAGCCCTGGAACAGAGCCCAGGACTGCTGGTGGAGCTGAATTGAGTGGAACCTGACAATAATGAGCAAAAAGGACAGAGCCAAGCAGGGAAACAGACTATTCCGATCTGTCATGATCTGGCTACCCCCACACACAAAGCTGATGGAAGCAGTAGCCCCAGCTATGGCAGTGACACAGCCAGTGAGCATCCCCAACAGCCCAGGGGGCATTGAGAGGCTTAGGAAAGGAACCCAGGGCCTCAGAAGGACATTGGCACAGTGGGCCATGGACTGCCACCTGAAATGCTGTGGGTTAGGCCAGAGCAGTGGCAGAGAGAGACACAGATGGGGGTGTCCTGAAATTTGGGGCTCTGGGGAGCCCAAATGTCAGACACTTAAAATCCTGAGGAGCCTGGAAAGGGATCTCCCACTGACCTGTCCCTCTGAGGGGCAATTGCAGGGTGTGTGACAGGTAGGCAGAGGCTGAGCTCAGTGAACATGAGATCATGCATCCAACCCTGTGATTTGGGGCAGCAAGGCCAGGGACAACAGTGCCCGCTCCACCAGAGCACCCAGGGAGCTGCATGTGCACATGAGAAGCATCACCTGCCACATGAGAGGTTGCCCACCTGCCTGGCGTTCTGCACTGATGCCCAGCTGAGTGAGCTGTCTGCTCCATGCAAATAACTACACAAGCTGGTTGGCCCAGGATAGTCCTGGCTCTGCCCGTTGACAGGCATGATTACTATAGTATTGCTCCCCTTTCATTCTCAAAGGTGTTCCAGTCTGGATGACAGAGTACGTGGTCACCAATCCTTGGGGCCTTTGGAGGAGGGGCTCTTGGCAGATAGTACCTTGGCAGGAGGGCCCTGTGACAGATGGTACCCCCTGCCCTCACACTAGCAAGCTGGTGCAGAACTGGTTGCCTTGGGAAATCACAGGGCATTGCATACAGGTCCCTCCTTACAGGAATCTTTTAGCCCAATGTCTAGAGGAGCCCAAACTTATAGGGTGCATATGGGGAATGGCAGCAGGTAGAACCTGCTGCCTGCAGACTTCCAAGGAGGATCCCCAGGAAAGGGGGCATGGGCAGTTGGAAATGCACCTAATTAAAGCCTTTGCCCTGGGGCACTTAGAGCAAGACTACCCTCTCCTGAAGAGGTCTGAGCCAGCCTTTTGGTATAGAAATTCAAGCCCCTCTCTGTGGGAGCAGAGGGACTGGGGAAACTCTGTCCTGGGCAGGCATCCACCTGCAGAGGTGCTCTGCCCTCTCCCATACACTCCTTGATCTCTCATGGTGCCAGCTCCTCACTGTTTCTGGCATTGGCCTGCCAGCAAGTGCTCCAAGCCATGCCCAGAGGTGGACCTGTCCACTGGGACTTACACCACACACACCCCTGTGATAGCCCCACTCCCTGTCATTCCTAGTGACCCCAGCCCCCTCTCTTAGGCAGATCACCAAGCCTCACTGGCCTCTGAGTCAGTCTCCATCACGCAAAGCAGTCTCAGAGGCTGAGTCCACGGGCCTCTCCCCAAATACACCTCAAGGTGTACCAGCCATCCAGAGGCACCGATATTGGAAGTCCAGGACAGTGCAGCCCCTGGGAACCATACCTGGACTTCGCTCCCATACTGTCCGTCTAGACCTGTGCTATTGCTGCCTCCTGGACCACGCCCAGGTTTAGTTAAGTACTTCTTCATGCTCCCCTTCATGCTTCTATCACAGTGCACTGTAACTGTCAGTATTTTTACACATACCATAAAGTGTGAGGGCAGAGGAAACTGTGCATATGTAGGCATGGAGGAGTGGAGGTGTTTGTGGGGTACCCTGTGGTGTGGATGAGCTAGAATGTAGAGCCTATGAGGAGAGGGGTCACAAGACGAGGTGAGATGCCATGAGCAGGAGAATAGGTAAATAAATAATAGTGTTTTCATTGCCTGGACTACATACTGCCATGAAAAATAACAAACTTGATGCTCGTGGCAGCCTGGATGAATTTCACAGACACAACACTGGACAAAATAAACCAGATCTAAAAGCAGCTATATGATTGTGTATATATGAAATTCAAAAACAGGCAAAACTAATCAGGGATGATACAAACCAAGATAGTGGTTACCTGTGTGTGACAGTGCTTGCCTGTGTGAAATTGACTGGGAAAGTGCACCAAGAAACCTTCTGAAGGGCTGGCAATGTTCCATATCTTCATTTGGGTAATGGTTACACTGGTGTATGCATATGTAATATCATCAAGCCATGCTCTTAAGATGTATGCACTTTATAAACCTGACTTTCAGTATCTTATGCCTTAATTACAAAGAGAGAGAGAGCAAGAGGAGGCAGGAGAGAGAGTGGCTTGAGTCATGCTGAGGAATTGGTGTCCAGACTGGGAAGCAGCCGGCTGTGGACGGTAAATTCCACATATGCATCTGAGAGCACTGGCCAAGAGAACCATCACCATGGCCCTCTGAGGTCTGCCCAGGTCTTCCTGGGGTCACTAGGAATGACGGGGTGGGGCTGTCTGTGGGTATTTGCCATCAGGCCAAGGCCAGAAGCAGTGGGGAGCTGGTGCCATGAGAATGAAACCAGATTGTTGTCCCATGGAGTAGCCCACAGTCTGGAGTTTGCATCCCATAGTGCCATTTAATGTGTCCCTCTGTTTTGTGTATGTCCTATAAACTGGCTCAATCTGATTCAAGTTCAGTATTTGGGGCAAGAATTCTTCTCTCTTGGGATGTTATGATTGATCAGGGATTCAGGTGTGGTCAGCCTGATCCACCCATTATAAAGTGTCCCTTCAGCCTTTCATCGGCTAGTTTTAGCAGCCATTGATGATGCCCTGGATCCATATATCATGGGGCTGAAAGTGGTGATCACCGAATCTTCTCATTCCTTCTACGTTTATTTGCTGGAAGTCAAAAAAATTCACTACTGGCTGTTTGGTTACTTGAAGTGGAGTCTAAGGTGGAAAAACAGCACAGCTGTGCAATGTGCCCCTTTATCGGGAGAGTCAGTTCCCTAGCATTCTTTTCAAAGGTGACCAATGAGGTTTTTTTAGTATGACACTGATTTTTAAATCTGCCATGTTAACAGACATCACTGTTTTGGGGTTGGCCAATGGGCACCCTTGCAAGTTGATTCCTGAGATCTTTGGCATAACCTAGAGAGACTTGAGCACTTCCTTACTTACTTTCTGATCCGATAAGATATTTCAGACTTGTACTTTCTTTTGCCCTGGACCTGGAAGCTGCCATTTCTCTAAAGAGCCCTGGTCTCTTTTAGTAGAAAATGATCTTTTAAAGACCACAATCTGACCTTTCAGCTATTCACTGATACTGAGTTGGTCAATGATTCAGTGGACAGAGGTAGAAAATAGATTGTTTTGGTAAAAGAAAAATATACATCACTGATGGGAGTGGACTTCTATCTTTGGCCACAGAACCCTCCTCCTCTCAGGGTCTTGTCCTCTGCCCAAGTCTTGCTAACATGTTCGGACCAAATATCTGATGAACTCTTGATCACTCTGCCTGATTCATTAAAGACCTGGGTATTGGGGTCACATACTTTCTCCCCCTCTCTCATCCCTAACTCTGGTCATCAGTCTGACTCCAGTGTACTGAGGCAGACCCATAATGACACCTAGGCCTAGAGACTACCATGACTACCCACTCCTCCCTTCCTCCCAGGGCCACACCCCAGCCTGAGTGCCCACCTTGGTCTACCTCCCCACAAATCTGCAGTTAATCTCTGCCACCTGAGCCCATCTGCACTTTGGGTCCCGTTACACCTGCTCACTGAGCCAG
Organism: Manis javanica; assembly: GCF_040802235.1. Classification (NCBI taxonomy): domain Eukaryota; kingdom Metazoa; phylum Chordata; class Mammalia; order Pholidota; family Manidae; genus Manis; species Manis javanica. Next base: position 30,072,137 of record NC_133160.1, on the reverse strand, counting down.
CCTTAAGCAGACCTTCACCTCCCTGCCCCTCACCTTGTCCTCTGGTCAACTGGGCCTCCCTTCCCTGGCCTGCTAGTCCCATATGACACTTCACTCTCTCTTGCCATCTTTAACTCCCTCACGTCCCCTACCTCTGTGAGCCCCAAACCCTGAATCAGGCCATTCCTCCCTGTGGTTCACAGTGGTGTGCTAGTGAATGTTAAACAATGGGCTCTGGAGTCAGGGCTATTTGTAGCATCTGCCCATCTCCATGGTGTAAATATCCCCACTGTGGTCAATTTCAAGCTACCAAAGAGATACCAACTGGCTTGCAAAATTCCTGAAAATGTAACGACCAGTTCTCATGAGCCAGTGCAAACCAGTGTCCAGCTGCGCACTTTTCACAGTCAAGCCTCCTCAGGCGAGGAGGACCAAGGGTGTCCTCAGAGGTCTCTCAGGTTCCTGTCAGCTCTGAGTCGCCCTCACGCCTTTCCTTCCTGAGGATCATACTCCATCAGTTGCTTCCTGGCCTTTCCTGTCTTCCCCCTCTCTGCTGCCCACCACAGCATGCAGATGTGTCCACAGCTACTCTTGAAAATGACTATCTTGGCCATGGGACCACTTCGTCCTCAACCCCTCCCCTGCTTCTTACTGTAATCTTGCCTCCTTCTCACCTAATTACAAGAATCTCCCTAGCTCCTTCCTTCTTTTAAAACTATCCTGATATTAATGTTAATCTTAAATGTCACAGTGGGATTGGAATGTATGTGCCCTGGTTCCAGAGTCCTTGTTACCTCTTGCCTGGGTCAGAGCTCAGGCTGGGGCCAGACAGAAGGGCCAGTCAGCAGCCGTGTTTCAAGCTTTAAATCTCACCCAACCTGTCAGCCCCTGCACACATCCTCCAGGCTCATTCCATGCTCCCTTGCACCCTGCATCCTGGCCGTGGTGAGGTCCTGAGCATTGACAAGAGACACAACTACTTCCTCCCACAGAGTCCAGAGCCCTTGAGCCCACCCCTCAAGGGAAAGTCTCAGAGGTCCTGGGCTACCCCAGCCGCGTGTGAGCTGTGCTCCACTCCGCTTCATGAGCAATATGCCCACCAAAAAGGTCTCCTGCAAATGTGAGAGGGTTTACCAGCCCTCGCGTTGGGGATGGTAACCCAGGAGAACAGTGTCCTGGGCCCCTGAGAGCTGGCATTGAGGCCTGGTAGGTATTGCCAGGCAACTCCATGCTGGGACAGGGTGACCACTGCCTGGGACCTTCTCTCCTGGGGCATGAGTGCTGATCTGCTCAGACCATGAGCCACTGCCAGTGTGGCTCTGGAGCACAGAGGCCCATGCTCAGAACAGGGCCACTTGGCAGGGACTTCAGCCTCCGGTGCTAGAGCTTGTGGCCTCTGTAGGGCCATAGATCAACAACTAAGTGAGCTAAGAAGTGACAAAGAAGAGCAGAGAGAAGGCAAAAAGAGAGAGAGGGGGAAGGGGAGGAAGGAGTTGAAGGGAAATGGAGTAGGAGTCGGACAGGTCTATGACACACCTCCCAGCCTTGGGCCCCACCAGGCAGCCTCTGTGGCTCTAGGAGCTGCCCCCGCTCCCACCCCACAGCTGCAGTAGAGTGTGCAGGGCCAGACCAGTAGTTCTCTGCCAGCCCCACAGGGCTCAAGGATCCTGAGGCAAATGTGGGGCACAGAAGAATTTCTGACTTGTTCCTGGTCCATCTTGAGCCAGAGGACCTGCCAGCTAACCATGGAAACTGGCAAAGCGATTTGGCATGGCACAGCAGGCCCCACAGCACCCTCAGATTGCCCCTCCATGTCCTCACAATCCATCTGAGACCTGAGCCCCATCCAGACCACCTCGTCCTGACAGCCTTCCATGATTGTTTCCACTTTAAAATAGCCTTCTCTTGCCACTCTCCCTTCCCCTTCTCTGCCCCAGGAATGCTAACTTCTTGCTTGTTCTCCAATCTTTCAGGTACACTGCTGCCTCAGGGCCCCTGCACATGTCCTTTCCTTTGTCTGGAATTCTCTCTCCTTAGATGCTTGGCTCACTCCCCCACAGGGTCTTCAGGTGCCAGTTCAAGTGCGCCTTATTAGAGAGGCTTGTCTGCCCCTTTAGAATATAGCAAAAAGATGCTGGCTGGTGGCAGAAGTCCTGGCCTCTCTTGAAGAAGGAGCTGTGGAGCTCCAGAGTCAGAGCCACTGAGTGAGCAGCTGAGAGAACTGGGGGAGACGAGTCTAGGGCTGGGAAGCCCTTATCTCCTAGCCATACTGGTGAGAAGAGACCTGAACAGCTAGGAGAACATGCTGTTTTTGATCTGCTTCTATCCCGCTGGCCAGAGAGAAGGGCTGCCTGTGGGTGGAACGTCACTATGGCAGAGGGGTGGGGGTGGGGAGGCCAGGGTGCAGCCTGATATTTCGTGGTTGGCTGCAAGTTGTGAACAAGGCTGGCTGTGAATTCTGACGTGCTGCCAAGAACAAGTTCCCTTCTGGTGATGCCAAAAGGGTGCTGTTAATCACACAGTCCGCCCCTTGGCTTCAGAGCTTTTACTCCTCAGTGAGCCTTGGCCAGATTGGTCCCCTTCAGCCTTAAGCAGTGTCTCCTGGGCCTGGGCATTGCTGCTCCTAAGGAGGGGGACTGGCCTGTGATAACCTCATGGGCTGCCAGCTTCCCCAGGAGTGTGGGCGCCATGCTGGCCCCCCTCTGGACATTAGCTTGGACTCCTGACATGTGCACCCCAGCAGAGGGACTGGGGAAGGCAGGTGGGGCAAGCTCAGGGGAGACTCGCATGAGAGAACAAGCAGAGAAGAGTGTCAAGAGCCAAGCTTGCGGTCACCTCCTCCCTGCGTCCTTCCCTCCTCACCTCACAGGTGGCTAAATGCATGTGCTCCAGCCCCTGCTCTGGGTCAGGCACTTGCGTTAGAGGCCAGAATGAAAAGAACAATTAATGCCATCCCTGCCTTCAAGAGACCTAGAGTCCAGGAAACAGAGCAGTAACAAATGTTATGAAAATGCAGGCTTGCATAAAGGGCACCTAACCCAGGCTTAGTCAGAGAGGACACCTGACCCGAGGCTGGAGGGGTGGGTGGAGGCAAACAGAAGGCACCTTCCAGCATGAGGAGCCCTTGTGGGAAGACCTGCTTGTGGCTTCATGTGGCCGAATTTGCCGGGTCCAAAAAAGATGTGAATAAAACATAAGAAAGTTCAGGTTTATTTCTTGGAGCCACTGGAAGCCATTAACAGTTTTCAGAGGAGAAGGGGAGAAAACAGTTTTTTAGAAAAAGCCTACAGCAGCTGTGTGCATAGCGAGGCCAGGAGACCATTTGGGGCTGTCACAGCTAAGTAAACGAAAAGAGATGCCAGGCCAAGCAATGACTTCCAGAACAAGGTGAAGGGAGAGACCCCACTAGAGAGAAAATGGGATGCACTGGACATGTAGGGTAGAGCAGAGGGACTCATCCAGCAAACTGAGCAAGCGTTGAGCACCTGTTGTGAGTTTGCTATGTGCACGCTGTCCGGCAATGGCAGTGCAGCACCCTGCAGACAGGTGCCAGCTGTCCCAGGGACTTCTGCAGGAACAGAGATGCAACTCAAACAGTACGGGAGGAGGTGATGAGTGCAGGGAGAGGAATAGAGCCAGGTCTGGGGGATGGGGAGCATGGGGGCTGCGGGGCATGGCAATCTTAAATGGGAAGTCACGGAAAACTGGCAGAGGGGAGGGCATGAGCCATGTGCCTCTCTGAGGGAAGAAGATTCTGGGGAGATGCAAGTGCAAAGGCCCGAGGCAGAAGTGTGTCTGGCATGTCCAAGAAGCAACAGGAGGGCTACCTCCACCAGAACTGGGGGTAGTAGGAGGAGAGGAGGCCAGAGGGGATGGCGGGGCAGGGAAAGGGCATGTTGAGCTGTGTGGGTCATGGGCTTTTACCATGAGGGGAAAGGGCAGCTCCTGGAGGGTTTTGAGCCTGAGGGACATGATCTGTTCATATTTCTAAAGACTCATTCTAGCTGCCAGGTTGAGGACAGATTGAAGGGTGCAAGGGTGCTAGCAAGAGACAGTGGGGGGGCTGCCGAACCCCTCCAGGGTAGAACTGATGATGTCTTGCACAGGGTGGGAGGGTGGGGGGAGGAGGGCAGTAGTTGAGTTCTAACCTCATCTCCTTCATCTTTTACCTTCAATCCTTCCATTCTTCCTGCTGCAAACATGCCAGAGCCACCTCAGAGCCTTTGCACTTGCTATTCCCTCTGCCTGGAATGCTTTTCACCCAAATGCCCATATGCCTCAATCCTCTTTACTCAAATGTCACATTCTCAGCAGGCTTTCCCTGGCCACCTTATCCAGAATTTATACCACCACCCTAGACACACACACACACTCACACTCTCTCTCACACTCATCCCTCTCATCTTCCTTCCTTGCTTTATTATTTTTCCTTAGCATCTTTTATTATTTGATACACTTGCATTTTCCTTGTTTATCCTATATACTGCCAGTCTTGCTCAGTGAAATGTAAGCTTCATGGTGGCAGAATATTTTTGAGACGCTAGTAGACATCCAAGTGGGCATGTCTGGGAGGCAGATGGATCTGCATCTAGAATTTGGGAGAGCAGTCTGAGCCAGAGGTAGAATTGTGGGTGTCATCAACCTACAGTCAGTATTTTAAACCATAAGCCTGGATATGTCAGGAGAATGCAAGAAAAGAGAGGACAAGAATCCTCTTAGAAAGGCAACCTTACATTTAGCAATGGGGACAGGAGGAAGAAGCTGCAAAGGAAATTGACACAGTAGAAAATCCAAGAGAGTGGTGTCCTGGAAGCCACAGGTGAGGTGAGAGCTGTGTCCACAGGTTGAGGGCCTGGGTGGGGTGGGACTGCAGGCAAAGCAGTGGAGTGCAAAGCAGGTGTGGAAGAGGAGGCAGCAGATATGGAAAGGGTGGAGAGAAAGAAGTTGTAGCCAGAGAACCAGCAGAGAGGGCACACCTGTGGCAGAGGCATGCTCATAGGGGACTACTGATGCGTGGAGAGCTCCACAACACAGGAAGGGACCCTAACTCTGGGTGGGAGGAGAGACTCCTTGGTTAACCAGGGAGGTAGAGTGGTGAGCAAGGTTTGAGCAAGTGCCTAACTTCTTTGCCTTCCGTTTTCTCTGTGAAACAGGAACTGATATCAGCTGCCCTGGATAAGGTGAAGGGGTGGGCAAGCTCAGGCTTGTAAAGAAGAGTAAAGGCTCCAAGGAACTGGTGCAGGTGCTGGGGAGAGCAGGCTGCTGGAAACCCCGGACACAGAGTTGAGGTCAGAGACCCCTAGTGTGCTCAGGGAGTGGGTGACTCCCTCCAGAGTTGGGATCCAGCTGGATAAGTGCCATCCAATCCCAGAGGATGTGGACATGCAAGAATGGAGAAGAAAACAGCTGAGGCAAGAATGAGTGGGAGCCTCAGCTCAGCAGACATGGTAGAAGTCCAAGGGGCTGGCAGAAAGTCAAAGTACAGAGAAGAAAGCAAGAGGACAGGAAGTAGCAGTCAGCAGTGGAAGCGGGTTTTAGGTGAAGAAATGAAATGCTTAGGCTTATGTTTCAAAAGGATCCCCTCAGCTGCCGTGTGGACCAGGGCAGGGGGCAGAGGAGGGGCCCCCTGAGAAGGGCACTTATTGCAGGCAGATGATGATGGGAGCTGGGAGCCAGGGATAATGGGAGAGGGGTGCAAAGTAAGGGGATTATGGAACCAATAGGCATAGGTGATGGATGGGATGCAGGGTATGATAGAAAGAGAGGGGCCAGAATGTGTTGCACACCTACAATGTGCTAAACATGGTCTTAAGGAGATAGACTGGAAACCCATAGTTACCTGCACTGTCTTGGTACCTAGAAGTGAGCCAGTTCAAAGCAGGCTTCTGCACAGGTTGGCTGAGCATAAACTAGAACATTGTTTACAACAGTAAGGCCCCAGCCATACTATAACATGCCATGCCGCCCACCAATCTGAATAAAAGCCATGCCGATAAGAATGCCCTTTGCTGGCTTGGGGCTCACAGCTGAAAGCATAGTCCACTGATTTGTCATCCCAGGCTAAATATAAGAGAATGGTGGCCTGAGTCAGAAAGTTATTTTCAGCACCCTGTCTTACTTTGCAGTCAGTCCTTGAGGGATTCTGGTCAGAGGGCCACCTTCCTAGAAGCTGAGGTCAACCCTGGTGGCCCTCACATTCCAGGGGTGACCACCCAACTCTTCTCCCAGGAGAAATCACCTCCTTAACACCCCCTGACTGATACCCAGCCTCTCCCAGACCACCAGGTCTCAGCTTCTGTTTCTGGCTACTCTCTAGAGCTGAGAATTGAGTCTGCTCCCAGGGCTGAGGTCTCCTCTTTCGAAAGCCAGAGAAAGAGGGAGAGGGGGAGTGAATAGACACCAGACTTTATTAAGTGATTGATATGTCCTGTGTCCAGAAATTTATGAGTCTTCACAAAATCCCTTCCAGAGAAATATTGTTGTATTTCTCAGAAAAGGAATATAAGACTGGGATGGCCAAATAACTTGCTCAGGGATGCATGACCACGGTTTGAAAGACCGGTGACCCTCCTCTTCCACCACAGTGTCTCCGAGCACCAGGAATTCTCTATGTGGCAGGAGGTGCTATGAAAGAGCCCCCAGGTCAGAGAGGAGTAGATGGTGCCTCTGCCCCATCAGTGGGGACACTACTCTTCTTTCTTTCGGGGGAAGCGGGAGAGAGAGCAGGCTCCATGATTTGTCAAACACCTACCCCTGGCCTGCTCAGCCTCTGGGGCACCTGCAGATTCTGCCCAGGATAGGACCCTCCTGCCCTCTACCCTCTGTCCCTGTTGCTGCAGAGGATGAGTGAGGAGGAGAGAGTGGTTTCTGCTTCCTGGATCACACCTTTGCATTTTGTCAAGTGCCTTTTGGAGATATGATTCTTTGAGGTCAGTAGTGGGGATACCAGGAGAGAGGATCTTCCAGGCACAGCTCAGACCCCCGTACCCCCATCCCCTCCCACCTGGCACTCTGCTCCCTCAAAGCCATTGCAGAGGCCTTCCCAGGGGATCACTTCCAATGGGACAGCCCCACTGACCTGTGTTCTGGCAGCCATGGGCATTGCGTTTAATGAGACTTCATTCTAGGCCCTCTCTCTCTCCTGCTTAAAATACCCATGGCTCCCAACTACCCACAAAATAAAAGCTGGAATTCCCAGCATTTAAGGCCCTTCACCAGCTGTCCCACATGCAGTTTTCTGAACATATTCCACAGAACATTCCCAGGTCCCAAACTTATCATTCTCCTGCCCCCCAGCCCCTTCCACTTCTAACACCCACTGCCTCTCCTCATCCTACCTGGCTCCTATCCATCCTCTGAGAACCCCTGGAGGCTCCCCACCCCACATGCTGAGCACTACCATCACCCCACCTGCATTCTCATGATATTTTATGCACATTGCTACCAAGAGAGCAGGGCCATGTTTGATGTGAACCCAACACAGGGCCTGGCATGGGGCAAGTCTTGGCCAACATTTAATTTAAGGGTTCTTACCTTTTTTGTGCTAGACTACTCAGGCATCTGGTGAAGCCTTTGAGCTCTTCTGAGAGTCATGCTTTCAAATGCAGAAAATACAAAAGATTGCAAGTGAAACCAATTTCATTGAAAACCTTGTAAAAATATTCTTAAGTGAAATATGTGATTTAGTAACAAATGATTCTAGGTTAGGACATTGAATAACAAGATCTAGCTGTGCGTTCTAATGACTGTCATTTCCAAGTAGTGAGGAGCTTAGACAATATTTTTAAACATCTGCAACAGCTGAACGTGATAGGAAAGTATCTTGGGGAATTGCTAACATTAAGTTAAACCACTTGAAACTGCCAATATTGCACCCAGTTTGGAGCTACAAAAACGGCAATTTCACGTGGTTGTGTCTCATCTACCTCGGTTTATTGCCTACATTCATCGAGGGAAATGCTCAATTTCAGAGAGACATAAGTGAAACTGAAGATTATTTTTCCTCATCCACAAGCTCAAGCTCATTCTTCAAGTTCTTTCAGGGATCCCTTGGGGAGAGAGACCTTGAGAGCCCCGGTTGGTGGCTCATCCGGGTTCGGGGAGGGTGGGGAGGGCGGACCCTTTTCGACCAGGGGCTACCTGCGCGTCCCTCTCCCGGAGCATCTGACCAGCGTGGCTCTTTGCTCCCTGCAGGCTCCCTGTTCCCGCAGCTGAAGCCCTCCGAGAGCGTTTTCAAGGTTATCTTCTGGCTGGGCTACTTCAACAGCTGCGTGAACCCGCTCATCTACCCGTGCTCCAGCCGCGAGTTCAAGCGCGCCTTCCTCCGCCTCCTGCGCTGCCAGTGCCGCCGGCGCCGCCGTCGGCGCCCCCTCTGGCGCGTCTACGGCCACCACTGGCGGGCCTCGCCCGGCGGCCTGCGCCCCGACTGCGCCTCCGGCCGGGACGCTGCGCCCCCCGGGGCCCCACTGGCCCTCACCGCGCCCTCGGCCCCCGGCTCCCCCGGCAAGCCCGAGGGGCAGGGTCCGGTCGCCGGCCGTCGAAAGCCTCCCTGCGCCTTCCGCGAGTGGAGGCTGCTCGGGCCGTTGCGGAGACCCACCACCCAGCTGCGTGCCAAGGTCTCCAGCCTGTCGCACAAGATCCGCCCCGGGAGCGCGCAACGCGCAGAGGCCTCGTGCAACCTACGCGCCGAGGTGGAAGCGGTGTCCCTAGGCGTCCCGCACGAAGTGGCGGAGGGCGCCACCTGCCAGGCCTACGAATTGGCCGACTATGGCAACCTCCGGGAGACTGATATTTAAGGACCCCTGCGCCGGGCTGGGGAGTGTGCTGGGGAGGGGCGTGGGAGGGAGGCCGGGTTTGTCCAGGAGGCCAGGTGGATCTGGAGCCCAGACGCTGATGGAGCGGCCGCTCTGTGGTGTCCCTGAGAAACTATGACGGGAGTAGAGCCCTTGAAGGGTGAGAAGTTGTGGGCTCCCTCCTGGACACAAATGCCAGGAGCGCCTTTCAAAGGGAGGGACTGCGGGCTCCATGGGGCCATTTGCTCCCAGTCCCTGCGTAAGAAACACTGCCCCATCCATGTCCTGATTCCTGGGTAGACAGCCCCAAGTATGGCCAGGCAGGCCTGCCCTCCTCTTGGGGAGAAAAGGACACAGAGGCCCTACCCGGCTGCCCCCAGTGCCTCCCCTAGGGAAAAAGTCAGTGGGTCCGGGGCTCCTCAATGGACACCATTTCTCCTTACTGCCGCCTGAAGGAATGGGTGGACCTGCCACTGCCACCCACAGCTTTGGCAGCAGATTGGATAACCATCCTAGAAGCCTGTTGTATTTGCAGTGGGCCCACTCTCCCTGCCCAGGCTCCTCCATGCACACCCCCTTGCCTGGCCCATCCCCCTGTTCTGTGCCCCCAGGGGCCTTACTGTTTACACTCTGTACATAGCTCCTCATGCCTGTGCCCATGACTTCTGGCTGGGATCCGGAGCCCTCAAATGGGGAGAGCTTTATTTGTCATTTTGAGACATATTTATTGGTAAGAGTACTTCTATTTTGTCCAACTGTGTAAACTGTCCCTCTTTAGCTTATAACCCATAAAGAACCTTTTTTTTTTCTAAAATCCTTCAAGTACTAAAGGCCCACAACAGGACAGATTGGTTCTGCACTCACCTTCCTGGTTTCAACTCAACTGTCTCTCTAACTGATGGCTGCTGTCCTTTAGGACTTTAAGCATGACTAAAGGACGCAAGGGTTTTGTGGGCTTTTAAGTTTCACATGATTAGTCTTAGGAATCAAACAGTAATCAGAAGCACACATTTTTGCTTTTTCAGTCCCTCTAGATGTATCTGTGATGCTCTGAGGGCCTCAGTGAGGGAGGTGACCATCAGTTAAATGGGTGAAACATTACATGAAGAAATACCAAGCCCAAGTAGACAGGTGTACATGGTGAAGGAAGGGACACCTACCTGGGAACCATGCTCGTTAGCTTTGAGTAAAATATTCAGCACATGTCACATTGCCAAGACATGGTGCATGGTTCAGTCTTCAGCTAGATGTCAATCACTTACATCCAGCCAGCACAGGAGTGATGACTGTGGCCCAGCAGACCCTTGGAAGGAGAGCTGATTAGATAATATCCTGGGGTGTCTGGAGTAGGATATTCTGAAACTGGAAGAGCCAGCTGCTGGGGTCAACTGAACCAGTATTTGGAGTCAAAAGTTTCCATCCTGTCCTGGGGAGGTAGTCTGCATGAAAGGTCACAATTTCAGACCTGCTCACCCCAATTTTAAAAGGTAAAAAGGCAGTCAAAATTGGGGTTCAGGAGAAGACTTTTCACACTGAGGGTCCACAGCAGGTCCTGGACTTTTGGGCCTGGCATCCCATCTGTGGCATAGGAAGGGCAGTTGAAGACAGGTGCTTGGAGCATGTTGCACATCCCAAAGAGGGTCCTACTTTGCCACACATCAGCCATCCTAAAAACTGGGGACACTGGAGGACAGCCCTTGCCATCTTCTCACAGAGCTAGAGGCCATCTCTGTCAAATGCGGCCAGCATGGGACAGCCCCCAGCATCAGAGGGTCACACACTGGTCTCCCGGACAGGGGTTCAACAGCAGTGGAGGGTCTCTGAGCAGGATGGATGTGGCTTGCCACGTTTCAGGGCAGTTGGTCCCGCAGGAGGTCAACAGTGGGGGCAAGGGAGCAGGGTGTGGAGGGAGCCTTCATCGGGAGGACTTTAGGAGTCCTTCCCTGCTCTGGATAACCCAGTAGGCATGGAAGCAAGCCTCAGCCCCCATCTTCTGGGCACAGGGTTCCTCTGCACACAGCTGGCTCCTCTTGTACTGCCACACCAAGTACGAAGCCTTCAGGAGATGGGAAAGGGCAGCAGAGCCCTCAAAGAGGCTGTGCTACAGCCGGGACATCCAGGAGTATGGTTCTAGTCATCCATAGCACTGAGCTACTGACCTTGGCCTCAGGACGTGCCAAAGGGTCACAGAGTGGCCAAGAGGAAGGGAGGGAATAGCAACAGCCCTCTGGAGGAGGGAGCCTCTTACAAATGGTTTGGGGCCATCTGCAAGAAGTACAGTCACTGCACTATTTCCTGGGTCCTCAGCTGCTGCAGCCCAAGCCTGGCCCACACATCTGATTAAAGAGACCTTTATACGCACCTGAAGCGCATATTTAAAAATGGAGCTGTTGTCTGCAGAGGCCCCAGTGCAATGTCAAGGTAACAGGGAGAGAGAAAGACTCAGCACCCATCAAAATGAGAGTAGGACTTTGCACAGTCCTCAAGGGATCGGGTGTGGCCTGAGGGAGTTTGTGAGTGGGAAAGAGATGGTCCTATAAGATGTGCCAGAGACAGAGCAAGCCTCCAAGGACACTGGCATTTGCCCAAGCCTCCCTGCCCCCCACCTTAGAAAGCCTCTTTCCTGCTTCCCACCCAAGGCCCCAGCCCAGTCTGTCTGCCCTCCCTCTTGAGCTGGGCTCTGGCCACCCATCTTGCCTTGCTTCCCACACTCTTTCAGGGACCTCTGTCCCCACTATCCCCCAGAGCTGCTTTTGCAAGTCACCTGGGACCTTTCATTTCCCCCATCTCCTCCCCTGTCTCTGCTGCACTCCTTACTGGTGGCCACCCCTGCATGCTGGAAATGTTCCTCTCCCTGCCCAAGCCACGCCCCTGGGATCTCTGCTGCTCCCCTGACCACACTTTTTCTGCCTCCTGCGCAGGCGCCTCTCTCTGCCCTTAAATGTCCCCGTGTTCTCATTTTCTTTTTCTCAAGTGTCCACACCATCTCATCCTTTCCAAATCATTGCACTGACCACTTGTACAAAACTGGCTTGCAAGGGTCTGTCTCTCATTCCAGCCGTGTGCCTTCACCCTCCCTGTGGATGACCCCCAGCCCACCTGCCTCCTGCAAAGCTGTCACCTCCACGCCATGTGGGCATGACAAGGCCACAGGTGCTGAGGCTGCAGGCTCCCAGAGGCCCTGCCCCTGCCCACCCTCTTCCCTCTCCATCATCTTCCCAAGGTCTCTTTCCCGGATGCCCTGCTCAGAACTAAGCCCTGAGCGTCACCCAGCCCCCTAGGAAGCTTGCTTGCACCAAGGCCATCCTGGCTTAGAGTCCACTGTTGAGCCCATACCTGCATCCATCACAGTGAAGTGGACTCTCTGTCCCCAGAGCTGCTCAAAGCCAGTGTGAGTGTTTATTAAATCCTGGATCGATGGAGTTGGCCCACCAACCCTTCCTGGGACACTGTCCCATTGCTCACCTGGTGACTGGCTCAACATCACATCTTTGCGAGGCCCCCACACCCACTGGTCCCACCAGTTCTCACGGGACTAGAACCTGTATTGTCCCCCACCCATAGAGGCAGCGGTGCCCTGAACATGTGCTCCATGGACCCTCCAGCCCACCCACCCCTCCCACTTGGAGCCCCACTCCCTAAAGACCTTTCCCCTGACCCCCTACCACAAGCCATAGTCCCTCTTGCTCCAGGCGCTGACAGGTCCTGGGGAAAGGTTTGGGACCTCAGTCACCCTCTCCTCAGTGACCTGTCATAGCTCCGACTCCCCAGTGCCCCCCTGACCCTGTTTCTATTCCCATCCTGTTACACCCCCAGGGGGTTTCATGTTCACCGTCTACTTGGAAAGAATCTCCTTTTTTTCTCCGTCTTGTGGCTCCAGTGAAGCACAAAACCAGATGCTTGTAAAGGCTAAACCGGTCCTGCAGCCTCTGCTCGGAATAGCTCTCTGGAGAGTCCGGGGGACCCAGGTGGTGGGGCCTTTGGGAAGGGGGCCGGGCTGGGCTGGCATTTCTTCCCTTCCCACCCAGCCCTTGGCAGGAGCAGAGCAACAAAGAGAATGCTGAACAGGTCCCTGGCCCACATTCTCAAAACTGCTCTGGGGGAGAATGAAGCAAGAATTACAGGGTGCATTTGGAATCAAGAAAAAATCCCAGGAACTGCGGCCATGACGGTCGAGCTTTCAGAGCCAGGAGCCAGAGGGAGGGATGCACTGCAGGCAGCTGCTCAGACCTCACTGGTGACATCTGTGGGTGTACCTTCCAGGGACTTGCCATCCATGTGCCCCCCCCCCCACCAATGCTGCTTACATCTGCCTCTTTTTGTCCTGCCAGAAACCAAAGAAGGAATCCTGGTTCCCATTGCTGGGAGAGACCCAGATTGGTCCCATTCATCTTTTGAGCCATGTCACAGAGGTCATTGGTCACTGGTGAGCCTATGGATTGGTTAGTTTGGGGACAAGTCTGAACAGCTGGACAAGCAGATGGGCATGGCATGGATCATGTGATACAAAACACAGCTGTCTGGGTACCCATGCCTGTGGGTGGAGTAATTCTCCTAGAAGGGGAAGGGGCAATTCAGATAATGACAGACATCTCAAGCACACTGATGGGTTAAGAACGCAGCTGCAAGTAATAAGGAAGCTGATCAATAGCTGCCTAACCAGGGCACAGTAATTTTTCACATCATAAGTTGCAAGGTAGATGGTTGCTGGCATTGTTTGTCACAGGCCCAATCTATCTTTGGTTCCTATATTTTTGTTTGTTGACGTTTGCCCTCTTGGTTGCCTCATCATGATCAATGGCTCCATAATTCACATTCTTATTCAAGGAAGAGACAAAAGACGAAAGGTCTGGGCTGTAGCATGTGACTCCTTTTACTGAGCTAATGAAAGCTTGTGCAGAACCACCTCTCCTCCACACGCCTTCCCTTAGGGACCAGGACCACCTTGCAAGGGAGACTGGTAAAATACAAAACAGGATGGAGTGATTGACTGGGAGCAGAGGTCTGCAGAGTGGGCTGCATCCAGCCCTCCACCTTTTTGTACAGCCCACGAACTCAGATTGGGGCAGGGGGGAGTCAAAAGAAAAATTTTAACAGACTTCATGATGGAAAAATTTTAAGAAAGCTCCTTCTTGGTTTGCACTGCCTAAGTTTACTAGCTTGCCCTTTACAGAAAGTTTGCTGACCCTTGCTTTAGGGCAATGTGGTTCGTTGGGCACATTGGGCACATTGCTGACCTGAACAAAATCAGGATGCTGGCAGCCTGAAGGAGCAGAGAATGGATATGGGGCAGGTAGCTCGCAGTGTCTGCTACCTATGCCAAGCAACACATTTCAAGCCTGCATCCAGTTATCTAACCTGCAACAGCATAAGGTAAGGGTTTCTTTCCGCTCTCCAGGAACCTGACACAAAAAAGTTTTCTAGAAGCCCTAGACATCCTTGTAGACTGACCAAATGTGCAGGATTTTGAAAGAGACCTGTGAAAAGGAAAAGGGGATGCCAGAAAATATCTGGGTGGCTGTGTCCCGAAAGGCTCCATGGGGTATTTTGCTCAACGAACTTGCCCCCAGCCAAGGTGCTAGTCCTCAGTATTAACAGGTCAAGAAAATGAGACTAGTCAGTGCTCCAGTTCCTGTCTCAGATATGCTGACACAGCTTAACATACTAGGATGTAAATTTCATAAGCCCAAAGCCAATGTGCTAATTTTTAGTGGGAAATACAGCTTAACTATTATGCAAGCCAATGTCCTCAGGATGACAAATGATAGGAAGCCAAACTGTAGTCTGAAAGCCCATTAGTGAGTTCAGAGGCAGAGCCAGGAAGTACATAGGAGGAGTTTATTTAGTTCACAAGGCATGGGGCCTGGTTCCTAGTTCAGAGCTTTACCTCACTGTGTGTCCTGCCTCTGTTTCCATGGCACATCCTTCTCCACCCTCCCATCTACATGACTCAGCCTTTGTCCTACCCTGTGCCTTTAAGTTCACTTTACTTGTCTCTAATCCCATCCATCCTGGGTCCATTTCAGAGTGGAACCCTCAGAAGAACCGTAATGTCCAAGCCCTTTAGGACACTTCTTATGGTCTCCCTAGTGGGCAAGCCTACCAGTGTCAGATGCCTGGTCTCCTGCAGATTAGGCAAGCAGTTGGCGTTCCTCCAACTCAGGTGTGAACTGTACCTGCCCAAGTGGGTTGTCTTCTGACACCTTTCAATCACCCAGAACCCTCCAGCCAATAACAAATGGCCAGGTGATGGTCACTGAACAATGCAGGCTTTGATAATATTCACTGAGCACCTACTATCTGCCCAGTAGGTGGGGATACTTCCATGTACAAGAGAAAAAAAGCTCCACCTCCATGGTCCTCGTTTTGGGAGAGACAGGAGTGATAGGTAATCAACAACATAAACAAAATATAAGTAGATGGTGATAAGCAAAAAAAAAAAGTAGAGAAAGAGAATAGGAAGTACTGGGGATGGGGAGATTGTACTTTTAGACAGAGTATCCAGGGAAGTTCTTTGGTAGAAGGTGATGTGCGAGAAAATATGTGTGAAGATTGTAAGGGAGTAAATTGTATAGATCTCTGGGGAAAAGCATTCCAGGCAGAGGGAACAGCAGGTGCAAAACACCTGCCTTAGGAAAGGACCTGGTGTGTTCAAAGATTAGCTAATGCATACTCCAGGGAACTGAATCCTTTGGCCCATTCTGCCAGGCTTCTTTGCTGGGCCTGAGTCACCTGTGTGCCCTGGATGGCTTCCAGTCAATGGGCCCATTGCTCACTGTATAACTTGTGCCTAGAAATACCCTTCTTGGGCTGGGTGACTCCCCCAAAGAGAGGTGTATCAGTTAACTGTTGCCATGATAATGCTGCAAAACAAGCCACCCTTAAGTTCCCAGCTTATAAGAGCAAGCATTTGTTTATCTTGCTTATGTGTCTGTCTGCAGGTCCTAGATTTGCTGACAGTTTCCATGGGCTCAGATCTTTTCCCCTCTTCTCCATATTCTCCTTGAAAAATCAGCTATCGGTGGAATGTTCCTCTCATAACAAATGGCAAGTACAAAACTGTGAAAATATGTTTAAAGCTTCTGCTCATATCATATCATGCCTGTTCACATTCCAGTTGGCCAAAACAATTTCAGCTGGCGAGGCCCAAGGTCAATGGGGCAAGAAAATATACTCTGCTTTCAGAAGGAAAGTGACTGAATATTTGCTGAATAATCTTCCAATCTGTCACAGGGAGCTGGGTTGGGGCTTCAACATATGAATTTGGGGAGAACACAACTCAGTCCATAACAATCTCTTTAGTGGGAGGAGATGCAAGGCCAAGTGGCAAAGCATGTGGTCACAGGAAGGAGCAAAGAGCTGAGGTCACTTTTGCCATCACCTACCACAAATGGCAGCACCAATCTGGCTCTTGCCCAGAGCTAGAACAAGCATGGGTCCCCACTAGACCACCAACTCCTAAGGCCTGGAACAAGGACCCCACCTCACCAAGCCCTAGGTTTCCTCCTTTGTCACTGGGGCCCAGCTCACACTCTTTTGTGAGAAGCAGATAAGATCCTGTTGTACATGTGCTTTGAAGAGTAGAAAGAGCTACAGGGAGAGACTGTGGTTTTCTAACCTAAATAGGGACATCACTCAGGCCTAAAGGCAAGTGGCAAATATTTCCAAACCTGGTCAATGTAAATACAGTGAAAAAGAACACATTGGAAAGAAAAAGGGGATATAAATAAAGTCACAAGAGAGAATACCGTAAACAATTTTAGACCAGTAAGTATTTAAACCAACATCAAAAGGTCAATTTTCTAAGAAAGTATAAACTGCCAAAATTGCATCTTCCCCACAAAACTGGAAAATCTTAACAGAACGCTAACCATAAAAGAAATTAAAACAATAGTCAGAGATCCCCTTCCAAGAAAAAGAGCAGTAAGTCCAGCCAGCTTTACAAGTAAATTCTTCAAATCTTCAGGAAACAGATACTTAACCATTTATACATACTTTCTCTACATATAGTAAACAGATGTAAAGCTACCCAAATTATTTTAAAAGCCCAAGGGCAGGGAGTGAGAAAAGCCCTAGAAATCCAATAGAAAAAAAAATCTTGGGTAACTTGTAGATTCAAAAGCCTAAATAAATATTTGGACATCCAGCAATATATTAAAATAATAATATATCATGACCAGTATGGTGGATGGTATTATCATCAAAACATTTGCTTTGTCAAAGTGCCCCAACCTGCTGGGCACTTTTGTGCAGGAGAATTATATGTCTATTCACTGACATCAAGCACAGCAATGACTTGCTTCGACCAGTGGAATGTGATTAGAAGTAACATATGCCATTTCTGCACAGAAACATTAAGATGTTCCAGTATATCTCTCTTTTGCAACTACCATGAGATGCTCCACCAGCGAGGGTCCTAGAATTAAGAAGACATGAAATCAATCTTCAGTGTTCATGTGACATGAGCAAGAAATCAACCTCTCTTGTCACTTGCCAATATTGGGGGATTGACTGTTACCAGAACAGAATGTAGCCTAAGCTGACTGTCCTAATACAAGGAAATACAAGGAAAACATTAGAAATGTTATCACTGTAATTAACACATTAACAGATAAAAGAAGAAAAACCCAGTGATAATCTCAATAGATGCAGAAAAGCATTTTGATAAAATTCCATATTCATTTGTAATAAAACGCTTACAAATTAGATACAGAAGGGAATTTCTTTATCCGGTTAAAAGGTATCCACCAGAAACCTAGGGCAAATAGCATGCTTATTAGAAACTTTAGAAGCATTCCAATTAAAGTCAGGAACAAGGCTATGGTCTCCATGTCACTCATTTAGTCAACAGTGTATTTTATGCAGTAACTATATTTAATGCAGTAAGAAAGAGGGGAAAAAATGACTGGTATATTGACAGTAAAGAAATATGACTATCAAACTTTGCAGGATCTCTAATGAGTAATATTGCGATAACCAGCCAAAATGAAAAATAAGCATAGACCTGAACTCCTGCCTCATACTACAAGTCCACTAAAGGTCTAAATATATAAAATAAAACTTTAAGAATTACTAAAAAACATGGAATACTATCTTTATTACTTGGGATAAGAATGCATATTTTTAAATAGGTGGCAAAAAGCACAAACCACAAAAGGAAAGGTTGATAAGTTTGTTCATTTCTGTATTTAAAACTTCTATATGTCAAAAGACCCCATAAACAAAGCAGCTGACTGGGAGAAAACATTTGTAATTCATATCACACTCTAAGAAAGAGACGAACACCACAGAAGTGTGGGCTAAGGGGTAGGAGTGACAGTTCATAGGGAGAAAAACAAAATGGCTAATAATCACAAGAAAAAACATCACTAGTTGGGAAGTGAAAATTAAAACAAAAAATGAGACACCCTGTTTTATGTATCTAGTGACAAAAAAAAAATCAGTGTTTTATTCTGAGTGATGGCAACATTGCACAAATACAGGAGCTCTAATACCCCATTTGTTGGGGTGTAAATTTGGCAAACCTCTTTTCAGGATAACTTGACAGTGTCTTCCAAAACTAAAAGTAATGATGCCCCATGATCCAGGGACCTTCACATATGTGCACACAGACATTGTTGTCTATGGTTACTGCAACATTGTTTATAATAATGAACAATTAGAAACAACAAATTGTCTATCCCTGGCAAAGAAGATACTTAAATATGTATGGTCAGACAATGAAATGCTATCTATCAGTTAAAAAGAATACACAAGATCCATAATTTAAACACAGAGAGTTCTCCTCCTATTGTGTGAACAAAAAACAAATTAAAGGAGAATATGTACAGGGTAATTCCATTAATCTAAACATGTGTACACACAAAATACCATATAATTTACATTCACATATGATGTTTGATGTTACATATGATCTTATGTATCACATGTATTGTAGAAATTTTTTTTTTATATTTTGGTAGGACAAACACCAAACTCATAAGGTTGTCAGAATTAAGGAAGTGATCACAGGAAATTCTAGCTTTATCTGTTAAGTTCTTTTTTTTTCTTTAAGAGACTATTTTTACAACTATTTATGTCACTAAAATATAATTTTTAAAAACTTAGAATATTCCACCGATGACACAATTGCCTTCATCTGCTTAATATTTTTGTCCCCCCATTATATGTATCTGGACACTATGAGGATACAATGTTGCCATCTCTGTGAACCACCTAAGACACATGGTCACATTATTAGCAAAGAAAGTCAATATGATGAAGGCTGTAAAGAAGCAAATTTAAGTGCTTGGGGAATTTCGAGGACAGAAATGTACCTCTGACAGGGGTAGGGTGTTGCAGATAAGCATGAAAATCACAAGAAAGCTCCATTAAAGGAGGTTACCTGGAATCTGAGTCTGAAAACTTAGGCAACTTGAGAGAAAATCTTTAGAGAAGCAAAAAGAGATGGTGCCTTAGACTTGGGGAAACACAGCTCTAAATACAGCAGATTTCTCCACAGAAATCATGGAGGCCAGAAGGAAGGCACAATATTTATGTGCTCAAAGAAAAGACTGCCAAGCAGAACTCTAAATCCAGTGAAAATACTCTTCAGGAATGAAGGGGATGGGAGGAGGTTAGACGATCCATGTGGTGATGGATTATAATTAGACACATTGGTAAGAACCCACACAAAACATAGATACAGATGGTTACATATAGAAATAGTTACAGATATGTGTACATAGAAGGGTTAGAGACACACAGCTCTGTCAGCTGAGGGCCTAGAAGCAGTAACACCTCTGTAAACAATAAGCACACCTACTGCCCAGATCTTGGTTTCTAATACCATTCTCTATGAAAAGGAATTAGGGTTCCTTGGAGCAATGGCTATTTCTATGACTGGGGCAGGACATATGCAAGATAAGCATGGAATAGCTAACAGTGCCAGAAAGTAAGGGAGTGCTCAAAGGAGAAAAAAATACACATACACCTTGATGGGGGCCTGTCTAAGGGACATAGAGCCAACTGAAAGAGCTCCCAATGGCCAAAGCTGGAGCAACTTAACAAAATTAAGTGATATTGGATAATTCAAAGTCTATAATAAATATCCATAAGTCTATTCTGAGACAAATAAATGATTGCATAAAATAATCAACAAGGAATGGGGAACTGGGGAGAGAAGGAACAGTTCTCCTGTACAAAAGAATTCCAAATAAATTAATAAAGATACTCTAAAGGAGGGGAGCATAATCCCTGAGTGTGGCTGCACATAGTGACTTCCTTCCAAAGAGTAGAGTATGGAAAGGGGAGAATAAGTTTGCACTGCAAAAACCTGATGAAGTATCTCAGTGCAGTGATCAAGGCCAATATCAATAGTCATAATCATGTTGATAGTATGTGCCCTTGATGTGATGAGATGAAATGGCGGTTTACCTCTGTGGCTTTCCTCCCAAAAAACCTATAGCTCCAGTCCAGTCATTAGAAAAACACAGATCTGCATATTTTTAAATAGGTTGTTCCAGTAGACAGGCATCGTACAGTATACAAGTTCCAGTAGACAAGTTAAATACAAGTCCCAGTAGACAGGCATCGTACAGTATACCTGCCTATACTCTTCAAAACTATTAAGATCATAAAAAACAAGGAGAGTCTGAGAAAAACCCTAACTATGGGCTTTAGTTAATAATAATGTACCAATATTGGTTCATTAGTTCTAACAAATATACCAAATGAATGTAAAATGTTAATAATACAGAAAATGGTACATGGGACAGACTCTACTCATTTTTCTTTAAATGTAAAACTCTTCTTTTAAGAAGTGTATCAATGAAAAACACTGATAAAATTGAAAGGATAAACAAATACACAATTATAGTTGGGCACTTTAACACTCTTCTCTCAACAATTGATAGAACTAGACAGAAAATCAGCAAGAATATAGGAGAAATCAACACCACTGTCAAGCAACAACAGGATCTCATCAACATCTGTACAACATTACACCCAAAAACAACAAACATAAATCCTTTGCAAGTGCCATAGATCATATACCAGGGTAGATCATATGGTGGACTATGAAAAAAAAACTTGACAAATTTAAAAGAATTGAAATCATACCATCCAGCTTCACTTGGGGAACTTATTGAAGCATAAAGTCTGGTGAATGAACAAAAAAATGGATGAGTGAGATGGATGGATGAAAAAGAGAGTATCTCATCTTGGGGGCTAACAAGGCCTCTTTTTACTATTGAGAATGAAAAATAAATGATACTCTAGAATAAGGTACAATCTTATATTATTCGCTTATTCAACGTTAACTAAAGTACTTTCTGTGATTTATTGGTTTTTGTTTTTTTTTAATTCAGAAATGCTCACAGAGAACCCAGGACACACATGTTCTTGCAGGAAGAGGGCTGTGGTCCAGAATGGCCAGCAGATGGCCCCAGAGGACGTGGTTCGGCCCTTGAGGTTGTCCCTGCTTCCAAAGACCTTAGAGCTGTGGCTCCTCCCCACCTCTCCCAGCCGCGGTGAGAAAGGAAGCCAGCGACCTGAGGATCCCCTCCAAACTGCGGGGTCGAGATAGTGAGCATGCAGGGAGAGCAAGTGTAGAAATGCTAGTGTGAAGTTTAACTGCAAAAGGAAGGTCAGGGGAAGCGGTAGCAACCAGAGGCTGGGTGATGGGACAGATGTGGGCTTACTGAAATGTGGGAAGGAAGGATGGAGGAGAGAGAAGAGGAGAGGAAAGGGTAAGGCAAAGCGCCTTAGTTTGGGACATGGGATGCCCACGTGGGGGGTCACACACTTCCTTTGTGTGTTGGGGAAGGACTAAAAGGATGGGTGTAGAGGCTGGCTATTTGTAGATTTGATGAGGAAGCTGCCTCCAGGTGGCTTCTATTTTGTCTACGGTCAGGAGACCTCGTTTTCCTGTTTGCAGTGAGGAGATGGGTGGCTGAGGTTGAAGAGGGCAGAGCTGACCAGGGAACCCAGGAGGGCTGCCAGCCAGCACTGAGGGTGGGTCTGGGAGTGGCACCATTCAGCCTGACCCCTTTGTTCACTTGTTCATTCATCCTACAAATATTTAGCAATAACCTATTACACCAGGCACTATTTTGGACACTGAAACTTACATTCCAGTGGCAGGAAGGTGTTATAGACAAATAAATAAACAAACACAAAAAGTAGACAAAGGAAAGAGAAAGGCTTTGAAAAAACAGGCAAAGGGAGGAACAGAGAGAGCAGTGGTGCCGTGAAAACAGGGAGCCTCAGGAAGTCTTTAGGAAGAGTGACAGCTGAGTAAGGTCTGAACACAGCGAGGGAAGGAGATTTACAGATATCTGGGGACAAGGGAAAAGGGCAGTGGCAGGAAGTGGGGGCCCGGGGACACATCACACAGGGTGTTGAAAATCACCTTTTACACTCAGTGTGATGGACACCAGGGAAGCACATGCATGGATCATATTTTCAAAGGATCACGCTAGCTGCTGTGCAGAGAGCAGGCTAAAGGGTCCAAGCGTGGAAGGATGCCACCCAGCAATGAGAGGCACCGTGGAAAAGGTACAACAGGGTCAGACCCAGGATATGTCCTGTAGGTACAGCCAACATGATTTGCTCATGGCAAATCTGATGGTCAGTGTGCAGTGTGATAGAGAGTCAGTGGTGACTTGGGTGTTTGCTCTGAGCCAAACGGTGGTACCACTTCCTCAGCTCACGCAGATCAGGTTTGCGAAGGAGCAGAAGAAGAGCCCTGCTTTGGTCATGTTAAGTCTGTGGAAAGATCCTGCGTGCTGTGCTGTGCTGTGGCAGCAGGTGACAGCAGGCAGCCACTTCAGTAGCACCTATTGGTGACCCGTAGGGGTGACCTGTTGATGACAGCTGCGGGGGGAAAGCAGACAATTGATCCATGATGGGGGTTGTGTTGATTGGCTTTTACACAGCAAATGGCATGAGAGTTAAGGATATTGGAAAGAGACAAAGGGAAATGATAGGTTATCGAAAGCCCACTCCTGAAATCAATTTTAATTAAGACTGATCACAGGTGATAAAAACCTAGCCCAAACAAATTGAGCAAAAGGGGAACCGATGGCTTGGGTAGCTGGAGGGGGCCCTGAAGTAGCTCACAGATGGGAAGGAAGAGCTCTAAGGCACAGAGGACTGTGTGACCCCATGGGCCACATATATGGCAGAGGGAAGGTGACAGATCCAAGACAAAAAGTGAAACTGAGAACCAAAAATTGTACAAATACTGAGTTCACTGAAATAAAATGGGGCTAATGTTTCGCATCCCCTAACAGGGACCCAGATTTTAAACACTCCTGCAAACTCAATGTTCAACAATCACTGCTAGAATCAGGGCGGCAGGGGAACAGGAACAGCTTTATGTCCATCACCTTCATTAAATAGTATGAAGCAGGGCCGTAACCAGCCCCTTCCTTTCTTATACTAAATACCTAACATGAGCTTAGATGTCCTGGATGCCACCTCTGTAGGGCCACACTTGTTGAGATTTGATTTCCCTACACAAATCAGGAGCACTTCGGCAAACATCCCAGGCAGGCATTACGAGAAACACAGCCGCGTTTGGCAGATGATTCATTAGACAGGCAGTTCTCTGGAACTGAACCAGCAGCCCACCTCACTCTGCACGTTGGGATAGCCTTGGGCTCGTACCAACAGGCCCAAGTCCATGTGGGGTGACTCCAGCCAGAGGCGCTTCCCTCCTACATTTATGGGTGGGGCAGACATTTCAAATGGCATCCATGAAGTGGGGTCTCACACACTGCTCCCCTGTCCCACAGCAGGAAAACTTGAGGAGACAGTACCTGCTGAGCAGCCGGGTCATCACTAAATACCTTGCCTGTGGATTCAAATGAAGCCTGCAGCACAAGAAACCATGCAAACAATCCTACCTAGACTCAGTGCCAGAACTTTCCTCTCATGTGACCTTCTACAGACACTAGGAATCGTGTAACAGGCACTGCCATGGATGTTGGCCCGAGCAGGACACATGTGCCACCCTGCTACTGGCCTTTGGGTTTCAGTCTGTACTCGGGCTGCTTCAGAAACCCAGTCCCAGCAAGAAACTCTTCCTATGTCCCCAGCACATCTGTTCTCTACTTGCTTCTGAACAGCCCTTGCTTTTCTGAATCTATCTTGAATCTGGCTTTGGAGCTGCAAATCCTAAGTGCTACCCACACTATGCCATTCTTCGGTGTGGACGTAGCACACTGAGGGCTGACTGTTCTGGGAAACTCTCCAGGTCATGCCCCACACACCTGTCTCCACCTGTGTGTTCCCAGGCTCCCTCCACCCACCTCCCGGGGTGCTCTGCTCCACATGAGATGGCATCCTCTCCAAGCTGTACAGCCTTGCACAGTCCCACACAGGTCCTTCTGGGAACCTCGATTTCCTCTTCTGCAAAAAATCCCCACCTCCCTCCCATGGCCACAGATGTCCAGATGGGGGGACACAGGCAAGGGGTCTAGTTAATGGTGACATACTATGTAAATGCAAGGCTAATCCTTATCACCCAGCAGCCGGCAGGGCATAAGTAGGTCCTTCCTCTCTTTATCTGCTCTCAGGATGCATCATCTCAGCCGCAAGGAGGAAACTGGCTGGGCCAAAACAACCATATATTTGGGATGGGAGGTTTAGGGGTAAGGGTGTCCTCAGACTCTTTTTTTAAAAACTTTTAAAATTCAGTTATATCTTACATACAGGGAAGTGCATTAACCTTCAGTATATAACCCAATGTATTTTTACCAGCGCACAAATCCACTGTATAAACGCAATCTCTACCCAGATCAAGATATGGAACATTTCCACAACCCAGAAAGCACTGCCATACTCCCTCCCAGGCACTACCTCCATTTCTAATACCATAGATTAGCTTGACAGGTTCTTGAAGTTCATATAAAAAGAAACCATATAGTACATAGCCTTGTGTCTGGCTTCTTTCACTCAGCATGTTTTTTTTTGTTTTTTTGTTTTTTTTATTAAGGTATCATTGATATACACTCTGATGAAGGTTTCACAAGAACAACAATGTGGTTACTACATTCACCCTTATTATCATCACTCAACATGTTTTTTAGATTAATCCATGTGGATGCAAATACCAGTTCCTCTTACTCTATTGGTACACAATAGAGTTGACTCTTGAACAACGTAGGGATTAGACATGCCAATTCCCTCACAGTCAAAAATCTGCTTATAACATTTGACTCCCCAAAAACTTAACTGCTAATAGCCTGTTGTCAAATGGAAGCCTTATCAATAGCAAGAATAGTCGATTAACACATATTTTGTATATGTATCATATGCCATACTCTTACAAAATCAAGCTAGACATAAGAACATGCTTTTAACTTGTCATAAATCTCCCAAAGTTTTTCCAATGTATTTATTGAAAAAATCCACATATAAGTGGGTGGGCCTGAGCAGTTCAAACCCATATTATTCAAGGGTCAATTGTATTTCATTGTATGAATGCACTACAGTTTGTTGTTCCACTACTGGTGGGCGTCTGGGCTGTTTCCAGTTTTTTTGTTTTTTTGTTTTTTTGTTTTTTTTTAGAGGGCGTCTCTCATATTTATTGATCAAATGGTTGATAACAACAATAAAATTCAGTATAGGGGGGTCAACGCTCAATGTACAATCATTAATCCATCTCAAGCCTAATTCTCGTCAGTCTCCAATCTTCTGAAGCATAACAAACAAGTTCTTACATGGTGAACAAATTCTTACATAGTGAATAAATTCTTACATGGTGAACAGTACAAGGGCATTCATCACAGATACTTTCGGTTTTGATCATGCATTATGACCTATAAACAATCAGGTCAGATATGAATATTCGTTTGATTTTTGTACTTGATTTATATGTTGATCCCACATTTCTCCTGTTTCCAGTTTTTAGGTATTATGAACTATGTTGCCATGAACATTCCAGTCTGTGTTTTTGTTGGTCACACACACTCGTTTCTCTTGGATGTATACCCAGGAGTGAAGAGCCTGGCAGACACATGAGCAGCTTCGTAGACCTGCCACACAGATCCTCTCCATTTCCACTCTCTCCAGCAATGGCCTCAGATTTTTTTTTTCTTTTTAGATGGCACCAGCCTCCTCCCTTCATTGTGCAATAAATAGAATGAGCCTGAACCATGAAGTGCTTCAAGTCTCGGCATTACCACCTACCTGAGTGACCGTAGGTGCTTACTGTTTCCCCATGGGGATAAATCACACCCCACCCTGCCCCAGCCTCAGTTGGCATCCATGCCAAGAGACTGTGTGCCCAGCATGTATGATTGATAGCCCGCCTGGCAGGGGGTTGGCACTAAGAGAATATTCTCTCCTCCCTCTTGCACACCATGAAAAACGCTACCCAACATGTAATCACTGAATAAGCATTACTGGCCCCTTTCACCCCCATTGTGTTCTTCCAAATTTCTATGCTTGTGATCCTGAGAATCTACTTGTTAACTTTCTTCCCCCATACTTATGTGACACTTCTGTCACCCCACCACAGTAAGCAGGGAAAATTCCAGGATGTGGGGAGGGGCCGCCCTCCATCAGTGCCTCTGGAGTGAAGTTAGTAGAAGGTACTTCCCACAGAGCCACTCTGGACCAGGAGGAAGGAGACAGACGCACCTTGATTAAAGTAAGATCCAAATTTACACTGTCTATTTAAGTAAGGTTGCAGAAAGACCTCCAAGAACATTTACTAAACCAAGCAAACTGCAACACAAGCTGACTACTTTGTCACTTTCATATAAAAAGGAGACAGAGGGGGGGACTTGGTGAAGGGGGGAGCCTAGTAAACATAATGTTCTTCATGTAATTGTAGATTAATGATACCAAAATAAAATAAAAATAAAAATAAAAGGAGACAGAAGGTGTGTATTTATACTGACAAATCTAGAAATGGATACACAAAACACCAATAACTCGGGACTGTGGGGAGCAGCAATGGTACTGGGGACAGGTGAGGGAGGGGCTGTTTCAGTGTATCCTCTATGACTGGTGAGCTTGAGCCACATCAACAGATCCTCCGTTCAAGAAATTTAAACATACTTACTTTTTTTTAAGTTACCCATCGGCTGACTATGAATCCTTGCCATAAACTCCACGAAGATGACTGGTAGATCAACCCTGGCAAAGCAAGGATGCCTGTCAGTGTGTGTGTAGGTGGGTGTACCTGACAGGTGTGCATGTAGGTGGATGCAGGCAGGTATGGGAATAGGTGTCACTGTGTTGGACATCATCATAACATGAGGTGAGCAGGGAGAGGATGCAGTCACATGAAGAGCAGTGCCCTAAACTTCAAGAAGGGTCCCCATCCTGATCTCATA
The DNA here is from genome assembly GCF_040802235.1 of Manis javanica. Classification (NCBI taxonomy): domain Eukaryota; kingdom Metazoa; phylum Chordata; class Mammalia; order Pholidota; family Manidae; genus Manis; species Manis javanica. Next base: position 30,045,037 of record NC_133160.1, on the reverse strand, counting down.
CATAATTAACCAGGGGTCCCATCTGTCTTTTCACAACTTCCTCTGCTACCCAACCCCTCTATAGAATTCAAACTCCATCACTGGAGTAAGAAAATGACTAAATGTTCTTTAAGGTTCTATGCATGCGTGTAGACATATTGTGTGTCTGTGTAAGGGTGTGAGTAGTACATCTGCGGGAGTGTATATAGATATGTGTGTAAGTAAGGTTGTGTGTGTGTGTGTGTGTGTGTCTTCACTCAGCAAAAAGAACAAAGACTCTCCCCCAATAAGTGGTAGGCCCTTGGAACAGAGCAGATGGTCAACACTTAGGGATATCCCCCTGCCAAAAAAATGGCCGGACTATCCACCTTCCCAGAAGCCAAAAGCAGCCACCCCAAACAGCCAGGTGACACTGATTAATAATTAACACATCTGAGCTTGGCTTGGAGCCACAACAGGTGTGCCTCCCGTGGAGCTCACCTCCATTCCGTGTGTCTGTGACACCCAGTCAGGCCTTGAGAAATCTGGCAAAGGGCCAGCGGGAAGACCTAGGTCTGTCCTGAAGGAGCAGGGACTGGGCAGTGAGGGGCCCTGATCCCTGTGGGGTCTTGCTAGCAGGAAGGCAAACAACCAGAAACAGATTGGGGTGAGAAGATATCCCCTTTCAGTAAAGGCAGGCACCTTCCCTCCTGGGGGCACAGCCAGGCCACAGCTCCCCCCACAATCCCCTCACTCAAAGAGGGTGTGATAAAAAACCACACATACACAAGAGGCTGAGGAAAATGGAAGAGAGAAGCTGAGGAGCTCAGGAAGGGCAAGCTTCTTTTATTATCCCCAAAATGCAAAGTATTGAAGGCACTTACAATAACAAGGAGGGAGGGGAGGCATGGGAAGGTCAGAGGTCAGAGCACAGAGGTAAATCAATAGCCCCACCCTGGTCGCCACCTGGCATAGAGAAAAGGAAAAGCTACAGGGCCAGGGTGAAACTAGTCAGGGTGTCTAGCTCTACAAAAGATACATATCCATTCTACAGAGAATTAGGAAATTAGGAGCACATGGCAGCAAGGGGCAGTCACGAGTTAGTGGTTCTTTAAGGAACACGCTTGGTAGTGATGAGGGCCCTCAGGTCCCCTGCTGGAAGAGGTCTCGGTACATCTCGATGAGACGGGATGCCTCGCGCTGGCCAGAGAGCAGAGCACCATGGGTGGTGGAGTAGTATTTTCGGTGGGTGGCCTCACCAGAGAACAGCACCTGCATGGGCTGGGCCAGGGCGGGGAAGTGAGGTGGAGGAGCAAGAAAGGCTGAGAGGCTACCTGTCTGCCCCAGAGCCCCCCATCCAAACTACAAGGCAGAGAGGAATGATCAGGCCTCTGAGATGAAGGTATTGCTGCTTCTGTAGGACAAGGAATTGCCCATCCCACCTGGCCACCTTCCCGTGTTTCTTCCCCATCCAGGCCTCAGTTCTTTCTGCTCTGAGGCTTTTAGGAGTTCTGGCTCTGCCATCTTGGAGGCTCATGGTGCCTCTCACTAGTGAACTCAGGGTAAGTCGTTTAACCTCCCTATGCTTAGATCTTCCCATCTGCACAATGGGTTTAACACAACTACTTCTCAGGGTGGTTGCAAAGATTTGAAATAATGTATCTAAAGCGCTTAAAACCTTGAAGAACATAAGCACTCGATAAAGTTAGGCGGTAATTTAACAAACCTTTACGGAGCCCCTATTAGAGTCCAGGGACTGTTCTGGGCACTTGGAAGATAAAAGGTGACCGGGCTGCTGCTTTGAGGAGCTTCCTTGCTGGTGGGGAAGCCAGACACGAAACCCAATTACTAAACGGCGTCATACATGACGTGATGGGTGTTTGGGTGAGGTGCTGAGAGCCCAGAAAAGAGGCCCACTGTTGGGAATGGCACAAAACTTCCGAGAAGACAGGACCTTTGCGCTGCTTCTTGGAACATGCTGGGTAAATAAACAGGCAAATTATGTTTCGGGAAGAAGGAAAAGTGGGGGCAAAAATGGACCTAAGCAGTCCTCATCCAGAGGACAGTGAGAATTTTGGTAAAGCCAGGCTCAACCTTGAGAAAGCAGGCTGTCTGGGTGGGGTCCAGGCAAAGCACAGTGGCTTGCATTCCAAGCTTGAGTTTGGACTTGATCCCAGTGCATCTCAAACTGAACGTGCAAAGGCACCAACTGGGAACTCTGGTAGAAGGCAGGTAATTCAGCAGGTCCTGGGTGGGCTGAGAGTCTGCATTTCTAACCCACTCCCATATGATGCCGATGCTACTGGTCCACAGACCACCCACTTTGAGCAGTGAAGCTTTAACCCACCAACAAGGAGCCCATAGAAGTGGTTAGGCTGAAAGGGTGTACATGCTGTGGCAGAGGGCAAGCTGCCTACTCCCACATCCATTCTCCTCCTCCTCCTCAGTAACAAAGCCCTGATTTGTAACTGAGTCCTTTGCCATCCAGAAAAAAAATGATGTAAACCACCAGCCTTTCTAGCAGCTGGAGTATAGTCATGTGACTAAGTTCTGGCCAATCAGCTTCAAGCACTGTAGCTTAGAAGCAGTGCCTCAGCCAGGTGGTGGGGAGTGGACATGATGATTCTCCTCTTTCGCCAACCTGCCGGTCACAGATGTGAGGGCAGCAGCCTCTGCAGCCCTCTCGGACCACCAGGTGGCCTTGAAGATGGAGCCAGGTGCTTATGATCCTGGGTCCTGACACATACCTCCAGATTTCCTTCTGTGTGAAGGAAGTAAATTTCTATTTTGCTTAAGCCACAATTATTTTTGTTTTGCTTTTGTTATATGCACTAGTCCTAAGTGATGCAGGTGACAAGCAAAGATTTGCTTTTCAGGAGAATAGCTGCAACAGCTGTGAGGGCCTATTCCTCGCTCCCCGAGCACGGCCAGGGCAGGCACAACACACATTGACTGAAATCCTCTTCACCAATTACACCAAAGAATTGTTTTAAACAGAATTCTGTTGGGGTTTTAACATTTATTGTATGTATATGCTTGGTGAGGGAAACTCAAAATCCACTTTATGGGAGCAGATATATACTTATTTCTCTCAGACTTAATTATTTTTCTCTATTATTTATTATATGGTTGATATAATTTGGGGGAAGACGGATATTCTCAATTTTATTTTCTAGAACGTATTAGGGGGAAAAAATATACAAAACATACTGGAAAAACTTACTTCCACTGAGTCAGTCCTACAGAACTTTCTAGGATGATAGAAATGTTCTGTAACTACACAACCTAACATGGTAGCTGCTAGCGCCATGTGACTATCAAACTTGAAATGTGGCTACTGCAAATGAATACTAAACTTTTAATTTATTAATTTAAATTTTAATTAACTTAAACATGGCTAATGGCTACCATACTGTAAAGCACAGCATTAAATGGTTCCATTTTTATAACCCCAAAGCATGTAACGTTTAAATTTGATTCCATCTTTTCTTCCAGAGCTTGTTTTTTCTTTCATTGTAGGAGCTACTCCACCCATCTCACCCTGGCACCCCTCAGTGACCACTACCTTTCCCACCCTCCCCCTGGGGCAAATACACATACAAAAGGCCCACACCCACCCCTCACAGACAATCCTCACCTCCTCACACACCACACTCACCGCCATCTTGGAGCTCTCTGTGTACGGCAGGGGCTTGGCCAGCTTCTCCACGTCTGCCCCACTAGAGCCCACCTGTGTGTACGAATAGGAGCCCCGGAAGTAGGGGTTGCTGCCCCAGGCAGAGCGCAGGATTCGCCGAGGTTTGGGAATGTTGGGGTTCCCTGTTGGGGAGGCGGAAGAGCCAAGGGGAGGGAGGATAAGAAATGGCTGCACACAGAAGGCACCCCTGTGCAGACAACTCCCACTCCACCTCCAGGGCTCCATGAAGGCCAGACTACCACCAGTAGGCAGGAAGACAGGGGAGGGAGAGGGAGGCTGGCATTCCAGCTGTGTCACCTCAATACCTCCTTACGACCCCCAGCAAAACACCTCATCTCTCTAGGCCTTAATTTTCCTATCTGAAAAACATTCCAGATGATCATGTTTCCCCTTCAGGCTCCAGGGGTTCTTGTGAGGCTCTTCTGGGAGATGGATGAGAGATGGTCAACTAAAACAATCAGACAGTGACACACACCCCCACCTCTTGGCAGGACTGTAAGAGTAGGAAATGGGCAAGCTGAGGTTTTGCGGTGATAGCTGAGTTCTTTTTAATCATCAGCACTTAGAAAGAGAAGAAACCCAGTGCCTACGGTTTTGCATATTTCAAGTTCCAAACTGGGGGAGCCAGCAATTTAGGGGCCGAAGCTGAGACCGGGCACCCTGCGGTAGCTTTCCCCTGAGGCACGCCAGCTCGGTTTCCCAGTCTGGGCGTGCGGGGTGCTACCCCACATTCAGGAGATCCAGAGCGTCGAGGGCGGTGGAGGGAGAGAGGCCTGAGGGGGTGCAGGGCCGCACCTGTGAACTGCCGCAGCATCTCCGTGCAGATCTCGGCCACCGCCTCGTCGTCACACTTCTCCATGACGAGGGCCTCCTCCCCGCAGATCCAGCCGCTCAGCACGTGGCCGTAGCGCTCGGGCGGGTAGAGGACGTCGAAGCCGCAGATCTTGCGGTACCAGAGCTCGGGCGGATAGGTGAGGGTGCGGCTCTCCGCCTCATCCTCCCACACAAACTGTAGGCTGTTGCACTCGGGGCCCCAAAAGGGCTCCTCGAATTCCAGAAAGATCTTGTCGGTGGTGCCGATACCCAGGCGGTGGATGGCAGCCACCTTCTCGGAGGGCAGGCCTGGCCGGAAGAAGCTGGCATGCTGCCTCTTGAGCACGCCCAGCGACACGGTCACGATCACGTGGTCCGCCGGGATCACCTCGCAGTCCTCACACTCCACCACCACCGGCCACTGCTCGTCCTCGTCCCGCCCGGGACCCCGGGGCTGCTCTCCACCCTGGCCGCCCTCCCCGGCGTAGTGATTGTGGTCACCCTCGCCCCGGGGCTCAATCTCAGGGCCCCGGGAGCGGGCCGAGGCCTGGTCCCAGTGCACACAACGGACGGGTTTCCCCAGCTGGATGACATGCGCTGGAATGCCCTCGGCCAGCAGCTCCACAACCCGCATGAAGCCGGAGGGGATGATGTGATGGGCACCGGGGATCTCTGTCCACTCCCCAAAGGCGCTCAGGGACACCTCGTCCATGCTGTGGGAGCTACTCTCACAGCTCTCCACCTGTGGGAAGAGCCAGAGAGGAGCCAGGTGACCACCAGGGCTGGACAGGGGTGGGAGCAGGGCCTCAGAGCAGCTCTGCCCTCCTATGGTCCCAGATTCCCCAGAATTGGTCTTCTTCCCTCTGGCACCTGGACTCAACAAAGCTCCAAGCTGGCAGAAGTACCTTCAGGTACTGCTGGATCATGGCGAGCTTCAGGCGCTTGGTGACCTCCGGGTCGTCAGGGTCATTCCTGATGCGGTTGCGCACCTCCTCCCGGGTGAACACCCCCACGCTGTTCTGACTCTCAGCATTGACTGGTTTACCATTCCGGAAGAACTCCTGGGTCAAGTTATAGACCTGCCAGAGAGACCCCAGGAGACTGAAAACACACTTTCTCATCCCACCTCCATCTTGGACCAAAGGACCGCAACTCAAAAGTTGCCACCTCCCAGACATTCCTGGACATGCTGAGCCCACAGCCCCTCTCCCCTGAGGAATGGTTGTGGTGCTCAGTGCTGCCCTGAGGCTGCACTGACACGGTCAAGGTTCAGGGTTGGGAAGCTACCCCAGACGGCCAGCTCTCTTGCCTCCAGATATCACCTTTAAAGGCCACCTGGGTCTGCGGGGAAGGTGCAAAGGCTCTCTAGCTGGGCCCTTGTTTAGAACAAAGTGAAACACTTGGTGCCTATAGTCTATGCAAAAGGAATGCTCCTCTCACGGGTTCTATGTGGCCAAGCATACCACCCGCTGGAGAACCCAGGCTGCACACATTTCTCTTTTCCAAAAACCAGATGTGCAAACCCTTTTCCTGCCGCTTCTGCCCCAGCATGTCTGCTTGGCCTGCTCCCAGTGGGGCCGTCTGGGGCTGTGGTCTGGCCAGTATTTGGGGAAGAGAAAGAAGGGACCCTGAAACCTGATCTCTCAGGAGACCCTCCCTGGCCCTGCTCAGGTTGACAAAAGTGTCCTGTATCACAGGACTCAGATACACTTAAGCAAGATGGCCATGACAGGCAAGGCATGTGGAGAGGAGGGAGGTCCTAGTGTGCTGAGGAATGGAAACACATTTCATCGGCATATTTTGGCAAGAATTCCAGTGCACATCTCATCAACAGAAAGGGATGAAAAGTCCTTTGGAGCGGGGTCCTATTGCCTCCCCTGCCTGCCTAGTATATAACTCCCACCAACACTGGGCAGGACTCCCTGATGAAAGTAAGCCAGTCCTGGGTCAGGCATGGGATCCTCAAAGGGCAAGGTCTCCCTAACATTCACTCAACAAACATTTCCTAGGCTCTGTACCAGGCACAGGTTGTAATGGTGAGCAAGAACTACACAGTCCAAAGCCCCTGCCCTCACTCAAGTTGGGGAAACACCATAACTGGGCTGTTTCTATGTGATGTGCGGTGACAGGAAAGAATCCAGGGAGTCTGAGATCAACCCACATACCCTGGCCAGTCAGGAGACAGCCAGGTTGGCAGTGGGTGGGAGAGAAAAAGTATTTTGGACAGAAGGAACAGCATACTCAAGATGAGGGAGAGAGAGAGTGAATGTGAGATGCATTCAAAGTGGCCCAGTCTTGCTGAAGTGGGCAGCGAGAAAAGACAACATTTCAAGAGATGGCTTTGGAAAGGCAGCCAGGGGTGGGGGCATAAAGGACCAAGAGTCATGTCAAGGACTCTGGACTTTATCCAAAACCCTGGCATCACTGAAGGGCTGTGAGCATGATCACATACCCACTCTCCCTCCTGGGTCACTGGCAAGTCTGGGCTCCTTGACCAAACATCTGTGGCTGATACTGATTTATGGTACATTTCTCTTCCTAAAGTGAGTTGGAATTTGGTCAGCCCATATGCATGGGAATAATTTCTGCCCTGGAACCCAGCCCTGGTCTAGGCCCTGGGAGCTGCAGAGTGGAGGAAGGAAGGTAGCATTGCCCACCCCACCAACATTCCATTCAAGGGAAGAGCCCCCACATGAGATAGAAACATGAATTAAACATGTCTCTGAAATATAAAATATAAAGAAGAAAATGAATTAAATTTCTTGTTTTTCTTCCCTGGAGTCACAAGATACTGGGTGTTTGGCCTTAACTGGAGTCCTCAGCAAATTCTTCACCCAGTACCACTGGCCAAGGAGTCAGGCTTTCAGCTGGCCTCTTCCTCCCTGAGCGTTTTGTCCTTCAGTGATAAGCAACATGGTAGCCAGCATTAGTTTATGTTGACTATGGGTCAAAATGCCCAGCTGAAGAGTACCGAATCCAGTCCATCTATGTGATCCTTTGTGTCAACCGCCACCAAGGACAGCCTTAACTGAACATGGGTTTATCATATGGGTACAGTCCCTTGGCCTGAGTTAAATGACATCTTCACAGTGTGACCTGAGAAAAAGAAGACAGGTCTATAACAGCTAATACTACCAACCAATTCTTATTAGGTGCTTTTCATCAGGTTCACATTTAATCCTCATGACATGATGAAGTAGGTATGACTATATCCATTTTATTGATCAGGAAAGACTCAGAGAGGCTCAATAACTTGCTCAAGATTACTCAGCTAATAAATGGTAGAGCTGGTATTTGAATCTGTATGATACTACTGCACAAATAATTTATTTGTTAACAAATATAATACATTCAAATGAGTAGCCCTTCAAAGTCACCACCTTTGGAAGGAGGCTGCATATTTATTATGAGGCCACTCTCAGGCTTCACATGCTTAGAACACACCTTAGAGAATGACCTCCAGCACTGGTTAAGAATCACATAGGGAAATCTATCTCCTGACTTCGTGGGTAACACCTCTTCCCTCTGACGCAAAGCATCACCACCCAGGTTGATAATCCCCTACTCTGCACAGCTCACACACTTTTGGCTTTCAGCAATCAAACCAACAAGCAGAAGTTGTTGATGATGATCTACTCTTAAGAACATTTAAAAGACATTTAAAAGAACATGGATCCTGAAAGTCATTTTCAAGAGGCATCTATGGTTCAAGCACTCACAATAACCTAGGAATTAGAGTGTGACAGGTTCCCAGTAGACTGGGAAGGTTGACTTTGAAGAATACTAGTTCTTATCTTCTCATTAATAATTCAGTTTCTTTGCACATGAGCGAGAACACACAATACCGTGGAACTGTACACAATACACTTTGTGGGTGCACATGCCTAAGACAAAATGTGCCTGCCCTCCATTGAGCAGGGACTACCACAAAGAAAGAGTCATATCTCCTTTTCTATGCCCAAGACACAGAAAATGTATAGTAGGTGCTTGTTGGTCAATTTACTGACCTGGAGTGAAGGGTCATTTTACTATAAATGGCAAGCTATCAGAAGGCAGGACCTACATGTTACCTTGCTTATTCAGTGCAGTTGACCAGCACTACTGAAAGATATTAAAAATATTAACATTCTTTTAAAACCCTAAATAAGACATGGATGTGTGCCACTGCCACTTCCATCTAACACTACAGAGATATTAGCCAGTGCAATAAGGCAAGAAAAATAAATAGTCTTAGGCTGTGCTATCCAGTACAGAAGCCACTAGACACTTGTGGCATTTAAAATTACATTAAATATTTATTTCCTCAGTTTTACTAGCTACATTTCAAGAGCTCAAGGGCCACAAGGGCCTAGTGACTATCATACCATATAGTGAAGACCTCAAGCATCTCCATTATCATGAAAAGTTCTAGTGGATAACACTGATCTGAGGATGAAAAAAGAAGAAACAAAATTTTCCTTTTTTGTATAGGATTATATACATAAAATTCCAAAATTATTATTAGAATATAAATTAATATATTAATATAGTTGTAAAATTAAAATAATAACTTAATAATATAGCTAAAATCAATATATAAAAATCAGTTATAGTCCCATAAGCCAGGAACAACTAAAAAATAGTTTTTAAAAATTACCATTTACAAGAGTATCCAAAAGCAAAAACAACAACAATCACCACCCAAGCACCTAGTAACATATCTAATAAAAGATGTTTAAGGCCTTTCTGGAGAAATATTTAGTCATGTGTATCAATATTCTCTTAACTAGTACTTCTCCACTTATTACCTTCATTCTATCCTCAAATTACCCTGATTGTCCAAATTTGGAGTCCATAGAGTGTGCACAGATGTCACAGAGATGGTAGAATACCCCAGCAGGTTGCCTGCTTCCCCCACACTGCCAGGGCACTCTCTGCCCCCCATTCCTTGTGCCCAACGTCCCTGTTAACAACTCACCTCGTTGTATAAATCGCTGAATTCCTCAACCACGTCCTTGGGGATCCTGTGGCCATGGTTGGTAAGGTAGCAGGCCACACCATTCTTGGAATATAGGCTGATGCGGCCCACACTGCGCTCCCCATCAGTTGTCTCTTCCAGGAGGCCATTGGCTTCTGCTAGATGATAGATGGGATTCCCATGGGAACCATGGATCCAGGTGGCTCCCAGCTCAAAGGTGGCGTGTCCTGATGGTGACAACAACAAGCAACAAGCCCTTAGAGAGGCAAGGACTTCTTCAGAAACAACCAGAATGCGACCCCACCCTTCTTCTTCCAAGAGGATCCTTCCACACCCATCTACACCCCACCCTTCTTCTTCCAAGAGGATCCTTCCACACCCATCCACAACAGAGCAGGAAGAGGATTAGGTTCCCCTCTGGCAACCAACCAAACTCTTCAGTGAAAAGCTCCCAGCAGAAAGCGCTTGTGGCACAGAATGGATTCTACTTTACAGCTAAGATAACTGCCACCCTGGATGACTCTGTGGTTTGCCCAAGGCACCTCACTGGACTAGGTAGGAGATTCTTCTTTTCCATCCCACCTTTTTCTAATGTAACACCAGATACCATTCTCTCCTTCCTCATTGGTGCATCCCCCTCTGAAGATATTCTGTGGGCACCTGAGGGTACAGTGGTCCCAGTGAGGGGAGCAGAACTACCTGCAACACCCAGTAAAGAGAACCCATGAGGAGGTCCTGCCCTCCAGACCTAAGGTTCCCATCTGACCTTATCCAATTCCTCAACATAGTGGTCCTAGTCTTAGCCCCTCTCCTGGACAGAAAGTGGCCCTTTTCCAACTCAGTCTGGGACAGAGGAGAGAGGGCAAACATTCCAGTTTGGAAGACTCCTCCTCAGGGCAGTCTGAAACAGACTTCCAGAGAAAATTAAGCTTTCCATACTAAGGCACAGGTGGCAGAACCTGAGAGCTGGACTGAGGCAGGGGTAAGTCTTGGGCCCTAATGGGACAGGGACTGGGGCTGGCTCTTCACAGCCAAGGTACCAGCTGCTCTGAGGCAAGTTGCCTCTGTGTCTGGGCCTCAGTTTCCTCTTCTGATGCTGCAGGGACTATAGCACATTGTCTTCTTCTCCGCCTAGTTCCCAAGGAAATTGAAACAAAGAAAGGAGAAGAGAGAGGAGTATTTTTTTTTTTTTTGGCATTTTGTTGTTTTTCAAAGCCTGATTCAAGATATCATGTGTAGTAAACTTTGGGCCATGAGAGGCACCACGATTCCTCCTATCCTTGTACACAAGGCGCTTCGCAACACAACTTTGCCCATGACCTTTGAATCTGGGCTGGCCTTGTGATTTGCTTTGGTTAATAGAATGTAAGGGAAGTGATGTTTGTGGCTATAGACCCTAGGCCTCAAGAGGGTCCTGTGGCTTCCAGTCTCTTAGAATGTAACCTTCCCAGAGAAAAAACCCAGGCTTCTCCTGCTGGAGACACATGTCCCAGTCAAAAAGCCAGCGCCAACCAGCAAACACACAGGTAAGGCCATCCTACACAAGCCAGCCCCAGTCAACCTGCCAGATGACTACAGCTGGGTGGGGGATCCCAAGTAAGGGTAAGAGTCCTGCCCACATTTCTGATGCACAGAATCTGACAAATAAGATGGGGGTATTTTGAGCCACTACATTTTGGGGTGGTTTGTTATGCAGCAATAGCTATCTGATATGCCATAAAAGACAGCATCACCCCTCACCCCAGGAACTGGACATTCTTCTATTTTGTGCCTTCCCTTTCCTGGGCTGCTTCTAATTAAGCTGCCAGGTACTAAAAACAGCCCTGCAGGCAGGTAGGTGCCAGTTACACGGCAAGAGAAAAAACTATCAACCTCACACCACAGCCAACAAAACACAGAATTTCCTGGTGTCTTTGGGAGAAGAGGCAGGAATGTGTAGGTCCCTCTGTCTAGAAAAAGTGGGAAGATGGGAGAGCATGAAAATCTGAAAACCCAGTGCCCTACCTCCAGTGGGTTCTTTGTGGGCATTGAGGCCATTTATACTAATTCTCCTTTACAGCCTCAGGCTTCCCAAAGTGTCTGGCCTTGCTTGAGCTCCCAATGGGAACAGAAGGGAGAAATCACCCTAGGGAGGGACCTGGGCCCCTCTCCAGGGCATGCCGGGAACCTCCAAGTCTCACTTGGGAGTGACATCCAGGCACGGGGCACCCTTCCTGGCTTGACACTTGGCAAAAGCAGGAACAAAGTGAGCAGCTTGAGGTCAGCAGCCCACCCCTATCCCCCAAGCTTTGTGAGGAGGTGGGGCAGCTCAGAACAGGCCCTAGTTCTAAGGATGTTTCCTACCCACCCCCCAACATGGCCCTCTGCCTCCATCATCCTTGTGACATGAATGCAACCAAATGGAACCAGGTGCCATCTCCACATCTGCCTCACAGTGTTCTGGGACCCTCTGGCCCCTGCTCTCACCACTCAGATTCACAGCTACCATCCCAAACTGAGGCAGGCTCAGTGACAGCATGGGTTTTCAGCCCTGCATATCTGCACGCATTCTCTCCCCCTCTCCCCCCACAACCCCACACCCCCACCGTCTCTCTCTCACGTGTGCCCCAGCCCGGACAATTTCCAAGGTGTGCCCAAGCAGCCTTCCTGCCCCATTAGACACATCCTACATGCCCTCAGCTCCCTTCAACCCATCTCTTCTGCTGCCTTGTACCATCATTTCACTGCATGCATGGCATGTCCTAGCCGGCAGCTACCACTGAGAGCGGCCCATTGTCCCCACCTCCACCTTCTGCTTCTATGTCAGACCCTGAATGTCTTATCAAGACTCTAAGGATCCAGCCAGCCAATCAAATGTCAAGCAAAGTTCCAGGGCTTCCCTGCTGGCTGTCCCCAGGTTTACAAGTGCCTCAGACAACTCTTTAATCCTCACTGCCAGAACACACTCCTGTGTGCCAGGGGAAGACAGACACAACTTCACGCTCATCTCCCAGCAAATGCTTGAGGGGAAGACTCTTAATGTGATCAAATTTCTGAAAGAAGGGAGGAGGTCCCCATGTGTCCTCAACCTCTGCTTATTCTAAGCCTGACCACTTACTTCTCTAAGCTCATTTCCCCATCCATCAGAAGTAGGCACACAGATCTGCTCAGCCCCATATGAGAAAAGACACAAACACAAGGTCCTCTGGAGGGTTAATGCAGCCCCCAGATTCAAAGCCATGGTGCATGGTCCCCACCCACTCAACCTCTCATTGCTCAGACCCCCTAGCTGGAAAGCCCTAACCTCCAGCTGCATTTTAGGCAATTTCCCCATCCTTTAGGACCCCTGGCAAAATCTGCCTCCCCCTGGGTGAGTCTCTTACCTGTCTGCTTTCTCCAGAGTCCCCATAACTCTGCAACCTAGACAGACCCTCTTCTCAGACAATCCTAAGACCTGCCCATCATCCACAAGGCAGCTCAAGGTCCCCTTCCACTTGTGTTGCCCTGAGCTTCTACTGACCCAGAACTAGCTCTCAGGCATGATATACTAATTCATACTCAAAGGTTAATGACTAACAGAAACTTGCAGAATTCCTCTTCTTGTGAAATAGAAACTGGTCAACCCACCATCAAGACACTTTGTTCTGGATATCCTCTCCCTCCTAAAACACTGTGAACCCTAGGTCATGCTCCAAAAATGGAGGCCATCCTGCCTACCTCAGACAGCTGCTGAGAAGGGCAAAGAAAGCTTCTGGAAAACACTCAGGCAGCATGTATGATGGAACACTTACCCCAGGGAAGAAGCTAAAATAATGAGATTTCAGGCAGGGCTAGGGTGTTGGAGAATAAGAAGTAACCCAGGAGGTGGCACTTACCGAGTTTCACGCTCTGCACGCGGCCTCCGATGTGACAGGAAGCCTCAAGCACAGTGACATGCGTGAAGCCCTGCTCCAGAAGTGCTTTGGCTGCAGCCAGGCCAGCCAACCCAGCACCGATCACCACCACGCGAGGCTGTCCCCTTCTCCGTAGCCCACGACTGAGAGGGTCATCCGCGCTGTCGCCACTGGATTCACAACTTTGCATACCGTCCGTACTCGCCTCCTAGGAACCTGCAGGGGAAAGGGTGTTACACTCACCTCTCCTGCCTCCACTTCCCATCTGTACCAAGGGGACACTTGTGAGCTCTTCCCTCAAGGGGGAACCTGGAGCCCTCCCACTCCTCCCTGAGGACCTGGACAAGAAGAATCATCTCCAAAGGATATGGTGGTGGGGGAAGGAGAGACCAAGGAAAAAGAGAGGTGGGGAAGATACACTGTGGGCTCCACCAGCAAGCGGGAGAGCTGGGAGCCCATCCTAAGTCCCTGAAATCCATCAATCCCACTCCAAGCCTGCTAGGCACTGCCTCTTCTCCAAGGCTGAGACAAGAGCTGGCCAGGAAGGGGATGACCAAGAAGGCCAAAGTCAGGAGAAACTGAGCCTGGCACTGCTGACCCTGAACCAGCTTGGCCCAGCATGGCTGCTGTGGTCCAGCTCACACTGACCCCAGGACGTTCACATGGACCTCAGAATGCTCACAGGGACGTCAAGACACTGGCACACACAGTGCTGGACCCTCTGCTTTCCCTCACTTGCCTGGCTCTTCCCTGGCACTCTCTCCTTTGCCCCTTGTCGTCTCTGGCTTTCTGTGAGTCTTTCACAGCCTCAATGAGATGGCAATTTGGTGGGCAGGACAGAGTCCCGCCCTCCCCCCAAGAGAGTGCCACGAGGCTGGTGTTGGACCAGCCCCTGCTATTCCGGGTAGGTCTCTGGTTGTTTTCCCCAGCCACCCAGCCCCTCAGTCACCGCAAAGCAACGAGGAGCCCAGGAAACGGTGGATCATGAGGACCCGTGGCACCAGAGGTCAGACATCAAATTGACAGTTACACTAAGCCAGCTTGCTCAGAGACGCCAGACTAGGGAGCTGATAGCTGCGCGGCCAAGGGGGTCCCTGAATCTGGCCCCAGGGCTGAAAGAGGCTACCTTCTATTCCAAGAGAAACCATGAGGGTTTAAAGGTATCTGTGGGCCATCCTGAGGAGACACTCAGCTTTGACCCTGTCCTGGCTCTTTCTCCAACCCAAGCAACTTAGATTCCAGTGGCCTTTGCTGATGTTTCAGGGGCAGAAGCTGCAGACTACTAGCATCCAGGACCTGACACCAGGGCAGCAATGTGGGTGGAAGGCAGCTGCCAGGCTTTGGAGATGACTATATAAAAAAAACATCCCCCCCTCCCTAATAAACCTCAGCATAACCCAGCAATCCCACTCCCAAGAATGCACCCAAGAGAGAAACAGGGCATATTCCAACAAATAAACATGCTAAACAATGTTCACAGCAGCTTTATTCACAACAGCCATAAAAAAACAGAAACAACCTGAAAGTCCATGGACAGGAGAATGGATTAATATATTGTGCTATGTGTAGCATATTCAAACATGGGAATATTCCTCAGCAATAAGCAGAATCAAACTACTGACACTCCTAGCAACATCAGATTGAGCAAAAGAAGCCAGAGCCAGAAGAGCACATACACCATGTGACTCCATTTACATGATGTTCATGAAGAGGTAAAATGAATCTGTGATGACAGAGGAGAGACTGGGAGGGGTGATGACTGAAAAGGGTCAGGAGGGAACTTTCTGGGGCGGGGGGGGGGAGGAATATACACCTTGATCTGAATGGTGGTTACACAGTATGCATATAAAGATAGATCTGCTGAGCTACACATTCAGGATTTGTGCCATTCGCTACATGTATGTGTGTATAACTCAGTAAGCATTGAGATATTCATTTCTGGCCCATTTAAAAAAAAAAAAAAGCTGACACTGACTTCCTTCTTTTCCCATCTTCAGGTCTGACCACTCATCTTCAGTCCACCAGTGAACAGCGTCCTCTAACATCTTTTTTTTTTTCGGTATCATTAACATACAATCACATGAGCAACATTGTGGTTACTAGTTTCCCATTATCCAGTCCCCACCACATACCCCATTACAGTCACTGTCCATCAACATATTAAGATGCTATAGAGTCACTACTTGTCTTCTCGGTGCTATACTGCCTTCCCCGTGCCCAACCCCGCTACGTTACGTGTGCTAATAGTAATGCCCCTTATTCTCCTTCTCCCTCCCTCCCATCCCCTACCCAAGGCCCTTTCCCTTTGGCAACTGTTAGCCCATTCTTGGGTTCTGGGAGTCTGCTGCTGTTTTGTTCCTTCAGTTTTTGCTTTGTTCTTATGCTCCCCAGATGAGTGAAATCATTTGGTACTTCTCCCTCTAACATCTTTTTATCATAGGTTTAGCAAAGGAATTTTTTCCCTAAATATGCTTAGGCTAAAAAGCTGCTCCTTGCACGTTCCCCCCACTGATTCCACCTGCTGACGCCACACCTGGGCATGGATGGGAATGTCCCCCGACTCCTGTCCCCAAACTCCCAGCAAACCCCCGAGACCCAGGCCGCCGACTCCGCGCAGGACCGTCTCCCTAGAGAGCCGGAAGGTGGCGCCTGGGGCCCAGAGCCCTGAGGCCGTCTCTCTTCAGGCAGGGGCTCCCGCCCGCTTGCAGGAGAGCCTGTGTCCCACCTTTCCCAATGCTCCTCCCTCCTTCTGCGCTCCTGCGCCCGCTGCCCCCAGTGGTGCTCTGTCCGGCCTCCTGGGCGCGCAGGGGTCAGGGCTGCCTGACTCCTTTCCTCCTTTTTCTGCCCTCCCCCAGGGCTCCTTCTGGTGGGACTAAATTTAGAGGTGAGCGTGTGGCTGCCCGCACCTGCCGCCAGGGCGGTCCGTGAGGAGGAAGGCTCAGCCCAGCGACGCGGACTTGCGTCAGGTTCGTAAACACATGGGGTGCTCCAGCGGCTGCGATGTGGCCACTGCCCGGCACCCTGTGAAGCCACGTGGCGCTGCCGCCCGCCCCGCCCCCATGCCCCAGTCCCAGGATTTAGAGGCCCCGCCTGCATGCTGGTCGCTGGGCCCCCATCCCTACCCCGGCCTGAGGCCACCCTCCGGCACAACCTCTTTTATACAATAAAGGGTGGGATCCCTGGAGTGGTTCTCAAATCTTACTGGAGAACCCCTTCTTGTAAAGCCCTTGGGGGACCCAGGGTGTGACTGGGATGAAATTAGGAGTCCTGCCCACCTTTGAAGTCTCATCACAGAACCCCTCTCTCCAGCTCCGTGGGGCACCACCTCTGACAGCCCGGGATCTAGCTAAGCTGCTGGCTTGGGAAACTGAATGCTTGGACCTGCTGCGCCTTCCCAGACGGCTCCCTGAACTTCCCGCCTTCCCAGCCTCTCTTTCCTTCTCTCCCAAGAGGCCAGCTTGTTCCCACTGAGTTGTCCTCCTGGAAGTCAAATAAGGCTTTCTATGGAGGTCACAAGATTGTCAGCATTTTCAAGAAACTCAAGTGTGAAAATCATTTGTAGAGTTCTGTGGCTAAATTATGAGCAGACTGCCTTTGGGTGTGGGGTCAGGAATGAATGGTGAGAAATGCAGGTAGGCAGTTTGCCTTTAAGGTGACCACTGACTGAGACAGCCTGGAGTTCCTGGTGTATCAAAGATCTTGAGCTCAGACATTACACGTGGGGTAGCAGTAGGTAGGCAGGGGCCAGGTAAGTCACCTGTGCCCCTGACCTTAAAACAGGCCCTCCACAGGCCTTGTCTCAGGCGGCCCTCCAAGAAGCCAGAAAAGGGCCCCACACAACCCCCAGAGGGCGGAGAGATGAGGAGTCCACCCCATGGCCATGGGGCCAACACACTGGGGTCCAAACTGAAAGGGAGGGACAAACAGGTGCAGGACCAGCTACGATGCACCTGGCCCTCAGATAAAGGCTGAACTAGACCTTCAGGCACTGTTATCTCTAGCCAGGATGGAGAGGAGGAGGTGAGCAGCAACTTGTTTTCTGTTGATTTGTGACATCTTTTTCCTTTCAGATTTGAGTGTTTATTTTTTTTTAATTTTATGAGAAAATGCCTTATTGAAGAAGAAGGATCACTTCACACTCCTCAGTGCCTGCCTGTCCTCTTGACTCCAGCTTTAGGAAGAAATAAATAACATCCGCTCCTTGATCTGTATGCGCAGGAGAAACAGAACACCCTGTACTTTTTGAGCAGATAAAGGAGAGAAGAAAAGTGCTGGCTCAGCCAGGCAGGGAGGAGCTGGAGGAAGGGGCGGGGAGGGAGGGGCAGGGCAGCACACCCTTGCCTTCTGGCTCCTCCTTCCATGACAGAATGGTGGGACCCATGTCCCAAGCAGGTCAAGCCTGGTAGCTTCAAAAATTCAGGCCAGCCATGGCATGACTGTCCCCCCAACATTCAAGATGCTCCCCTGCCAATCCTACCCTCTGCCCTGGCCTGCAGGCTACCACCCCCAGCTGCTGCCCAGAGCCAGCATTGCCTAACTGAGCCTGCCCAAGAAGCCAGACTGGAAAGAAAGCAGCAGCAGTGGGAGGAGAGACGAAAAAAGGGAAGACAGACCATGCCCTGGGCAGAGTCACCAGAGGCAGACAGATGAAGACTATGAGGCCAGGCAATGGGAATGAGTACCAGCAGCCACAGGTGTCCCTGCCACTGCCTCACCCACCTTCTCTCAACATCCTCACCAGTTTCATTTTGTCACCCTCAAATTTACCCTCCAAGAAGTGCCTCCTAATCACCAAATACTAGAGACATGTTTTCGTTCTGGCCTCCAACATCTAGCCCTGCTGAACCCCTCCTGGAAATGCCCAAAACTGAGCTGGGGGTGCCATGCACCTCCCTGTGTTTTCCTAGCCAGGCCTAAGGCTCAAGCTGAAGGCATCCTTAGCGGAAGACCTGCCCTTATCTGTCAGGCCAAGAATGTCAACCCCATGGCAGGAATCTCTGGTGCCTCTACCCACTTCTCCATCTGAACCTCGCCCCCAGAGAATCTGCTAGGCCTACCCCAAATCATGCCCCTCAAAGACAAGTATGGCCAGGCCTCTCGCTCACCAGGAATAAAATCCAGCAATTCACTGAGCACCTACAAGGACACACTTGGCAAGGGGAAGCTCTCAGCGCATCAGTGCTTTACCTTGTGGACCTGGCTGGTCTTCCTGGCTTCTCTTCTCATTCACACCCACCCCCAAACATACACTCATAACCCACCTTTGCCAAAGTCTTGGGCATCTCCAAACATGCCCACCTGAAGCCCTGAGGGTTCACCCCTCACACACGTGGCAGAAGCTGGCTCCAGGTTCTCTTACTAGATACGCCTTGCACAGGGTACTGGTTGGGCAGCTGGGTGCCTGCATGGCTATGTTGCTGACCCACCAGCAAGGCCTACTCCACTGCTCTCTGAGGTAACAGGTTCCCTGGAAATGCAAGTTTTATGCCCTGGTTCTGCTCTGCCGTCACCCCCACTCCATCCCTCATCTCTTCCCAAAGCATGGACCTCTCACTCCAGGAGATCCCACTGTCTGCAATTTAGGAGTGAGGCTGTAGCCCCACAATCCCGGAGCAGGGCCATGGTCCCAGCTTGACTGGCGACCCCTTGCCTCCCCAAGCCCTGGAGTGAACCACAAGGAAGGTCAGTAGCCCAGCCCAAGATGCCCCCTTCCTTCCTCAGCACTGGCATGCACTCCAGCTCACCCAGAAATCAGCAGGTCACTCCCCACCAGGCCACTACAACAGCACCAGCACCACAGAGAGCACAGCTTCCCACGTGCCTCCCACAATTCCAAGGTCATCTTTCAAAAGATATAAAAAGTCTACCCTCCCTTGGCTCCCCTCTGAACACACTTCTCCCAAACAGTCTGCCTCCCTGTCCTTTTCTCCAGGTCATCCCAGAATGAATGACCTACTTCCCAGAGAAGAATATGGCCAAGGAAGTAGCCCACCTCACCTCACCCTTTTGGGTCCAGACACCACCAGCTGAAGCACTCCAAAATGGGTCCAACCTGTCCAATCAGGCCTGCTCCCCGATCCCTGCCCAGGGCTCTGAGGGCCACCTGCACTATCCCCACCCAACTTTGGGGACTCACAGGCCTCTCCTCCCAACAGACACTCCTAGAGCCCAAGGCAGCAGCCCTACCTCAGTTTCCCTGGAGGGACCCCTCTCTGCTTCAGTCTTCTAACAGGAGGAGATAGAGGGGAGGGAAGCTGGGGGGGCTGGTCCAGGGGAATCTCTTTAGACTGCTTGGCAGATCTGGGGAGGGATTTAGATTCTCACAGGCCCCCCAGACAATGCAATTATTCTTCAATGTAAAAAATGCCCAGAAATCCCAGACCAGCTGCTTTGCACAGTGACCCAGACAAAGGGGCTCTGTGTCTGCCCAAAAGGCCCCTCCCCACATCAACCCCAGGGAGGAGCTGGGCCTGAACTCCTCCCACCCAAACCCTCCACAGCCCTCCTCACCCAAGTCAGCCAGCCAGGAAGTGCAAGAGACAGGATTGCTGAGCCAGGCCTGGCCAACCACAGGGAGTGGGCATGGGGGTGAGAGGATGTAAACACAGGGGCAGCCTGTGAGCCCAGGAACACAGAGGAGGAGGGAGAACACTGACTTGGGAGCCCAAAGACTTGGGTTCAGGCCCCAGTTCAGTCCCCCCCTTGCCAGGTGACTCAAGGTCAGTGTCTTCCCTTCTCTGGGCCTTATCTGGCCAGTACCTCTAAACACACCACAAAGACACAGCATCTGTACCCCACCTCCCAGACACACTGGTCCAAGCCCCACCTCATGCCGACCTGCCTCCTTTAGTCTTCAAGTTTTCCCATCTGTAAAATGGGGATGGGTGCAGCTACCTGGAGGGGTTGCTGGGAGGATTAAATGAGATAGCACAGATAAGAGGTGTGGCCACCTGCCAGGGTCACCTCAGAGAGGGAGGAAAGAAGGTCCCCAAAGAGACCAGAGCAGAGGCAGCAGCTGTCTCTCATAAGCCCAGAGCTCTGTCTAGCTGGTAGAAAAACCCTAGGCTGTCTGAGCTCGGATCCAGGCCTCAGCCTTGGCTTCCACCCTAATATCAGACTGGACTTTGACCTTGACCCTGACATCATACTGTCCTATGGCCTGTGTTTGACTGACCCCCAAATGTGACTTAGCCTGATCATACTACACAGTTCTGGGGAAGCAGGGATGAGAGACAATGGCCATTAGCCAAGCCCAGGCTCATAAAAGGGACCGGGTATGGGTGCCTCTTTCTGCAAACCCTCCCACCACCTATGTTCTCTGGCCCTCACCAGCCAAGGTGGGCAAGGGGCTTCATTGTCCTTCCTGGCACTTAGACTTCTCTCCCAGCACAATGTCTTTGTTACCCACAGCTCTTCCCTGCAACCAGACGTGTAAAGTCCCTAAAAGTACAACTTTAAAAAGCTTTGTAAGCCTTTTCAGAGGAGAGCTTGCTGTGCATGAGCAGAGGCAGCCCTAACTCACTGTACGGGGGACAGAGCCAAAGGCATGGCCCACACAGGCACTGGTGGGCAGCAGGGGATGCACCCCTGGACAGGTGAGCACTCTGGCCTGACCATTATTTCCCCTGATGCTCTGCAAGGCCAGGCAGACCAGGTGAATGCTCCAGGACCCCAGCTTATAGCTATCTGCAGTCACAGTCCCTGGAGACTACCAATCCAGGCCAGAAAACTAGCTGGGTGTGGACAAGGGGAAGAAAATATGGAAAGAAGCCAAAGAAAGGATAGGGTTTTTCTGATGGGCAAAGAGCTCAGCTGGCAACCTCAATGACAGTGCGGCTGCAAAGAGAAACAGAGGTAGAAAGAAGCTAGGGCAGAGCTGGGGTATTCCTGCCCCCATACGCAGACCCAAACAGCTGTACCCCAAACTTGACCCTAGAGATCCCATCTTTAGCAAAAATCAGTGAATGGACCATACTCTGACAACAGATCAGATGCCAGTCATGATTGCTTCTAAACAACCTTCCCCTATGAACATCGAAAAATCTGGGCCAACCTCACCAGCTCAGCCTCTACCTCCAACACCAGCATCGCACCCCTCAGGCCCTGGTCCCCATCTGTGAGTGTGTCTGCATGTAGAAATCCTCTCTGCAAGCAGGGCCCATGTTCTTCCCCTCAGATCCCAGATCTTACAGATGCAGGCAAACTCCATGGTCCCTTGGTCCAGGGAGAGGTTGGGATCTGACCCAATGACCATGTCACTTCTGGCTGTTCCTGGAGAAGATGAAACTGCCCAGACAGCAGCCCTAACCAGTGTGGCCTTGGGAGAGTTCACAGCACTTGAACCTCAGTTTCCCTAACCATAAAATGGAAGTAATCACCCCTACCCTGAGTGAGACCAGCCCCAACCCCCACCCTACTAGCCAGCCTCTTGGGTCTCCCAGCAAAGTCCTAAAGACACTGACTTCACTGTGGCTCCCTTTGGCACAGCCTTTAGGATAAAACTCCATGGCCTGGATTCCCTCCTCAGAGCAGGACCTGACATCCCTACTCTGAATTCCCCTCCGGAAAGTCATCAACTACAGATGTGTGAGAGATCACAGAGCTTACTGCTGTCCTGATCACTATGTTAGTGTGACACTGCCCTTAGTGTGACACTGCCCTTGGTGACAGCAGACCAGACCGCGGGCAGGATAGGGCTGGCAGGAAATGGGGCACGCCGTGACTACCCTGGGAGGAAGTTCTCCTAAAAAGGCTGAACCTGGAGAGAATACCAGCCTCACAACCAGTGTACCAGCCCTGTTCTGACTAAATTGCTGTGGCCCTAGAAAGAGACATCCCTCTCTCACTCACCCACATATACACACCTTCACAAAGCCACACTTCTTTGTGGTTCGCTTGATGACGCAGCTTGATAACCAAAGTCTCCTCCTTTGAAGCACCTTCAAGCACCATAGTTTTCATATAGGCACTCCCTGGGGTCAGATCACTTGTTTTTGAATACAGTGGTTTGAATTTCTACCACTTTTTAGATGAGTGATCTTAGCCTCAGTTTCCTCATCAGCAGGATGAGGATAAACACTACCAGCCATGCAAGGCTGAATGTGACAGTGCAGCATGCTTAGCCAGAGCCAAGTACCTAACAGCAGTGGCTCTTATATTTGTTTTCCAATAACCCCAAGTCTGCACACTAGTGGGGCTCAGCAAGGGAGGGCTGGACCAGGAGACCAGACATGGGCGGGGATGGGGAAGTTGAGCCAGTAGAGAGGTCACAGGCCCTCCTGCATCATGACTCCCGAGCAAGACCTCAAGGCCCTGCACAGAACCACCCCACCCGACAATGACACTGTTGTGGCCTGACGACAAGGGAGGACAGAGGATTAGGTGTGAAGAACTGCCCCACTTACAGGGGGTGCTTGGACCTCCCAGGCAAGATCTGTGAGGCTGCAAGTACAGTGACAGGACAATCTGTGTGGTCACCAGCCTCCCAGATGGCCCTCAGTGATCCTTACTTCCTAGTACTTGTACCCTACCATACTCCCTCCCAAGCTGACCTGTGTGACCAATGGGGCATGGTAGGAATGAGGGTGTGTGACTTCTGAAACTAGGTCATAAAACACAGGTGGCTTCTACCTTGCTCTCTTGGATTGCTTACTCTAGAGGAAGCCAGTCACCACATTGTCAAGACCCTCAGGCAATCCTATGAGAGGCCTATAGGCAAGGAACTGAGTCCTACCAACAGCCAAACCGTTTTGCCAAGCATGTGAGTGAACCACCCAGGATGTAGACCTCAGCCCCGGTCAAGCCTTCAGATGAGTGCAACCCCAGCCAACATTTGACTGCAATCTCCTGAGAGACCTCGAGCTAGAAACACCCAGCTACACTGATCCCAAATTCCTGGCCCACAGAAACTGTGAGTATAAGTGCTTATTGCTGTCTTAAGCTATTAAGTTTTAGGGTAATTTGTTGCATAAACATAGGTAACTAATACAATCAGCAGCTCTCTCCCCCCACAGGCCCTCAGGGTAGAGATTCCCAGGTAAATTCCCCATTCTACTCAGGGTCCCAGATCCTTTTTTTCTTAAACTCAGGACTGGGGTGGAGTAGGCAGAGAGTTTGGCCTAGACCCTACAGCTTCCAAAGCCCAGGAGACATAAACTGCTTCCCAGCCAGTGCATTAGGCTCACCTGGAGATTTTTACAAAAGACCCATACCCAGTCCCCACATTGCATCACTTGAATCAGACTCTTTGGAGTGGGACCCGAGTGTAGATATTTTTTAAGGGCCCTACATGACGCTAACATATAGCCAAGGCTGAGAATCACTGATCCAGAGCAGGCTCCAAATGCAAACTGCAGGCCAGTCCAGAACATCCAGGGTTTCCCTCTGCAGGAGAGGAGAAGACAGAAAGAGCAGCAAGGCCAGTGCCCAAGGTCCACTCCCTTCCCAGACTTAGGCTGAGGAGCAACCTCTGTCTCTCTCCCCTGCTGCTGCCCAGCTCCCAAAGCTCTCTGCATTCCACACCTGTAATGTGCCTCAAGCCAGGCAGGCCCAACCTCTGCCTACAGGGATGCTCCCTAGAGAAGACCCAGGGTGCAGGATAGAATCTGGCTCTGCGTGATTTTAGGGAAGACTGTTTCCTCATCTGTAAAATGGGACTTGCCATCGGACATGATCTGCTCTTTCATGGGTCCTAGGCTCCCACTCAGATGTCTTCAGAGACATTTGTATGTTTTGTCTCCCTCGAGACACAGCCCTGCCTGGCCCTGCATTAGCCCCTGGGGAGAACACAACAATGGATTAAACAGACAGGACCACTACCAGTTAACTCATAGGGACGTGGTGGCATAGGGTTGTGTTGGTGAATGCAGGAGAAAGTGGGAGGGACACCTAATGGGTACAAGAAGAGGTGTCAGAGAAGATTTCCAAGAGAGACTTGAAAAGTGAACTCCAGGCAAGGGGAACCACATGCACAAAGGCTCAGAGGCACTTAGAGGATCAACTGTCAACACCGCCTTTCCCTCCCTCTGGAACTCACTCTCTGAACCCCTGGCCCCACAAGGCCACCCTCATGGGACCTTCCTGCACAGCTGCAACAGCCTTCACCCAAACTACTGTGTGGGCCTGAAGGGCACCCCTGGGCTTCCGTAGGCAAGGCAGCCCCAGGTGTAAGCTTGCCCCCTTGGGGGCACCAAGGAGAAGAGGCAGGGTGGATAGCCCTGGATCCCCAGAGGGCATAAGACCCTGCAGGCAGCAACCCAACCCTCCCAAGAAAGGGGGAAGGGGAGGGTGGGATGGTCACATAGCCACTCTGCAAACAGGACAGGCACTGCCAACCCAGCACACCATGCAGGGTGAAGAGCAATGAGAAGTCCAGGTGGGCACAGGGCATCCTGGGGTGGGGAGATGTCTGAGCTACACCTTAAAGCCTGGGGACCACATTCCCAGTCTAGGGTTTGACAGGTGATGAAAAGGCTGGAGATGTTCCCAGACAAGGGGGGAGAGAAAGTGAGGCCTCCCCCTTAGGGGGGAGGGGTGGGAATGAGAACAGGAGGAAACAGCGAGCAGATTTTTCACCCATTCAAAAATGTTTAGTCCTCACAGCCACTAGGGTGCTACCAAAAATAGATAAACAACAAGTGCAGTGAGAATATGGAGAAAGTGGAACCCTTGTGCACTGACGGCAGAATGTAAAATGGTGTAACTGTGGTGGAAAACAGTATGGCGGTTCCTCAAACGATCAAACATAAGATTACCATAGGATCCAGCAATTCCACTTCTGGGTGAAAGTACTGGAAGCAGGGTTTCAAAGAGATAGTTGCATAGCCATGTTCATAGAAGCATTCTTCACAATAGCCCAAAGAGGGAAGCCATTCAAGTGTCCAGTGATGGGTGAACAAACAGTGGTAGACACATAAATGGAATATTATTCAGCCCTAAAAAGGAAGGAAATTCTGATATGGTACAACATGGATGAATTTTGAGGACATCATGCCAAGTGAGATAAGCCAGAAACATACAGACAAATACTGCATAATTCCACTTATATGAGGTACCCAGAGTGGTCAAGTCTACAGAGACGGAAAGTAGAAGGGTGGCTGCCCAAGGCTGGGGGAGGGGGTAAATATGGGGAGTTACTGATTAAGGGTACAGAGTTTCAGTTTTACAGGATGAAAAGAGCTCTGGAGATGGATGGTGGTGATGGCAGCACAGTGCGAATGTCCTTAACGCCACCGAGCCGTACACTTCATGATGTAATTATATGGGGGTAAATGTCATGTTATGTATATTTTACCACAATAAAAACAACAATAAAAACATTTAGTGAATGCTACTCTGCGGCAGGCACTCGAGATACAGAAACAGCCAGAAGCCTCCCCCTGGAGGATGGCACAGGTTAGAGTGACAGGGACCACTGAGAAGGGGTGAAGGGAAAGGCAGATGCTCTGTGTGGGGAGGTCAGGGAAGCCTCTCTGATGAGGTGACACTGGAGCAGAGAAAGTGACAAGCAAGGACGATCAGAGGGTAAAGGTGTTGTGCTGACCTCCTGGGGGCTTGCTGCCTGACAGAATGGAGGGGAAGGGGAAGGGCGGGGCCAGGATGATTTGGTGACCAGTCATGACACCACCAGGACAAACACTGATGAGGTCCGTGTCAACCAGTGCCCTCTGCCCTTCACAACAAGCTTCTGGGATGAGAAAGATGAGAAACCAAGACCCTAAAACATGGTAAGGGGCCCGAGGCAGCAGGAGGGCCCAAGGGGTCCGATTCCAAAACCCAGAGCTCCCCTCAGTGGGGCCGTCTCAGGCCTGGGAACCTTCTCCAGGCCACCTCCCACTGCAAGGCGAAGCACAACCCCAGACGCACAGCCCAGGGCCCTCTGCCAGCCCCACTTCATCAGGCATCACCTGCAGGCACAGCCCTGACCAGCCTCAGGCCAGTGCTAGTGTCCCGGCACGGAGATCCCCCCACTCTGCAGAGGGGGCCCCTGAAGCCTGGGAGGCGTGAGCTGGCAAATGAGGTGGCTGCCCCACAGGCTTCCCCCTCTCCCTGCCAGGAGCCGCAGCCTCACAGATCTGGGGTGAAGGAGGACAGCCCAGTCAGCACTTTCCACTGACTCTTTCAAAACCACTGACAAGAAGTGAGGCTTGTGAGCCGAGCTCAGCCTGGGCGCCGTTCCCCCTTGCAGGCCCCTTGTGACTGCACAAAGCCGGTTTGTGCTTGGGCTCCCGCCCCCCGGAGGAGGGAGGTCTAACGCAGGCCTACCCTCTCTCCTGAGCCACAGGGTCCCCAGGCTGGCCAGCCCGGGACCTGTGCTCCCTGCGCACAGAAACACTGCAGCCCTGAAGGCAGAGCTGAGCTGTCCAGGGCTTGCTGGGTCAGGGCAGCATTGCTGGGCTCTGTGCCTGCTCCACTGGGAACTCTCCATCGGCAAAGACTTCTAGTGAAGTTTATCCCAGAGTTTGTCCCAGAGTGAAGGTGACATGCATGATCACAAAATGAAAGAAGGAAAACAGCCTCAAAAAAACCGGCCACAGATAAGCCCCATAACAAACACCTATTTATTGAGCCCTTTGTGTGCCAGGCCCAGTGCTGGGCACTTCCTATTCACAGCATCATTTAATACGAACACCCTGCTTCCCACTCTACAGATGAGGAAACAGGCTCAGAAAGGTTACCAGCTGTGATGGAGGCCCCCCAGATAGAGTGGAATGCAGAGCGGGTCTTGTCAACACTGCACTCCTGCCTTTCTGTCCAAGCCCAGCCCCACTCTCAGGCCCCCACTCGGCCTCCCAGAGCAGCAGGCCTGAGGACTGCCCTTGGCTTGGCACTTTTCCTGTCTTACCCCTCCCTGCAGACTGACACTGCACACATTGTGCCAGTCACTCTGGACTGGCAGGAGGTGTCCCCAAGCCTGGCAGCTCATCCCAGGTGTGCTGCCAAAACCTGGGGCTGCCACCACGAGGCCACCTGCCTCCTGACCAGGACACTGGTGGGGTGGGCTACAGGAAGGTCTTCCTACCCCATGAGGGCTGGCTTGAGGCTTGCCAGGCACTGTGCTACTTCAGGCCACAGCCCTTTGGCCTTGGTTTCATCCTCCATAAATAGGGTCTATATGGGACAGTGGCCTAATTGCTTTTGCCTGCATGAAAGAAAATTCTAAGAGCAACTAACTCACACTTCCCTCTAAACAGTCACGTACTCCCTCACTAGCCCAAGATTTTCCCTTCCTGGGAACTTCAGTGTGGTTCAACTGTGATCTCCTAATGAGTCTCAACACAGGATCATCCAATAAAGGGCTCTCCATAAAGTTCAATCTTAAAGTAGGACCTGCCCACCCGCACCCCCACCCTGCCCTTCCTACCCCAGCAGGAGCTGGAAATAGGTCTGAAAAATCAATGGTGTTCATTTCAAAATGCATACGTGGGTCCTAAGCCTGTGATTTAATCCATAAAACACCTACGGAGTTAAGATGCTGAGCTTGGACAATAAACATATTCTTCAAGTCCTTGTGTTGAGATCAAAGACAGACTTAATAACTCACCAGCTTTGAAATCAAGAAATGTCTGTTCTTATAATCCTATCATCATGATTATCACTATTTTTCACTGGGCACATCTGAGGTACAGAGCACAGTGCTAAGCATTTCATGTAGAATATGTCAATTAATCGTCACACCAATATTCCCATTCTACAGAGGAGGAAACTGAGGTTCAGAGAGGTTCCTCAACCTGCCGTCCAATGTAAGGTGCTCCAAAATTCATTTAGTAAGACACTAAAGCTCAGGCTTTACTCTTCTTTAAAACCAAAGAACGAGTCAAGTTCATTATCTTTTCTTGGGTTACCTTTTCAGATCAACTCAAAAGTTTTGCATTAATTGTGTATGATTTTTAAAATTAATTTTCCAAAATAAAAGAGAGGAAAAGGAATCTGTATGTTTAACATGTAAAGGCCTCATTTAAAATTTTTTCCTTAAGAATCTTTGCCCATTGGTAGTACTGAGTGTCTCCTACTTGAGTCATCTTCAAATCTAGCTGACTCCAGGTCTAGTTTTTGCCAGTCCGCAAGGACAACACATCAGTCCCTCCTCCCTGGGGTCTAGAATCTGGGGGACAGGGTTGGGCTGGCTTAGGGACCAGGCCTGGTTGTGGACAGGGAGGCATGGCTGGAGGTTTGGGGACAGGCTCTGAAGGGGCTGGAAGGTGAAGAAAGGGCATCGGACCAGACATCCTAGAAACTGGGTTTGAGACCCAGTCATGCTATTTGCTGGTGCTACAAGTGTCTCCATCAATGAAACAGGATAATAGCTTATGCCATGGGGTGGGGTGGGATGGGGGGTGCCATGCACAGAGGATAGAAACTATGGGCATGCCAGAGTGTGGCACAAAGTTGGCAGAGGATGGCTAGGTTCTTTGTTCTGTTTTCTAATAAATTACACTTCATTTCCAAATGCTTCTATTCCTGGTCTTAAGTCACACCTTCCTTGACATTCTCCCCTAGGATGATGCTAGAGGATAAAGGAATCTGGGCTGATGGGTCAGGGATTCTGCACTCCCCTCCAGCCAGGCCCCCCTGCTCTGACTGAGCCCAAAGACTTTTCTTCATCTTCTGTCCTCTCGCACCCCGATTTGGAGAGAGCAGGAAAAGCTCTGGGCTCCTACCTGTTTGAGGAAGAAAGAGGGGACAGAGGAGGACAAGAGTGTAGCTGGGCCAGGTAAGAAAGCTCACTGGGCATCCGTCCTCTGCCAGGGCCTCCCTGAGGGCCATTGTGAATGCCTAACCTTGCCCCATTACAGCAACTTCTCCGGGATCAGTGTGAGATGCCACACCCCATATACCCCACCTGAGCTGCTGAACAGAGTCCTCACACCTCAAAGGAGGTGGCGCAAGGCTCCAGAGCCTCACTGTCCCCCAGGCCCACCAGCCACAGGGGAGGGGAAAGGGGAAGGGAAAGGGGGCAGGGGCCCTGGAACTTCCCTCCTCCTCCAGTGCTTGCAACACCCCTTCAAGGAAGGTGACTGGGTGAGATTCCTAACCTTTTGGGGAAATGACTCAGAGCTCTGAGAATCTGAGGATAAGGGTCACATAACCCAACCCCTTCCCATGCTTTGCATCATGAAAGGGCACAGCTATGAGGAACCATGAGGAAGCCCAATGCGTAGGGGGTGTTGCACTTCCAATCACCATCACAGCCTCACACCCCTGCCATGCTTCTCACTAAGGCACTGCTCTGACCAAACCACTGCTCTGCTAAACCTTCCACGGTTCCCCATGGACTAATGAATGAAGGCAGGTCCCTGACAACCCTCCCTACCCTCAGACCCCCTGTCTCCTACACCTACCCACCAAGTCTGACTTCTGTACCCAGACTAGGCCTGTAGGGCCCAGAATATCCTATAAGATTTCATTCTGCCCAAATCTCCCAACTCTGCTGTCCACTCCTCTAGGAAGCCCGTCCTGGCTACTCTCACCCCCACTCTTTCTTCCCCTCTGTGGAAGATTGCCCCTCTGGCCTACTCAGGACTCCACCCTCCAAGCTTCATCATGCTCTTTGCTGGCCTTGTTTCTCACATCCCTGGAAGTGGGAGGCCTGCATGCTGCTCTCTGCTGTGCCCCTGGCCTGGGTCCCTCCAGAAGACACTGCCTGCAGCCATGTCAACCACACTAAGGGCAGCCCCACGGATATCTAAGTGTCACAATAGCCCTACAATGGAGGTAACATTATCCTCATGGTACAAATGAGGAAACTGAGGCACAGAGATTTAGCCTCTTATGGAGAGACTACAATCCTGCTCCCTGAAATGAAAGGCTGGGAGAACTTGCAGAGAGAGGAGATGGCCAGGAAGGGAATGGAGGGAGGCCCTCCCAGAATCCCAAAGATGGCCTTGCCTACCACTGGGTCCTGAGCAACAGAAAGGTCCTCCAAGGTCCTTCCCTCATCCACCCAGTGAAGCAAAGCTGTTGTCACAAGAACCCAGGGCTGCCACGAGTATCCACCTTCCCCAGAAGGCCAACTTTCCATCTTTCCTTCCTTCCCTCCCTGGCACTTCTGGACCCACCCATCACCCATGTTTATGGTTTCTCATGGGGCAGTACCCTTCCATATCAGGCCTTACCACTGGGTGTTTTCCTGGTCAGTGGGACATTATTTGACAGTCTTCCAAAAAAAAAAAGAAAAAAAGATTTCTGTGGTCAAATCAGTTTAGGAAACACCAGTTTCTTCTCTGCAGTACTTATCAGAGCCTTTAATTCTCTTCAATGCATTCTGAAACTCCCACAGGGTGGTGGAGTGAATTTGCCAGTTTCCACCCTTATTTGTCCCCTGAAACTTTGAGGTTTGTCAGAACAATCTGAGAAATGCCATCCCCTCCCACCCCTTCAGGACAACCTGGCACAGCAGGAGGCACATCGACTGGAATCAAAGCAGGGTGTCCTAAAAGGAGATGTGTGAGACATTTGGGAAGCCCACCTTTACAGCCCCACTTGGCACTGCCAGGGGCAGCAGAAATTTGCCCTGTGTCTGCCCTGCCCACCTTCCTTTGGGTGAGGTGACTGCCTACCTTCCTGCCAGTGTCCACAGGGACCTAAGATACCAGCCCCTGCTCCCAGACCATGCAAAGCCCAGAGAGCAGGGGCCTTGGGAGAGCCCTGAAGGATGCTGGACAGTTCTTCAAAGCAAATTGCTCGTTCAACTCCATCATAAGCTTGTCAGTTTTAAAATTAACCCAAACTTAAAATGTATTAAGCTACCATTCTGAGAAGATGCAGTACCCACCCAACATTCCCTGTGGCCCTCCCACCTGCTCCCCAGGGAGGGGACTGAATCTCTCAACTTATAGGAAATTGAGGCCTCAGAAAGGAGCAGACACTTGCCTGTAGAGGCCCAGCCAGGGGCACAGCAGAGAGCCGCATGCAGGCCTCCCACTTCCAGCACCAGGAAAGGGGCCCGAGTGGACTAAGACCCCGACAGCAACTCATGTAACCATCAGTGGCAGCAGGACTCACACAGGACAGGATAAGAGATGCTCCATGGGCTGGGGGTGATGGTTCAGCAGCGGGGGTGGCTTTGGGGGCTTTTAGAAGCTGGCATGTCTGAGGCTGGAGTCAGCTGTTTCCCCAATCTCACTGGCCCCACCCTGGCTGGAGGAAGAGTGCTCACCCCAGATTGGCTACCCACAGGGCCAGGCTCAGCTGTGGGCAAAGATAAGATGTCCTACATGCTGCCTGCCTGTCAGCCAGCCCTGTGGCAGCCACTAAGACACCCTCTTGTGGTCTTGGGAGCTTCACAGTCAGGAACCCTGGAAATCAGGCCTGTGTTCTGGGCCTGAGACCCAAGCCCCCAGAGGCCCCTCACCCAGCCCACTCCCAGCAGAATGGTGCACTGCATCCTGTGCCCCCTACACACTCCCCTCTGGCCTGCCCCCACATAGGCAGCCCACACCTCCCCCAACATAGTCCACAGAAGCCAGGACAGCCTCTTTGCCTGGTCCAGGTCCCACCTGACCTGCGCCTGTCCCTGCACCTGTCTGGCCCCTGAATCCCTGGTTCCAACCCTTGCTATACAAAAATGACCCCTGGACCAGCAGCATCACACCACCCAGGAGCTTGTAAAATGGCAGAATTGCAGGCCCCACCCTAGACCTACTGTATTAGAACCTGCATTTTAACAAGCTGCCCAGGTGATCCAGGTCTAAGTTAGAGCTTGAGAAGCACTTTTATGGACCACTGCTCTAATCAAGCCATTGCACCTGTGGCCTGTAACCTCTGGTGGCTCCCCAGGGCCTAGTGAATCAAGTCCAGACTCAGCAACTTTGCAGCCAAGGCCTTCCCCAACCTGGCTTCAACCCACTTCTCCAGGCTGTGGCTTCCCCCTCCGCCTTGAGAATGCCAACCTCTCTTCTCCTGGCCAAAGCTGCCCAGGACTTCAGGACCCTCTAAAATCACCACCTCCTCCAGGAAGCTGGTCTGATCTGCACCTCATTTTTCACACCTGGATGGCTTACTCTTATTTCCTGGAGAGTGGAGGATCCTGTCCTGGGTTCCCACTGGCTCTGAGCACCAGTCTAGGGCATAGGAGATGCCAGGTGCTGACCACAGATAATAAGGCCCAGTGTGCAGTTGTTGGGAAGTCCATTCTCAAGACTCTGCCAGCACCTTCACCTCAACTCAAGGACTTGGGCAGTATGGACAAGCCTCCTGCACTCTATCTGCCAGAGAGGAAGCACTCCTGAGAATACCTGCCCTGTGCCTCAGTTTCCCAAAATGCAGAAGAGAGTATCACCAACTCGGCCTCCCCTCTTCCTAGGGGGTTAATAGGGTCTGCCAAGCTGGATGAACAGAGCCCCTAAACACTGGGGCTCAGAATTTGGAGCAAGACATTGCATCCCTGTGTGGTCAGCAAACCTTTGTGTGGCCAGCCAGCCAGGCCCCTGGGAAGCCAAGTCACCAGCCCAAAGGTGTCCTCATGACCAAACAGGAAAGCCCTGCAGGACAGGGCTGCCACACCCTCCTCCCAGCTCCCTCCTGCCTGGCCCAGTTCCTTGGAGCTAGCATCCCGTGGAAGTCCTCATTCCTTTATTCTGGGTCTGTAAGAAGGCACTCCGGCATACACACTGAAGGAGCTTTCAGCTTTCACAACCTCTGAGGAGCAAAGAAAAAAGTCTCTCCAATCCCATTTTACAGACAGACAAAAAGAGGGAAAGACAGGGCCAATAAAGAAGTGGATTAAGCTCTTTCAGTTAGCATTTGTCTGTCCCCACCCACGTTCAACCCATCCCTACTCAGACCCCTATCCAGGTTTCTAAAGACCAAGTCCTGACACTCCACCTCACAATATCCTAGATGAAATCCAAATCAGGCCAGTTTATCTGCAGAGCCCCTACGTGACCTCCCTGGGCCTTCCAGAGGCAGACAAAGAGGGCAGTGGGGCAATGCTAAACCCAGAGGGAAGATAGTCTAATGGTGGCATCTCAAGCAGGGAGCTGTTTTCATACCAGAGGACACTGCCCTCCTCAGCCCCCCAAAATCACAGTGTAATGATGCCCAACTACTTGGCCTGGGGCCAGAGCCCCTCCTGGAAGGAAAGGTGGGGCATGAAGCAGAGAAACTCAGCTGTCCACTCTGAGTGGGGTCCCCTTCTACCTTAGAGGGTATTATTTGTTTCCTACCTGCCAGGTCCCAAGGCCAGGCAACTCTGAGAGTCAGGAAAAGCCACTTGTTTAAGAAGCTTTCAGCTGATGCATATCTGAGAGGCATGAGAGAAGTGGCAGACTGGAGTGGTGTAGGGCACAGATTCTGGAGCCAGGCTGCCTGGGTTCAAACCCTTGCTGTCACTAATGAGTTGTAAGACTGCCTCAATCTTCCCATCTATGAAATGGGAGTAAGACCTACCTACAGAGATGTTTTAAGAGGATTAAATAAGTTAATATCTGCAAAGTCCTTAGAACATTGCCTGGCACCCAGTGAGTACACCAGGGCAGTGGCCCAGCCTCTTGATCTCTACCTGATTTCTCCCACCCAAAATACCCTCTTTGCTCCCATGTACCCCAGCTCAGGGCCTTTCCTAGACATGCCAGCCTGACCCAAATTCTGAGCTCCCAAACCCTCATTCCAGCACTCCACTCACCTCACAGTGTTACCTTGCTCCATCACTGGTCCATCTGTCCAGGACCTCTCTTGCCTCCCTCCCAGATTTGAGGTCCCCTGATTCTCAGCCCTACAGTCTGTGAGCACCAGCTACACAACTCAGTTCTCAGCTGGCTCCTCTGAGCAAAGAGGAGAACTGTAGGTGGAAAGACAAGAGTCTGTAGAGAAACCTCCAGCCCCAGCTTCTTCCTCCCCTTCAACTCCCTGATCGCAAGGCTGAGCACCTAGCAGTCACCCAAGGGAGTAGCGTGAAATAAATCCCTGACTACCCAGACCACCCCCATATCCTGAGTTAGATAATATACACACATGAACACACACACACACCCCTCTGTTGACCCTGCCTGGATTTCTACCAGAGAGCAAAGGAAATCATTTATCCTCAACCCGCAGAAGCCTACACCAACTGCACATCTTGCAGACCCACCCAGTCTCCTCCTCAGTGTACGGGCCTGCCTTTGAGCCACTTGTATCTTCTGTACTTCTCTTTTTCACACCCCACTGTCCCCCTCAGATTCTTGCAGCTATTTACATAACTGTTTTTTGTGGAAAGAAAATACAAATCCATGGGATCACTTCAGGTTTCAAGGGGGCTCCTGCACTGACCTCAATAGTGTCTATCTAGCCCAGCCCTGACCTTCCCACCTGGTTCAAGATTTCCTGAGCATCAGCTACATGCCAGGCACTGGGCTATAGGTGATCCAGATACAACAGGGGACCTTTCTGTCAAGGTTCCAGCCCCTGGAAAGTCAGACAAAATAACCAAACAACTACAACAAACCGTTATGGGTGCTGATAAATATAATGAATAAAGTAAACTAGATGCTCTAGTGAATTACTGGCACAGGGGCCCAGCAAGACTGGGAAGGCATATGAAGAAGGCACATTTACATTGAGGCCTGAAAAGTAAGAAGGAGCAGAGACATCTCAGCAGAAAACCCTGAAGAACATTACAAGCAGAGGGAACAGCACAAGTAAAAACACTAGGGCAGAAAAATGCTTAGGGTGTTCAAGGCACAGAAGTGATTCAGGTGTGGCTGCCTGGAAAGATACAAAGCAGACAGTAGTCAGGAGAATGCTGAGGGAGTCAGCAGGGGTCAGATCATGGAGGGTCTGATAAGCCAGGGGAAAGCTTCGAAATTTTATTCCAAGTGCAACAGAGAGCCATTGAGGATTTTAGAAAAATGAGATTATCTGATCAATATCTTTCTAAATCTTTCCTGATGCTCTGTTAAAATGGATTAGAGGAGGGCAAATTTGGAAAGCAGGTACAGCTACTATAGCATTTCAGCAATACATGAAAGGCAGCTCAGCCCCGGGCAGTAGCCTGGGGCAGTAGCAGTGGGGTCAGAACCTGAAGAACAGGCCCTAGATAGATTTTGCAGAAAGAACCAATAAGACTCACTGTTAGACTAGATGTGGGGCGGAAGGCAAAGGGAGAAGTTGATGCCACCTGGTTACTTATCTTTAAAGGCGGGTGGGTTATGGGCTGTTTACTGAAATGGAAAAGCCTGCAGAGGGTCACATTCAGGGCGTGCAGTCAGGGTTCTGTTCATTCATATAAAGTCTTCATACCTGTGAGATACCCAGAACACTGCAAATCAGCTGGGTGGTTGGATAGAGGCTGGGGCTACTTAAAATCATGAGAATAAACATGATGTATATTTAAGATGTACGGGTTTATAAACTAATGCTTGATTTTGAAAATCAGAAGAAAGAATGAGAGCTTGGCAGGGAAGTAAATAGAAGAGAGTCCGGGGAGCGAATGGGGCTGAGGACAGAGCCCTGGGATTCACCAACATTTGAATGAAGGAGTTGTTCCCAAAGATGACTGAGAAGGGCTAACCAGAG
The DNA here is from genome assembly GCF_040802235.1 of Manis javanica. Lineage (NCBI taxonomy): Eukaryota > Metazoa > Chordata > Mammalia > Pholidota > Manidae > Manis > Manis javanica. Next base: position 30,009,246 of record NC_133160.1, on the reverse strand, counting down.
GGGGAAGAAGAAAACCAGGGGAAGCCAAGAGAGGATCCTGGCTCTAGGAGGGAAGATTAACAGGACTGAGGCCGGTCAAGGAAGATCTGCTTGTGGGGACGTGGAAATCACTGGAGACCCTGACTGGGGAAGTTCGAGTGAAGTAGTGGGACTGGAGCCAGATCAAGTGGGCTGAAGAACCGGAGGGATGTGCTCCAGAGAAGAAGGTGCAGACGGCTCTATGGAGAAGTTTTGCTTTGAAGAGATGTGGGAAGTGGGTCTGTAGCTGGGCAAGAGTGAGGGATGAAGGCAAAGAAGAGGATATATAGGGGTAAGAACGTGCTAAAGCATGTTCTTAGACTCCTGTGATGATCCAGGGGGAAAGAAGCCACTTCTAACGCTGGAGAAAGGGTAAGTAACAGAACAGAGGACAGTGCCGACCACCGTGGAAGCAGGAACTGGGGTGCTTCCTTCCCCTTAACAAGAGGGAAGGGGGCAAGGGCAGCAGAATGCAGGGGTGTGGGTCGACTTCACTGAACACACTTTCAGATGCACACCCACCCATCCCTCCATTCGTGCCACTCCAACGACCCTCAGGGCACCTGCCCTTTTCCTGCTTGCTCCAAACACCAACAAGTTCCCATCCGCAACTCCCCACCCCCCACCCAGCCCCGGACTGGCAGGGGATGTGTCACCACCAGCAGGTTCTGCAAACAACCTGTGGGTACCTCTCACCATTCATGCTAGCCACTGCACTTATCTCATCAGGCTGTGCCCCTTCCTGCCAGCTGCTAAGGGGTCCACGGCCCGGTCACCTGCTCCAGCAAAGCCCCAGCCCCCACCCCACAGCGGTGACCTCCCTCAGCCCCTCCCCCCAAAGTGAGCACTCCACACACCCTAACCCTTTCCGAGCCTGACTCTCGCAAAGGCCGGCGCGGCCGCTGAACCCCTAGCTGGCCCTTCGTAAAGAACTGCTCCCCACCTTGTCCCCGGTCCCCGGAGAGCACCTGGACGCCCGGAGGGAGGACGGCCCAGCCTCTCTCAGTGTCCCGGCCATCGCCCCTCAGCCTTTTCTTCTCTTCCCCAGCGCCCACCTTCTGGGCCGCCCGAGTAGTCGCTGGGCGCCCGCGCCGGCTTTGTCTGCGCCCACAGGGCTCCCCCACGCCGCACGCAGCCCGCGGGGTCCTCCACCTCCGCGCGCTCGCCCGGGCCCCCCGCCACCCCGCCAGACCGCCGCTTCCCGACGCGAGCGAGAGGGGCGCGGCGCCCACCACTCTCCGCGAGCCTCGGGGAACGCCGTGCACCCCAGCCTCCGAGCCGCGAACAGCGCCGGCCGCCGGAGCCCCACGCCTGCGAGCCCGCGGAGCCGCTGCGGGCCCCTCGCCTTCCCGCGGCGGCCGCAGCCCCGCCTGCGCCCGAGCCAGGGCCGGGGGCCCGGGGGCCCGGGGCCGGGGGCTGGGGACCGGAGAGCGGGCGCGCGGTACCTTTCCCTGCTTAGCCGGGGAAGTGAGTCTGCCGCGAGCGGCGCTCCAGCCTCGGTCCCTCCGCCTCCCCTCCTCCTCCAAGCGCCTGGCTTCCTCCTCCAGCCGCCGCCGGGACCTAGGGGCCCGAGCCAGCCGCCGCGGCCTGTGTGGAGCCCCGCTCCGCCTCGCGTCCCCGGCCCACCCCGCCCGGCCCGCTCGGGCCCGGCCCCCGCTCCGCCTCGAGGCGGGGAAGCGCCGAGCTCCTCCCCAAGCCCGCCCCGCCGGGAGCAGGGAAGCTGAAGCCCCGGGGTTAAGTACCGCGGTGGCCCTGCCTCCGGACCCCGGGCCCAGGGCTCCCTACTGGCACCCCACAGGGCCTCCTTAAGCTGGGCTCCAGACGTCCCCACATCCCCGCAGCCATCCGGCCCTTCCCGCCCTAGGGTGGACTCAACGTAGGGCAGAGGCGGCCCGAGAGGCAACGATCAGCCAGGATGCGCGGGCCTCAGTTTACCCGCCGAGTTTGGAACCATTCTTTCGAAAGAAAGGGAGCCCCTCTCTCCACCTGAAACCCTCCACGGGATCTCAATTGGGATCAGGGGGCTCATCCCCAGGGGTCACCTCCAATCTCATTTTCTCCCCAACAGTGATGCAGCCACCCCATCTGTGCCTGAGACCTCTGATTGTCAACCTCAAATCCTCAAAAGAAGGGGCATTGCTAGGGTGCCTAAATGGTTTTCTTGGCTTCACTGGAGATGGATGGTAATTATAGATTTGCTTTGTTTATGTCACCGTATTCCTATTATGTTAATATGTGTGTGCAAATTAGTTAGTAGTTTAAAACCTATACATACTTAAGGTACTCTACAAGAAGATATGTCAAAGAAATAATCAATCCTCCATGTTTCCTTCCATATGCTACATCTGTAGCTTTTCTTCTTTCTTCCTAATTACAACCCTCAAATAGAATTCGTGCCTCATATCGAATTTACCGAGTATCATAATTCCTCCAGGTGGTAAAGATACCTCGAGACAAGTGCTGGGCATAGAAGCCACAGGGCATAAATCTGCAAAGAAGTAAAAAGCTAACCTTTTCAAACAATATGGCTTCTCTCTCACTTACCAACTTTACATTTCCCTGTATGGCCCCGGAAGATGACTGGTTAGCCAGAGACGGGTAAGATTCCTCAAGGGAGGAACAACCTAAGACAGGCACAGTCGCAGAGGGGCCATCAGGTGAGAATTTGGCGATCAACAGGGGTGAGGCTCAGAACCTCACCCCCCCTGCTTTGAGAGAAATCTTCTGCATCCGTGGATGTTTTGCTGCCCTTGTCTAGCCTGGATTAATACTTAGTCCATAGGCACACACCTGATCATCTGATCATCTACATTTGCCCTCTTACAGCACTAAACTATGTTTTTTCTACCTTTATCTTGCATCTACCTACCACTTCAGCATTTTATTAAAAATAAAAATAATAATAATAATAAAGGGAGAAATGTGGAATCAACATATAAATCAAGTACAAAAATCAAACGAATATTCATATTTGACCTGATTGTTTATAGGTCATAATGCGTGATCAAAACCGAAAGTTTCTGTGATGAATGCCCTTGTACTGTTCACCATGTAAGAATTTACTCACTATGTAAGAATTCGTTCACCATGTAATAACTTGTTCGTTATGCTTCAGAAGATTGGAGACTGACGAGAATTAGACTTGAGATGGATTAATGATTGTACATTGAGCATTGACCCCCCCTATACTGAATTTTATTGTTGTTAACAACCATTTGATCAATAAATAGGAGAGATGCCCTCTCAAAAAAAAAAAAAAAAAAAGAAGGGGCATTGTGGGAGCTTGGGGGAGGGGAGTGACTCAAATCGGCACAGCCTGTCCCTTCGCAGCCGATGGTACCCACTACCTCATCCTTGATTTAATAAAAACCAAAGCACATATAAGTGTAGGGGTCCCTTTTTTCTTTTTTCAATAATTATTTCAAAATTATTTGTTCGTTTTCCATTTGAGATTCTGCAAGCACTGCTCTGGTCCCCTGTACAGTTTCTCATTTGTTCTAGTGTGGGGGCAGGGGCAGGGAGCAGAGGGATGTTTGGTCTCTGACAATTTCATTCTATTTAACACTATGAGCATCTCCAGGGCCTCTGGGGCTTATAGAGACCCAGTCCAAGGGGGAGAGGCCTTCAGAGGAAGCCAGGCCCCTGCCCTGAACTGTTTTTCAGACTGAGGAGGGCACCTTACTTCACCTCTATCCCTCAGGGGACCCACCAGGCCCCAGGGCACAGCATAGGTCTGCATGGGTTCAGAGGCCAGGAGGGTAGATGAGCCTCTGCAGAAATGGGATTTGATGCTCCCCTGCAGGAGTGACATGCTTTGAGGTAGGCTACAGAGCAGGGACATGATGAATTTCATATATGGCTTCTCAGTAGAAAAGGCCTTATCATTGCCCAAGCAATTCCTACCACCTAAAAGCCTTTCTATCCCCTCCTAACAAACCACTATGTCCCCTTGGAGTGAAGTGATGAGTTAAATGTCATACCCTCTTCTATGAATCCTCTCTTACCACCAAGGAAACAGAATATTTACAGGTGGACTTTCAATATTAGAACTGCTAGGTTTGAATTCTGCCTCACTGTAGCCTTTCTGTGCTTTCCTTACCTTATCTGTAAAATAGGGTTAATAAATAATACCTACTCTAAAGAGTCGTATTGAATAAGAATATTAATATGGACTTGATGAGTTATAAATGATGAGAAACTATCAAATTGGTTTGGTGTAAGCAAATTGGAAACTTGTATGTTCATATAACAGAAGACTCCAATTACCATTGACCAACCCAGGTGCCAAGAGGCTCAGAAACTATCATCAAGACTTCACCTTCCTCTCCTCACCTCTCATCTCTGTTGCTTGCAGTAGCAAGATGGTGGCCAGCAGCTCTAAGCTCCACCCTCACAGCCCAAGTCCTCTTTCAGCAAAAAAGCCAGGTTACACCAAGTTGGCTCTGACCGGGTCACATATCATTGTTTGGGCCTGAATTGCATGCCCAACCCTGGACTCGGTGAGGAAGGGTGACATCAGGGCACTGCTTACAATTAGAAGGTGAATGGGCCCAGAGCTGGGTACCAAGCACACAGAAAGTTCACAAAATACATTGGCCATTGTTGAGGACGTTCATCATGTTTTGGGTGTGCCCCGTACCTTTTGAACATCCTCCTATCTTTGAAGAACTTTCCATGTCATGAATGCTGCATACCCTACTCCAAAGCCAGAAACACTCTTTCCCAGTCTCCTTTGCAGCTAGAGGGCTGGCATCATCCAGGTCCTCCTACCAGATGCACCACTGAAGATTTTTAGGTGGAAATGAAAAGTGTGAGGAGACAGGGATCACCCAGAATCCATTCAAGAGGATGCTCAACCCTCACAACAACAAGGTGGTCCTGGAGGCATCTGGCTTTAGAGACCACAGCAGCAGACACACTGGACAACTTGCCAAAGGACATTGCAGCTGTCTGTTGCTACATAACAAACCACACTCAAACTTAGTGCTTAAACAACAAGGATTTCTTATTTCTTACAACTCTTTTCATTGACTGGGCTCAGCTAGAGAGTTCTTCTGCTGCATGTGATATTGGCTAGGGACAGCAGCTGGAAGCTTAGCTGGGGCTGCTTCTCCCTCCATGTGCTCTAGAATAGCTGAGGCTTCCTTACAACAGCACAGCCTGGCTTCCCTCTGGGGGTGAAAATGGAAGCTTCCAGGCATCTTAAGACCCAGGGCCAGAACTGCCAATTCATTACTTCTGCCACATTCATTCTGTTGGCTACAGAAAAGCAGAAAGTGAAGCCCAGATTCAGGGGAGGATAAATTGACTCCATGTCTTGATAGGAAGAATGGAGTGTTGTGTTTACTAGGGCTGCTGCAACAAAGTCCCATTGGATGGCTTAGTCAACAGAAATGTATTGTCTCACAGTCCTAGAGGCTGAAGTCCAAGATCAAGGCATCAGCAGGGTTAATTCTTTTGATGAAGGAGAATCTGATCCATCACTCCCTCCTGGCTTCTGACAGTTTGCTGGCAATCTTGCACTTGGAGATGCATCACACCAGTCTCTGCCTTCATCCCTTCATCTTCTTCAAATGAGTTCTCCCTCTGTGTATATACCTATCTCTGTGCTGAAACTTCCCAGTCCTATAAGGATACCAGTGGATCAGGGCTCACCTTAATCACTTCACTTCAACTTCCTTCCTCTGTAAAACCCCTATGTCCGAATATATTTCATTCCGAGGTACTAGGGGTTAGGATTCTAACATATCTCCAACATACCTAGCATGTCCTTGGGGAGACACAATTCAACCAATAACAAGTGTGCATACAGATACAGAAGGAATCCTTGGTAGCCATCTTTGCAGATAATGTACCATAAAGCAGAACCCCAGGAATACCTCTCTCTTATCTTTGAGAATAGATTCTTGGGGTAGGCAGGTTCAACTAGGGCCTGGAACTTTCAATGCTCCTTACAAATCATACCACCACCACCAGGAGCCTTGGTTATAAACTTTCCAATCCCCTCAAGGGGGCCCTTAGAGACTGATTGTGCAAAGTGGATTTTATCTAAGAAGTTTCCTCATTGTTTCCCCCCAGAACACCAAGGGGAAGGTCAGGTTCAGGCCCCTGACCAAACGTGAGGCTTTGAGAAAGTTTGGTGGACTCCCTTTTGTCATCCTTAGAGCAAGGGTAATGATAAAATCCTGTCTCTCAAGGTGTGGTGAGGATTAAAAAGAATAAAGGGTGTGAAAAATGATGTCCAAGCCATCAGGCCCCTTCCAGGTGCCAGCAATTATTAACATCTGTCTCCACCACATCTATACAGCTGAATTAGACTCCATTTTGTGTTGAAACATTGATCACAGTTAGACTTCACACATGTTGAACACTTTACAAAGCACTTCCATACTCACCACCACAGGGAGTTGGGTTGCCCTGTGTTATGATTGGAAAGTAACAAAGAAAGGCTTTAAGAAGTATATTAGTTACAGTAACAAAGAGACACAAAAATATAGTGGTTCAAACATAATAGAAATTCATATCTTACCCACATAATAAAGAGGTATTTCCATTTTGTAATGGCTTTCCTTCACATAGTGATTCAAAGATCCAAGCTCATTCCAAATGTGTGCCTCCATCAACCATTAGGGTCTGGTAGTCACCTGCACAAAACCAGGAGCAGGAGAAAACCTTAGCTTGAGAAATGACTCACATTTTTTTCCTACTCCCATGCCACTGGCCAAAACCAGTCATCTGGTCACACTTAACTACAAGGAAGTCTGGGAAATGTGCTCTAGCTACGAGCACAGGAAGAGTAGGAAAGGATTTTTGGTGAATAGGCAGCAGTATCTGCCATGAGTGAGTTTATACTGTTCTAGAAGGGATGTATCCCCAAGGAAGTGTCACTCCTGGTTGGAGGATATAGTGGGTTGACTTACTGGTCACAATTTTTCACTTCCCAGAGTGATATTTTGCATCCACATTCTTGCCATGGACTCATAGAGTTTGAGTATATTTTCCCACCCACTGATGGGCTTGACCCATGTGGCTTTCTCTGGCCAAATGGAGTAGTAGTGGTAGTGTCTCAGTTTTGAGAGTTTCTGCTCAGCTTTAAGAGTTCCTGCATGTTTCACTTCCTTCTTATGCTTTCATCACCTCCATTAGACATGCTCCCCTGGATAACTACTGCCTGTCATCCTGGTGCCACAGAATGAATACGCAAGGAGCAGACAAGAGCTCAACCCAGAACCTTGAACAAAACTCACCCAGACCATTATCTTGAAACATCCAGTCCAAGTCTAGACCAGCCAACACCCCTCCAACTTACAGATGCATGAGATCAGCAGAGCCATCCCAGCCAACCCATATACACAGGAGAAATAGAAACTAATTGTATGACACTGAGGTTTCATGGTTGTTATTTACACAGCACTGTTGCAGCAACTGATAGAGACAACCCTCACTCACCCAGCCTTTATGGGTGATGTCATAAATTATGTCAATTCCATCTAATCCAATTGCAGAAAGAGAAAACAAGAGTACCTGGCTCAAAGCCAGACCTGAATGGCCATGGAGTAAATGAATATTACATCTGAGGTCAGGTTCACCCTCTGTACTTCCTCTTGTCCTCTCCACGTATCCTCACTGGTGTCCTTAGGTTTCTCCACCAGGACAGGAGTCCCTGATATTTAAATCTTGGTAATCCTTGGTTTACTGTATGGTTGTCCCAATAGAACAGTGATGTGCCGATGAAAGGACACTAAAAGGTACAGGCAGACGATGCAACTTCCAGTACTGTGGGTGAGACTCCAACTTAGCACGCCCAAGAGTGGGAGATGTTGCAGCAGACTCTGATGACCAGACTAGCACCTGCAGCCTTCAGGTTCCCACTGAAGGAAGCCAGCTGCTGCTGGGACCACCCCATCAAGCTGAGGCTCCTAACAGGTACACTAGAGCCAGACTTGTCAGACTGCAAATGAAGAATCTGGAGACCCTGTTGAAAAGGCAGGTTCTGACTCAGCAGGCCTGGGGTGGGGCCTGAGATTCTGCAGCTCTAATAAGCTCCCAGATGAGGCCGATGCTGTTGGTCCTCAGGCCAGACTTTGAGTAGCAAAGCTCCAAAGCAATGCCATCAACCTCAGCTGCACATTGGAATAACCTGGAAGCTTTAAAAGCACTGATGTCTCAGTCCCACCCCCAAAGGGTCTGATGCAGGGAGTCTGCGGTACACGTGGGCATTCTGCCTATTCTAGTGTACAGCCACTGCTCTAAAAGCACCCTTGGTTGGTACCCTCTTGGCTCCTCCACACTTTTCTGGAGGCTCTGACTCTCTTCCTGCCTTTATCTTGCCAAGTAAGGGAAAATTTTTTAACTAATTCCCATTTGGTAAAAAAAAAAAGACAATCAATCATATCAAAAAAGCAAAATAGAAAGGCACAAGTGGAGTCCTTTAAACTGAACAGATGTGACCTTTGGAAAATCTCACTGCCTATTTCCCCATTTACTTGTGCCCGGTGCAAAACACCAGGACTACATGTGTGGCCCAGATCCTCCTTCCATCCACCTGGACAGTCTGCCATTCAGGATGAGCAGGATCTTAATTAATCCACAATCAGATGTAAACAGGGGGGAGATGTTTGCTTTTTAACCAGGATAATTTAGTGTCTGTTTTATGGCAAAACAAGGATAGACAAATGGCCGGTTAGCTCAGTTGGTTAGAGCATGGTGCTAATAATAAAACAAGGATAGAAAGATGGAGATGAGCTTAGACTTGAAGTTTTTTAAAGTGAAATCCCAGACTTCCAAGTAACTCAGGATTAGCTACTGATGGCCTCAGGCTGGGGGTGAGGGGCCTACATTTGGGAAGCTTGGAGGGTAGCCAGATTTAGCAAATAAAAATATAGGACACCCAGTTCAATCCGAATTTCAGACAATTTCTTAAGTAGAAGCATGGGCTTGTCACACAGCTGTGAGTGGCAGAGTCGGGCCCACCAAGCCCAGGTCTGTCTGGCTCTTCACCAAACATGGCATGCAATCTCGCCTTGAAGCAGACTCTTATGACCTCAAGAATTCCAAGAACCTCGTCGAGGCATCAAAGGGCATCCACCTACACTCTCAGCTTCTGTGAGTTTTTTTCGTTTCTTGGCTTTTATGTTTGGCATCTTTGTCTGCTAAGGCCCTTGTGCTCAGAGTTTAGGAGTCAGGTCCCAGGAAGCATATAGAAAACAGAGAACCTCATCTTCTTGGCCTTGGTTCCTCCATGCCTCTATTTAACGGTCCACGACCACCACCACCTACACTCCCAGATCTGGCTTTTCCCCTGCCCCTTTCCCTGCTCATAGCACCAAGCCCTGGAAACCTGGACCATCTCCAGCCTACCCCTCAACAGTACCACTGCGCAAGATTTGGGGATACCAAGGAAAACACACTAAAACGTGCAGCTCTAATCACTTGAATTAGGAGGGAGGGGCCCAAGCAGGAGATGCTGAGCAGAGAGGGGATGTGGTAAAGGGTGACCCATTTCACAAGCCCTTTGCCTTCTCTGGTCCTAACTCCCCCGTGTGAAAATGAGAGCTCCGAGCAAAATGCCTTCTAACATTGATCCCTGTGGGCCCTGCCCTTCTCACTTCTGAGACCTCCCAGCTCTTTAAGGAGCTGTGCACTGTGCACTCAGCTTCAGTCAGGAGATTGTCTCTGAGCCCTGAGTCTGTGCCAAGCATGCTGGGCCATGAACGTCAGCAGCAGAGGAGGTGACCTCAGCCCAGCTGGCTATGCCACATCAGACATCAGAGCAGAACAGCCCAGGACCTCCTGGCTCTCATGGAGCAGACTAACCTGGTCATGGCTGAGTGTCTGCCTGTGCGTGTCAGCATCTGGGTCCCCACCCCACCCTGGGGGGCTGTGGCAGATGGCCTCACTGACCACAGCCACTGTGTCAGCGACAAGTAAACAGGATGGGTTGATTGCTGCCATCATAAGCAGATGGATGCCAGTCACCATCTAAACAGGAAAGAAAACACTCAACCCACAGGGAGGGGAGCCTCCACTATGCTGATGTAGGAGAGACGGTGGGAGGAGAGAAAAGGGTTGGGGAGAAGACAAAGAGAGACAAAGATGGATAGAGACAGAGCAGGGAGGCAGTGAAGGAGACAGAGAAAGAAGAAAGTGAGAACCAGCAACTCAGGCAGTACCAAGCATGCTCTCAGCCTGCTGTGTTTCTACCAGCTGCTCTGGGCCCCCAACAGTGCTCCCAGGCGCCCCTACCTGCCAAAGTCCCTTGCCTCTAGCCAGCCTCCCCATGGCTGAGCTCCTGCCCCTCCTCCCATGGAGGCCTCCCCACCCCCTGCAGGCTCTGCTCAGGATACAGCTTGTGCAATAAATCTGCAAAGATGGACCGCCCCTAGGGTTCCCTTCCTCTTGTTCAGGAAAGCTCCAAAGTGTTTCTCCACCCAGATATACTCCCTGAGGGCTCCTCTTCTTTTGGGCTGCTACTGAGTCTACTGCGTGGTAGGATACACAGTTTCTCCCATTTTCAAATAGAGACGCTGGGTCCTTTGTGGGTCCATCCAAAGCCACCAGCAAATGAGGAACAAATTTAGCCTCTTGCACCTTAGCCTTTCAACGCCCATCCTCCTCCCTGGGCCACTTATGGCTGATCTTCCTGGGCCGGCCTCCCCCATCTCGATGGCCATGAGTCTAGATAGGAGCACCCGAGAACAGTGACTCAGGTAGGGGGAGGCTGGGGCTGCCAACTTCCTGGGAGGAGCACTTACCCATTAAACAGACCATCCTCTGAGTCACGGGAGGACTGCGAGATGCTGGAGGTTGGAAGAAGCTGACTCATCCTTGTCTATTTCAGCTGAGAAGGAAAAGGCCTACACATAGGAGAATGGCCAGTTCATCGTTGTTTCCCCACAGACTTGAAAACTGGAAAGGAGCCATGTGGAAAGATGGGGCAGTCCTCAGAGAAGGTCCTTGTGACAACACCAGAAGACATGACCTGGGGAGAGAAGGAAAATCCAGGGTCTTTTCAAAACACCGCGAGCAAGAAACTCAATATTCAAATTCAGACTCTGGGGGAAAAAAAAAAAAAAAAGCACGTGTGAAGGGATGTTGTTTGCCTTGCGAAATAATCTTTCATTAGAAAGCTTAGAGTTCCTTTAAATGTCATTCTGGTTTTGGCAGTTTCCGGGGTTTGCTTATAGATCTGTCTCTAGTTAAGAGAGAAGACACACCCGGTGCTCACAGCCCTGGGAACTTCTGCCCCGAGAAGGGCAGCCCTTCGCACATAAGTTGCAGGCCATCCCCAACGCCCTTGATTCCTTCACTCTAGTTCAGAGCTTCTCAAGCTTTCAGAATCACCTGGAAGACTTGTGAAAAACACAGAGGAGGGGGCCCCTGCCCCAGAGCTTCTGATTCAATAGGTCTCGAGTGGTGCCTGGGCATTTGCATTTTTAACAAGTTCCCGGGTGATGCTCCTGCTGCTGGTCACAGCTGAGTTGGACCCACCTGCCCGAGCTTGCCCACTGCCAGGGAAGGTCACTCAGCCTTGTCACAGGTCTCCCTTTATACTCCACGGCGCAGTCTGCCTTGTCCTCCGGGCCCACCACACTTCCACGAGCGTCCCTTTCCCACTCTCCACTCTGACTTGTTTACCCCTTCTATGCCTTCAAACATCCAACACCCCCACATTGCCCAGCTCAGAGGGTAAGGAAACAGATGCTGTCTTCTTTCCACCACCCAATCTGCAGACCCCCCGGGGTCTTCTCTCTCCATCTCCTCAGAGACAAAGGTGTTCCGCTCCCACCCCAAAGCCATTCACACCACTGTGTCCTCCTCCTGTTTCTTCCCCTAGTCCCTCTCTTAAGGGAATAGTGGACCATTCCCACAAGCAAGCCAGCATTTTTCCAGTGCCTCTCATCGTTAAAAAGGGTGGGGCCTACCCTAGATTCCTTATCTGCCTCCAGCTACCCCACCTAATATTCCCAGCAAAGCTTCTTCAAAGGCTTAAAAATAGTTCCCATCATTCCCATCACCACAATTCCCTTCCCACCCACTTGAGGACGCTGCCCTGCTTATCCCTCTGCTGAAATGCCGACGACTCCTGCGGTGCCAAATCCCCTGGTCCCCACCTCAGCCAGACTCTCAGAAACATGCAAGACAGATGACCACTGCATCCTGCTGGGCAGGCTTTCTGTTCCGAGCTTCTTCAGTCCACCCTCTCCTGGTTTTCCTCCTACCTCACTGGGTGTGCCTCTTCTGAGTGTTGGAGGGCTCTGGGCTTGGAAATGACCGCTCTCTCTAGCCCTCCAGCTCCATCATGGCGTCTGCTAAATCTGCCTCTACCGCCCATGATTGCTCCCCTGACCTTGGATTGTTACTCACCAAGGTGTTACTCACCTTGGATGTCTTTGACCATCTCAAACTCAGCATGCCCAAAATATAAATCTTGCTTACTCAGATTTTCTGTCATCAGAAAATTTACATTTTTAAACACACAGTTCAGTGGCTTTAAGTACATTCACAAGGTCTTGCTGTCCTCACCCATGTGCATTTGCAGAACTTTTGCATCATCCTAAACTGAAACTCTGTACGCATTAAATGATAACACCCCCTTGCCCCCACCACCCTCAGCCACTGGGAACCAGTATCCTGCTTTCTGTCTCTATGAATTTATTTATTATAGGTACCTCATATGAGTGGAATCATGCAATATTTGTCTTTTCGAATCTGCCTGCCAGACTTTTCCCCCCTTGAGTTCCACCATCCCCTGATTGTCCAAGAATCCTCCCCGGCAAATAAAATTGGTGGCTGCAAGCCTGCTCCAGAAGTTTCCTGACATGCTCTTGGATTTTCTTTTCCAGGTATTTCTGTTTTGTTATTTAGAATTTTGAATATAGAAAATAAAGTATTTTGAATATACAAAATAAAACACTCCTTCTCATATTTGATCATTGTTAACATTTTATGTCCATTGCTTTATTTTTAAATACAAAAAATAAGGCATCATAATTCAAATCTTAATCTCCACCCCTAAAAGCATCATTCAATAGATGAATATGAATCATCTAGCCAATTTTTATAGTGTACACATATACTACATTTAATCTAATCTGAGCACCATCAATTATACGATGTGCTATCATTTTAAACCCTACTTAAAAAGAAAAACAAACACCAATTAAACTATGAATAATGCTTTCTAATCTTAGATTTTTATTTAATATGTATTGAAAGAGCTTCTTTAGACTTATTTAGATAAATATTTTATCATACCATATTTCATCAAATCTAAAATGCTACACATTTTAAGATGCATTCTGATGAAAAGATCTAAAAAAAATATGTGTCTTAGGATCAATGAATTATGGCTTATCACTCTCGTGTAGACATAAGAAGGAAATTTCAAGGAAAAGAGAACTGGCCAAGTATTCCTAAAACTTCACATCTAAAGTTCAATGGTTCTGCATTAATTTTTTATATTAATAGACTTTTTTAAATGAAAGAAAAAATTGAGCAAAAAGTTTAAGCACAAAGAGTTCTTATATGCCTCCTTGCCTTCCCTCCCAATTTTCCTTATTTTTGAAAACTTGCATTATTGTGATACATTTCTTATAATTAATGTGCCAATATTGATGCATTTCTATTAACTAAAGTTCATAGTTTACATTAGGGTTCACTCATGTTGTACATTTTATGGGTTTGACAAATGTATAATGACACATGTCCACTATTATCATACAGAAGAATAGTCTTACTGCCCTAAAAATTCTCTGTGCTCCACCAGTCCACCTCTCTCCCCCCAAGCCCTGGCAACTACTGATCTTTTTACTGTTTCCATAGTTATGCCTTTTCCATAATGTCATATAGATGGAATCATACCATATGTTGCCTTTCGGATTGGCTCCTTCCACTTAGCCTAAATAGCTAATTCATCCTCAAATTGTCTTGTAACATCAAGGGATGCCAGTGTCTGGTCATACCACCAAATCACTATACTTTTTGACAAACTTATTCTACTTTTTAACAATTTAAAATTTTTTACCTTACTCGAACACAAATGCCCTGAGGTGGGTTGGGGTTATCCTGAATCCTCGTATGAATAAGAAGAGGAAATTTAAGGTGGAGGAGAGAAAGGTCAGATGTGTTCATCTTATCCAATTCTTCTTAGTAAAGTAGGTAGAAGGTTCATCTGGTAAAGGAGAGACAGGACTGGAAGAAATGGTTCTGGAAATCTGACATGACAATAACCAATGCTTTGGGTATATGTGTGGATGTGTTTGTCCACAAATGAACAGCATTTATTTCCATGTCAAAGAGAATGAGATTGTAAAATACCCTGAGGGTGCATGATTTTCTCTTCTTTTTTTAAAAGGTATAAAGTACAAACAGTAGTACTTACCCTTGGTATTATAAAGGTCTGCAAGTTTTGAAAAACTCATGCAGTTGTGTTATCACCACCCATAATCAATATATACAACAGTCCCTTCTAAAATATTCCCTCATGCTCTTTAGTAGTCAACCCCTCCCCTTCCCCTAGCCTCTGGAAACTACTGATCTGTTTTCTGTCCCTATAATTTTGCTTCTTCTGAAATAAATGGAATCATACAATGTGTAGCCTTTTGAATCTGGCTTCTTTCTCTTAGTCAAATGCATTTGAGATTCATCCATGTTGTATATTATTTGTAGTTCACTCCTCATTATTGCTGAGTAGTATTCCATTATATGGATACACCAGAGTTGATCCATTCACTAGTTGAAGGACATTTGGGCTATTTCTTGTTTGGGAGATTATGAATAAAACTGCTATAAACATTTGCATACAGATTTATGTGCAGATATAAGTTCTTATTTCACTTGAATAAATCCCCAGAAGTTGGATGGCTGGGTTATATGGCAGATGTATAGTGACATTTCATAATTTTAATTTGCATTTTCATAATGACTAATGATGTTGAGCATCATCTCATCAAGTGTTTTTTTGGTCATCTTTATATCTTCTTTTGCAACATGTCTGTTCAAATCCTTCACCCATTTTTTATAGGGCTGTTTGTTTTATCACTGCCTTGACAGTTCTTTTTGTAATCCAGTTTTTAGACAGGAGAAGAGCCTAGAAATGATTCCATCATGTGTTTCCTCTAAACCATATTTTTCTGTCTGTGGTTTCCATCACATATTCCAAAATAAAGGTAGTCTTAGTCTTTCTGGTGACTGGAAATACTCTGGCCTTGAAATTACTTTCTTCTCAACCTCCTAAAGCATTTGGTAATAGTTCTTTTATTTTCCATTTCAGATGGAGCTCTGAAGAATTGAGCAAGTGGCAAAGCCATAAAAAGGGAATGTGTCTGATGCTGGAAGGTGAATATAATGGAAAAACATAAACACATGTACTTTTCTTTCTTTATTTGCTTTTCATGTATTTTTTTGCATCTCAGCCTTTTCATCTGAGTTCATTTTCCTTCTATCTACTGAAAACAGTTAAGTTCTGCTGGGGATCCACTCATAATTTAGGTTTATCTGTTGTATGGAAATGCCTTTATTTCACCCTTAGTAAAATATATTTTAGCTGGGTATAGAATTCTATGGATTTTTTTTTCCCAACAGGTTGAAAATATCATTCCACTTTCTTCTCATTTCCATTGCCAACTAACTAAAAGTTATCAAGTTTTTCCCCCTCTGGCTGCTCTTAAATTTTTTTTCATTGCTTTGGTCCTCTCTTTAGGAAAAGTTTCACTATAATGCGTTTAGGTATAGATTTCTTTTCATGTAGACTCTTTGGAATTGAGTTTCTTGAATCTATGGATTGGTATCTTTCTATAGTTTCCAAAATTTTTCAGCCATTATCTCTTCAAATATTGCCTCTGTTCTCATCTTCTCTCTCATCCTTTAACTTCTGGAACTTAGATTACAAATATATTAGAATTTGTCATTGTGTTCTCTCAGTCTCTGGCCCTCCTATCTGTATTTCCTTTCTTTTTGTCTCTTAAACTTATAATCTTACTGTTCAAATGCCCACAAAATGCATCAAGCTAATGTACTAGGTGGATTGGTTGCCCAGGGCACCTGTGCATCTAGGCCAGATGCCTTTTAGATAATCCTCCACTGGCCCAGCCATTCAATATTTTATGCAGCCACAAGAACACCTTTGGAGAAAATTTCACTCTTATAAATCACTTCATAGTTTCAAAATCCTGCTATCTTTATATAGGTATCTTCAACTCCCTCTTTCACTCTCATAAGTACTCTATTTTGGAAATTAAACTACATGAAAACCTCATTCATATTAAATATGATGACATCTTTTGTTAAGCAGCAGCTATATATGACATCACAGTGATGTGCTTATTTTGGTAACCTGTGCTTGATATGAATTTCTTCAGTGCTTTTAGAATTGACAGTACAATTTTGATGTTTCATTTTTCCCTAATTGAATTACATCACTAGAAATTAAACAGCTTCTTTTCAAAGTCAGCAAAAACTTCTGAGAAACTAATTTTCAAACCTTTAGTAAAAGTTCCCACATGACACATCAATCACACCAGCCTCTCATTGTTTTGAAATGTATTTCATCAAATTTGAAGGGTTAGGGAATTCCTTCTGCTTGTACTTCCATTGCTTGGTGAGTGACAGACAAGCTTTCTGGCCATAATGCAGTTTCATCTACTTATGGGTATCATTATTTTATATCATAAAATCCCTGGTTGTTGCTTTGCAAGAAAAAAATAATAATTTCTTCAACATCACGTATAGGCATATCTTATTTTATTGCATCTCATTTTATTGCACTTGCACTTGGTGTCTCTGTGTCACATTTTGTCAATTCCCAGAATATTTCAAACATATTCATTATTATTATTATTATTATTATTATTATTATTATTATTATATGTATTATGATTTCCTCATCAGTGATATTTGATGTTACTATTGTAATTGTTTTTTGGGGGGGCACCACAAACCAGGCCCATACAAGCAGCAAACTTGATAAATGTTGTGTGTGTTTGGAACTGTCCGTTCCCCTGTCTCTCTTCCTCTCATCAGGCCTCTCAATTCCCTGAGACACAGCAGTATTGAAATTAGGCCAGTTGATAACTGTACAATGGCCTCTGAGTGTTCAAATGAAAGGAAGAGTCACACATTTCTCACGTTATGTGAAAGTGAGAAATGATTACTTTTAGTGAGGAACACATGTTGAAAGCTGAGATAGGCCAAAATATAGACTTCTTGTGTCAATCACTTAGCCAAGTTTTAAATAAAAAGGAAATGTTCTTGAAGGAATTTGAAAGCGCTACTCCAGTGAACATATGAATTATAAGAAAATGAAACAGCCTTACTGTTGATGTAGAGAAAGTTTCAGTGGTCCAGATAGATCAAGCCAACCCCGATATTCCCTTAAGCCAAAGCCTAATCCAGAACAAGACCATAACTCTTTTCAATTCTAAGAAAGATGAGAGGGATGAGGAAGCTTCAGAAGAAAAGTTTGAAACCAGCAGAAGTTGGTTCATGAGGCTTAAGGAGAGAAGTCATCTCCATAACAGAAGAGTACAAGGTGAAGCAGCAAGTGCTGATGTAGAAGCTGCAGCAAGTTATCCAGAAGATCTAGCTAAGATAATTCATGAAGATGGCTACACTAAACAACAGATCTCCAATGTAGATGAAACAACCTTATATTGAGAGATGCCACCTAGAACTTTCATAGTTATAGAGGAGAAGTCAATGCCTGGTTTCAAAGGACAGGCTGATTCTCTTGTTAGGGGCTATTGCAACGGGTGACTTTAAGTTGAAGCCTATGCTCATTTACCATTCTGTAAATCTTAGGGCTGTTAAGAATTACACTAAATCTACTCTGCTTGTGCTCTATAAATGGAACAACAACAAAAAAAGTCTGGATGATAACACATCTCTTTACAACATGGTTTACTGAATATTTTAAGCCCACAGTTGAGAACTACTGCTCAGAAAAAAAGAATCCTTTCAGGCTATTACTGCTCATTGACAATGCATCTGGTCACCCAAGAATTCTGATAGAAATGGACAATGAGATTTAAATTATTTTCATGCCTGCTAATATATATGTTCTGCAACCCGTGGACAAAGGAGTAATTTAAACTTCCAAGTCTTATGATTTTACAAATACATTTTCTAAAGCTATTGCTGCCATAGATAATGATTTCTCTGATGGATCTGGCAAAGTAAACTGAAAACCTTCTAGAAAGGATTCACCATTTTAGATACCATTAAGAACATTTGCAATACAGTGGCAAAGTTTGAGAGGATTGACTCCAAATATCAACATTAACAGGAGTTGGAAGAAGTTGATTCTCATGGACAACTCTGAGGGATTCAAGACTTCAGTGGAGGAAGTAACTGCAGATGTAGTAGAAACAGCAAGAGAACTAGAACTAGAAGTGAGCCTGAAGATGTGACTGAATTGCAGCAATCTCATGATTAAACTTTCACAGATTGGGAGTTGCATCTTATGGATAAGCAAAGGAAGTGGCTTCATGAGATGGAAACTATTCCTGGTGAAGATGCTGTGAAGATTGTTGAAATGACAGGAAAGGATTTAAAATACTACATAAACTTAGTTAATAAAACAGTGGCAAAGTTTGAGAGGATTGACTCCAATTTTTAAAGAAGTTCTGCAAGTAAAATACTATCAAACAGTGTCACATGCTACAGAAAAAAATGTTCATGAAAGTAAGAGTCAATCAATGTGGCAAACTTCTTTGCTGTCTTATTTTAAGAAATTGCCACAGCTACCCTAACCTTCAGCAACCACCACCCTAATCAGTCAGCAGCCATCACAATGAGACAAGACCCTTCACCAGCAAAAAGATTATGACTTTTGAAAGTTAAGATGATGACTAGCATTTGGGGGCAATAAAGTGTTTTAAAATTAAGTACATACATTATTTTTTTTTAGATACAATGCTATTGCACGCTTAATAGACTACTTAGGGTACAGTATAAAAATAACTTTTACATGCACTGGGAAATCAAAAAAATTATTTAACTTGATTTATTGTGCTATTCACTTTATTGCAGTGGTCTGGACCAAACCCACAATATCTCCAAGACATGCCTGTAAGTACTCTTGCCCTGCTGCTCTCTTTCTGTATATAGAGTGTACAAAACTTTTCATTTCAGTGCTAATTTAATGTAATATTGTTCAGAAGTATAAAATCTCAGCTCATCAAATGAAATGATGACAATATGAACAACTCTAACCAAATTCATCCCTGCTCAGGCAAGGACTTCATTATAACCCCCACGTGGCCAAAAGCAATCATAAGATACCGCCAATTGTGAATGTATCCCAATAACAGAAATGCTAAAATGTGAGAAAAATGTACATTTTATAATTGATTAAACACAGTAAAACAAAATTTGATAATATTGTAATAAGTTGATGGACCCACATTAGTGGAAATTTTTAACAAACTTCTTTCAATATTTGAGAAATAGATTAAGCATTTTTAAGGAATTCAGGTGATTTGAACAATATTATTCGTAAGCTTGGCCTAAAAGGTACATGCACCCAACAAGAGAAAAAAAATAGCATCACTCTTCTCAAGTACATACATAATATTTACAAAAGTTGACCACATAGTAGACCACAGGGTATTTTACAACAATGGCAAAGAATGAGTATCATAAATGTCCTCTTAATATAAAGTTAATTTATTAAAAATGAAAAAAGATGCATAGTGATAGAAAATGCAGAACTTAAATCTATAAACAACTATAACTATGAGCAGCTTTTTGCTACTAAGCTTTAAAACTTAGATGAAAGAAGCAACTTCCTGGAAAAGAAATCTATCCAAAACTGACTCAAGAAGAAATAGAAAAGCCAAGTCATTTTATAACCATTTTAGAAATTTAGTCAAAAAATTTTAAATCTACCATGAAAAATGAGGTTCTGATGGTTTTATAGGCAGTTTCTTCAAAGCATTCAAGGAACAGGTTATTCCAATCTCATGCTAACTGTATCAGAGAGTAAGAGAACTTGCCCCAATTCATTTTATGAGGTTAGCAAAATCTCGATACCAAAACCAAACAAGAACAAACTGAGAAAGAAATATCACAGACTTCCATCACGTATAAGGCATAGATACAAAAATTCAAAACAAAATTCTACAAAATGTATCCAACGATGTACTTAAAGCAACAATACATCATACCTTGGTTAGATTTAGCTCCAGAATTCGGAAATAATTCAACATTAAAATATATTAAATATTCACCTCATTATTAAACTTTAAAAAATATATGAGACCATCTCAAATAAAAACAAAATGGTTTTTAAATCACACTCAATAAAAATAAGAATTCGGAAGTATCTAGAAACAGATGGGACCTTCATAAACCTGGTAAATAATATCCACCAAAATCATTTTAAAAAATCATACTTAGTGCAAGAAAATTAAATTTTTACCCTTAAAATTCTAGAATAAGGCAAGGAAACCCACTGTCATTGCTTCTATTCACCTTGTACATGAAGTCCTGGCCAGCTTCCTTCTAAAAGTTCAGGAAAACCAACTTCATATAGAAATAAGCAATAGAAATTTATCAAGGCTAAATCCCATATGATGTTATTTTAAGAAAAAAGAGAATGAGGAGCAAAATAGCATTCCAACAGAAAATGAATATGAGCCAGAAAGATGTGCCCACAAAACAGATTTTAAAATGTAATCTACTATATCAAAATGTGCTGAAAGATAATGAGATGATTACATATGGTAGGAAACAGCAAAATAAATCAGAATAGAAAAACTTGGAAATAAGGTGACACCATGCAAGAAAGAATTTTAAATAAACAATCATTTCAGAAATGAAGACTAAAATGAACACAAGTACACTTCTCTTTAAGGGTACAACCAGGTAACTGTACACATCCCTTCCACTCATATTCCACTGGCTTGAATAAATAGCCACATCTAGCTGCAGGGAAATCTGGGAAATGGAGTCACAGCTGAGCAAGCCAGTGCCTCCCAAAAACTTCTGTTACCATGGAATAAAAGGAAAACAGAGAGGATTGAGTACAATTTAATAATCTTTCTAACAGTCTTCCACTTTGGTTATGCAAATTCTTCCACCCATACACAGAAAAAACCCTTGCCCCTTCCCAAGGGAGATGACCCCAAAGTCCTACCCAACGAATGACTCCAGATCAAAGTCCAGGATCTATGGGAGACGTGTGGCTCTGTCCATCAGGTCTGGATAAACTTTTCCGCATTCAGTGACATATAAAATAAAAGGCAAGTCACCTGGCCCTCATCACACATGGAGATTCACGCAAAGCTGGAGTGGAAACAGAATAACTGCAACAAAAGTCTGATTTGAAAACTGAGAACATGGGGAACCAGCCCAGAAGTCAGCTGTCCAAGGTGAGATCAAGCCCACTGGGTGGGCCAGAGTCATGGGGTCATTGCCTTGACAGTGGGATTGGTTCTATGGTTGGTCCACTTAGTTATGCTTATTTCCTCTTTGGCCTTGGCACTGCCCCCCTGGGGATTAATTTTTCTCATTTTAAAATGGATTTTGAAGAAGTTTGCCCTTGGGTTCTGCACAGCTCTCACAGTTGGCTTCTAGTGGTGCAGGTCTGGGACTGCTTTAAGGGTTTCTGACCATTCTTGGAGTTTCTATAGCAATCCAGCCCCTTCAGTTCCCTAGGCTTCAGGTGTATTTATCCAAAATCAATTTGACACTTAGGTAACAGTACTCAAAGAACATCTTTTTTTTCTTTTTCTTTTTTAACATTTGAAACTCTTGACTTGTACTCATTGCCTCTATACTATGACATTTTCCCTTATTCAGCATAATGATAACTCCCTTAAGAGCATATGAAATAATAGACTTGGGTGTTCCCATGTGTGTAAGGGGCGTGGAGGTGGAAGTTCCAGCCTTGTAATCATATGGTTGGTCTTCCTGGCAATGAGCCCCCATCCTTAGGGGCTTTCCCAAAGTCACCTTATTAGCATAAATTCAGGTGAGATTGAAAGGAGTTTGTTATCAAGACACCTTCTCTGTTCTTATCACTTAGGAAATCCCAGGGGTTTAAGGAGCTTTGAGTCAGAAACCAGGGTCTTTGTGCCAGAAGACCAAATATCTGTTTCTTATGATAAATCATAGCATCACAGATGTGAAGGCAACAACTGTATTCTAATCTTTGCTGCTGGATAAATGCCTGCTGTATAGCTAAGAGCCCTTCCTATAAATGCCTGAGAAAGCCTTGGGGTCCCAGTCTTATCTCTTGCTTAGGATGTCTCTTAAAAGCCACCTCTTATAGATACCCAGGTATCTAGGATGGTTCACCTGCAGGTCTTCATGCTGGGATCACCCCTTCATGCCAGGTAGCCCTTTGGGAGGGATCTAAACAGCCCTTTGCCTCATGTGTACGCCACATTTGGTACAAGAAGACCAGCCCCTCTTGACCCACCACCTTGGGGGCTGCAGATACTTCCCAAACACACATTTCCATTTTAGACCCCAAATAGTCAGCTCTAGGCACACTCTCTCACAAGTCAAGTTTCTTGGGTGAATTAGATACCAGTGGACTGTGTCCTGCAAGCTCCAGGTGCATATATCATCAAGCTTCCTGAGTGGTGCTATCGAAGTTCCTCTTGTTTGACCCTAGATAAGGGGACTCACGCTCTATCTCACCCCAAGGGAGATGGAGACTGCACAGCACAAGTGCCTCCAAAGAAATTCTCTCTAATTCTAAACTCTCTCTGCCTCACCAACCTCTTGGGCCAAGCAGAAGGGTCATCTAAGGTCCCCAAATTTGGTTTTCAACACCTCTTTCCACATCCTGTGTAAGTGGTCTCCCAGGACTTCGCCTTGGTGCTGAGGGTGGGATGGTACCATCTATTCTCTTAGGATCTCAGCCAAAATCAAGACACAAAGAGTCTGATCCTGCCATACGCATTCACATCCGGCCACATTCAACCCGGCAGAAGCCTCCAAACCTCGGGGATATTTTTCAACTGGGAACATTAGGCTAAATAAAGCGCTTCCTCTGTGGGAGGGGATGTTGGTGTGGCGGGGCAGGGGGGTGTTTAATTCCAACTCTTTTTCATGAATGAAAAAATAAATAAATAAAAAGCATTCACCAGGAACATCATCACAGCTCGGAAATTCCAGTCAGCTCAGCTCCCAACGCCACTTCCTGCTGCAGAAGGAAGGTGGATTCCGTTCCAGATATTCTGGGCCCAGCCTTGGCTGGCTGCCCTGGACGGTGTGTTTATTTGGCACTTGCCGCATCCCTCCTCCACCCCCTGTCCCCTCCCAGCTTTCCTCCTCCCTACCAGAATACTGAGGGACAATGGAGAAAGGCAGAGACCCCATGTCAAAGAGCTCTCCATCTATCCCCGAGCCTCTCTAATTCCTTCCTATCGCTCCTGGAGCAAAACCTCCCTGATCACCTCCCTGCCTGTGAAGTAGGACAGGGCTTATCACTCAGACCTCTGGAATCTTGCTTCTGCCCTTACCTCCTCACTGAAGTTGCCCTTCCACGTAACATCCTCAGTGGGCCTTTGCATCCTCATCTGACTGGCCCTCTTGGGGTTATTTGACTCATTAACCATTTCCTCTTTCCCTGGCAG
Organism: Manis javanica; assembly: GCF_040802235.1. Taxonomy (NCBI): domain Eukaryota; kingdom Metazoa; phylum Chordata; class Mammalia; order Pholidota; family Manidae; genus Manis; species Manis javanica. Next base: position 29,985,640 of record NC_133160.1, on the reverse strand, counting down.
CGTTCTTGGTCTGTTTGGCACCAGGTCCTGGCTTTCCTCTCACCTCTCTCTGGCCACTCCTCTTCAGTTTCCTTCTAACTCTCAAATGTGGCAGTTCCTCCGGGTTTGGGGCTCAGCCCACTTCTCTCTCCCTAGGTGTGGCTTCATTTGTCATGCATTTGCTAAAGCCCCACAAATCTGTATCTTGTCTAGATGAATCCCTGACCTTTCATACAAACGTCCAACTATCAGATGCCTCCACTCAGATGAGCCTCAGGCACTCCAAACAAAATATGTGCCAAAGGAAGCTTATTTCTCCACCCACCCATAAAATCCTATTTCTTCCTTTAAATTACCCAGCTCATCAAAGGCACCAACCTCAGTCCCATTGCTCAAGCCAGAAATGTGGGTGCTTTATCCAGTGTTAACTTAACCTCCTTGCACACCCACCCCATGACATCAAGTCAAAAGACAAACCCCGCTGATTGTACCTTCCTAATAACCCCATATGCACCTGCTCAAGCTTACGCTGAGGTTCTCCTCAGGACTGCAATAGCTCCCAAACAGTCCCTGCGCCTCCAGCGTTCTCCCTCTCCGGTCCATTCTCCAGTTAGTAGTTCATTCATTCAAATGATATTGTTGAGCATGTGGATGGAGAAATTTTTCTAATGTGAAAATCTAATGGAGGCATCTTCCATCAATCCTGACATGTCCCCAGTTCCACATCCTCCCATGTATCCTTAGGGTCTCAGCTCTGACACCCTCTTGCCCCCCTGAAATACCTTCTCTGACCAGCCTCAGGGAAGCACCCCTCCTCGACCTCCGCCAGTGCCCCTTTCCTGCCAGCACCTGGCCTGCAGACTCCCCGGAAGCAGGACAGGGTCTTGATCTGAGTTGTTGTACTCAAGAAATGTTGAATGAGGAGTTAGACAACAAAATGGAATATTGTCTGATAAAGTCAGGGAAGCCCCTGAATCTGCAGATAATCTGCACAGGTAAAGTAGTCTAGAGAAACTTCTCATGAAGGGAAGTAGCCTGGGGAAAACCCTCTCTTCCTCTCTTAGGAAGAGCTGCCTCTCACTAAGCCAGACTGTAGGACATTCCACAAAAACTGGCCTGGATTTAGGAGTATCTTTATACTTAGGAGACGTATTCAGAAGTGTTGAGAAGGGAAATATCATATTTGCAATTTACTTTCAAATGTTCCCCAAAAAAGGCATATATGTAGAAAGAGAGCACATATGAAAAAATATTACCACTTTTGAATCTGGGTGGCAGGGTACAGGTGTTTGTTGTACTATTTTTTCTTTTTTGTCTGTATGCTGAGAAATTTTTATAACACAAAGTTGAGGAAATAGAGCTTTCCTTTGATGCTGGGAGAGGAAGCTGGCACTAAGGGATGGATGTGTGGGTATTTATAACTATTCTTATGGTTTCATTTTTAATTATTGTACACATAATTCATGTTGATCAAAGAAAGTTTCATAAACACAGACATAAATAGAAATTGCCCATAATTGCAGCTTCCAGGGAATAATAATACTGAACTGTTTTACCATATTCCTGTTCTGATGTTCATATTTTTACTTAACTAGGGTCCCCCTTCCCCTCTCCACAGGCCCCTGGATGTGTTTGGAGCCAAACTTACTCAGGTTTTGTTGCTTTTGTTCCCAACTTGGTACCCCAGACCCCTGAAAGGCCAGAGAAGGGAGGTGTCTGCAGGTCATCCCATCTCCATGGGCTTGGGGCTCCCTGGGGGCTCCGTGAGGGAGGCAAGGAGAGCTGTGCCAGCTAAGAGGCCTGGGCAGAAGACAGACTGAGGGAGAGACTGCCACCTTCTCAGAACAATGGGGCCTCTGGCCTATGTTATTCTCCGTCTGTAATGGAACTCACACATGCAAATACACTTCCACACGCACATGTGCAAACATACCCCTACACACATGCACATACACACACTTGTCATCTGCTCTGATAATGGGGGAAATTCACTTGCGCCTTGCCCTTTTTTTTCCCCTGTTGAGGACAAAAAGTAAACATTTTCCCCTCTTCCCCTCTCAGGAAGTGTAGTTGAGGAAGAAGAGCTGACAATTTTTTTTGTATTTCCCTGTGAAGTTGAGACCCAGAGGGAAATGGCCCCATCATGGCAGTGGCTGCCAGTGCCTGAGTCCAGCGGCCGCCCCAGTGCCTTGGACTTCAGGAGGCCTCCCAGATGACTCGAAACCAGCCGTAGAGGAAGGTAACGAAGCATGGTCATCTTGGCAGGTAGGGCCTCAGAGCTGGATTTATATTTATTTTCCCACAGCAAGCCAAATGACATTTTTTTTTTATACCAGGGTATTGTGCAGTAATTCATACCTGTTGTACCAATAATAGTTCTAGACATTTGCCATAAGCAGCAACTTGGGGCAATTAGAGTCTAGCTTTGACCTAATGCACAAAGGGGCTCTAGAGAATAATTCACAGCAAGTGTCCCACCTTGAGTCAAGGCAGCAGCCTGTTACACCCCACCCATCAGTCACTGGCTCTGGTCCACAGGGGGCAGGTGTGTACATAATCTCCTAGGCATTTCTGAGCACAGTGATTCAGCACAAGGCAACACTCAAGAGAAGGGTCAGCTGGAGGCCATTTGGAGCCAGCACTCACCCACAGGAACCGGGGGATGGGGCATCCTTGCTAAAGGGAACCCCTCCTGCCTTTTGTACCAGCAATGGCTCCAAGCTGTTCTCAGAGCAGCTCCAAGTGGCTCTCCTACTTGGACGAGCAGCCTCTGGAGGGCTCCTCAAACACACATTGCTGGACCCTACCCGTAAGCGATGCTCATGCTGCTGGTCTGGAATCAAACTCTGAGAACCCCAGCTCTAAGCCTTCGGGACAGGTATATCCCAGAGAGTAAAGGCTGAATTATGAGAGCATATGAAATGACAAAATGGGCATTAACATCATATGCTCAGCTCCCTGAGGCACACTGGTTTAGGGAAGGGGTTGGGGAAGAGCATGGAGGAAAGGAAGGCCAGGAGCAGAGAAGGCTTAGCTGCTACAGCATGAGGCTCTTGCCCTGGCTGGGAGCCTCAGCTTTCTGAATGAAGAGCAGGCACAGGAGGGCCCTGGCCCCTCTCCCGGAGGCCAGGTCACAGGCTCTGAGAGCCAGATTTGCATCGGCCAAGCTCCTGGCCTCCACCCCCACCAGCAGCTCCCAGGGCTCACACTCAGCCCCACGCACTGGCAAAGCAGAGCAGGAGGGTCTCCCATGGCTGCCCTAGAGAAGCCCAGGGCCTGGGAATGGAGGGAAGCGTCCACGGACCCAGCTCCTTGAAAGCAGACCCAGGCCCCCTGAGTGATTCTCACAAGCAGAGAGAAGCCTCTTCTTGTGTGTGTAGCTTCAGCCTGATCCCTCTCACACTCAATGGTGGGCCAGGGGAGCAAAGTTTCAGGGTCTCCCATCCCAGCCAGGGTTCTCCCCTTTGCAAGGTCTGGGAAAACTTTCTTTACACTCCTCACAGAAGACTTCAGACACCAGGTGCATGGGGTTCATTTCTGGCAGACACCAACTGAGTGTCCTACAATTTAACTCAATCCTCACACTACCTACCTGCAAATAGCATCAAACCCCAGAGGTTAAGATTGCCCCTGACTTCAGAATCCCAACAGATGTAGCCACTGTGGAAAACAGTATGGTGGTTTCTCAAAAAAAATTTTTTAATGGGACTCCCATCTTACCTAGCAAACTTTGGGTATATAGCCAAAGGAAGTGAAAACAGGATCTCTAAGAGGTATCTGTGCCCTCTGTGTTCACTGCAGCATTATTTATATCACATATTACATTACTACAATAGTCAGGATATGGAAACAATCTTAGATGTTTACCAATGGATAAATGAATAAAGAAAATGTGGTTTACATATACATATAATGAAATATTACTCAGCCATGAAAAAGAAGGAAATCCTGCTATTTGAAACAACTTGGATGAAATTTGAGGGCATTATGCTAAGCAAAGTAAGTCAAAGAAGGACAAATGCTGTATGATCTCACTTACATGGAATCAAAAAGAGCTAAATTCGGAGAAACAGAATAGAGTGGTGGTTACCAGGGGCTGGTAGCTGGGAGAAATAGGGAGCTGTTGGTCAAAGGGTACAAATTTCCAATGATAAGATGAGTAAGTTCTGGGGATCTTATGTTCAGCATGTGATTATAACTAACAATACTGTATCATATACTTGAATGTTGCCAAGGAGTAGATCTTAAATGTTCTCAACACAAAAAAGAAATGGCAATTATGTGGTGGGACGGAGGTGGTAGCTAATGCAATCATGGTGATCATTTTGCATGCATGAGTATACCAAATCAACATGTTGTACAACTTGAACTTACACAATGTTATATGTCAGCTATATCTCAATAAAGCTGGCAGGTGGGGAAGTGAGAAGGCTGCTCCTCACCTTAGATGTCAATCACAAGTCCAGGCCACACATACTTATGACCAACCAGTTGTAAAACAAGAGTTACCACAACCCCCTCTTCAGTTCTAATAACTTGCTAGTATGGCTTACAAACTCAGAAATCATAAACTCAAAAGTGATAGCTAGAAAAGGCTTATTATGAATAACAAGACATACCTATCACTTAAGAAATTATCAGGGTTTTTAGGTTTTCTATGGCAGAAATGGGGACAAAGGCCAAATATATGTTTTTCTTCTTACTCACAAGAGAATGAACACTCTGCATAAACTGGCTTTAAGCAAAAAGGGAAGCCATTGGCTCATATAGCTAAAAGGATCTAAGGAGGATCGCTTCAGGAATGGCTGCATCAGGGCTAAAAAATGTCTGCCTCTCAGTCCTGCCTTCTTCCAGGTTGGCTCTTGGCCTGGATTTAAATGCATGGCAGTAGCTCCAGATCTCACTGCCTCTCAGTGGGCCTGGCAAGAAGGAACCTCTTCCTGGTTACTCAGGTGCTGGGATCAGCTTTGGTTAAGCCTGAGTGGTGGGGTGGCTGATGGACCAAGGGGAAAGGTGAGCCAGGGGGCGAGAGACAGGGAGGAAAGGCTCCCCAAAGGAAAATCTGCTCCCAGGAATAGGAAGAATGGAGGTGGCAAAGCAGCAGATCCAGCAGACAGTCACTTCAGAGGGGGCTGTCTCCTCACCTGCCTGCCTGGTTGTCTGATTCTGTGCTTATCCGGTTACCTGGTCACCTGATCAAAGGGATCTTATCTGGGATGGGGTCTATCTTGACTCCATCAGGTCCTGAAACTGAACAAGAAAAAGATGCAACTTCTAAGTCCCTAGTGGCCAGTTAGCCAAGAATAGGATTTCTAGTGGACATGTTTGGAAGAACATTCAGGAGGGTCCTGATGTCTGTGGGTACTCTCCAAGGAGCTAAGAAGTGGACCCTGGCCTGAACTCCTGGATAATTGGCACCTGACCTGGCTGTCCCTAGACATTGGGGTTTATAAAGATAGATTTGGGGGTGCAACAGAGAACAAAGATCCTCACATCAATCAGGGTCCCAAAAGAAATAGATGCAAATTCAAATTGTGATAATTCGGGGAGTTATTGATAAAGGGACAATTTACAAATGTTGGGCAGGGTATTGGGACATCTCAAGGTAGTGACAGCTGGATTCTGTGACCACCCAGAGGCAGAGGGGGCTGTGACCTGGGACAGGGACTCAGCCAGGCTACAGGAGCCTCTGGGAAGGAGCTGGGTGATCAGTGCCCCACCTCTCTCATTTCTCCCTGCCTCAGCTCCTGTTGGTCATACCCAACCAGAAGCCAGAGCTCAGGCGGCCCATTGGGGCAGCCACTCAGCCCAGCCTCCTGGGACACAGAGCTAGGTGGAGAAGCTGGGAGAATGGGCCTGGAGAGGGCAGAGCGGACACCCCTGTGCTCGCAGAGCATGTTTGGGAGGGTCCTCCAGAGACTGCTAAGACCTAAATCCAATGGTCTGATGATTGCCCAGGGAAAGGAAAGATTATCCAGGCTGTCAAGGGATCAGCCCCATGTGCCAGAGCAGACACAGCAAACAGAGCAGCAGAAGCGAATGAGTCAGGACTTACCTGAAGCCAGCCAGGCCAGAGGCAGAAAAGACCCTGTTTGTTGCCATGACTTCAGGAATTCCCAGGGGAGAAGGCGGTGCAGCCCAGTGGGAAAGGCCAGCTGGGCAGAGAACACTGGCTTCAAGTATCTCCAAAACAATGGACGCCCTGAGCTGGGCAAGCAGCACATTTTCACTTGGTCTCCTTGCATTTTCGGTGAGCAGCTCCAGGGCTCCTCCTTGGTGCAAGGAAAGTTACTGACACACTCAGTCACGCTGCCAGGTGAGGGCTGCGGTCAAAGCCAGCTCTGTGAGTGTGCAACTTCCGCAGTCACACAGCGCCCCACACATGGCTCAGGGCTCCACTGTCACTGTCTTGAAATTCTTCACAGTGACTGAACAAGAAGCTCTGCGTTTCCATCTGGCACGGGGTTCCACAATTTATGTGGTTGGTCCTGACTATAGTTTGCTAACTTTTCCAGAGTGCCTGGGAAGGACAATGCTTCACCTTGAGGCTTCCTGCCCGTGGGTCAGAATAACAGACTGGGAGGAGCGAGACGTAGGTGCAGGTCGGCAGTGTGTTTTTGGTGGCTCTTTACACTGAGTCAGGTGGATGGATGCCTACTGCATCCAGGGACAGGACTGGCCCCACACAGACCAAAGGCAAAGCCACAAAGAAGAATAGAGGCCCAATGACAGTGACTGTCAGACAGTCTGTGCCCGGGCCCTGCAGGCTACCGGTTGAGGGGCCACATCACCTCCAGGTCCCCAGCCTGAGATGGCCCAGGTTCCAAGAGCCCACACAGCACCAGCTGTCCTGCCAAGATGCCAGGGTTATCTGGCAGTCCCCAGTGCCTGGTGTCCCCTTACGTCCTAGGACATCGACTCAGGGATCTTTGGTGTCAGCAGGGGATGGGCAGGAGCCAGCCAAGTGGCCCATAGAGCCAGAGGTCAGGAGAGGTAGAGCAAGGAGCCTCCAGTGAGCTGGGCCTTCCCCATCCTTCATCTGCTGCCTGATATTCTGACACGGCCACTCCTGTGGGTAGCAAGGGTCACAGAGATGGACAAGAGAAGGCCAAATGCTAGGTCACCCCAACAGCAAAAGTCTGAGGACCTAGTCTACATGGGGCACTAACAAGGCCCTCCCAGTAGACCCAGGGGACAAGCACTGTTATTATCTTTATTGTACAGAGGTTCAGGGCACAGTGGATGCCAGCAGCCAGGGGAAGCCCCAGGCAAAGACATGCAGGTTCTGGCAGCTGGAAGTCATGACACTGAGGGAAGGGGTGGGGTTCACACAGTGTCCTCTGTACCTGGCATGGAGCTGTGCCTGAGCATCGTGGCTTGATGTTGTGTTTAGCAGTGTACAAAGGGGAGCAGAGCAGCTGCATCTGTCTTAAAGGCAGAAAGAGCACTGAGTGCTTTTTGACTACAAGACCCCAGGCTACATTCCCCTTATCAGCAAGCTCTCTCTCACAACAGTTCCCGGAGGAAAGTCTTGTTCATTGCCCCCATTTCACAGATGAGGAAACTGAGGCTTAGGATGATGTCTCTTGCCCAAGTCACAACCAGATGGTAAATGGCAGAGCTGAAATTCAAATCCAGATCAGTCTCGCACCAGGGAAGACACAGAGAGAACATGGGGATGTGCAAGATGCATGTGCCAGGAGATGATGCTGGACAGCTGAAGTGCCTTTCTTGCCTTAGGGAGCCAGTAAAGAATTCTGAGCCTGACATGACTGGGTTTGGAGTTTCAATAGGTCTTCAAGCTGTATGGCGGAAACAGTGGTGTTTGGGCAAGCCTGGAGGCAGAAAGGGCAGCAGGCTTCTGCATGTGTGGGTGTTTATACTAGCTCACTCTTACCTTGCAGTCCTGTGCTGCCTCCAAGTGGCAGTTCTGAAGAATTGACTCTTTCTCCAAACGCACTTGGAGCCGACATTTGTTCAGTGCTTATCTAACTTGAGCATGCCTCAGAAATCACCTGGAGAGTTAACCACACGGAGATTCTGCCTCAACAGGTCTCGAGAGGACCCAAGAATTTGCCTTCCTAGCAAGTTCCCAGGTGATGCTGATGGTCTGGGGACCACACATTGAGAACCACAGGCTTAGCTGCTTTCAAGGGACGACTGAGTCCTGCAGCACTGCAAAAAGGGACTCAAAGAGAGCTGACTTTTGAGAGCTAAGAGTCACCCAAAGCAAATGGTAAAGTTTCTAAGGGTGCTGGGTTCTGGGTCCTTAGCAAACGAGCCAGCGTCTGGAGGAGGCAGGAGCTTTGGGACATCTGTGAAACAGCTGCCTCGTTTTCATGCCATCTTCAATAATAGAACAATATTTTGATCACTGTTCTAAGCACTTATACATGTCCTAATTCATTTCATTCTCACAAGTCTGTGAAATGAATTCTGTCATTATCCACCTGTATGGGCTGAGTTGTGTCCCCCCAGAATTCATATCTGAAGTGCCAGCCACCGACACCTCTGAATGTGACTGCATTTGGAGAAAGGGTCTTTTTGAAGGTAATTGGGTTAAAATGAGGGCATTATGGTGGGCCCTGATCCACTGTGACTGGTATAAGAGGAGGAAATGTGGACACAGATACATACAGAGGGAGGACCATCGGAAGACAGGGAGAAAAGACAACCGTCTACAAGCCAAGCAGAGAGGCCTCAGAAGAATCTAAGCCTGCCAACACCTTGATCTTGGGCTTCCAGCCTCCAGAACTGTGAGAAAATAAATGTTTTGTTGTTGAAGCCATCCAGTTTTTAGTACTTTGTTATGGCAGCCCTTGGAAGTAAATATACCTCCATTTTACAGATAAGGAAACTGAGGTACAGAGGTTCAATAATGTGCCAGCAGTTACCTGAACCCAAGTAGTCTGGCTCCAAGCCATGTTCTTTTGTTTTTGTTTTTTTGAACCACAAGGCACCATGCTCCCAATGATGAGTGAGCCTTGCAATTATCCCCTCCACACTCCTGCCTCCCGTCTTCTCACCAACCAGAGTGGGAGCTTTTTTAATATTCATTGGACTATCAGATGGTTACCTAAAACTCATCTCACCATGCCCCTCCCATTTCCATTCCTTCCTCCCTGCTGTAGCACATCCCTTCACACCATATCAACCTGTCACTCCTCTGCCTAAAGCCTTTGGTGGCTCCCTACTAGCTGCAGGATGAAGCTTTTCCAAGCCATTTGCAGGCATCATGACACATCACTCCTCAATACTTCAGAGTGGCAGGATGAAGCCCAACAATTGGTAGAGCAAGCAGGAGTCTGGGTGATGACCACAACCACTGGCGGCCTCTTCCCTTCCTTTGGCTTGTGAACTGGTTCTGCTGATTGCTGGTCAGCTTGCATTTTGACCTGTGCTGCTTTGTCCTGCATTACTGAGCACTGGTTACAGATTTTACCAGCCTAAGCTTCAAGTTTCAATAGTTGGCATTTAAGAACAGGAGGATGGAATTCAGTCCCTCCTTAACGTGGCCCCAGGGTTTGTGTACCTTGGTCTGGACCTATCTGTCTCTTTGAATCATATGTCTCAACTCCAGCATCAGCCACAACTGACGCTACAGGCTTGGGGCAATGACTCTGACCCTGTGACCGCTGGGTGTATGACCAATGCCCTGTGCAATATTCAAGCCCAATGGTGCTCTCACATGGAAGAAAGCGGTCACCATGTGACCTGCTGCGGTCCACATTCTAAAAGCAGGTGGCCCACTAGGGCCCTACTAAGACTATTGCCAGTGCAAAGACTGATAGGGAAGGGACACCCCATAGTACAAACCCAAGGCTGTTCCTTCAGAACACATGCTTTACCTCCTCCCTGATCTTATCATAGCTGTGTCACCTTGGAACCCACCTTAAATGCCCTTTTAAATATGGCTCCCTTCATGAGCACGATTATTTTGAGAATCACCTATGTGTTGCAGATATCAATCATTTACTTTAACTCCTGAATAGTATTCCATTTTATACCATAATTTTTTCACCCATTCATCTGTTGATGGATGTTTGGGTTGTTTACAATTTTTTACTACTACAAATAAAGATGCTCTCAACATTCATATACAAGGCTTTGTACAAACATTTCATTTCTCTTGGGTAACTACCTATGAATGAAATGACTTGGTCATATGGTACACAGATGTTTAACTTTTTAAAGAACAGCCATACTCTTTTTCAAAATAGTTTTACCATTTTCATTCCCACCTGCACTGAATGAGATTCTGGTTGATCTTCACCCTCAACAATGCTTATTATGTCTTTCTTTTTATTTCAGCCTTTCTAATAGGTATATAGTGAGAATTCATTGTGGCTTAATTTGCATTTTCCAGATGACTAACAAGGTTGAATACTGAGCATATTTTTGTGTGTTTATTTCCCATCTGTATCACTTCTTTGGTGAAGCAGCAATTCAAATCTTTTCCCACTTTTTATTGAGTTGGTTTTCTTATGATTGACGTATTTTTGTTTGTTTATTTTGTTTTGTTTTATTTTGGTATCATTAATATACAATCACATGAGCAACAAAGTGGTTACCTTATGATTGAGTTTTAAGAGCATTTTAGATATTCTGAATAGAAGTCTTTTATCAGTTGTGTAATTTTCAAATATTATTCTTCCAGTTTTTGGCTTATCTTTTCATTTCATTAATAGTGTCTTTCAAAAAGGAGAAGTTAACTTTGATGAAGTCCAACTGATTGTGCTTGAGTGTTTTTTCTGAGAAATTTTTTCCTAACACAAGGATACAAATATTTTCTCCTATGTCTGTTCTAATTGCTTGATAATTTTTAATTTTTAATTTAGTCTGTGGTCTCTTTTGAGTTCATTTTTTATGGTATCAGGTATGGATCAAAATTCACTTTTCTGCATATGAATATATAACTGTTCCAGCACTAATTGAAAATATTATGCTTTCTCCAATAAATTTTCTTAGAAAAAGGGATAGAAAGTGTCTTCGTAGGAATAACTGCTGAAAACTTCCCCAAACTGGGGGAGGAAATAGTCTCTCAGATCATGTAGGCCCACAGAACTCTCAACACAAGGGACCCAAGGAGGACAACACCAAGACATATAATAATTAAAATGGCAAAGATTAAAGACAAGGACAGAGTATTAAAGGCAGCCAGAGAGAGAAAAAAGGTCACATACAAAGGAAAACCCATTAGGCTATCATCAGACTTCTCACCAGAAACCTTACAGTCCAGAAGAGAATGGCATGATATATTTAATGCAATGAAACAGAAGGGCCTTGAGCCAAGAATACTGTATCCAGCACAATTATCATTTAAATATGAAGGAGGGATTAAACAATTTCCAGACAAGCAAAAGTTGAGGTAATTTGCCTCCCACAAACCACCTCTACAGGGTATTTTAGAGGGACTGCTCTAGATGGGAGCGCTCCTAAGGCTAAATAGATGTCACCAGAGAAAATAAAATTACAGCAAAGAAAGCAGACCAACCAAATACTAACTAAAGGCAACAAATAAATCAAGTACTCACAATAAATTTTCTTGCAGCAGCATCAAAAATGAATTGACCATACTTGTGAAAGTCTGTTTCTGGACTCTTTTGTGTTCCACTGACTTGTTTCTCTATCTTAATACCAACCCCACATTGTCTTGATTAATGTCATTCTGTAAGTCTTAGAGTCAAGTAGTGTAACTCCTCCAACTTTGTTCTTCTTTTACAAAATGATTTTAGTATATTCCAGGCTTTTGCATTTTTATATGATGTTAGAATAAGCTTGTCAATTTCTACAGAAAAAAGTATTTTTGGATTTTGATTGGAATTGCATTTAATCTACAGATGAATTTGGAGAGAAATGACACGTTAACAATATCAAATCTTCCAATCCATGAACACTGTATATCTCTCCATCTGTTTAGGTCCTCTAATTCCTATCCATAATTTTCAGTGTATATGTCTTGCACATCTTTCATCAGATTTTACTCTTATGTATTTCATATTTCTAATGCTATTGTAAATGGTTTTGCTTTTGTTCATTTTGGTTTCCTACTTGTTATAAGCATAAAATGCACAGCAGATTTTGGAGATTAGTGCCCAAAACAGTAAAATATCTCCTTATTCATTTGTATATGAATATCATGTTAAAGTGATAGATTGAACTGAATATATTATTAAAAGTAATTTCATCTCTTCGTTTTTTTTTATTAAGGTATCATTGATTTCCACTCTTATGAAGGTTTCACATGAAAAACAATGTGGTTACTACATTCACCCATATTATCGAGTCCCCCCCCATACCCCATTGCAGTCACTGTCCATCAGTGTAGTAAGATGCCACAGAGTCACTACTTGTCTTCTCTGTGCTACACTGTCTTCCCCATGATCCCCCACACCATGTGTGCCAATCATAATGCCCCTCAATCTCCTTCTCCTTCCCTCCCCACCCACACTCCCACACCCCTTCCCTTTGGTAACCGCTAGTCCCTTCTTGGAGTCTGTGAGTCTGCTGCTGTTTTGTTCCTTCAGTTTAGCTTTGTTGCTACTCCACAAATGAGGGTAATCATTTGGTATTTGTCTTTCTCTGCCTGCCTTATTTCATTGAGCATAATACCCTCTAGCTCCATCCATGTTGTTGCAAGTGGTAGGATTTGTTTCTTTCTTATGGCTGAATAGTATTCCACTGTGTATATGTACCACCTCTTCTTTATCCATTCATCTACTGATGGACACTTAGGTTGCTTCCGTATCTTGGCTATTGTAAATAGAGCTGCGATAAACATAGGGGTGCATATGTCTTTTTGAATATGAGAAATTGTTTTCTTTGGGTCAATTCCTAGGAATGGAATTCCCAGGTCAAATGGTATTTCTATTCTTAGTTTTTTGAGGAATCTCCATATTGCTTTCCACAATGATTGAACTAGCTTACATTCCCACCAGCAGTGTAAGAGGGTTCCCCTTTCTCTGCATCCTCACCAGCATTTGTTGTTCCTAGTCTTTTTGACATTGGCCATCCTAACTAGTGTGAGGTGATACCTCATTGTGGTTTTAATTTGCATTTCCCTGATAATTAACAATGTGGAGCAGCATCTTTTCATGTGCCATCTGAATTTCGTCTTTTGAATAGTGTCTGTTCATATCCTCCACACATTTTTTATTCAGGTTATTTGCATTTGGGGTGTTGAGGTGTGTGAGTTCTTTATATATTTTGGATGTTAACCTCTTGTCAGATATGTCATTTACAAACATATTCTCCCATATCATCTCTTTATGTTTTTAATGTGACTATTAGAAGATTTTAAATTACATATGGCTCACATTATATATCTACTGGACAGCACTGATTTGAACCAATAATGACAGTATTATTCTGTATTAGTCAAGGTTCTCCAGAGAAAGAGAACCAATAGAATTATTAGTTTGTTTGTTTGTTTGTTTATTATAAGGAATTGGCTCATGTGATTATGGAGGAAGGAGAGCCCCAAGATTTTCAGGGTGAATCAGCAAGCTGGACACCCAGGCAAGCCAATGGTTTTGTTCCAGTCCAAATCCAAACACCTGATAAGCAGGAGAGCCAGCAGTTTTGCTCCCATCCAAAGGCTGGCAGACTTGAGACCCAAGAAGAGTTGATGTTTCAGGTCAAGTCTGAAGACAGGAAAAAGCTGATGTCCCAGTTCAAAAACAGTGAGCCAGCAAGAATTCTCTCTTACTTGGGGCACAGTCAGCCTTTTTGTTCTATTCAGATCTTCAACTGATTTAATAAAGCCCACCACATTAGGAAGGGCAATCTGCTTCACTCAGTCAGCCAATTTAAATCTTAATCATATTCAAAAACACTCTCAAAGAAATACCCAGAATAATGTTTGACCAAATAACTGGGCACCCTATGGCCAAGTCAAACTGACATATAAAATTAACTGTCATATGTTCCCTGTTTTTCCAGCCTGCCTTGAAGCTAGAACAATTGACCCAGTTATGGGAAATGAGATGTGAAGGGAAATCTGTTCAGGGACTTCTAAGAGAACTGTTGCTCCCATAGAAGGAGACGTGGCTAGCACCACCCTTCCTGGCTCCATCCAACGTCACATGTGGACATGACACCTCCATCTGGAGTAGCCATATTGTGACCAAGAGGTAACAAAGGAGGGGATGCACATCAACAAACTAAGGATAATGGAGCAGAAGCATAGAAAGAGCCTGGGTGCCTGATGGTATCGTCAAGTAACTAAAACAGTACCAGCAATTACTTGCTTTGGGCTTTCTTCTTAGGTGGCTAAAAGCAGACACTATTTGTTCAGTCCACTGCTTGTCATCTTTGTTATTGCTCCTTGCAGCCAAACATATTTCTAACAGATATATACCAGTTAGAAGAATAGAAGGTACTGTTTTAGGAGTTACAACGGTGAATTATGCCCTTGGGGATGGGGGGACACATTTTAGAGGGGAAGAGGTGGCAAAGTTAACATATAAACAAGATGATTTAAGACTGTGGTAGTTACGATGAAGGAAATAAACAGAGGGAAACTAGGTTTAGTCATGGAAAACGTCTTTTACGATTTATGATAAGCCGAGGTATAAAAAACTGGCAACACACACAAAAAATGAAAATAAAAAGTTAAGGAAAGGCTGTTCTAGGCAGAGTGAAAACACCCTGATAAAAAGAGCTTGGCTGGTCAAGGAACCAAAAGAAGGCATGGGAGCAGAGTGAGCCGGGGGGAGAGACCTATGGGTGGGGCTGGAGGGACAGCAGGCTCCAGGTCATGCAGAGCTTGAGGAATCATAGAACATAATTCAGACTTTTAGGTGCAATGGAAATGAAGGCTTTTTAGTGTCTTAGCTAAATGATGTTCAGTAAGAGAGTCTTGGTTGCAATATGCAACATGGATGCTGGAAGACCAGTAGGAAGAGGTTGCTGTATAAACAAGAAAGAAAATAATCAAATACAAAGCATCACAATTAAAATGGGACTTAAAATAGAAATTCATAGGCAACAAGATCCATGTGGCTTGAGACATCCAAGCTCTCTCAAATCTGTAATTACACTAAATCCACCAATAACCTCCGGTTACAGGAGCTGGTCTGATTCTCTCCACTTGACAGAAGAGGAATCTGTGCTCCGAGGAGTTGATACCTGGCTCAAGGCCACAAAAATCACTCAAAATCAACCAGCCATTGCACCCCAGCTCCCATGCCTGGCCCTCATGAAACCCAAGGTTTTCTGAGCCATATTACCATGCATCCCCACCTCCCTCATTAAATCCACCAAATCCTTTGCTTGGAAAACCCTGAGTTTTGCCAGCTTTGAAAAATCACCCCGACCCCTCTCCCAGCTCTCAGAAGTTTCAGTGTTACACTTTTGTGAAAGCCAGGAGGCTGGGGAAAATAACAATTTGGGAAATCACCTAAGTTCTCCCCAGATCCACGAGGGGGCAAAAAAGAGTCAAGGACTTGCTGCCATCTTTCTCTGGGACCCAGAGGAAGTGGAGGAAGGGGAATACAGGGCAGAGATGAGGTCCGACTACCGGCTTGGGCGGTTAGGCAGGGGCGAGGGAAGCGGAGGCCCGGGGTCATGTCAACTGCCTCCTCTGCCTTCATAACTACGGTGGGAAGGGCCTCTGTAGTCCCACTGCCTCCGCGGGTGGTTTCAGCACTAGTGCACCCTCTCCGCGAAGACTCACCTGGAGGCCAGGGGGCGGGGCCTTACATGTCGGCCAGCCATTGGCCGCAGGCTGCCGGGGGCAGGGCACGGAGCCGAGCAGCCCTGAGCGCAATCCCGGCTCAGGGTAATGCTCCAGGGAGGGTAGAAGGCTCTGGTGAGCCGGCCGCAGGTCGCATGCATAGCCGCTGAGGGTGTCCACCGGCTTGTAAAGAGACCTGCCCACTGCAGTCCCGTGTCCACTTTACTCCTGTCCCCTTCCAGCCTCTCTGCTGCTCTTTCCAGGGAAAAACAGCGGAGCCTCTCTTCATGCGGACCCAGACAGTAAAAGGTTTTAATGTTGACCGACACAAAGCCTGTGGAAGTCTCATGGGTCCTGAGGCCCGGCCTCCTGCAGCGGGATCCTCTAGCTGGCACCGCCTCTCCAGGCCCAGGGCATCTCTCTTACGCAACTTTGGTCTCGTCTCCTATTTCCTGCCTGACTACGCGAGGATTAAGTCATGCTCTCATGCTCTTAGCTCTTGACCTATTTCTTTTCTGCAGAGCACCAGGCTAACTTTTTCCTCTTTATGGCTTTGCAAAACACTAAGGTCCCATCCTCACCACCTGATCACTTAAACCAAAAAGGGGTTGTGACTTTTAACTAAAAGAATGCTAATTGCAGAAGGAATACCACATACCAGGTAATTCCACCCAACCCCTGGTAGTTCTGCAAGCATGTTGAGCACAATAAAGGTTGAAAACAACTGAATGTTCAACATCTGACTCTCCCACCTGTGACTGAAGAAATCCCCCCTGAGTCAGCACAGAAATTCAGTGGGATTTTTTTCACTCCCATTTCCAAAATACATTAGGAACACAGACAACTCAATAGATAAAAGAAAAAAGAAAAAAATAACCTGATTAAAAAATGGGCAAAGGACCTGAAGAGACATTTTTCCAAATAAGTCACACAAATGAAAAGATGCTCAACATCACTAATCATTAGGAAAATGCAAATCAAAACCACAGTGAGATATCACATCATACCTATTAGGATGGCTATTAACAAAAACATGAGAAATAACAAGTACTGATGAGGATGATGAGAAAGGAACTCTTGTGCACCATTGGTGGGATTATAAATTGGTACAGTCACTATGGAAAACAGTATAATTTTTTCCTCAAAAAATTAAAAATAGAACTACCATATGATTCAGCAATCTCACTTCTGGGTACATATCCAAAGCAAGTGAAATCACTATCTCAGAGAGATATCTGTGTTCATTTCAGCACTACTTATAACAGCCGAGATATGGAAACAACCTAAGTATCCATCAACAGATGAATTGAGAAAGAAAATGTGGTGTTTATATGCAATGGAACATTATTCAGCCATAAAAAATTAAGGAAAGCCTGCCATTTGCAACAATGTGGATGAAGCTAGAGGACTTTATGCTAAGTGAAAGAAGTCAGACACAAAAGACAAATACTGTCCCATCTCACTTACATGTACAAGTCTAAAAAAGTCAAACTCATAGAATCTGAGAGTAGAATGGTGTTTGCCAGGGGCTGGAGGGGAAGGTAGGGGATTGGGTTGTTGTTGGTCAAAACATACAAACTTTTCATTATTAAATGAGTATGTTCTGGGGATATAATGTACAGCATGGTGATTATAGTTAGTAACACTGTATTGTATACATGAAATTTGCTAAGAGAGTAGATCCTAAGTGTTCTCACCACACACACACAAAAACAGTAACTATGAGTTGATCGATGTGTCAATTAACTTGATAGTGGTAATCATTTCATAATGTGTATGTTTATTAAAACCTCACATTGTACACCTTTTTAAAAAGTACAACCTAAATATACATAGTTTATATTTGTCAATCACACCTCAACAAAGCTGGAAAAAATACAATATTATTTACAATTGCTCAAAATAAATGAGATATTTACCTATAAATTTAAGAAACATGTATAGGACACATGCTAAAAACTACAAAACATCAGTTAAAGAAGAAATTATAGAAAATCTAAATAAATGGAGAGAGATAATGTGTTCATGGGTTAGAAAACTCACTACAGTAAGGAAGTCAACTCCCCCCAAATTGATATATGGGTTTAATACAATTCCTATCAAAAATCCCAACAAGATTTTTTTAACATGGGCAAGATTAGTCTCAACTTTATATAGAAAGGAACTAATAATTTTGAGAAAGTATAATAAAGTAGGAAGAATCAATTCTACTCAATTTAATGCCTACTCTATAGCTACAATAATAAAGATAATGTGTTATTGGTGAAGGGATATACACACAGAATGGAACAAAATGAGAAACCAGAAACACCCACACACAAGCAGAGCCAGCTGTCTTTGACAAAGATACAAAAGGCATTCAATGGAGAAAGGGTAGCCTTTTCAACAAATGGTGCCAGAGCATTTGGATATCTGTGGACAAAAATAAAAACCTAAGGGGTGGAGCCAGGATGGCGGCATGAGTAGAGCAGCATAAATCTCCTCCCAAAACCACATATATCTATGAAAATGTAACAAAGACAACTCTTCCTAAAATGTAGACCAGAGGACACAGGACAACATCCAGACCACATCCACACCTGCGAGAACCCAGTGCCTTGCAAAAGGGGTAAGATACAAGCCCCAGCCCAGCGGGACCTGAGCGCCCCTCCCCCCAGCTCCTGGCAGGAGGAGAGAGGTCTGAGCGGGAGGGAGAAGGAGCCCAGGACTGCTGAACACCCAGCACCAGCCATCCGGACCAGAGCGCAGACACAGTGCATGCACGGGGCCCTGGATACTAGGGAAACAGGGCAGCAAGAATGGTGAGCAGGTACTGGAGCCCGGCGCTGGAGGACAAAAGAAAAGCGAGCAGCCATCTTTTTTGTTGTTGTTGTTGTTGTTTTGTTGTGGTGAGTGCTTTTTGGAAGTCTTAAAGGGACAGGGTCCCCAATACTAGGGAAACAGGGCAGCAAGACTGGTGAGCAGGGATCGGAGACCGGCGCCAGAGAACAAAAGAAACTCGAGTGGTCACTTTTTCTTCTTTTTTTCTTTTTTCTTTTTTTTTTTTTTGTTGTTGTTTTGTTTTGGCGAGTGCTTTTTGGAAGTCTTAAAGGGATAGGGACCCCAATACTAGGGAAACAGGGCAGCAAGTTCAGTGAGCAGGTGCCCGAGGCTGGCGCCAGAGAATAAAGAAAAACGAGCGGCCATTTTTTTTTTTTTTTTGTAGTTGTTATTTTGTTTTGGCAGGTGCTTTTTGGAAGTTTTAAAGGGGCAGGGTGGGACACTTAGTCCAGAGGTAGGGAATCCCGGGATCTCTGGGTACTCTAATCCCCTGGGCTGCAGGGAGCACGGAGGCCCCTTACAGAGATAAATAGCCTCCCGGCTGCTCCTCCTCCAACGCAACTCCACCACTTTGGAGCAGCAGCCCGAGCCAGGCCATGCCCACAGCAACAGCAGAGATAAACTCCATAGCAGCTAGGCAGGAAGCAGAAGCCCTGTCTGCGCACAGCTACCCAGCACAAGCCACTAGAGGTCGCTATTCTCCCAGGAGAGGAAGGCCACAAACCAACAAGAAGGGAAGTTCTTCCAGCCGTCACTACTCCCAGCTCTGCAAACTATTCCTATCACCATGAAAAGACAAAATTACAGGCAAACCAAAATCACAGAGACACCAGAGAAGGAGACAGACCTAACCAGTCTTCCTGAAAAAGAATTCAAAATAAAAATCATAAAAATGCTGACAGATGCAGAGAAATATGCAAGAGAAATGGGATGAAGTCTGGAGGGAGATCACAGATGCCAGAAAGGAGATCACAGAAATGAAATGAACTCTGGAAGGATTTATAAGCAGAATGGGTAAGATGCAAGAGGCCATTGATGGAATTGAAACCAGAGAACAGGAAGGCATAGAAGCTGACATAGAGAGAGATAAAAGGATCTCCAGGAGTGAAACAATATTAAGAGAACTGTGTGACCAATCCAAAATGAACAATATCCGTATTATAGGGGTACCAGAAGAAGAAGAGAGAGAAAAAGGGACGGAAAGTATCTTGGAAGAAATAATTGCTGAAAACTTCCCCAAACTGGGGGAGGAAATAATCAAACAGACCACGGAAATACACAGAACCCCCAACAGAAAGGATCCAAAGAGGACAACACCAAGACACATAATAATTAAAATGGCAAAGATCAAGGGCAAGGAAAGAGTTTTGTGTTTTTTTTGAGAGGGCATCTCTCATATTTATTGATCAAATGGTTGTTAACAACAATAAAATTCTGTATAGGGGAGTCAATGCTCAATGCATAATCATTAATCCATCTCAAGCCTAATTCTCATCAGTCTCCAATCTTCTGAAGCATAACGAGCAAGTTCTTACATGGTGAACAAATTCTTACATAGTGAATAAGTTCTTACATGGTGAACAGTACAAGGGTAGTCATCACAGAAACTTTCGGTTTTGATTATGCATTATGAACTATAAACAATCAGGTCAAATATGAATATTCGTTTGATTTTCATACTTGATTTCTATGTGGATCCCACATTTCTCTCTTCATTATTATTTATTATTTTTATTTTTAATAAAATGCTGAAGTGGTAGGTAAATGCAAGGTAAAGGTAGAAAACATAGTTTAGTGTTGTAAGAGAGCAATTGTAGATGATCAGGTGTGTGCCTGTAGACTATGTGTTAATCCAAGCTAGACAATGGAAAGAGTTTTAAAGGCAGCTAGAGAGAAAAAGGTCACCTATAAAGGAAAACCCATCAGGCTAACATCAGACTTCTCAACAGAAACCCTACAGGCCAGAAGAGAATGGCATGATATATTTAATGCAATGAAACAGAAGGGCATTGAACCAAGGATACTGTATCCAGCATGATTATCATTTAAATATGATGTCAGGATGAAACAATTCCCAGAAAAGCAAAAGCTGAGGGAATTTGCTACCCAGAAACCACCTTTACAGGGCATCTTACAGGGACTGCTCTAGATGGGAGCACTCCTAGCTCTTTCTAGCACAGAACAAAACACCCAACATATGAAGAATGGAGGAGGAATAAGAAGGGAGAGAAGAAAAGAATCTCCAGACAGTGTATATAACAGCTCAATAAGCAAGCTAAGTTAGGCGGTAAGATACTAAAGAGGCTAACCTTGAACCTTTGGTAACCACGAACTTAAAGCCTGCAATGGCAATAAGTACATATCTTTCAATAGTCACCCTAAATGTAAATGGACTGAATGCACTGATCAAAAGACACAGAGTAATAGAATGGATAAAAAAGC
The DNA here is from genome assembly GCF_040802235.1 of Manis javanica. Classification (NCBI taxonomy): domain Eukaryota; kingdom Metazoa; phylum Chordata; class Mammalia; order Pholidota; family Manidae; genus Manis; species Manis javanica. The sequence continues at coordinate 29,964,723 of NC_133160.1, read as the reverse complement.
AAGACCCATCTATATGCTGCTTACAAGAAACTCACCTCAAAACCAAAGACATGTACAGACTAAAAGTCAAGGGATGGAAAAACATATTTCAGGCAAACAACAGCGAGAAGAAAGCAGGGGTTGCAGTATTAATATCAGACAAAATAGACTTCAAAACAAAGAAAGTAACAAGATAAAGAAGGATACTACATAATGATAAAGGGCTCAGTCAAACAAGAGGATATAACCATTCTAAATATATATGCACCCAACACAGGAGCACCAGCATATGTGAAACAAATACTAACAGAACTAAAGGGAGAAATAGACTGCAATGCATTCATTTTAGGAGACTTCAACACACCACTCACCCCAAAAGATAGATCCACCAGGCAGAAAATAAGTAAGGACACGGAAGCACTGAATAACACAGTAGAGCAGATGGACCTAATAGACATCTATAGAACTCTACATCCAAAAGCAACAGGGTATACATTCTTCTCAAGTGCACATGGAACATTCTCCAGAAGAGACCACATACTAGCTAACAAAAAGAGCCTCAGTAAATTCCAAAATACTGAAATTCTACCAACCAACTTTTCAGACCACAAAGGTATAAAATTAGAAATAAATTCTACAAAGAAAACAAAAAGGCTCACAAACACATGGAGGCTTAACAACATGCTCCTAAATAATCAATGGAACAATGAACAAATTAAAATAGAGATCAAGGAATATATGGAAACAAATGACAACAACAACACAAAACCCCAACTTCTGCGGGATGCAGCAAATGCAGTCCTAAGAGGAAAGTATATAGCGATCCAGGCACACTTGAAGAAGGAAGAACAATCCCAAATGAATAGTCTAACATCACAATTATCGAAATTGGAAAAAGAAGAACAAATGAGTCCTAAAGTCAGCAGAAGGAGGAACATAATAAAGATAAGAGAAGAAATAAACAAAATTGAGAAGAATAAAACAATAGCAAAAATCAACGAAACCAAGAGCTGGTTCTTTGAGAAAATAAACAAAATAGATAAGCCTCTAGCCAAACTTATTAAGAGAAAAAGAGAATCAACACAAGTCAACAGAATCAGAAATGAGAATGGAAAAATCACGACAGACTCCACAGAAATACAAAGAATTGTTAAACACTACTATGAAAACCTATATGCCAACAAGCTGGAAAACCTAGAAGAAATGGACAACTTCTTAGAAAAATACAACCTTCCAAGACTGACCAAAGAAGAAACACACAAGTTAAACAAACCAATTACGAGCAAAGAAATTGAAACGGTAATCAAAAAACTACCCAAGAACAAAGCACCCAGGCCGGATGGATTTACCTCAGAATTTTATCAGACACACAGAGAAGACATAATACCCATTCTCCTTAAAGTGTTCCAAAAAATAGAAGAGGAGGGAATACTCCCAAACTCATTCTATGAAGCCAACATCACCCTAATACCAAAACCAGGCAAAGACCCCACCAAAAAAGAAAATTGCTGACCAATATCCCTGATGAATGTAGATGCAAAAATACTTAATAAACTATTAGCAAACCGAATTCAAAAGTATATCAAAAGGATCATACACCATGACCAAGTGGGATTCATCCCAGGGATGCAAGGATGGTACAACATTCAAAAATCCATCAGCATCATCTACCACATCAACAAAAAGAAAGACAAAAACCACACGATCATCTCCATAGATGCTGAAAAAGCATTTGACAAAATTCAACATCCATTCATGATAAAAACTCTCAGCAAAATGGGAATAGAGGGCAAGTACCTCAACATAATAAAGGCCATATATCATAAACCCACATCCAACATTATACTGACTGAACAGCGAGAAGCTGAAAGCTTTTCCTCTGAGATCAGGAACAAGACAGGGATGCCCACTCTCCCCACTGTTATTTAACGTAGTACTGGAGGTCCTAGCCGCAGCAATCAGACAAAACAAAGAAATACAAGGAATCCAGATTGGTAAAGAAGAAGGTAAACTGTCACTATTTGCAGATGACATGATATTGTACATAAAAAACCCTAAAGACTCCACCTGAAAACTACTAGAACTGATATCAGAATACAGCAAAGTTGCAGGATACAAAATTAACACACAGAAATCTATAGCTTTCCTATACACTAACAATGAACCAATAGAAAGAGAAATCAGGAAAACAACTCTATTCACAATTGCATCAAAAAGAATAAAATACCTAGGAATAAACCTAACCAAGGAAGTGAAAGACCTATACCCTGAAAACTACAAGTCACTCTTAAGAGAAATTAAAAGGGACACTAACAAATGGAAACTCATCCCATGCTCGTGGCTAGGAAGAATTAATATCGTCAAAATGGCCATCCTGCCCAAAGCAATATACAGATTTGATGCAATCCCTATCAAATTACCAGCAACTTTCTTCAACGAACTGGAACAAATAGTTCAAAAATTCATATGGACACACCAAAGACCCCAAATAGCCAAAGCAATCCTGAGAAAGAAGAATAAAGTAGGGGGGATCTCACTCCCCAACTTCAAGCTCTACTACAAAGCCATAGTAATCAAGACAATTTGGTACTGGCACAAGAACAGAGCCACAGACCAGTGGAACAGATTAGAGACTCCAGACATTAACCCAAACATATATGGTCAATTAATATTTGATAAAGGAGCCATGGACATACAATGGCGAAATGACAGTCTCTTCAACAGATGGTGCTGGCAAAACTGGACAGCTACATGTAGGAGAATGAAACTGGACCATTGTCTAACCCCATACACAAAAGTAAATTCAAAATGGATCAAAGACCTGAATGTAAGTCATGAAACCATAAAACTCTTAGAAAAAAAACATAAGCAAAAATCTCTTAGACATAAACATGAGTGACGTCTTCTTGAACATATCTCCCCGGGCAAGGAAAACAACAGCAAAAATGAACAAGTGGGACTATATTAAGCTGAAAAGCTTCTGTACAGCAAAAGACACCATCAATAGAACAAAAAGTTACCCTACAGTATGGGAGAATATATTTGTAAATGACAGATCCGATAAAGGCTTGACATCCGAAATATATTAAGAGCTCACCCACCTCAACAAACAAAAAACAAATAATCCAATTAACAAATGGACAGAGGAAATGAAGAGACACTTCTCCAAAAAAGAAATACAGATGGTCAACAGACACATGAAGAGATGCTCCACATCACTAGTCATCAGAGAAATGCAAATTAAAACCACAATGAGTTATCACCTCACACCAGTAAGGACGGCTACCATCCAAAAGACAGACAATAACAAATGTTGGCGAGGTTGTGGACAAAGGGGAACCCTCCTACACTGCTGGTGGGAATGTAAATTAGTTCAACCATTGTGGAAAGCAGTATGGAGGTTCATCAAAATGCTCAAAAGAGACTTACCATTTGACCCAGGAATTCCACTCCTAGGAATTTACCCTAAGAATGCAGCACTCCAGTTTGAAAAAGACAGATGCACCCCTATGTTTATCGCAGCACTATTTACAATAGCCAAGAATTGGAAGCAACCTAAGTGTCCATCAGTAGATGAATGGATAAAGAATATGTGGTACATATACACAATGAAATATTATTCAGCCATAAGAAGAGGGCAAATCCTACCATTTACAGCAACATGGATGGAGCTGGAGGGTATTATACTCAGTGAAATAAGCCAAGCAGAGGAAGAGAAATACCAAATGATTTCACTCATCTGAGGAGTATAAGAACAAAGGAAAAACTGAAGGAACAAAACAGCAGTGGAATCACAGAACCCAAGAATGGACTAACAGGTACCAAAGGGAAAGGGACTGGGGAGGATGGGTGGGTAGGGAGGGATAATGGGGGGAGAAGAAGAGGGGTATTAAGAGTAGCATGCATGGGGGGGTGGGAGAAAGGGGAGGGCTGTACAAGACAGAGAAGACAAGTAGTGATTCTACAACATTTTGCTATGCTGATGGACAGTGACTGTAAAGGGGTGTATAGGGGGGACCTGGTATAGGGGAGAGCCTAGTAAACAAAATATTCTTCATGTAAGTGTAGATTAAAGATAACAAAAAAAAAGAGAAAGAGAAGGGAGATTACTTCCTGACAGGATAAAACTAACTGTAAATCAACAATTAATGCATGCTTTAAATATCCTTAATTTTGATCACTTAAAGGGTGTCAGATGATCGGCTATGGATGTACACTTTTCTGATAATATTCCTTTCTCTTAAAAAAAAAAGCAGTTCCTGTGTGGTGACCTCCAATGAGTTCTACACAATGGTATAAAGGGCATATCAAAGTGTGGGCAAAGGGTCTGTTTGTGTTTATGCAGAAGATCAAAGCCTAATTTGGCTACCCAGAAAATGAACTAAGATACGATATGAAGAAGAACTTCCAATATCAGCACTCTCTGGAGGAGACATACCAGAAGATGATCATCAAAAAACCTCAACAAAGATCCAGGTGATGCTGCAGTTGTAGCTGCATTCATCCCACTGGTTCCTGGACTTACCATTGGAATGAAGAAGGAGATATCTAAGCTGGCCTGTGCATACAGTAAAACAACAAATTTGACTGGATCTATACTGTTGGAACGCAACCAAGAATTAGGAGAAGTGCAAGTTGTAGCGCTCCAAAATCTTGCAACTACAGACTATCTACTGTTAAAAGAACATGTGGGATGTGAACAGTTCCCAGTAATGGGTTGTTTTCATTTGTCTGATTTCTCTCAGACTGTTCAAGTACAGTTGGACAATATCCACTATATCATAGACAAATTTTCCCAAATGCCTAGGGTGCCTAACTGGTTTTCTTGGCTTCACTGGAGATGGCTGGTAATTATAGATCTGCTTTGGTTATGTAACTGTATTCCTATTATGTTAATGTGTGTGCACAATTTAATTAGTAGTTTAAAACCTATACATGCTTAAGTTACTCTACAAGAAGATATGTCAAAGAAACAATCAATCCTCCCATGTTTTCTTCCATCTGCTACCTCTATAGCTTTTCTTCTTCCTTCCTAATTACAACCCTTACATAGAATTCGTGCCTCATATCGAATTCACCGAGTATCATAACTCCTCCAAGTGGTAAAGATACCTCAAGACAAATGCTGGGCATAGAAGCCACCGGGCATAAACCTGCAAAGAAGTAAAAAGCTAACCTTTCCAAACAATATGGCTTCTCTCTCACTTACCAACTTTACATTTCCCTGTATGGCCCCGGAAGATGACTGGTTAGCCAGAGATGGGTAAGATTCCTCAAGGGAGGAACAACCTAAGACAGGCACAGTCGCAGGGGGTCCATCAGGTGAGAAATTGGGGATCAACAGAGGTGAGGCTTAGAACCTCACTCCCCCTGTTTTGAGAGAAATCTTCTGCATCCGTGGATGTATTATTGCCCTTGTCTAGCTTGGATTAACACATAGTCTACAGGCACACACCTTATCATCTACAGTTGCTCTCTTACAACACTAAACTATGTTTTCTACCTTTATCTTGCATCTACCTACCACTTCAGCATTTTATTTAAAAAAATAATAATAATAATAATAAAGGGAGAAATGTGGGATTCACATATAAATCAAATATAAAAATCAAATGAATTTTCATATTTGACCTGATTGCTTATAGTTCATAATGCGTGATCAAAACTGAAAGTTTTTGTGATGACTGCCCTTGTAAGGTTCACCATGTAAGAACTTATTCACTATGTAAGAATTTGTTCACCATGTAAAAAATAAAAAATAAAAAATAAAAAAAATAAAAACCTAAACATAAACCTCACACTTTTTATAAAAGAGTACCTTGAAAAGGATCACAGATTTTGATGTAGAATTATAAAACTTTCAGAGGAGAAAGTCAAGGCCTAGGGCTGATGACCTTAAGAATTCTTAGCCATGACACCCTAATAATAATCCATACATTTGGACTTCATCAAAACTAACAACTTTTGCTCTGCGGAAGACATTGTTAAAAGGATACAAACACCAGCTACATGTTTTTTAAAAAACCAAACAATCCAATTCTAAAAAAATGAGCAAAAGACATGAAGAGTCAATTCATTAAAGAGGATGTACCTTATGGCAAATAAACACATTGAAAGACGCTCAACATCATTAGCCTTTAGGGAAGTTCCTGTCGAGACCATAAGATATCATTACACACCTATTAGCAGAGCAGCTAAAATAAAAAACAGTGATAACACCAAATACTTGAGAGGATGCAGAGAATCTGACCTCTCATACTTTGCTGGTGGGAATATAAAACGATGGAGCCACTCTGGAAAATAGTTTGACTGTTCTTTAAAAACAAAACATACGTTTACCATACAACCCAGCAATTGCATTCCTGGCATTTATCCCAGGGGACTGAGTTATGTCCGCACAAAAACCTGTTGGTACAATTGCTCATTGACTGAGGCTTTGTTTATAATAACAAAATCCAAAACAAGCAATATGTCCATGATAGCTGAATGGTTGAAAAAACTGTGGTACATTCATGCCATGGATTACTACTCAAAAAATGAAATTATTGATACATATGACAACCTGGATGGATCTCCAGGGCATGATCCCGAGTGGAGAAAAAATGCAAAAGATGACATGCTATATGCTTCCATTTATATAACATTCTAAAAATGACAAAAACACAGAGAAGGAGGACCCACTAGTGGTTGTCAGGGGTTAGGGATGGTGAGGAGGGTGCATCTATGCACCCTCTGTATGCAGAGGGTAGCAGGAGGAAGACCTCTGTGGTAATAGAATAGTTCTGTATCTTGACAAGGCAGTGGTTACACAAATCTACGCAAGTGATAAAATAGCACAGAATTATACATATATTGTATCAATGTCAACTTCCCAGTTTCTTATATTGTATCATAGTTAGGCAAGCTGTAACTACAGGGGAAACTGGGTGAGGGATACAGCATACAGGAGACCGCTCTGTACTATCTTTGCAACTATCTGTGATACAATGTACAATAATTTCAAAATAAAAAGGGTTTGAGGTGGTTTTTTTTTGAAAATCAACATATGAAAGTTCACAGTGGTGAGAACCTGAGTTAGACTGGGTTGCGTTTGAAGTTCTGGAGTGAGAAAGGAACGAGCACATATTTTTGGTATGTGGGAAGATGGGAAGAGGGGAAGAGGGAAAAACAGAACAGACCTGAGTTGCATCTGTAGCCTATGACATATCTTCCCTCTTGATGGCAGAAAGTGGCAGGCAGGCTGTAAAGACCTGGAAAACTGAAGGTTCCAAGGACTGCTTACACTGTAGTTAACGGACCTTGGGGGGTCTCCCACCTCACCGTAAGGTTACTCTCTCTCCAGAATGTAGCCAGCCCCTCAGAGCCATGATACTGGCTGGTCCTTGGCAAGTCTCTAGACCAACTTCTCCTTTGATCAATGGGGAGCTAAGGCTCAGAGAGGAGCAGTGACTTTCCCAGTCTCACACAGGAAGATTAGTGCATCAGAGTGGGAACATGAATAACCCTGACATCTGAGCACAAATTGGAGAAATTAGGGATGGATTGACAGGTGGCTAGTAAGAGAAGATGACAGAAGACCAGTTAAGGGACATTGAAGCAGTCAAGGTGTCATATGAGAGCACCCAGGACTTAGAGACAGATTGCATGGGGACAGGGCATGAGAGAAAGGGAGGTGTCCAGGCTGACCTCAACCTTCGGGCTTGTGTGATAGTTGGATGGAGGTCTCCATTTTACTGGGACATGGAGTTGGGTACAGAATACTTGCAAGAACAGGACTTTGAAGGAATATGAGTTTTGCAATCTGCTCAATTTGAGGTCCGTAGGAGACATCCAGGGAAAATTGTTTAGGAGACACTGGGCTACCTGAGTTTAGAGATCCAGGAGGAGGTCTTCACTGCTCATTGGAATAACCTTAGAACCAGGCTAGTACATGAAGAGAATGTCTGATTGCATCAAGCATAAAAAGAACAGCTACATCCAGATGGTAAAGGAACATGAAGGAAGGAATAGTTTACAAAATTCCAAACAGACCTTCACACTGGAAAGAGGTAACGGAAGAATTGGGTAGGGGACTTATTAAGTGACATTGATTTCTGCTGCCACATTAATGAATTAAAGATTAAAAATCAAGAATCAACATCACCCTCCAATAAATGTACAAGCAATAAGGAGTGTGTGGCTCCCAGGTCAGTTCAGTGACTCTGCACCCTCCCATCTTGCTGACCAGATTGCACCCCCACCCCAAGACCTCCTTTATAGAAATTCTGGAGCCGTAGCACTTCTTCTAACATCCAGCAGGGAACCATGATTCAGGACTGTGCAAACTGGCACAGGAACACTTGGGTTCATCCAAGTCCTCTGCCCCAGGTCCCAACTCTGTTTTTGCAGATCCATTTGCATGCTAATTCACACTGCTCTGCAAACCCTGGCTTTCCCTCTCAAGGGCTAGTGCCTCTCTTTCCCATACCATTCTCATCTCTTCACCCATACCCCTAAGCAATATGGGTTTTGGTGATGAAAAAGAAGGGGTCCACTATTTGTGGGGTCCCTAAGATTCTGTATTCATTCAAAATCCATTTACTGAGGCTCCAAAATTCATCATGGAAGCACAGGCTGCCCTCAAGGACTGGAGACCATGTCTTGCTCTCCTACCTCCACCCCCTAACACAGCCCATAGGATGCAGAGGGAGCAACCCCCCACCCTCCACCAGGCTCCCAAGCTGGAAGCTGTGCTGATGGGGTAGGGGGAGAAGGATTGGGGTCTGAGGATCTATGCAGAGGACCTGGCCTCCTGGGGAAGGTGCCCAGCAAACAGCTGGAGTGCTATTCATAAAGCACAGGACCAGATAATAAATGGGGAGGCTGCATCTTGTGCTGCAAACCCTGACCTGGAAGGCAGGAGAGGCCTCATGGGACCACTGTACAGGGACTGACACTGCCCTGGCTCAGTGCAGAGGAGACCTCTCACACACTCCCTGCCCTACCAGAGGGACTCCAGGATGGGGAAAAGATAAGCTGTTGGGTTTAGAGATGTCTCTTCACCAGTTACATCCACTCTGCTTGACCATGAAACACCAGCTGAGGGGTTACCTTAGGGTCCTGGACATTTGTTTCAGGGCATCTAAAAATGGAGATGAGGTGACCCCTTCAGTGCCTCCCATTAGGTCTAATTAACCCGAGCCTAGTCACACTGCACGTCTCTCTACAGAGCAGGAGAGCTCCAGGGCCCCTCAACTTCCCGCAGTTACTTCTTAAAGTCCCCAGGGTGTCTACCAAGAGCTAAGCACAGGGTCGCTTCCCAGAAAGCCAAGTCCTTGGGTGCCACCTGGGAGCAGCACGTCACCACTGCCCCTGCCAAAGTGCCCTGAAGATCAGCACTGCATCCCTCCTGAATCCCCTCCATTCACTCCCCATACTGCCCAAGTTGCCAACTCCAAACCATAGTGGATCTGCATATTGCATGGAAGGGAAGGAAACTTGTAGTATTCTGTTAGTGCCCTGCCCAGACTCCCTTTCCCAAGGGATACCCATCCACCAGCTGCTGGGAAGGCCATTCCCTTCTCCTGAGAACTACCCTTTACTGATGTGTGACCCTGGCTCAGTGCAAAGGAGACCTCTCACACACTCCCTGCCCTACCAGAGGGACTCCACCCACCACTCTAGACCCGGTTGAAAACCCAAGTTACTTGTGCTTCTGACCTACCGGCTACAGATCGGAGGTTCCCACAACCTCCCGCTTAGGTTTGATTAATTTTCTAGCGTCACTCGCAGAACTCAGGAACACTTATGTTTACCAGTTTAATAAAGGACACAAGCTAACAGCTAGATGAAGAGAGACATAGGGCAAGGTCCCAAATAAAGGAGCTTCTGTCCTGGTGGAGCTTGGGGCCTGGCTTGGGGTCATGTGGAGGCGTCCTGGTTCCCCAAGCTTGGAAGCTCTCCTTGACTGAGAAGCAGGACCCAACCTAGCAGAGCAGAGTTAAGCTCTTCGCAGGGGCTTTTGCGAGGGTTTCATTACATAGTCATGATTGACTAAATTTTGGGCCATTGGCTGATTCAGCCTCCAGCCCCTGCCCTTGGGTGGGGTTCCAAAAGTCTCTGATTAACATGACAAAACACCCATTTCACATTTAAGACTGCAGTGTTTTCAGGAACTGTGGATAAAGACCAAATATATCTGGGAAATACATATTTGGTCATGCTTAGGACTCATTATCACATCTGCCCATGGAGAAACTGAGGCTCTGCATGGTGAGGCAATTTGCCTCAGGACATAGGCTGGATGAGCAACAGAAGCAGAACTTGAGCCAGGTTTGCTGTCTCCCAAGTTCTTTTCCTGTGCTCCATCTTATGCATCTCTGAAGCTCCTCTAGGCCCACAGAGGTGGGCTCTGGTTCCCAGACCTTGGCCTCCCTACCCCACCATGCAGCCTTCCTGGGAAGGCCTTATTGTGCTTTATTATATTCCACATTATTGGGGGAGTCTGCCAGGCCAGACTGTGCCTGGGCAGAGCTAAATTTAAAAATCAGAGAGGAAGAGTGTCTACATGCATAGCATCAGTGGATACAGACACCCACAGAGCCTGGCAGAGGCCCTCTATTTGCCTGTGTCCTCTCCACCAGCTAAGCTAGCAGGCTAGTAAGGTATCTGGGGGACACTGTAGAAGCTGGATTGTGTAGCAGTTCAGTTTTGCTATGTAACAAAGCACTCCAAAACTTGTGGCCTAAAACAACTATTTATTTAGTTCACAGTTTCTGTGGGACAGCAATGTGGGCTGGGCTCTAGTTGGCAATTTGATCTTGGCTGATCTCCTTTGTACATATGCAGTTAGCTGTCAGATTAGCTGGGAACTGACATCAACTGACATGAATCATCTCTTTTCCAATGGTCTCTCATCCTCCATTGGCAGCCCAAGACTGTTTGCATAGCAGCTGGGCAGAATTCCAAGAAAGTAAGTGGAACTGAGCAAGGCCTTTTGACGCCTGGGCTAAGGACTCACACACCATCACTTTCACCAAATTCTATGGCCCAAAGCAAGTGACAGGCCAGCCGTGATGGTTCATTTTCATGTCAGTTTGGCTGGCCCATAGGGTGCCCAGATACTTGGTTGTTTTTTGGATGAGATTAACATTTAAGTCAATGAACTTTAAATAAAGCAGATTGCCCTCCCTAATATGGGTGGGCCTCATCCAATCAGTTGAAGGCTGACCTCCCTCTACCCTGAGCAAGAAAGAATTCTGCCAGCAGGCTGCCTTTGGACTTGAATGCAACTCTTTCCTGAGTCTTCAGCCTGCCAGCCTACAAATTTTTAGACTCACCAAGTCTCCACAGTACTGTGAGCCATAGATGAAAAGATTCTGTGTATGTGTGTGTGTGTGTGTGTGTGTGTGTGTATGTGTGTGTATACATGTACATATCTCCTGTTGGTTCTGTTTCTCTAGAGAAACCTAATATACCAGCCCAGATTTAAGGGATGAGGAATAGATTCTGATGGCAGGAGCTGAAAGCCACATTGGAAAGGGTGAAGGCACAGGGACTGAAATGTTACAGTCATCTTTGCTAATGATCCATCACAGGCTGGGCTCAGGAATGGGATGGGATTTCATAGGGGTTTTGATAAACCAGTCAGGTGCAGCTTCCCAGAACCCCCCACTTGGTATCAAAGAATTCAGAAACACAACTATTTCTAAGCCTCCCTGAGCTGGGAGGGACTCCACACCCGGATTTGGGAGTATGTCTCCCCTCAGACTAGGGGCTCCCTGAGACCTGTACTGTCTTCCACCGTCCAATTTAGGACTCAATGTAGAATGGAGAGTTCAGGTGGAAGAAAGCTGTCCTACTTCCCCTACAGAATGCAACAAGTTCTAGGGTCTGACAGCAGCCAATAGTCAGATTTCTCCATGGATTTCCCCAGCATAGTTGGCACCATGACTGAGATATACTGAGCCCCTATAAGTGATCCTTGAATGAACTGAGTGCTTGGCTCATGCCTGACTCTGAACACACACAAGTCTTCAATTATGCAAACCAGGACAAGTCCCAAGTAACCTGGACAAGGACAGGGCCTCAGACTTGCCCAGCCCACTTTATAGTCCCCTTGAGTGCCCTCCACATTGACTCTGTCCCATTCTGTCTCTGCCTCTGCTCAGCTTAAACAGTCAGCTACCTCCCAACTCCTGGCCCTACTCTGTCTCCTGCTCACCCTCCTCTCCAGGAGGAGCCTGCAAGCACCACACAGGCACTTGGTAAGGAAGCCAGTCTTGCTGCATGTGTATATCCTGCAGGACCCACTTCTCCCAGATATAGCTCTGAGCTCTGGGTAAACTCAAGAAGTGGGGAGTATTCAAGGGAGAGAATGTAACAAGTGGACAAGTGAGGCAACTGGAGTCAGCCTATGAGACACCCGGGGCAAGGCCTCTTGTGTCCAAAAGACCCATGACAGCAGGGGCTGGCTAAAAAAAATAGTGCAGGCCTGAGCTTCCTCCCATAAGCCCTGAGCTCCAGCCCCCAATTTGTCACAGACTTGCTGAATGATTTGGGGCTGCCGCTTTGCTTCTCAGCTTCCCCATATGTAGAGTGGAGATGATGACCATCTACAGCATGTTCTGCAGGCAGCCTGCCCACCTCCTTGGGGCCTTGCCACTTCAGGAAGCTCCTGCTGCAAGACACACAGTCTGTACCTGAGAGCCTTCTTTCCTGAGCTGCGGGGAGGCCAAGGAGGCTGCAAGTGCCAGGAAATGAACATCCCTCAGAGGAAACCTCTATCTGTAACTCACAGGAGTGGATGGACAAATACCCCAGCACCCTTTCCCCTCAAACAGGATGACTCTGGGGCACGTGTCTACCCTGAAGTCCAGAGTTTCCCATCAAGACTAAGTTCCAGTTGCCTGCAGTGAAACTGGCTCCATAATGTATCCTTTATGTGCTGCTTCCCTCCCCTGTTGCATTGCCCCACTCTCACCCAGTGCAGTGATCTCCTTGCACTCAAATCCTCATCTCTTCTTTCAGGGGAGCCCAATCTGAGACACCATCCCAGGCCTGTCTGTGCCACAATTAGCCTGTGATCAAGATGACATCAGGGTTCCCCAGCAGGTGTCTGAACCCAGGCCTGGGAGAGGCACTTCCAAGCCCTCATCCTACTCTGGACCCAAAGGCTACAGGGAGATATCACAGGATGTTGGCTGGACTCCCCATGTCATTCTGGAATGGCCACCAAGTCCTGAAACTGAGGACAGGAGATGCACAGTACTGATCAGCTGGAATGCGCACCCAGTATGTCACCAACGGCTGGGTGGCCCGGACTCCTGGCTTATGAAGAGGCAGCACCCTGCTCCTCCACCAGTCTACCGAAACACAGGAGACAGGGGGAAGGGAGGGAAACTGGACAGGATGATAGGTTTCCCACCAAGTCTCTAGAGCAAGGGAGGCAGGGGGCCATGCTGATCAGAAGAATATTTCTTGTGTCAGCCTGCAAACCCCTCCAGGGCCAGGCTTTTTTTTCAGATCAGCCATCCCGTTCTGCACTTCCAACTCATCCCTTCCTGCCACCATGACAGCCCCACTTGGACTCCTGCCATTTCCTGCCTGGTGTCTTTGGCAGCCTCCTTTCCAGCCTCTCTGCCTCCTCTCTCAGCCTCCTATCCACCCCAATCCATCCTTCTAAAGTGGATCTTCCTGAAACAGGCTGGCAAACTACTATGAGCCAAAGGCTGCCTCTGGCCTCTTTTTATGCAAACTGTGAGCCAAGAATGTTTTTAGCATTTTTACATTTTGTTTTTAAAGAGGACTATGTGGCAAAGACATTACCAACCTCTGTTCTAAAGCATAAATCTCATCCTGCTTAAGGGAGTGAGTGGCCCTCCTGCTGGTCTCATCCCATATACTCCTGCATTCCTTATGCCTGCTCTGGACCTGAAACACCCACCCTTCCTCCGTCCTACGCCTAGTCAACTGCCTACTACATCATTCTAAGTGTTCCCCTGGCTGGGCCTTAGCCTGTTGGCCTCAGCCCATGCCTTGACTTCCCCTGCTCTGCTCTGTATGATAGGGGCCCCTGCAGGCTCTTGTATGGGTTGAATCACAGCTGGATTTGGCCAATGGGTGGGAGATGAGAGGGCAAGAAGAAGGAAGCTCCAGGATATTTCCTCCCAGGGTCTCCAAACTTGGCTGGGTCTTGTCCATGGCTCTGGCTCCCAATGGGTATACCTACCATGGTTCCAGCTCCTACTGGGTGACCTGAGCCCCAGAACCACCACCCCTTCCCTCCTCTTCTTCCCCAGGGTGGTGACAGCTTCCTGCTGTGGCAAATCTCTGGGTGGCCCCTGAAGGACTTCTCAGCTCTTCCATTACCTGTGCAGCCAATTCCCTGTTTTTAACCTCTGTTAAGCCCTGATTTCCATTTTCCAGTTAGGACTCTGACCAATACACCATTCCTCCAGACACCTCAGACTCCTAGAGGCACATGGGCCCCTACTATGCCTCAAATAACACCCTTTACTCATGGCTTCAATAAGCAGTTCTTGATGCCTATGGTGCTCTAGGCCAAGGGTCGTCAAGCCATGTCCTGCAGACCAAATCCAGCCCACTGCCTATTTTTTTAATTAATTTTTATTGGAACACAGCCACGTCCATTCATTTACCTATTGCCTATGGCTGCTTTCAAAGGGAGAGTTGCCAGCAACAGAGACCCTGGGTTACAAAGAGCTGGATATATTCACCACCTGGTCCTTTACAGAAAAAGCCTGCCAACCCTGCTGTAGATCAGCCCTTGCTATTCAAAACAGTCCCAGGACCAGCAGCCCAGCTTCACCTGGGAATATGTTAGAACTGCAGATTCTCAGGCTCCACCCCAGACCCGCTGAATCAGAATCTGCATCTTAACAGGGCCCTCAGGTTAATATAACAGCACACTGAGGTTTGAGAGGCTCTGCCTTAAGAAATCATCCCCTTATCATAGCATTCTTCATGCTCATCAGGGATAATTGCTGAATTCATTGTTTGTCCTCTCTCCTAGAGGAAAGCACTGGGATTATTCGTGTATTGTTTTCCGCTGGATTCCCAGCCCCTTAATAAGGTGCTGGCACAGTGGCTCTCCAACAAATATATCGTTGAGGAGAACCGTGGAAGCTAAAGGGGGAGAAAGTTTCCAAAAGAGCAGTTACCATTTTTGATATGTTACCACATGGCATTGGGAGAATAAGGGACAGTGTCCTTCTCTCTTGCTGTTAGCACAAGCTGGTCAGTTTGACAATATTCATCAAAATTAAAAATGCATGTAGCCTTTGGCCCTGTATTTTCACACTTCCAGACCTTTATCTTCCAGGTAGACTAAAGTATTCATCACACCACTGGTTACAAGGGCAAAAGATTGGACACAACCAAGTGTCCATCAACAAGCAATTTGCTCAGTAAGTTATGGTATATAATCAAACTGCAACTTTAAAAGAGAAAGAAGGAACTGGAGCACTCTCCAAAGTATGCTGTTAAGTGAAAAAAGCAAAAGGCAAGACAGTATTCAGGTAATTCCTAAAACAGGACAGAGAGAGAGAAGAGAATATATATATATATATACTCACTTGTATATTCATAAACTATCTCTGGAAGTATGTACACAAAAACCAGCAACACTGGTTGGCCATGGGAAGGGACCTCTGGATTGGTAGGGACAGGGATAGGAGATTTTTTCACTGTCTACCCTTTGGTCTTTTTTTAATTTATATAAACAAAAACAAAAAAATCAGGAAAACCTATAGAAAAAAATAGAGAAGTATCAAACGGTATAGATATGTTTTAGATGTCCAGTCTAGAGCTTTGCTACGCAAAATGTGGTCCAGAGACTGGCAGCATCCGAGCCACCTGAGAGCTAACTGGTAATGCAGGGTCCCAGGCCCCAGCCCAGATGGACTGAGTCAGAATGTGCATTCAAACCAGAACCCTAGGGAATATGAGCACATGGTGCACTCTGCAATGTGCTGGTCCAGGCAACCAGAACAACCAGAAATCTTACTTCTAGCAGCTCCACCTGGTTTCCATGGTCTGCTGCTAATAAAACAGCTGCCTTTCCCCCTTAACTGGGGCTCCATCCCAGGAATACACCAGGTCCCAGGCTGTTCCCATTAAGGGGGAGGTTTTCAACAGCTCCTCCCAGGCCCTGGCTGGCCCTAAGCCCAGTGTCCTGGCAGGTCCCCAGCAAGAAGACAGCTCACTTCCTCCTCCTGGAGCTGCTGGGATTGCTCAGAACAGCAACATTTGAGAGGCCTGCACTCCCCCAGTTTTAAGCTCTTTCCAACATGATAAAGATGCATCTGTCTGGCTCAGGTTTGTTCCTAACTGGTATTTGCTTAAACATCCACCCGTGCCTCTGGGTACCTGGTACCCTGACCTACTGAAGGAAGGAGCATTGGGGGGCCCCTGGAGAGAGAGGAAGGAGGAGAAGCCAGGAGCTTGGCTGCTGTCTCTGCATCCTTGATTCATCTGAACTGCTCCAGGCCACATCTGGAGGCCACATCTGGAAACAGTGACGCCACTGGACTTTTCAGAGCAGCAGGGAGAAGGAGGGGGAGAGAAAGGGGAAGTGTGCTGACGTGGGTCCAGACCACCCAGAAGTTTGCAGTTGGAGGACTAAGCAGGGAGCTGACCTCTCCCCCAGTGCTTCCCTGACTCCCACTCCCAACTCCCTGAGCCCACATCAGAGTGAGCAAAGAGCAACCATGAGCAAATGCCCCACACTGAAGCTGTGCTGAGGCTTCCTCCACCTTAACCTAGAGAGACTGGGGACAGGCCAAGTCCTCTCTCTCTTTCTGGATTCTACTCCTCCCGTCTCCTAAAGGCAGCCCTTCCCCCCAAACAGAACCCCAAATCCTCGCCTTCTCCCTTCATGCTCCCTCCTAGATCCTTCATAGTTCCCCCTCCTAGCCCACCATGGCTAGTGCCTCTCAAATTAAAAACAAAACCAAGCCATAAAACCACTAATAATTATACAGTCCTGAAGAGTTTACAAAATACTTCCCCATACTGTGCCTCACTGTGTCAGCTAACAGCCCTACAAGGTTAGAATTCCTACCCCTACTCCACAGAGGGGAACAAGTCAAAGGACTTGACAAGATCTTCCAGCATGCAGGGAGCAGAGACCTCAGGCCAAATGCACATGCAGTGGCCATCTCCCTGGGCTGCAGGTCCCTTACAGCACTGGACTCTAAATCAAACAGGTCTTTCTCCAACAGCCACCTGCTGACCTCCCAGTTCTGTGAATGATTATGTCCCTTGCCTGGCCTAGCCAGACCCCAAATTCAGAGACTTGTTCCCTCCCCATTTCCTGTGTTGTCCCCTGCCCAGGTCTGCCTCATCTGAGAGTCTAGATAAACATCTTGTCACTTTCTTCCAAACCAGCACCCCATCCCATCTTTGGAGCTCATTTTTTGATGTATTACAACACAGATGAACCTCAAATGCATTACGATAAGCAAAAGAAACTCTCTGCAAAAAAGTACAAACTATGATTCTTTTTGTATGGAATTCAAGAACAGACAAAACTAAACTAAAATCAGAACAATCATTTCCTCTGGGAGGGACCAGAAGGGGCACAAAGAACATTTCCGGGATAATGGAAATGTTCTGTTTTGATCTGGGGCGGAGGGGGTGGGAGTGAC
The DNA here is from genome assembly GCF_040802235.1 of Manis javanica. NCBI lineage: Eukaryota > Metazoa > Chordata > Mammalia > Pholidota > Manidae > Manis > Manis javanica. The sequence continues at coordinate 29,947,096 of NC_133160.1, read as the reverse complement.
ACAATCTATAAATAGGTTTAAAAAATCACCGAGCTGAATCCTTAAGATGGATGCATTTTACTGTGTGTTAATTAAACTGCAATATTTTGTAAATGGCACAATGAAAAAGAATGCGGCTGTTGGAGTCAAGCTCTATTTGGAGCACCCAGCTCCTTATAACAGATCCTAAAAGGATGGAGTGGGTGGTGGGTACTTATCACCTTTCTCTTGGCTGCCCACCATCTGAAACCCCACCTTATATTCGGAAGAACCCAACCCTGTGGATTTACTGATTTACTTTCTCCACTGATGAGGGTGCAGGCCCAGAACCAAGCTCACGGACACTGCCCAGAACTGGAGTCTGGGAGGAAGCCACAACAGGCAGGGACTGTTGAGAAACTGGCCACACACAGACAGTGGTGCAGCAGCAGCAGTGGTCAGCCACGTTCTTCCTGTGGTCGGTCCCTCTGATTAATCCCATAGGTCACACTGTAACCTTCTAATAAATCCTGCTTCTGCTGAGGCCGCTCGGAGCCATTTCTGTGGTTTGAGACCCAATGTCATGGCTGGTAAATGCTGTATGGAAAGAGACCAGGGCTGAGTGTCGCGAGAGCTGGGTGGTGTCCCGAGTCACTCTGGTTCATCAAGTCCCACCACCCGCATCAGTCGACAGCCAGAGGGAGTTTGTCTCAAGACCAGCCTGGTTCACGAGGGAAAGCCAGAGGGCAGGGAGTGCCCCTGGAGGGCAGGGAGAGCTGCTGAGGACAGCTGTGGGGCAGGCCAGCCCAGCCAGGACTTCCAGTTTCAGCTCTGTACGTGCAGGCTGTGCACACCAGTCTTCCTGGATGTAGGGGCAGGGCAGGGAAGTTCTGGGATAGACCAGAACCCGTGGAGCTGTGTCCTTACAACTAAAATTGAGCACTAGGCAGGAGCAATCTTCAAGAAATGAGGAGCCCAGGTCCCTGTCTAGGGTATGTGTCCTGGGGATGAAGCATAGTCTGGACCTCAGGGAGATCTTAGCAAGAGAAGGAGACTGACCCCAAGACATGAAATGTACCTTACAGCTCACAGGTGTGAACACACACACACACATGCCCACATGCATGCACACCACAGATTAGCCTCCTCAAATAAGACAGGTGAGAATATGGGAGAGTACCAGAGCAGTCCCACTGCCTGTGGCCGTAAGGAAGCTTCTGCCAAGCCTTGGTCAGGCTGGAAGCTACTATTATGGGTTGAGCTATACTGAGTGTCCAGCTGGGGCTTAAAATAATAAGCATTTATTATGTTGATGAGTTCTTTGGATGCACTGGGCAGCTCTTCCTGAATTGTCTAGCTCACTCTTGTGCCTATAGTCAGCTATGGACCAACTAGGTATCTGGATTGATCTTGGCAGGGCACTCTGACAAGCTGGACACCAGCTAGCTGTGGTGTAAGCTAGCCTCAGCTAAGAAGCTCGTCTCTGCTCTGTGTGGCCTGTCATCCTCCAGCAAGCTAGTGTGAGCTCATTCACATGGCCATGGCAGTGCTGGAGAGAGCAAGCAGAAGCAGGCAAGGCCCTCGAGGCCTGGGCTCAGAAAGGGTACAACATCCCTTCCACCACCTTTCTTTGGCCAAAGCAGATCACAAGTCCAGACCAAACTCAAAGGGTGGGGAAACAGACTTCCACTCTTGGTGGGGGAGCTATGAGAGCATGTTGTAAAGGGTGTGGATTCAGGAAGGGGTGGAGAGTTGGGCCAGTTTTGCAGTGACTGCTACTTAGGGCAACAGCCCCCTGGTGTTTCTGCCAAGCCCCTGGTTTTCAAGCAAATATCTAAGCCATTCACTGGCTGCTTTGAGGGCAGCCTCTTATACTTTTCTCCACAAGAGACCCTTTTCTCCGTGGAGTCTAGACCAGGAAGAAACATGAAGACAAGCTGCTGGGATCCCTACAGGTCAGTCTTCATCTCTGATTCTGAGTGGGTTAGGAGGCCTTGGTGAGGAATTAGCAATGTTGGTCATGGTTGTGGGACGGGGCAGTTGTAGGTAGGGTCTCTCTTAGCCATTTGGGGCTTCTAACAAATTACCATAGTTTGGGTGGCTTGAACCACAGTCATTTATTTCTCACAGTTCTGAGGGTGGGAAGTCCAAGGTCAAGGTGCTGGCAGATCTGGTGTCTGGTAAGGGCCCACTTCCTTGTTTGCAGATGGCTGTCCTGTTGGGTCTTCATATGGCAGAGAGCAAAGAAACAAAACAATTTCTTTTGTGTCTCTTCTTAAAAGGGCACTAATCCCATTCATGAGCACTCTACCCTTGCGACCTAATCACCTCCCAAAGTCCCCACCTCCTAATACCATCACATAGTGGGCAACATTTCAACATATGAATTTTGGAGGCACACAAACATTTTTTTCCATAACATTGTCTGTGTGGCATTGGGCAAGCTACTTAACGTCTTGAACTTCAGAGATAATAATAGCACCTGTTTCACAGGGTTGTTGTGAAAATTAAATGAGATCATGCTTACAAAGCAATTACCAGAGCACCTGCCCTATAGTAATTATGAAATAAATGTGAACTATTTTAATTGTTAGGGTTCTGGTCGTCCAATCCAGAATAAGGACTGTGCATTCTATGCCCCTAGGGGTGGGGCAGAGTAGGGCAGGGTGAGGCTACAGGCATTTTAAAGAGAACTGTTCCGACTTTCAATGAACAGACTCACTTGAGTTCTTCAGAATTTGGGAACCACATGAATAGCAGATGCTGTTTTGGACTTTAGCAATACCTGTGACTTTTTGCCTGAGAGCTTTCTCTGGCTGCTTGACTCCATTCTGTCCATCTGTACTTAGGGAATTAACATGCTTTCCCAGTAATCTTCAACAAATAACTGAATGAGAGTTGGTGTGTAAATACCCCAGCTCCCTCAACCCTCAGATGCCACAAATCAGATGCGCATTCTGCGCTGTCTCCCAGACTGTCTCAGCAGGATTAAGCTCCAGTTGCGCACAGTGATAACCTACTTCAAAATGCACCTTGCATTGGCTTCTTTCTCTTCCCTGTCTTGATACCTGAAATTCCTATTGGTGGTCTTGGGATCACTTCACAAATAAGCTTCTTGTACTGGAATACTTGTCTCAGGGTCTGCTCCTGAGGGACGTAGCCTAGGAGTTCATCTTTGGTGAGGCCAGCCCTGCCAAGCTAGTGGTCTTTGGAAGGTCCACACCAAGCCCAACCTCTGCACAGTAGCCCGAGTTGCCTGAGAAAGATAGAACCTTTGGGCTGCTTACTCCGAAACCACCTCCATCCCCAGGCACCCAAGCTAGAAGGCATCTAAAAGACAAATTTGCCTCCTTTCAATCCCACCTCACACACTCAGGGATCCTATATGATGTCCGTTAAGCCATCTTGACCTGAGAGCAGGGACGGCTTATAGATTCCATCCCAAGTGCCACCTCTGATCAATTCATAGAAGCTATCTAGAGGCTCCATCCAACGTTACGGTTTGCAGATATAATTAGTGATGTCTGCCTTCAGCACTGCAACGGGTGAGCAGTGGCTTTCTGTCCACTATCCTGGCTCTAAAAGTAAATTAGTGCCTTCGTGGTAAAGTTGGCTGAGGTTTTCTTTAGCATTCCTGGTCCACCAAGTCTGTCTCTGCCTCTTGCTGAGCTACTTCCTTCATCTGACTTGCCCCATCCCAGATAATAAGCCTGTGTGCTGAGCATAGCCAACCATTTTCTGAATAAGGAAACTGAGGCTCTGAACTATTAAGTGACTTTCCCAGAATCACAGAATTTATCAAGATAGAACAAAGGTTTTTAAGCAGGTGGACCTACACCAAAGTCCCCATGCTGTATCCTTTCATAGAGAAGGCAGGAGTAAAGGTCTTTAACCGAGCAGAATAGCCTAACACTTCTCTTTTTGTTAAGAGAATCCTTCTGCCAAGAGAGGACTCATCCTTTTTTGTCTTCTCCAGCCAGGTGGGGGCTCTTTGGGGGCCAGTGAGGAGCCCTACCCCAACTCCACAGCCACCTGCAGAAATTCCTCTGCTGGGCTTTGGCTCCACCCTCTTCATTCCAAAGAGATGGATCTCCACCCAGAATCAGGAGGGGTTGCTCTTGCTCTCACTTATTTGCAATCCTTGAGCAGCTGTCTCTCAGGGAGGGTTGGAGACTGCCTGGGAAAGCCAGAGGCAAAATTTTCACTGAAGCAGGAATGAGTGGGGAACTTCCAAACCTCCAAGTGATGGAAAAATCCAACAGACGCCTTCCCAGGGTAGTGGCTCAGCATTCCCACAGGCAAGGGCTGAGACGGGGGGCCTTAGACCACAGCCTCTGCCTGGAGCCTGCTGACCAGGCAGCCTGCCCTTCTGAGTGTGGCTTATTCTTTCTCCCAAGGAGCAGCTCAGGACTTCGTGTACATTCCTGTAGTAAGCTGCAACTCATTGCTCTGAGAAGTCTTGGGGATGGGAAGCACAGAGCCACGGACTCTCCACCCACAAACATAGCCTTCAGTTTGACCCTGCCTGCCTCTCAGAGTACCTAACTGGGCACCTTGCTCTGGTGCTGTGTTCTGTGGGACGAGACAGCAGCAAGGGGCAAGGGAGGGAGGGAGGGAGGAAGCCACCAAGACCTTCCTAAAGGCTAGGACTCTTCTCTTCAGCTAAGACCCAGTCCCCCAAGGATGTCTTCACTCCTGACAGCTTGCCACCCCAGCTATGGACAGCAAGGGGTTCAGTGGGCCGACTGTGAAGTCACCTAGACCTGACTTTAAATTCTTCACTAACAAGTGCTTAGATCCAATTCTCTAGAATCATAGCATGATATGGGAATTTGTAGGCTCATGATTTACTGAGGAAATGATCTCAGGAGAAGGAAGGGAGGGAAGGAGGGCAGGTCAGGAGAAAATGCTTGGCAAGGAGGGGGTCTCAGATGGAGTCTAGCCTCAGCCTGATCCCAAGGGGAGCCTTGGGGGATAACTGGTCCAGATTCATCCCCCCTTGAAGTAAACAAGCCAAGCTTTTGTACCCCTGTGTCAATCAGTAGTTGTCCTGTGGAAGATGGGGTGGGAGGTAGAAGAGGATGTAAGTTCCCAGGAGGTTCAGGACATGAGTAATCCCATCAGCCACAGGGGAGCCTCCAGAGAAGGTCAGTTATAAGCTTTTAGCCACCTGCTGGCAGTGGCTGGAGGAGGGGGCACTGGCTGCAAAAGAAACCCAAGTGGGGCACCAACACTGGCTATCGCACTGGGCAAGAGTCAGTTGACTCCTCTGTGAACCAAGCATAACACTTAACCACACAGGTGTTCTGCAAGTAAGTACAAGGCCCCCAAAACAAGGTACATGAAGGAGCTACCATTCCTATTGCTTGCAGAAGTCACTTTGGTAAGGAGGTTACTTTGTATGTGTCAACTTGGCCAGAGCATGGTGTGCCCAGATATTGGTTCAACATTATTCTGTAAGGGTGCTTTAGGATGAGATAAACATTCATATCTGTGAGCAGATTGCCTTCCATTATGTGGGTGGGCCTCATCCAATCCATGGAAAGCCTAAATAGAGAAAAAGCGTGACTTCCATGAGCAAGCAGAAATATCGCCAGCAGACGGCCTTTGGACTTGAACTGCAGCACCACCTCTTCCCTGGGTCTCCAGCCTAGTGGCCCACTCTGCAGATCTTAGACTTATCAGCCTCCATAATTGTGTGAGCCAATTCCTTACAATAAATATCTCTCTCTCCATGCATGTGTGTGTGTGTATATATATAGAATGGTCTGTCTCTCTGGAGAAACTTTATACAGCTATAAAGGAAAGCAGGAAGTGGGGCAACCCAGAATTCAATGGCACTGTCTTGCCCTGTGTACCACCCAGCCATGCTTGTAGGAAGTTTGTGACACTCCAAATCTCCACTGTGCTGAAGCTAAATTCTGGGGAATCAGAGCCCCACTCTCCCAGCCTACCTGGCATCCACTGAGTCAGCTCTCCAAGCAACTTGTTCAGGTAGGCACCCTACACACAAGGCTTCTCCCACCAGTCCCCACCAGCCTCTATATACCCCATCCCCCCTGAGCCTAAGGTGCAAGGAACATGAGTGGAGCGGTGAGTGTCTGCAAGAGGGAGAGGGAGATCCCACAGGGCTGCACTTGCTAGCATTCACTGCCCCTCCTGGTGACCTCACCAGGATGCTGAGGACCTGGACCATCTCAAGGGTACGGGGAGGGGGGGGGATGTTCCCTCTTTTCTTCCTGAAGTGAGGGCTCCCAACCCTTCCGTATGTCATCAAGACTGATAAATGCATTATTGTGCCCTGGCTCTGACCTCCACAGAAAAGTTAGCATCTTGGTGGCCCCCACAGGAGGACACGCTAGAGCCCTGGAGAGAGCATGTCCTTCTGACACCGTGATTTTGGACCTAGCTCCCAGAACTGTGAGAAAACAAATTTCTGTTATTTTAAACCACCTAATTAGTGGTACTTTGTTATGGCCACCCTAGGAAACTAATACAGTGGATTCAGTAAATACTGCTCCACAGTTCACTGAAGTGCCACTGTCTATATTCTGAGGGAAATCTGAAGATTAGACTAGGGAAACTGGTGGCTGCACCCAAATGCAGTTCTCACAGATCTGTCAGAGCAGCCAGCTGCACTTCCCAAACTAATCTGCAACCTCAAAACCACCACCATTGGCCTGACAGGGAGACAAAGGCTCAGGGAGGGTTAGTTACTTACCCAAGGTCACAGAGCTGGCAGGTGGTGGGACCCACTTGAACTCAGACTGATTCAAAAGCCGGGGTTTTGTGACCCTTGGGCTCCAACGAGGATGCCCACCTGCTACCACATAGGGAGGCCACATGGGTATCTTCTCAGAGCTCCGTGCCTGCTGGCTCACCTCATGGATGGCTCAGGCCATGACTCAGAGCGGCTGGAGATTTTACAAGCCTCTAATGGGCTAACTACCCGATAACTTAATTATGCAAAAAGCCACATGTGAAACTCACGCCCTAGTAATCACATAATTTATAAGGAATGAGTCTATCTTCTCCTGGGGCCTTTGGCTGTCCGCCCTTCATGAAGGCTCAGGGGAGTTTTCAGGCCAAAGCAGGGAGCCACAAAGAGGGGCTCCATACCACCCCAATCCCTCCTACCCCTGCTCCTAGTCCCAGAGAGCCTTGACTCCCCCAGGCCTCCCTTTTGCCTGGACCTCTGCACAGTCCACATTGCAGTGGGGACCCAGGAGCAGGGAGGCTGAAGAGTTGACATAATGGGGAGGCAAGGGAAGCCAAAGGGCAAAGCAATAAGTGGAGGTGGAATGAAGAGATAGGCAGATGATAGAGGGGATGGGCCTTTCAAATCCTACCGCTTAAAAGCTGAGGCTGAGAACAAAACCCACCAAATGAAAGAGGGGTCTGGACCCTCTGTTCCGAGCACTGCCAGGCCCAGACTCAAGGCCAGGTCCAGGGTGGGCCAGTGGCCAGTGCTGACCAGCCCATGAGGCAGTCATGCCCCCCAACCATCTTTCTGGCTTTCAGGGTAAGGGACTCTTGTTTTCCTCTGGTTCCCGCTGACCTCTGTCCCCTTCACTGTTCCCTCTTCCTTCCCTGAGCATCCCCAGAGTGTTCTTCATGTGCCAAGCAAGACACCAAGGACACTGAGATGAGCAAGACACAGCCTCTGTCTCCCAGAGTCTTCCATCAACCTCTTCGTCCTGTTGCCCGAATGTCGGGGCTCCCCGAACCCAGCCTGCAGTGGTCTCTCTCCCTCTCTTTGAGACTTTAGCCCACGATGAGTCGGTCCACTCCCAAGACTTCACATGTACAATATCTGTCCTGGGAATATCTGTCCCTTCCCAACACTAGTCTCGAGGACTAGCCCATACCTACCCATCTTGAAACTCATCTCCTGAAAACAAATATATTCATTCTGCTTTCCCATTTTTCTTTTTGTTTATGATCTTTAAAAGAGAAAAACAAAGAAAAAGAAAGGAAACTCAACAGAGTTAGATCTCCCTTTCTCCCAGAGTCCATCCTTCTGATTAATAAGAACATGGCACCTACTATGTGCCAGGCCCTGCCCTCAGCCCTTTACATATATTCACTTGTTTAATCCTCCAAACAGCCCCAGCACATAGCCACTTCTCTCCCTGTCCTTGCTCTGGTTCTGTGGGCGGAGCATGCCTCCCCCACACCACTGATCTCAGCCTGGTGACTTGCTATGGCCAGTGGAATGTGGGTAGAAGCAACACACTCGTTCTGAGTCAAACACAAAGGCATCATGTGTTTCCGCCTGCCTCCCTTGTGCTTGTGACCTTTGCCATGAAAAGGACACACCCTGGATGGCTGTTGGTGAAGGCACATGGAGCAGACCTGAACCCAACCTTCAGTCCAGAATCGAGCCCAGCATAGTCACAGATAACCCATCGACTTGTGAATGAAAAATACATGTTTATGTATGCAAGCCACCCAGCTTAGTGGTTGGTTGTTACATAGCACACAATTGCTGATTAATGGAATTGTCATTTCCCATTTTACACATAAAGACAGTGAGGCCTGCCAAGGTTAATTAACCTCTCCAAAATTACACAAGTAATAAGAGATGGAACTAGCGTACAAATCCAAGTAAGCTGGCTGCAAGTCTCACTGCTCTTTATTGACTCTCCCATTAAGTATTAGCATTCCAAGTATGTGTGCGTCCATTTGTGTGTGTGTATGTAACTTATTATATTATTTTGTGTGTTTTTAAACTTTAAATGGCAACATTAAGCATATCCTTCTGTAGCATGATTTTTTCACTCTGATGATACTTGTAAATTGTTCATTTTATCTGCTGCACTAAAGTATGTGAATATATCCAACTTCTTCTGAGATTTATTTATTTCCAGTTTTGTTTTTTCGAACTATGCTGCAATAAACATTCTAGTATTCATCTCCTCTTGCACTTAGAAATGTTTCTCTAGGGTATATGACTGAAAGTGGAATTGCTGGGTCATAGGGCATGTGTGTCCTCCACAGTTTAAGATGTTACCAAATTGCTCTCCAAAGTCTCATACCAATTTGCACCCTTCAAACAGGGTGTGAGATCTGCTACTCCACATCCTTGTTTTTGTGGATGCTTTTGGCACCTCACGCAGATCCTCTTTACTGGATGGCATAAGGCTGGCCCAACTGCTGTGCATGTTGGCTGCCAATGGCTCCCAGACGCCCCCTTGCTGGACAATTGCCCTTGGCCGTGGGAGTCTCCCCTCTTGTATCTCCTGCTTGATTCCAGGCTTAGGCTAGGCTTCTATTTATCATTATTTTTTGAATTGTGTCCAAAGAGTAGATGAAAGCAGGAGAAGGAAGCCCCAGACACTGTCTCCTCCAGTCTTGGCCCCACAGGCTCCAATGCAATGGAAGACATAAGGAGAGGAAAAGGAGGAGGAAAAGAGGAAAGGCTTCAGGTGGAGGAAAGTGGGGAACATAGACTTCTAAGCTGCTCCCAGGTCAGGTGGGCTAGAGGGTGGAGCTGCTGGATAAGCCTCCCTGGGCAGATGAGAAAGATACTGAAAACCCACACCATCCCCGGCCTCTGTCATCCACCCCCAACTCCCTCCTTCACACCCTTGTCTTTCTTTCACCCCTGACTCTGAGCCCATTTGCTCAGTTTGTATCTCCAGTACAGAGAACAGTGGCCCAGTGCCTGGCAACAGCTCCGTGTTTATTACATGAATTCATGGATGAATCTCATTTGATATGCAGAGAGGATTTTTAATAGGGGACAAAATGCTTTGTAGAAGTTGCAAATTTGTAATTCTTGCCCAACCTATTACCAAACCATACACTTACAGTCATCACACACAGGCATTTCCAAATACGAAACCAGCCCAAATTCCCATAACAAACCTAAATTCTTCTTCCATCTCTAGTCTCTGAGCCCTGCCCCTTCCTCTCTCTCTACCATATTGGATACCATGGGAAGACTCAGCCCAGCCTCTGGTCTGCCTGGAGCTCCAGGCCACATTCCCTTCCTCTATTTTTACTTTATGTGCACATTCTTGGCAGCCTTTAAAACTTCTCTCTGTATAACCCATGGGCTCCACCCATACCCTGCCTCTCTCTAGCCCCACCTCAGATGCATACTTCCTCAGAAGTGGACCCACCCTACCTGTCTTCTCCTTATTGTTCCTCTTGTTCCTTCTGGACCTCTCTCACTGCTCATGTTACTTCCTCCACCTCCCTACACACACACACACACACACACCCCATGTATAAATAAATAAATAAATATATACATATATGCATATATATATACACATATCACTGAAATGTGTATTCCTCTATGTATTTCTCCATTATATCATAACCTGTCTCTGCACCTACCCTTCTCCCACAGGGCTGGCTTCTTCTGGGGCAGGTGTTGCTGACTCACAGCCCCTTTATTCTGGACCCTTGACTGTGGTCACCATGGTAGGCAGAATAATGGCTCTCCAAGATATCTATATCCTAATCCCCCAAACCTATGAATATGTCACCTTATATGGCATAAGAGTCTTTGCAGTGTGATTGAATTAAGGATCTTAAAATGGGGTGACATCCTAGATTATCCAGGTTGGTTTGATGTAATCACAAGGGTCCTTATATAGGAAAGAGGAAGGCAGGAGAGCCAGAGAAGGAGATTTGATGATAGAAGCAAAGGAAAGAAAGAGAAAGTAATTTAAAGGTATTACATGCTGAGTTTGAAGGTGGAGGATGGGGCCACAAGTCAAGGGATGTAGGAAGCCTCAGGAGCTAAAAGGCAAGGAAACAGATCTGCTCCTAGATAAAGCCTCCAGAAGGAACACAGGGCTGCCTATCTTGACTCTGGCACAGCAAAAACCTTTTTGGACTTCTGAAGTCCACAATGGCAAATAACAAATTTGTGTATTTTTAAGCTATTGTGTTGCAGCAGCAATAAGAAACTAATACAGGCATCAGTTTATACAACTCCAGTAGTTATATACTGCAATAGGGAAACCATCGAAACGAGAAGCTAATTCTTTGAAAAATTTAATAAAGGTTATAAACTTTTAGCAAGACTGATGAAGATAAGAAAGAAGGCAAATACTACCAATATCAGGGATGAAACAGGATTGGACTTCATTTCTGAAGCCATTAAAAAGATAATAAGCGAATACTATAAAAAGCTTTATGCTCATAATTTTGATAACTTCAAAGAAATGGACCAATTTCAACCTACCAGACAACCAAATTTCAACCAAGATGAAATAAATAATCTTAAAAATCACCCCCACCATGGGGCATGTGGGCATGTGGATGTGATTATAAAAGGGCAGCACAAGGGATCCTTTTACCTTGTGATAAACTGCAAACACACACATACACTCCAGTGCCTGTAATGGTAGGAAACCTGAGTAAGATTGGCAAATTACATCAATGTCAGTTACCGTTGGGGGAAACTGGGTGGAGGATATAAGGATCTTCCTGTATTATTCCTTCTTCATGTGAAACTCCAGTTATATCACAATAAAAAGTTAATTATAAAGAAAGTCCATATAGAAAGAAAGCTAGAGGAATATATTCAGTCAGTATAACATGTTTGGAAGAAAGCATTTGATTTGGAGCAAACACTCATCCATACCCATACTAGAATATATCCCCAAAATGGGTGATGAGGAGAGTTGCATGATGGTTAATTCCTGAGAAAAGGAACTCTACCTTTTGCCTTCTTTCCTCAACAAATCCATATTGATTTGGGGCATCCAAGTGCAGAGAACCCTGGGTAAAGCTCGGGGCAGCTGTAAGTCCTTCCAATAAAAATGGCTGTGTGCACATGGCAGGTGGAGCCAGTCCTGCCAGGATTCCCAAGGGCCAGCAAAGTGTAGAAGTAATTGAATGAGTTATTTATATTTGTGACTAGACCAGAAAATCTGGAGAGACCTGGAAAAATCCACCAGGTCCCTTTTTCCATCACAGAACCTTAGAATACCCTGTGAATCAAGACGGGCACAGGAATTGGCTGAGAGACAATCAGGCCCAAGAAATCTTGCAGTCAAGGATGAAGGTTGGGTCAGCAAGACCTTCTGTGAACATCACCAAAGGGAAGGTCAATAGAGTCAATCGCTGATGTTGCATAACAGATGCCATCTGCCAATGCTTGGGATTTTTGAAAGCTTCCCAAAAACCTGGCTAAAAACTGATGGAGATTCAGGTGACACCAACACAGAATGATGCTCACAACAGAAACTGAGTTCAGTTTAGGTTGTGAAAATGAAAAGGTATTTTTTGCAAATCTGCATTTTTATGCTGAGATGCACATCCATCACCCCAATAATGTGCTAAAAGAAGAGAGCTGAAAGTTCTAGGTAGTACAAATCTGTTTTACCAACTGTCTAGAGAAAAAGCTCCACTGGTCACATCAGGGGATTGACTCTAATGGAGGATGGTGTAGGTGGCATGGGTGGAATTCAGCAATGGGGATGCAGCCCTGTTTTCAGGTGGCCCCCATCAGTCCTCAGGTAGGATAGTCTTACCTCTCAGAGGCCCCTCCTACTCTCAAGGCAAAAAGTCCCCATTCTTACAATTCTACCAGTGGGACCCTGAGTTCATTGCCCTAGCTATCTTCTCAGGCCCCCACCCCAGAAGCCTCTTCTTTGTGGCTGTCCTGTGGCCTAGGAGGGTTTCACTCTCTCTGGATGTGCAGGGTGCAGCTGATGCTGTCAGTGTCCCACACATTTCCCTTGGCACTCACCTCTGTGCACCAAAGGCTGCTTACTGTGAACACCTGTAACTTTCTGCCTGAGGGCTTTTTTCCCTAGCCACAGGAACATGCTTGATACCATATACCAGGCAAGCCAGAAGTGCTGGAAAGTTAAGGCCCCCAGAAGCAGCCCTCAACCATTGATGGACAGGGAGCTGGTGGATAAATATCCCAGCTTCTTCACCCCCTTGGGACAGAGCTCTGAGGTGTGTGTTCTGCACTGGATCCTAGAGTCCCAAGAGGATGGAGCTTCTCACCCACAGTGATATCCTAGTTTAAGAAAACACATCCTGTCTGGGCTTCCTTCCCTTCCCTGTTTCACTCTTAATTCCCCTAAATGGTGCTTCTTGGGATCACTTCCCACATCAACTACTTGCGTTTGAATTCTTATCTCAGGATCTGCTTTGGGGGAAAACTTAAAACAAGATTGGGGGTAATTGGTAGTCAGTGTGTCAAAGCAAATGAATTGTGTTAAATGAAAGAAGGCAGACTACTTTGTGTGATTCCTTTTATATGACATGCTAGAAAAGGTAAAACTATGAGGATGGAGAGGAGATCAGTGGTTGCCACGGCTAAAGGGAGGAGGAGGGACTGAGCACATGAGAGCATTTTTCTAGGCTGATAAGAACTGTTCTCTAGCATGACCGTGGAGATAGTTACATGACTATGCATTTTTTAAAACCCATAGAACTGTACACCATGATGAATAAATTTCACAGAAGCACAAATAGCCTTAAAAACAGAAAATTCACTCAGTCATCACTGACACTTACAAAAGATGATCCTAAATTCCAGGGAGAGAAACTTTTCCAGGTCCCACAGCAGCTTTAAGACGAAGCCAGGACTGGATGCCAAGGGTCCAACAGTATTAATTTAGTGCTCTTTCCAACCATAAGTGGGTCCTCTGCCATTGAGGAATTTACCTCAAAAGTCTGTGCCTCTGGGAAAAACTGGTTATAAAGATGGCACAACGGTAGTAGTCATCTTGGTAATGACAATTCGTAACAAATCCATGTCTTAAGTATCTCTGTTCCAGTCCTTCTAGGTTTACCCTATTTCAGCCTTCTTTGGATTCCCATATCTCCCCATGTTGGATTGCTTGCTTCCTGTCTCCTGTGTCTTTCTCTTTAGCTTACTCCCTCAGTTTGGTAGAGCACATGCTTCAGTTACTTCCTAGAAAAGGAAGTATGAGAATATGCATATCTGAAGTGGGCTTTATTCTACTTGTTTCTTAATAGTTTGGCTTGATATAGAATTCTAGATCAGAAACAACTTTCCTTTAGAATTTCAAAGATAATACTCTGGTATCCTACATTCTAGTGTTGCTAGCACAGTTCCTGTAAAGAGAAGTTTGAAGCCATTCTGATTCTTGAGATGTGGTATATGACTCTTTTGTTTTTCTTTATTCAAATTTGTGTAATCTCTTTTTCTCCAGGCTTCTGATGTTTTACAAGTCTGTGTCTTGGTTGGGCCTATTTTTACTCATTGAACTAGGGACATGGTGGACCCTTTCAGTGTGGAAATTTATGGTTTTTCAGTTTGAGAAATTTCTCTTGAATTATCTCATTAATACTTTCCTCCCCCTCTCTTTCTAGAATGCCTATTATTCAGATGTTAAAACTTCTGGACTATTCCTCCTACGTTCCTCTTTTCTTTCATATTTGTCACTGTTTTTTCTTGGATCTATTTTATGGGAGATAACCCAGACTGTATTTCCCAAACCAACTATTGAGATTTTCATTTCTGCTATCATTGTTTGTTTATTTTAAAAGCTTATTTTTGCTTCCTGTCTTCTAAAATAGTATCTTATTCTTGTTCCATGGGTGTAATATCATGTCTTATCTGTGAGAATAAGTCTCAGTTTCTTCCAAGTTGCTTTTTTCTGTTTATTTCAATTGTTAGTTTGCTTGCTTGTTTTGTTGTTATGTGTTCTCTATCTTGCATGTTAATAATTTTCCTCAGATATCTGACAATCTGTAGCAGATGTTATTAGTGCCCTGCCCCATACACCCAGCTGCTATGAGGGTTGGTTGTTAATGGATCAGAGCTTCCCCTTTCTGTAGAGAACTGACCTCAGCCAGGAGCTTCCTTGCCTGGGAGGTTACTGCCTCCCCCTGGCTGCCCACACAAATGATTGATTAATATGTGGGTGTAAAACAGCCCTCCTGCTTCAAGGTGAGGTCACTTTTGTGGTGCAATTCATGCTTCAGGGCTGTGGAATCAGACTGAGCCTAGACTCCAGCTGAGACCACATTTTTTTTTCCAGAGCTACTCTTTATTTCACCTTAATTTCAGAAACATTTTTTGCTGGATAGAAAAATTCTAGGTTGATGTTTTTCTTCCAGTGCTTTGAAGACACCTGTCTCATTCCTGTTTCTGACACACAGGCTGCCATCATTCTTATCTTTGTTTCTCCATGTGGTGTGGCCTTTTTCTGTTTGTTAGATCTTCTCTTTGGTGCTGGTTTTAAACAATTCTATTATAACATTCCTTGGCATTTTCTTTGTGTTCCTTGTGTTTGTGGTTCATTGAGTGTTTTGGATCTAGGGGTCTAGTTTTTGTCCGGTTCAGAAATTTCGCAGCCAATATTTATCCTCATCATTTTTCTGCATCCCCCTTCCCTTGGAGGTCCCAGTTACACGTGTATCAGGCTACTTGAAGTTTCTCATAGCTCACCACAGCTCTCTGCTTGTTTATGCTTTGTGAGACCACATTCTTGCTCAGCCCCTTCCCCTGCTGCTTTTGGAGGAGGTGAGACATGGGGGTAGGGGGATGGTGGCTTATCTTGAGAGCCCATCCTCAGTGAATCACATACAGCTGAATCCTCACCTCGGGCTCTGTTTCTGGAAGCCTAAGACATGATCTTTGATTGTCTGCTCTTGATTACCAGTCAAGGCCTGAAAAAGTCACTGAAAGCTCTGAGTGTGGGAGTCAGACCTGTCAACTCAGAGAGTCATTGTAAGGAGATATGGGTGGTCATTTGCTGAAAACTCCAGTATCCTTAGTTCTCTCCTTTTGGGCTGATCAGAGTTCCAGAGAAGAGGGGTGGAGTGTGACTGCTGTGATTTGGGAAGCAAGCAGAAAAGAAAGCTGAGGATCTCAGCCTGCTGCAAATACTCATTTAATGCCCCTGTTCTTCACATGGAAACTTTGTCCACAGCTGTGCCTAGTGCCCCAGACCAGAGACCTTCTGTTTTACCCTTGCCAGAAACTGAATCTCCAGCCCTCTGCCTGCTGGGAGAGGGACCCTGCAGCATGAAAAGTGGGAAATGGGAACTAGGACTTTAAGTGCTTCCCAATCACCTTTCACCCAATTCTCCTAATTTCGGCATCTCAGTTCCAGAGATATCTAAGACTGCCAGTTCCTTTTTCTTTTTTTTAGGATTTTGCCATGAAAGTAGTGCTGTTCTTAGCTTTCCCTGAGTTTCAGCTTTCTTGGGGACCTGAGCCAATAATCACTCATTCTTCTGTTTTCCATCTTCCAAAGTTCTCTTTGCTATTGTTTCCTTTGCTGTTCTCACTGTCCTCCATCCTCCTCCTTGTGTCTTTTTAAAAAACAATTTCTTCATAGTAGTTTTAGTGGATTTCAGGAGGGAGCAAAGGTAGATGTGTGAGTTCATTTCATCATTTTAATCTGGAGGAAAAACCTCTGGTGGTATTAGGAAGACACTAACTCCCAGCATTCGTCAACTTGTGAGCCCCTCTGGATGACAGACAGGTAAGTGAGAACTCCAGATAAGGGAGCCGGAGGCCTGCAGTGGAAGCTGCATCTCTAGGTGGAGGATACACTCACCTTCAGAGGACAAGCTTTTTGTCCCCATCATGGATTTTGCCTGCCACTGAGGGCATAAAGAGCTGAGTCCCAGTTACAATCATATGCAGTGGAAGATCAGAAAGCCAAGATAAACCAGGGAAACCTGCCTAGAGGAGGTGCTGCAATAGTGGGAAAAGGAAGAGATACTGAGTCTCATCTTTCTAAGGACGGAGTTCATCTCTACTAGCTCTGCTTCTATGATTCCGTGATGCCAGAAATCATTCCAGAAATCCTGCCTCCTTTCTCGTTCTTTCCCTCTTCTCTGTCCCTTGCTTTGGGATGGTGGTTGAGAGTTGTTTGGGGAGACTAGATAGGTTGAAAAGGGGGAAGAAGTAAACCACTCTAGTTCCTTTTTCCTAGTACGGGTTGTGGGCAAAGATGTCATAGCACTTCACTTCCTCTTTCATGCTCAGACCTAAGAATCCAGCAAAGAGAAAAGGTAGTGACACCTTGGATGGGAGGATCCAGGAGGGGCGAGAATTGTGGTGATGGTGGTAGTAGCTGAGGAGGAGCTGAGCTAGGCTGCTAGCAGCTTGCCTTGCTGCACAGATGTTACTTGAAAATTCCCGGATGTTCATCTACAAGTAAAGGAGGGAATGGATGGAAGTGGGTAAACAGACCAGCCTCTCCAGCATTTGGGAGGACAGTATTGAGGCTGTTCTACAAGGCTTCTCAGTGGGTTTTCAGCAGGATGGAGTCCCAGTTGCATCTGGCCTATCAGTACACCTTAGTATTGGCTTCTCTTCCTTCTATATCTTGCTTTCCCCACTTCTTCACTCCTGTTCCCTGGGATCACTTCCCTAGCATATTGCCTACATCCCAGCCCTAGTGTCAGGGTCTGCTCTGGGAGAGTTCACACTAAGATAGGTGTCCTCTAATACAAATCTAATCTGATCAAGTTGCACCCTCCCACCCTGGGAAATTGTGCCTCCATTTCCTCCATCTGCAGCTGGTCTCAACTAGGAAGCTCTCTCACAGGATCCTGAGCACATTATATTTTCAGGAGCTCTGAGTTCTGTGTGTGCCAGAAAAGCAGTGTGGATTGTTGGTGGCTGAGGAAACAGAATGCCTGGCTCCTGCCTCTGAGAGTGGACACAGCCTGATCTAAAGCTACCATGGATATAGGAATCTGCTCTTCCTCCCCCACTCGCACTGTTTCACAGTCTTGCATACAAAGCCTGCACTGAGAAGCAGTTCCATCCCTCCAAGGGCAGCGTCACACCCACCTAGAGGTCCACATGGGCTTTGAGGAGGTGAGGACCACTAGGAGGGGTTTAGCAGGAGAAGACCCAGCAGAGATTCTTTGTAATTCTCAGATGAAGGGGTTCAGGGAACACAGAAGCACACCTCATAGTCTGGTGGGACTCCTCTGCTGACCCAGTCTAAGGGGTCAAAGCATTGAAGGGATCATTTACAGCTCTAGATAACTAAGAAGCCAAGTGACTGGCCAATATAAAGAATATTTTTCCGGGATAGTGCCCACCAGTCAACAGAGGGATAGGCCCCACCAGATGGGGTAGACAAGCAGAGGAGCTGGACTGTGGGCAACATTTGACTTCTAGCTTGTTTTTGAAAGACCGATTTTGCCTTTATTCTTCAGTCATTCAACAACTTTGTATTGAATGCCAGATGTAAGATGGCTAAAACCAGCCCCTGCTCCCATTACAGTTATCATCCAGAATACACCTGTTTCAAAATTAGTCTAGATGTCATTTATTTCCATAAGGCAGAGGAAAAGGACTTCTGACAATGTGGATAGGGGCAGAGTTATCTGAGAAATGGGTTGGGGATGAGGAAAATGCTTTAAAGGAAGTATAATGTAGGAAGAAAATGAGAGAGGACTTGGGGAGAGGAAATAGAGGGACTAGAGGGACACTGGCGAAACCTTACACAGTGAAACCTTTCCTAACCCTCCATTACATGGAAAAGGGAAACATGTTAGCTGAGAAAGGTGTTACTTCAAGTTCTGGATGCCTGCTGTTTTGGGGTACCCATCTCTCTTGCGTAAGGGTTTCAGCCCTGGGCAAGTTCACAATGGATTTGGTGAGACCAAGAAATAACAACGGAACATTCTTAGAGTAAAAGGGTTTATTGCTGGCTTTGTTCTCACAGCATTAGGTTGAGCTCTAGGATCATGTCTGCATCCAGCAGTGTGCAGGTCTGTAATCCACCATTACTAATTACTGCAGGTTACATAATTCACATAATCCAGAGCATTGGGCAGAGCTCTTTACATAGTGACTCAGTCAATAATAGCTCGTTGCCCAGAGTGTGGCAGTAGTAGCCTAGCAGTAGGCCAATTATATCATCAAGTAGTTTAGGGTCAGGTGAGGATCCTGGCCATAGGAACTTCCATTTTCTCCACACCACCTAAACTGCCCAGGTCTCCCTTGATGCACCCACACCACACCTGCTAATGCGTTTTGCCAAGATAAGGTGGGGGTGGTTGGGAGTGGTGAAGGGGCTGTAGAACCTTCTGTTTCATGAGGCAGATAGGATCACAAGTCAGCAGGTGCATCTTCAGCTGGAGACACTAGGAGACCAAATACTGACTTCTTTCCCAAGGGAGACAAGAACTATCAACTACTGGGGCAGAAGGGCGGGATCCTGCCATGTGTTGTAACTGCGAGACCAGTTTCCACCTGTCCAATCCCAAGGGGAGACTTTCTCCCTGATCCTAAAGGACGAGGGCTAGCTTTTGCCTCAACAAAAATTTAATAAGATGGGTTTCCCTGAAAATAGCAACTAAACACATCCACTACTCCTTACTCCTTATATCCCCTCCAACATGCTCTCTCCCTCTACCTCCCCCTTTCTCTCTCCTATTTTCACAAGGACAAAGGACATGAGGCTGGAGCCACTCCACCCTCTATCTTACAGCCTGTTTGGACTAAAGAATTTCTAGCTGAGCTTTCTAAACAAACAATACAGGTTTCCAAACAGGGACAGGGGAAGGAAACCATTAGAAGAGAGGAAAAAGAAAAGACAGTTCAGCCTTCCTCTCTCTTGTGGTGCCTCCCTGATCCACAGGGAACATCACCTCCCCCCAACAACAGTTGCAAGCTCACTATGCCTGTCACCTACTAGGTCTCTAGGAGACATTGTTCCTGTTGTCAAAGGTCTCACATTCTGGTCAGGGAGGAAATTATGCAAACAAGTAGGAACCTAAATGTGCCTGGTGCTGAGAGGGAAGTGGGTACAAGGTACAGGTAGGCATCCCAGAAGTCTTGTCAGTAAGATGGGAACAGGAAGGAAGACTTCATAAAAAGGGGCTTTTGAGTGTTCCTAGGTAATTGTTGCTTTCTTAGTAAAGAGAACAGCAAAAACACAGGCAATGAGTGTACTGAGCAATTCCATGGTGCTGCTACAGGAAGGGCTGGAAAACAATAGTCAAAAGTGACAAGTGAGGCAGGGGAAAGACAAAAAGACTGTAACCTGGGCAGCTGTGCAGAGCTGGAGAATTGATTTGCATAAGAATGGGTTAAGACTTCACCCTTAGCCCTGGAGCCAGAGGAGGAGGCCTGATTTAGACAGAGGAGTATCAGCAAACCAGAGTTGGAAGGCCCTCCTGATAAGTGCTCTATTGAGAGCTAGCACAGAAGGGAGAGAAGGGGAAGAAAAGGACCCAAAGGTTCTTGGCTTGAATGGCAGAGGGACGGGTGTTGACAGGCAGCTTTACAGAAAGAACGGGTTACCCGCACCCTTAGTTTTGCCACATTCTACCTAGCACATGCCTGCACCCATCTCTCACCTTAGAGGTCTGTGACCATTGGGTAACTTCTTGAGATGTTGACTGATGTTTCTCTTTCCTTTCCCTTGACCTTGGAGGTTCATGGTTTGCCAAAGCAGAAGGAATTTGCCTGCAGGCACTTTTCATGATGACTTGAGCTGTTTATGATTTATTTGAGGAGGCCTGGAGGATAAGAGAAGGAAGGAGAACCTTAGAGGGAGACATGGGCACTGAGGGAAGGACAATCATCTCTGTAAGCCTTGAACTGCAGTGCCCACACACTCAGCTCCTCAGTGATTGTGAGGCCTGCTGCAGACTCCCAGCACCACCAAAAATATCTGTGGCCTAGGAGTGGCAGAGCCAAGGGGCTAGGAATAGGAGGGTGTCTGTATAGAATACACTGCCTGCTAATGATGACAGGATTCCCCTGATCCTTGGAGCTGCATTAGTAACCCCTGGGCCTTGGTGTTACAGAAAGGGCTGAGTCCGCCCCAAAATGAAGGTCAATTTCTTGCCTGCTTTGTGGAATAGGAGCTGGGGGGTGAGAGGACTAGGTCAATGCATATAAACAAAGCAATGCATTCTTTCCTGCACACACTTTTGTCCACTATCTGGGCAGATTCTGGGTCTCGTCCAACATTGCGGTCCCAGCACTCAGCTGAAAAAGGACCTGCTGCAAGATAGATGGAGGAAGGCGGCAGTGTGCACTGTCCTATCAAACTAATGGGCACTCCTGCGCCCCTGGGGAGTGGCAAGCTGGATGCTACAAAGGAGGTGGCGGCCCAAGCTTTCACTTTTACAAAACGCCAAAAAGACATGCAAAAATACCAAGCGGATGAGAGAGAGAGAGGGTTAATTTGGGGCAGCTCCGCCCATTGGACATCCCCAATGTACGGGGTAGGACCGGGCCCTGTTACAGAGCGCTGCGCCTGCGCACAGCAGACTCTGAAGCCGGAGCCCTCAGCAAGGTGGGCGGGGGCTGCCCGGGCATCCGGGTCCCTCACCCCGCCCCCGCTGCATGAATGAGAGGCACGGCGCCCGCCCCTCCCCCGCAGGCCCCGCCCCTTGCCGGGGGCCGCCGAGCGCAGTCGGCCGCCGCCACCTCAGACGCGCTCTGTCCCAACAGACTCCTGCAACCAGCCGCCCGCTGCCCGGCGCTGACGGTCCAGCACGCCTGCCGCCGCTGCAGCCGGCGCGCCCGATTGAGTGAGCGAGAGCGGGGACACGGGGGCCTTAGCTCCCGGGCTGGGGCTCAGGGGACCGGGCGGGTCCGGGTTCGGGATGCCGAGTCCGCGGGCCCGCGCTAGTCTCCCCAACTCACACCCCGGGCGTCTCGGCGGGGGGCGGGGAAGCGGGGGATAGTGGCCCCAGGCCCGGGGGGACGGGGAGGAGGGCCAGAGGGTGAGCCCCGCACAAAGGGCGGCGCGGGGCTGTCACCGGGAGGTCACAGAGCGGAGGTTCGCGGCGCCCCGCGCGCCGTGCCAGTCCGTGCCCTGGCTTCGGGTCCCCGGGCGTGGGAGGCCGCGGGATGAGGCGAGAACGAGGATAGCGGGCACTGCCGTCTTCGTGTTGGCAGTGGGAGCGCGCCTTGGCGGGGTGGGGGCGCGGCGTGGCAGTGTTTTCCTGGGCCCCGTCTGCTCCTCCCCTTTCTTTGTGGCGTTTGGCTCGTGCCCGTTTGTCACTGTGTGCCTGCTATATGGCCTGGAGTGAGACCTCTCTCCTCAGCTTACTCAGTTAATGGAATTAAGGTGGTGGTCTCATAGATGTGGGTGGGTGGCGTGTGTGCTCCCACGGGCCAGAGAATTAAGGACTCTTCTTTGTTTCCAGTGCGTGTGTGTGTGTGTGTGTGTGTGTGTGTGTGTGTGTGTGTGTGTGTGTGTGTGTGTGTGTGTGTGTGTGTGTGTGTGTGTGTGTGTGTGTGTGTGTGTGTGTGTGTGTGTGTGTGTGTGTGTGTGTGTGTGTGTGTGTGTGTGTGTGTGTGTGTGTCTTCCGAAGTGAGAGAATCAGATCATTAAAAAAGGGCCTGAGGAAAAAAAGACATACTGCTTTATCAGACCTTCACCCAATTCTGTCTCTGATGTTCTTTGAAACAGTATTTTTTTTGTTTCTTATTGGAAAACTAGTGTGTTTGTTAATTGAAAACAAACATTCTCATATAGTCATTGAAATGAATATTCTCATATATGTGTATATCTGGAACACTTTGCTCTTGGGGTTTGATTAATGGTACTTTATACGTATATATATATATATGTATATATATATACACACACACACACACACACACACACACACACACACACACATATATATATATATATATATATATAGGAGTGCTCCAGTACATATAGGACACTGCTTTCTGGGTTTAGTTAATTGATAGTATGTCTACTTACCCATATATACATGTAGGACATATTCCAGTTTATCTAAGACACTGTTTTCTCTGCTCCTCAGCACACAGGCAGATTTTGTTTCTTCCTGCCTCTCTGTGTTAATAAGAAGGTGGTCTAGCAGGTTCTCTGCACCTCCTTGGTTTTTTTTTTCTTCCTTAATGCTTTGGCAAAGGATTTTATTGCATATTGCCCTGGCGTGCGCCCTTGCTTTGATCTGAATTTTCCTGTGTTCTGTTGTTTGGTTGTGCAGCCCAGCTCAATGGCTCCTCTTACAGGACTACTGGAAAACAGAACACCTTTTATCATTGTCCTCATCCCCAGAGAGAGAAGGAAGCTCTGCATATTCCCACAGACTTTTGCTGGGTGGGTGGGACTGACTGACTGTGGTCTTTTGTAAAGCTATGAAGAGTTAAGGTTTGGTGCACCAATTAAAAAGAAGCCGTTTAAATAGCAACAGCTATTCCTTGCTATTTCGTTTGGACCTTATTCCCTTTTAAACCAGGTTTTATAAGTTTTAGAAGGTGGTGGGTTACATTTTCAGTTTCTTTTTTACCCATATTCTTTTGCAAAATGATGGGAAATCAGCTAAAGTGAGAAACACATTTCCAAAAACTAATTTTATTATTATCTTTTGATTCAAAGTAGTGGTGGTAAAAAAAAAAATTAAGAGGATCTTATTGGATTATATGAATAATTGACCTGGTTGAGTTTTAAGATTCTTTTTAAGATTCTTTTTTAATCATACGTATTTTAATTCCTGGTAGTTTCATGGCAGAATGGTATCTAAACTAAGCAATCTTCCCACAGCATCTGTTTACATATATTCCTTCTGTTAAAAACATTTGCTTTTAATTTGAAGGGGAAATTTTCCATTGGTTGGATTGGGGTCTATTATTCTTGGTAAAAGTCTAATGTTAGCATGGTCAAATCCTTTCCTGAAAAAGTTAAAATTAGTAAAAGTTGATTTTCAATTTGGGGAAGTTTTATTTTTATAATATAGACTTCAGATAAATTTTAAAATCAGTAAATTTAACTCAAAATAAATAACTTAAAAACAAAGGCTTCATTAATTTCATTAGTGTCACCAGTGTTGAAGCAACAATTTATAAACTACCTACATAAGACTTTTTTAAGGAATTCCCTTAAAACAAACCATAAGAGGAAGCCTTAAATAAACAGAGTAGTATAACCGGAATTTTGCTGAAATGCGCTTGCATAGTACTACAGTATTGTGGAACTTCAGTTTTGCAAGAGTGACTTAGCTATTGTTTGTATCAACAAAGGAACCTAAAATATCCTGGCCTTGTTATTCAGCATTTTGTTAATTAAAATCTTTACTAACTCAAAGTTTAACATTTCTGTAGTTAGATTGCTGAAGAAAAATTCTAAAGTAATTTCTGTATTATCAAAATAGATTAAATTATGTTAAAAGCTATTTTAGTGGTAAATATATTCTTCATAGTCATTAGAAATACTAATATTGTTATATTAGTGATGGTAATAGCATGTATGGTGACACTTTGTTACCCCAAACTGGGATATTTTGTCCCTCCAGCAATGTCTGATAACAAAAAGAATTTTTTTTCTATTGAGCATTTTCTATCAATAATTGTTTTGTTTCAAATGCAGTTTATTCTAAGATCAGTAATAAAGTAACATTATTATAGTACATTAGCTTAAACTATATGAAATTGCCATTTTTTAGGGTGGAGAGTCGACAAACTCAGAAATTTCTAATCGTTCAGCCACTGTCAACTCTCAGCAGTTCCTTCTGGTATTTATTTTTATCTCATTTTTAATGTTTAAACTTATTTATTTTCCACCTTTGGATATTATCTCTGGACTTCTGTTTTGGAAGTTGAGGAAGTAGTTGTCCCATACAGCCATCCTTCTATCCCCCACTCACTCATACCTATACTTTATAGTTTCCAGTTAAGTCAGTATTCAGTATTTATGTGACTCTGATAATGTACCGATTTCTCTTGAATGAGCCATGTAGCGTATTTATACTACATTTTCTCTTGAACAACTTTTGTTTCTCCTGAATTAAATTGCCTCCTGTTTGTTTTCATTTTCTTAGTTCCTTTGCACCAGTCACTAATTCATCCTAAAATTCTGTGAAAGAACTGATGACCTTTCAATATTTTCAGGTAATCTCTGTTTCATTCCTTTTTCCTAGCAGTCATCTAGGACTTCCCTTTATCATCATCTTGGCAATTTTTTCCTTTGCCCTCCTCCTGTGTTGGATCCTTAATTTCCCGGGTCCTCTGTCTTCCATATTCTTTCATACCTTCCTGAGAAAGGGCACATACAAACTCTGACATTCCTTCCTGAATTCAGAAGTTGCAGGGCTGGAAATGTCTTCATTTTATCCTCACTCTTGAATGGTAGTTTATCCTCAACTTTGAATGGTAATTTCTAGATTGAAAATTAATATCTGTCTTTAGAAAACATTGTTCCATTAGCTTCCAGTGTTGCTATTGAGAAGTCCAGTGCCATTCTAATCTCCATTTCCGTTTTCCTCCAACTCTGGAAGATTTGGGGATCTTCCTTTTATCCCTAATGTTCCATGATGTTTCCTGAAATATTTTTTTTCTTTTTCTTTACTTTTCTTGTGGGAGAGCGAATATTTTCTAAAAATGACTATATATATGTACATATAAATGCACACACAGACACACACACCATCTCTATATGTTATTCTTTATGGTATTGACATGCCTCCATCAAGAGGTGGGGTCTTTGTTTCCTATCCTTGACCTGTGCAAAAATGAATGCCTACTGGAATATTTTGCGTTTTGAGCCAGCACCATGGATTAGGAGTACAGCTGGATGAGCAAGAGCATGCACCTTGGTGGGGGATTAATTTTTGTTTTTTACTTGTAAATGTAATCATCACCGGAAATATCAGTTAACATCAGAGAAAGTTTCTTCAAGCAGTGAAATGCAGTCACCTCTGGAATCAACAAGAAAACTATCATGTGTTTTTTTTCTTAATCTACCTCAGGAAGTGACAGAACCTTTCATGACCAAAAAGAAACAATCTTAAAATTTATGATCAAATATGTCATGACTAAATATGACAACTATATTATTTGCAGGAATTTCTGTTATGAGAAGATGGAGACATGGAGCTATGTAAACCACAACTTGATTGGACATTGTGTATATCACATGGACACATATTTCTTTAATATTTTTTTTACCCATGAATTTTTTTCTATTTGCAGCTGCCTTATCCCTTATCTAGTTTTTCCATGCATCTACATGAGGCTGAATATTACAAGAGAATTTGAGATTAGGACAAAAAATCTGAAGTGGACTGTCAGCACTACTCAAGAAAGCTATCAGATTCCTAGTAAGATCTTTATGCTTATAACTATTTCATAATTTCTCTCCACTCTTTAAAAGCATGAGCAGCCCACCCATCCCCTTGCAGATGAGCAGGCCTCATACTTTCCATTAAGGAGTTAGAACTTGTAAGACAGATACCATTCATCTTCTCCCCACCAAATCTAGAAATCCCCCTTCCTTAGGCCCATGTTTTGTTTTCTTCCTCTCAGAGGTCAACTTTCCACCCCTCCATATATCTCCTTATACTTAACTCAGGGACTTGACTCCTGAATTTGTACCCTTTCTCTTGCTTCATCAGCAGCTCTCCAGAGCACCACCGGGTCAGCATTCACAAGCTCTGACATTGCCCATCTTTAAAAACAATCTAAAAATCTCAATAAACAACTTTCCCCTGACCTCCTATCCATCCCCTTCTGTTTCCCTTCATGGTTAAATATCTCAAAAGATAAGTATATATTTCCTCCCTACCTCCTGTGTAATACCTATCACTCTCTGAAATTCTGTTGTTGACCAATTTTTTTTTTTTTGTCTATTACCCCACTGGAAGGTCAGCTCCAGGAACGCAAGGACCTCATTTGGCCTGTTTACCATTATGTCCCTTAGGATAGCAACTGGCACAAGTACTTACTGAATATATGGGCCAAAAAGGGCACAACTGACATTCTTAACCTGGTAGAATGGCCTTTGCTTTTAAAACGTATCTAACAAAATCAAATTTTCATTTATTTTTTAATTGCCACTTTTTGCTACACTTTGAGTTGAGCATATTAGGAAGACTATATTAATTATTGATTTTTCCCTACATTCCATTTTATTCTCACATAAGTGTAATTTAACATTGGTAGTCTTGCCGCTGGATTGTAGAGCCAGACTGCTTGGAGTTGGATTTCAGCTCTTTCATTTTTTGCCATGTGAAGTTTCCTAACCTGCCTGTTTCCTCATCTGCAAGAAGGAAATACTAATAATACACCCTCATACGTTTCTTGTGTGGGTCAAATGAAATAATATAAAATGTTAAACTCAGTACTTGGCATGGGGATAAACATAACAAATAATGATTATAGTTACAGTTATTATTTGTATGGCCTCCAATTTCTAATATTTGATCTGACTTGGTCACAGTAATATTTGTGTTGAGAGTGTAAGTACTTATATCTCCTAGGGTATATTGGCTATAAGTGTGACATAGCTGTTTTTGTTTTTCTGGGTTTTTTTTCCCTGATTCCTTGCCTCTCTATTGCCATGTGATAGAGTAATAAAATGATCTACAGTTCACAGATGAGCATCCTATAGTATTTCCCAGTGGTTTGGTCATTTGATAAATCATTTTGATTTCTTGATAAAATATTATTATTTCAAGCTAAGTCCTGTTCTTTATTTGGCTTGCCCAAATAGATGTGAGGTTCCTTATTCATGTTATTCTACATTAAGTTTTCTAATTTCTGGAAATGGGACTTTTCAAACACCAAATACATCATCAACAGATTTTTTTAAAGTACTTATAAGACACTGTTGCTTTCATTTATCAGCTAGCTGAGAAGATAAATATATCTTCCCAGTAATACAGAGTACACTTTGAGAACCTCATGAGGGATAAAGACAAGCTCTGTAGAAGTTCAGAACAGGAACTGCCAGTCTTAAGGGATTCTTACAAGTTTTTGGCATGTTAAATTACATTTTAGCCTATTCTCTTATGATTTGTTCTTTTATTTTGAAAGTTTGCTTAACAATCATGGGACTAGTTTAGATTTTATGATAGATAACATACAAGCTAAAATTGAGAGAAGTTTTTAATTTTAGAAGTTGTTCCTTCAAGTAATTAACAGTTACTCTGCCTCTTTATTTTCTTATCTGGTACACAGTGGGGACTCCTCCAATTATTGGAGCATTTCAGACGTCAGAGTGTAGTGTTGGGTAAATTTAGGGTTCAAAAAGAATGCCAGATGGTTTGAAAGGAATTGTGAGCACTCCAACTAGTGCAGTCCATTGAAAGCCAGCTGGCTGAGCCTTGTCTGCTCTGAAGGTAGGAACCAGACACTTTGTTCCATGCCAGCTGGCCCCAGAGCAGCTGGCCAGTGACCTTACTTTTGGTTGGCCATTCCTAGGAAAGCCAGCCTGGGCCCGCCATCTGCCCCGCAGACAGTCTCACACCAAAGAAATGCTCTGTGCCTCCATGGTACTCCAGAGAGTTGGAGCAAGCCTGAGTAGCAAGGAAAGGAAGCCACTTCTTAGATAACATTACAAGTGAATCTCACATTAAATTGTGAATTTGCTCTGGAAAAGTGTAATGCAAATTGAATTTTTATGGTTCCAATGCTGTTAGCTGTATTAGAGTTGCCTACTATTAATGTAACTATAGTGAATATTTTTTACTGCAAATAATCTTCAGTTTATCTGCTTTCAAAGTTCCTGTTTTCATTTACTGATTTTTCTTAAAGTGAGGTTTGCTTGTTCTATTCATTGTCTTAATCTTTGAAAGTTTTGGTCATTTGGATTAGTAAAAATTTTCATCATGTCATAGAGCTTGCTCCTATATAAACCAGAGGCTTCTGTAGAAGGTTCATTATGTATGATGTCTTAAAATCTGTGTCTCATTTTGTCTGTTGTTTGTGTTTTCCTAACTAGACAGGTGTTTGTATCATAGTTCTTTCTTTAGCAAACTTTATTGTCATCCTAATTTAATTGAGAGCAAATGCAGTGCAAATATGGTACTGCAAGTATTATGAGCATTAGTTCATTTGATATAGTGTTTATTGAATTCTTGAAATTGATAACTTCACCACTGTCTATCAGTAAGCTTTGTTACCTTTAAAAACAATTTTTTTTTCAAATTTGGAGATTGAATGTGTTGCATTACCTATGTTTGTTAAGTTCATCTAGGCAAACAAAAAATTACAAACTACCTGTATCTTTGTTGTTCTTTCCCAACAAATAATGAAAAATTAGGCTCAGTGGTATAAATTTGACATATATAATCTAGGTATCATATCCCAATAGACTCTAAATCTTGGACTGAAATAAAAAATTTAGCAGATAATGAGCTAATGTAGTTCATAGGAAATGGGTGGGAAAGGAAATGAAAAGTGTAGGTTTTCATTCTTTTCCTTTAGCACAAAGAAATCACACAACTTTGGAAACATGTTGGAAATCTCATGCGTGGCTCTAATTAAGTAAGTTTTTACTTATTTTCATTGATTGTTCCTGAAAACAAGCCAGAAGAAATATTTGTGGCAGTGAGAAAGATGTTTTTTTATAAATCATAGAATGGTGTATCAATAGCTAGGGGAAATATTGTATCCAGAAAATGATCCTTCACTGTTGCTAACTTATACTGAAAACCTTTTGTGCCAGTAGCTTTACAATGCATTGCTTATTTACTTCTTATAGCAACCCTCAAAGACTTATTTATAGATGATAAAACAAAAAGTTAAAGAAATAACTTATTCGGGTTCACAGTGTCAGGTGCCAGGTTTAGAACCCAGGCCTTTATTCTCCAACTCATCATGTATCACAGTTGATGACGTCAACTTCCACAAGAACATAGCTCTTTCCTATTCACATGCTATCCAACACTGGCACTTTTGGAAGACTGTTGATGAAGGAAAACTCAGAGACCTTGGCAGAAAATAGCTGGAGAATAAGAAATTTGGGGGAGCATCTCCATTTTTTTTAATTCCTTCCGATGCTCTTGAAGTAATTTACCATTGCAGAACTACTGCAATAAATAAAAATGACTTGTTAGAATAGAGAAGACAAGTAGTGACTCTATAGCATCTTACTACGCTGATGGTCAGTGACTGTAATGAGGTATGTGGTGGGGACTTGATAATGGGGGGAATCTAGTAACCATAATGTTGTTCATATAATT
This sequence comes from Manis javanica, assembly GCF_040802235.1. Taxonomy (NCBI): domain Eukaryota; kingdom Metazoa; phylum Chordata; class Mammalia; order Pholidota; family Manidae; genus Manis; species Manis javanica. The sequence continues at coordinate 29,917,252 of NC_133160.1, read as the reverse complement.
GTATATTAATAATAGCAAAATTTAAAAAATGACTTGTTAGAATTAGAATGGGACAAAGGGGTTATATAGTTTCCTAGGGTTGTCACAATAAATTACTAGAAAATTGATGGCAAAAACAACAGAAATTTATTCTCTCACAGTTCAGCAGGTCAGAAGTCTGAAATCAAAGTGTCAGCAGGACTGCTTTACTCCCTCCAAAGCCTCCAGGAGAGAATCCTTCCTTGCTTCTTCCAGCTTTTGGTGGTTTTTCACGTACCTTAGCTTGTGGTTACATAACTCTAGTCTCTGCCTCTGTCTTCACATGTCCTTCTCCTCTTTCTCTCTCTTATAGATACTGCATTGGATTTAAGATCCATCTAGATAATCTAAAATGATTTCATTTCCAGATCCTTCACTATATCTGCAAAGATCCTTTTTCAAAATAAAGTCACATTCACAGATTCCTGAATTAAGATGTGGACATATTTTTTGCGGGAGGAGGGGCACCATTTAACCTACTACAGGGGTAAGAACTTCCTTTGTGATGATTTTCATTTCAATTGCTGTGTCACACAGAATCCCTGATTAGACAAGTATTCAGTAGATCATGATACTCAATAGGGAAAACAAAGTATAGAAGGACAGCAGACTGAAGTCAGAAGAAGGTTTAGGGAATCACAGAAGGTTCCGTGGAGATTGTATTGCATGTGACAGTCATGAAGGACAGACTTTTATCAGATGGTCAGGATAGCCCGTGGTGTGCAGGTAGTGGAAATAGCAAGAACATAACTAGGGAAGTATCTTCAAGGAATCATAACTATTGCATTTGACTAACAGGTGGTACTTAGAGAAATAGTGGGGAATGAGGTTGAAAAGTCAGCCAATTCATGGGAGACCTTTAGTGTTGAACTGATGAATATGTACTTTGTTTAGTAACTTATCCATGAGAACACTGTATTATAAGGGCTTCTCATAGGGGTCTTCAGAGCTATGATATAACCCTTTGAAAAAGATACAGATCTTTTTCTATAGAGTTTCAGAGGGGCTCAAAACCTGTAAAAAAAGTTAAGAACCACTATTTTATTAGACCTGAAATGTGTTAAGCTTTAAGGTTCCTGAAAGATTATAGATTTTCTGTTTGGTTTACTTTGAACCACTTGGAAGGTAACTTGAAAATGGAGCTCCAAAAAGTCTTAGTCAGCACTATCTGTGGAATACATTATGAATGTTACACACTAAAAGTTAAAATACTGTTGTTTCAGGAGGGATGTGAAGCAGATCCTAGGTTCTTGGAAAAGTGATCAAATGATTACACAAAAAGAAAAACTCATAGCATTCCGTTCAAAATGCAGCTTTAACTTGTATTTTCTGTGTCTCAACTTGCTGTTTCAGTTCACTTCCACCATCCATGAATTCCAGAATTAAATAAAAGCATGACACAGTTCTGAGGGAAGGAAAAAGTTGCATTCCTAAAAGTTTTTGTTGTTTTTATGTATTTTTTAGTGTATTCTATAAAACTGTTCTCTGCTGTGGGTTTTCAGTGGAATAACCTACGTCAGGAATAAAACAATATATTACATAGTTGTCTGAATGTCCTAGTCCATTTAGGCTATTATAACAAAATTCCATAGCCTGGGTGTCTTATAAACAACAGAAGTTTCTTAAAGTTGTGGAAGCTGAGACCCATTAATTTTTTCCCAAGGTTAATATTACTTAGTAGATTTATCTGTACTGTTTTTCAGACTTCTGTGCTAGTAATTTCATTTTCTAAATTATAAAAAATTGTAAATACACTCAAAAAGCAGACAGTAACAACATATTCCTTTATTCTCATAACTCAGATTCAACTGTTGTCAAGATTTTGCCACATTTCATTTATCCCTTCTTTTTTCACCTTTCTTTGCTAAGGTATTTTTAAGCAAATCCCAAGCATTTCTGTATATATACCCTGACATACTTCTATATGCATCTCTAAAAAATAAGGATATTGTCTTACAGAATCAAAATGCCATTCTCATACCTAATAAATTTAACAATTACTCCTTGGTATCATCTAATAGCTAGATTCTATTCAGGTTTGTGCCATTTTCTCAACAATATCGTTTTTAGAAATGGTTTGTTCACAGTGGGATTCAAAGTCAATGGATCACATTTGGTTATTTTGTCTCACATGACTGTTTTATTCCTGACATAGGTTATTCCACTGAAAACCCACAGCAGAGAACAGAGGCAGTTCCTCCTCCCTCCCTCTCTCCCCACCACTTTTTGTGTGTCAAGGACTAGTTGCAGAAACCAGGTCAGTTGTCCTGTGGAATTTTTCACACTTTGTCTACTTGCTTCACTGTGGTGTCAGTTGCTTGTTCTGTTCCCTATGTTTCTACAAATGAAAGTTAGCTCTAGAGGCTTGACTAAAATCAGATTTAAGTTTTTGGCAAAAATGCTTAGGAGGTGCTTGATATTGCATCACACCCAGAAGCCTACCATCTGGCTACCCAACTTCTAGTGATGCTGAATAAAAGACCCCCATGATGGTCATATCAGTATACTTCATCCATTGTGGCAAAATGGTGATTTTCTTATTCTGTCATCTCTTCCAATTTTATTAGGAGGAATTCTGTAAAGACCTTTACCTCATCAACTAGGGCTGTTTGGGGTTACCATGAAATACATTTTGTATGAGAAACTGCCAAGTAATTTTATACTATTGTTTTCTTGATAAAAGATAATGAGTTTGAATTGGAATAAAGGGAACTGAGTTAATCTTTTGTTTTAATGAGTGTTATAATGAATTTCTGATTACTGTAGCAAAATGTGAATGATTGCTTTTGTTGTACAGTTGAAAATGTATACTCCAGTTGCTTTGAAAATTAAAGGTGGAAATATATGAAAGCCTGTTATAGACTAGAATTCTGGAACGCATGGGGAGAAAAGAATACTAGATGAGGATTTTAAAAAATCAGGAGTTTCCAAAGTCAATTTGGATTTGGCCTAGCCCCTGAATGTCTAATCCATTCATTCTTCATAGAGTGGGCTTTTCATGTGTGTGTATCCCCAAAATATCCTGTGTTTTCATGAAATTGTGTGTAGACTAAAATATCAAAGTTATGTAATACAGAATTAATGCTTAAATATCTTTAAAGGCAGGGAGAATTCTTTCATTGAACAATATTCTTTTTATTTAAATTGTACTTTATGGAAGAGAGTCCTTTGACCACTGTATCTCATAAAACCTCTTATTCAGTAAAATTACTGAGTAAAGTCATGCTGAATATAGCCTTACTTATTTGACCTGCTCCATTTTGCCATAAGCCAGTGTGTTTTTGTTCATCTTATGAACTTGTGTATTCTGAGGAAAGTAACCTTGATATCAATGAACATTAAACAGATCATTGTTCTTAGCTTAGTGGCCATCTCTAGATAGCTCTAATTGTATTTTTTCAGAAGCTGTTAAAAGCATATGCTAATATGATGTCTCTGCAGGCATATCCTTGCTATGACTATGCTGTTTATTTTTTAATAGTAATACTGTAGTTTTTTTCTGAAAGATAAAGAATGACATTATAAAGGGATGCCTCAACAGACCATAGATAAGAATATACACTTATGTTCTTTATATCAACGTATGTTGAGCTAAACTCATACTTATTCCTCATCAGGACTCAAATGGTTTTAGTGCTGAAAATTCTATTTTCCTACCTGTAGAATTAAAATGGATGCTTGTGGAACACCTCCTCTGTCATTACACTAGGTGCTGATTAGTAGGGCTGACTTAACTGTTCAGATGAAGAAGACAGAAAGTGCTACCTTTTTCTAGAGCCCTATGGGAAATTTTATTTCAACTGTGTTGCCTCCTGGCCCTCATTTAATGCCAGAAGACCCCGTGCCATGCAGCCCTTTTGTCCCATACTCTTTTGTGTCAGGTTCTCTATGGGTGAGGAAGTGGTGGAGCACTGGCATCACTTGGGTTGAATCTTTAGAGGCCATGACGCTTGTACATTCCCCTTTCTAGCCTCTGCCAGAAACAAGGATGGATTTTTGTCTTAGGAATATTTCAATTATTTCATACGGTATGTTGCTTGGATTTGCCATCTTACCTTTATTCATGGCAATAAATATTTACTGAGTATGTTTTAAGTGCCAGGTATTGTTCAGTCTGAATTTATAGAGATCCCACATCTTGTACTAAGAAACTCTTATTGAATAATAACTCCACTACATTTAATAAAGTTAAGGAGTAGTTCCTTCTGAATTTGTTAGATCAGAGGTGGTAATTTTAATATTCTTTTTCTGACATTTTACATGATTTGACTTAAAAGTTCCTTTAAAGATGAAGAAAACTGGCTCCTTATGAGGAATTTCAATACTTTCTTCAAGCTAAGATAACTAACCACAAATGCAGTGAAATCAGTGGTGCCTACATTTAGATTTTATTCCGACCAACTTCCAACTCTTAAAAACCTAAGCATATATTTTTGCACAGTAAGGCACAAGTTAATTTTCATAAAGGCAGAAAAGTAGAGTGATGTAGCCAAAAGCATGTGGGATTAGAGTAAGATTTGACCCTACTATTTGTTAGCTGTATGGCCTTGATGAAGCACTACCTCTCTTAGCCTCAGATGGGGTAACTATAATAGAATGCCTCAGTTACTGAATTTATAATTGAATAACTTCAGTTATTGTGAGTATAGTCTGTCTCCTTTAATCAAGTGCTCTCCTAATGATTGTTGTTTTTAGGCAAGGGATAGGACAATGGAAAGAGTGAACTCAAGAAAATCTTTGCTGTCATCTCGGTCTTTTCCTTTTCCTAAATATGAGACCAGTTATGCTGCCATTTTGGCTGGGTTGACAAGCTGTGGCTACTTAGAGGTTCCATTCCAGTCGTGGTCTAATGATGTAAAAAACTGTCACTGCTTAGCTGGACTACACACTTAAACTTTTCAAGAGATTCTGTGTAAATGATTTCTGATGGTTATCTTAAGTCAGTCCCTGGCCTTCTTTAAAACAGCTTTATTGAGACATAATTTATATCCCACATAATTAATTTATTCAGAGTGTATAATGCAAGGGCTTTTGGTATATTCACAATCACTTATTGCAATCAGTTTTAGAAGATGTTCATTATCATTTTCCCAAAAAGAAACTCCCTTAGCCATTACTCTCAATCCAGTCACTGCCCCTCACCCCCACCCTAAGTCATCACTAATCTACTCTTTCTGTCCATGGATTTGCCTAGGCAGGGCTTTTATTTAAATGGAACCATACAGTATGTGATGCTTTGTGCCTGCCTTCTTTCACCTAGCCTGGTATTTTCAGGGTCTGTCCCTGTTCTCTTTTTGCTATGTTATGATTCTGAGGGACACACTGACCTATCCTGTAGGAAGGAGAGATGAAAGTGAAGAAAATTTACTGTTGTCTCATTACTGGTTGTTAGGCACAAAATTTTTCTCACAAAAAAAAAAAAAAGAGAGAAAGCCCTATAAACAGTCACTGTAGCTGCAAACCAAAGAATGGTGTTCCAGTGTATATATAATGTGGGAAAGATTCATGTCCCAGCATTCTTTTAGCTGCATTTGTGTACATAAATAATGTCAGGATTATATCTTTCAGTACAAATAATAATAATATGTAACTATGAGACTACTATACTAAAACTATTGTACCACTGTCATTTTATTTGCTGTTTTTCTTTGGTAACTAATTCTCCTGCTGAGTGTTCTGCATAAGTGAGACATTATTATATAATGCCTATGGCTATATGCTACATGTTACACATTAATATCTGTGGTTATGTGCCACATTTTTTATTTTTATCTGAGCTTGATGAGTTCAGTGTTAGGTATTTTATTTAGGGATAACCCATGACTATATTTATTAGTATAAATGAGTTGTTGGACACAAGATTCAAAGAAGTACAATCCTCAAAGCATATTCCCCCTAAATTTGTGGATGTAGTTTAAAAAAAAAAAAGCCAGCCTTTTCACTTTAGCAAACCTAGCCTGTCTGTGCCTCAGGTTCTTCTGTAAAGTGGAGCAATGGAGCAACAGTTGACTCTATGCTCAGTTAGTTTTGATGGTCTTTAACTCTGTGGTCCTGTGAAGATAACTGGTAATGTATTACTGATGGTCCCAGACTACTTCCTATATCATATCAAGAAGATTGCATTGTAATGTTAGATTTCTTATATTATAATTAGTTAGTCAGAAAGCTAATGGTATTTCTTAGCCAAATTCAAATTTTTCTGAAATAAAAAGAGGATCCATAGTCTGCTATTCCAAATGGTCTGTTAATACAAAATAATTAAAAATAGTACAAACCTAGAATATCTGTGTAATAGATGGGTTCAGCTGTGAGTGGCAGAAAATCTAAAAGAACATGTGGCTTAAAACAAGATTAAAATTTATTTCTCACTCATGTAAAACTTGGCACATGTCTGGTATGGAGCTTCAAGGCATCAAGGACCTTTTACCAATTATCCCCTCTTCCTTCTTAGCACTTTACCCTCCTCTTGGGTGTAAACCATATTCTTTTTGAGCAAGTTGGTGGCATCCACATTACAGGTTGCAGGGTAGAGAAAGGAATGGAGCAGAAGGTAGAACACACCTTCGGTGCTCTGTTAAGCATGATTCCCAGACATTGCCATGTGAGTGGCTGTACATAGCTGCAAGGAAAGCTGGGAAGTGTAGCCATGTGCCCAGCTAAAAATTCTAATTACAGTGGAAGACAGGGAGAAAAGATATTGGGGTATAGGGAGGCTGTACTACAATCTGGTTAATGATAAACAAAAGAGAAAAACCAAGAAACATTTGCCATTACATCTCTTCCACTAAAGAAGGGGTCTATATTTCTAGTAGCTGATACCGATTTTCTAAATGGAAATGTCCTTTTAGAGAAGAGATCATAAGGGAATGGAAACATCTCTTGAGAATATATTACACTGTTTTCTGTAATTGGGTTAACGTAAGGAATATTTCAAGAAAGAACTTCTACACGTATTTCCTGCTTTGATTTCATGAGCTGGTATTATAATTTATGAGCCAACCTCTTGGAGTTAGTGTAGATTTTCCACTGAAAAATGTATGTTCCCACTGGGAATATACACATTGTAAGGTGTCATCTGAGTTTTACCTGAGCCTTCACCTGAGCCACCACCCATCTCTCCTTCCTGATCTTGAAGGGGGAAAGAAAAATCACAAACTTGAGTAGTCCTTAATATATCCATCTATAAAATCAAAATAATAGTGCATTGTACAATGAATATTAGTAGTGGCCTTATAAAGTGTTTTTATATAAGAAAGAGCTTCCAGGGGTAATGATATTGCAAGTCTCAACTCTTAAAAACCCATTTGGAGGAAAATTATTCACTGTTTTGGAATGGTTGTGTGACCTTTTCAGAGTTTTTGAAGATACAGAATCAGCAGAACCAGACTCACCATGCAGAGTATTGAAATAACAAATTTCATATGTGCCATTGTCTGCCTGACGTCATCTTAAGAATGAAGTCTTTCCGTATCTTCCCATAAAAGAACAAAGTGACCCCAATAGACAAAGGAGAGACTTTGAGGATTGTATAGGATTATAATATCTGGAGAAATTTAAGGTAATTATCACCAGTGTCAAACTACCAGGCAGCCTGCACACTTTGCCGATTCTTTTTTAAGGTCTGCTGAATTATTTATGAGCATTTTAGATACTGTTTTATGGCTATAGAATTCTCCTTCCACAAAATTAATATCCAAAAACTGATAGGCTTTTGATTTACACAGATCAGCCACTGGGAAATTGTTGTTTAAGAAATGTAGCTATACAAATACTTCTTTCTCAAAATTCCCTGCTTTGTCTGAGTACCTTCAGAAAGGAATCTGCTTGTGGCCCAGACTCAAGAGATTTGGATCTGAACCAGAGTAGTCCAGGGAGGTGTGGTCCAGGCCCAAATTAACCCTGAAGCAAGAAAATTCAGACACTAGCCACAATGCTAACTTCACACCAAAAAACAAAAGAGACCTTGATAAGATGATGAGCACTCACTATATGCCAGGCACACCCCCCGGAGACAGTTATAGTAACTATCATTTTACTCAATAGGTCTCAGTAGGAAATTCAACTTGCCTGTAGTCCTAGATGGGGGGTAGTGGCTAAGCTTGAGTCTGCAGTTAATGCCTTGCCTATGACATCTTCTGTGGAGCCCACTTACTGCCATGGAGACTTCTGGTTTACCTATTTCCCTGCTGATAAATTTCTAAACCACAGAGGCATTGTTTTCTCTCATATTTGAGGCTATACAATAACAGAATCTTCAACTTTTCATTTGTTCACACAGTCTTGTTTTACCACTCTTGAAGTGTTTGTGGTTTACTGAACTTCTTGTTTCAATTTTAGTATACACAGTTTATGCCTTCTAATCTTTCCTCTTCAGGGATTCTAAGCTCCTGTAGAAATTCTGAGAAACTATTTCCTTTTCTGGTAATTGAGATATCACCAGCAAAATCCTGGAATTACTGTGTTCAATCTAGAACCCTCAAGAATAGGAGGTAACCTAACAAGGTTTATAGAGGGACCCTCTTGCCACTTATCTCAGTTAACTTTAACAGGGTCTAGAGACTGTACTTTCCCAAGGGTTCAGGGTTATAATTAGAGTCACTTATAGCTCAGTAACTTTAATACTACAGTTAAGAAAAGGGAGGTCATATGTAGAAGACATTTAGTGCCTTCTAATAACCTTTTGTATACTTAAGTTTAGTTATTAAGTTACTCTATCTGTAGACTGAACCAACTTAAGTACTTTAATTTAAAAACAAATTAATCTTTCATGACTGCTCCATTAAACAGAGTTGTATTGATTCCTTTCCAGTACCTGCTGCTTTTCCAGGGAGTTATAACTGATTGTTAATTTATTGTCTGTGGATAGGTATCTCAAACACAACTGATTTATTCATATTATCACAGCCAGCTCTTACCTTTATTTAAAGAGTGACTCTTTTCTGTCTTTAGGGCAACTCTAGCTCTTTATTTCAGGGTGTTTTCTTGGTTATCACCTAGACCCAGCAGTTCCCGAGGCAGGTTTTCAATATTCAGTGCTGTTTTCCAGAAATGTGACATTTTCAGAATAGAATAAACCTTGATTAATTCTAATTTAAAAGATTCAGTTCTTTGTCACAGATTAGAGAAGACTAAAAAGACATAACTAAATGTGATGTGGGATCTTGGATTGGGTCCTAGAAAAGAAAAATAATAATAGTGGGAAAACTGGTGAAATTTGAATTAAGTCTGCAGTTTAGTTAATAGTATTATACAAATGTGATCTCCTGTCATTGTACTATGCTTGTGTAATATTTTAACATTAGGGGAAGCTAGATGAAGGGTTTGTGGGAACTTGTGCAACTTTCCTGTAAATCTAAAGTTATTTCAAAGTTAAAAGTTTAAATATACTCACTGTTCCACATTGTTTGGGAATTATGGTATTGCCCTTTCTTGAGGCTCTCTCCCTAAGGCAGTACAGATGACCCAGGATACAGTAGCATACACCACCTACAGGAACCAGTCACAGAAATTGGTTCACTTATAGGTCCACTCAAACACTGACAGTCCAAGCATGAGCTTAGTAAGGTCCGTGGGGCAATAGGATCTCATGGGAAGAGTTAAGGATTTGGATTTGGCAGTGGGTTTCAGTCCCTCTTCTACCATGCACCCATGGTTTCATATTGGACAGCTGGCTTGACCTTTCTGAGTCTCACTTTCTTCTGAGTATGGGAGAGTATGATACCCACTTCATAGTGATTATTAAGATTAGATGAGATTTAATGCTAGCCATAAACTCCAAAATACTATGCAAACTGTTCATTTTGGTTAATGTCCTAAAGAATTGCTTGAAAGAAAAAGATTCCCCGCCTTTGGGAATTGTATGTCCTGGCTATCCTTGAAGCGATTTTTCCTAGATTAATTGTATTACTGCCTTGGGTACAATTACAATCCATAGATGACCTGTCTGTAATTATGCTTATGATATTTTGAACCTTTATCATTAACATCAGTTTGAACTTAAGCCAATGTGACTAAGAAACAAAGAATATGCTTAACATTATATTCTATTTAATATATAGATTTTACATGCACATTAATTTCACTTATTTAAGCCAATATCTAGCCCTTTTGTTTTGGAAGTCATGACACTAGGAAGAGAATTTCAAATATGAAAGCCCCAAATTTTTTAGTTTTCCTGAAGTTTGAAGTGAAAGCAGCCAGTGGAATCTGTAGAGCTGTTTTCAAGAGAGATCCTAGAAAGATATAATGCCCAGTCTACCAACTATGAGACTTATAACCTTGTCATTTGTTTCCAAAAGTGTTCTATAACAAATTGAAAACAAGCAGCTCAGTCAAGACATTTAAGTAGTGCTGCCAACTAACTGTGATGAAATTTTATTTTTTTTTATTTTTACATGTGATGGATGTAAGGTTGATTCTGTGTCCATATTTCAGATTGTTAAATGCTCTGATTCAGTGCCTGCTGAAGGGCTGTTATGTAGCTCCAGCCAGATCTTAATTATTCTTCCTACTTGTCTACTGTCTGTTGATTTAGCTGCTTCACTAAAGCAGCTTCACATACATCAGTCAGGTTCTTTTTCAAAAAATCCCAATCTAAAGCCAAAACCAGAGAAGGTCAGAGAAATAGAAGATCTGGTGAAGTAAGAGCTGCTCATCAGTAGTCCTCAAATGCTTACCTTTGAATAAAGAGAAATATTAAAAAGGCTAATTTATTACTGAGTTGGTTATCCTTAAGGAACACATTTTCCAATGCAGTAAAAAGTAGCTTATTAGGAATAGGTGGAAACTCCGTCAATATGGTGTGTGTGTATTTTAAGCTGTACGTATCCTATTTACTGATAAAACAGTAGTTTCATTAGATCATTAACAAGACAAGAATGTCCATTATTTACATTATTTTTTAAATTGTTCCGGAGATGTTAGCTCAGAGGAGAAACAATTTATATGTAATTGTAAAAAAGGGATTAAAATCATCATTAGATAATTACTTTATGTAAGCGAAAGTTGATTTAAGTCATATAGCTACAGGGTGTTTATGAAATATCTGATAATCCTTGTGGAAAATTTTCCTCACCAAATCTATCCAGAAAAAGCCAAGGTTTTCAACCAAGTGTTTTAAATAAGAATCAGATTTGAAAAATACTTACAAATCTTTACAAACAACCAGAGGACCTTTTTTCTATTTCCATTTATGATTAAAATTTTAATTTATTCTCTTTAATAAGTAATATGTGCGCATAATATAAAATAAAAATGGTATTATAAGCAACTATTTAGTGAGAAGTCAGCCTTCTGCAGTATAGCATAGAGAAGACAAGTAGTGTTTCGATAGCATCTTACTATGCTGATGGACAGTGACTGCAGTGGGGCGTGCGGGGGGAGGGGAGACTTGATAATATGGGTGAATGTAATAACCACAATGTTGATTGTATATCAGTGATGCCTTAAAAAAAAAAAAATGAGTCAGCCTTCTCCCAGCCCTGTCAGAGGGTACCTGTTTTTTATGTATTCTTCCAGAGACTTTTTTTAAGGCATATATGAAAGCTAGCTTCTCTCAGTTCTTTTTACATTAATGGTAACATGCCATGTATACTGTTCTGTACCTTTTGTTTTGTTTACTTGGTAATATTATTATGGAAAGTGTACTGAATTAGCACAATCTACAATTTTTTTTTAACAACTGTGAAATTAGATTATGGTGATAAACTGTAATTTAACCAGTTACATATGTAGGTTGCTTTCAACCTTTTGCTATTACAAACAAGGCTGCAAAGAAGAGCCTCATACACATATGTTTTTGAGTACATGTGCAAGCACATTTGAAAGACAAATTCCTAAATTGGAATTTCTGGGTCAGTGGGTGAGTCCATGTATAATTTTGCTAAATTGCGCACTTGGAGGCTGACAGTTTTACTAATTAACAATTTCACTAATAATGTGTGAAAGTGTTTTCTTTCTCTAATGGGTAATACTAACTTTATGACATATTCGACTCCTATATGAATTTGGTCTGCTCTTCGACTTTCTTGTATCTGCCAGGATAGGCTAGATTATGCTGTAGTTAACAAACAACCTCAAAATCTCAGTGGCTTATGACAGTAAATTTATTTCCTTCTGGTACATGTCCCTCAAGGGGCTCTGGGGGCTATGCTCCATGTCTCTTCACTCAAAAGCTTAGTCTGCCAGAGTTCTCACCATCTTGAACATTGCCAGTTGTCCTAAGGGAAAGAGAGCTCTGGAGAGTCTCACACCAGAACGTTCAGCCTGGAATTCCCTTTACAACTCACTAACAGGTATTCATCACATGCCTAACCTATTATAAGGGAGCGAGGAATTACCATCATAGAAATGCCTAGGAGATGGCAAGCTAAAAATACTTTGCAAACAGCAGCTATGGCTAACTACCATATCTCTATTCTGTCCTGTTACTCTGTCAATTCATGTGGTAATAACACAGGTTTTTCTTTTTTGGAATATTTCTGGCTATTCACTCATTTTCATTTTTCTCATTAAACTAGAATTTACCTTCTCTAACCACCTTCCTCCCTCCAGAAAAAAACAGTCATTACTCCAGAAAAAACCAAACTGTCATTATATTCTTACCATATCTGCATTAAATTTATAGATTTAAGGAAATTTGACATCTTTATAATACTGAGTTTCCACAACCAACAAGCAGATACTTTAAAGTTATTCACATCTTCTTTTGTATTGTTCGTATTTTCTTATTATAGATTATGTATACTTATTAGTAAATACTCTTTTGTTCTCTTAGTGGGATTCTTTTTTATTTTATTATTATCTGCATATAATGATAATTTTAATTCCTTCTTTACAATCAGGTTCAGGTTGCTTTCTTCAAGGAGCAGAAAAGATACAACATTACTCAAATAACATATCTATTACCCAATCAAAAACTTTCAAAAAATTCATACTGAAAATTTTTCTTTTCATGATACATCTTTACAATAATCCCAGTAAATAAGTAGATTAACATACACGAACAATAAGTACTGTTCACTCTAGCAACTGGAAGTACTTAACAAATTTTTAAGAATTGTGTTTGTTTTATGCTCTGCAGGCATCTATTATGCCCACCTGTACAAGAACCAGGAGATGATGAGCCATTAATGTAGAATAAGATCTTGGTCTAAAAAAAAAGACTCTCTGGCCCATTCATCAAACTTGAGAGGTGTTGAAAATTAAACATCTGCAGGTAATTAGAGTATGGTTTTGAGGGATAAATGTATTGCTCTCCTATTGTGCTTTGATTTCTTTTTTGTGAGAAAAAACATGTTTTTTTTTGTTGGAGAAAATACCAGCTCTTTTCTAAAATTAAGCAGGTATTGTATTACACTAGGGTTTATTTCATGTTGAGGATGAGAACTGCTTGTTGTTGATTTCTTTTCCCTGCCTTTGTGTAATTTTTGATGTGAAGTTAACTTGAGAGTATTTTCCTTCCCTGCAACCTTTCATTTCATCCTATCTCAGCATTACTCTGTGCTCTTTTTCCTACAACCCATACTCTTTAGAATTCCATTCTTAGTTGTCACAAAACTGAATTAAACAGAAGGTAGTCATTAAATGCTAATAAGCAGATTATTTGTCAAATTATAGTGCATGTACAGTTGTACCTAGAGGAGAGATCAGAGGGGACTCTGAGATACCAAATTTGAATGCCTCACCATCATTAAGGTGAAGTCTCAAAAAGATTTAATGGAATGACTTAAATTAAAAATAGAGATTTTATCATTTTAGACAAAATGGAGAAAAAGTCTTTATGAAGCTGGCACAGAATAATTACTAGGAAGATAACAGATTAAAAATAGACCTACCAAAATAACAAATATCTGAAATAAAATGTTTAAGAAGACAGACTTCAGTTATGGTAAACAATGATAGCACCTTTGACTTGATTTTAGAAGTTTGGCAACATCAACGAAGAGAAAGCATGCACAAACCCAGAGAAATCAATGGTAATAGATGAAACAAAGAAGATGTAAACTGTAGGAGTGGAATTGTCAAAAATAGGGCTGAAAAAATGAACAAGTGGGACTATATTAAGCTGAAAAGCTTCTGTACAGCAAAAGATACCATCAATAGAACAAAAAGGAACCCTACAGTATGGGAGAATATATTTTTAAATGACAGATCTGATAAAGGCTTGACGTCCAAAATATATAAAGAGCTCACACGCCTCAACAAACAAAAAACAAATAATCCAATTTAAAAATGGGCTGAGGAACTGAACAGACAGTTCTCCAAAAAAGAAATACAGATGGCCAACAGACACATGAAAAGATGCTCCACATCACTAATTATCAGAGAAATGCAAATTAAAACTAAAATGAGATATCACCTCACACCAGTAAGGATGCCTGCCATCCAAAAGACAAACAACAACAAATGTTGGCGAGGCTGTAGAGAAAGGGGAACCCTCCTACACTGCTGGTGGGAATGTAAATTAGTTCAACCATTGTGGAAAGCAGTATGGAGGTTCATCAAAATGCTCAAAACAGAACTACCATTTGACCCAGGAATTCCACTCCTAGGAATTTACCCTAAGAATGCAGCAATCAAGTTTGAGAAAGACAGATGCACCCCTATGTTTATTGCAGCACTATTTATAATAGCCAAGAATTGGAAGCAACCTAAATGTCCATCGGTAGATGAATAGATAAAGAAGATGTGGTACATATACACAATGGAATACTACTCAGCCATAAGAAGAGGGAAAATCCTACCATTTGCAGCAACATGGATGGAGCTGGAGGGTATTATGCTCAGTGAAATAAGCCAAGTGGAGAAAGAGAAATACCAAATGATTTCACTCATCTGTGGAGTATAAGAACAAAGGAAAAACTGAAGGAACAAAACAGCAGTGGAATTACAGAACCCAAAAATGGACTAACAGGTACCAAAGGGAAAGGGACTGGGGAGGATGGGTGGGTAGGGAGGGATAAGGGGGGGGAAGAAGAAAGGGGGTATTAAGATTAGCATGCATGGGGTGAGGGAGAAAGGGGAGGGCTGTACAACACAGAGAAGACAAGTAGTGATTCTACAACATTTTGCTATGCTGATGGACAGTGACTGTCAAGTGGTTTATAGGGGGGACCTGGTATAGGAGAGAGCCTAGTAAACATAATATTCTTCATGTAAGTGTAGATTAAAGATTAAAAAAAAAAGAAAGAAAGAAAGAAAAGGGGGATTACTCCTTGATAGGATAAAGCTAATGGTAAATCAACGATTAACGCATGCTTTAAATATCCTTAATTTTGATCACTTAAAGGGTGTCAGGTGATCGGCTATGGATGTACACTTTTCTGATAATATTCCTTTCTCTTAAAAAAACAAAAAGCAGTTCCTGTGTGGTAACCTCCAATGAGTTCTACACAATGGTATAAAGGGCATATCAAAGTGTGGGCAAAGGGTCTGTTTGTGTTTATACAGAAGATCAAAGCCTAATTTGGCTACCCAGAAAATGAACTAAGATACGATATGCAGAAGAACTTCCAACATCAGCACTCTCTGGAAGACTCATGCCAGAAGATGATCATCAAAAAACCTCCACAAAGATCCAGGCGATGCTGCAGTTGTAGCTGCATCCATCCCACCATTTCCTGGACTTGCCATTGGAATAAAGAAGGAGATATCTAAGCTGGCCTGTGCATACAGTAAAACAACAAATTTGACTGGATCTATACTGTTGGAACTCAACCAAGAATTAGGAGAAGTGCAAGTTGTAGCGCTCCAAAATCTTACGACTACAGACTATCTACAGTTAAAAGAACATATGGGATGTGAACATTCCCAGGAATGGGTTGTTTTAATTTGTCTGATTTCTCTCAGACTGTTCAAGTTCAGTTGGACAATATCCATCATATCATAGACAAATTTTCACAAATGCCTAGGGTGCCTAACTGGTTTTCTTGGCTTCACTGGAGATGGCTGGTAATTATAGATCTACTTTGGTTATGTAACTGTATTCCTATTATGTTAATGTGTGTGCACAATTTAGTTAGTAGTTTAAAACCTATACATACTTAAGGTACTCTACAAGAAGATATGTCAAAGAAATAATCAATCCTCCCATGTTTTCTTCCATCTGCTACCTCTATAGCTTTTCTTCTTCCTTCCTAATTACAACCCTTAAATAGAATTCGTGCCTCAAACCGAATTTACCAAGTATCATAATTCCTCCAAGTGGTAAAGATACCTCTAGACAAATGCTGGGCATAGAAGCCACAGGGCATAAATCTGCAAAAAAGTAAAAAGCTAACCTTTTCAAACAATATTGCTTCTCTCTCACTTGCCTACTTTACATTTCCCTGTATGGCCCCGGGAGATGACTGTTTAGCCAGAGACGGGTAAGATTCCTCAAGGGAGGAACAACCTAAGACAGGCACAGTCGCAGGGGGTCCATCAGGTGAGAAATTGGGGATCAACAGTGGTGAAGCTTAGAACCTCCCCCCCGTGTTTTGTGAGAAATCTTCTGCATCCGTGGATGTTTTAATGCCCTTGTCTAGTTTGGATTAACACCTGATCATCTACATTTGCCCTCTTACAGCACTAAACTATGTTTTCTACCTTTATCTTCCATCTACCTACCACTTCAGCATTTTATTAAAAATAAAAATAATAATAATAATAAAGGGAGAAATGTGGGATCCACATATAAATTAAGTGTAAAAATCAAACGAATATTCATATTTGACCTGATTGTTTATAGTTCATAATGCGTGATCAAAACTGAAAGTTTCTGTGATGAATGCCCTTGTACTGTTCACCATGTAAGAACTTACTCACTATTTAAGAATTTGTTCACCATGTAAGAACTTGTTCGTTATGCTTCAGAAGATTGGAGACTGATGAGAATTAGGCTTGAGATGGATTAATGATTGTGCATTGAGCACTGACTCCCCTATACAGAATTTTATTGTTGTGAACAACCATTTGATCAATAAATATGAGAGATGCCCTCTCAAAAAAAAAAATAGGGCTGAAAAGGATAAAAGACACAGAGACTATCAAAAGGAACTGGTTAGAATTAAAACAAACAAACAAACAAAAACCCTGAGAAACTATGGTAAAGAATATAAAGAAATTTACAATGTCCCTTAAGGGAAAAAATGGCAGCAAAATAATGGGGTGGTCAATATAATTGATGCTAATTGGAAAGATGCAGATTTAAAAACCTATGAAAGAGACATATAGGTTATAACAAATCCTATAGACCTAGTGTTTTGCATTTGCAACTCTCCTCTAAATGACAGGAGTGAAGGATGGGTTGCAAAGAGGAGGAAGCTCAGTAAAGGAAAAACTGAAGAAGTTATTTAAGAGAAAATTGACCTTTGCCGATAGATAGAGACTTTGTGGAGTACTTATTTTCCAGATTTGGCACTTAAAAGACAGTATCCCCACAATACCTGCTCTCAGTTTCTTAAAACTAGAAAGAAGGAAGAACTATGCTCTGGAGAATAAAAGATAAAAATGATCTCAGACTTTGCAACTCAAACAATAGAAAGAAGATACATTTACAGCAATTTTTACAGAATACCAGCCAATTATCTTGGACTAGCTGTCTGCCTTTTCGAGGATAAAAGATTTTTGAACGCTGGTATTTTAGAAGAATTTCCAATCTCCAAACAGCAGAAAAGATTATAAAAGACTGGGAATTGAGAGGGAACTTCTGAAATATAAGTGGTAGAGACTGGAACATTTGGAAGGGATGATATCATCCAGGAGCCACAGCCTAGGGACTCAGGCACAAAACATCTCCGTGCAGGATCTCTACCCAAGTTGCTGCATTCTGGGGCCTGGGCCTCTGCACATACAGAAATGCAACCTTACCTTTACTCAGGGATAACCAGGGCCTGAGAAAATCTTGCTAACCAAAGACTGCAAGACTGTCAGTTTATACATTTGTCATGAAAAACAGAATTTTCAGGTCAACTTGAACGCTGAGTAGGCCTGAGTAAAATTCTTGTTATCTTTCCTTTAGGTGTGTCACATGGGGAAAACAGTTAAAGTCAGTGTTTAACGCTGGTGAATTATGTAAGTGGTTTTAAGAAGTGTTTCTCTGCTAAACTTGAAGTATTCTTCCCTGGTATTGGTATGCTTTCTCGTGACTGAAGTGTTTAACATTCACCAGTATACTCTGGACATAGCAGGACATGTATTCTTAATTCTATACACACCAGTATACTCTGGACATAGCAGGACATGTATTCTTAATTCTATACATATATAGTCTAGGCTTTTATACAGATAGACTTCTAACACCTCCCTTTAAGTCCTTTAATATCATTTTCTTTACCAGCTCTTATGTGCAGATGTAGACAAATATTGGTCAAATACATCACTGAGGATTTCTATATATAATGAAAAGACTCTGTTCTCCCTAGGTTCCTAGTCCCCTCACCACGAGCAAATCATTATCAATTTCTTAAAAACCCTTCCAGGAATGGTTTATGTATATTCAAGCAAATTCCTATATTCTTTAGTAGTGAAATGTACCAAATCCAACTAATAATCAATATGTTTGCACTGTATTGGCCTCTGACGTAGTAGAGAGCAATCAGCTATGGGCTGAGCTGCAGATGCTCCACATCTACCCAACTGATGCAGACATAGAAACCTGCCATCTGATTCTCTCAGGCTCAAGTTATTACAGTAGGGCCAGGTGTTAGCCAGTCCAGTGAGGCCACACTGTGGCTCATCAGCTAAACCTCAGTCACAGTTTGAGAGAATGACCTCTTCTGCACTTGGTTCCTATATTCCAGCTGAATAAAACAGGGATGTATCCTGGTTTTCTAGTACTTAAAATTTATTCTTGAAACCACCTTCAGTTATGCTAGGAATCAAACATTACATTTCTAAGGCACAGACAGTGCGCACTGTCTCATTTGGGCAGGATCTTGAGAGACAACTTGTCGGTTTGCCATTTTAGCATCAGAAAGATGAGCTAGAGATCAGCTAGTCCAAAATAAAAGTTATGTTTAGTAATAAATATTTTTAACAATTATTTTAGGTGCTATATAAGTAAAAAGTCCACATAGAAAGTCACTATATTCAGTTGCCTTGATATATATTTTGTGATATATATCAAGATAGGAAACTATCCAGTTTTTCTTGGAGTGCTCACCCCCAGAGCTGAATGTTCTGTGGGTGTTTTATAAAGTTTATTTTTATTCAGGCTGTTAGTTGCACCTGCCTTAAAAAAATTGTCCATGTTAGGTTCCAAAATAAATACACAAAAAGCAATAGTTTTTCTCTATGCCAGGAATAACCAGATTAGAAAATATAATGGAGAAAAATTCTCATTCATAATAGCAAGAAAAATATATATGATAACTGGGAACAAACTGAAGAAAAGTGTGACACCTGACTGAATAAAGCTATCCAAATCTACTGAGAGGCATAAAATGAGACTAGAATAAATGAAAAGACATACCATGTGCCTAGGTATAAAGCCCACTCTCCCTAAAGTAAGCTATAAATGTAATACATTTCAGTCAGCTTCCCAGCAGGATATATTTTAACTTGTTTATCTAAAAGAAGATTGTGTAAGAATCTCCTGGAAAATATTAAAAAGGAAAAGTAATGATGGAGATATTGCCCTATCATCTATGAATTTTTGGAATGCTGAAGTTATATTAAAACAAAACACTGAGTGGGATATCATATACAGAAAAAAAGGAAACAGACTACAAAATCCAGAAACAGACCCAGGCATGTGTAAAAAGTGACTGTGAAAAAAGTAGAATTTTAAGACAGTGAAGAAAATTTTATAAGTGCTATTGGAACAAATGACTCGCCATTTGGAAAGAAACCTTAGGTCTTTTTTCTATATGCCATAGATTCAAGGTGGATTAAACATTTAAGATGCAAAACCATGTAAGTATTTAAAGAGAATTATAAAAGAATATTTCTATAATCTGGTATGGGGAAATCAAAGATAGAAACCATAAAGGAGGAGCACAAACTCAGTGCCAACAGGGCTACAGGGTCAGGGCAGAAGGTTGAATCATTCAAGTACACTGAATCAAACATTACATTTCTAAGGCACAGACAGTGCGCACTGTCTCATTTGGGCAGGATCTTGAGAGACAACTTGTCAGTTTGCCATTTTAGCATCAGAAAGATGAGCTAGAGATCAACTAGTCCAAAATAAAAGTTATGTTTAGTAATAAATATTTTTAATAATTATTTTAGGTGCTATATAAGTAAAGAAACAAATTCCACTGGGTGGAAACAAAATCATGGCAATCCTCAATTTCTTTTTTGTTTTGTTTTGTTTTGCTTTTGATAGAGGTAGGAATATTTATCTTCCTTGAGAAAAATAACAACATAAGCACAATAAGTGACCATCGACATTTGGTTCAGAGTTAGGGAGTAATGGGGATGACAGAAATGTGGCATATGAGAGCTTGCTGACCTAGGGGCACATTCACCTGAGTCAGTAAGGATGTCGCCTCCTCTCCTCCCAATTGTATAACAGGGCAGCTTTGAGGCCCCAAGGCCACTCAGTTCCAAACATCACCATACAAAAATGAAGTCCAGAGTCATCAGAAATTCTGATCTTTCTCCATGGAAAGCTGGATATTGCAAATTTTGTTAAATCTCCCAAATTTAAACTGTTATCTCAATATTTAAAACTTTCTATAGACCAAACAAGCATAGTCACAAGGCCAGATTTGGCACACAGGCTTTAAGTTTGTGAACTCTACTTTATAGTTTTGGTTTTTAGTTTCAGGATTATGCTTACCTCTTTAAATGAGTTGAATATTTTCTGCCTTTCCCCCCCCCATACTCTTGTTACATTTGTATAGCAGAGGAATTATCTGTACAAGTTTAGATGGAGTTCCACCTCTAGGGCTTTTTTGTGAAGGCAGAGTTTTATATTTTCAGGATTTCTTCTTGAGCTAATTTTGGCTATTTATATTCCCATAAAATCATACATTTAATCTGTGTTTAAATGAATTCTCTTACAGATTTTTTTAATAATCTTGGCGTATCAGTAGTTTTTATCTCTTTCTCATTCTTAATATTTTGTTGGTTGGTTGGCTGTTTTGTTCTGTTTTTTTCAATTCCCCTCTGGATTTGTTTGCTTGGCTGCATCTCTTTCTGTTTGACTTTTATTAATTCCTTCTTATGGTTTATTTTGTTTGATTTGTTCTTTTTCTAGCTTCTAAAGTGAATTCTTTTGTTCATTTATTTTCATAATTCTTTTTAGATTGATAACTGTTAACCTTAAAAAGTAAGACTATCAAGTTATTTTACCAGCAAAATGGGCTTATTAGGGAACAGCAGAGAATTGTAGTTTGGAACAAGCAAGGAATGGCAAAACCACAAGCATGTCCAAAAGACAAAAGAGGGGAGGGGAGGCTCTTTCATAGAAGAAGGGGAGAGTTGGGGCAACTGTTCTAAGTAAAAAAGTCTATTGGAGGAAACTGGGAGTTCCAGGTGTAGCTGCTCATTGGCTGAGTTCTTAGAATCTCTCATTGGCTGGGCTGTTGCGGGGCTGTTGCTGAGGCAGGCAGAAACTCTTCCCTCCTTCTGCTGGGTGATAAAGTAGCCAGAATGGTACGGGTTGTAAGATGTTTGTCTCTTCCTTCCTGTGGGGTCTGCAATTGTCTGTGAGTGGTAGCTGTGAGAGCCCCACCCTGCAGGCCTCTGCTGCCATGTGAGTGAAGTTTCCCTTTATCAATTTTTTCATAATACAAGCATTGAAGATTATGAATTTTTCTCTCAGTATAAGGCTTTTCCCCTAATGTGATTAATTTCTAAATGGCCTATAATTTGTTTTGATTACCTCTTGAACCCAAGTCATTTCAAAGATGATTTTTTGATATTCAGGTAGTTAGGGGTTTTTTTGTGTATATATTTACAGTTGAGTTTATTTTACTGCAATGTGGTCATAGAATGTGGTCTTTTCCTGCTGTTTTGAATATTCTTTGTGATACAGTAAACAATTTATCTAAATATAGATGTTCCAGATGCATTTGAAAAGAATTTTCTCTGTAAGATTCAAAGTTGTAAATATATATTTATTATTTGTTAATGGTATTGTTAATATCCTCCCTCCTTCCCCTACCTCTTAACTAATGATCTGTTAAATTCTAAGAGAAGTATGTTAAGCTCCCACCATGAATATATTTTTACCAAATTCTTAGTATGTTTAATAACCTTTGCGTGTCTATTTTGATACTGTATTAAGTAAAGGTTTGTGTCTGTTATATCTTACTTGGTTATATATAGCTCTGGTTTTTAAAATCACTGTAAAACATTATTGTTCCATGTAATATTTGTTGCCTTCCTTTTTACTTTGAAATTGGCATTCCTAATTTCTCTCTGATATTTGCCTGCTATCTTTCTGCTCATTTTCTCATCACTGCCTCATTTAAAAATTCCTTAGAATCATTTAAAATGTTTCCTTATATAAATAGCTTCTAGCTGATTATTGTTTTTATATAGTCTTAGAGTTCCTTTTAAAGGGGGGATTTAAACAATTCATTTTTCTCATAGTTAACTTTAAATCATGTTCCTACCATTTTATTTCATATTCCTTTCATTTTCTTTCTTATGACTGCCTGCCCTTTTTTCCTTTCTAGTTTTACTGAAATGATCCAGGTTTATTTTCCTCCTGCCTAGTGATGAAAGTTATACATCCTGTTTATGTCCTGCTACATTTTAACACACATATTTATTGTTGTTTTGATTTTTTGTTTGCTTTTTGTATATGGTTTTTTATCAAGTTGAGGAGGTTCCCCATCTAATCCTCTATTAGAAGTTTTTTATAATGAATCGGTGTTGAATTCTGTCAAGTGATTTATTTCCATCAATTTATATGATCATGTGATTTTGTTTTTGGTATCATTAATCTATAATTACAGAAAGAATATTATATTTACTAGGTTCCCCCTTCAACAAGTCCCCCCCACATACCCCTTCACAGTCACTGCCCATCTGCGTAGTAAGATGCTGTAAAATCACTACTTCTCTTCTCTGTGTTGCACAGCCCTCCCCATGCCCCCCACGCACTATACATGCTAATCATAATGCCCTTTCTTTTTCCCCGCCCTTATCCCTCCCTTCCCACTCATCGTCCCCAGTCCCTTTCCCTTTGGTAACTATTAGTCCATTCTTGGGTTCTATGATTCTGCTGCTGTTTTGTTCCTTCAGTTTTCCTTTGTCCTTATACTCCACATATGAGTGAAATCATTTGGTACTTGTCTTTCTCTGCCTGGCTTATTTCAGTGAGCATAATCCCCTCTAGCTCCATCCATGTTGTTGGGAATGGTGGGATCTGTTTTTTTCTTATGGCTGAGTAATATTCCATTGTGTATATGTACCACCTCTTCTTTATCCATTCATCTACTGATGGACATTTAGGTTGCTTCCATATCTTGGCTATTGTAAATAGTGCAGCAATAAACATAAGGGTGCATCTGTCTTTTTCAAACTGGAGTGCTGCATTCTTAGGGTAAATTCCTAGAAGTGGAATTCCTGGGTCAAATGGTATTTCTATTTTGAGCATTCTGAGGAACCTCCATACTACTTTCTACAATGGTTAAACTAATTTACATTCCCACCAGCTGTGTAGGAGGGTTCCCCTTTCTCCACAACCTCGCCAACATTTGTTGTTGTTTGTCTTTTGGATGGTAGCCATCCTTACTGGTGTGAGGTGATAACTCATGTGGTTTTAATTTGCATTTCTCTGATGATTAGCGATGTGGAGCATCTTTTCATGTGCCTGTTGGCCATCTGGATTTCTTCTTTAGAGAACTGTCTATTCAGCTCCTCTTGATTTAAAAAGATTGGATTATTTGCTTTTTGTTTGTTGAGACGTGTGAGCTCTTTATATATTCTGGACGTCAAGCCTTTATCGGATGTGTCATTTTCAAATATATTCTCCCATACTGTAGGATACCTTTTTGTTCTATTGATGGTGTCCTTTGCTGTACAGAAGCTTTTTAGCTTTATATAGTCCCACTTGTTCATTTTTGCCTTTGTTTCCCTTGCCCGGGGAGATATGTTCATGAAGAAGTCACTCATGTTTATGTCCATGAGATTTTTGCCTATGTTTTTATCTAAGAGTTTTATGGTTTCATGACTTACATTCAGGTCTTTGACATGTGATCATGTGATTTTTAAAAATTCATTAGCCATCTAATATGGTAGATTACATTAATTGCTTTAATAGTAAACCATCTTTGCATCCCTAGAATAAATCCCACTTCATCATGGTGTAAAACTCCTTTATATATTGATGAATTTTACTTGCTAATATTTTGTTAAGAATTTCTTCTGTTCATATTTATGTGATGCTATCCTTACCTGGTTTGACTGTCAAGGTAATATTAGCTTCAAAGAATTGGGAAGTGTTTCCTCCCTATTTTCTTCAAGAGATTGTCAATAATTGGTGTTAATCCTTTTTTTCTCATTTATATATATTTTTTATTAAGGTATTACTTGCATACAATCTTATGAAGGTTTCACATGAGCAGCATTGTGGTTACAATATTCACCCATGTTATCAAGTCCCCCGCAAACCTCTTTGCAGTCACTGTCCATCAGCATAGTAAGATGCTATAGAGTCACTACTTGTCTTCTCCATACTATACTGCCTTCCCCATGACCCATCTACATTATATGTGCTAATCATAATGCCCCTTAATCCCCTTCTGCCTCCTTCCCTACCCACCCTCCCCTACCCCTTCCCTTTGGTAACCGCTAGTCCTTTCTTGGAGTCTGTGAGTCTGCTGCTTTTCTGTTTCTTTAGTTTTGCTTTGTTGCTGTATTCCACAAATGAGTGAAATCATTTGTTACTTGTTTTTCTCCATCTGGCTTATTTCACTGAACATAATATGCTCTAGCTCCATACATGTTGTTGCAAGTGGTAGGATTTGTTTTCTTCTTCTGGCTGAATAATATTCCATTGTGTATATGTACCACATCTTCTCTATCCATTCATCTACTGATGGACACTTAGGTTGCTTCCATATCTTGGCTATTATAAGTAGTGCTGTGATAAACATAGGGGTGCATATGTCTTTTTAAATCAAGAATCTTTGTTTGTGTTTTTTTTTTTCGGGTAAAATTCTAAGAGTGGAATTCCTGGGTCAAATGGTATTTCTATTTTTAGTCTTTTGAGGAACCTCCATGTTGCTTTCCACAATGGTTGAACTAATTTACATTCCCACCAACAGTGTAGAAGGGTTCCCCTTTCTCTATATCCTCGCCAGCATTTGTTGTTCCTTGTCTTTTAGATGTTGGCCATCCTAACTGGTGTAAGGTGATATCTCATTGTGATTTTAATTTGCATTTCCCTTATAATTAGCAATGTGAAGCATCTTTGCATGTGCCTGTTGGCCATCTGAATTTCTTTTTTGGGGAAGTGTCTGTTCAGATCCTCCATTTTTTAATCGGGTTATTTGTTTTTTGGGTATTGAGGCATGTGAGCCCTTTATATATTTTGGATGTTAACCCCTTATCAGATATGTCATTTATAAATACATTCTCCCACACTGTTAGGGATGCCTTTTTGTTCTGCTGATGGTGTCCTTTGCTGTACAGAAGGTTTTTAGTTTGATGTAGTTCCATTTGTTCATTTTTGCTTTCGTTTCCCTTGCCCAAGGAGATGTGTTCAGGAAAAAGGTCGTTCATGTTTATATTCAAGAGATTTTTGCCTATGTTTTCTTCTGTAAGTTTTATGGATCATGACTTACATTCAGGTCTTTGATCCATTTGAAGTTTACTTTATGTATGGAGTTAGTAATCCAGTTTCATTTTTTTGCATGTAGCTGTCCAGTTTTCCTAACACCATTTATTGAAGAGACTTTTTCCCACTGTATATTCATGACTCCATCATATTAATTGACCATATATGTATGTGTGGGTTGATTTCTGGGCTTTCTATTCTGTTCCATTGATCAATGGGTCTCTTCTTGTGCCAGTACCATACTTTTTTTTATTGCTATTGCTTTGTAGTGTAGCTTGTGGTCAGGGAGCATAATATCCCCAGCTCTATACTTCTTTCTCAAGATTGCTTTGGCTATTCAAGGTCTTTTGTGGTTCCATATGAATTTTAGGATTATTTGCTCTAGTTCTGTGAAAAATGCCATTGGTATTTTGATAAAGATTGCATTGAATCTGTAAATTGCTCTGGGCAGGATGGCCATTTTGGCAATATTAATTCTTCCTATCATAACCATGGGATAGATTTCCATTTATTTTTGTGTGTTCTTTAATTTCTCTCATGAGTGTCTTAGAGCTTTCTGAGAACAGGTCTTTCACCTCCTTGGTTATGTTTATGCTTATGTATTTTATTCTTTTTGATGCAATTGTAAATGGAATTGTTTTCCTGATTTCTCTTTCTGCTAGTTGTTAGTATATAGAAATCAACAGATTTCTGTATATTGACTTTGTATCTTGTGACTTTACTGAATCCATTTATTCTAATAGTTTTTTAATGGAGTCTTTAGGGTTTTCTATATATAGCACCATTATCATCTGCAAATAGTGACAGTTTTGCTTCTTCCCTACCAGTTTGGATTCCTTTTATCTCTTTATCTTGTCTTATTACTATAGCTAGGACTTCCAGCACTGTGTTGAATAAAAGTGCTGATAGCAGGCATTCCTGTCTTGTTCCTGATCTTAGAGGAAAAGCTTTCAGCTTTTCACCATTGAGTATGATGTTAGCTGTGATTTGTCATATTTGGCCTTTATTATGTTAAGGCATGTTCCATCTATACCCATTTTGTTGACAGTTTTTATCATGAATGGATGTTGAATTTTGTCAAATGCTTTTTGAGCATCTATTGAGATGGCCATATGGTTTTTATCCTTTTTGTTAATTTGCTGTGTCACATTGAGCTGCAGATATTGAGCCATCTTTGCATTCGTGGAATAAATCCCACCTGATTGTGGTGAATGGTCCTTTTAATCTGTTTTTAAATTCAGTTTACTAATATTATGTTGAAGATTTTTGCATCTATATTCATGAGGGATTTCGGTTTGTAATTTTATTTTTTCATAGTGTTTTTGGTATTGGTATCAAGATGATGCTGGCCTTATAGAATGAATTTGGAGGCTTTCCTTCTTGAATTTTTTGGGAATAGTTTGAGAAAGATAGGTACTCATTGTTCTCTTAACTGTTTTGTAGAATTCTCCTGTGCAGCCATCACTTCCTGGATTTTTATTGAGAGGGATTTTTTTATTATTACTGCTTCAATTTCATTACTAGTAATCAGTCTGTTCAGATTTTCTATTTCTTCCTGGTTCAGTCTTGGGAGAATGCATGTTTCTAGGAATTTATTTATTTATTTTAGGTTGCCCATTTTTTTAGCATACAATTTTTCATAGTAATCTCTAATTTGTAGTTCTGTGGTGTAACTTCCCTTTCATTTCAGATTTTATTTGAATACTCTCTCTTTTCCTGATGAGTCTAGCTAAAGGTTTATCAATTTTGTTTATCCTTTGAAAGAACCAGCTTTTAGTTTCATTAACCTTTTTTATTATTTTTAAGTCTCTATTTTTACTGATTGTTATTATTTCCTTTTTTCTGTTATTTCTCTAGTTTCTTTAGGTGTAGGGTTAGATTATTTGAGATTTTTCTTGTTTCTGGAGGTAGATCTGTAATGCTATAAACTTAGAACTGCTTTTGCTGTATCCCAAGTATTTTGTATTGTTTTGTTTCTATTTTCATTATTATCCAAGTATTTTTTTATTTACTCTTTGATTTCTTCATTGACCCATCAGTTGTTTAGTAACATGCTGGTTAGCCTCCATGTGCTAGTGTTTCTTCTGGTTTTTTGTATGTTTGCTTGTTTTTGTCTTTCAATTGATTTCCAGTTTTTTATTGTTGTGGTTGGAAGAGATGCTTGGTATGATTTCAAGCTTCTGAAATTTATTAAGACTTGTTTTGTAGCCAAACCTGTGATCTAACCTGGGAAATATTCTGTGTGCATTGAATAAAATGAGTATTCTGTTGTTTTTGTATATATTATTCTGTATCTATTATTAAGCTCATTTGGTTTAGTGTTTCTTTGAAAGCCACTGTTTCTATATTGATTTTCTGTCTGGGTGATCTATCCATTGATGTAAGTGGGGTATTAAAATCCCCTGTTACTGTATTACTGTCATTCTCTCCCCTTATGTCTGTTAGGTTTGCTTTATGTATCTAAGTGCTCCTCATTTGGGTGCATAGATATTTGCAGTTGTTATATCTTCTTGGCAGATTAAGGCTTTAATCATTATGTATGTCCTACATTGCCTCTGGTTACAGTCTTTGTTTTAAAGTCTGTTTTGTCTGATATAAGTACTGCTACTTCTGCCTTTTTTTTTCTTTTCTCTTTGCATGGGATGTCTTTTTCCCATCCCTTCCATTTCAGTCTGTGTGTTGTCTTTAACTCTGAAGTGAATCTTTTGTAGGCAGCATATAAATGGGTCTTCTTTTTTTTTTTTTTTGAGAGGGCATCTCTCATATTTATTGATCAAATGGTTGTTAACAACAATAAAATTCAGTATAGGGGGGTCAACGCTCAATGTACAATCATTAATCCATCTCAAGCCTAATTCTCGTCAGTCTCCAATCTTCTGAAGCATAACGAACAAGTTCTTACATGGTGAACGAATTCTTATATAGTGAATAAATTCTTACATGGTGAACAGTACAAGGGCAGTCATCACAGAAACTTTCTGTTTTGATCATGCAATATGACCTATAAACAATCAGGTCAAATATGAATATTCGTTTGATTTTTGTACTTGATTTATATGTTGATCCCACATTTCTCCTATTATTATTATTATTTTTATTTTTAATAAAATGCTGAAGTGGTAGGTAGATGCAAGATAAAGGTAGAAAACATAGTTTAGTGCTGTAAGAAGGCAAATGTAGATAATCAGATGATCAGGTGTGTGCCTATGGACTAAGTATTAATCCAGGCTAGACAAGGGCAGCAAGACATCCACGGATGCAGAAGATTTCTCTCAAAGCAGGGGGGGGTGAGGTTCTGAGCCTCACCTCTGTTGATCCCCAAATTCTCACCTGATAGCCCCCCTGCGACTGTGCCTGTCTTAGGTTGTTCCTCCCTTGAGGAATCTTACCCGTCTCTGGCTAACCAGTCATCTTCCGGAGCCATACAGGGAAATGTAAAGTTGGTAAGTGAGAGAGAAGCCATATTGTTTGCAAAGGTTAGCTTTTTACTTCTTTGCAGATTTATGCCCTGTGGCTTCTATGCCCAGCACTTGTCTCGAGGTATCTTTACCACCTGGAGGAATTATGATACTCGGTAAATTCGATATGAGGCACGAATTCTATTTAAGGGTTGTAATTAGGAAGGAAGAAGAAAAGCTATAGATGTAGCATATGAAGGAAACTTGGGAGGATTGATTATTTCTTTGACATATCTTCCTGTATAGTACCTTAAGTATGTATAGGTTTTAAACTACTAACTAATTTGCACACACATATTAACATAATAGGAATACGGTGACATAAACAAAGCAAATCTATAATTACCATCCATCTCCAGTGAAGCCAAGAAAACCATTTAGGCACCCTAGGCATTTGTGAAAATTTACCTATGATATGATGGATATTGTCCAACTGTACTTGAACCATCAGACAGATTAAAGCAGCCCATTTCTGGGATCTGTTCACATCCCATATGTTCTTTTAACCATAGATAGTCTATAGTCATGAGATTTTGGAGTGCTACAACTTGCACCCCTCCCAACTCCTGGTTGAGTTCCAACAGTACAGATCCGGTCAAATTCGTTGTCTCACTGTATGCACATGCCAGCCTAAACATCTCCCTCCTCATTCTTATGGCAAGTCCAGGAGATGGTGGGCTGGATGCAGCCACAACCGCAGCATCGACCGGATCCCTGTGGAGGCTTTTTGATGATCATCGCCCGGCACAAGTCCTCCAGAGAGTGCTGATGCCAGAAGCTCCTCCTTATATCGTATCTTAGTTCATTTTCTGGGTATCCAAGCTAGGCCTTGATCTTCTGCGTAGAAACAAACAGACCCTTTGCCCACACTTTGACATGCCCTCTATACCACTGTGCAGAACTCATTGGAGGTCAGCACACAGTAACTGCTTTTTTTTTTTTTTAAATTAAGAGAAAGGAATATTATCAGAAAAGAGTACCTCCATACCTGATCATCTGACACCCTTTAAGTGATCAACATTAAGGATATTTAAAGCATGCGTTGATCTTTGATTTACCAATAGTTTTATCCTGTTAAGGAGTAATCCCCCTTTTCTTTCTTTCTTTCTTTTTCTTTTTTTTTTTTTTTTAATTTTTAATCTACACTTACATGAAGAATACTATGTTTACTATGCTCTCCCCTATATCAGGTCCCCCCTAACAACCACATTACGGTTACTGTTCATCAGCTTAGCAAAATGTTGTAGACTCACTACTTGTCCTCTCTGTGTTGTGCAGCCCACCCTCCCCTTGCTCCCTCCCCCCCATGCATGCTAATCTTAATACCCCCCTTCTTCTTCCCCCCACTTATCCCTCCCTGCCCACCCATCCTCCCCAGTTCCTTTCCCTTTGGTACCTGTTAGTCCATTTTTGGGTTCTGTAATTCTGCTGCTGTTTTGTTCCTTCAGTTTTTCCTTTGCTCCTATACTCCTCAGATGAGTGAAATCATTTGGTATTTCTCTTTCTCCGCTTGGCTTATTTCACTGAGCATAATACTCTCCAGCTCCATCCATGTTGCTGCAAATGGTTGGATTTTTCCACTTCTTATGGTTGAGTAGTATTCCATTGTGTATATGTACCACATCTTCTTTATCCATTCATCTACCGATGGACATTTAGGTTGCTTCCAATTCTTGGCTATTGTAAATAGTGCTGCGATAAACATAGGAGTGCATCTGTCTTTCTCAAACTTGATTGCTGCGTTCTTAGGGTAAATTCCTAGGAGTGGAATTCCTGGGTCAAATGGTAGGTCTGTTTTGAGCATTTTGATGCACCTCCATACTGCTTTCCACAATGGTTGAACTAATTTACATTCCCACCAGCAGTGTAGGAGGGTTCCCCTTTCTCCACAGCCTCGCCAACATTTGTTGTTGTTTGTCTTTTGGATGGCAGCTATCCTTACTGGTGTGAGGTGATACCTCATTGTAGTTTTAATTTGCATTTCTCTGATAATTAGCGATGTGGAGCATCTTTTCATGTGTCTCTTGGCCATCTGTATTTCTTTTTTGGAGAACTGTCTGTTCAGTTCCTCTGCCCATTTTTTAATTGGGTTATTTGTTTTTTGTTTGTTGAGGCGTGTGAGCTCTTTATATATTCTGGACGTCAAGCCTTTATCGGATCTGTCATTTTCAAATATATTCTCCCATACTGTAGGGTTCCTTTTTGTTCTATTGATGGTGTCTTTCGCTGTACAGAAGCTTTTCAGCTTAATATAGTCCCACTTGCTCATTTTTGCTGTTGTTTTCCTTGCCCGGGGAGATATGTTCAAGAAGAGATCACTCATGTTTATGTCTAAGAGGTTTTTGCCTATGTTTTTTTCCAAGAGTTTAATGGTTTCATGACTTACATTCAGGTCTTTGATCCATTTTGAGTTTACCTTTGTATATGGGGTTAGACAATGGTCCAGTTTCATTCTCCTACATGTAGCTGTCCAGTTTTGCCAGCACCATCTGTTGAAGAGACTGTCATTTTGCCATTGTATGTCCATGGCTCCTTTATCAAATATTAATTGACCATATATGTTTGGGTTAATTTCTGGGGTCTCTAATCTGTTCCACTGGTCTGTGGCTCTGTTCTTGTGCCAGTACCAAATTGTCTTGATTACTATGGCTTTGTAGTAGAGCTTGAAGTTGGGGAGTGAGATCCCCCCTACTTTATTCTTCTTTTTCAGGATTGCTTTGGCTATTCAGGGTCTTTGGTGTTTCCATATGAATTTTTGAATTATTTGTTCCAATTCATTGAAGAATGCTGCTGGTAATTTGATAGGGATTGCATCAAATCTGTATATTGCTTTGGGCAGGATGGCCATTTTGACGATATTAATTCTTCCTAGCCATGAGCATGGGATGAGTTTCCATTTATTAGTGTCCCCTTTAATTTCTCTTAAGAGTGACTTGTAGTTTTCAGAGTATAAGTCTTTCACTTCTTTGGTTAGGTTTATTCCTAGGTATTTTATTCTTTTTGATGCAATGGTGAATGGAATTGTTTTCCTGATTTCTCTTTCTATCAGTTCACTGTTAGTGTATAGGAAAGCTACAGATTTCTGTGTGTTAATTTTGTATCCTGCAACTTTGCTGTATTCCGATATCAGTTCTAGTAGTTTTGGAGTGGAGTCTTTAGGGTTTTTTATGTACAGTATCATATCATCTGCAAATAGTGACAGTTTAACTTCTTCTTTACCAATCTGGATTCCTTGTATTTCTTTGTTTTGTCTGATTGCCGTGGCTAGGACCTCCAGTACTATGTTAAATAACAGTGGGGAGAGTGGGCATCCCTGTCTGGTTCCCGATCTCAGTGGAAATGCTTTCAGCGTCTCGCTGTTCAGTATAATGCTGGCTGTGGGTTTATCATATATGGCCTTTATTATGTTGAGGTACTTGCCCTCTATTCCCATTTTGCTGAGAGTTTTTATCATGAATGGATGTTGAATTTTGTCAAATGCTTTTTCAGCATCTATGGAGATGATCATGTGGTTTTTGTCTTTCTTTTTGTTGATGTGGTGGATGATGTTGATGGATTTTCGAATGTTGTACCATCCTTGCATCCCTGGGATGAACCCCACTTGGTCATGGTGTATGATCCTTTTGATATACTTTTGAATTCGGTTTGCTAATATTTTATTAAGTATTTTTGCATCTACATTCATCAGGGATATTGGTCTGTAATTTTCTTTTTTGGTGGGGTCTTTGCCTGGTTTTGGTATTAGGGTGATGTTGGCTTCATAGAATGAGTTTGGGAGTATTTCGTCTTCTTCTATTTTGTGGAACACTTTAAGGAGAATGGGTATTATGTCTTCTCTGTGTGTCTGATAAAATTCCGAGGTAAATCCGTCCGGCCCCGGGGTTTTGTTCTTGGGTAGTTTTTTGATTACTGTTTCAATTTCTTTGCTTGTAATTGGTTTGTTTAACTTTTGTGTTTCTTCCTTGGTCAGTCTTGGGAGGTTGTATTTTTCTAGGAAGTTGTCCATTTCTTCTAAGTTTTCCAGCTTGTTGGCATATAGGTTTTCATAGTAGTCTTTAATAATTCTTTGTATTTCTGTGGAGTCTGTCGTGATTTTTCCATTCTCATTTCTGATTATGTTGATTTGTGTTGACTCTCTTTTTCTTTTAATAAGTTGGGCTAGAGGCTTGTCTATTTTGTTTATTTTCTCAAAGAACTAGCTCTTGGTTTCGTTGATTTTTGCTATTGTTTTATTCTTCTCAATTTTGTTTATTTCTTCTCTGATCTTTATTATGTCCCTCCTTCTGCTGACTTTAGGCCTCATTTGTTCTTCTTTTTCCAGTTTTAATAATTGTGATGTTAGACTATTCATTTGGGATTGTTCTTCCTTCTTCAAGTGTGCCTGGATTGCTATATACTTTCCTCTTAAGACTGCTTTCGCTGCATCCCACAGAAGTTGGGGCTTAGTGTTGTTGTTGTCATTTGTTTCTATATATTCCTTGATCTCTATTTTGATTTGTTCATTGATCCATTGATTATTTAGTAGCATGTTGTTAAGCCTCCATGTGTTTGTGAGCCTTTTTGTTTTCTTTGTAGAATTTATTTCTACTTTCATACCTTTGTGATCTGAAAAATTGGTTGGTAGAATTTCAATATTTTGGAATTTACTGAGGCTCTTTTTGTGAGCTAGTATGTGGTCTATTCTGGAGAATGTTCCATGTGCACTTGAGAAGAATGTATACCCTGTTGCTTTTGGATGTAGAGTTCTATAGATGTCTATTAGGTCCATCTGTTCTAGTGTGTTGTTCAGTGCCTCTGTGTCCTTACTTATTTTCTGCCCGGTGGATCTATCCTTTGGGGTGAGTGGTGTGTTGAAGTCTCCTACAATGAATGCATTGCAGTCTATTTCCCTCTTTAGTTCTGTTAGTATTTGCTTCACATATGCTGGTGCTCCTGTATTGGGTGCATATATATTTAGAATGGTTATATCCTCTTGTTGGACTGAGCCCTTTATCATTATGTAGTGGCCTTCTTTATCTCTTGTTACTTTCTTTGTTTTGAAGTCTATTTTGTCTGATATTAGTACTGCAACCCCTGCTTCTTCTCACTGTTGTTTGCCTGAAATATGTTTTTCCATCCCTTGACTTTTAGTCTATGCTTATCTTTGGGTTTAAGGTGAGTTTCTTGTAAGCAGCATATAGATGGGTCTTGCTTTTTTATCCATTCTATTACTCTATGTCTTTTGATTGGTGCATTAAGTCCATTTACATTTAGGGTGACTATTGAGAGATACGTACTTATTGCCATTTCAGGCTTTAGATTCGTGGTTACCAAAGGTTCAAGGTTAGCTTCTTTAGTATCTTACTGCCTAACTTAGCTCGCTTATTGAGCTGTTATATACACTGTCTGGAGATTCTTTTCTTCTCTCCCTTCTTATTCCTCCTCCTCCATTCTTCATATGTTGTGTGTTTTGTTCTGTGCTCTTTTTAGGGGTGCTCCCATCTAGAGCAGTCCCTGTAGGATGCCCTGTAGAGGTGGTTTGTGGGAAGCAAATTCCCTCAGCTTTTGCTTGTCTGGGAATTGTTTGATCCCACCATCATATTTAAATGATAGTCGTGCTGGATACAGTATCCTTGGTTCAAGGCCCTTCTGTTTCATTGCATTAAGTATATCATGCCATTCTCTTCTGGCCTGTAGGGTTTCTGTTGAGAAGTCTGATGTTAGCCTGATTGGTTTTCCTTTATAGGTGACCTTTTTCTCTCTAGCTGCCTTTAAAATTCTTTCCTTGTCCTTGATCCTTGCCATTTTAATTACTATGTGTCTTGGTGTTGTCCTCCTTGGATCCTTTCTGTTGGGGGTTCTTTGTAATTCCATGGTCTGTTCGATTATTTCCTCCCCCAGTTTGGGGAAGTTTTCAGCAATTATTTCTTCAAAGACACTTTCTATCCCTTTTCCTCTTTCTTCCTCTTCTGGTATCCCTATAATACGAATGTTTTTCCTTTTGTATTGGTCACATATTTCTCTTAGTGTTGTTTCATTCCTGGAGATCCTTTTATCTCTCTCTATGTCAGCTTCTATACGTTCCTGTTCTCTGGCTTCTATTCCTTCAACGGCCTCTTGCATCTTATCCATTCTGCTTATAAATCCTTCCAGGGATTGTTTCACTTCTGTGATCTCTTTCCTGACATCTGTGATCTCCTTCCGGACTTCATCCCACTGCTCTTGCATTTTTCTCTGCATCTCATCCCACTGCTCTTGCATTTTTCTCTGCATCTCATCCCATTGCTCTTGCATTTTTCTCTGCATCTCTGTCAGCATGTTCATGATTTTTATTTTGAATTCTTTTTCAGGAGGACTAGTTAGGTCTGTCTCCTTCTCAGGTGTTGTCTCTGTGATCTTTGTCTGCCTGTAGTTTTGCCTTTTCATGGTGATAGAGATAGTTTGCAGAGCTGGTACAAGTGACCGCTGGAAGAGCTTCCCTTCTTGTTGGTTTGTAGCCTTTTCCTGGGAGAATAGCGACCTCTAGTGGCTTGTGCTGGGCAGCTGTGCGCAGACAGGGCTTCTGCTTCCTGCCCAGTTGCTTTGGGGTTTATCTCCGCTGTTGCTGTGGGCGTGGCCTGGCTGGGGCTGCTCCTCCAAAATGGTGGAGCCCCGTTGGAGGGGGAGCAGCCAGGAGGCTATTTATCTCCGTAAGGGGCCTCTGTGCTCCCTGCTGCCCAGGGGGTTAGAGTGCCCAGAGATCCCCAGATTCCCTGCCTCTGGTGTAAGTGACCTGTCCTGCCCCTTTAAGACTTCCAAAAAGCACTCTCCAAACCAAAACAACAACAGCAACAATGAGAGAGGGAACAGAAAGAAAGAAAAAGAAAAAAAAAAAAAAAAAAGGAAAAAACAAGCGATTTTTTTTTTTTTTTTTGTCCTCAGGTGCCGGTCCCAGGCACCCGCTCACTGGTCCTGCTGCCCTGTCTCCCTAGCACCAGGGTCCCTGTCCCTTCAAGGCTTCCAAAAAGCACTCGCCAAAAAGAGAGAAAAAAAGGGGAAAAACGCGCGATTTCTTCCGTCCTCAGGTGCCGGTCTCAGGCACCCACCCACCGGTCCCACAGGGAAAAATGCGGGATATTCTTTGTCCTCAGGTGCCGGTCCCAGGCACCCGCTCACCAGTCCCGCCGCCCTGCCTCCCTAGCACCGGGGTCCCTGTCCCTTTTAGGCTTCCAAAAAGCACTCGCAGAAAAGAGAAAAAAAAAAGGGGAAAAACACGCGATTTCCTCTGTCCTCAAGTGCCGGTCTCAGGCACCCGCCCACCGGTCCCGCAGGGAAAAACGTGGGATATTCTGTGTCCTCAGGTGCCGGTCCCAGGCACCCGCTCACCAGTCCCGCCACCCTGCCTCCCTAGCACTGGGGTCCCCGTCCCTTCAAGGCTTCCAAAAAGCGCTCGCCAAAAAGAGAAAAAAAAAAAAAAAGGGGAAAAACGCGCGACCTCCTCCGTCCTCAGGCACCGGTCTCAGGCACCTGCCCGCCGGTCCCGCAGGGAGAAACGCGGGATATTCTTTGTCCTCCGGCGCCGTTCCCAGGCACCTGCTCACCGGTCCCGCCACCCTGCCTCCCGAGCAACGGGGACCCGTCCCTCTAAGGCTTCCAAAAAGCGCTCGCCAAAAAAAAAAAAAAACCGCTCCGGTTTCTCTCCACCCGCCGGGAGCCGGGGGGAGGGGCGCTCGGGTCCCGCCGGGCCGGGGCTTGTATCTTACCCCCTTCGCAAGGCGCTGGGTTCTTGCAGGTGTGGATGTGGTCTGGATGTTGTCCTGTGTCCTGTGGTCTCTATTTTAGGAAGATTTTTCTTTGTTATATTTTCATAGCTCTATGTGTTTTTGGGAGGAGATTTCCACTGCTCTACTCACGCCGCCATCCTGGCTCCGCCCCCCCGGGTCTTGTTTTTTTATCCATTCAGTCACCTTATATCTTTTAATTAGAGCATTTAGTTCATTTATATTTAAAGTAATTATTGATAGGTATGTACTTATTGCTGTTTTGTTAAATATTTTCTGATTGTTTCATCATTCCTCTCTGGTCCTTTCTTTTTCTCTTGCTCTCTTCCTTTGTGCATGATAACTTTCTTCAGTGCTATGTGGTTGGATTCCTTTCTCTGTTTTTTGTGTATCTCATAGGTTTTTGGTTTGGGACTACCATGTGATTTATATATGACATCCTACATATATAGCAGTCTGTGTTTAGTTGATGGTTGTTTAAGTTTGAATGCATTCTAACAGCACTACATTATTAACTCCCCCTTCTCCACATTTTACGCATATGACGTCTTTCACACAATTATTTTTATTTAATGATTCCCTTAACTAATTTTTAGAAGTTCTTGGTTTTACTACTTTTGTCTTTTAACCTTCATTCTAGCTTTTAAATGATTGATCTGCGACCTTTGCCATTTGCTTTTGCCAGTGAAATTATTTCTTTTCATAATTTTCTTGCTTCTAGTTACGGCTTTTTCTTTTCCTCTTAACGAAGTCCCATTAACCTTTTTTGTAAGGCTGGTGTAGTGATGATGAACTCTTTTAACCTCTTTACCTGGGAAGCTCTTTATCTCTCCTTCCATTCTGAATGATAACCTTGATGGATAGAGTATTCTTTGTTGTTATTGTCTTGGTTGTTGTTATTTCCCTTTCATCAGTTTGAATATATCATGCTATTCCCTTCTGTCCTGTAGATTTTCTTCTGGCTAAAAAATCAGCCTGTAGCCTTATGTGGTTTCCCTTATAGGTAACTCATTGCTTTTAAAATTCTCTTCGTCTTTGATCTTTGACATTTTAATTATTGTGTGTCTTGGTGTGGACCTCCTTGGGTTTACTCTCTGTACTTTCTGGACCTGGATGTCTGTTTCCTTCCCCCAAGTTAGGGAAGTTTTCAGCTATTATTTCTTTAAATAAGTTTTCCACCTCTTTAGCTCTCTCTTTATCTGGGAATCCGATAATGTGAATGTTAGGACGTTTGAGATTGTCCCAGAAAGCTCTTAATGTATCCTCATTTCTTTTAGTTTTTTTTTTTTTCTGCTGTTCAGCTTAAGTGCTTTCCATTACTCTGTCTTCCAGATCACTGATTCATTCTTCTGCACCCTGCTGTTGATCCCTGAGTTCATCTACTCTTCTCGCTGGTGAGCATCTTTGTAAACCATTATTTTGAACTCTTATCAGGTAGAAGGCTTAACACTGTTTCAGTTAGTTTTTTTTTGAGGTTTGTCATGTTCTTTTGTTTCAGGCATTTTCCTCTATCTTCTCATTTTGCTTGACTTTGTTTGTTTTTGTGAGTTAGGTGAAAGGGCTACTTCTCCCAATCTTGAAGACATGCCCTTGTGTAAGAATGTCCCCTAGGTAGCCTGCATATGCCAGATGGCTTTGATGGCTGGCTGGAGGATCACAGATGGCTGTGTGTATGGACCAGGGTATCTTGGTGCTAGAGTTTCCAGGCTACGGGCCAGGAGGCTCCTGAGAGGGCCAGAGGCCTGGTCCTCACTGGTTGGGGGATTGCGGGTGAAGGGCCATGGCCCAGGGGTTTCTGGGTGGGTGCTAGCCAGGGCCAGTCTAATGGAGCAGCTGGGATTTGTGGGGGTGGAGTCCAGGGGTCTTCTGGTTTGGCACTGGAGTGGAGTCAAGCAAATGGGGTGGCTGGGTATGGAAGTGGAGCAGGCAGGGTGAATTTGTGTGGGTATCATGCTAATGCAACCTTGCTGGGACTGTTTGATCTGTGATGGATGTGTTTGGGCAGGGGCAAGGAGGCCACGTCTGTCACATCTGTAGCTTGTGTGTGTACCCTGACCCTGCTCCTGTCCATACTATCAATGTGCACAGAGAATGTAAATGATGTTGCTCACACTGCTTTCATCTGCATTATAAATGTGCATGGAGAATGTAAACGTAGCTCACCCTGCTTTTGTCTGCACTAGCAATGTGCAGGGGGAACATAAACAATGGCACTAACCCTGTTCCTGTCCCCAATCACAGTGTCTGGGGGAATGTAATAGCTGTTGCTCACCCTGACTTCATTAAACAAATACAGAAAATTCAAAAGAAGGCAAGTTTATTTACCCATATTTTTACTTATCATATTTTTTTTTCTTATGTTCCAAGGTTCCTTTTCTTCCTTTCTGTTAAGATAACTCTCCATAGTTATTCTTTCAGAGTAGGTCTACTGGCAGAAATTCTGTTTTCCTTCATGTGAGGGTATCTTGATTTCCTATTTCATTCCTAAAGGATATTTTCAGTAGACACAGGATTCTAGGTTGATAGTTCCTTTCTTTCAGCCCTTGAAAATGTGTCACTTCCTTCTGGTCTCTCTTTCCTGATGGGAAGAGTATTCTCTTTCAAACTATTTTTTCCCCTACAGGTATAATACATTTGTCTCTGGTTGCTTTCAAGATTTTTTTTTTGTCTTTATTTTTAAAAAGTTCTACTATAATATTGGTGTAGATTTCTTTGGGTTTATTCTGTTCGCTCAGCTTTTTGAATTGTATGTTTAGGTTTTTGGCAAGAATTTTTAACCACTGGAAGTTATTTTAACCATTTCTTTGAGTACCTTTTCAGCTCTGTTCTCTTTCTCTTCTGGGAATTCAGGGCATGAATGTTAAATTTTTTATTATCATTTCACATATTCCTGAGGCTCTGTTCACTTTTGCTTCAATCTGCTTTCTCTCTCTTGTTCAGATTGAGTAGTTTCTATTATTATTTCTTTAAATTCACTGACAATTTCTTCTTTCCCTCCATTCTGCTATTGAGCTATCCACTGAGGTTTTTTTATTTCAAATATATTGTATTTTTTAGTTCTAAGATTTCCATTTTGTTCTTTATATCTTGTTTAATTGCTGAGATTTAACACCTTTTCATTTTTTTCAAACATGTTCATAATTGCTCATTGAATTATTTTTATGATAGTTGCTTTAAAATATTTTTCAGATAATTCTAACATTTCTGTCATCTCATTTTGGCATTTGTTGATTTTTTTTTCCATTCAGTTTGTGATCTTCCTAGTTTTTGGTGTGATGAGTGATTTCCAATTTAAACCTGGACATTTTGTGTTAAGTATAAGACTCTGTCTTCTACGTTATCTGCCTTCCTCTGACACTGTTCCAGGTTCCCCCCTCAACCTCTATTGACATGGGGGGGTGGGGGAGTGCCTCATTATTGCTGGACAGGGATTAAGTTCCAGCTCTCTATTAGACTTTCACTGATACCTCCTTGGCTTGGGGGAATAGGAGTGCTTGTTGCCACTTGGTAGTGATAAAATCTTGACTCTCCACCAGACTTCCTCTGTCACCACACCAGTGGGTCGGGGTACAGTCAGTCACTTTATTACTGCTGGAAGAGTTGTAAGTCTAGGCCCACATGTCATCTCCACTAATACTTTAGATGTGGGGCCTCATTACCACTGGCAGGATCAAATTTCCAGCTTCTTGGCCTTTTAGGACAGTGTGGGGCACTTTGTCACTCAAGGGTGGAAATCTAGACTCTCCATTCAGCCTTTGCTGGCACATGCAGGGATAAGCCACAGTTATTTCTGGGATATTTGGCTGAAGTAGAGCAGTTACTGTCTGAAATTCTCCTGTCTTACTAGGCTAACTTTTGTGGTTCTGTGGCCAGAGAGAACAGGGGCTTTTTTTGTCTTCACCTGTTCTCATTTCTTGTTTGCCACCTTCTCTAGTTCCAAGTCCGCGATATATGAGACAAAAAAAAACTTATCACCATGTTGTTCCTTGGGTCCTGAAGCTAAGTGCTACCATGACTTCTTCTCACTACCTTTCAGAGTCTTCTCATGGACTTCCCATTGTTTTATATATAATACCAAGTTTTTCATTATATTTAGATGAAAAAATAGGGAAATGTGTGTCTACTCCATCTTTTTGCAATCAGAAGTCTACCTGACTGTCTTTTGATGGAGATATAGGCAGTGACCTCTATTGGTTTGTATTATTCAGTGTTTTAGTTAATAATGATAACTAACATTTCCCAAGTGTACACTATGTACCACATATTGTTCTAAGTGCTTTTCATGTATTGAGTCATTTAATAATTGTGATACTTTATAAAGTAATTACTACTATTATTCTACATTATTAGATGAGGAAAAGATAAGTAACATGCTGAAAGTCATGGTTAAGCCCCAGGCTCTATGACTCCAAAAGCCCCAGTCCACTCTGTTACCTCTGGCCCAGACAAGTCTGATAACAGCTCTGTACACTTTCCATGGTAGCAATTTGGCTTTTCTTCTGGAAATGTCTCATAGTTTTTCTATCCCAAAATTCAGTAATATATGTCTAAATGTAGGAAGTAACTGCTTCATAGGTAGATGATGTTATTAAATTGAGAGGGATGAAGTGTTTTAGACTTAGAGGTAGGTAGTGGTTGCACAATATTGTGAAGGCACTAAATACCACTGAATCGCTCACTTCTAAATGATTTATGTTACGTGAATTTTACCTCAGTTTTTTTTAAAACATATGCAGGGTACATACTCGTAAGAAGAGATAAACCAAAATTTTGAAAGTTATATTCAAAGGTATCACTTTTATAATAATCATTTGCTACTAGAACTTTTATAAATTTGTTCTTTAGTAAATTGTTTTTATTAAATCATTGCTCAAAAAAATAGATCATTAATGATTATAAACAATGGTACATAGTTAAAGCAGAGAGTAGGGGGGAATTTACATTTAAATGCCTATATTAGAAAATATATCAATAATCTAAGTTTCCATTATTAGAAACTAGAAAAAAAAGAGCAAACTAACCCAAAGCATGTAGAAGGCAAGACTTAAATAAAGATTAGATAAGATTCATTATTCACTAAATAATGAAATCAAAATTTGGTTCTTTGAAAAAATCAACATTGAGCAGCCTTTAGGAAGACCAGTTGTTGGCAGATTTTTTTTTCCATAAATGGCCAGGTAGTATTTCAGGCTTTAAAAACTACATATGGTCTTTGTCCTATATTCTTGTTTGTTTGCTTTTTAACACACTTTTTAAAATGTAAAAATCATTCCTTGCTTGTATATGAAAATAGACCAGGGCTATAGTTTACCAACCCCTGAGCTAAACTGACCAAGTGAAAAGAAAGATAACAACTTACTAAATCAGGAATGAAAGAAAAGACTATCACCAATCTTACAAAAACTAAAGGAATTATAAGAGGATACTATGAAGAACTTTATGTCAACAAATATTTAGATTGTAGATGAAATGGGAAAATTCCTAGAAAGAAACAAATTACTGAACTGACTTAAGAAATCAAAAACCTGAATAGACCTATTATAGGTAAAGAAATTGAATTAGTTATTAAGTCTTCCTGCAAAGAAAAGACCAGGTGCAGGTGGCTTCACTGGTGAATTCAACTAAATATTTAAACAAGAAATAATAACAATTATTCACAAATTCTTTAAGAAAATAAAGGAGGAAGAACAGAACTCATTCTGTGAGGCCGGTATGTTCTCTGACCAGAATACTCTGATATCCTGGGTATTAGACTGATATCAAAGCCAAACAAAAACATCACAAGAAAGGAAAACTACAGACCAATATCTCTTATGACTATGGCTGCAAAAATCCTCCACAAAATATTTTTAAAAACTGATTCCTGGAACATATAAAAATTATTGTGACCAAATGAGATTTATATCAGGAATGCAAGGTTAGTTTAATATCAGAAAACTAATTAACATAATACATTCTTGTGATTAAAAATTCAGCAAAGCCAGGAATAGAAGAAACTTCTACATAAACACCTATGGCTGACATCACAATTAATGGTGAAAGACTAAATGCTTTTCCTCCAAGATTGGGAACAAAGAAAAGATGTCTGCCTTCACCACTTCTTTTCAACGTTCTACTGGAGGTTCCAGCCAACGCAGTCAGGAAAGAAAAAAAATGCATTCATATTCTCTGCAAGAAGAAAAAACCTAAAGCTGTTTGTATTCACAAATGAAATGAATCCTGCGTGTAGAGAATGCAGAGGAATCAAAAAAAAAAAACCTAGAACTAGTAAATGAGTTCAACAAGATTACAGGATACAAGATCATTATACAAAAAAATCTATTTTATTTCTACATATTAGCAATGTACAAATACAAAAGTCTAGAAAACAGTTCCATTCATAAC
Organism: Manis javanica; assembly: GCF_040802235.1. Taxonomy (NCBI): domain Eukaryota; kingdom Metazoa; phylum Chordata; class Mammalia; order Pholidota; family Manidae; genus Manis; species Manis javanica. The sequence goes on along the minus strand of NC_133160.1, from coordinate 29,873,930 downwards.
AGCATTAAAAATAATAAATACTTAGGAATAAATATAACAAGAAGTGTAAGAATTATATACTGAAAACTAAAAAACATTGATGAAAAAAATTAAAGATGAACTAAATAAACAGAGAAATTTATGTTCATGGATTTAAAGATATTAAAATGGCACTTCATCCCAAACTTATCTATAGATTCAAAGCAATCTCCTTCAGAATCCCAGCTGGCTTTTTTGCAGAAATTAACAAACTGATTCCTAAAATTTATATGGAATGACAAGGATCCAAAATAGCCAAAACAATATTGAAAAAGAATAAAGTTGGAGAACTTAACACTTCTGATTTCAAAAATTACTACAAAGTTATAGTAATCAAGACAGTGTGGTACTGGCATAAAGATAGAGAGATAGATCAATGAAACACAACTCAGAGTCTAAAACTAAATCCCTATATCATGGTCAGTTAATTTTCTGTTAAGGTGCCAAAACAAGGGTTGTTTTTTCAATGTTAGTACTGGGACAACTGGATATCCAAGTAGGCCATGCAAAATAATTAATTTATGCCTTTGCCTTGTACCATATGCAAAAATTAAAATAGGTCATAGAGCAAAAGATTATATAGCTAAAACTATAAAGCTCTTAAAAGAAAATGTAAGAGTTAATTTTTATGACCTTGAGTTAGACAAAGATTTCTTAGGTACAACACCAAAAGTATTACCAATAAAAGACAAAATTGGTAAAATGAACTTCATCAAAATTAAAAAATTTTGTGTTTCAAAAGACACCATTAAAGCAAAAAGACAAGCCTAAAACTGGAAGAAAAGATTTTCAAACCATATATCTGATAAAGTACCTATATTTAGAATATATATAGAACTCCTAAAATTCAGAAAACAAATAAGCCAATTTAAAATTGGGCAAAGGATTTGATAGTTATTTCACCAAAGATGATATACAAATAGCCAATATGCACAGGGAAAGATGCTCAGCATCTCTAGTCAATAAGGAAATGCCAATTAAAACCACAATGAGATACTATTTCACACCCACCAGGATGGCTACAATCAAAAAGATAACAAAAAGTTTGGAGATGATAATGGAGAAATTTGAACCCTCAAACATTGCTGCTGGAATTTTAAAATGATGCAGCCACTTTAGAAAACAGTCTGGCAGGTCCTCGAAAGGCTAAGCATAAAGGAACCATATTGTTTCTGGGCAGCTGCATCTGGGGAGGTCTCTCCCTGCACACTAGGTGAAGCGCTAGGAGAAACTTCAACTTGAATGGGGGGGGGATGGTTCTTCACCTTGAACGAGGAAGAGTTCTCAAGCAGGTCGGATGAGTATAGGTAAGGAAGGAATTCATTAAAGTGAGAGTAGCATGGAATGGCAGTTGCCTTGCAGGCAGCAGAAAGCAAGGAAGAGCAGAGGATGAAAAGGGAAGCTCATTGAACCCCTGCTCAGCACAGGGCAAATCCCTTGTCAACTCCCAAGCCAGGATCACCTGGTATCCAGTGTCTGCTTTAATCTGCATGGCATGGGAACTAAGCCCCTACCACCCCAGGATTTGGGGTAGCAGAACACTGGATGGAGTGAAATTATGTTCAGAGAACTTCCCAAAGGCAAAGAAAGGAGATTTTCAGGCAGGCTACTAAAGAGCATGATGGTACAGCTGCTGTCCTGCCTGGGTCACCCAGGTGACGGGAACTTGCAAACCCAAGTCAAAGATCTCAATAGCCCTTCTCTACTTGTCTCAAGTAGGACAGAGAGAGTGAAGACTTGTGCTTAAGTGTAGAAAACTGAATGAAATAGCTAAGTGACAGAGATGCTACTAGAAGAGCACAGAGACAAAATGCAAAAATCCCCCTTTATTGTTTTAACCAAAGGGCTGTCGGGATCATGCCTGTCTTAGGTCGTCCGGAGTCTGCGGCATTCTTACCCGTCCTCAGGCAACAGACAGCTTAGGTCTGCGCCCTGTCTTAGGTTGATATGCGCAGCTCCCGATCTTACCCGTCCTTGACTACTGATCCAGCATATTAAGCCATACTCTAGGGGAGATGCCTTCCTCTAGCGCTGCCATGGCCTGCAACAGGACCTTCCGTTCTCCCCATTGCTGTTTTTGTAACAGACTTTCCTCCCAAGCAGGAGAGGCCCACAATTAGCAATATTCCTATGACACCTACACCTGACCAGGCTTTGGTGGCATTTAACACAGCTTCAGCTATTTGAGCTACGGAGCAAAATTTCTAACCATAGCTGAGTGGTGAGCTCGTCAAGCTCACTGGACCAATTTGTGGTTAACATCTTGCCTAACTGTCTGGACAAGTTGGCAGCTTTAGAATAATTATGAAAAGGAATACCAGTAATACACCCTCATATACGCAGCCCACAGACAAAACCTCCCCCAAGAGGTCCAATTATTCTTGAAGAAGGTTCAGTGGCCTGGGACAGACCATTAAGCGGTGGCTACAGCTGCAGCTCGGCTCCGCCGTTGCCTGCTGTAGGATCCACGGCAGGAGCAGAAGCAGTGCATCTTGTGCCTCCGCTCCGGGGTTTTCCACTCTGCGTCCTGTGGAAAAACACAAACCGAGCCTCAGGTCCAGATTATCACTGGGTCCGGGCCTTTCCATGTTCCTTCCAACACATCCTTCCACAAAACTTTAGGCATGTGTTTTGGATTGGATTGTTGGCCGTGCCACTCTGCTGCACTGCGGCCATTTTTGTCCAGTGTTCTAAAGTCTTCTCCTATTCCCCCTTTTTGTTTATATAAGGCATTCTTGAGGGTGAGGTGGGTGCATTCCACCATACCCTGACCCTGAGGGTTGTCTCTAGCTCCCTGCTGCTCTCATGACACAAAAGGATGTCATCCATATAATGATAGATGATTATCAGGGGAAACTGTTTCCTGACAGTTTGTAAGGCCTTCTTTACATACACATGGTGGGGCTATTAGCCATGCCCTGTGGCAATAAACCTTTGACAGTCTCTGGGGTGAAGGGGGATGGAGAAGAAACAGTCTTTGATAATCTCCACTTGCCAGACTTTTTCCTAATTACAAAAATAGGTGTGTTCCATGGCGAGGTAGAGGGCTGGAGGTGACCAGCTGCTATCTGTTCTTGTACTAAAGTGTGGGCTGCTTCCTTCTTTTCTTTGGTGAGGGGCCACTGAGGTACCCACACGGGCCTTTTTGACTGCCATGTTATTTCTATAGGCTGTTTTCCCTCAGTGGCCCCGAAGAAAAACCCAATCCTGGTCCTCCGGGCCCTTTGGGCGGTCTCCCTGCTAAAAGGATTGGTTGTTCTTTCCCTTGGAGATCCTTCCCTAGTCCTCTAGTGCCCGCGTACCCCTGTTTTTTCATTATGGCATTAGACTGCTCACTGTAAAAAGTCTCTGTGGTTAGTTTAACTCTGCTATTAAACCTGTTCTCTAGCTCATCCCCCGAAAGTTCCCCGTCTTCATCCTCATCAGATGGCAGTCCCTGTTCAGATCCCCCTTCCGATGCCTTTGCGAAGGCACACTCTTCTCGTACTTCCTCTAATATTTCCTCCCCCTCTTGGATGGCCTCTCGGCAGCTTGGCTTCTGTCCCTTCAGGCAATTTTTTACTCGACCCAAAATAGGGATTGTGCCTGGCGGAAGGGGCTCCCTCTTGTCTGCCTGGCGTAGGTCATCCCCCAGCCTGTCCCATAAAGGGCTGGTGATTTTTCCTTCATCTAAGAACCATGGGGCATGATTCTCTATAGTGTTCAGGAATGCCCTGGCAGTCTTCATTTTCAAAGGGGTTCCATTAGCTCTAAGGAGCGCTTTCAGAGGTTCCTTGGCCCTCCTCTCTCTAAAGGGGCAAGTATCCTAGTTATGATTTAGATGGACTACGTCACTAATTCCGCGAACCTTTTGATTTCGTCGCCACTCTGCGAACCTTTTGATTTCGTCGCCGCTCTGCGAACCTTCACTGGCGCCTCCTCATTCCATATATTATAATAAACAATGTCACAAACACTAACAGGACACACACACTACACATAAACACCCACCGCAACTGCCTGCTGTCTGCCCTGCCACGTATACTTTCAGTTTGCTCGCCGATCCACTCACCCTCCTCGGTTCCCTCTCCCGGTCTGGCCAGCCGACCGAACGGCGTCCAGCGACGTTCATCGGCAGGCACCAGGGTCAGCGGATCAGGTCGCAACGAGGTTTAGCGATTCCCAGGTTTCGGCACCACTTGTCGCGACCCTTCAGGGACCGAAGCAACACGCCCAAGGTCTTGATTCTTCTCTAGGCTTTATTGTCTAATCTCTCGCGGCGGTTACAGCAGTTGTCGGGAAGCTCTTCTCCCTCCCGGCGGGCTCCCTTATATTCAGTCACCCAACCAATCCGGGACAGTATCATGCATGACCTTTAAGCGGATAGGTGTCACGCGCCACTCTAAGCGGGCAGCACGAGCTGTGCACGGGTACGAAAGTCTGCTGGGCCAATCCCCAACAGGGAAGAGGGGAAAGGGTGGTGAGCAGGAAGCAGGCGCCATCTTTAGGGCGTTGTCCAGCTAGAGTGGGGCTCAGCCTTGGCCGTAGGCCAGGCCCCCACACAAAAAGTTGAGCAGTAAGAAGTCTTTATTTAAGGCAAAAAGTACACACTCAGAGAAAGGGGAGTGTGGGCAACCTCAGAGAGAAGGTGCACTTAAGGGCTTAAGAATCTGCCTTTTAAGGCTTTAAAGAATGGGGCAAAGGGTGGCTTGACATGTGGTCTCATGATGTCTCTCTCTGGTGAGAGACATTATGTCACCATCCACAGTTAGTTCTCTGGATGATTCTCTAAGATAAACTTAACAGTGCTCTCAAGCACTGGGAACATATCAGGACTGCTTCCCTGCCTTAAGACAGGTTGTTGGCTGATTGCCACAGAATATGTTAGGAATCTTACCTCCTAATTTCCTGGTTTTTTAAATGGAATATTAGCCTTAAGATGGAGTCCCTCCTGTCCTTGCTATACTGTCTATATCCTGCATTTTTCATCATAGGCAGGAAAAGTTAACCATGATGCTTGTCCCATGTCCCTGCCCTACTTCAATATGACCCTGAAATTCCACTCCTAGTATATACCTAAGAGAGGTGGAAACATATACCCACACAGAAATTTTCACATGAATGTTCATAGCAGCATTATTCATAACAGCCAAAACATGGAAATAATCTGCTAAAGACTTAAAAATAATGGGTAAAAAGAAAGTCCTCCACTGAAAAAAGACTTAAAAATAGAAAAGAAATCCATATAAAGGACCTGGTGAAAATTTCTTGCATAAAAACACCACCACCTAAAAAAGATAGCCAGGAATTTAGTATAGAAAGAAATATCAAAGGATTAAGCATAAAACTGATGTATTTAAAGATGAACTTAACAATCATTAAGAGACTACAGCTGTAGATAATAGGATAATTAGGGTAAACTAGGAATAAAATGTGACATATTTTATATAACTATTTGTTACGAACTTCTCACAGACTGAGTGACTTGAAGCTGAATACAAAAGAGTACATACTGTGTGACTTCTCTTGAATATGAAATTCTAGAATAAGGAAAATGAATCTGTAATGGTAGTAATCAGATCAGTGGTTGAAAGTGGTAACTTAACTACAAAGGGGTACAAGGGAACTTTCTGGGGAGATGGAAATGTTCTGTATCTTGATTAGGGTGGTGGTAACATGGGTACCTTCATTTGTCCAAATTCTTTGACTTGTAAACACAACATGGGTACCTTTTTAAATATAAATTATGTCTCAATTAATTTTTTTAATTAAAGCCTAAAACAGTTTTTCTTAAAAAGTTTTTCTTGGACTTTTTGTATTTATAAGAAATAAATATGTGGTTTTTTAATAGTTTGCATGAACCATAGGTTGTAAAATACAGCAACCTAATTACTAGAATCTCTTTTTCTGAGCATTTTTGAAGTTAAAGTAGAATACTAACTACTGGGAAGAAAATGATTTAATATTGTCCAGGGAACAGGAACTGGTCTAAGAAGAATGTGGCCACCAAACATGCTTCAAGAATGCTGCTGCAGCCCATCTAGCTGTGTTGTGTTAGATTCAGGTTCTCCATGGAGCCAAATCTCATGGACTCTGTCCCTTTTGTATCTTGGTGAAAAGTCCCATTACTGATAAAATACTCAGATAGTCTTGTCTCTTTATTTTTTTGAAATAAGCTGATTAGATAGTTTGAAATTTAGGCTGACAGAGATTTCAGGAACCATGAATTACATAAGGGGGATAAAGGTTTTCATGTGAATGAAGTTAGTTCCAGCAGTGCACTGGATGTTGTTTCTCTCATTCACTCCCACAAGGATCAATTACTAAATGACTTTAACATTTGTCATACCTGAATAATAAAGCATGCTTATAGGAGGACAAATAGTAGTTCTCTTTTTAAAGATCATCTTGTTTTTTTTTTTTTTTGACAGGACATTTCTCATATTTATTGATCAGATGGTTGTTAACAACAATAAAATTCTGTATAGGGGACTCAATGCACAATCATTAATCAACCCTAAGCCTAACTCTCAACAGTCTCCAATCTTCTAAAGCATAACAAACAAGTTCTTACATAGTGAATAAGTTCTTACATGGTGAACAGTGCAAGGGCAGTCATATCACAGAAACTTTCGGTTTTGATCACACATCATGAACTATAAACACTCAGATCAAATATGATTATTTGTTTGATTTTTATACTTGATTTATATGTGAATCCCACATTTCTCCCTTATTATTTATTATTATTTTTAATAAAATGCTGAAGTGGTAGGTAGATGCAAGATAAAGGTAGAAAACATAGTTTAGTGCTGTAAGAGAGCAAATGTAGATGATCAGGTGTGTGCCTATGGACTAAGTATTAATCTGAGCTAGACAAGGGCAACAAAACATCCACGGATGCAGAAGATTTCTCTCAAAACAGGGGGGGTGAGGTTCTGAGCCTCACCTCTGTTGATCCCCAATTTCTCACCTGATGGCCCCCCTACAACTGTGCCTGTCTTAGGTTGTTCCTCCCTTGAGGAATCTTACCCATCTCTGGCTAACCAGTCATCTTCTGGGGCCATACAGGGAAATGTAAAGTAGGCAAGTGAGAGAGAAGCAATATTGTTTGAAAAGGTTAGCTTTTTACTTTTTTGCAGATTTATGCCCTGTGGCTTCTATGCCCAGCATTTGTCTTGAGGTATCTTTACCACTTGGAAGAATTATGATACTCGGTAATTTCGATATGAGGCACGAATTCTACTTAGGGGTTGTAATTATGAAGGAAGAAGAGAAGCTATAGAAGTAGAATGGAAGAAAACATGGGAAGATTGATTATTTCTTTGACATATCTTCTTGTAGTGTAACACAAGTGTGTATAGGTTTTAAACTACTAATTAAATTGCATGCACACATTAACATAATAGGAATACAGCTACATAACCAAAGCAGACCTACAATTACCAGCCATATCCAGTGAAACCAAGAAAACCAGTTAGGCACCCTAGGCATTTGTGAAAACTTATCAATGATATGATGGATATTGTCTAACTGAATTTGAATAGTTTGAGAAAAATCAGACAAATTAAAACAACACATTCCTGGGAACTGTTCACATCCCATATGTTCTTTTAACAGCAGATAGTCTATAGTCGCAAGATTTTGGAGCGCTGCAACTTGCACTTCTCCTAATTCTTGGTTGAGTTCCGATAGTATAGACCCAGTCAAATTTGTTGTTTTACTGTATGCACAGGCCAGCTTAGATATCTCCTTCTTCATTCCAATGGCAAGTCCAGGAACCGGTGGGATGAATGCAGCTACAACTGCAACAGCACCAGGATCTTTGTTAAAGTTTTTTGATGATCATCTTCTGGAATGACTTTTCCAGAGAATGGTGATGTTGGAAGTTTTTCTTCATATCGTATCTTAATTTATTTTCTGGGTAGCCAAATTAGGCTTTCATCCTCCGTATAAACACAAACAAACCCTTTGCCCACACTTTGATATGCTCTTTATACCATTGTGAAGAATTTATTGGAGATCACCACACAGGAACTGCTTTTTTTGTTTAAGAGAAAGGAATATTATCAGAAAAATGTACTTCCATAGCTGATCATCTGACACCCTTTAAATGATCAAAATTAAGGATATTTAAAGCATGCATTAATCGGTGATTTGCAGTTAGTTTTATCCTATCAGGGAGTAATCCCCCTTTTCTTTCTTTATCATTAATCTACAATTACATGAAGAATATTATGTTTACTAGGCTCTCCCCTACATCAAGTTCCCCCCACAAACCCCTTTACAGTCACTGTCCATCAGCAGAGCAAAATGTTGCAGTCACTATTTGTCTTCTCTGTGTTGTACAGCCCTCCCCTTTCTCCCACCCCCCACATTATACATGATAATCATAATACCCCTTTCTTCTTCCCTGCCCTTATCCCTCCCTACCCACCCATCCTCCCCAGTCCCTTTCCCTTTGGTACCTGTTAGTCCATTCTTGGGTTCTGTGATTCTGCTGCTGTTTTGTTCCTTCAGTTTTTCCTTTGTTCTTATACTCCACAGATGAGTGAAATCATTTGGTATTTCTCTTTCTCTGCTTGGCTTATTTCACTGAGCATAATACCCTCTAGCTCCATCCATGTTGTTGCAAATGGTAGGATTTGTTTTCTTCTTATGGCTGAATAATATTCCATTGTGTATATGTACCACATCTTCTTTATCCATTCATCTACTGATGGACACTTAGGTTGCTTCCCATTCTTGGCTATTGTAAATAGTGCAGCGATAAACATAGGGGTGCATCTGTCTTTTTCAAACTGGAGTGCTGCATTCTTAGGGTAAATTCCTAGGAGTGGAATTCCTGGGTCAAATGGTAAGTCTAGTTTGAGCATTCTGAGGAACCTCCATACTGCTTTCCACAATGGCTGAACTAATTTACATTCCCACCAGCAGTGTAGGAGGGTTCCCCTTTGTCCACAACCTCGCCAACATTTGTTGTTGTCTGTCTTTTGGATGGTAGCCATCCTTACTGGTGTGAGGTGATAACTCATTGTGGTTTTAATTTGCATTTCTCTGATGTTTAGCAATGTGGAGCATCTCTTCATGTGTCTGTTGACCATCTGTATTTCTTTTTTGGAGAAGTGTCTCTTCATTTCCTCTGTCCATTTGTTAATAGGATTATTTGTTTTTTGTTTATTGAGGTGGGTGAGCTCTTAATATATTTTGGATGTCAAGCCTTTATCGGATCTGTCATTTACAAATATATTCTCTCATACTGTAGGGTACCTTTTTGTTCTATTGATGTTGTCTTTTGCTGTACAGAAGCTTTTCAGCTTAATACAGTCCCACTTGTTCATTTTTGCTATTGTTTTCCTTGCCCGGGGAGATATGTTCAAGAAGACGTCACTCATGTTTATGTCTAAGAGATTTTTGCTTATGTTTTTTTTCTAAGAGTTTTATGGTTTCATGACTTACATTCAGGTCTTTGATCCATTTTGAATTTACTTTTGTGTATGGGGTTAGACAGTGGTCCAGTTTCATTCTCCTACATGTAGCTGTCCAGTTTTGCCAGCACCATCTGTTGAAGAGACTGTCATTTCGCCATTGTATGTCCATGGCTCCTTTATCAAAGATTAATTGACCATATATGTTTGGGTTAATGTCTGGAGTCTCTAATCTGTTCCACTGGTCTGTGGCTCTGTTCTTGTGCCAGTACCAAATTGTCTTGATTACTATGGCTTTGTAGTAGAGCTTGAAGTTGGGGAGTGAGATCCCCCCTACTTTATTCTTCTTTCTCAGGATTGCTTTGGCTATTTGGGGTCTTTGGTGTGTCCATATGAATTTTTGAACTATTTGTTCCAGTTTGTTGAAGAAAGTTGCTGGTAATTTGATAGGGATTGCATCAAATCTGTATATTGCTTTGGGCAGGATGGCCATTTTGACGATATTAATTCTTCCTAGCCACGAGCATGGGATGAGTTTCCATTTGTTAGTGCCCCTTTTAATTTCTCTTAAGAGTGACTTGTAGTTTTCAGGGTATAGGTCTTTCACTTCCTTGGTTAGGTTTATTCCTAGGTATTTTATTCTTTTTGATGTAATTGTGAATAGAGTTGTTTTCCTGATTTCTCTTTCTGTTAGTTCATTGTTAGTGTATAGGAAAGCCACAGATTTCTGTGTGTTAATTTTGTATCCTGCAACTTTGCTGTATTCTGATATCAGTTCTAGTAGTTTTGGAGTGGAGTATTTAGGCTTTTTTATGTACAATATCATGTCATCTGCAAATAGTGACAGTTTAACTTCTTCTTTACCAATCTGGATTCCTTGTATTTCTTTCTTTTGTCTAATTGCCATGGCTAGAACCTCCAGTACTATGTTGAATAACTGTGGGGACAGTGGGCATCCCTGTCTTGTTCCTGATCTCAGAGGAAATGCTTTCAGCTTCTCGCTGTTCAGTATGATGTTGGCTGTGGGTTTATCATATATGGCCTTTATTATGTTGAGGTACTTGCCTTCTATACCCATTTTGCTGAGAGTTTTTATCATGAATGGATGTTGAATTTTGTCAAATGCTTTTTCAGCATCTATGGAGATGATTGTGTGGTTTTTGTCTTTCTTTTTGTTGATGTGGTGGATGATGTTGATGGATTTTCGAATGTTGTACCATCCTTGCATCCCTGGGATGAATCCCACTTGGTCATGGTGTATGATCCTTTTGATATATTTTTAATTCGGTTTGCTAAAATTTTATTGAGTATTTTTGCATCTACATTCATCAGGGATATTGGTCTGTAATTTTCTTTTTTGGTGGGGTCTTTGCCTGGTTTTGGTATTAGGGTGATGTTGGCTTCATAGAATGAGTTTGGGAGTATTCCCTCCTCTTCTATTTTTTGGAACACTTTAAGGAGAATGGGTATTATGTCTTCTCTGTGTGTCTGATAAAATTCCGAGGCAAATCTGTCTTGCCTGGGGGTTTTGTTCTTGGGTAGTTTTTTGATTATCGTTTCAATTTCTTTGCTCGTAATTGGTTTGTTTAACTTTTGTGTTTCTTCCTTGGTCAGTCTTGGAAGGTTGTATTTTTCTAGGAAGTTGTCCATTTCTTCTAGGTTTTCCAGCTTGTTGGCATATAGGTTTTCATAGTAGTCTTTAATAATTCTTTGTATTTCTGTGGAGTCTGTCGTGATTTTTCCATTCTCATTTCTGATTTTGTTGATTTGTGTTGATTCTCTTTTTCTCTTAATAAGTTTGACTAGAGGCTTATCTATTTTGTTTATTTTCTCAAAGAACTAGCTTTTGGCTTCATTGATTTTTGCTATTGTTTTATTCTTCTCAATTTTATTTATTTCTTCTCTGATCTTTATTATGTCCCTCCTTCTGCTGACTTTAGGCCTCATTTGTTCTTCTTTTTCCAATTTCGATAATTGTGATGTTAGACTATTCATTTGAGATTGTTCTTCCTTCTTCAAGTGTGCCTGGATCGCTATATACTTTCCTCTTAAGACCGCTTTCACTGCGTCCCACAGAAGTTGGGGCTTTGTGTTGTTGTTGTCTTTTGTTTCCATATATTCCTTGATCTCTATTTTAATTTGTTCATTGATCCAGTGATTATTTAGGAGCATGTTATTAAGCCTCCATGTGTTTGTGAGCCTTTTTGTTTTCTTTGTGGAATTTATTTCTAGTTTTATACCTTTGTGGTCTGAAAAGTTGGTTGGTAGAATTTCAATATTTTGGAATTTACTGAGGCTCTTTTTGTTAGCTAGTATGTGGTCTCTTCTGGAGAATGTTGCATGTGCACTTGAGAAGAATGTATACCCTGTTGCTTTTGGATGTAGAGTTCTATAGATGTCTATTAGGTCCATCTGTTCTAGTGTGTTCAGTGCCTCCATGTCCTTACTTATTTTCTGCCCAGTGGATCTATCCTTTGGGGTGAGTGGCGTGTTGAAGTCTCCTAAAATGAATGCATTGCATTCTATTTCTCCCTTTAGTTCTGTTAGTATTTGTTTCACATATGCTGGTGCTCCTATGTTGGGTGCATATATATTTATAATGGTTATATCCTCTTGTTGGACTGACCCCTTTATCATTATGTAATGTCCTTCTTTATCTCTTGTTACTTTCTTTGTTTTGAAGTCTATTTTGTCTAATATTAGTACTGCAACCCCTGCTTTTTGCTCCCTGTTATTTGCCTGAAATATGTTTTTCCATCCCTTGACTTTTAATCTATGCATGTCTTTGGGTTTGAGGTGAGTTTCTTGTAGGCAGCATATAGATGGGTCTTGCTTTTTTATCCACTCTATTACTCCTTGTCTTTTGATTGGTGCATTCAGTCCATTTACATTTAGGGTGACTATTGAAAGATATGTACTTATTGCCATTGCAGGCTTTAAATTCGTGGTTACCAAAGGTTCAAGGTTAGCTTCTTTAGTATCTTACTGCCTAACTTAGCTCGCTTATTGAGCTGTTATATATACTGTCTGTAGATTCTTTTCTTCTCTCCCTTCTTATTCCTCCTCCTCCATTCTTTATATGTTGGTTGTTTTATTCTGTGCTCTTTCTTGTTTCCTTTAACTGCTTTTAGTGGGTCGTTTTTTGTATTTTTTTGCCTTTAGTTAGTATTTGGTTGGTCTGCTCTCTTTGCTCTGATTTTATTTTCTCTGGTGAATTCTGTTTAGTTTTAGGAGTGCTCCCGTCTAGAACAGTCCCTCTAAAATACCCTGTAGAAGTGGTTTGTGGGAGGCAAATTACCTCAACTTTTGCTTCTCTGGGAATTGTTTAATCCCTCCATCATATTTAAATGATAATCATGCTGGATATAGTATCCTTGGTTCAACGCCCTTCTGTTTCATTGCATTAAATACATCATGCCATTCTCTTCTGGCCTGTAAGTTTTCTGTTGCGACGTCTGATGATAGCCTGATAGGTGTTCCTTTATAGGTGACCTTTTTCTCTCTAGCTGCCTTTAAAACTCTTTCCTTGTCCTTGATCTTTGCCATTTTAATTATTATGTGTCTTGGTGTTGTCCTCCCTGGGTCCTTTCTGTTGGGAGTTCTGTGTATTTCCGTGGTCTGTTCGATTATTTCCTCTCCCAGTTTGGGGAAGTTTTCAGCAATTATTTCTTCAAGGACACTTTCTATCCCTTTTTCTCTCTCTTCTTCTGGTACCCCTATAATACGGATATTGTTCCTTTTGGATTGGTCACACAGTTCTCTTCATATTGTTTCATTCCTGGAGATCCTTTTATTTCTCTCTATGTCAGCTTCTATGCATTCCTGTTCTCTGGTTTCTATTCCATCAATGGCCTCTTGCATCTTATCCATTCTGCTCATAAATCCTTCCAGAGTTTGTTTCACTTCTGTAATCTCCTTCTGGGTGTCTGTAATCTCCCTTCGGACTTGATCTCTTAGTTCTTGTATATTTCTCTGCATCTCCATCAGCATGTTTATGATTTTTATGTTGAATTCTTTTTCAGGAATACTGGTTAGGTCTGTCTCCTTCTCAGGTGTTGATTCTGTGATCTTTGTCTGCCTCTAATTTTGCTTTTTCATGGTGATAGAGATAGTTTGCAGAGCTGGCACGAATGACGGCTGGAAGAACTTTCCTTATTGTTGGTTTGTGGCCTTCCTCTCCTGGGAGAACAGCGACCTCTAGTGGCTTGTGATGGGCTGCTGGGCGCAGACAGGGCTTCTGATTCCTGCCTGGCTGCTGTGGAGTTTATCTCTGCTGTTGCTGTGGGCATGACTTGCCTTGGGCTGCTGCTCCGATATGGTGGAGCCGCGTTGGAGGGGGAGCAGCCTGGAGGCTATTTATCTTTGTGAGGTGCCTCTGTGCTCCCTGCTGCTCAGGGGGTTAGAGTGCTGAGAGTGTCCCAGGATGCTTCCATCTGGTTTTGGGGTCCCTGTCCCTTTAAGACTTCCAAAAAGCACTCACAAAAAAAAAAAATTAAATTAAAAAAAAAAAAAGGCCACTCGCTTTTCTTTGTCCCCGGGTGCCGGCCTCAGGGACCCCCTCAAAGGTCTTGCTGTCCTGTTTCTCTAGTATCCAGCATGCACTGTGTCTGCGTTCTGGTCCGGATGGCTGGGGCTGGTATTTAGCAGTCCTGGGCTCCCTCTCCCTCTGCGCTCCGATTCCTGTCCTCCCGCCGGGAGCTGGGGTGAGGGGTGCTCGGGTCCCGCCGGGCCGGGGCTTGTATCTTACCCCCTTCGCGAGGCGCTGGGTTCTCTCAGGTGTGGATGTGGTCTGGATGTTGTCCTGTGTCCTCTGGTCTCTATTCTAGGAAGAGTTGTCTTTGTTATATTTTCATAAATATATGTGGTTTTGGGAGGAGATTACTGCTGCTGTACTCACACTGCCATCTTGGCTCTACTTCAAGATCATCTTGTTTTAAAAGATTATTAATACTTATTCTGAGAAGATACAATGAAATGTTATGACATAAACATATCGCCAGACCAAGATTAACATCATGGAATATACACCATCTACTTAGATTTTGGGGCCAGCATTATCAATTGTAGCTGAGCAATTTCATTTACCAAAAGAAAGGGGGAAATTCCTAAAATGTATTCTTCTGCATCAACACACCTTCTGCCAAGCCCCTGCCCTCACCCCCAGTAATGAGTTATGAGGCCCTGCCAAGAAGAGACGACTCAAGAGGGAGGTTTCAGCAGCCAGCTCCCAGGAGCCCTGAGGCAGTGTCCCTTCCCTCTGTTGACAGTCTGCCTCCAGGACTCTGTGATGTTTTGTCTGTTCAGACTCCCCAAGATTTTGTTGTCGTGCCGTCCAGGCAAGGACTCCAGCAGAGCAGTGTTCTCACACTGCAGGCTCACGCCCAGCTGGCCTGTACTGATGACTGCCTTTGGCCAGGATAGGTTTCCAGTTCCTATCTCTGGAGGCCAGGTTGTCAGACCACTTGACACAAAACTTGGCAGTGTATGCAGAGGAGCTCTCTGAGAAAGGAGCATTTGGTTTGGTGGAATCCTCACCAGGGACTTGATTGTTGTCAGTGGCTTCTTTTATGTTGTTTACTACTTTTAAATGTCATCCTTCCCCACGACCCCACCAAAATGATCACATACACACACACAAACATGTAGTAAAACCTTTGTGTTTTTTCCTAACTTAGAGTTTTCAGATACTTCAATACCTGTTACCTCATTTTGCTCTTCCGGGAATCCCTTGAAGTCAATAGGATAGGCCCTGTCCCATTTGAAAGATGAGAAAATTGAGTTATAGATGGGCCAAGTATTGATATCTAACTAGTGACATCCTGGGAACAACATTCAGAGTTACTGACTGTAAACCTGTCTCTTTTTCCACCACACCACTTTCTTCTGCCTCTTGCCTCTCTATTAGCCTTCCCAGCATGGATGTTTAATCCATTTCCTAATGTGAGAGCTATTTTAGCAAGCCCAGTTTGACTGGTAAGGGATATTTCTAAGGGATTGAAGGAAAGTCATCTAAGTCTTGACTGTCGAGGGTCATCAAGTAAGGCCCTGTCATCATGTTGAAGTTAAAAGAGTTAAGTTTTGTACAGCTGTAATTTTCTTAGAGCTCTATATGTGCTAGATACAATTATCTATGAACTCCTTTATAGGGGGTCAAATAGTTCTCTTTTTAAAGATCATCTTGTTTAAAAGATTATTAATACTCATTCTGAGAAGATACGATGAAAATGTTGTAACATTAACATATCGCCAGATCAACATCATGGAATATACACCATCTACTTAGATTTGGGGGCCAGCATTATCAATTATAGGAAAAAGGAAATTATATATTTGAGTAAAAGCACTTGCAGAAAATGGCTAAAGTTTCAAAACTAAATATTACCCATTATTTAAGTTTGGAAGTTCTCAAAGAGGAGTTTCCATGGGCTGAAGTTGTTCTTTGCAGCTGCTGACTTCCTGATATAAATTAATAGAAGCTGGAAATTAAAGTAACTAGACAACTTAGGCGACTGGCTCAAGGCTCAGCCACCCGCTCCCTGAGAGGGTGGCAGGGGATCAGCAGCAGCAGCCACCCAAGACTGAAGGGGAACGAGATCCCAGGCCTCGAGGCAGCCCTGCATCAGGACCAGGTACACAGGGGCTGCCTCTGTACACAGGGGCCTTGCCTCACCATGGGTGGAGGGGGTTGTTTCTCCCAAAGGAGAAACAGATGACCTTTGCTGCTCTGACCTTCCCCACCAGCTGACAAACCTGAGCCCAAAGAGGATGCTTTTCTCCAAGTAGTTACAGAGAAGTCCTGAAGAAATGACCATTGACTCAAGTTTCTCGATCTGTGCCCATCCCAAGATTCTGATCAGCCAAGCCAATACCACCTTCTTACCCCTGGAACCTAGAGTGGTCCATTAACCCCCACTCAGACCGCATGGGCTAAGAAAGTGTGGAAGGAAGGATGGTTTCCTTAAAGTCAAAGCAGGATGCTGTTAACTAGGAGGAGGACTGGGTGCTGGGCTGGGCAAACATCCACCCACATGTCCACATGGAAATGCCAGAAGGCAAACAATTCAGTAGCAGATCAGGATGGAGAGGTAGAGCTAAGAGTCAGTGGCTTTAAGGTGAGAGTGAACCAGACTGCCTGGGAGAAGACAGAGACAAAGGGGGCATGAAGGCAGACTTCCCATCAGGAGACAGGATGATTAGGAAGACAGCACAAAGAGGAGGTCTGAGGGCCCAAATGGGGAAGCTTCATGGTAACCTATGAAGATGGGGAGGTCTGTAGTATCAGCCAAGGGACAAATGGGTGAAAACCCTTGATGACAAGGGGACTGTATGATTGGCAGGGTTTCTGTGACCTGGAGGAGCACAGAGGGTGGTTGAAGCCCAGTTGCAGGCAATTAGGAAGAGGGCAGTGAGTAATGGGGTAGAGATCCCATGAGTCATGGAAATGATGATGGAAGTCAGATATGAGGGAGGATGGGTAGTGGGAGTTGAGGGTTACCAGGGGTGGGATGCCAGGAAAGGTGGTGGTTTGTGCCACAAAGGGTCTGGAGAGGACATAGATGGTGGCCCTTAGAGCAAAGGGCAGGGAAGGGACACTTACTGGAGAGAAAGAAATATGAGAGAGAACCTCGGTGCCTGGAGTAGCAGGGATGGGAGGATGTGGTACAGAAGAAGGAACAGGAACAGTGATAGACATACAACTATTATCAGGTGAAGTGACATCTTGGTCACTGCAATAGAGTAAAAATAGTCTGGCCTGTCTGACAGGTGTGGTATGCACAACATGGAAATTGCACAAGTGTCTTCTTTTAAGGATTTTTTTGTTTGGAGATGAAACATACATACAGCCAAGTACTCAGAGTGCACTATCTTAGGTGTACAGCTAGATTGTTTACATATGTACACACCTGTATAACTCCCACTTATATCAAGATATGGAACATTTTCAGCATCATATAAGGATCCCTGCTTCTCAGTCCATATAGCCCCCCATGGGTAACCTCTGTTCTGATGTCTGTCATCATCAATTTGGTTGTTCTTAAACTCCCTGTTATGTGGAATCCTACAGTATGTGCTCTGGTTTCTGGCTTCTTTTATGCAACCTAACATTGAATGGATTCATCCATGTTATTCATGTGCCAGTGGTTCCTTTTCTTATTGCTGGCTAATATTCCATTGTAGCTATACCACAGTTTTTCCATTCTGCTGGCGATGGACACTTGGGTTATGTCTAGGTTGGAGTTATTATAAATAAAACTAGTGCCTTTCTTACCTTAAAAAATTTTTTTAAATAAAGTAATAAGACTTCTATTTCAAAAAGAGCCAGTCAGCATCTCGATGTATACAATATAAATATACTCTTCTGAGAACTAAAAAGGACACTAAAGATCTGTAAACACATTTTTAGTTTACCTTGTATAAGTAAAGTAGAAGTGTTTTGTTTGTTTGGCAGGTTTTTGTTTTGATTTTTGGTAGCAGTCATAATTTAGTTATCATCATGTCTTGATAAACAGGCCTGATAGTTGCCATTTATTTTGTAGTGAATTAAAATAACAAAGTTCTTGTGAGGTGTAATGAGCCACTTTATCACTATATCTCATCACTTAAAAGAGGGGACAACCTCCATTTATGAAACCTTTGTGTAGTGATCAGTAAATATTACCAAACAAACCAACAGAAATAGTCTCTTTTTTAATGTTTAAAAAATATTTGCTGTTTTCTGATTATGAAAGTAACACATGAGAAAGATCATAAAGCATAGAGGCTGAGGACACTGTACATTGGCGAGGCCTCAGCTCCTGTACATACTCAGTCAGTCATGGCTAAGCAACCAAAACTCTCTAAGCTTTGGTTACTATGGTACCTACCTATAGAAGTTTTATCTGAAGAGTAAATAAAGCCAGTAAAATGCTTAGAACAGAGCCAGACTTATTAAAGGGGGCTAAAAGACAAAAAATCAAAATGACTCGTAAATCACAAACTGTTTTTAACATTTTGATACGTTGGCTTTCAGGCTTTTCTCTAACACACACACACTATTATATATACATACACATATATATGCACATATACCCCCACCTTTTTTCCAACATTTTACACAGAGGTCATATTTTATATACAATTTATACCTGCCTAATTTTCCTATATATCTTTATATTTCCCTTGATGTTATAATTAATTGAAAACAGATTTTCATGACCTCATTTCATGACCATTATAATGACTTAACATAATTATTGAATCATTATTTTAGTGAGATATCTAAGTTGTTTCCAGTATTTTACCATTAATATTACAGCTTTAAAGGTTAAAGAGTTATTAATATATGAAGACTTGTCCCTTTTTTATGTACTTCTTTGAGGACGAACTTTTTCATGTTTATTAATTACTGGCATTATTTCAGTAAAATACCTTTTTGTGAATGAATATAACTTATAAAGCTTTAGGGAGTATCTCAACCTTCTGGAATTGTGCCAAGTACATAGTAAGTACTTAATAAATTAATGAATGGCAAAAATATTAACCCGTTGTGTATTATATTTGTTTCACATCAGGTCAAGGCTTAAGAAAATTATTGCCTCTGTGCATGTACAAAGATAATGCTATCTTGGTTCTGAATCTTTATAACCTATTTTTTTTCCATTCTTTTCTTCCTCCATAGTTCATCCATGAGCTCGGATTTCCCACATTATAACTTCAGGATGCCTAATATTGGGTTCCAGAATCTGCCTCTCAACATATACATTGTGGTTTTTGGCACTGCTATATTTGTCTTCATCCTTAGTTTACTCTTCTGTTGCTACTTGATTAGGTAATCAATTTTCATTTAATGTTACTTCAGAATATGTTAAGCAATCAATAATAAACCAACTTTCTGCCCTTAGGTTAAAGAATTTTATAAGCATGTAATTAGCAAATTTCCTAAAATTAAGGTACCTTAACATTTTAACTTTCTGTGAACTACTAATCAGTAAAACACTTTTATACAGTCTACAATCCTGTCTGCTAATGAGGTGTTTAATGAGGTGTTTTACTCTATAAGAGAAAATTGTCATTTATTTTTCCAACATATTAGCACCTGGTCCAGATATACTTATGTCATTGTTCCCCAAGATTTAATCTACTTTCACAGAGATTTCAAGATTGCTTTATAGGAGAGTGTTGCATCATTATTAGCTAAAGCTTAAGGTCATTAGAGATCAGAAAATAACATCCAAGTTAAGATTTAAGCCTTTAAACAGGTTCTTAGGTCTCTCAAGATTTTAAGCTCTCATTTGTTGTCAGCTGGTCAGGAGTTCAGGTGATTGATTATCTGCATAGAACACTAAATAAATATCCCACAGTCTCTGCAGCATATGTACAAGTATGAAGGATAACATCTCAGTTGAAAGAGTAATGGATTTGACCAGTAAAGATTTATCATTGACTGAGTTATAATTGTTTAAGCAAGAAGCATTTTTCTCTTTTTAAGTTTCTTAATTAAGGTCTGTTTTCAAAGCCAAAATTCAGACTATAAAATTTTTTTATACTGTATTGTTCAAAGAGCTTTATGGAGTAAAAGACTAGAACATTGAATTTTATTAAGTAGCCATACATCTAACAGTTTTTAGTGTTTACACAGTATATGATTATGGTTAAGAAAATACCATTATCAGATATCTTTCAGCAATAATTTATAGTTGTCACCAGTGTTTTAGGGGACTCACTTGTTGATGATCAAATTCATATGAATTGAGTGTATTTTCTGACAAGTGAATTTACATTCTTCATAGAAAGTGAATTTTTTCTGAAATTCTCATAAAGTGCAACTGCTCATATCTCATTGATAGGTTGCTTATGATTGTTAGGTTCTTTCTCAGAGAGATAAATTAAATACTTAGCTAATATAACTGTAGCACCAAAGGAAAATTTTTAAAAATATATTTCTAGAATTTCCTTTTCCCCACATATCCATAATTGGTTAATGTTACGTAAATAACAGCATTTTTTGAAATTG
The DNA here is from genome assembly GCF_040802235.1 of Manis javanica. Taxonomy (NCBI): domain Eukaryota; kingdom Metazoa; phylum Chordata; class Mammalia; order Pholidota; family Manidae; genus Manis; species Manis javanica. Next base: position 29,853,512 of record NC_133160.1, on the reverse strand, counting down.
CAGAATTAGCCATAGCACCAACAGGACTTCATGGCATTAAAATATGTTCCTTTTTTTCAGACTTAATAAATTTTTTGGTGATTGCTCTACAAATCATGGCTTTTCAACTCAGAAATTTATGATTTTAATATTTGAAACCAAATTTTTTTAAAGGCAGAAATAATAAGGTTCATTAAGTAAGGGTTATCATATATAAAACATCCTAAAATATATAACTCATAGTATGGTTTTTATTACTATGTCAAAGAATTAATTAACCCTTTAAATTTTTTGCTTTAAGGAAAACGCTAATATACCAATTGTGATTCTGGGTAAGTTTTTGAGAAGTAAGTCGTGAAACACCATTTTGCCTCATTGTATTCCTTTTAGTAAGCAAGCAAATAAAGAGATGAAAAAAAGGATAGCAGTTGTTATCATGCATCGCTGTACTTCACTTCATCATTGTTATCCTTTTTTATTATTGAGCTAACACAGCAAATAAGTGGGGACCTAGTACACTAAAATAACATTATCTTGTTTAATCAGAGAAGCTAGTCATGTTCAAACATTTCTGAACTTCATTTCCAAGTGCCATTTTGAAAATTTAATCATGATGATCCTAGTTGTTACTTTAAACCCTCCAAATGTTGTTTGGATTTAACAAGGCATTTAAAGTTAAAAATAATAAATAAATTGTGTTTATAAAGCTTCATTCCAAAATAACCATTTCAGAATTTCATAATCACTCTCAAAAGACAGATTTGCATGGTAAGGTTATTCTAAAGCTTTTTTTTTTTCAGTTTTGAGCCTGGAATTTTTAAATGAGCAGTACCTACTTTTCTTTTAAATAATGGCTAACAAACTACTTAAGAAAAAGGAAATAAAAAATATTCCCCATTCTCACCTCCTTTCACCAAAAAGTCACAATCTATATTACTAGTATGTTTCCTGAAAGAAATAGCAAAAAATATTTTTATTAAATGCATAGCAAATGAAAAATAATGCAATCTAAAATATTAGGTAACTAGTGGGACTTAGAATAAAGGAGTAATCAGAAGGGTAAGTTAATTTAAGAGGACTTCCTAGAGGGATGAATTTTTGAGCCATGGATTGAAGAAAAAGGTGAGCACAAATTGACCCATCCTGTGGCTGGAAGTAATGATGCTTTAGGAAAATATGCAGATCCAATTGAAAGAGTCAAATAAGCAAAACAGATGTATAAATCAAGCATCATTGTAATGACTGTTAATGGAGTTCATTTATTCCTTTACATGAAAATGTACTTTACACTTCTCTCAGTAAAATGGCAAACCAAGAATAATTTTTAAAAAGCCAGTAGGTATACAGATGATTTGAACTTCATGATTAATAAATTTGACCTAATTAAAAGAGATTTATACTTTTAAAATCATATATATTACACAAGAAAGACTGAAAAACAATAATAAAAGTTTTCCTTTCATGGAGCAAAACAAAACAATTAAATTCAAAAGAAAATAGAAGGAAGAAAAGCAAATCAAAAAGCCACACACAGAAATCAATGCAATAGAAAACAACTGTGTAATAAAATCACTGAACCCAAAAGCTGATTCTTTGGAAAGATTAACAAAATTGATGCATCTCTAGAAAGACTGATCAGGAAAAAAAGGAAAGAAAACATAAATTATTAATACCAGAAATGTAAAAGAGGACATTATTACAAATCCTACAAATATTAAAAGATCACAGAGGATATTATGAACAATTCAATGCCAATACATTTTAAATTTTAGTTGAATTACACATTTTCCTAGAAAAAACATAGTTGTATCAAAGACACAAGAAATGGCATTTATGTAAAACCCACAACTGATATCATACTCAACAGTGAAAGACTGAAACCTTTCCCCCTAAGGTCCAGGAACAAGACAAAGATGCCCATTTTCACCGCTGCTATTCAACATTGGACTGGAAGTTCTAGCCAGAGCAGTTAGGCAAGAAAAATATATACAAGGCGTCCAATTAGAAAGAAGTAAGTAAAACTCTTTGGCAGATGACAATTGCATAGAATACACACACACACACAAACAAATCTACTAGAACTAATCAACAAATCAAGGAAACTTCCAAGGTATAAAATCAATACACAAAAACCAATTCTGTTTCTATACACCAGCAAACAACTTGAAAAGGAAATAAAGGAAACAACTCCATTTATAGTAGCATCCAAAAGGATAAAATTCCTAGGAATACATTTAACCAAGGAGATAGAAAATTTGTACATTGAAACTATAAAACATTGCTCAAAGTAATTAAAGAAGACCTAAATAAATGGAAAAACATCCTATGTTCATGCACTGGAAGACTTATTAAGATGGCAGTACTCCTCAAAGCCATCCACAGATTCAGTATAATCACTATCAAAATTCCAATAGCTTTTTATGCAGAAGTGGAGAAACTGATCCTTATTAATTCACTTGGAACTGCGAGGGGCTCTGAATACCTAAAACAATATTGAGAAAACAAAACAGGAAAACTCATACTTCCCAATTTAAAAACTTACTAGAAAGCTACAGTATTCAAAACATTGTGATACTGGCATAAGAATAGACATGTAAACCAATGAAATGGAAATGAGAGTTCAGAAATAAATCCAAACATCCATGGCTAACTAATTTTCAAAAGGGTACCAAGACCGTTCAATGGGGGAAAGAATACTCTCTTCAACAAATGGTGGGACAGCTGAATAATAAATACAAAAGAATGAATTTGAACCTCTACCTCATAACCTATATAAAAACTAACTCTAAAGTAGATTAACAAACCTAATATAAGAGCTAAAGCTAGATAATTCTTAGAAGAAAACAGGTAAATCTTGAAGATCTCAGATTAGCAGTTGAATTTTAGATTGTACCTCAAAAGCACAAGCACACCTGAACAAAAAGGGGTTTATTTGAGGAATTAAGGTTATTTTAACATTTGAAAATCAATCAATGCAATATGCCACATTAACAGAAAAAAAAGTGAAATTCAAAAAGACTTTAGTTGATAATATGTTAATATTAACACTAATATCCTATCAGTGTTAATTTCCTGATTTTGATCATTGTAGTATGGATGTGTAAGATATGAACACTGGAAAAACTGGGGAAAGGCATATGTGAACCCTGCTATTTTTTGCAACTTTTCTGTAAGTCTAAAATTATTTCACAATAAAATTTGTTTTAAAAACTAGCATGGTACTGACACCAGGTGTGTTAGTTTCCCGGGACTGCTGTAACAAAATACCACAAACTGGGTGGCTTAAACAACAGAAATTTAATCTCACAGTTGTGGAACTGGAAGTTTGAAGTCAAGGTATTGGCAGAGCCATGCTCCCTCTAAAGGCTCCCTCAGGATCCTTCCTTGACTCTTCTAGTTCCTGGTGGTTACTGGCAATCCTTGATGTTGGTTGGCTTGTTCCTGCATCACTTCAGTCTCTGACCTTCTCTGTGTCTCTGTACTCTACTCTTCTAAAGATACCAGTTATATTGGATTTAGGGTCCCCATGTGACCTCATTTTAACCCTAACTCCAATATGGCCTCATTAATAATCTGCAAAGACTCTATTTCTAAATAAGTTACATTCTGAGGCTCCAGTTGGATATGGAATTGAATAGAAATTCTGGAAACAGACCCACAAACTGGGTCTAGTTGCAGCAGATTTGCCACTTGAAAGAGATGTGTGATGCAGTGAGGAAAGGAAGGTCTTTTTACTAAATGAGTCAAATGAAAATCTGCATATAGATAAAAAGAATCTTGACCCCTACCTCACATCAAACTTAGACATTAATTTCAGATGGATCATAGACCTAAATGTGATAGATAAAATAACAAATTGTTTTCACAGTACACACGAGAATATTTTCATGATTTGGGGGTAGATAAAAGGTGTCTTTAACTGGACACAAAAAGAACTGACATTATTTGGAAGAGTTGGCAGATTGGAGTTAATTTAAATTAAAAGCTCCTGTTCATCAAAGATACCATTAAGAGAATGAAAAGGCAAGCCATAAAGTAGAAGATAATTGCAGTACATAAACACAACAGAAGACTTGCATATAAAATATACACAGAACTCCTATAAATCAATAAGAAAAAAGTAGACAACTCATTTTTTTAATGGGCATTTCATAAAAGAAGATATACAAATGGGCAATGTGATTATGAAAGGGTTCTAAACATCATTTAGGAAATGTAAATTAAAACCAAAATGAGATACCACTGAACAGCCACTACACTGGCTAAACATTTTTAAATCGACCCTACCAAGCAGTAGCAAAGATTTGAAATGACTAGAATTCTCATGCCTTACCCATAGGAGTAGAAATTGGTACGAGCACTTTGGACCAGCAGTTCTACTCCTAGGTATATACTCAACAGAAGTGAGTCTATATGTCCACTCAAAGACATGTAGAAGAATTGTATTGCAGCTTTATTCACATTAGCCCAAAACAAGTAATCTAAATATTTGTCAACAGTAGAACGGAGTGTTTTATATTCATACAATGGAATACCATACTTCACTCAAAAAGAATTACTGCAACAACATGAATGGATTTCACAAGTAATTGTTGACTGGAAGAGGCCAACACAAGAATATATACAAAATGATCCATTTGTGTGAAGTTCAAAAACAAGCATCCAGATAGTGTGTACCTCTTAGGAGTAAATATTGATTATGAGGTCATTTCAGGAGCACTGAAAATGTTCTATATCTTGACCTGAGTGACAGTTGCACTCGTATGTATATATACATATTTTTAAAAATATTTAGCTACATTTTTTAGATTTTTATACATTATTAGATGTATGTTACACTTAAATTTTTCCAATTAAAAAAGTGATATATTAAATATTGAAACAAGTGGCTTATCAATATAAAAATAATTTAAGCTTCATTAAAATATTTGTTGTATTGAGATTTTGTTTTAATATGTCATTTGAACTTACATTTGGATAACATTTTATAGTTCACTGTTACTTTCTCATAACATGGTAACAGATATGTCATTTGGGTGTATTCCAGAATAAAAATTATAGATTTTAAGCCATAACTGATACATAAATTAGAACCGAAAGTCAGCAGTTTTGTTTTTTTTTCAAATTGTTATATTGGAAATCTCAGTATACATTGCTTATTTCTTTTAGGCTAAGACATCAAGCACACAAAGAATTTTATGCCTACAAACAGGTGAGAAATTTACTTTAGAATGGCTTTGGTAGTATTTTTTACCAAGAAAAATGAGTCAGATTTCCACTCATATTTTAAACTAGGACTGGATTTACTTGTGTTCATTTTAGCATTTCATTTGCCAGTTCGCAGTACAAAATAGATCATCTCCCCTTTAAGTACTTTTCTTAAGTATTATTTGAAGTTACAGAAGATTCAGATGATAGAATTTAACAGGGAACTTTAAAGAACATTTTGATAAAGGAAAATGCTATAGCTTATAAAATCCTTAGAGTTCTGTTACCCTAATAGAGTTCAGAGATTCCATTAAATAAATTTTTTTACCTCTTTCTGCATTAAAAGACATACCAGTTCCTCAGAGATGACCATGAATCTCATCTCCTCCGCTTTGTACTTTAAATGTTAGCTCATGTCACACCACTGGAAGTCTAGATACTTGGAACATCACTGTTAACCTCTAACCCTTTGTATTAACCCTTTACTGATTTGTTTTTTAAGGTAATAAACTTAGTTTTTCTTGAAGGCCAAGTAAAATTTGTTTTTTTCTTCCATGTGTAATCCTTTAACATTTTTACCATCTGACACTAAACAATGGACCAAGGTGTTTCTTAATTTTCTTTTGGCCCTAGCATAAAATTATTTTTGTTATTCTTAGTTTTTTAATTTTTTTTGGCAGCAGGTAGATGGGGAGTAAGCTTCAGCTTATTTGGGTCTTTAACCTTGCGAACACTGGTGTTACAGAACCATGCTGCCATTTAGGAATATCTATCTTTCTGTCCACATCTCTTTGAAATCCGAGCTAACTGGTGAGTTTCTTAGATGTCCACACTGATGTCAGTAGGTAACCCCACATTCTTCCCATATTCATACAGAGTTGAATTTTTAAGTTTTCTAAATGAGTGAATCCTTTTGTCTCAGTTCTATCATAACTTTGACAACCTACAAGATATTTGTATGTAAGCTAACTAGAAAATAAAATTGGCCTTGGTGGTCATTTAAAAGGTGAAATTGACTGATAAAACTAACAAAGACACCAGATGATAAAAATATGTTTCAAATATGTTTAATTGGAAATTTAGTACATCCCTGCATAGCTGCAATGGCAGCTTCTGGTTGTTATTTCTGAAAGTGATTTGCCCTCAAACCCATTTTCGGTTCAGGAATATAATTATTTGTATAAAACCATTTTGGGTTCAAAATTTAGAGATTTCTCCAAATTTCACTTGCTTGTTACTAAAATGTTATGTCTTAAACTGCAAAAGAGATTCTCTCCAATACTGAATAGGAGAGGAAATGAGCTATATACACCAAACAAAAATATTTGTGAGTATAAAACTGAAGGAACAAAATGGCAGCAGACTCAAAGACTCCAAGAATGAACTAGTGGTTACCAAAGGGGAGGGGTATGGGAGGGTGAGTGGGGAGGGAGGGAAAAGGGGACTGAGGGATATTATGTTTGGTACACATGGTATGGGGGATCATGGGGAGAACAGTGTATCACAGAGAAGGGACATAGTGGATCTGTGGCATCTTGCTGCACTAGATGGACAGTGACCGCATTGGGTTATGGGTGGGGTCTTGATAATATGGGTGAATGTAGTAACCACATTGTTTTTTCATGTGAAACCTTCATAAGAGTGTATATCAATCATACCTTAATAAAAAATTTTAAATATATATATATTTGTGAGTATAATAAATTTTTTAATTACAAATTTAATTGGGCATAAGAACATATTTTTTGTCTTACAGGTTATATTAAAAGAGAAAGTAAAAGAACTGAATTTACATGAGGTAAGTTACCTATAAGTATTTTAATAATGAGCTGTTTTCTAATAGTGGTATATATACTATGGTATGCACAAATAACTTTCAGAATGAAAAAAATTAGACTTGTTTTGATCAGCTTAATAGAAGATTTGAGAGTGAGATCACATAAAAATAAGTTGTGTGACAGAGAAGGGACATAGTAGATCTCTGGCAACTTGCATTGATGGACAGTGACTGCATTGGGGTATGGGTGGGGACTTGATAATGTGGGTGAGTGCAGTAACCACATTGTTTTTTCATGTGAAAAAAGAGGATACATAGCTCATATTTTTAATAGGGATGGTGCCAATGTAAGATTTCATAGTATTTGAGGAGGAAATAGATATAAATTAGTTTTTCTACCAAAGATGAATTTGCACTAATTTCACTCTTGAAATCATGTTCCCATGTTAGTGCCTTCTTACCCATGACACAGAAAACACAGTGATTACTTCACAAGGGTGGGGTTTTGGGGAGGCAAGGCAGAGGAATGGAAGAACATACATGGAAAGAGGAATCCTTGGCACTGTCGAACGATGAGGTTGTGTGCTTGGTTCACAGATGTTCACTATGTTATGCTTTGTAACTTAAATACAAAGTGTGTGTCCTGCAGTACACCTTAAGATACATAAACTGTAAAACTGTTTTTCTTTTTTTTCCCTGTGTTGCCCCTGACTACAAATGTTCAGAACTTTTAATTTTAGGGCCCTTTTTCTTCCTCTCTTTCCAAGTTCTTGAATTGATGTTTAAAACAATGATTTGGAAAGTTGCTTGTAATAGCTGTTTTTTTTTATAGCCTAAGTGGTGAAGCTACATTGCCAGTCTCTTCAAAGAAAGCTGATTTGTGAATTATTTGCAAATAATAAAAATAATGATTTATATTATTGTTGACTACTTTGAAATCATCTATTGCTCCTTTGCTCTTTCTGCATGTTTTTTTAATCATAGAATTGATATGTTCCAGCATATTAGATATTATTACATATTAGACATTATTTGGGGTCTCTTTGATGACCATAAATCGAAAGATTAAATTCTGACATACATTAGCAATATTGAATAACCAGGTTCATCAGAAACAATTCTTCCTTACTGTTTTGACCCACTAGTTTAGAATCTTTATCCTGAATAAATGCATTGTATTGCATCATTATGTATTCATCAGTATCCCAGCTGCACCCACCAATTCATTTTGCAGAGTCTGATCAAGTTACTGGTCCCTTTTTTCCCTATTTTTTGAAGCTATAACTATGAAAACATAACCTTGCTCTATGCTTGTTGCTGGAAGCCATCCTTCAGTTTTTGCAATTTGGTCCTTTCCAGTTGCATTTCTTGGTGATGAAACTATTTTTGTCATATGTGTGTGTATGCATTCCTGTAGCCTTATTTTTTGTATTCTTTATTTTTTTTATTAAGGTATCATTGATATACAATCTTATGAAGGTTTCACATGAGCAGCCTTGTGTTTACTGCATTCACCCATATTATCAAGTCCCCCCAACACATCCCACCGCCGTCACTGTCCATCAGCATAGCAAGATGCCACAGAGTCACTACTGTCTTCCCTGTGCTTCCTGTAGCCTTATTATACAGTGAAATACAACTTGGTCCTGTGTAAGCACATGGAATTTTGATATGGATACTGTTATTAGTGAATAGTTATAATAATGGAAAATCAGAGACAAGCTAAATATCCATCAGTAGTATAATGAATAAATAAAACGTGATACACTGGAAGATTACCCACAAAGAAAAAGAAGGAGGGAAGGAAGGTAACCTGATGCAGTGATTCATACAATGAGGTACTAAAGCACACAAAATTAAGGAATGAGTTCTATCTATTGTATAGATCTCTGGCAGAATCTCGAAAAAAGCAAGTTGCAAAATGATATAAATATTTATATCACACATGTAAGGTAAACGCCACATTGTTCATGGATTTATATGCAGTATGCAAAGTATTTTTCTGAGTTTGAAAAAGATGCATAATGATCACATACAGGAGGAGAGAAAAGGAAAAGAGTGGGTCAAAAGGGATGTTGGTTTTATATGTAATGTTCTTAATTTTTAAATAGGAAAATAAATTAACATATTACTTTGAAAATAATTTTTAAATTATTGAATACATAAAACGTCAGATACTATACTAAACCATGGAGACACAAAGAAGCATAAAATACTCATTTCTGCTCTTAAGTAGTTATAGACTAAAGTACCAAATGACTTCACTCATCTGTGGAGTATAAAAACAAAGCGAAACTGAAGGAACAAAACAGCAGCAGACTCACAGACTCCAAGAAGGGACTAGTGGTTACCAAAGGGGAGAGAGAAGGGGACTAAGGAGCCCTGTAATTCGCAATCACAATATAAATAGGTCATGGGGAAGGCAGTACCACATGGAGAAGATGTAATGACCCTGTAGCATCTTACTACACTGATAGACAGTGACTGCAATAGAGGGGGTGAGGACTTGATAATATGGGTGAATGTTGAAACCACAATGTTGTTTATGTGAAACTTCATAAGATTGTATATCAATGATACTTTAATAATTTAAAAAAACTGATTTCCCAAAGTAAAAAAAAAAGTTTCAGTCCAGATGAGAAAGTCATACTAGAGAGTGCAGAAGGGTGCTGTGTTAGCTTGAGTATACACTGACAAGCCCTTGAGGGTCTGGTATTGCAGGATTGCATGGCTTCTTCTTGGCTTTTGCAGCCCTAAGGGAGCTTTCCTGGGACCTTGATTCAGCTGCCCAGACAGCCTTCCCCCACCTTATAAGAGAGTTGACTCTACAGCTGTGATTATTTATATCACTTTTTGTTTAGCTTTCTCTACCAGTCTAAGAGTTAAGCTAACACTTTTTGTAAGTGAAACTAAGGAAGTGGTATATACATATTCAGAGCATGAGAATATATTGTACTTCAATAAAGAAAAATACCCTCTCTCAAAATCCATCATCCTCCCTGTTTCTTTTCTTCCTCCATCTTTTAATAGAGACATAGGTAGAAAGAAACTTATTTCCAAGAGAAACAACAGAACAATTGTGCAAATAGGACAATAAATGTTACGTAATAGAAGTCTTGGTGTTAAGAGAACCAGAAAGGTGCCATGGAAGCTCTGGGGCAGGCAGGTCCTTTGTAAAAGAGATGCCAGCACTCAGCTCTAGGTAATTGTTACCATGGGGAAACAGGCCATCTGTTTGCAGATCTGTGCCTTTCCAAGAAAGGCCTGAGAGTCTTGGCATTAGTCTAAAATCTACTCACCATTTGCATTTAGTGTTTGACTTTTTTACCACCGGGTCCCCAGGCCTGGTTATGGTGAGTGGTTGCCTTCTCCATTAAATTTCTTTTGCACCTTTGTCAAAAATCAAATGGCCATAGAGACCCACACAGCCACACCAGTGGCCGCACGCCACACGCTGTGACTACTGCGCCCGAGAGGCATGCGCGGGCACCCTGCAGCCTGGCCCGCCGCGCCGGGGCGGTCCCGAACGAGCAGCAGAGGCGGCAGCATGCGGCGCGGTCAGTAGTAGAGCAGCGAGACCGTCCCCGCAAGGGCCGGCAAGGAGGCTGGGCCCCGCGCCAGGCCGGCCTGCCCACCGGGGAGCCGGCTGCAATGGCGGGGAAGGCGGGGCGGTGGACGGCAGCTCGAAAGTAGTGCCCTCCGCCACACGCGAACGGAGGTTATGTGATTTCTGATGAAACTGGATTGGAATAATTTTCATGATCTTTGATATTTATATATATATTTTTTTAATTTTGCATTTGACTTAAAGTGCCATGAGAAAATTTGCATATTGCAAGGTGGACCTAGCCACCTCCTAGATTTGGGTACTCTTGGATGTGTTCCTTCCGCTTTACTTCAGTGAATTCAACAAATGTAATAAAAAAAGGAGAGAGGACTTCCTGCGGGTATGTTCTAGAGCCAGTACAAAAGCCTCAGGAAGGTCCTGGAGAAATGGTGAAACCAGCTGTCATTCCTAAAGAGGATCAAGATAAGATGAAAGCGATGTTTAAAATCAATCAGTTCAATTTAATGGCAAGTGAGATGATTGCACTCAACAGATATTTACCAGATGTCAGGTTAGAAGGGTGTAAAACAAAGGTGTATCCAAATAATCTTCCTACAACAAGTGTGGTGATTGTTTTCCACAGTGAGGCTTGGAGCACACTTCTGAGAACTGTCCATAGTATCATTAATCGCTCACCAAGACACATGGCAGAAGAAATTGTTCTAGTAGATGATGCCAGTTAAAGAGACTTTTTGAGAAGACCTCTAGAGAGTTATGTGAAAAAATTTAAAGAACCAGTTCATGTAATTTGAATGGAACAACGTTCTGGATCGATCAGAGAGCTAGGTTAAAAGGAGCTGCTGTGTCTAAAGGACAAGTGATCACCTTCTTAGATGCTCACTGTGAGTGTACAGTGGGATGGCTGGAGCCTGTCTTGGCCAAAGACCAAACATGACAGGAAAACAGTGGCATGTCCTGTTATTGATGTGATCAGTAACAATACTCTAAATACACAGCAGGCTATGGTATGACCTATGGTGGCTTCAACTGGAACTTCAATTTTTGCTGGTATTCTGTTCCCCAAAGAGAAATGGACAGGAGGAAAGGTGATCGGACTCTTCCTATCAGAACTCCTACAATGGCAGGAGGCCTTTTTTCAATAGACAGGGATTACTTTCAGGAAATTGGAACATATGATGCTGGAATGGATATTTGGGGAGGAGAAAACGTAGAAATTTCCTTTAGGATTTGGCAGTGTCAGGGAACTTTGGAGACTGTTACCTGTTCACATGTTGGACATGTGATTCAGAAAGCCACACCTTACATATTTCCTGGGGGCCCAGGGCAGATTACCAATAAAAATAACAGATGACTTGCAGAAGTGTGAATGGATGAATTCAAGAATTTTTTCTATATAATTTGTCCAGGTGTTACAAAGGTAGATTATGGAGACATATCATCAAGACTTGGTCTAAGACACAAACTACAATGCAGACCTTTCTCCTGGTACCTAGATAATATTTATCTTGATTCCCAGATTCCACATCACTATTTCTCTTTGGAAGAGAGAAGAAATATGAAAACAGATCAGAGTCTAGACAACATGGCTAGAAAAGAGAATGAAAAAGTTGGAATTTTTAACTGTCATGGTATGGGAGGTAATGTTTCTCTTATACTGCTAACAAAGAAGTTAGAACAGATGACCTTTGCTTGGATGTCTCCAAACTTAATGGCCTGGTCACAATGCTCAAATACCACCATCTAAAAGGCAACCAACTTTGGGAGTATGACCCAGTGAAATTAACCCTGCAGCCTGTGAACAGTAATCAGTGCCTGGATAAAGCCACAGAAGAGGACAGTCAGGTGCCCAGCATTAGAGACTGCAATGGAAGCCGGTCCCAGCAGTGGCTCCTTCAAAATGTCATCCTTCCAGAAATAGAATCTGAGACCAAATTTACAAAAAGAAAAAAAGATTGATTGGACTACGTCAGCACACATTTCTGCCACATTCTTAAGTAGCAAAAAAGGAAAAGTCCCTTCCTCCTGCAGAATGGAAGGTTTATCAGCCATTAAAACTTATACTCCTCTTGCTTTTCACTAGCTGTGAACCAACCTTCCTGCCCAAGGACATGAAAATACATAATAGTAAGACTGTGCACACTGATGTTTACAAGATTGAAAGAGTCATTCATCAAGAATCATTGTAAAGAATATTCAGACAATGAAATAACAGAATGTGCTTTCCAGAGAGCTGCATCTTTTAGGGTTTCCTTGCACACCAGAAATTTCTACTGAATGTGCTGTCATAACGAAGAGATTTCCAACTTATCACAAGAAGGAAAAACTCTCCAAACCAACACCTTTTATGTATATAGATGTTCCATTTACAATAGTATCAAACAGAATAAAATACCCAGTAATAAATCTAACTAAAGAAGCATTTATATGCTGAAACTACAAAACAACATTGAAATATATCTGTGTTCATGGTTTGGAAGACTAACTAATGTTAATATGGCAGTATTCCCCAAAATATTTAAGAGAATAAACACAATCCCTATCAAAATTATAGCTGCCTTTTGGGGGGTGGGGGTGGGGGTAGAAATTGACAAGCAGATCCTAAAATACTCATGGAAATACAAAGACCAAGAATAACCAAAAATCAATCTGAAAAAAGAACAGAGTTAGAGATTTCACACCTCCTAATTTCAGAACTTACCACAAAGCTACATTGTTTAAGACAGTGTGATACAGGCAGATGGGTAAAATCAGTGGAATTGAATTCAGAAATAAACCCATACATTTATGGTCAATCAATTTTCAACAATGGTTCCAAGGCAACTCAATGTTCAACAAATGGTGCTGGGATAACCAGATAACCACGTGTAAAAGAATGAAGTTGGAACCCTGGTTCATATCACATACAAAAGTTAACTCAAAAATGGATCAAAGCCCTACTTGTAACAACTAAAATTACAAAACTCAAAGAAATAAAAAAAGATAAATCATCGTGGCTTTGGTGTAGACAGTGGTTTCTTAGACACAACACATAAAGCACAAGCAACCAAAGGAAAAATAAATAAACTGAATTAGATGAAAATTTAAAACTTCTGTGCTTCAAAGAATATTAAGAAAGTAAAAAGACAACCCATAGGGAGAAAAATATTTGCAGATCTTATATCCGATAAGTCTAGTAACCAGAATCTGTAAAGAACTCTTACAACTCAGTAATAAAAAGTCCACAAAAAAAGATGTGCAAATAGTTTATCCCAGTCTTTTCATCCTAACAGTGTCTTTTGCAGAACAAAAGTTTTTTTAATTTGATGAAGTTGCATTTATAAATTATTTTTCCTTTGGTTGCTTGTGCTTTAGGAGTCAGATCATGCTTTTGGTTCCTATGGATGTCTAATTTACTCCAACACCATTTGTTGAAGAGACTTCCTTCTGCCATTGAATTGCTCTTGCACCTTTGTCAAAACCAGTTGGCTATCTGATAAGGGATTTGTGTCTAAAATATATAAAGAACTCTTATAAGTCAATAACAAAAGAAAAATAACCGAACTACAAAATGGGCAAAGGATTTGAATATACATTTCTCCAAAGAAAATACACATTTCTCAAAATGGCCAATATGCACATCATTAGTCATTAGGGAAATGCAAATCAAAACCACAATGAGATACCACTTTAACCATCTAGGATGGTTATAAGCAAAGCAACAATAAGAATAACTTGAAGATAGGGAGAAGTTGAAATTCTTATATACTGCTGATGGGAATGTGAAATGGTGCAGCCACTTTGGAAAACAGTTTAGTAGTTCCTCAAATTCTCCTCATAGGTGTATGCCCCAAATAATTGAAAACACAAAGAGATATTTGCACGCAATGTTGAGAGCAACAGTATTCACAATAACCACAAGATAGAAACAGCTCAAGTGGCCATCAACAAATGAATGGATTTTAAAATGTGGTATATCTATAATGCTGCTTAGCTATAAAAATGAATGAAGTATTGATTCATGCTACAATGTAGATGAACCCTGCAGGCACATACTAAGTGAAGGAGAACAAGATACAAAAGACTACATATTATATGATACCATTTCATGATTCTGTTCCGTTAATGGGAAGTGACCCAAATAGATAAATCAATCAAGACAGAAAGTTGATTAGTGGCTGCCAGGGACTGGGGAAAAAGGGGAGTGGGGAGTAACTGCATATGGGTAAGGCTTTTGGGGGCAGGTGATGAAAATGCTCAGGAAAATAGTTGCAGTGGTTGCACAACTTAGAATATACTAAAAACTGCTGAATTGCCCTCTTTAAGGGGTGAGTATTATAGTATGTGAATTACATCTCCACTTTCAAAAGGGGATGGGAATCACACTGCAGGAACAATCTGAGGTCAAAATAGTGGAAATATGATCTATAATGTTGTAAAATTAGTTTGAACCTGCCAGGAACTTCTAAGAAGTCAGCGCTAAGGCTTTTCTCTTCCTGATTACCCTTGACTTTTAGTCACCTGTAGCACTCAGCATGTCAGAATTAATCCCTATTTTTTTTTCAGGTGACTATGGGTTTGTAAGAACATAACAGCACTTTATAATTTTGAGAAGGCTACAAATCTAATTTTGGATCCTGGAAATGAGTGATTTGCTCAGCCTCTTGCCCTTTGGTAGTATCAGCACTGAATCCCCAGAAGGCTGATCCAGCAGTCCTGACCCTGTTCCAGGAGAAGGCTGTGCTGGGACAGAAGCTGGGCATTTAAGGCCAGAGGGACTGTCCACACAGGCTAGGAGGTGGGATGCATTCCCCCTATACAGATGGAAAGCTGAGGCCCAAAGACCAGAACGGCTGGCTTCTCATCTTTGCATACAGCTTGTTCTCAACCTTCCTCCAGAAAACAAAAAATGGACTTGAAAATAGTGCTCCCATCCTGAAATTTAAACATGAATAAAAACAATTGGCATAGGTAGACTGCCTTCCTGCCTCCTCAGCCCTGCTGCCACCTGAGCTGATATGTTCCTATGAGGGGAACAGGGCAGGTGGTGTCCTCACTTTACAGAAAGAACAGAGCTTAGGAGGCATTATGATGGCAGAGGTCACACAGCCAGTGGGGGGTCCAAGCCAAGGCCAGCCATCTGTCCAGCATTCCTCCCTGCTCTCCTGCTGTCTCCACAGTAATGCCAAATCTGATGACAATTATCTATTCTGCTCCTGTGAAAATCCTGTCTGCTGTATTAACCATTAAAATGGTTAATTTTGTGCATCATGTAAACACAAGGCTGCCATCTGCTGTATACACAAGACTCAGAGCGCCCTGGAGAAGGGTGTTGGAAGACCAGCATTCACAGCACTAGCCATGGGGCACCAGGAGCCACTTGTTCTGTCACATAACCTAAGAGACTGGGTTAGTGTTACAGGTTAAGAAACAGGCGACAGGGAGGCCATGTCAGCAGTCTGAGAATGAAATGGTGATGGCTGAAACATGATCCCTGGAGATGGACAGGGAAGCAAGCAGGGAGGAGTTCACCCTTTGGGTGGGAGACAGAAATGGGACAGCACATCAGTACAACAGACTGAGGGCCCAGCTAGGCCCAGCCCCTCACCAGTTGCATGGCCTCAGACAATGTGGTTGTTGCTCTGAACTTCTGTTCCCTCATCTATACAGCAGGTAAATGCAACAATACTTGGTGTCCCTGGACTCTGGTAAGTGCCCAAGAAGTGATGATTGGAACCAGGCATGTGGATGTGAGGAAGACCTCTTTGCAGGCTGTGGAGCCTAGCTACCTGAAGGAGAACAATCCTGGCCCGCCCCCTGCACATTTCCATCGGTTTCAGTTGAGTGACTCCTGAATAATGGTGTCTTTATATAACAAAGACCAACAGGACAGTGCCAGCATGAACTTCCCAAGCACTATAAAAGTGCGTTACTGCAGGCATGCTGTGGTTAGCTTCCACACTGACAGCAGAGGAAGGAGAGCCCCGTGGGGCCTGTGCTGCTGAGCAGGCAGAGAATTCCCTGCAGACCGGCAGCCCCCAGCATGCCATAGGTTACATTATGTTCAGCCCATCCAGTGAGAATAAACCAGACTCTTCTGATGCACCAAGTAAAGGAAGCTGCTTCTTGATGTCTTTTCCCGTCTGCCCTCCGCCTTGAAAACGTGTGACAGGAAGAGCAGTCTTCAGAAGATCTCACCCGTTCTAGCTTGTTTCTTTCACTTAATGAGTTGTGGGACACTGCCTCATCTGCAAACTTGTCTTTCAGCTCTGTGCAGTGTGTCTAGAAGACTTCAAGCCTCGAGATGAGTTGGGGATTTGTCCATGTAAGCACGCCTTCCACAGAAAGTGAGTACTGGTGTGGAATCCCTGAAGGGGACCTGAGTTTGAGGCACACCGACCCAACTTATTTATGGGCTTGGGCAGTGCCAGGCAAGCTTGTTGGCTTCATGACTGGTCTATACTGAAGAAAGCTGAAAGCACCCCACAGGGAGGGGGGACCAGGATGGTGGGACATGACCACCATGGCAGGACTTTGGTTACAGAGCCAGATGAGCCCACACCTCCTTGGTGCCCAGGCAATAAACAGCTGTTTTACTGGAACATTCCAACGAGAGCTTCAATTCCTACTAACTTATTTTAATCAAAACCATAGTTATTTTAAATCCAAATGAATAGTCTGAATGTAAATGGTAGTGTGGGGCATCTCCTCTCCCTGCAGACATACTAGTATTTCCCCTTTCCTTGCAAGTTTATGGATTCTGTATTTCTGTTAGAAAATTTTATTTCTCCTACTTGCCACCACCCACCTCAGTGTACTACATTCTTTAAGAAAGTCATGAGTGACTGAGGGGACAGCATGCTGCCTTCTTAGTACCCTTTTTGGGAAAATTGGAGGCTCTGGTTCTTCCAGGAGCTAAAATGCATCCTCCACCCAGTGGGGCTCCTGGCTAACAGCTGTTCACACCAGCCCCAGCTCTGGGTGACAGGCATGTGCACCACATGAGGCATGTGGGCAGGGATGCCATGAGCACAGGCCTGACATCTTCCCTCCTGTGGTGTCTCACTCTGCAGGTGCCTTATTAAGTGGCTGGAGGTTCGGAAAGTGTGTCCACTGTGCAACATGCCAGTCCTACAGCTGGCCCAGCTGCACAGTAAGCAGGACCGTGGACCCCCACAGGGGCCCCTGCCTGGGGCCGAGAACATTGTATAGCTCACCACAAGGATCAAACTGCTGCAGGAGCCGATATCCGCGCGGAGCCAAGAGTACGAGCTGTCTGTGTTGGCTGCTCTACCTGGGACACCAGCTGCCACTTCCTTTGCCTCATGAAGAACTCTTGGGCCGGCTAAGCTGGGAACCCTGACCTTCTGGGTCTTGTAACAACCAGAGCTCGCTGACACTACCCCACGCCAAGAGGAGAGGAGTGGCTGAGCCTGCAGGTTTGGTTCAAGAAACTTCATGAGGGTCTCTTGCTAACTCCATTACACTGTCTCCCAGACACTTATCTCCATGCCAAGGTGAATCTTTATCAGCAGAAGGGAAGATGAACACAGGCGTTAGAGAAGGGGGCTGAGGGCAGGTCTGTACAGCCAGCCCCCTGCCATGTGGACAGACTGGCCCCTGTGCAGCCAGCACATGCCTTCCAGCAGCAAACCCTCACGGCAGCCGGAGCCAAGTCACACCAGCAGTTACCTCAGCTGAAGCACGACCGGGTGCCGGTGGTTGGTGAGGCAGTGCCCACGGGGCTCTTCACGTTATGCTCCTTGGATAAGACCATCTTGGAGCCAAGGGCTTTGGTTATAACAGAGCAGCAGTGCCCTTTACCACCCCCATCTCCCTCAAGTTCAGTCCTTGCTAATCAAATCATCTGAGCTAAAAACATTAGATGTGCTTGGAAAGGCCTGGGCAGGAGCTATTTCCTCTTACTTCCTCCTCCTCCTCAGCAGTGCCACATGGCCAAGCTGCCCAAAGGAGCCCCAGCAGGGGTTGGGCCTCCTTCACACGCTGTTCCTGTGAGCAAGGGGGCCCCAGGGTGCTACCACACCTACACACACATCGCTGCTGGTCCTGGCCCGCTGCCTCAGTCCCGAGCCCTGGCAAGCTCCAGAGAGCAGGTTTCTGTGAATGGCCAGCCTTTCCCGCTCCTTCCTTCCTCTGCTGTCTTCCCTTTCTTGCCCCCTCTGTCTCTACTTAAGAGAAAATGCCCATCCTGACTTCTTAGCAGTTTAAACCATCCCAAATAAGATCCCTATGTAATTCTGAAGCTGGAGATCCACTTGAAGTTGTAAATAGTTTCAGAAAGCTCCTGCAGGGCCGTCCCCCCTTGGTGTGTGCCTCAGTATTCAGACCTGCAGTAACTAACTGAAAGTGTCTTTACAGAAAAGAAATGCATGCTGCTCTTTGGCTCTGTCTGTCCAGCTTTTCTAGAAATGACTCAAGAGTCCATTAGGATTCGTGAATATTGTATAACTTAGCTGTGTGAAGCAGCTTTGGGTCAGATAGTAAGTTCTGTGCTTCAGCCCTGCTCTCCACCACCTCCTTTCTTAGGGAAACTCAACAGCTTTGCCTCTGCTCCATCCCACACGTATGAGGGCGGGCAGTTTCTCAGTGAAAAATATGATCTGCAAGGTGTGGAGAGGATGAAGGGCACTCTGCTACTTTTACATGGCATATGTCCAGGGATTTCTTCTGGAGTCCATCCTCTCTGTACAATGGGAGGGGGAAACTGTGTCCTTGGCTCAGGTGGCTGGAGTCAGACGAGAAGGAAAATTCTCATTAGCCTAGAAAAGTGTTAGGCAGAATCCAGTTTGGAAAATTACAAATCCAGTTGGTCACAATTGGCTGTTTCCTATGTGTGTGCCCCATTCGTGGTATGCCAACTGGACTGCTGCTAAAACAGGTTAAGGGAAGTGTGGGGTATTTTTACATGAAGCCTTAGCCCAAATGGCACCCATGAGAACCATTTGTCCACCCCCACCCTCACCCTGTTTTCTGTAGTTGAATGCTGTAGAGCATCATTTACAGTGAAATGTTTTCAGTGACCAATGTCAGGGTAGGCTTGCTTCAGGACTAGCCTCAATTAATGGCCAACACCCACCATTTTCCAGGGAATGGCCTTGGGATGAATGTCTCCTTGTTACAGGTCCTAGTAGGAGAAAGAGCATTCCCCTCAGAGGAGGAATTCTAGTACTCTACACAAGTGGGTGCAGCTCACAGCTTGTTACAGCCTTTCAGTTGCAGCCCTTTCCTTTTCCTGGATGTTGGTACTAAGGAGACAGCCTTCCCAAGGCCCTGTATTTGTAGGGAGACAACTTAATCCATCTCACTGTGTCACAGCAAGTTGAGGTGGTTGGTGTGTGGCGCTGGGCCTGAGGCACCACACTCAGTTCCAGCATTAGGGGAAAGCTGGCAAATACGATTCTCTTTCCACAGGGAACCACTGTGATTTACTTTGCCCCATGAGGTGCTCTCAGATGACCCCTGCACTTGTAAGCATGGGGGGGCTTTGTTAAATGCACCTCTGCCCTTATCTCCCCTTCAGTGGCTCAGTGTCCTGCTGCAGGTGGCCAGTAGTTCCAGTGGCTCTGAGCAGCACCACCTGAATGCCCTTCCTCCCATTGGGGCCCTCCTCAGACCCCAGTGCTGCTCTGCTGTAACTGCAAATGGTCAGGCTTTCAATTGTCTTCCTTTAATTCTGATTAAAATCAGTTTTGTGTGAAGGAAGAGGTTAAATCTCCATCTAGACTTTTCTTTAAACCTTATCTTGGCTTAGGCTCACCTCTCAGTGAGACCACCCTGTCCACAGCTATCACCTAGTTGTTGACCTTTTGTTAATCTGTAGACACATGGGGACGCTAGTCTGCTCATGGGCTGTGGGCTGGTGACATGGCAACTTTCTTTACTTGGTCTTACTGTGTCTTAGGCAGCTCAGAGGTTGGGTGTTTGTGTGCTGTTGGTTAGTGGAGCAGAACTCAGCCCCAGCTGGACTTGGAGGGTGGCTGAATCATTGTCGTCATTACTAGGAGTACAGCTGAATGCAGCTGCTTTAGCAACAGGGAAAACCAGCCTTACTTGATTCCTGATTGAACAGGCATAAGACACCAGTCATCTGCTGCTTTTCTTTGCCACAGTGATTTGGTTAGGCCTGTCCCTGGCAGGTAAGGGCCTTTTTGCCTGTGCTCAGACAGGTAACAGGACAAGACAGAAATGGCCTGATGGGGGCAGGTAGCCCATGGGGAAGTCTGGGCTGAGGAACACAAGACCTCTCACCATTCTTGAGAAGGGCTGACACATAAAAATCCTTTTCCCAGTACCAAGCCCCTCAGATCCATCAGAGGAATGACTGAGTCATCCCTTCCCACTGCTCCACTCCAAAGCCTGTCATCTCCATGGCCTATTACTCCCCCTCTGCTGTGCTACTGTGAACTTTAGTTTATTTTTCTGAGGCTTCCTACAGATTAGGAAATGCACACAGGGAGCCATCCCCAGAGCTCGGGGCAGAGGTGTCAGAGTGCTTTCAGTCACCCTCTTGCCACTCACCAGTCAGGTGTCTTTCTGCAGGCTAGCCTCCCTGGGCTTGTTTCCTTCTCAACACCCAGCAGCTGTAGTTAAGTGTCCTTACCAAACCCCGAGGACCTGCCACCATGTCCAAGCCTGGAGTCATGGAAGCCACCGCTACGTGATGTTACCACGTCACACAGGTTGCTTGGGGCTCCTGTTGTCCCATAGAAAGACTGGCCATTACTGAGGTGGAGGGGCCTCTCCAGGGCACCTGGCTCTCCCCCTTTACCCTATCATCCCTAGTCACCACCTCCACCTTTACCCATGGTGTTGCTGCTCAGTGCTGAATGTTGCTTCAACTTTCTGAATTGGTAATTCCTTCACAGTTCACAAATTGGAAGTTTAAAGTCTTGAAACCCTGACCTCCAGCAAGCCCAACTTCTCACCTCTTGAGCACCCGCATTTAGTTTATTCCTATATATCCTTCCAGAGGCCACTTACACATATACAGGCGAAGACGTGTGTATAGATGTGTGTATATATATATATATATATATACCTTTTTTTTTTTTAACTCATGTGATACTGTACAAGTATAATCAGGAGGCATTCCTATTCTGTGGGAAGAGCCATCCCAGAAGTCAGCATTGTCTGTAAAAAGTGAGCCCAGAACTGGGATGTTTCTGCCATCACTTTCCTTCTGAATGAGGCGTTTTATTGATTGCAGCATACTAGAATCCTGGTTTTCTATACAAATCTGAAAGTACAATCCCTTCCTGACCCTTCTCATGGATGCCCAGACAGTAGGTGCGCAACCAGTCTGCAGACTTTCTGACCTGCAGCAGGACACTCGAGAAGGCTCTGCAGCCAAGAGCACCAGTGCGTTCCTCTTGCCCAGGTCCAGCAGCTTCTGCAGGGGCCCTGCCCAGCCCCCGTCACTCCATGCGTTCCAAGTGAGGCTTGAAGTCCAGCAGCCAGGTCTGCCTGCAGGAGTCTGAGACATAGCAGCAGCTGAAGGCCTGAAGCATCCATCTATTGTGTGGGGCAGGTGTTGCTAAGCAGTAGTTTCCTCAGGATTAACCAGATACTCCACAAAGCCCCTGAGTACATGGATCCACTCCCTTTCCCTCCCCACTGTATGCACACACTAAACGATGCTTCCCACAGAATTTCCCCCCTAGCCCAGCATTTTTTTCCCATTCGACAACAGAAATTACCCCACCAGTAATCTTATTTAAAAATAAGAAAAAAAATTTTTATTTTATTATTGCCCCTACAGGAGGTAAAACTTAAGGCTGATTCGTCCAGGTGGCACTGGGGGAAGGGGCATGGACTCACTCTGCTTCTAGGTCCTCGCCCATGTCCTGGTGTCTGGCCACCCTGGGCTGCTCCCGGATTACAAATGAAACTAGCCCCCCAGCCTGAACCTTGAATAGGAACTCTGTGTGAACCACCACCCTTCTATCCTTATCCATTCCTGGCCCTGGGTGTCTTTCACATGAGCCATTATGAATTTGAGTAAAGGGCATGAACATGTCTAAATTCATGATGTCCAAATTCTTGTGAAATACAGTTAGTAACTGGAAAATGCTGGGTCATGGTCCTTTAGCTTAAAGGATCCCATGAGCCATGGAATGTGCTTCCATTTGAGGGGAACTGAGGAAATGAGGAAATGTTCAGTAAAGCTGTCATTTTCCCAGTTCAGCTTTAGAGCCCAGACTATTGCAAGATCGGAATAGTTTTATTCTTTTAGACCAAGCAGCAGCGCTTGGCTCACCAGTCCAGTGCTCACTTCTGCGGCTGCCACGTCAGGGAGAACATCCTCCCTGCTCCAGGGACATGTGCCTAGAACATGGGCCCTACCTGGGTCACAGGACTTGTCTTTATTTTGCTGAAGCTCCTTCCAGCTCCCTGTGCCAGTACAAGCCTGGAGGGCCTGTGTCTTGGGCCAGCTGTACACTCTCCCTCCATCTGCCCCTTCTCTTCTAGGCCCCACTAATGAGGGTGGGCAGGTGGGCCAGTTAGGAAGTCCCTCCGAGTGACAGCCAGGTCTTCCAATAGTGTTCCATCATCTCTGGGTCTCCTGACAGATCACTGCCAGGAAGGGGAGTAGTTTACAGTCTTGTAGTTTAGCCCACTGGGGTCATTCATTAACTCCCTTAAAAAGAAGGTTTATGAAATGCTGAAGCTCAGATTTCATAGACATGTTTGTACACTAAGAATTCTGCAGCAGAATATTTTTAAACATTCGCAGTTTTTTGTAAGCTATATTTTTGTATATTTAATTGCTATTTTAAATTTTTAATGCATTTTTTTGCTAATTACTCCCATTTAAAAAATAAAACATGCATGTAATTGACTGAAACAAATGTAAATAAAAATCAGATTTGGAAAATACTTCACGTTGAGCTGTACCCTTCAACTCAGAATGCCTGTGTCCACCCACATCCAGCACTGAAATCCATGCAGCAAAGAACTGGAAAAGTCAAGGTAAGTGGTTCTTAGCAACCTGAGTTGGTCATCAGCAACATGTAATTGTAATAAAAGCGGCTTCTGGCCTGTCATGGGATGTGGGGTGCCACTGGGGTGCAGGTCAGCAGTGATGAGCTAAGGCCTCACCTGCCAGCCTGGCTTTCCACACTGCAGATGCAACTGGACACAGATAAGCCATCACCCAAATGTGGACACTGGTGCTTGGCCTGGTGGAGTGGGAGGGCGGGGGGGAGGAATAAAGTAGAACCAGGCCACACCTCACCCCTCTAGCTCCATCTCAGTTCTGGAAGTACCAACTGTTCTGTTAGGAAGAGAACATAAACACCTCTTGGTCCAAAGTCATCTGGTAGCAGATGCCATTTCTCTTCACCACCCCTCACTAGGACAGCTTTTGCCCTATAGCTTTGGGGAAACTGCTCCCCTCAAGACCATCCATGATCCTGCAGCCACATCTGGGCCACCTCTTAGACCTCTGAACACAGGTGCCTGGGTAACTCTTCTCCCCTCAGCCTCCTGAGCACCAGGCCCCACCTGTGCCCTCTGACCACTCTTCAGCCTGTCTCTTAACTGTTATCCTCACTTTACCTGGATGTCCACTGAATTCCCACCTACGTGCACATCACTCTCAGGCCTGTTGTCTCCAACCCAGGTACCAACTTGGTACCTGCCTACTTGGAACCAAAAACCACAGTCCAAAACTGAGACTCACCAACAAGCCCAGGTGCCCCCTTCCAGAAGCTCCCTCCCCCACATCCTGACACAGCCTTTTAAGCATTCCTTTCTCACCTGGGCTATGACCACAGCCAGTGCCACCGAGACTGCCTCTAGTTTGGGAGCATAGGATGAGGTCCTCGAGCTGCATGTAGAGGGCAGAGTGGAAGGGACAACTGCTGAGATAAGAGAGGGCAATGGCTTAGAGCAAGCAGGGTGGTGGCAGTGGTGACTGGAGATTTTTACAAGCGTCTCACAAGTGGGAGGAGGTAGTGAAGTGGATGGGAGAGAGGATGCTGGTGGAGTCAGAAAAAATATGGACATTTCTATGTAGACATGGCCTTGGAGATTCACAACTGGAAAGAAGGCAATCATCACTTTGGAGCTAGAGCTCAGACACAAGGGCTACCATGGAAATCAGACTCCAGGAGAGTGCTGATGACTGCTCAGGGAGGTCCAGGATTGTTCCTGGGGCCAGGAATGTCTAACTATCCTCAGAGGAGAATAAGCTTGCAAAGACAGAAGGAAAAGCAAGAAGGGATTGAG
Source organism: Manis javanica (assembly GCF_040802235.1). Classification (NCBI taxonomy): domain Eukaryota; kingdom Metazoa; phylum Chordata; class Mammalia; order Pholidota; family Manidae; genus Manis; species Manis javanica. Next base: position 29,828,754 of record NC_133160.1, on the reverse strand, counting down.
AAAGATGAAGACAGGAAACGTCTATTAGATTTAGTGACAAGATTCAGTGGTGACCTAGCAAGAACCCTCCCATGGAGTGGTGGTGTGGGCTGAGCACAAAGAGCGAAGTGAGGGTCTCAAGAGCAGGAAGTGGTGGGTCCACGGAGGAAGAAGGCAAATGCTGGGGAGGGAGAGGGGTGCCCACTGGTAGCACCATGGCCTCAGGCACATTTGCTTCTGTTAAACTGTTGAGGATAACAACGGGCTGCATAACACAACATAAACACTGGCATCAGCCTCAGACCCATGGCAAGGGGCCAGGGGGGCCAGGCTGAGTCTCCATAGGAAGCTGCTGGTGTATGTTCCCTCCCTTCTCTGGAGGCTGTCAGGAGCGCTCTGCCCAGAGGACGCAGGGAGGAGAGCTTGGGGCATGAGGAGCCCCCTGTGGTACAGGGAGTGTAGGTGCTAGCACTGTCTTTGTTGGCCATGAGGGGAAGTGGGGCTACCAAGATCATATCTGTAAGTGCCAAGGGCAGAGGGACAGGACTGAAGGTGGCTCAGGCTGAGGCCCGGGAGAGCCACGAGGCAGGAGCAATGGGAGATGTATCACAGCCCAATCCCCATCCCTACAGCATCCCCCCAGCTCCACCAGGCCAGCAGCACCCACTACATATGTGCAAAGGAGCTTGGCTGAAGGGGGGGTCATACCCTTTGGAAACCCTTGGTGGGCACAGGCCCCTGCTGCCTAAGAAGGCACCAACCCTCTACCCTCAGCGACCTACACCTTTGGTCTTTCCAGGCTGGGCTCTTCACTGAGCCTGAAACCCTCACATCTGGGCACACGCAGGCTGCAGCTTGGGGTTTCCTAGTTAAAAGACTGCTTTACACTGAACCTCACTGCCTTCATCAGTGATAGCAATGGAAGCACCAAATAAGAACAAACGTTTTGTCTCCAAGGAGGATTTTTAAAATTATTCTGCACAGCAGAAAGACAAGGTTCAAAGTCAATCTCTACCAAGACTCCATCTTGAAACCTCTCCCCTCCAGCAGCCTTTTGAGCCTCGCAGGTACAGCCCCTGTGCTCCATCTCAGGCAGATGGAGTCAGCCTGCCAGGCACTTTCAGGGCAAGTTTCCACAATGGGGGAGAGGGAGTGGGGGTGGGGATTTAACTCCCCCATGGGTTAATCAGTGGACACCTTGATTCTTCACTTTCTGCTATCCTGAAATAACAAGGTTCTGCCCAGTTCCTTGAAAAGATGTCAATTCCAGTGGCCCTTTTTGTCTGGTTTGTCTTCACGACATGCTTTTCCTACTAGCTGACTCACTTCCATCCAGTCAGTAATACCCCCACTGCACAAGGAATTTCTGCCCAGGGTAAGCCCTGTCTTTCCAAACAGCCCTTCCCAGGATTACAGTGTAGAGGAACCCAGAACTATGCTTCCAAAAGTTGCTTAATTGGCAAAGTTAAAGGTAGAGGATTAACCTGCCCAATTAAGTTTTGCAGAACCTTGAAATAAACATTTTCCAACATGTTCACATAGAGGCTAAATGCACATCAGACTTAATGCACAGACGACCTCCAAAGCCATTGTTACAACATTCTGATTAGATTATAACACACAGGAGTTTGCCTTACATTCAACAAGTTCAACAGGACACAAACCCATAGTCAGCTGAGCACACAACAGCTCTCCCCTGAAGTGGCTCTAGTGAGTGAAGCTGAGTTTCAAAAATACAAAGCAGGTTTAACAAAGCTATATTTAAGAGCAGCTTTTCTATGGCAAATCCTCACTGCCATGGATGTGGTCCGCTTTATATGTATATATATATGCTTACTGGTTACTAGTTTACACTGAATTTTTAAGGATTTATTTGATGACTTAGGAAAATATACTTGTCCTTTCTCGCTTTGATTCGGGCCCTACACAATCATAAAATTGAGTCTCTTAAAAAAACAAAAGTCCACAGATCCCATCGTGGAAGGTTCCAGGAACCCCTCCCCAGGTAACAATCAGGGGATCTTCAACAGCTCAAGGAGTGCTCCAACGGCTCCAAAATACCCCTGAAAAAAAGTACACCGAAAATAAGAGCAATTCTCCTTTGACATACTTTGGTTACCATAAATTTGACTACAAGGGTTAAAGCCAACACTGCCCTTAATTTCTGACACCCGATTTCTGAGTACCCACTTTGCTGAACCCAAGGCCACCCTGGGAGCAGAAAAGCTCTGAGGAGCAACCAGGCTGAGGAGAAGGGCCCACGCACAAGACACTCCAGTCCTAACCAAAACCCACAGTGGGGCTACAGGAGCTGAGGGGCCCATGGTGGCTCGGCTCCCTCTGGTAGGAGGCAGGATCCAAGTCGGCTCTTCGGGGAATCGGGGCGGTGAGAAGCAGCAGAGGCCTGGAGCTTTTCCAGACAACCGAGGCAGGACGGAGAGATGGGACACGAAGTGCGACAAAGCAGGAGAAGCTAAGGAGGCAAGTCACAGAGGGAGAGCCTGACTGCACTGGTGGTGGGAGGGAGAGTGAGAAGGGGTGGGATGGGTTCAAGACCCGCCTGAAGGAGATAAGGTCCCTCCCACACACCCAGTGATACTGCCCAAGAACCAGGACACAGGAAAGGAACAAAAGATATGGCAAGCAACGAGGCTTCTAAACAGAGTGTGCAGGACTGAGGTGCCCCAGGCTGCCAAGCAGCCTCACCCAGGAAGTAACTGACATTGGGCTCTGGAGAAGGGCAGCAGGCAGAGCAGCACCAGCAGAGACATGCAGCAGATGAGTGGACAGCAGTGCCCTGGGATGACATTAAGAAAGGGGTGCAGACAGAAAAACATCTGAACAACAGAAGCACATGAGGGGCAGGCAGAGGCATGAAACAGAGCAGCCACAGCTGGACCCACTCCAGAAGTAGTCAAGGTCATGCACAACCAAGAACCAGGACATAACCCAAAAATGAAACACACACACACAAAAAGGGGCTCAGCATTTCAAAAATGAGACAAAACCCACAGTGGAAGATCTTTCCAGCAGGAATCAGAGAATCACCCTACAGTAACACAGAATCCATCAAGGTCTCCAAAGGAAGAGATTAGATAGTAATTTCAGAAAAAAATGATTGAAAAAGGAATGTAGGAGATCCTGAAAGACTTGCTTGTGGATTTAAAACAATGTACAAAATTCTCAGAACTAAGGTCTAATTTATATTCCAAGAAAAGCTTCTCCAAGAAGCTTGTGACCACACAATAGAAGCTAAAACCTGCGCTTTCACTCTCCTCCTTAATTTTAAAAAAAGGCAGCCACATGGATCTGTGCTAGGAAAGGCGGCCAGCAACAGCAGGACTGCTGACCAGGACACAGCACCGCTCAGGGATCCCCAGTCACAGCCTGAGGACAGACTCAAGGGTGTCCATGTACAACACTTAGCTATCTACTTCATTTTATGTGGTTTTCTGTATCTGTGCTTCACTTTATAATAAAAAAGAGATGAAGTTAACCATTATACTGAGCATCACTGAAGGCCCACAACCTACTATCAAGTAAAAGATAATGGTTATTACAAGCTGCCAAGAGCTATAATGCAAACAGTAAAGGATAACATAAAAAGGCCTGAGAAGAATCTATATAAGGCTTTCACAACAATACTTGACTAACTTCAGGGTGAGGGCAGGAGAATATTCAAGTCTCAAAAAGCCTAGAATAAAGTCCCACAGCACTGAGATCAACACTAGACTCAGAGGCCCGAATGCCAATGGAAAACACAGACAAATGGACCAGCAACTGCTAACCAGAGAGGAAAATGAAGTCAGCGGGCAGTAAGAATGACAAATGTAAAAATAAAACTCCATACATTATAACTATTGAAAAGTTAAAAAAGAAAAAAGTTAACCTAAGAAATCAATCTCCATGTCCTACATAGGAAAAGGTTCAACAAGAGGTAGAAATGCAGCAGAAGTGAAGTTATACTTATACATAACATTAAAGAGGGTTTCTTTTCTAATACAAAGCAAAAATAAAACAGGCCAAAGATCACAAAATGCAAGATGTATATGAAGGTGTAAGAAACTCAATAATTTTGTACCAATTACCAATAAAAGAATGTTAAAAGTAAAACTTAAGGGTACAAACTTGTAACATGTAGTAAGCAAGCCATAGAGATCTAAAGCACAGCATGACTAAAGGCAGTAATGTTGTACTGTATTTATGTAATAACTATGGGAATACTGCAATCATTACAATAAAAATGCATCAAACACACCATATACCTTAAACTTACATGTTACATGTCAAATTATTCAATAAACAAATTCTTATATTAAAAAGTTTTTTTAAAAATTACAAATTTTAAGTTTTTTGATATAGGGAATTTGTGCATTTTGGATTTTAACCATGAATTTAAGCAACTTTAAAAGAAAAACTTTAAAGGAAAAGCAATCTCTATAGCACTTCAAATCCTACTTTGATTTCTGTCAATTCATATAAACCCTGTTAAAGTAAATATACACATACAATTCTGTAAAATGTTCATGGTAGCACTGTCTAAAATTCACCACCACCTGAAAAGAGTGCCCCACCACCACGGTGAAGGAAGAGTGAGCCCCTGCTACAGCGCTGGCTCCCTTTTTCCCCCCCCAACTGGAAAAGAGAAAGGCACTATTCAACACAGGACACCAGGTCAAGCAATCCACTCATTCTCTTCCACTCTGTCACCTCCAGCCTGTCTCCATGTCAACTTCTTATGACTGTGCGGTTCTGGTCCTGGAATGTTTCTTACTCATCTACTTGTTTTTAGAACATACATCTTAAGTAAATGGCACCTGAACTGTATCAATACATAAAAACTGACTTCAAAAAGTGAAAAGAGCAGCAGAACCCAGAGTAAGTGCATTTACGAAGTAAGCATAATGGAAAAACATAAAGGATCATTCAGAATAGAATATGGCATCAGAAACATAGGTGAATGTTCATCAAGATTTTTTTCTCTAAAATTGCTGAGGGTCACAAGTTAACCAAAAATCTACCTTGCATTAAATCAGAATAGCTTTTGAACTTTATAAAAGTTAACTTTATCATACAATTACAAAAAGAAGAACTGCAGTCCATTTCACCTCTATGTCAAGTTCCAAAACATGTGAGGACATTCCCTTACGTATACTTCAACAAGTCAATCTGCTTACCTCATGTTCCGAAAAAAGTGCTTTCAACTGCCCCTTGGACCAATAATCCAAAGCATATGCCAAAAGCCGCATGGCGATCGTATTAATTCTCAAGAAATTTCCAACAAATACCACCTGGTTAATGTTCTGAGCATATCAAAAAAAGGCAGTTAGTTTTCATCTCAATTTCTGTTCTCTTGTAAAAGCTATTCCAAACAGAGCACCATGTATACAGTTTTAGCAGCAACTAGACTGCTGATCAAAAAAAGTATTTACATTTAATCCAGTCAGTCCAACGCTATGTAAATTTGATCCCCAGACAACTCTGGATCCCCTTCAAAGCACACCAAAAAATGTCATAGGAGAAAACACTTAGGAAATACATTTGTATTAAATGTGACAAACAATAAATACTATTTAAAGTTTTATACAGATAAGCTTTAAAAAAAGTAAGAACCAATTCAAAAGAAGTGAAACAAATACACAAATTATATAAGAAAAATAATAGGAAAAATCAACTTCCCTAGTAATGAAATAAAAAATAATTTTAAACCTATTAAAAGCTATTAGCAAAACAACCAACTGAAATCCCACCAAAATTAGTCAAGCTGTGCTAAACTGACCCATTAAAATCTGTGGCTAAAATCATCTAAACTGGTACAGCCCTGTGCAAAAAAGCACCTTGGCGGTGCCTATCACATCCATAAGCACGGTCCCATTCTTCATGTGAGACATCTCACTCCCAAGCCCCTGAGCAAGAGTAACTACCACAGAGCTATGGCTGGTGAGCAACCAAATGTCCAGCTCCACGTGAATGACTTACATCACAAAAGAAACACATGCAGCCATGAAATGTGTAATTTAAGTAAAAAATATAAATAGTGTTCACCAACTAAAAATTTAAGACACATAAGCACAGGAAAGGGAACATGCAATGAGAAAACAAGTGTTAACACATATGAATGGAAACTTTTTAATTACTTGATGCTGATACAGTGTATTTGAAAAGGACCCCATCCTTTTGTACCTTCTGAAGTTTCCTTTTTAAACCACATGCCTACATTATCCATTTAAAACAGTAACTGTAAACAGAAGCACAAACGGCACATGCGGCGACTGAGCGACTGGGCCCCCGAGGGAAGGCAACTCTTGGTTCTTTCATAGCCCTGTACAATGCTGCTTGACCTGATGCTACAAGGCAGCATTGTAAAGAAGCTGAAAGCACGAAGACGCTCTCTCCTTGGCGCCCAGCTTCTCCCAGCTCCAGGGACTTCCTCTGGGCCCCTCCCCAGGGACTCTAGAGCTCAACGCCGGGCTCAGCACTGACTACCTTCCGACCTTCCTCTGTTTTCTCCTCAAAAGACGTAATTTTACTTCTAGGTGGTAGCAGTATTTATCTTCACTAAGAAAAAAAATCAAGGAAGATCAATCTACACTTGAAGAGTTTGAACACTGCCAATAAAACAAACTACCCCACATAACATGCAGGCACTATTAAGAGGAGAAGACAGACGTGCACAAGGTGAGGCCCACTGTGGACATTCTGCTCTCCTCAGAGCAGCTGAAGAAATCCATGTCCCCTTACTTCATTAAGGGCACACATTCTTGCTATTGAGCCAATGTTGTTGGTGATGGTGATCAAAGTTGCTCTGGCGAGGTCCTCTTTACTGACAGCCTCTCGCTTCTCCTTGCTCATCATGTTTCCAAAGCTGTGATGGAAAAAAAAAATTACCTTTGCTAAACCAAAAGCAACACAGCCCAGTGGAATTTAAATGTTAATTTACTAAGATAAATGTCACTTTTAGGGCAACTCTGTTCAAATCTTCAAACTTTTTATTATAAAATAACAGAGCATCTGCTCAAAGAGAAATGTAATTTCCAAGAGATTCCTCAAGCATTCTGAATGAAAAAGTGACTTTTCCTGTGGTTCCCACTGAAACCTGGCTTTGATCCCAGATGTTCCCACATTCGGTGAGGATCTCTCATCTGCAACCAGGGACAGTTCCAAGAGGACACCTCTCCCAGCAGTTCATCCTCAACTGCTCAGCTGTTCCACTCAGCTCAGGAGTCACATTTGCTAACCTACTTTGTCAGAGCAAAGTGCAGACAGCTGAGTCCCCAGTAAACTACTTAAAAGTTTCAGGTTTCCCTGGAAGATTAAGTACTTCATAGTACTTGGCCAGCAGAATTGCTACATTAGTAACTGAGACCAGAACACAAATCTAACCAATCAGAAAAGTGATTACATATGAGCAAATACTACAAACATAGAAATGAAATCTACGGCATTTACAAGGTGCCTAAAATTAGTAAACAAGTACATATGAATGCTTTTTCTATATTAAAAACCATGCACCCCGATTCAAAAGAACAACTGTATTTCTAAACAGTTAGAAAATGAAATTAGGAAAACAATTCCACTTACAATAGCATCAAAGAAAATAAAATGCTTAGGGATATATTTAACAACTGTACACTGAAAACTATAAAACACTGGTTAAAGAAAGCAAAAATCTAAATAAATGGGAAGACATTCCATCTTTTTGGATCAGAAGACTTGATACCATTAAAATGGCAATATTCCCTAACATAATCCACAAAAAATTCAACACAATTCCTATCAAAAATCCCAGCTGCCTTTTTTGGAGCCACTGACAAAACTGATCCTCAAACTCACATGGAAATTCAAAGTACTGATTGGTGAAGTACCACAGTGACCCTTGAAAACATTATGCTAAGTGAAAGAAGCCAGCCACAAAAATCACATTATCTGATACCATTTATATGAAGTGTCCAGAATTAGCAATCTCTCGAGATTATCAGGAACTAGGAGTGGGGGAATAGGAAGTGACAGCTAATGGATGCAAGGTTTCTTTCTAAAATGAAGATAATGTTCTGAAATTGGATTATGGTGGTGGTTGCACAATTCTGTAAACATACTAGAAGCCACTAAATTTTATACTTTAAACAGGTGACCTTATGGTATGTGAATTATAGCTCAATAAAGCTGCTGAAAAGGAAAAATATAACCATTATTTAGCTTTTATTCCTACATTTCTTAGAAAACACATGCCCCCTTACCTCGATGCCACAGCCCAGCCTGGCAGTCCAAACCTCTCATAGTCCCCTCCATAAATGTCTCGTACTAGTTTATCCACTTTGGTGCTATCTCCACGAGATGCCATTTCAAGAGCTTCTTCAAAAGTGGTACAGCCAGTAAGAAGACAGCAGAGACCAAAAAAAGTTCCTCCTCCAAGACTGTGATCAAAAGCAGACAACAGAATTCTAAAATTTTTTAAAATAAGAATAGGAAGGTAGTATTTATAAACCTAAAACCATATTCAATCTTGCCCTAACCCAATCATGCCAGATGCCACTGCAAGGAAACAAGTCTATGAAAAGATAAACACAAAGGGCCTGACGTATATCTTGAAAATACATATCCATGTGAGCCAACAGAAATGAGCAAAACATGGGGCCCACCTCCCCATCCCCATCCCTGTCCTGAGTGCAGGCCAGGCATGTGCGGAGAAGAGGCCTCAGGTGCAAAACCCCCTACACCCAGGCCCATACCGGCACCTCCTCCCTTTCCAAGTGCATTAACCCAAGTCATCCTCATCCAAGCTCCCTGGCTACCACCCTCGCCATGCCCCAAGAACTCCTCCAGTAATATGGTTTCACCCAAAAATCATTCTCTAACTCACACCCATTAAAAAACTGTTTATCTCCATCCCTAGGTTCCTTGTTTTCCTTCAAGTGATCTCTAGTCCTCAAACCAAAATATATTCATTCCCACCTACTACCTAATTCCCCTTTCAGGCTACCCTCCCCAGCCACTTTTCTACTGCTCAGGACCTCAGCTTCTAGGCCTCACACCAGCCCCAGCTGTTGAGTGTGTGTGTGCACACACATGTGTAAAATCCGGGCCGCTTTCACAGCTGGGCTTTTGCCTTGCCTTCTCCTTACAGAAGCTACCTAGCAGCTATGATGACTCAGTGGCATGTGTACAACACGCTACCTGAGAGCAGCAACTATGAACTCAATGAGTCTGCTGAGATAGTTTATGATAAACTACGGTAATAAAATCTTGAGCAACAGAGATTAAAGAAAAGTTGTTGATGAAATTACAATTTTCAAAAAGAAACAATATTTGCACAATCCCAGAAAAATGTATCTTCCACACAATTTTAACAGATCCCTGAAGATGTACTTATATGCAATACCTGAAAACTCAATTGTAAGCCATTATGACATCAAGAATAAACCACCACCTTTATATCAACGACCTACCTGGTACCTGTGACCCGCTTGTAATTATCTTTGGAATATACTGCTAAAATGCTAACCCCTGAGCCAATGTTCACCAGAAGCAGAGGGTAGGGGTTTTTCAAATCAAACGGTAACTTCTGACATTTTTCAGCATCAGCAGGGTTTTCAAAGTAATAGCATTGTGACCGTCCATTGAATCCAACTGAGTCGATGTATAAAATCCCTTTTATCAAGCAATCTAGTTCATCAAGTTTGCAAAGCTGAAGATCACCTATCTGTAACGGCACAAAAATGTATTCAGACTTGTTAACAAGCCAAACAAATAAAAGTTCCATTTATAAGGCATCCCCTCTACATTAAACAAACCCTAACAGTGCTCATGGACATGTATTATTTGTACATGCTTTACGTAACAGAACTGTAGACGACGGACTGACAAGACAGATTCCTCCTGCTCCCCCAGACCCAAATACACTCTACCTACAAATCACTGCAGCAGCTGGAGAAATGTGCCAAAAACCCAAGCAAAAAACAAAATGCTCACAGGGACCATGAGCAGGAGCCCGGCTGAAGTCCCAGCCCTATCAGAAGGCAAACCAAGCAATCCACGTGACACAAACCCCTGGGTACACATGGCCAAAGCCACAAGGACACTGACATCTGTCTTCCAGAAGCCCGTGGTCAGTGCTGTGGGAGAGTATCAAAGGAGGGCATACTGTATTATTAATAACCTGAAGCCAAAGGGCTGAAAGTATCCAATTAAAAGGTAACATTTTTCATTATATAAACTAGTTATAGCCTCTGGAGGAGGATTTCAGCAGTAACAAAATTGAAAACCTTATTAGCAATTTAATTCCATTTTAATAATAATGATTATTATTCATATTATGTGACACTATACAGCAATTAAGAATAAAGAAAATCTTCATTCGATTAAGACTGAAGTGGGAAGAACTCCAAAACATGCTGTTAGTCAAAAAGCAACTTAAGAAACATTTTATGAAATATGATCCAATCTGTGTATTTTTAAAACCAAGTCTATATGCATGTGTATGTGTCACAGTCATGCAGAGAAAACTAAAAAATATACATAAACTTTTCAGTGTGACTTTGGAGAGATGGCATAAACAAACATCCACATTTTACACTCTGAATTTTTTACCCATTTGAATGTTTACAAGTATATATACTCAGTATTTCTAACAAATATGAACGTGTCTCAACCTATTTCTGTTTACAACCACGTTCAGTCCTCCCTGCAAGTTCTCCCCCTTTAATTCAAGTCTCATTTGATTACATGTACACTCAAAGTATTCCAATTCACAGCAGAGACGGAAATTAACTGGTAACTTCATCTCACCCCTTAATTAATCCCTAATTAAGAATATTAAGTTACTCCTCTGACTAACCCCAAGCCCCTGAAGTATTCAACACTGCCCTTGTCTCATCTGCTCATCCCTCCCTGCCAAGAGGAATACCAGCTTCCTGACACTTGAATCTCAAGGACCAGCAGTTCCATTTCTAAGACAAATCATTTTATACTGGTGGCCTATGGAATCCAAGTAGTCTGCCATGGTATGTCAAGCCAATATCTCCTTTTATCCTTCCAACAACTCATGTTATCCTGAAGCGTCCTGCTGTGCTATTACTCTTCATGAATCCCAGCCTGATAGTTAAGATGACTAAAACACATAATTTCACTAACTCAAGTTATTCATAATGTAGATATTGCACCAACAAGAAAACTCAACATCATAATGTGAGGAAATCTGATTCACACTAAAAAAGAAACAGGGTAAACTCAATATATTAAAAAAATATTTCACTGTGGTCTATTAAGTATTAGTCACTCCTAATGTACAAGGATTTGACAGGCATTTCATTTTCAGACAATTTTCAAGGACAGTACTACTTACTACCTATAAATGAAAAACCCCAACTGCCTAAGAACCAATTCTTAAGGTCTAAAAGCCACTTTGTACCCTTCTCCTTGGCTTACCACCCAATGCTGAACCTCTGGTTAACAGCCCAACTGGTTCTCAAATATGTTCCAAAGAGCATCTCTACAGAGGCCTGGAAATACAAGGACTTCCTCCTTTTCCTTCAAGAACCCAGAGTCCACTTTGGGGCTTCCACAAAGGAGGGGAGCTGTCCCTCCACCTACTTCCCCTTTACTAAGAGAAAAGAAACCCATGAGCACCAACAACCAAGAGAAATTCAAGCAAAGAATATAAACCTTGTTGAAAATGCATGTTAATTCTACATTATGATTGTGGTCAGTTATGAGAGAATGTCTGGAGATAGAGAACAAAAAAAAGCAGACAAGGTCACAAACCATACAATGATAGCCAGGGGAAAAATATATAGACTAACACGGGCAAAGGCAGACTCTGTAATAACATTCTTATTGGTGGCATTAATGGTCACTGAGACATTTTAAATCTATATTGCACCCTGAAGGTCCGAGTCTTGGCCAATTTACTTGTCAGTTATCCCACCCACCCTACATCCACCCTCAAAGGAACTAGCCCCAAGGCCTGCAGAGTGTTCACTGAATGCAAAATCAGGTGCCTGCTGGCACTCCCCCTAGTGTCCACAACAATTCAGACTCCTGTTGACAAGCACAGCACAGCCCGTGGACAAGGCACCTCTGCTGTCAACCATCTCCCACCAGACCTGAGGCCTGAAAACCACTGCTCTGGACCTGAGTTCCTTGTTTTTTTAATAGTAAACTTGCCAAAAACCACTTAAGAGGGACAAGAGAAATTATGTGACAGACAAGATTGAAAAAAATTTTAGGCCATGAAATGACATTAATTTTTTAAATTATTTTTCAATCTCATTGTTCAAGATTTAATGTTTTCCTCATGGGCAGATCCTTCCTTACTCTGCTTACAGTTTCACTATTTTTTCACACTAGAAGAACTAAACGCTATGCTTTTAGTGGCTCATTCTCATCAACTCATCTGAACCGCGCAAAAATCAAACTATAAAACAATCTCTAGATGGTGGCTAACTCCTACAACTAATTTATATTTAACCTTAATTTGACTCAAGAAAATTCAAGTTCATTATAGATGGAAATGACTCCACCACTTACTACTGGAATTATTTTTAACAATCAGATAACCATAAATTGTATATAAGCTAAAAAATGCATACTGTGAGAAAATCCTGCTCAAATTTGTACGCTCCACCTCCAGTGGCACAAAAGACAGTGTGGAGACTCGAGAAGTTTTTATCTCTGCCCATTTGAATAAAAGCAGGCATGTCATGAGTGGGAAAGCGTATAAAGTGCAGATTGCCTTTGCGTCCACACAGAGTCAGGTCCTTCAGCTCCAGGTGCACATCCCGAATACCCGTGGACCCATAAGCCACATTGGAAGTCAGGTACTTCCGAATGCTTTTCAGACTTTCCACTTCTTCCTCCTCTTCTTCAGTAGTGATGTCTTTGGGCTCAAAATAAACCAGCTTGACCAGGGTTCCACCAATATCCAAGCCAAACCATGGAAAAACTAAATGGGGAAGGAAAATAAAGTCAGAACAGCTTTTTAATGAAAACTAAATTTATACTTACTAGATTAGCAACTTATTTCATATTTATACCCTGAGGTTTCCAAGGACTACATAAGCAAAAAAGTTTTGGGGAGAAGAAAAATATGATGGTCTGATTTGGAAGCACGTCTTTAAAAAAAATTACAAAGATTTTAAGAAGAAAAACAAAATGTCAAGCCAACCCAACCCTCTTACACAGATAAGCCCAAACTACAATATGAGATATTAAAAACACAAAATGACTACCTATGAACCTCAACTCTGGGGAGATGGGGGGGAAACGAAGATAGAGAATTAAATTAGTATCATCCTTCCCCTTGGAAGAAATGTTGAGACTTTTCAGAGCTTTGGTTTAGTAGCAAAGTAGGGGTAGCGGAAACTACCAATTCAATGTAACATACAAGCTCCAGTGGTCAAAATCTGATGTCCTATAAATAAAAGGTTTCAATGGACTTCAATGGAACAAATATTTCAAAGTATCTGTTCCCCCAAAATCCTTTCCAAGAAATGGCTTTAAGAGATTGGATCAAGATGGACTGCACATACATACATGCCTTCCCCTCCCACCTCAAATCCTAGAAATGACTAAAGATTTAGATTTATTAATATGCAGTTGACCCTTGGACAACACAGGGGTTAGAGATGTCAACTCCCCACACAATTGAAAATCCAAGTATAACTTCCGACTCCCCAAAAACTTAACTAATAGCCTATTGTTGACTGGAAACCTTACTAATAATATAAACAAACAGTTTAACACATATTTTGTATGCTATATTATACACTATTCTTACAGTCAAGTAAACTAGAGGAAAGAAAATCTTTTTAAAAATTGTCACAAATCTCCAAAAAATTTTCCAATATTTTACTAAAAAAAAAAAACACGTAGAAGTGAAACCTCACAGTTTAAACCTGTGTTGCTTAATGGTCAACTGTATTATTTCCAAAAATAATTCTGGAAAACAAGAAGTGATACTATCAGCAGGAACTAAGTTGATAGAGGCAGTAATTGTCCAGAGTCTTCAATAGAGGAATGTTACAAAAATTACAAGCAGCTGTGGGGAGCAAAGAAGGGTTCAATCCAAGCTGTTAGATGGAGCAGCTGTAATGGGGAAACAGGAGCAGGCTCCAGCACAGTCATGGTCATCTGGCAGCAAAATGCATTGGGTGCCAAAGGACAGGCCAGCCACTTTGCTCCTCTGAGACCCATTCTCCACTTCCACACCCGAAGAGCAAGGTCTTCATTCAGCAAAGGCACTTGAGCCAAAGAATCAGGATAGCACCCAGGCAGCTGCTATTACCCAGAAGAAATGGGAAGCACCCACACCTGGCCATATACCCCTATCTCTACCTCATACTCCATCCCAAGACCAGTAAACAGACACTGCATCCACTGATAGGCAGACAGCAATCCTCAAACCAGAGGTGACCCGCAAAAGGGCAATCAGCACCACAAAAATGAGAAGCTAGACATCTGAAGGACGAGTTGCAGGAACAAATAGGAGACTTTAAAAGAATCATAAATATCACATACATGAAAAATGAGGAAGCCATCACAAAGAAAACCCAGAAATTTAGAAATGATTGCCAACTGTGGTTGTGGCTGCAAGAATCTAAACATGATAAAATTATACAGACCTAAATACACATACACAAGAGTTCATGTAAATCTGGTGAAATCTAAGTATGAACTGTGAATTGAGGCAACGTTAACTTCCTAGATGAGGGCTGGAGTTTCAAAACCAAAAAGAAAAAAGAAAGATAAAAAGTGGGAGGACAAATTACTACACACAACGTAAATCAGTCTCAAAAACAGGCCAAGTGAAAGCAGCTTTGCACAAAAGGCTACATACTATAAGGTTCCATTTATATGACCCTTAGAAAATACCAACTAATCATTTCTTCATCTGACAGAACACAGATCAATGGTGGGTCGGGGGGAGGCACAGGAAGGAGAAAACGTTCTGTAGTAACCCAATTCTTGATTGCTGGGGGTGAGGAAGGAGCTTCATGGGTATATATATCTATCAAAATGCATGGAATTACACACCTAAAATGGATGCAGTTTATTGTGAATTATACCTCAATAAAGCAAAAAAGGAAACACTAATTTCCAAAATAAAGCTCAACAGATATGTTTAACAGTGAAATAGGCACAGAAAGAAGAACAAATGGAAAACAAAACTAAGAAATTCTCCCCAAATGCTCTCAGATATGAAAGGTTTATACATATACACACCCACACACATGTGTGTGTATATATATATGTATATATATATATAAAATAGAGAACCAGGAAGTCCAACATCTGTCTTACGTGAGTTCTGGAAATTTCTTGGGGAAGATGGGACAAAGAAGATAGGAAATCATCGGGTTCACTAAGTGTTAAGCAAGAATCAATTAGTGGATACTTGAGACACATCTTGAAATTCCGGGAAATCCTCAAAACTTCCAAAGGGAAAAAACTGAACTCCTACAAAGATACACAAATCACATAAAAGTAGAATTAGACTTTTCAACAGTGACACAGATGCTAGAAGACAATGAGTTCAAAGTTATAATGAAGATTTTGAAACTTGTATCCAGCCAAATCATCTTTCAAGGGCAAGTACAAAAGCAATTTCCACACATGAAAGAGCTCAAAATTTACTACTCAAAACCTTCCCTGAAACAATTAGAAGTCCTCCAATAAAATTTTTAAAACGTCCAAGATATGAAACAGTAAGCAAAGGAAGCACTACATGCTGACTTTTAGAAAAATAAGCAATCTGGAACTAAAATACTTACCATGATTTCAACATAGGAAGTCAAAGAGGGAAGAGAAACGAGGGAAGTAAAAGCAAGTAGCAGTTCCGCCTTGCTGGGGAAAGGATGAAACAGATTCTCATTAGTTCTAAACAAAAATAAAGTAGTGATGTTTAAATAGGCTGAAAATTTGCAGATAACTCCACAAGAAGAGAAAATGAATATATGCATGACCTTCAAAAAACTAAGAAATTAAATCAGCTCAAAAACAAAGAAGAAAAAAATATGGTAAATATAAAACAAAAAAATCAGGCATGAATGCAAACATATCAGTAATCACAAATAGGTCAAATTTAACTATATGCTTATATAAAAAGATACCTCTAAGTACAAGTAGACTTAAGATAAATTAATGGTAAAAACACCCACAACAGAGTCCCATCCTAAGGTACTCAAAGTACTCATATCAAAACCTTAAACACTTCACTGAAGCTGACATATTATAGACTGCAGCTAATTCACACTTAGGAGCCATGGTGTATGGTGAATTCAGTCAAACCTTACCCTGCAAGACCAGCACCGCACTTAATAGGGACTCTTATGCTCATAGTATGAGGTACCCCTCCCAACAGTGATTTATCAAGGAAATAAGATACACAACTCTCATCTCCATGTTCACTTGCAATTATATAATCCAACTACAGAATCAGTAGGTAGGTATCACTGGCATCTTTCATTAAACTCAGTTGCAACATTTATATAGTTGAATTTGGGTAAGCAAAGTAAATGCCTGGATGGTGCTGAGACAGGGGCCATAGATGTAGTCAGAGTAGGGTGAGGGGCTCCAGAGGGGGCAGGGCAGGATATTTGCAGTCAAAGCACTCTAACTACATGCAAGGAAACCACCCCTCTGCTAAAACTATGTTAAACATTGAGCTCTAGAATCATTCTTCAGTGAAATCAGTTAATGTTCCCCAGATAAAGAAGAGTAGCACATGTTTTATTATGCTAATCATTTGTAACTATGTGTAAGACTCACTTTAGCATACTAAAAGGCCCAGGCCTATGTGCTGTCTTTTCTCCTTCAGATCTGACGAGGTAATTCTGCAAACTGAGCAACTAACTTAGCATGCACAGCCAGCTGTAGACGGCATGGTAAAAGGCAAGAAGAATTCCATCTTAAAGATAAGATTGCATTTTAACACCCAGGAAGTTCGAGAGGCAAGATTCTTTAGCAAGTAGACAATACCTTAGCCCACCTTGGGGGCTGGGCAGGCAGCCTTTTGATATGCTCCCAGACCAAGGCGCCGGTGTCCCAGAGAGAAATCAAGGCAGGAAATTCCTTACAGTTAAGTTAATTTTTAATATTCAGGGACCACTTAACAAGTCCCCACACCTAAGTTTTTTCATGTTCTCGAAAAATCCTCAACTGCCTATAAAAACCCCCTAGACAATGCACCACTACGGACTCTCTTGTCCCCTCCTGGCGTGAGCCAGGAGCTCTGTCCTTTCACTTTATCTCCAAATAAAAGCCTGTACCTTGCTCTCCTACCTTGACCGTTTGTGAAGCTCATTCTTCGGCTCTGCAAACAAGAACCCCGGCATCAGTGCCCCTGTATCAAGCAACTGAACAGAAAGCAAATCAATACTAGCAGACTAAGCAGACGTCAAACACAAAGCATTAAAAGGGAACAAAAAGAAATATGTGCATAAAATGGTGTCATTGATATGATCCTAACATATGCTTCAAAAATATTATGAGAAATCAGCATATCTACAAATTAATGGGAGAATGACACATCTCAGAAATTTGCACCCATACAAAATAAAGGTATACAGAAGATCTGAATATCACACCTAATAAGGTGGACCTATTAAACAAATACAACTTTGTATCAAAAAAATACTTTCCTTTCAAATATCTATAGATCATTCACAAAAAGAATCTCAAATTTCAAAAAACAAAAACCATACTCTTTGCACAGTACCTCAAAATTGTAAATTAATCCAATGAACACAAAGAAATAAATCTACCCATCTGATACATTCTTAAACCCACTTCTATTAACTGAGGTTGAGGAAAAAAATCAAAACAACACAAATTGTAAATGTCAATGAGAACACTATATATTAAAAACAACAGGATACACCCAAGTTGTAATCAAAGGGAAACTTGTAGCCTTGAATGCTTATTAAACATATTCAAGAGGAAGCCTGAATGGGAATGTCACATACAATCTGAAATGCAAGAAAAAGAAAACAGACCCAAAATAAGCACATTAACAATAAAAGATATAAATAAAATTAGAAAAACATCATCATGAACAAAGCTACAGTAGAGCTGATCAATAAAAAATCCAGCTTTGAAAAAGCCATTAAAACTCAAATTTCTGTTAAGTATATCCAAGAGAGAAGATACAGCTTTTCTTTAAAAATAAAAAAAGATATAAGAATACATAACCAGAGATTATACAAATAAGCCAACATATAACATTTTAACAGTAAGTTTAAAATGTACACTAAACAAAATTATCAAGAAAAACCAGTGCAACAAGTAGCTGAAGATGAGGTAGAAAACAGAAATCAAAAGCACTGAGAAATTTTAAAAACAGGTCAAAGACCTACCACCAAATTAAAAGAACTAAGCACCAGGTCCTAATGGTCTCCAGGCAAACCTTTAAGAGCTTCTAGGGCACAGAAAAATCTAGAAAAGATTCCCAAGTCACTCTAACCTTATATCAAAACGGAAAAGTATTATTACAACAATTGCAAAAACACTACACTTTTAAACACAATCCAGTTGTGCAGCAAAAGTAGTACACGATGGCCTACAGACATTGTTTTCAGGAATGCAACGATGGTTTTCACATTAGAAATTCTAATTAATAAGGCTTGCTTACATTAGCACATTGAAAAACAATGATTATCTCAATAATTTCAAAAAGTAAAAATCAAGAGAATCAATTAAAGCCGAAAGACCTAATAAAAATTTTTGAAGTATTTGGTTGTAAAAAAAATACAAATACTAATAGCTTTTCCTATATAATGAGCAAAATCCAACAAGAAAATGACATGAAAAAATGTCATGAACAAGGCCATAAAATATTTAGAAATAAATCCAATACTAAATATATCATCACTGTAAAAATGGCATACTGAAAGAGCAGTGGGAAGATAATTCTTGTTCCAAGAATGAAAATGAAGTATTATTAAAATGTCGATTCTACCCAAATCAATCATCTAACATCAATGCAATTCTAAAGATAACACTGGCTGACTCCCCAGTAGTCATTCCATCTCAATCCCAGTGGGGGGAGGGGGTCCTGATTTTTTTACATCCACAATAATTCCATTACCAGTGACAGACTTCCCAACCTAGCATAAATCATGAAAAGTCTGTCCCTGGCACCTAGAAGAAGTTTCTTTACCCTTAAGCAAGCAACAGTGCTGCAGATGATTAAAGCAAAGAGATTCAGTTTTGATCTTCCTACTAGCAACACCATTCTTTAAGCATCAACTTTAGAATGATGCCAAGCTTGTGGACCACAAAGAAGAGAAAGAGCAATCTACCAACAAACAGCACATCAACAGGATTGCTATCTTAAGGTTTGGACATTATCTTAAGACCAAGGGACAATTTTTTAATACTCAAAGCAAATTAAGCTTTACAGCGATTTCCTTAGATTAAAAAAATGAAACAGTATTATATGGCCATTATGTTTTAAATGATCATCTATACACGGGTGCATGAGCTTATTTCACATTTACAATGACCATACAAGGTAAGTACCAAATCATCCCACTGTACAGATTAAGAAACTGAAATGCAAAAAAACCCAACGTCATAGTCAAGAGAAGACAGAGGTAGAACTCAAACCCAAATTTCCAAAATTCTTCAACAAGTATCTATATAAACCTAAGAGTGCAGAACACATAGAGTTAGTAGAAAAATAAAATTAACAAAATCCGCATACTTTAAATAAGGAGGATCAACAATATATAAGGAAAAATAAAGAGCCTTAAGAAAAGAGGGCAGTTCATACCAAAAGCTATCCTGTTAAAAGTCTCAATGGTTTCTGGATTTTTCTCTAAACTACTGACCAAATTATTTACATACCAAAACTGAGAGGCACTGAGAAGCAAGGGAGGCCCATTAGACACATGCTGTCTAATAATGGCTGAAAGAAGTGTCTCAACCATCCAATTCTGGTATTTCTAAACATTCCACCTGTCCAAAAGGGCTTAGCTTCCTATCACTGAGAGACTACCCCATATTCTGTAATATAATACATAGTGGGATAAATCTTCTAATCCTTATTTAAAACACTGTGTTTCTGGTGGAAAAGTCATGGAAAAAGGAACTTTTACTACATCACGTTACTCAAATCTCACTGAAAGGACATCTATTAGGGAGCCCTTCCACTAATTTTCACAGATAATTTAGTCTGTTTGCACCCCTTACCATTACGTCCTGATATCAAGACCTCTAAGGTATTCATACTTAGGACACATCTAAGAAAGAATTTAAATTCTCCCTCACAGATTATTTATGCAAAACCATCTTTAGCACAATGTCTACCCAAATAAGTTTCAAAAACCAAAATACTTTTCAAGCAGAATATATGGTTCATAAAAGTGTGCTCAATGTCCCAATATTGTGACCTACATCTTTATCAGACCACATGTGTTTAAGATATCGCAAACCCAAATCCCTAGGCTAGTCTAAGCAGCAATCCTTAGCCTCCATTAAAAGGTATTCCTTACTAATAATTATTCCTCTTCCCAAAAGTTTTACCTCAAGGATTAGATACTTATAAAATACTGCATATCATAAACCCAGCAGACTCAATAATAAATTCTACATTCAATGGAAATATAAATACACAAAACTTAACAGACTACTAAAAAACTGCAAGATGCTTCCACTTTTAGAAAGCAAACTTTAAGCCATTATTTAGAAAAGTGGGTTTTCACATCTTAGTGTCACTGACATAAACAGAGAAAGAACAGTCCCATTAGACAGATACCCCAAGTAATGAACCTGGAAAATGCTGACTAGGTTATAACTTTAAGCCCAAGGAACATCATTGCTCTTTTAAATGACCAGTTGAAACAGCTATTCTTGTCACTGCCTGAAAAGGTCCTCTCCAATAGCCTACAGTCTACTGCTCCTTCCCTTTCAACATGTTTAAGCAAAATATTTTAACAGCGTATCTCTATTCTTATGATAGAGGAGAGGCATGCCAACACTGGACAATCAGACAATTAGATGGAAACACCACTGCATTACTAATTCACAATATGCTCTTGGACAAAGGAACAATTTCACTGAGCCTGTTTCCTCATCTGGAAACTGAGGATAAAAAAATACCTACCTCACAGGATAATTGTGAGACTTAAATAATATGTTTATAAAATATAAAATATCTGGCATAGTGTCTAACACTAACAATTAAGCACTGTTACCATCATTAGCATCTTTGCTTCCACCATTTTAAATCAATCTTTATTTGGCACTTCTCACAGTCCGGTGAGACATACTCTAACTAATTTAAAACTTTTGAAGAACTTCTTAGACACACACATGCCTAGCCTCATCGTTAACGGCTGTAAATCTGGGATGAGGGTAGGTTTGGCAATCACACTGCTCCAAGGAACATGTGTTTGTAGAACATGACTATAACCAGGGCCCACAAGCATTTCTAAGATAAACTGAATAGCCCCTTCTATTCATGTTTCAAATGACAACTAGTTTCCCACCTTTATAGACAAGTAGTGTAAAGACGTCAGAACAAGGTTTTCTAAACTCCTAAGAAAGGTGATACCCACCCCATACCTGACTCACCCAACAATAAATACAGAGATTTGGTCTTTACTGAATTCTCTCAAAATTAAAACCAAAGTATATTCATGGACAGTTCAGCAGTCAACAAACAGGCTGCCTCTACATTTAAGAGGTGTACCCTTGGACAGCAGAGGAAGAGCAAATGGGAGAAAGAATACGTTTATTTTTTTAGCAGGTCTCATTACCTGAGAGACAGCTCTTCATGATTTATCAGTAAGCAGTGAAGGGACCACGCCAAACACCAGACACCAAAACAGCAACAACAACAAAAAAATTTTACAACACGAGTATCTGTCATAGTTCCTTAAAAGACACTTCAAAATCACCTCATATACCATCCCAAGCAACCCTCACACCTCATACAGTCCTAAACAAGTTGTTTTGCCGACTGGCCACTGAATAAGAGCTTGTTAAAATCCACCTTCTCACTGGCCTCCCCCGATTTTGACTCAAAAGAGAGAACTGGATGCAGGCAATCTCCATTTTTAACTCCCAAGGTCGTTTTCACACTCAAAATTTGGAAGTACTTTCACATCACCTAGAAATTTTCACCTCAAGTAAAAACCTTGAACACAAAAGACTGTGATTATGCTTGGTCTTAAAAAAAAGAGCTAATAGGACATAACCAATTTAATAAAGCAGTGGTTAAAGCTGGAATTCCTTAACTTACATTTCTGTTCCACCAATCACTAGCCATTTGAAACTGGGCAAACATGCCCCAGTTTTCTTATCTGTAAAATGGAACATTGCCACCTACCTCACAGTTGTGAGAGCTAATAAGTTATTTATTAAAAGATCTCAGAAAAGTGCCTGAAAAAAGACAATTAAAATTTTTTTTTAATTTTTAGATTTTTAAAAAAAGATTTTCATTTTAATTTTTAATTTTTAAGAGTACCTGACCCATGTAAACACCCCAAAAGGCAATACACATTTAGAATCTTCGTGGCCAACAGCCACAAGCAGCTCACTGACTATATACCTGTGATTCTTATTTGCTGATGGAATCTACAATCTCTAATGATGCAGTACAAAACCACGAAGCAATGTTTTCCAACGCTTAAACATCAGGTGCTCCTCAAATAAAACACAAGCCAGGTAAGTGGCTCTAGGCTTGGTAATAGATTGAGAGCTGGTATTTCCCAAATCTATCAAGACAAAAGAATTAAAAACTCCCAAACTTTTCAAAGCAAAATAAGCCTACATTTAACATTTAATCATCCAAATCAGAGAGGGTAAATCAAGTGGGTGGATGGACTAAGGTCTAAGGCTATGCAATAAAGACCTCACATTCATCCTGCCTTTCTCTCACTCTCATAATTTGCACTTAAAGCAAGTACTTCCTGAAACAGGAATTTGGCAACAAGAAAAAAAAGTCTCAGCACATGTAAAATGCCACTGTACTGTAAAGCTCACATTACAGTCTCAAGGCAGCAGATCTTTCAACAGCAGCAATGGCTGCTATACAGAAGACTTGAACTGAAGACCTGGAAAGGGGAGAAAATGCTTAGACTAGACCACAACGCAGAAAAAGAAACCTGATAAAATGGAGAAACTGATTCTCTGGAAAGTGTTCAACTTCCTAAGGCAAGAGTCCCTCAGAAGAAAAGGCCTAATGCCCACAATCCTGAATCGTATCAGCAAATAGATGTATGGGTGAGAGGTGACCCGAATTCTCACGGGAGGAAAAACAGTTAAGTGCACAGACCACAGAACCCAGTTTTAGGTCTGTAGCAACGCCAAGGTGCAGTTAACCATTTTCCAGGTAAGCCCGAAATCTCCAGACAAAGAAGGTTTAACGTCGTCGAGAACAGCTCTTTGGAAACTCAAGGTCAAAGGACAAGGGGGAGTCAAAGGGTTTGGGGGCGGAGAGGAAGTGGAAATTGGTCCACAGAACAGAATGATGTGACTCTCGGGCAAAGAATGCTTAAGCTAAGAGGGAGGAAAGGTCCTAGGGAAAGGCCCTCCACTCGGACAACCGGAAAGCGCGGACAACTGCAGGCCAGGACCAGGTAAAGGCCGAAACCCGAAGCCCCTGCGTTTGAACACGAGGCCTCTGGCCGAGTGTCAGCCATGCACAAACCTGAGACCACCGTGCGGGGGCACTGTCCCCGCGCGAGCGCGCGGGAAAAACGGCTGCCAAGCCGGAAGGGGGCAGGGCGAGCCGCTAGGGCGCCCCGCCGGGCACTTACGCGGCCGCTTCTTCCGGAGGCTTTCGACGCGCTGGCGGGAGACCGAGGTAGAGCCGCTGTAAGAGCCGGGGTGGTCCCGCCTCACTTCCTCCGCGGAAGCTGCGGCCGCGGCCCCAGCCCCGGCCCCGACGGCGGTCTCCGACGCGCTGCTCGCCCGGCGCCGCAGCGGCTCCCGCCGCCGCCCATCCGGCCCCCCGGGCGCTGGCTCCCGAGCCGATGAGGCGGAGGTGGCGGCGGCGCTGCCGTGGCGCTCCATGGGCGCGCCGAGCCGACCCACTCCCATCCGCAGCAGCCGCCGCTGTCCCGCTAGCCAGCTTCCCAGCACCGAACCCTTCTGCCGCCTCCTCCCCGGCAGTCCAGCCAGAGCAGAGGCTCATCCTCTCCCGACCGCCTCTTCCGTTGCGCCAACGCACAGGAAACCAATCTAAGCAAGCTGGGGGCGGCCCGGAAGCCGTATGTCCAATCGGCTCCCTGACTCGAGGCGGATCGCCCGCGCCCCCGTCCAATGAGAGGCTCCCACCACAGGACAGGGCGGGGAGCAACGGGGGAGGGGGCCCGGGCTCGGCGGAGGAGGAGAAGGTGGTGCTGGCGAGGACCGAGTGATGGCGGCGCCGCCCAATGGACGCGTGGGGGTTGGGGGGCCGGCACCCCCTCCTCCCACCGCTCCCGTCCACACGGGCGAACAGGCCCGCGCCCGGGGCCGCAGAACTCTCCCAGGACGCAGCCGCGCGCCCCCGGGTCCCGCGCCGCTGCTGCGTCCAGTCCTCTCCCGGCTCTCTCCTTTCTCCAGCCCGGCAGGGCCCCCGCAGGGTCTGGCACCGAGTGGTTGGCGGACGGAAGAGCTGCTGGCCTTATCCTGTGTCTTTGGTCCGGGTTCCGCCGCTCCCGCCGAGGCCGCCAGCTTCGCGCTATGTTTTACCAACCCCCTTCCCCCAGCACTGACACTGGCGTGTCTGGGCTAAGCCCACACCATTCCGCCTGCGTTGGAAAAATGTTCCCGGTACCAGAAGGAAAGAAAGGACTGGAGTTGGTCTCCATGGCAACTGAAAGAAAGAGGTGGGTTATAAATCCCTCGCCACCCTCCTGTGGTGAAGGAGGGTGTGGGGGAGCCGGGATGTAGGGTTGGCTTTTTGAAGGAGAGTCTGGACCTGCTTTCTGTGTCGTTTATTGGGGGAGTTGGGAAAATTTGGTGGCCACCTTGGAGCCTGGGTTGTTGAAGGGTTTTGTTTTTGTTTTTATCATCTCATTCACTTCTTTTTTGGAGGTGAGAACATGATCACCTCCAGCCCTTAGATAGTGACCTCTCACGCCCACCAAAAGGCCCCTTCCAAACATCCCTGGAATTATTTCCCAGGCTTATAATGATCCAGCCCCGCTCAGTATCCCCAAGGCACTCCCTTACTCCCGTCAAGTTTAATGGGGCTGTGGGTTTATCTTGCTAATTTTTTCATAAGTGCCTCCCCAGGGAGACTAATGTCCCTTTGGGGTGATAGCCCTGCCTTTCTTCACCTTTCCTATAATGACTGCTAGTAGTGGGCCGAACAAGAAAAATGAGCTGCTCTCTAGCTTGTTGAATAAAATTAACATGCACTAGCTCCTTTACTGTAGGAATTATTCTGGAAATTCTATCTCCTAACTCGGGAAATTCCAACCCCTGTAGGAGGCCACCCCAGATGGATCCTGCGAGAAACAACAATACCTGTAGCTGCTCTAGAAATTTCAGTGCCCAGCATTGCCTATCTTTCTGCCTCTCCCACACCCACCTACCCAAAATATGGCCCTCCTTGACCTGAGGGAGCTTCCATCCAAGGCTGTGAGCTCTGATAGGTCATCCTGAAGAATCTAGAATTAGCATCTGAGGCTGCCAAGATGAACCCCAACTTCAAAACACCACCTGAAATATGTGTAGCATTTTTTTTCACAGTGTACAGAGTGCCTTTACATGTCAACCCTCCCAGCAACATTTGGATAATGAAGCAACATATCCAGAGACACATAGCTTTAAAAATGGCAGAGCCTGTATTCCTGAGTTCAGTTACGCTCTGCCTTATGAGAATCAAAAGGCATAGATTCAGTGAAATTCCAATAAATTACCAGAAGGTTTTTTTTCTCCTCTTAAATGTATGCATGTCTTCACTCTCTAGTGTGAACCTTCTGATAGTTTGTGACTATTATCAACGTTTATCCAAAATAACAGGGAAAGCATATACTAATGGCAATTAGTCAAGGTATTTATGATCCTAAACCAAAAGTGAAAGTAAATGGAATAAAAGAAAACAGGAAAGAATACATATTGTATGATTATATGGGATGCAGCATTAATAAATGATGTTAGAAGTCAGGATGATGATTACTTTTGGTGAAGGGGAAGAGAATAGTGATGAGGGCAACAGACGGGCTTCTAGAAGGCTGGTAATGTTGGTCTCTTTGGATGGTGGTTACATGGATGTGTTCACCCTGTAACATTTCATCAAGATGTTCACCTGATTTGTGCACTTTTCTCTGTTACAATTAAATAAAGCATTTCTTTAAAAAAAAATTAGAAGATTTGCCCTGGAGCAAAGTAAACCCATGATTAAACTTAGATTTTTTTCAAAAATTGAACTGAAAGTAGCAATTAAAGGATTCCTTTTGTGGTTATTAAAATAGTTTGTAGGGAGAGCATTATTAAGTTCTTTATCATTTCTCTCAGTTATTTACCCTTGGGGAGAAGCCAATTTTCTGGTACATACCAGAATAAGGAGCACAGGGGTCATAAAGCATAATGCTTCAGAGGAACTAACCAGTTCTTAATGTAATGACTTGCAAATCTAGAGTCATTTCAGTGACAAAACATCATATAGAAGATACAGTTACCATATTAGTTGACTGTTGGTTGGGAAAAAAATAACTCCAAAACTTAGTGGCTTTAAACAATAAATATTATGTATTATCTTAGTTTCTGTGGATCAAGAATTTGGAAATGACTTAGCTGGGTGGTTCTTTAACCAAGTTGTAGTCATGTGAGGACATACTGGGCTGGAGGATCCACTTCCAAAATGACTTGTTCACATGGCTAGCAATTTGGTACTGGCTGTTGACAGAAGGCCTCAGTTGCCCCAACATGGCATAGGGTTGCGTGAGTGTCCTCACAACATGACAGCTCCCTTCTCCCAGAGCTACTGACCCAATAGAAAACATGCAGAAGTCGAGATGTCTTTGAAGATCTAACCTGAGAAGTCACACCATCATTTCTGCAATTTCCTATTATTAAACAGATCAGCCCAATTCAGCATGAGTTGGCACTACACAAAGATGGGAATACTAAGAGGGAGCAAATCATTGGAGGCCATCTTGGAGCCCACAGTCTGCCCTCTAGCCCCCAGTGGATGTGAGGAGATTCACATCCTCATATCCCACTACTTTCTAAGAGTGGGAACAGACCCTCTCTGAGTTTCCATTGAGTTTTCTTGGAACTAAAGTAGAACATCACTGGGGAGTAAAAAAGTATGATCACAGGAGTACTAAGCCGCTGAGGTTTAAAGACCAAGTTCTTCTCCTTTCCCTGGGCTCTTGAGGCCAGGAAAATGAAGAATCTTGATCAGGCCCCTTTCAAGCACAAGGCCTTTCTTCCAAAGTGTAATGGTGTGGGGAATTTGGGAAAACCTTGCCTCTCTCTCTCCCAAAGGACAAAGATACAAAGAACATGAAGTTCTTAAGCCCTAG
This sequence comes from Manis javanica, assembly GCF_040802235.1. Lineage (NCBI taxonomy): Eukaryota > Metazoa > Chordata > Mammalia > Pholidota > Manidae > Manis > Manis javanica. Next base: position 29,801,311 of record NC_133160.1, on the reverse strand, counting down.
ACATTCTTTCAAGGCTTGGCCCAGACCCAGAGTCCACTACTGGAGAGAGAGAAATGTGTGTTATATGTACATGCATGTAACACAGAGTCTAGCCTGTGGCATTCTGATGGCCTCACCAGTGCTCACAAAAAATAAGAAAGTATTGCCTACTTTTCATGAGTAAGACTCACCTTGTCTCAGAAGAATAAAGAAAATTCAAGATGCAATACAAGTCCAGAATTCAGTTTCCTAAATATGGAAGATCCTGTACCTTCCCAACTATTGAAAAAGTTGAAAATTTCTCATAGTTTTCAAGCTCAAGGCCTATCTTGCATTAAGTATCACTGGTTTGGAGACTATTACTGGATAACCACTAATAGTTCTGCACTTAAGTAGTTGTGAGAAAAGCAATTTATGCTCAAATAAGAAAGGTAAATATGAGGTCAAGTGCAACTTAAGGCTTTTAATATGCTGAAGGGTATGATGAATCTCTAAGAGGAGGCTAGGGTATGTGGCTGTCTTTCAAATGTAATTGACCACGGGACCCTTTTCTTCATAGAATTTGTTCCTCAGGCACACTGAAAAATTCACCTGTGGGTATAAAAATCACTTTCATTTCTGTTATATTAAAGGCAATGAAAATGTAATTCTTTCCATTTTGAAAACTCAATGGATATTATTATTTTCACTCCCAAATAAACCTACAATAGTCCGTCCCTTATCCTCAGTTTCACTGTCCATGATTTCGCTTTCCACCTTTTCAGTTACCTGTGCTTAACCACCATCCAGAGCAGATGATCCTCCTGACGGAGTGTCAGGTCATTAATAGCCTAACACTGCGTCGCAATGCCTGCATCATTCACATCACTTCCATCTTACCATATAGGCGTTTTATAGTCTCATCACAGGAAGAAGGGTGAGTACAGTACAATAAGATAGTTTGAGACAGACCATGTAACTTTTATTATACTATATTGTTACAATAGTTTTATTTTATTGTTAATCTCTTATTGTGCCTAATTTATAAATTAAATTTTATCATAGGTATGTGTGTATAGGAAAAAAAACATGTAGGGTTGGGTACTATCTGTGGTTTCAGACTTCCACTGGGGGGGTCTTAGAACTAGTTCCCTGAGGATAAAATGGGACTACTGTATCTGTAAAAGCATCTGTTTTGACCCCAATACTGTTCAATAAAAATACAATTAAAACCACATGTGTAATTTCGAATTTCTAGTAGCCACATTTTTAAAAATAAAAGGAAATAGTATTTTAATAGTATATTGAGGAGTGTTAATAAGTAATACTTTTAATAATGTATAATTGTAAAATTGAAATAATTGTATATTAAAATTTTTTAATAGCATGTTTTATTTAACCCAATATATTTAAAATATCATTTCAACATGTGGCACTAGTCACATTAAAAGTAGTCAGTAGCCACAAGTGTCTAGTGGTTATCACACTAGACAAAGAAGCTGTAATCAGTAAATTATTTCAGTTGCCCCCTAAATGTTCTGTCTCTACAGTTCTCTGCTCTCCACTCCCACCTCTCCCAGGTTAGTGTTCTTTTTATCATCTCCCCCCTATTTAAAAGGTTTTGGTGGCTTCTTTGACTACAGAACAAAGTCCAGACAACTTAACATCCTAGTTACCTCATGAATGCGACAGCAGGTAGCATCTTTCCACCTTTCCTCATTACTACCCATATGTTTACATAACCTGTTCTAACAAAATAAATCACATTGTTTTCCAGATAGTCTTTACTCTTACCTAATTGTAAGCCTTGGCTCATCCTTCCCACCATGTTTCTGCTTGTCAAAATCCAGCCCACTTTCCATGGTTTAGCCCACAGGATACCTTCTTAAAGTCTTCATTGATTACCACTGTTAGCTATGAACCTTCTGATCCTTTATGATGTCACTCTTAATGACATTTATCATATACTTCCTTGTTGTAAATTGCTTGGTGCGCACACACACACACTGTTAACAAATGATTACAGTGGCAATAGCAACACTGGGATCCTTTAAAATACCTCTTTGCAATAGACAATGTTCAATATCTGCCCAGCTAACAACTATTAACTCTTCTCTAAGAAATCCCTCTCCCTATCTGTATATTAGGGTCCAACAGCCAAGTTTGTGCAATGCCATATCCCCCAAGCAGGCAAAGGAACAGAGACCCAAGAATCGGCAGATGCATGGAGCAAAACAGAAGAATGTTAGTGTTTTTCCAGCTCTCTTGATCCTTTCCTGGGCTAAATACATTGCTGTCTTTGGGCTCCTTCCTGTAACATTAAAACAAATGTCTTGAATGGTTACCAAAAGGGAGGGGTGGGGGAGGGCAGGTAGGGAGGGAGGGGGAAGGGGATTGTGAGGTATCATGATTGGTGCACATGGTGTGTGTGGGGTCATGGGGAAAACAGTGTAGCTCAGAGAGGACAAATAGGGACTCTGTGGCATCTTATTGCACTGATGGACAGTGATTACAATGGGATGTGAGAGGGTCTCGATGGTAGGGGTGAATGTAGTGACCACATTGTTTTTCTTGCAAAGCCTTCATAGATTTGTATATCATTGATGCCTTAAAAAAGAAAAAGACTAAGGCTTTGCAAAACCATTAATGAAGCCTCAATAAGATGCCTAAGACCACCGTGTTAGACTGAACTCAAAAAGAACAGTGACACAGCCTTTGGGAAAAGAAACAAGGCTAAAATGTGGACTGAGGACTCACATCCAGCCTGGCTAGAGAAAGCCCTGGTGGACCGGAGGCACCATCAGAACTGGTGAAGCTGAATGTACCTGTCACAACAAGACATCAAAAATGCATCTAATCCAGAATTGTTGCCAGTGCAAAGCCACTTAAAAATTTGCTACCGGCCAGGATGGGCCCTTCATTGCCACCACCGTGCATGACCAGTTTATTTAGGAAAATAACAAAGTTGAAAAGCTACACTGAAGAGTAACATTTTGGTAACATTCACTTGTTTATTTAAAATAATGTTTTAGTAATAACCTTAAAATACTTTCTCCTTTGCTCTGAGAATTTAACTTCTAGTAAAATAATCTAAAAGATATTGCTTCATTCATTGGGGCATTGTTTATTGTGGTAATCACAATAAACATGGGACAATGAAAGTGCATAATAGCAATGCTTCAGTGAAGTAAACACATTGAGTGAGTTAAATGTTATGAATCCACAAAAAATGTTACACGGAGGTTTCAAATAGTACAGACTGCCTAGTTTTAATGAATAGGTGAAACAAGTAGGATATACACTATTCAGTATAATTTCAATTATATTGTAAAACATGAACATGCCAAAAAAGTGCAACAATGTATAATATTTTAATAGTAGATAAGATACTAAGAGGCATTTTTCTTTCATTTAAAATTTCCTTCTGTACCTTTCAAGTTTTCTAATGTATTCTGTGAAAAATCTCAATTATTAGAAAAATGTAAGTCTTTCAAGTTCAAATTTTTTAAAAAAATGTCTTAAGTCTTCCCATCTGCTTTATTTCTTAATATAGCTTACAATGTCTTCTCTTACTTGGAACCAGGGTCTTAAAACAATAACAGTGGGGACCAAGCCCTCATTATCAAGACTACTTTATCCTGTCCTCTCCCATGATCCAGTATCCTGAATTACAGCTTTTCTACCAAAAGTGCTCAGGGGACATTTCTTAAGGATTCTCAAATTGCAAGCTGCAAAAACAGGCATAAATGCACAAAGGAAGAATTGTCTACCTCATTTTGGCATATGGGAGCTACTGCAGAACTTTCTCTGCTCCCCTCCCAGAATCCCTGTCACCGGTCATATTCACTGAAAGAGAACACCAGTCTACATCAATGAAAGTGTGAAATTTAGCATTTTAGTGAAGTACTGTTTGCATTACTCTTGAGTACCCTCATATATTGACTTAAATCAATGGCTTATTAAGTGCTATCCAGAGGTCATTATGGGTCCTGTACCAATGAATATATGAGAATGGTTCATCACTAGTCACTAATGTTTGCAAGTTAGTGGGATACTACTTGCATTCTTCAAAGGTATTTCATTAATTTAAGTAGGCCAAACATCTCCCAATCTTGACCCAATTAATTATCATCAGAAGTAGTTATTATCAGCAAAAGCCTTTGTATCTGCAATTCCTCCTCCCTGTGGAACACTCCCACCACAGCCCACTCATCTTCACCCTTCATTCCTTTGGCCAATTTCATGCATAAGTCCCAGCGTCAATGTCTCTCCCTCTGAAAATGCCCTCAACACCACCCTCTCTAAGTAGGCCTTGCTTCCCCTCCCTGCTCATTCCCAGTTTTATTTATTTATTTCCTCTCCAACTGCATCTTGATCAACTTTTACTGAGACATAATTTACTATACATAAAATGCATCCATTTTAAGTGCACAGTTTGATGCATTTTGGTAAAGGTAGCCAACATCACCAAAATTAAAAACTTTTCCCTCCCCCAAAGTTCCCTTGTGCCCCTTCCAAAACCTTCCCTACCCTGGTCCCAAGCAACCACTAAACTGATGTCTACTCTGTAGGTTGTATTTATCTCTTCCAGGGTTTCATACAAATGGAATCATTCAGTATATGCTCTTTTTTTGAGTCTGGCTTCTTTTTCTCACCATGATGTTTTTAAGATTCATCCATGTTGTTGCTATATCAGTATTGTCCTTTTTATAGCTGTGAAGTACTCCACTATGTGGTACTGCCTTGAGGTGTTTTCAGTTGTTGGCTATTGTTAGTAAAAGTGCTATGAAATTTGTTTACAAATATTTCTATGGACATATGATTTCACCCTTCATATGAATAGGTCCTGTGGTAAGTGTTTATAAGAAATTTTCCATTTATTCATTATAGTTCCCTTCAAGGAACTTAAAACCCTTTTCATTGTTTAGTTGTTTATTTTCTCATTTCACACCCATCTCTCCACTAGACTGCAATTCCATGAGGCTGGGACCCTTTGTCACTGATTTGTTACTGTGCCCAGAGGGCCTAGGACAGTGCTCTTAAAGAATATTTTTCATCGAGTTTTTGAATAGAGGAAAAATCAAATATGATCCCTGTCTGAAATATCTTGAATTTGAAAACAAAGGGTTCCAAATGAATGAGACCTTAACTATAAACTCCAAAGGAAACGTGTAAAAAAAAAAAATCTTCCAAAACACCCATCAGTACTGAAGGGTAAGGTAGGCATAGTGACCTAACTCAGCTGGAGACTGCAAAGGTTGGAGCTCAGCTAGGGTTCTGGGACACTAACAAATTAACCTGACAACCAAAGAGCCACTGAGCTCCTGCCATGTGCACAGCTATCTGGAGTTGGCACTAAGTGTGGCTAGAGAAGACAGATGCTTATGTGGTACAAGGTAAGGACACTTCCCTGCAATAGGAGAGGGAATGTATTATCTGATTGGTAAATTTGAAAGAAGGAGCTGGGCATTCTTGGCTAGGCCCCAACTCTCTCCCCTGTGGGTGTCAGGGTGTAGGTGAAATGGAAATTACCATGGCCAGGATCCTCACCTGACCCAAATTTACTTGCAAATACTGCACACATGTAATGCTCACAGGTGCATGCTTGCACACATGTTGGCAATTTTTGCTATTATTGACTGTGTTGCTACATAAAGACTCCCACCCAGAGAAGAAGGGGAGGCAACGGGCAGAGATGGACTTGCTGCATGTAGACTTGGTGGATGTGGATGGGATTTTAGCATTTGATCTTCCACCATGAATAAAGCTTGTTATAAGACCTTTTACCCCCAGCATTACATTGTCGTTATTCAGTCTTACTGGATCCAGAGTGAACTTGCCCGGAGCTTAAACCCTCCTGTGGAGAAAGTGAAGCCTATGGCCAGGATTCTCACCTGACCCTTGTCGGCTTGCTCACTGCACATGTGTGGGCAATACATTGTTATTGAGTCTATATAAAGAACTCCACCCAATGCTCTGTGCTGCACAAATGTAGGAGAGCAGAGGCTGGAGTGGTGGCAGCGTCAAGGGCAGAGACCGGCATGCAGCATGCAGACATGCTCCAAAGTGGATGAGATTCTAGCACTTGACCTGCCACCATGAGAATAAAGTTGGATATAAACCCTTTCACCCCAAGAACATTCCATTGTCATTTGATCTCACCAAATCAAGAGTGAACTTGCCCCAGGCTGAAATCTGCTGGCAAGACAACTGGCAACATCAGCAGGAATCACTGTACACCGAAGAATGGAACAGGCTGCCCTCATGAGAGGAGTGCTTCAGTGGGCTGTCCCTATGGTTGGGGAGACTAAGTGTCTCCCAGTGGACATGTGGTCTCAGGTGGCTTGCCTCCTAGAGGACTGGGCTGCCCCTCCCCCATCCCCACAGCCAACCAGGACTGGGGAGAAGTGGAGGTGATGTCTGAGGCAGTAGAGGTGGCCCTCAGCAAAATAGGGAATTCCTTAAAACAGAGTGCCCATGAGGCAGCAGAAACCATGGGTTGACTTTTTCTCATAAGGGAGAAAGACATCCTCCTGCAAGAAGCATAAGAAGAGGCAGCATGAGAACATGAGCTACCTGGTGCCATAAAGGAGGTGAAAAATTTGTTGATGACTAAAATGGCATCACTACAAGGTGCTGTAGAAGTGGTAAAGGATATCAGGGTGGCAGGAGAGGCAGCAGCCCAAGAATGCAGGCTGCTTGGTTTTGTGGGGCAGGTGAAAGATGTAGTGGTGCCATCAGCCCAGAAATGGAGGAGGAGCCCAGGTTTGACAAGCAGGTAGGGGTGCAGGCTCTGCTGGTGCTGGAGGCATCCTCCCCTCCTCTGTTGAAAGCCCTCCTGGTTGTAGTTAAGAAAATAAAGACGTGGCAGCCACAGATTCCTCCAGGAGAGGGCCAGCCCCCTCCCCAGGTCATGGAGACTAAGCTCCGCTCCTATACTCAGGCTGAGCTGGTAGATTTGGGCTCCCAGTTTCGACAGAAGCCCTCAAGAGTCAACATCAGCTTGACTCTTGTGTTTTTGGGGATGTAGGTGTTGACGGAATTATTCTATCCAGGTTAGAAATAGGAAAACTGGCTTCCCTGCCGAATTACCCTGCCTGAGGCAGTGACTGCAAAATGCACATCAGACAGACCCCAGAAAATCACTCCCTCCTCAAATGGCCACACTTCATGATGTATGGCCCAATCAGGGTGAATTACCATCTTCCCCCACTAGATGGCAGATGTATACTGAGCTCCAACGGGTGATACTGAATTAGGCGTGAAAAATACCATTTATAGTCCTCAGAATTATGGCCCAGATGAGGAGCCTTTTACTGCGGGAATGAGAAATGTGGTGCTTCAAACAGCTCCCCCATCTCTGGGCTCCTAGTGGCCATCCTTGCCCCTCACTTAGGACAGCCCATCAGTGAAGTTATAGGTACAGTAGCAGACTTTGGAGAGGCTGAAGCAGTGAGAGCATGGAGGGAAATAAGGTCTGCTACTCAAAGGAATTTAAAGGGCCCTGTGAAGGTCACAAGAACCCAGATGCTGGCTGATTTAATAGGGACAGGAACAGACAGAAATTAGATGGGAAGTCAAAATCTTACTGGAGCTATGGCAGCAGTTGAAGTTGGAATAACGGTTTCGGCCGTTGGCTAAAACAAGGACCAAGAAATGGAAGCCAGAAACAAAATAAAAAAAACAGCCTGTGTGTCTGCAAGACTTTCTGCTGGAGAGGTTGGAGAAGCCCTCCAGGGACTGGAGTAGGTGGGTACTGTAAGGCCCACGCATGGTCCTTTTGGTTCCCTGGTATGGCCAGTGGAAGAGCCAGATGGCTCCTAGCATGTGACCATGAATTGCAGAAAAAAGGAGAGTCATACCCTGTTTGCATGCTGCCATCTCCCCATTACAGCCCCGATGGACAAGATTTGCCTATGTTGGTATCACTGAAGCGTATGTCTTATCACCCTTATGGTTAGTCTCCCCTAATGTCTCTGTGTATTTGGCACACACACTAGTAAAAACTGCTGCTTGCTAGGTGTGCATGGAAAGTGCAAGTCATGAACTCACATGAGTAAAACTGGTTTGAGTACAGCTGGGATGACCACTTTGTGGCAATGAATCTCCTCAGGCTTGATGGTTAGTATGACTTTTGTTATGTGTCATAATTTTTGTTATTTGTATATTGTTGTAACCTCTGTTGTTACTGTGGAATTTGGCTACAATGTTCCAGCTTTCTTGCACAGGGACCATCATGAAAGATTGAGGGCATATAGATAGTGAGGCGAGAATCCTGAAGGGGTGGAGTGTAGAGGAAATGAAAGTTTCTATGGCCAGGATTCTCACCTGACCCTGGTCGACTTGCTTACTGCACACCTGTGGGCACTACATTGTTACTGACTCTCTTGTCAATGGGTTTCAGCCCCAGGTAAGTTCAGTATGGATTCAATGAGACCAAAGATGACAGTGGAACATTCTTGGGGTGAAAGGGTTATACCCAACTTTATTCCCAGGGTGGGAGGTAAATCACTAGAATTCTGTCTACTCAGAACGAGTCTGCATGCAGCAAGCTGGTCTCTGACTCTGGGTCTCTACCCCGACAGCCGTCTCAGTCTCTGTCCTTGGCGCTGCCACCACTGCAGCCTCTGCTCTGCTCTCCTGCAGTCTTGCAGCCCTGCAGCTGTGCAGCAGCCATGTCACGTCACCCAAGCACTGGGTGGAGCTCTTAATATAGAGTCAATAAAAGCATATTGCCCACACATGTGTAGTGAAGTAGCTGACCAGGGCCAGGTGAGAATCTTGGCCATAGGAACCTTCACTTTCTCCACACACGTTTTCATATATTAACCTGTGTAATTAAACATGATTTAAAGAGACTAGATTATAAGGAAGGTGAAAATTCGAGGGGAGATTGACCCCCCACCCCCACCCCGGCCTGGGTGGATAGGAAGGAGTCCGCTGAGACACTCCAGAAAGTTACAGCTTGCCACACACCCTGAGGGCTGAGGAGCATGTCTCTGAGTAGAAAACTCCTGAGAGCAAAGGCAGGAGAAGGGGGAGAGATCTCGTGGACTGAAAGTAGTTTACATTCACTGCAGTTACCACTACAAACAGACACCTGGCATAAATAGACCCTCCTAACTAGTGGGATGAAGGAAGAAAATGTTCAAGGATCTTAAGTTTCTAGAAGTAATGATAGCAGAATTACTGCAAATGAGTGTCCGTGTACTCCCAATTCTAAGGACGTCAGGACAGCAAGTAGGAAGAAAATTACTTCACCGATTACCAGTTTTTTCCCAATTCCTTTGGTTACACCTCCTGCAACAAGCAGATTTCCAGCTGCAAGTGATAACACAAGGACTTTTCTTTCTTATGTTAAATACAAGCAAATTGATTAAATAGAAACAGTGATTGCTAGGAAATCAGCAGTTCCCATGAGTGCAATGGCACCTGGGGAAGGGGAGGGGGAGCAGGGCTGGGAGGAAGCCGCTGCTGGAGTGGCTGCCAAGGGCGCTCAAGTTCTGATGAGACTGAGCTCTGGAGGAGAAAGGATTTGCCATCTGATCCAGCCTCACGGGTCCAGGAGGTTAAGAGACACCAGGACGCTGTGGACCCAGAACTAAAACCCAATGCTTCCTCCCTTTGTGCACTGCTCCCATCCACTCCTGTTTTCTGTCCCCAGTTCATCCCTTCCCACTGCTGCCCCTCAACTCCCTTCTGTCTGAGTACCCTTTCTGGTATGTGTATTTTACTTCCATAAAAAGTTGTGTTTGGGGGTCTATTTTTGGTGGTGGTATTTTTTAGAGGAACAGCATTGAGTAAGTAGGAAGAACATACTCAGTATAGGTTTTTTAAATGCAGGCAAGGAGATGGGAGTTTACTCTGCAGGGCTTGAAGTAAATCATGGGAATTTAGGAAGCCTAATAAATTATAAGGTTCTAATCAAAGAAGGCTTCCCATAGCACGAGGCTGTAAGCCAAGCCTTAAAGAAGAAAAGAACCTTGGTGGGTGTAGAAGCTAAGCAATGACTTGGAGCTGAGCCCTCCAGCCATTGGCCTCAGCCATTTGCAGAGGCAAATACACCTGACCTGAGGGAAGGATGGGGAGCTGGAGAAAGTGTGTATGAGCCCAGTCGCTTCCATTCCAGCAGTGGAGACCCCTCTCAGAGCCCATACTCTTCACTCTGAGAGACTGAACATACAAGGGACTGGCCAGACGTGTATGACAGTAGAACTCTGACCTGAAACCTCGGCAGTAACCAGCCTGGAAAGCCAAGCCATGGACTCCACAGTGGGCCCAGATGAGCAGGGGTTGCTCAATGTCTGCCAGCTTCTTTCCAATCCCAACCTTACCTCCTCTCCCATCCCTGCTGCCTTTGACTCCCTGCCTGCCAAATGCAAGTGGTGGTGGCTGACTCTTGCAAGCTCTGAACAAATAGCCTCTGTTTGTTCTCATTTGGGTCATCTTTCCATATTGCCAACAGGGAGTCTGGTCATCAACTGCAAGTGGTCATGAAAGATACTCTCCTATCAGGAGGTACTCCTAGAATGCCCTTCCCAGCTCTTTCCCTCCCAAAGGTAACCATTCTTTCAATGCCATGGGCCATGTTTGTTTATTTCTGTAATTTTTGTATGAATAGAATCATACAGTGAGCACTTTTTGTGGGTACTGACTTTTGCTCAACATCATGTCTATACTGCCAATGATGTGTGTGGCAATATTTTTATTCATACTCATTGTGGTACACTAGTATTCTATGTGATTTTACCACATAGATAATGGATGTATAAGGACATATCCATTCTACCATGGGTGGACATTTGGGTTGATTCCAGCTTGGGATTATTATGACCAGTACATTTAGAAATATTCTGCCACATATGTGGTGGACAAACTCGTTTCTTTTGTGCTTGTATGAGCGGTATTTCTACATATATGTAGGGTATGTTCTGCTTTAGAAGATACTGCCAGTTTTCCAAGTTTTACCAACTTACATTCACCCAAAAGTTTATGAAAATTCCAGTTGCTATATTTTTGTCAACACTTGATCTTGTCACTTTCATTTTAGCCTTTCTGGTGAATGTCTTTGTAAATTTATACTTAATATTTTTCTTATTCCCTGTAGACTCTAAGTGTTACTTTTTTATTTAGTTATTTATAATTCAGTTATTATAGTGATTAGTTAATTATGAATGTTATATAACTACTTGTCTGTCCCCTCCCACCTGTGCTTCAGAAACAGTCCTTAAACCACACACTATTGTATGGGACACCAATGGTAGTAGAAGGGGGCTTTTAGGGTGAGGTGCTTATCTCCAAGGCCTTTACCAGTACTCTGCACACAGTAGGTCCAAAATAAATATTATATAAGTACATGAAAAGATAATATGAAAGCATGAGGATATGCAGGTGCCTTGCTCGTTTTAGGCTTTAGGCTTGGCACAGGGGAATCCTGTAATAAACAATGTCTGCTATACCAAACCGGCCTCTGGAGGCCTGAAATTTTAGGCTTGGGCCCTGATACAGCCTCAGGCCATTAAACATGGCACACACATGATGATTGTCATATTGTTGTAACACCCTGAGACTATATTAATTATATATTGCACATTAAACTACAATAGCAGGTGGCAGATCTGGGCACACTGGGAAGGGATATGTTGCTGTGAAATCTCACTTTAAATGAGATCATGAGCTACAGACACCCGATCAGCTGTGGGTCATGGGCATAGAGCATATCCAGCTCAGGCTCAGGAGTCAGTTTTCCTTTGCATTGTCCCCGCTGGTCCTTCCTCCCTTCCAGTCTTGCAGACTAGCTGTAAACTGGGATATAATGGTACTGCTTCTGTGGAATTGTTTGAGGAGTAAATGAGTTATATTATGTAAAGCGCTTTGCCCAGCACCTGGCCCACAGCAAGGTACGGGATAAGCAGTAGTCCTTTTTATTATTGCTGCTATTGTTAAGAGCAGCTAGAGGTGAGGAATGTTAGGTGGCCATGCCTGACACCAAGTGTGAACATGGCCCTGGGCTACAGGGAAAGGAGCAGAAAAGTGAGCACAGGTGGCACATGTTACCTTCCTCCATGGGGAGTTATCACTTCCAGCACAGATTAGGCCAGGAACATTGGACACTGCTTTCCCTGGGGGAGTGGAGGGCAGTTTTTGACCACCAGCTTGTGCATCAGGACCCTCAAGGCCTGAATGACTCCACTCCTAGGAGAGATTCCTTTAAGAGCAGGAGACATGCCGTGGAGTTTGAATCTGTCCTAGAGGGGAAATTTCTACCTTCTGGAAAGGTTCTGTCAGAGCCTAGACAAGGCCCCTAGTGCAATAAGGAAAACTGCCTCTGGTCACACCCATATTGTCACCTTGCTTGAACTGATGCAATAGCCAGACGCTCTCAAGGTGCTTATCAATGGTTCCCTCCTCCCTCTGGCTCCCTTCTCCTAAGACAAGAACCCAGTGCTGCTCACACTTGGAGGTAGTTCAAGTGAGATGTCAAGAGGGGAATGTCTAATGCTGCCCTGGGAGAAAACAGACAGCCTTTGCCACAAAATCCTCCTAACCGAAGCCTGCCCCTCGGCTTTCTGAACCCCTCATTCTCTGACTTACCAAAGGAACCTGTGCAGAAATAGAATTGGGCAAGGCTGAACAAGACTGGCCATGAGTCCATAATTATGGAGGCTAAGTGATGGGCACAGGGGTGGAGGTGGGGGTGGGGGTGTCTATTTTTTCTTATATTCTACTCTTGTGAAAGTTTTCCACAATAAACTTTCTGAAAAGAAGCTACCATGATCCAAGGCCTGACAGGGTAAAGGGTATCTTCTTGATCTCTGACTAGAGATTTCCCTAAATCTGAGTGCACCCAGCAAGGGAAGTGGGGTGGGGCAGCGGGCTGGCACTGTCTGGCTTCAGTAAATCAAGAAAAGTCTGTAAGTGTTTTCCAGGGAGAGAGAAGCAGTAGTGTTTCTCGGGCTTTGAGAGAAATGTTTCAGCAGGAGAGAAGGTGAAAGGGATTGATAAGCCAATACCTTGACTACTGGTGAGTCTGAGTTCTCTTGCCCCACTCCAGTCTTTAATCCAAGGTGAAGTGTACTTTCCCAAGTCTCCACATATAGATGGCTGGGCCCTCCACTGTGAGTAGGGGTCTTGGGCTCTGGCCTCCACATGATCCAGGTAATCTTCCTGGTCTCCCTTCTGCATGCATCCCCCTGCAGCTGAAAGCCACACTCCACATCCAGGACTCCTGAGATCTGAAATCTTATCAACTACCCCAAGGCCTCTCCTGGCCATAGGCCTTAATACACTGGCCAGCTCCCAACACTACTTGAAGGGGCCTTTTAGAAGCCTTCAGGTTGAACACAAAGACATAAAAGGTATCCAGATTGGCAAGGAAGAAGTTAAACTGTCCCTGTTTGCAGATAACATGATATTGTACATAAAAAACCCTAAATAATCCACTCTAAAACTACTAGATCTAATATCTGAATTCAGCAAAGTTGCAGGATACAAAATTAATATGCAGAAATCTGTGGCATTCCTAGACACTAACAATGAACTAGCAGAGAGAGAAATCAGAAAAACAATTCCATTAACAGTTGCATCAAAAAGAATAAAATACCTATGAATAAACCTAACCAAGGAAGTGAAAGACCTATACTCTGAAAACTACAAGACTCTCATGAGAAAAATTAAAGATACCAATAAATGGAAACACATCCCTTGCTCATGGATAGGAAGAATTAATATTGTCAAAATGGCCATCCAGCCTAAAGCAATCTACAGATTCAATGCAATTCTTATCAAAATACCAACAGCATTCTTCAACGAACTAGAGAAAATCATTCTAAAATTCATATGGAACCAGAAAAGACCCCAAATAGCCAAAGCATTCCTGAGAAAGAAGAATAAAGCTGGGGGGATTATGCTCCCCAACTTCAAGCTCTACTACAAAGCCACAGTAATCAAGACAATTTGGTACTGGCACAAGAACAAACCCATAGACCAATGGAACAGACTAGAGAGCCCTGATATAAACCCAACCATATATGGTCAATTAATATATGATAAAGGAGCCATGGACATACAGTGGGGAAATGACAGCCTCTTCAACAGCTGGTGTTGGCAAAACTGGACAGCTACATGCAAGAGAATGAAACTATATTGTCTATCCCTATACACAAAAGTAAACTCGAAATGGATCAAAGACCTGAATGTAAGTCATGAAAACACACCTCTTAGAAGACAACATAGGCAAAAATCTCCTGAATATAACCATGAGCAACTTCTTCCTGAACGCATCTCCTTGAGCAAGGGAAACACAAGCAAAAATTACCTCATGGGACTACATCAAACTAAAAAGTTTCTGTACGGCAAAGGACACCATCAACAGAACAAAAAGGCATCCTACAGTATGGGAGAATATATTTGTAAATGACATATCTGACAAGAGATTAACATCCAAAATATATAAAGAACTCACATGCCTCAACACCCAAAAAGCAAATAACCTGATCAGAATATGGGCAGAGGATATGAAGAGAAAGTTCTCCAAAGAAGAAATTCAGATGGCCAACAGACACATGAAAAGATGCTCCACATCACTTATCATCAGGGAAATGCAAATTAAAACCACAATGAGATATCACCTCACACCAGTAAGGATGGCCAGCATCCAAAAGACTAAGAACAACAAATGCTAGTGAGGATGCAGAGAAAGGGAAACCTTCCTACACTGCTGGTGGGAATGTAAGGTAGTTCAACCATTATGGAAAGCAATATGGAGGTTCCCCAAAAAACTAAAAATAGAAATACCATTTGACCTGGGAATCCCACTCCTTGGAATTTACCCAAAGAATACAACTTCTCAGACTCAAAAAGACACATGCACCCCTATGTTTATTGCAGCACTATTTTACAATAGCGAATATATGGAAGCAACCTAAGTGACCATCAGTAGATGAATGGATAAAGAAGATGTGGTACATATACACAATGGAATACTATTCAGCCACCATTTGCAACACCATGGATGGAGCTGGAAGATATTATGCTCAGTGAAATAAGCCAGGTGGAGAAAGACAAGTGCCAAATGATTTCCCTCATTTGTGGAGTATAACAATGAAGCAAAACTGAAGGAACAAAATAACAGCAGACTCATAGACTCCAAGAAGGGAGTAGTGGTTACCAAAGGGGAGGGGTATGGGAGGGCAGGTGGAGGGAGGGAGAAGGGGATGGAAGGGTATTATGTTTAGTACACATGGTGTGGGGGGGTCACGGGGAAAACAGTGTAGCACAGAGAAGGCAAATAGTGAATCTGTGGCATCTTGCTGCACTGATGGACAGTGACTGCATTGGGGTATGGGTGGGAAGGACTTGATAATATGGATAAATGTAGTAACCACATTGTTTTTTCATGTGAAACCTTCATAAGAGTGTATATCAACAATACCCTAATAAAAATTTTAAATAAAAAAAGACTTCAGGTTAGCAAGAGCCAAAACAGGCATGCTGTTCAATACAGGCCAGGTCAGGTTTGTAGCCAGCATAAGTGCCAGATAGGTCCCTGAATGCTTCCTACATACCTTACCCAAAGGTGTGTCCCCATGGCTGGTCACTGTACTTGAAATTCTACCATTTAAGTAGCATTCTTTGGGGCTATACATTGCTTTCTTGACATACTTGTTTTCAAAGCTACCCTGGTAGGGTGACACATTAAAACTAGTACCTGTGTACAAACTGTTCACTGACGAGGGTGACTGGGAGGAAGGGGGTAGCACAAAGCACTGGTTAAGAGCAAGGGTGACAGAAAGTGATACAGACAGCTTGAGTAGGGGCCACTCCTGACTTCAGGGTGCAGGTGGCTGGGTCCCAAGTGAAGGATCAAGAGAAGTTCAGATGTAAAGGTCATTAAAGGTAGAGGTCACAGAAGTCCCCCATGGTAGTGCAAAGAAAGGTTTTGGCAGCCAAAGCAGGTGCAGAACAATCTCCACCCTCCGTGGTCCCCCCAGGGCTCTAGTTCCTCTCCCTTGCAGAGCCCTGAGGCCCTGTGCCTGCCCCTTGTCTAGTGATGCGGACTGAAAAGAACCCACAAGGATACAGGCAATGGATCTGGCTGCTGGGTAGCACCCCAGCCCCCAGCCCCCATCTCACACAGCTGCCCCAGTAGACATGCCTCCCTCCCCACTGCCCAACAGTTCCCTGATGCACAAGATAAAGGGATAATCTAAAGGGGTGAGAGGAGTCCATAGGGTCTGAGTGTGCCTCTGAAGGGGCAGCCAAGTGCTCCAGCCTCTCCACATTAGAGTAGTAAATAACATGTATCCAACCTTTAGAAATGCCAAGAACCATTCTAAGATTTAGTCAGATAAACTCATTTAATCCTCACAACAACACTAGGGGACATAGATTTAAAACTGTACTATTCTTCCCCACTTTACAGCTAAGAAAACCAGTACAAAGAGGTTAATTGTGCAAAAGCACACAGCTTGTGAGAAACAGAGCAGGGTGTAGGCCTGGGCTGCCCTACACTGCAGACCCACACCCTTACCCACTGGGCACTCAGCCCTCGTGCCGTCATCTCTACCAGACCAGGCAGGGCAGAGGTGGGAGCAGCATTTAGTGGCCACCAGCTCTGGACCAGGCACTTGACAAACACTTGTGTTCTCAGAACCCAGTGAAGATGAACCATGAACATTCACTGTCCATGTGGGGAAGCAAGAGCAGAGGTCTGATCATCTGCCAAGAATACACAGCCCAGGAAGGGGTGGAGCTGAAATCCGAATCTAGGTCTGAGCTCTGCCCCTGCAGGTGCCCCCACCAAAACCAATGCCAGCCCCTGGAGGTGAGCAGACTGGAGACCAGGAGGAAGGGAGAGGAGGCTGGAGAGGAGCTCTTAAGGTGGTCCTCAGGCCTACCAAGCACTTGAGGTTTCCCAGGGGTCCAGGGGAACCTCTGGATATCTCACACTCCTTCCCTGGCAGGAAAGCGGGGGGACCCCAGGGGTGAGGGACTGGCCAGAGCTACCAGGTCTCTGAAGAGGAGCCACCCTGACGCTTCTGGGGCAAGGGCAACCACTGGGCTCTAGGGGCTGGACTGAGGTCCTGTGGGATCCCCTATTATGCACAACTGCTGCCAGCTGCCATGAACCAAGATGTTGCCACCCCCTGCACTCTCGAGCAGCACCTCTTGATCTGTGGACTTGGGCAAACCGGGATAGGGCCTGGACAGGGCGCCACCTCAAAAGGACATGGGCAACACCCACTGGCGAGAGGGTGAGGTCCGCGTAGACAGCTGAGACTGGTGTGGGAGCCCAGGAGCATGAGCGGGGATGGAATTACTGCCTCCCATGCTCAGTCCCACGGCAGCGTGGCCTCCTCTCTCACCAGCCCCCATCAGCCCCAGGCGCAGGGACAACCCGGCTCTGAGACTGCGATGCGGGTCAGGCGTGCCTCGGGGGAGGGAGGAGACGCGGCGGGGCGGCGCGGGTGCCTCACTGGAGCAGGCGTCGTCGGTACAGCACGGCCAGGAGTGTGGCCAGGAGCGCCCCCGCCGCAGCCACCCCGAGCCACTGTGCCCAGGGGACAGTGCCCACGCCCAGCTGCTCCTCCGCTGCCGGGGCCTGTGCGGCGGCGCGCTGCCCAGGGATGTCCTTCAGGGTCTGTGCTTTGGGGCTCTCGGCCACATGGATGCTAAAGGTATGCATCGACTCGTACTCGTTCTCCTCCAGGGCGTTGTCAGACCCCGGGCCCAAAGAGTCGCGACTGATGGCGAGGTCCGCGGAGCAGCCCGAGAATGGCTGGCTGGCCATGTGGGAAGCCAGCACGCCGGGCTTGCTCAGCTCAGGCTCTGAGCCCCAGGGATGTGGGCCGCCCCCAGCCGTGGTCCCGGAGGGGGACGCTGGAGTCTCCTGGGAAAGGAAGGAGGAAAACTTGGGATGGCAGAGGGACAAGCCAGATTGGATGGCCCCATTCCCAAGCCAGGGCATGAACTAGCAACCCCACCCCCAATTCCTACCCATAGTGCTGGTGAGGCCACCCTTTCTTGGGGACTCAACCTGCTGATGGGGCAGGAGGGCAGTGGGGGAGGAGGGGACAAAGGCCCTGCGGCAGCACCAGTGACCTCCTCCAGGGCAGCCCTCCGCCTCCTCACTGGCCTGCCTATGAGCTCTCCCCTACCCTCTCCACCCACTCAGAGCCTTTGGTGGTGAGTGGCTCCATCCTTTGGTGGTGAGTGGCTCCATCAACATTCTGCCTGGGCTCCAGGGCTATGGAGCAGCTAATAGGCCAGAGGCCTGGTCATGAGCCCGCAGGGCCCCACCAACTTGGTCCCTCAAGGCAGATAGCAGCAGCGGGGTCAGACGTGCAGGCATGGAAGGGGCAGCAGTCAGGGGCCTGCAGGGTCAGAGTGGCTGCCCCCTGCTGGATAGGCTGGGACTGTCTGAATACCTGTGTCATGGAGGGGCAGGCCAGCTGTCCTGGTGGTGAAAAGCAAGGCACTGAGGCAGACAGGCCACTCTGCTCGATCCCTCACTGTTTCATCAGCAGCAAAATGGCACTGCTAAGCTTTACAGGGAATCTGAGCTCTGAATTGTGACTTAATGCATGTGACCAGTGGGGGTGGCCCACCATGCCCGACCCTCCTGGCATCCACACTAAGAACTGTAATGACTATTATTACTCTAAAGGGTATGGTGTGGGGTATGGATGAGGGTAGGTCTCAGCTGTCCCTACACCCTCAAAAATAAGGCCTGGACTAGTCCAGATCAGAGACAAAATGGAGGCTGGAAAGGATGCAAGGACAGAGCTGGGGGCAGGGGCCTGGACCACTGCAAGGAGCAGGACTCACCTTCACAGGTCTGTCTGTGCTCCTCTTGGTGGGCACTGTGTTGGCAGGCACCTGGCTGGGCACCATGTTTGCAGGCATCCTGTGGTCAGTAGGCACTTTAGGTGGTGCTTTGGGTGGTGCTGTGCCAGCACGTGTTGAGTTGATGGGCAATTTGGATGGCATTGGGTTGGTGGGTACATTAGCAGGCATTGTACCAGGAGGCTTTGAGCTTGTGGGCAACTTGGAAGGCACCAAGCTGTTACCCACTTTGGAGGGTGACGTGCTGGCAGTTATAGAGTTAGTGGGCGCCCCTGCCCCACTGGAGCAGATGGCAGCCTCACCCTGCTCATGGGCACCCCCTGCAAAGACCACGCCAGTGGAAGAGGAGGACATGCCAGTGGATGGAACTAACACTGAGGGTCCAGGCAAGCGGCTTGGTCTGGGGGTGGAACGGGCCCGGGGCTGGAAGGAGACAGTCGGAGACACAGGCCCACAGGGTGATGGGAGGCTGGAGACCATGCCTGCAGGTGGAAAAACAAAGAGGACTATTACCCTAAAATCACAGTCACCCTGAGATCAGGAGGCTGAGGAAGGGTCTCTCTGCCCCAGCTCAAGCCCCTACTGCATCCAGGCCTCCCAACCTCCTCCCCAGTGGGGAATTCCACAGTTCCTTTGGTCACTGCTCCCAGGCCCCAAGATCCAGCAGGTGCAGGCACATTCTGGGTCCTGTCTATCCTCAGACCTTGACCTGTGGCCCAGATCTGCGCTCCCTCAGGGTGAAATAGCCCCTCCCTCTCATGGCACCCAGAAGCTTGATGATGGTTATTAATTATTCTCTGCTTTTTCTTCTCCTGCCTGGGACACCCCCTTTCCTCCTGTGCCTGCCTTTGTCATTTCCTTAACCTGGTGGAATCCTGAATACTCCCCCCACTGCCAACCCACATCTGCCACCAGCAAAGCAATCCTGGACCAGGGCAAAGGGCAGCAGGGTTGCTCCAGCAGGAGAGTTCCCGCCAGTCAGGTGACACCAGGATCCCAGCCAGGCCCCATTGTATGCAGATCTAGGAGGCCTAAGGGCTGAGTAGGGAGAGGGTGTGAAGGGACAAAGCCACCCCCAGGGGGAAAAGGGCATACACCTGGGGAAGCAGAAGGGAGTAGGTGGCGACATACAGTTATATCAGGATTCCCCCACGGAGCTTTGAGAAAGCATGTGCCAGCCCCTACAGGCTAACAAAGACCTGGGGCGATTTTGATGCCTCCCTGCCAAATCTGCCACCACAGAATTCATGGGACCTCTGTCCAGGCATGTAGTGAAATCTAGGTGTCTTTTGCTTCCCTGGTCCACAGTGGCATTTCTTGAAAGATGCTCCCTGGCAAGATGACATCACAAAGTATAAGTGAGTGCTTGGAGCAGAGTTTGGGGGTGATGGTAGTACAGGGCATTCAGATGGCTTTTAGCCTTTAACTGCTATGTGCCCTGGCTGTCCCAGGGGCACCGAGGGCTGGTGGGGCACCAGCATCATGTGGAGCCCAGTTTGGGAAAGAGCAGTGCAGAGAGATGCCAGCCTGGGAGATCAGAGCGGTAGCTCTGTATTCCTGACAGGAAGCACTAAGGTCTGGTGTGAGGGTCTGGGCCTTTGACTGATGACGACCATACTTCCTCTGGGGGCTGAGAAGTTTTAGTGGTTCACTGGGAGCTAGAGACCCCTGTGGGGGTAGGGCTCCCTTGCCAACAGCTGGCCCAGCCCTTCTGCATGCCCCCCAGGTCCTGGTAAGCCCCTACAGAGTCCATCTGATAGAAAGCAGAAGTGGCCCTCATTCTCTTCCCTACCTGCATGCATACCCTCTGCAATGTAGCTCCGTCCTCTTACCTAGGAATGGAGTCTGTCCCTGTTCTTCATTCTGGGCTGACCTTATGACTTGCTCTGGCCCACAGAATGAGGCAGGAGGAACACTGCCATTTTGAGCTTCTGCCCCAGGAGCCTTCTCAGAATTCTGTTCAGCTGCCATGAAAGGGTTTGTCTGCTGTTGGATGAGGAACTCATGGAAGCGAACCAAGGTACCCCAGCCAACAGCCATAAGCAGGGCTTTTATGCACACTGGTGTGTACACAGGAGGGAATTCAGACAAGATCCAAGAACTCCCCAGCTGAGCCAGCCCAAATTGCTGACCCACACAATCATGAGCTAAAAAATAGTCATATTTTAAGCTACTAAATTTAGGGACTGTTCATTACATAAGAAATGCTAATATGCCCGCTAAGAACTGGGTTGCTCCCTGGGGTGAACTCCCTTTATTCCCACCCTTGCCTCCAGTCCAAGGAAGAGGGGCAACTCTGATCTTCACCCACACTGAGAGGTCAGAAAGGCCCTGTAACTCCAGATTCCACACATACCTGCCGCCTGGGTATTACCCAGTTCTGTGTCCTGCTCCTGATGCCCACTGGAGGTCAGAGGACTGACAGCTGCCATGTCAGAGGTGGGCTCTAGGGGGCTACCAGGTATCTGTGGGGCTTTTGTTGAACTCTGCAACACGAAAAATGTGAATAAGGCAGTTGCTTCTCCCAGGAGCTGGCAAAGGGCAGCTTACACTCATGGGGCAGCTCCTTCCAGCCGCAGCCCATGTCATGGAGCCCAGAAACCAAAGAAGTCCTTGCCTCAGCTTCAGTAAGTGCCAGACCCTGTCTCAGATGACTTTGAACCCATGTCACAGAAAACACACATACCCATGGGGAGTCCCTATTCACCTGTCTGGCTCTGTAGAAAGGTGCCTCTCTAAAGCCACTGCACAGATCTCTTTCTTGAGCTTTAAGTCCATGGTTTGGTGTCTCCTAGATACCCCACTGCCCATTCATCTATCCAAATAGAATCAGTCATCTTTCCCTCAAACTTGACTTTACTAGCAATAATTATAGCTCCACCATCCCCTCCCCACCCCCTCCTGCCCTGCTCCCTCACTCCCCTCACCTGGGCATTCCCTGGTCCCTTGACCCAACCCAACATCTCACATGGACCACTGCCACTGCAAAGACCTCCAAGTGTGACCTCACAGCTGGCTGATGAGAGGGTTGGGTCTGCCACAGGATAAAGCCCTGGTCTGCCGTCCGGGAGCTGGTCTAGGGCAGATCCCCCTAGGGAACCCTGGGATTCTGAGCAGAGATCAGGAATGATTTGGGGGAGTCAAGAAAAAGCTTCTGGAAGGCTGGGTGAGCAGAAGTGGGTAAAGAGAAATACAAAAGCAGGGGGTGCAGGGTAGGTCAAGACAACACACCTCTCCCAGGGCCTCTGGTGGCTGGGTGTCCTGAACAGGGACTGGGAAACTTGGCTCCACCTCTCTGTAGCCATTGTGGGGGATGCTGGGTACCACAGCAGGAGTTGAGGGCCCTGGAACCTGAGCAGGAACTGACAGCGGCTCCAGAGGGGCTGGGGGGCGGTTCAGGGTCCCTGGAGAACAAAGATACAGTGACGACAAGGAGGAATCAGGGGAATCTCTGACAGTAGGGGTCTGGGTTCTGTTGGACCCCCAGGTCCACAGTTACCAGGCCCACATCTCCAAGACCTGTCCTGATGTGGGACACACTCCTCAGAGGAGACTAGCTTCACTGAGGGGGAGGCAGGAGTGGGAGGGAGAAAGGAGTCAGGGACAACAAGGAGAGGCAGGAGGAGAGAGCGGGACGAGAGAGCTCGTGGGCCTCTCACCACCCAGACTGGATCAGCAGTCACTATTTCTCTGTGCCCAGGCATTCTGGGCTTTCTCTTCCTCCTGGTAGGTGGCTGTCACCACTAACAGACCCTGACCTGCTGCTGCCTCCCCGGCCCCCCACTCTCTGCCCCACCTCCTGCCCCTGGCCCCACCACAGTTGTTTGCATTCAGGAGATTGCTGTTCATCTCCACAAATGAAGAGACACCCTTGGAAGGAGGGAAGGGAGGGAAGAGGAGAGAAAAGAAAGAGGCAAACAAGGCGATATTCTAAGGCTGCAAATCTGAGCAGGGTCTCAGGAGTTGTCACTAGACTGAAATATAAATAGGGTTGGCTTGTGTTTCTTCCTGTCTCAGCCCCTCAGACCTGACCTCACCAAACCCCCTCTGGGCACTTGGCCTGGCAGGAGGGCTGAGAGGGAGCTGAGGAGTGATGGGGCAGCTGGGGCAGGGACCTAGAAGGCTCCAGGGGGAGGGGAGGAGAAGAGGGAAGAGGAATGAAGGAGAAAGAGGAGACAGTGGAGGGAGGGGAGAGCGAGGGGAGTGGAGAGGAGAGGAGACAGGAGGAAGTGAGAAAAGAGCAGGAGGCAAAGGTGGTAGCCACAGAATTAGAAGAGGCACTGTTGGCTGAGCCCATGGAGGTGCCAGCCCCAGCTAAGCACTCATCATGCCATTGCTGGAGGGTGCCAACCACAAACCTACAAGGTAGATATTGCCGTTAGCCCATTTCACAGAGGAGAAGACTGAGGCTCAGGGAAATCAAGGGACATAGCCAAAGACCATGGCTACCTGGGATGTACACCCAAGTTTGTTCACTGCCCAGGAGTAGCAGGAGGGAGGTGACAGAGAAAGGCAAGAGGCACAGAGGTTGGGGGAGAAGGAGAGTGGAGGCCTGGGGGACAGACAGGAGGAGGACCAGGGCAGGAGGCTCACGGGGCAGGTTGCTTTGGTAGACCTGGGCCACTTCATTAGCGAGACCAGTCATCTCACAGGCCCTCAGTGCCTTAATGAAGGACTCCACCCAGCTGTTGCGCCGTCGAAGGCTGTTGAAGAGGTCCAAGAGGGTGTCCTGGTTCCCAAAGCGCTCATAGGAAGCCCGCAGTCTGTCCTGAAAGACACAGCCCACCACCTGCTCAGCCAGGTGGCCCTGGTCCCTCCCCACTTGGAGGGGACGGCAGCAGAGAGGCTCCGGGCAGCCATCTGAAACTGGATCAGAGCACAGAACCAGGCCAGGGTCTGAGCCCATGTTTAAAGGCAGCTATCAAGAAGTAGGCTCTTAGTGTATCCCAGTCTCCCCATTCAGAGTTGTGCATGAATTATCTTAATGCTATTACCCCTACTCACTGATGAGCAACCTGAGGCTTAGCAGAAATAAGGTAACAAAGATCCTACACCAGCCCGGGGCATGAGTCCCGACCCAGGAGGTCAAAGCCTTGCGCTTCTACAGACCTAAGGCAAAAAGAGAGCCTTTGGATTAGCAAAGGAGGAAAGGGTGTGTAGGAAAAATAAGGCGAAAGAAACAGGGCAAAGGAGCAAGGAGGCCAACTAAGAAACAGGGAGCATAAGCCGGGGCAAGATTGAAAACCTGGTGCAAGTCCACCCAAATTCCCACAGACAAGCAACCAGGCAGCAGAAATGAAAATCCATGAGAGCATTTACTACAGAGCTAGGGACAAACCACAAAATACAAGAAGGGCCCAAATCCCATCAGCCACAGACCTGTGTGCCCCCAGCATCTGTTAGGAGGAAGCAGCGGAGAGCCCAGGGGTACTGATCTGAGAACAGCTAACTTGGGAGGGATCTGGCCCACGACACTAGGGGCCCACAGCAAATTCTGGGGGAGTTAAGGAGGTCTGCCTCCTGTGAACTCTCAAAACTAGGCCCCGGGCTCCCTGCCAGCATCCCACGACAGGGGGAATGGAATCAAAACCGAGCAGGAACAACAAGAGGAAGAAAAATAAACGGTTCCAGTAAAAGTCCGGGAGGGGAGTGGAACCCGGAAATCCCAGCCAGCCAGAGCTGTATTTTTTAGCACTACACAAAAATGACACAAGAGGGAGCCCAGTGAGGCTGGAACTGCTCATTTTGAAAGTTAGAAAAATGTCAAGGACAGGAAGGAAGATAGAGAGGACAGAAAAGGAAGGAGGTGGGCCTGGCTTGGGTGAAACTCTGAACTCCACAGCCCTGTCCCCGGCCAGTGGCTGGCTGCCATGCCCTGGCTCACCTGGTCACTTGTTGTAAGGCAGGACAGGTAAGGCAGAATCTCCAGCACATGAATATGGCAAAAATTGCTGTGATGGCTGCGTATATATGCAAAAGTCTTTTCCTCAGCAAACGTCATCGCTGTCCAGGTTCTGAAGTGACAGAGGCTCTGACCCGTGAAGGGTGAATGGCCTGAAAGGAAAAAAGGAATAAAACATCCCACATGGCAAGACTTGGGAGTGGGGTTGGACAAAAGGCAATTCTTTCTCCACTCTTGGGGATTTTTTTCTTTTTCCTGTAATCGTTATTCTCATTAAACATCCTATTTGATTACTGCCTGAGTTCCATAGGCCATGAATGAATTTGCTTAAAAATGAGCTGATGACCAGAAAAAATCCAATCCAAGGGATCTAGGGCTCTGGTGGGTGATGTCTGCCTGGTGGGTGTTGGGGAAGGCTCTAGTTCTCCACTATCATCCAGGTGTGTACGTGCCCCCAGCCACTGGCAGCAGGAGGGCGCCACCTAGAAGTGCTGTTTCTTTGACGGTATACTAGAGAAAAGCAGCAGCAGCCCAACATGATAACAATCGGATTGCCCTACTTGAAAGGTGAAGAAAATGAAGTCCCAAGAAACCAAGGGGCTTGCTAGTGAGTGGACAAACAGAACAGGCTGCAGCCCACAAAGTGCTGAGGCCTCAGTCCCATGGCCACATCTACTGACCTCACAGTCATAGTCCTAGGTTGCATGAGTTGTTTTGCTAAGCACTAAGGGGCTACATCCCTGGTGGGGCAAGTGCTAATAACAGAAGTCAAGAGGTTCAGGGAGGTGGTGATGGTGTGGGGGTGGGGGGTTCTCTGAGCCATCAAGAGATGAACAAAGAACAATTCTGTGGATGCAAATGGCCCCTTTCCTGCTCCCCCATGGCTCCAGGGAGGTACCAGCAGAAGTCAGGTATTACCCTCTTCTGCACCCCAGCCTCAGCCCTTAAGGCACAGAGTGTGGGGGTATGATATGGTCCAATGAAAAAGAAAGGAAGCCCATATGTGTTCACAGTCATGGAGTGTCCACTATAGGCAGGCACATGCTTACTTTCTTTCATTGAGCCCCTTCCACAATACCCTGAGAGAAGTGGTGCCATTGCAGCCGACCAGTGGCCCTGACAGGATTTGAACCCAGGTCTTGCTGCCTCACTGCAGTTCACAATACACCTTGCAGGGCACATAGGCCCCTGCAGCAAGGGTGACTCACAGAGCCCTCTGCCTTCAAGCCCTTGGGAGGGGCCAAGGCCACTGCCTGGGTGAGGGGGTCGCCGGGTGAGGGTATGCCTGGAAAGATGCAACATTTAGTCCCTTCTCTTGTGAGATGGAAGTCTTCAAGAAGGGGCTGAGGACATTCTAACCCTGCCCTCCAGGGTAGCCGTGGTTCTTGGGTTGCTGATCGTCCCTTCCAAAGGTTTTTGAGGTTCTACAGCAGCCGACGTTATGGGGAACGTCGTTTTTGTTTTTGTTTTTATTTTCCATGTTTTCCTGGCACCTCTCTCCGGTCTCAGAGAAGATGGGCAGAGGGGTGTCGCAGACTGACGTTTGCAAGAGACTCCCACCGACTGCCCCAGAGGCCTATCAGGGCACTCGCAATTCCGGCTCAGATTCCAGGATTCCTGGACCGGACCCAGGTCCGCGGAGGGGGTGGGGGCTGGTGTTCGGAGCAGGTGTCACCGAGAACTGTCAAGACTCAGGGAAGGGCGACAGCTCTTAACCCCCAGGCGCGGCCGCGGCCGCCAGAGTTTGACGCACTCGCGCCAGGCCGCGCCCGGGGGTCACCCTGGGTCTGCGGGCCGCAGGAGGAGCTCAGAAGCCGGCACTGGCTCCTTCCGGCCCAACTTCCCAGCAGCCGGAGCAGACGCCCCGCGCCACTCACCTCCCGACCCCTCTGCGCAGGACACGGCGCGTGGAGCCCTCGCTGGCCCGCACCGCAGGTGCCTTCGGACCCTCTCTTCTCGAGCCCCGCGTGCCCCAGGCCCCAGGCGCTCCTGCGTACTCCGAGTCTCACGCGGCTCCTTCCGCCGCGGGCCACCACCCCGAAAGGCGTCCGTGCACCCTGTGCCTAGAGGACCGAGAGCCCGGGACACAGCGACCTTACCTCCAGAAGTCGCGACCCCGTAACCTGCAGACACACACCAGTCCACTGCCGCGAATGCTTCCCAGCAGGGCGGGGACGGGGCGGGGCGGGGCCGAGCGGCCATTGGCCAGACCACCGGGACGGCGGCAGGAGGCCCTTGGCCTTGGTTTGGGGGCCTGGACTCGCTGGATCCGCTCTTGGGACAGATCTCCGTTCTTGCTGGGGCCCAAAAGAACAGATTATTTTCTTTCCTTGTTTGTCTAGAACAAGGAAATCCAGGGTCTGGCTAGAAACCAAAGGCTGACTTGGAGTCCGGGTCCCCGCACTTTCTAAGCGAAGCAATCCTTCCTCCTAACGAGTAATTCCAGGAATGAGGGTCTCTTCGTCATTGGCTCCTGGGCACCGAAGGTTTGGCACATAGTTTGGGTGACACGCAAAGTTCACAAGGGTGCAAGTGCCCAGCCAGGTGACACACATGCCAGGCCTGAGGAAGCAGAATGGGGGGCGAACAGGTGGGTGTAAAGCAGGGCCGGCAAGGTTGGCTGGGTGTGGGCTGAGTGCTGTGTGGCAAAGGCCTTCCGCAAAGGTCTGGGGCGGGACTTCCCCCACAGTGTTTGCCAATCACCTCCCGTTTCCTCTGTTGGGGCAGAAGCAAGGAAAAATTGAGCACCTACTGTGTTCCAGGTACAGGTTTACAGTCTTATACCTTAGAGCCCATTCAATACTCTCACAGTAACCAGGTGGAGATTTATTTTTTCTGCTTTAAAAAGAGATGAAAAGATTTTGGGAGATGTTTGACAGCTCTTGCTGAAGTTAAACATATGCCAAGAGTATCACTCAGCAACCATTCCTGGGTATATGTCTACCTGGAAACATGCAGCACAAATAATGTTCATTGTGGTTTTATTCCCAATAGGCAAACTTCTGAAGCAACCCAAATGTGCATCAGCAAGAAAATGGAAGTAAAACACATGCGTGCGCATCATTGAATAGTATACAGCAGTGAAAGAGAACAAACTACTGATGTATATACATGGGTGAATCTCACCAGGATGAATAGGCACTGTGGCAAACCAAGCTAAGCACAAAGAGTACATGCTGTCTGTTCCCATTCACAAAGTAAGGTCAGGTTCAAAAACAGGCAAAAAGTCATCTACATAAATAGAAATCATATCATTGGTTACCTCTGGGAGGTGTTGAGGGATAGGGTACAAGGGAGTCTTCTGGAGGAATGGAAATGTTCTGTATCTTGATGTAAGTGGCGTGTCCATGGCTTGCACATACGTAAAAATGCATCAGCTGTTCACTTAAGACTGTTACATGTTATGCTACAACTTAAAAAAGTAACCTTTACACTTACAAAATGTTATTATCACTCATCAACTTAACTAACTGTAAGAAAGCCAGCTCTGCCTTGTTTAGCCAAGACAGGGTAAATATTGACTGACTGAAGAATTACTCCTGCCTGCTACAAATCCAGTGACCTCCGATCTAATGCCTGCAGCAATAACACTGCGAGTCTTGGTTACTGGCTTCCAAATGCAGCTGTCATCTTGTCTTTGATGGACTTTTCAGGGCATTTAAAAAATACAGCTTCCTCAAAAACATGGTGAGATACTGTATTAATCCATTTGGGCTGCTGTAAACAAAAATACCATGACAGGGTGGCTTACACAACAAACATTTATTTCTCAGTTCTGGTGGCTGAGAAGTCCCGAGATTAAGGTCCCAGATTTGATGCCTGGTGAGGGCCCACTTCCTGGTTCATAGGCAGTCTTCTTGCTGTGTCCACACATGACAGAAGGAGCAAAGGAGGGCTCTGGGTTCTCTCAAGAGAGCACTAATTCCACTCATGAGGGCTTCACCCTTAGGACCTAATCACCTTCCAAGACCCCCACCTCCAAATACCATCATGTTGAGGATTAGTTTTCAATATATGAATGGGGGTGAGGGGCACAAACACTTTGTCTATAGCACATATAAGCCATTAGGATGGCTATAATAAAACAGACAGAAGATGACAATTGTTGGCAAGGATGTGGAGAAACTGGAACCCTTGTACATTGCTGGTGTAAATGTGAAATGGCGCAGTTGCTATGGAAGAGTGTGGCAGTTCCTCAAAAAAAAAAAAAAAGAATTATTGTATGATCCAGCAATTCTGCTTCTGGATACATACCCAAAGAAATGAAAGCAGAGACTTGAACAGATAACTATATGTTCACGTTCGTGGCAACATCAGTCACAATACCCAAAAGGCAGAAACAACCCAAATGCCCACCGATCAATGAGTGGATTAACAAAATGTGGCATATACATATGTGGAATATTATTTATCCTTAAAAATGAAGGAAGAAAAAAAAAGGAAGGAAATTCTAACACATACTGTAACATGGATGAACTCTGAATCAGTTATGTTAAGAGAAATAAGCCAGTCACAAAAGGGCAAGTATTGTATGATTCCACTTATGCGGGGTATCTAGAGTAATCAAATTCACAGGAACAGAAAGTAGAATGGTAGTT
The DNA here is from genome assembly GCF_040802235.1 of Manis javanica. Taxonomy (NCBI): domain Eukaryota; kingdom Metazoa; phylum Chordata; class Mammalia; order Pholidota; family Manidae; genus Manis; species Manis javanica. The sequence continues at coordinate 29,772,007 of NC_133160.1, read as the reverse complement.
CACAGGGGTTGGGGGCAATGGAGAATGGAGAAGTAGTGTCTCAACGGTAGAGAGTTTCAGTTGGGGAAGTTCTGGAGATGAATGGTGGTAATGGATGCACAATGATATGAATTACTGAGTGCTACAGAATTGTTATATATGTATTTTACCACAATAAAAATCCTGGCTGAGGTGCTTTCCTGCCACCTTTGGCAGGGACCCAAAGGAAGACATAACTCACATCTATGGTATTTTTGCCAAAACTCATATCTGGAGCATACTATAAAGAAACATAAAACAAACTCAAAATGAGGGACATTCAACAGCTGACTTGTCCAGTACAGTAGCCACTTGCTACATGTAGCTATTTTATTTAAAATGAAATAAAATGTAAAATTCAGTTCCTCAGCCCCACCAGCCACATTTCAAATGCTATTTTCATGAGGCTAATGGCCATATCATATTGGATGGCACAGATATAGAACATTTCTATCATCAGAGTTAAGAAAAAGTTATATTGGACAGCACGGATCTACTGAGTAACTCTCCAAAGATGTCAAGAACATAAAAGACAAGGAGACACTGAGGAGCTGTTTCAGCTTACAGGAAAATAATGAGACATAACAACTGAGAGCAATATGGAATCCTGGGTTGGAGCCCAAAACAGAAAAAAGGATATCAATGGGACAAATGACAAATCTTACTAAGGCTTTTGGATTAATAATATCCTATCAGTGTTAGTTTTCTGGTTTTGATCATTGTACTGTGGTTATGTAACATGTACACATTTGTATTATTTTTGCAACTGTTTTGTAAATCTGAAATTATTTCAAAATGAAGAAGTAAAAGGTAGAATAAAATTGTAATATCACCTTTGGACCCTATCTAGCTGTATTATTTTATCTTTACTGTGGTTGCATCCCACCCAATTTCATGACTAGAATTCATTGATCATTGTCCATTTATTAGGAGAAGGGTGAGTCCAGAGAGTGGCCTATACACCAGGCTGCTCCCCATCCCCCAGTGAGGGCCTTGGAGCCCCCATCCGCAGTAAACCTCACCCCCAGGCAGGTGGCCCAAGCCCCCAGGCCACTGCTCCAAGAAGGACAGTGGCTCACATATGATACCTCAGCAACCACCAGCTCACATCTTGCCCCAGAGAGCAGTTAGGCCCAAAGAGAATGCCAGAGGGTGCCAAAAAGGGACATGTTCTCATGTCTGAGTCCTTTCAGGGAATTTTCCAAGGCTGAAAAACAAAACATAATCCCTTCTTTCAAATACATTTTTAAACTGTTATAGTCCTTAAACCATTTTGGTTTTTTTCACTGTTAATTTTATTACCAAAAAATTGAGATATGCTCAATTAAGCTGGAGGAAAATTATATGCTTTCATAGTTAATATAGGGAAAAATAGAAATGTTTGATGAAGAAAAACTAAAGCCATGCTCATAATGCCACCACCCAGGAGAAACTGCTGGTGACATTCTAGTGTCTCTTCTAGAATTTTCTTTTCTCTAATACAGGGCCTCTCAGTACTCTGCTTCCAAGAGTCTTGACCAGCCATATAAGATGACTCAAGCCATGATCTGGGACATAATAGGTCCAGTATGAGCCCACTTTACCTCTAAGGGGTCTCAGGAGGGGGCTTAGTCTACATTGTCCAGTGGGTCAGTCCCTGCTGCAGCCAGCTCCTCCAGGGCTGTCTAGCCACTGTGGTCAGCATGGTCTCCTGATCAGCCTGTGTTGCTGGTCATCCTCCACTCAGCGGCTGCCATCCTGCCCTTCTTTCCTGAGAACTACTGAAATAAGTCGCTAGGCAGCAGACATTTACTTGGGGTTTAGAGGAAAAATGGTTAAGGAATGCATGGGCAGGGCATGCTGCAAAGTTAGATTCAGAGTTTCTAAAGTTCATGGATCTCTCCAACACAGGAGCCTTCTCCCTGGTCACATCCCTCCATGGCCCCAGCTTCCTGTCACACTGCTGGTGCCCTGCTTGCTTTCAGCCTCTCTTGCGGTCTCTTGGCATAGGGCCCCTCCCCCAGGATCTGGAACTCAGTGCAGAAAACAGAAACTGCTGCAGGTATTTTGTGCATGGGTTTTGTTTCTTGAAACATAATTTACATTCAATGAAATATATCAGTCATAAATTGCAACTTGATTTTTATCTGAGTAAATAGCTGTGTAACCAGCACCTATATCAAGATCTATAATACTTCCATTTCCCCAGGAACTTCTCTTGTACTCCATCAATCTCCACCCCCAATCATTATTCTGATTCCATCATTATAGTTTAGTTTTGCTTGTTCTTCAGTTTAATGCAAATGGAATCATATAATAGGTACTGTGTCTGGTATCTTTCACCCAACATGTTTTTGACATCCACCTATGTTGCTGCATGTATCAGAAATTTGTTCTTTCATTGCTAAGCAGTATTCTATTATATAAATACAACACAATTTGTTTATTCATTCTATCTGTAATGGGATGTTTGGACTTTTCTGGTTCTGGGCTATTAGGAATAAAGCTCCTATGAATATTCACACATGTCTTTTTGTAGAGCCATGCCCTCATTTAAAAATTGCTGGGTAGGGTATGTTTAGCTTTAGTAGAAGCTTCCAAAGAATTCCTCAAAGTGGTTTCCACCTTACACTTCCACCAGCAGCATATTCATGATTCCAGATGATCCAAACAAGTCCTCTTCTTCACTAATACTTGACATGGTCAGTTTTTTTCACAGGAAAGAATTTAATATACGGTATTAATTGTTTAAAAAATGGTGAGGGGACAGCAGCTGCACAGAGCCTCCCGGCAGCCGCCCGGGCCAGAACCAGAGACCCCGTCGGCACGCAACTCCCAGCACAAGCCACTAGGGGTCGCTGTTCTCACAGGAGAGGAAGGCAACGAGCAAGCCAGAAGGGACTTGGTTCTCCCAGCTGACACACACGACAACGCCCCACGACTACCTCTATCGCCATGAAAAGGCAGAAGACTTTGATCCAGACCAGAATCACATAGACATCCCCTGAGAGGGAACCTGGGAAGATAGATTTAACCAATTTTCCTGAAAAAGAATTCAAAATAAAGGTCATAACCATGCTGATGGAGCTGCAGAGAAAAATACAAGCGCTAATGGATAAAGCTGGGAGGGGGAATACAGAAATAAAACAATCTCTGGAAGGACGTAAAAGCAGAATGGACGAGATGCAAGAAGCTGTTAATGGAATAGAAATCAGAGAACAGGAACACAGAGAAGCTGACACAGAGAGAGATAAAAGGATCTCCAGGAATGAAAGAATATTAAGAGAACTGTGTGACCAATCCAAAAGGAACAATATCCACATTATAGGGGTACCAGGAGAAAAAGAGAGAGAGAAAGGGATAGAAAGTGTCTTTGAAGAAATAATTGCTGAAAACTTCCCCAAACTGGGGGAGGAAATAGTCATTCAGACAATGGAAGCACACAGAACTCTGAACAGAAGGGATCCAAGGAGGACAACACCAAGACACATAATAATTAAAATGGCAAAGATCAAGGACAAGGAAAGAGTTTTAAAGGCAGCCAGAGAGAGAAAAAAGGTCACCCACAAAGGAAAACCCATCAGGCTATCATCAGACTTCTCAACAGAAACCTTACAGGCCAGAAGAGAATGGCATGATATATTTAATGCAATGAAACAGAAGGGCCTTGAACCAAGAATACGGTATCTAGCATGATTATCATTTAAATATGAAGGAGTAACTAAACAATTCCCAGACAAGCAAAAGTTGGGGGAATTTGCCTCCCACAAACCACCTCTACAGGGTATTTTGGAGGGACTGCTCTAGATGGGAGCACTCCTAAGGTTAAATAGATGTCACCAGAGAAAATAAAATCACAGCAAAGAAAGCAGACCAACCAAATACTAACTAAAGGCAAAAAATAAAATCAACTACCCTCAAAAGCAGTCAAAGGAAACACAAAAGAGCTCAAAATAAAACACCTAATATACAAAGAATGGAGGAGGAGGAATAAGAAGAGAGAAATAAAGAATCATCAGACTGTGTTTTAATAGCTCAATAAGCGAGTTAACTTAGACAGTAAGATACTAAAGAAGCTAACCTTGAACCTTTGGTAACCATGAATCTAAAGCCTGCAATGGCAATAAGTACACATCTTTCAATATTCACCCTAAATGTAAATGGACTGAATGCACCAATCAAAAGACACAGAATAATAGAATGGATGAAAAAGCAAGACCCATCAATATGCTGCTTACAAGACACTCACCTCAAAACCAAACACATGCACAGACTAAAAGTCAAGGGATGGAAAAAGATATTTCATGCAAAAACAAGGAGAAAGAAGCAGGTGCTGCAGTACTAGTATCAGACAAAACAGACTTCAAAACAAAGAAAGTAACAAGAGATAAAGAAGGACATTACATAATGATAAAGGGGTCAGTCCAACAAGAGGATATAACCATTATAAATATATATGCACCCAATACAAGGGCACCAACATATGTGAAACAAATACTAACAGAATTAAATGAGGAAATAGAATGCAATGCATTCATTTAAGGAGACTTCAACACACCATTCACTCCAAAGGACAGATCCACCAGACAGAAAATAAGGACACAGAGGCACTGAATAACACACTAGAACAGATGGACCTAGTAGACATCTATAGAACTCTACACCCAAAAGCACCAGGATACATATTCTTCTCAAGTGCACATGGAACTTTTTCCAGAATAGACCACATACGAGGCCACAAAAAAGAACCTCAGTAAATTCAAAAAGACTGAAATTCTACCAACCAACTTTTCAGACCCAAAGAAAGGTATAAAACTAGAAAATAAATTGTACAAAGAAAACAAAAAGGCTCACAAACACATGGAGGCTTAACAACATGCTCCTAAATAATCAATGGATCAACTACCAAATTAAAATAGAGATCAAGTAATATATGGAAACAAATGACAACAACACAAAGCCCCAACTTTTGTGGGATCCAGCGAAAGCAGTCTTAAGAAGACAGTATATAGCAATCCTGGCATATTTAAAGAACAACCCCAAATGAATAGTTTAATGTCACAAATATCGAAATTGGAAAAAAAAGAACAAATGAGGCCTAAAGTCAGCAGAAGGAGGGACATAATAAAGATCAGAGAAGAAATAAATAAAATTGAGAAGAATAAAACAATAGAAAAAATCAATGAAACCAAGAGCTGGTTCTTTGAGAAAATAAACAAAGTAGATAAGCCTCTAGCCAGACTTACTAAGAGAAAAAGAGAATCAACACACATCAACAGAATCAGAAACGAGAAAGGAAAAATCACGACAGACCCCATAGAAATACAAAAAATTATTAGAGAATACTATGAAAACGTATATGCTAACAAGTTGGAAAAACTAGAAGAAATGGACAACTTCTTAGAAAACTACAACCGTCCAAGACTGACCAAGGAAGAAACACAAAATCTAAACAAACCAATTACCAGCAAATTGAAGCAGAAATCAAAAAACTACCCAAGAACAACACCCCCAGGCCAGATGGTTTTACCTCGGAATTTTATCAGACACACAGAGAAGACATAATACCCATTCTCCTTAAAGTTTTCCAAAAATAGAAGAGGGAATACTCCCAAACTCATTCTATGAAGCCAACATCACCCTAATACCAAAACCAGGCAAAGACTCCACCAAAAAAGAAAATTACAGACCAATATCCCTGATGAACATGGATGAAAAAATACTCAACAAAATATTAGCAAACCGAATTCAAAAATACATCAAAAGGATCATACACCATGACTAAGTGGGATTCATCCCAGGGATGCGAGGATGGTACAACATTAAAAAATCCATCAACATCATTCACCACATAAACAAAAAGAAAGATAAAAACCACATGATCATCTCCATAGATGCTGAAAAAGCATTCGACAAAATTCAACATCCATTCATGATAAAAACTCTCAGCAAAATGGGTATACAGGGCATGTACATCAACAAAATAAAGGCCATATATGATAAGCCAACAGCCAACATCATACTGAACAGCGAGAGGCTGAAAGCTTTTCCTTTGAGATCCAGAACAAGACAGGGATGCCCACTCTCCCCACTGTTATTCAACATAGCACTGGAGGTCCTAGCCACTGCAATTAGACAAAACAAAGAAATACAAGGAATCCAAATCGGTAAAGAAGTTAAACTGTCACTATTTGCAGATGATATGATACTGTACATAAAAAACCCTAAAGACTCCACTCCAAAACTACTAGAACTGATATCGGAATACAACAAAGTTGCAGGATACAAAATTAACACACAGAAATCGGTAGCTTTCCTATACACTAACAATGAACTAATAGAAAGAAATCAGGAAAACAATTCCATTCACAATTGCATCAAAAAGAATAAAATACCTAGGAATAAACCTAACCAAGGAAGTGAAAGACCTATATCCTGAAAACTATAAGACACTCTTAAGAGAAATTAAAGAGGACTCTAACAAATGGAAAAGTCATCCCATGCTCTTGGCTGGGAAGAATTAATATTGTCAAAATGGCCATCCTGACAAGCAATATACAGATTTGATGCAATCCCTATCAAATTACCAACAACATTCTTCAATGAACTGGAACAAATAGTTCAAAAATTCATATGGAAACACCAAACACCCCGAATAGCCAAAGCAATCCTGAGAAGGAAGAATAAAGTGGGGGGGTTCTTGCTCCCCAACTTCAAGCTCTACTACAAAGACACAGTAATCAAGACAATTTGGTACTGGAACAAAAACAGAGCCACAGACCATTGGAACAGAACAGAGACTCCAGACATTAACCCAAACATATATGGTCAATTAATATATGACAAAGGAGCCATGGACATACAATGGGGAAATGACAGTCTCTTCAACAGATGGTGCTGGCAAAACTGGACAGCTACATGTAAGAGAATGAAACTGGATCACTGTCTAACCCCATACACAAAAGTAAATTTGAAATGGATTAGAGACCCAAATGTAAGTCATGAAACAATAAAACTCTTAGAAAAAAACATAGGCAAAAATCTCTTAGACATAAACATGAGGACTTCTTCATGAACATATCTCCCTGGGCAAGGGAAACAAAAGCAAAAATGAACAAGTGGGACTATATCAAGCTGAAAAGCTTCTGTACAGCAAAGGACACCATCAATGGAACAAAAAGGTATCCTACAGTATGGGAGAATATATTCATAAATGACACATCTGATAAAGGGTTGACATGCAAAATAATATAAAGAGCTCACGTACCTCAACAAACAAAATGTTAACAATCCAATTAAAAAATGGGCAGAGGAGCTGAACAGACAGTTCTCCAAAGAAGAAATTCAGATGGCCAACAGACAGATGAAAAGATGCTCCACATTGCTAGTCATCAGAGAAATACAAATTAAAACCACAACGAGATATCACCTCACACCAGTAAGGATCGCCACCATCCAAAAGACAAACAACAACAAATGTTGGCGAGGTTGTGGAGAAGGGGAACCCTCCTACACTGCTGGTGGAAATGTACATTAGTTCAACCATTGTGGAAAGCAGTACAGAGGTTCCTCAAAAAGCTCAAAATAGACATACCATTTGACCCAGGAATTCCACTTCTAGGAATTTACCCTAAGAATGCAGCAGCCCAGTTTGAAAAAGACAGATGCACCCCTATGTTTATCGCAGCAGTATTTACAATAGCTAAGAAATGGAAGCAACCTAAGTGTCCATCAGTAGATGAATGGATAAAGAAGATGTGGTACATATACACAATGGAATATTATTCAGCCATAAGAAGAAAACAAATTCTACCATTTGCAACAACATGGATGGAGCTAGAGGGTATTATGCTCAGTGAAATAAGCCTGGTGGAGAAAGACAAGTATCAAATGATTTCACTCATATGTGGAGTACAAGAACAAAGGAAAACTGAAGGAACAAAACAGCAGCAGAATCACAGAACCCAAGAATGGACTAACAGTTACCAAAGGGAAAGGGACTGGGGAGGATGGGTGGGAAGGGAGGGATAAGGGCAGGGAAAAAGAAAGGGGGCATTACAATTAGCATGTATAATGTAGCGGGGGGAATGGGGAGGGCTGTGCAACACAGTGAAGACAAGTAGTGATTCTACAGCATCTTACTGCACTGATGGACAGTGACTGTAATGGGGTGTGTGGGGGGACTTGGTGAAGGGGGGAGCCTAGTAAACATAATGTTCTTCATGTAATTGTAGATTAATGATAACAAAATAAAAATAAATAAATTAGTATCCTTTAAAGACTCCCACTCATCTCACAAGGCTGGTCCAGGAAGCTCTTCACTTCTCACTCTTCATTCCCAGATCCAATCACTCCCCAAATAGCACACAGGATTCACCTGGCTCTGGTGCCATCTGTGTGGTATCAGCCCATAAACCTAGAGGGCAGGTGGGGCGAGCCCTAATTCCCCCAAATCCATGGAGGCCCAGCCTCTGACCACTGCACCCTCCCTCAGCTTTTCACCCAGGCCTGCAGAGATCTGCCCCCCTGCAGGAGCAGACATCAGGGAGCATTGCATGGTGCCAGGCCCCAAACCCTCGGAGCCCTAGCCTGGACGTGACTACCTGCAGCTGAGCCGCCAGTTCCTCTGAGTCCTCAAACACCAGGCCATTTTCCTCATGTTTCACGAGTTCGTGTAAGCTGCGGAGAAAGAACAAAGGGAGGCCTAAGAGCTGCCTGGAGAAGAAAACAGAAGTCCGTGTGCCCACCGAGATCTGCACCCCACCCCCGACCCACAGGCTAAGTGAGGGCCAGGAACAGTCGGTCCTGTTTCAGTCAATCTGTTCTTAGATTTGGAGTGTGAATAAAAAAAAAAACTGGATGGATACACACTAAAAATCCAAACCTATTCTGGAAAGGAGAGGCAGTAAAAGGATTTGGACCTTTCCTGCTACACACTCTTATAAGAATATACTCAGTGAGTTCTACATTTCTGTCTGAATTCCACAGCAGAGAAATGAAGTAAAAGGCAGCCACCCTGGAGGGAGGCTCAGCACGCAAGGCTGGATAACCAGTGGAGATTGATCCCTATGTGTCCAGAGCTCAGGTCTGATATCCTGTGTGTCCCATTCAAAGGCTGGCTCTGAGCACCCGGCGGGGCCACTGTTTCTAGGGCCTCCTCTAACACTACCCTCTCCAATGCCCAGCTTTGCCAGGAAGAGTGGAGACAGGGAATTATGCTCATTTAACTAATTCAAATTGACCGTATAAGATTGACATCAGGGATAGAGGAAAATAAAAACCATGTGAATTGTGCAGGCAGGGCCAGGCACCAATTTATCCTGTGAACACGAGCCCCCCTTGAGCAGAGTACTAAGACACTACTTTCTGTTCAGCATGAGCTCTGTGGAAGTCAGCTCCTCAGTGGGGCACAGCCTACTCCCAAGAACCACAAAAGCTCCAAATGTCTAGGGCCACCTAGCTGTGTGGCATGGATGGGGAGGCAGCGACATTCCTGGAGCAATCCTGACTGCATTGATCCCTCCCTCCACCGCCCACCCCCAGGTGCTGAATGAGAACCTAACTCCCGGAAGATTCGGTTCTGCTCCTACCACTGGAAGTCCAGGGCACACACAGGCAGGCAGCACCTGAACATGTCCACCACCTTCATGGGCAGGTCCAGGCTGCTGGAGGATTTGTGCAGGCACACACCCAGGTCCACCGACCCTGCGGGGTGAGAGCAAGGGGCCGTCAGAGCGCTGGCCGTGCTTCCTGTGCACACAAATCCCCAAATAACTGGATCAACACCTTTGGTGGGAAGTAAGTACAAAATGGGTAATTGCGCCCCTAGCCCCACAAGTGGCTGGAATTGGCCAAGCAGCCTGGCACAGGGTGAATGCAGCTAATGGCATGGAGGCGGTTCCCAACTGCCATTCCTGGCCATTCAGCCCTATCTGAAAACTACCCACCTGACATTAGTATTTTTATTTAAACTAATTGCTCTTTTCTACTTAACCACAATGTATTTTAAAAGAATCCATAGCATTTACTGCTTAATGGGTTCAAAGTTTCTGCATGGGGTGATGAAAATGTTTTGGAAATAGTGGTGATGATTGCACAACACTGTGAATGCAACTAATGCCACTGAGCTGGATACACACTTAAAAATGGAATAATGGTTAAAACAGCTCATTTTGTTAGAAAAAGAACCCACAGCGGACCCAAGAGAGAGAACCAGCTGTCACTGTAAAAGTAAAGCCAAATAGACAACCTCACATCACAACACTGGCAGGAAAGTCCTGCCTACCAAGGGCTCCGGCCGCTGGAAGGTGAGGCCCTAGAAGTCACAGTGCAGCCAGCTGGCACTCCCCTCCCCAGAGTAATGAAGGTGGGAGGACGAGGGCGGAGGCTTCTTGCTGGGACGGTCAGCACTGTCTGTGCATCATCCCTGCACCTCCCAGACACTGCCCTCCCAGACTCAGGGAATGGGCCACAACCCAACACCCAGCCCTTCTGCCCAGATGGGTGGAAGAGCAAGACTAAATGGAGCACATGAGGCCAAACAAACGTAACCCTCTCAGAATCCCTGGGTGAACAGCTCCTGGGCCCACCAGGAATCAGCCTCATGGCCTGCAGTTCATCCAAGAGCTCCTCCAACAGGTTCCTGGAAGACGGATCTCCCTGCCCCAGATGGCCCCTAGAGCAGGGCCCAAGGTAGGGCTGAGGCCTGTATATGCATGGCCCTTGAGCTGAGAATGGTTTTTAATTTTTAAAGGGCTGTGAAAACAGACTATGAGATAGGCTGGTAAAATATTTACTACCTGGCCTCTTTCAGAAAAACTGTCTCCCTGCCCCAGGATCCCTTTTCAAATCTCAGCCCTTTTGCTGCAGGCCTCCTGCTGGACGCTGTTACCTGGAAGCAGGGAGTAGTCCTCAGCCTCCAGCCATGGTGTACAGACCTGGATGTGCTGGAAATGATTTTGGTCAATAAGACGGCTGTAATACTCCTTCAGAGGACCTTTGCCTTGCACAGAAAATACAAGTCACTGCACTGGGCCCATCTCTGTCCCCATCCCAACCCCAGGCCTGACAAGCCCCTGCAAGGGCATGAGCAGAAGGCCCACACCCAGGGGTGTGAGCCCTGACTACTGAGTCCACAGCCCTGCCCCCCAGGAACCTGTACCCAGCGGGCCTTGTGCTGGGGAGGTGGTCAGGATAAACCTGCCAGGCACCAGAGTGCCAACTGATACAGCTGCTCACATGTGCCGTCCTGTGCCCCAGCATGTGCAGTGGGCCCCCGGCTGCCCCCAGGAGCCACAAGGCCCAATGTGCAAGGTGGGGAAGCTGACCCAGGACCCTCCTCCTCCAGCCATACTCTGCTTCTCTCCACTGGCCTACTCTGGAAGCAGTTTTACATGGGACAATACATTCTTTCTTTAAAAAAAAAAAAAAGAGAGAGAAAGATACCTGGGAATCACTGCAGAACTGGAAAGCCCCAGGATGTCTGAGATCATGCTCTAAGAGATTCAACTAGACTCCATGCCCTGCATGAGGCCCCTCTGAGCCTCAGTTTCTCTCTCTGTCAAGCTGGTGTAGAAAACCCTACATCAGAGTGGTGGTGAGGAATAACGAGACAAGGAACATCATGTGCCTGACGTGGGGAAGGCAGTCCTCACAATAAAGGCAGGTGCCTTCTACCCACTTCACTAACCCCATTTAATACGGAACATGGATGGTCCCGTAACAGGTGGTACCTGTTATCACACAGACCAGAGAAGGAAGGCTTTCCCCATCCAGGATCAGCTGTTCAAACTCTGTGTTTAAAATGTTTAAAACAATAAAGGATAACCAGGATCATCTATTCAGACTCGGGGAGGGGGCAGCAGAGCTGAGGAGGGACACCACTCCTAATCACAGGTTCACTCTCCCGGAGGCAGTCCTTCAGATCTAGGGCTGGCCACCCAGTGACCCAAATGGGAATGCAGCTGCCACCTCCACCTCCCATGTCCTCAGGCTGGCCCACCCAGTGTTCTCGGGGTAGGAACATGCTGCAGAGGATGCCATGCAAGGCTGTGCAAGCACCTCACAGCTCATCAGCCCCTGACTAGCCCAGCTCTTGATCACGGCCACACACCTACTTTCTAATGCAGCCAGCAAGATGGAGAAGTCTTCATCTTCTATAAGAAAAGACAGCTGAGTGTCACAGGCCAGTTTTCAGATGCCTCTCCGAGCTCAGCCCTCCCCTTTCTCATTATATGGGGCACGAACTGCTAGGGCAAGGAGAACCTAGGCTCAGCCAGCCACGCAAATGAGCCCCAAGTGCACAGGAGGGTCCTGAGACCTGTCCAGCTCGTGCTGCTGAGCAACAGGGCTGGCCGCCCTCCAAGACGTGTCACCATCACACTCTGAGCATCCTGCTCCATGAAGGCTGACCTCTCCAAGGCCAGGTCCAAGGGTTCTGAGCTGATGGGGCAGACAAAGGCCGTGAGATGCCACAGAGCTGGCCCACGGGCCCCAGGACTGCCATCTCCCACCAGAGTAAGGCCCACAGGCTCCGAAGGTTGGTAGTGCGGCCACATCACAGTCACCAGGCCAACCCTACGCCCCGAGGCCTTGCTTCCTTTCTCTAAATATATGTCTTTGTTGCCAGGTGCTGAGGTCACAGCAGCAAACAAGACTCCTTAGGCCCTGCATTCTCAGGGCTTAGCCCCTGCATTCTCAGGGCTTAGCCCCTGCCTTCATGGGGCTTACTGTTCTTATCATTTCCTCACTTAGGATGAAGACACGATACCCAACTGGTCACTGAAAGCAGCAAACGACCAGCTGTGTGAAGAGCTGCACCAAGGGCCTCCTCTTAGCCAGTGAGACACCCCAGAGAACACACAGGTCCATAGACCTCGCCAGAGCCAGGAACCTACAAGCAGGAGGTAAGGATGCCCCCAGCTTAGCACAGGGCAAACGTTTCCTTAAAGGGCCAGAGACTAAATGCTTTAGGCTTTGGGGACATCCAGTCTCTGTTTCAAAACTCAGCTCTCCTGTTGTAGTACAAAAATAGCCATGGACACACATAAAATAAATGTGCTGCATTCCAGTAATACTTTATTTATGAAGATAGGAGGCGGGCCTGCATCCACTGTTTGCCAACCCCTGGATTAGTGGATTCCCATGTCTGCAGCAAGGAGACTGGGAGGTCAGACAGCAACAGGGAGACAGGGAAGAAACGCGACAGCAGCAAGCGCAAGAGAAGGCAGCTAATGCTTGAAGACACAGACCTACCAGGCTCTGAATACAGAGTAGGTTCAGCCCAGCTTCATGAAGAGCTGGTGTAGCAGGTCCAAGGGCATCTCTTTAAAGAAAGATGCTGGCTCGTCATAGATGGTCACAGCTCTGCAAGGAGATCATTTGAGAGACTCTAGGGAGGGGTGGAAAAGGCCTACAGAACACAAAGCCCAGGAGGATCCGGAAAATAAGGGTGCTTAGGGGATCCAAGACGATAGTAAGGAGGTTTAGAATTACCTGGGAACACACAGAGAGCTGTCCTAAGACTAAAACTGCGGGGACTGTCTGGCTGGCTGGGAAAGAAGCTCCAGCCTCCGTCCTTGGCTTCTCAAAACCAGTAATCATCTGCCAGGCCTCTGGGTATTTCTAGATGCCTCACCAACACGACAAGCAGGCACTGCAGCTGGGACGAACCATGCACGGACCCCTCGCCTCCCCAGGCCCCTACCTGATACCCCAGCTCTCTGCCAGATCTTCCCGCATCACGTTGGTCACACACAAGTTCAGGTGGGACAGGCATCCACAGATCTTCTCATACCTGCAAAGATGTTATCAGTAGTCAGCTGGGAATCCCAGCCTACGACGAGCATCTCTGCTACCACCCCGCAGTGTGACTCAGCACCTGCGGAGCTGGGGTCTAAATCAGGTGCCAGGCTGGGGTCTAAATCAGGTGCTGGTGAGGCACCTTCCCAGAGTCTGCATTCTCTGAGTTCCACCTGTACTATTTTTTCCTTCACATCTTTCTTTATGTCCTATCATCTTTCAGCTTCAACAGTTACTTTAAAAGGAAACCAAGTATCACTACAGAAGGGAAAATCCAGTCTCTCTTGCCACAAAAAGAAAAAATACAATAAAGACCTTATTAAATCTTAAACACACTGCACTGCTGACTGCAAAGGCCACGGGGCTCCATGCATTATAAGGGGAATTTAGCAAATGTTAGTTAACAACAGATTAGCTCCCAACTGAGACTCAAGCCCCTTCATGGGCAGAACTGAAAAAGAACTGGGGAAAGAGCAACTCAAGGTTAGGTAATGCTTCCGGTGCATCTCGGCCTGTTCCTCCCTGAGGCAGAGAAGGCTCTGGAACTGGACTGCCAAGGACTAAATTTTGGTCCTCACACTTAATAGCTGCATAATGGCTCTCAGCCTTGGTCAGCCTCGGTTTTCTAGGTTGTGAAGTATTTAGTAACTGTTTGTCGCCGCCATTACCACTGCCAGGGAAACGACCATCTGGGGGAAGGTGGCAGCTGGCCAGTGGCCTGAGGTCCACCGAGGGAGATGTAACACACTCGGGCTCAGAACACGAACAACTCTTCCCACTCCGTGTCCAACCTGCTCCCACAGGCCCTTCTCTCTCCCTGTCTTAGCTACAGTAGACTGTGGCCTGCGTCCCCATTGTCCAGCAGCAGCTCCCAGATTTTATTTGGGGATCTGTCTGGGTGCACCCAGCTCTTGCAGTTGAGCCCTTCCTCCAAGCCTGAGACAACGGGGTACTACAACAGCCCCCAACTCCACCCCAGCCTCAGCGGAGTCAGAGGACAGCAGGTGGGCATGAGCCAGTAAGAGAGGCATGCTATCTGCACTGAGCCTGAGGCAGGGGGATGAGAGCTAGGGGAGCTCCCCATCCCTGAGGAGCACCTCCAGGAGGCAGTGTGGAAAGAGATGACAGGGGTCCCAAATGACACCCTTTTGAGCTCAAAATCAGCCATTTCTCTGGACTTGCAATTTCATGCAAATTTATGTTTGCAAAAGTAAGAAAACAAACACCCTCCTTTACTTAGGCCTGTTTCTGTCACTTGTAATGAGCAGCAGCCTAACTGCTCAGCCTTGTACTTACCAAGGAGCACACGGAGAACCAGCTTCACTGAGACTCCGTGCTGACCCTTCATCCTAGGGCAGTTTGGGGAAAGTGTATGCACACTCCTCCCAGACACTCACCACTTGGCCAGCAGCACAAGGCAGTGGCGGGGGCCATGCCCCAGACCCATAATGGAGTAGCCATAGCTGTGCCAGTCAGTGACAAGCTTGCTCCAGCAGAGGCAGCCCACAAACCAGCAGATGGCAATGGCAGGCAAGTCCGGTGGGTTCTGAGAAAGAGAGGCTTGAATGAAAGGGAGGAAACCTGGGTCACTGTCAACAATAAACTGAGTGAAAATGGTTGCAACAAACTTGGCAAAGAGTTAATTATCTTCACAAAGCTCTGGATGATTGATAAGCAGAAGAAAGACCCTTCTTCCTCACCAAAAAATAAATAAAAATTGGCCAACCTGAGAAGTCCAGGATCATCAATAATCAAGGAGATGAATAATGGAACAAAGAGGTGCATGTTTTGTCTATTAGAATGCAAACTCTAAAACACCTAACCATAGCTGATGGTAGTAAGGACACAGGGGAAGAGGCATCCCCATTGCATGGGGGAAAAATTGACCCAAACTTACTCTAGGATTATCCAGCAATACACCAGAGCATTTTAAAAGTACATGAACACTGGCCAAGCACTTCAACCCACAGGAATTTACCCAAAGGAAGAAACTGCAAAAAAAGTATGTTCACTGATGCTCTTCACTGTACTATTTGTAAAAGTAAAAAAACAATCAGGACGTATCTGAGTGTACACTACGATGACACTAAATACACTAGGGTACATCACATAGTGGAATACAATGCAGCCAATGAAAAGAAGATGCTTCTATATGTTAATTAGCAGTTACAGTAAGAGTTTCAGAGTATGACTTCAGAATCTGACTGACTACCTGCTTCAAATCCTGACTCCAGCACTTCCAAGCTGTGTACAACGGGCTGCTTACAGAACTTTTCTGGGTCTAGTTTCCTCATTTCTAAAATGCAGGCAATACAAGAACCTGCTTCTTCAGATTACTATTAGGAATTAAATAAGTTAACATATGTGAAACACTTAGATTTGTAATAAATACAATGTAAGACTCTATAATACACAGAAAAATAGAACAGATGGGTCATCTAAAAAAAAATGGACAAATGACCATTAGCTTCTACTCATGTTTTCAGAAGTCGATATATACATGCAAATATGTAATCTATTTACCAATGAGTACATTTTTTAAAGGCTGGAAAGTAGAGAAAACTTAACAGTGGTTCTCACAGAGGGAGGTGACGCTGACATACCTGGAAAAAGATGTAGGCTTCTGGCTCCCAGCACATCAACTTTCACAGAAAGTGCACCGCCTGAAATACAACTTTGACTCCATATTGGAGAATGTGGGGCCCAACTGCAAGTCAAAAAACAGCCGTCACTACCAAATTTGGCAATTTGCAGATTCCACACACACATGCACTGATTCAAGGCCATCTGCAGTTGACTGCATCCTACCTGCAAGTCTCTGAAGTTCTGGCAAACTCACAATCTGAATTCTGTCACTCTGCAATAGCTCTTCGTGGTGTTTGGAGTCTGGAAAAAAATGTCCCCTTTAATGTATTGGACAGGGTGATCCTGTCCAAAGTCTGATGACCACCAACAGGCTGAATCATAGCATTTTGAAAAATAAGACTTTTCCAAACCTCTCTCTGTTCCTCAGCAATCAGAACACAGAACAACACCAGTTCCTATCTGGATTCCACTAGAATACCCCAGACAGGAGGGCCAAATCTTACCATCTTTATTTACTTAACACAATACCTGGCACTGCAAACTGACCTAGATTCCCTGCTTAGTGGATTTATCTCACCACAGAGAGAACCTTGGGAAGTCCTACTCCATTCCCTCACCCTGGGATAGGAGACTCTCAACAGGGACCAAGGGCAACCAGTGCTTCTGCCTGACAGAGAGGGTTGAGCTACCCTCTAAAGATGTCAACATGGAGGAAGATGGAGGAGCAGACACCCCTGCCGCTACACAGTGAGGGGAAAACCTGGACATAAGGTGCAAATAAAACATCTCTCTGCAGAATTCTGCACTGAACTTGAGGAATGCTGAGGAGACAAGTTATCCGCTCAGACACAGCCTGACAACAGGAGCCCCAACGAGACGTGGCCACTAGCACTGGCTCTACCGTCACACGCGCCTGATGCCAGTCTATCTGTCCACACACTAGGAGCATCGGTACTATGCAACGAGCTCACTTAGCTTAGCCAGTCCCGACACAGGGCAGGCGCTGTTCCCGGAGACCCACCCGGTAGAGGCTGGGCAGGAACCCGGCTCGCTCAATCTCGGAGAGCTGCCCAGAGGCGGGGAGAAAAGAGGGGCGTCAAAGCCACAGGGTCAGAGTCTGAGAGAGCAACCTCCCTCCTAGATCCCCGGGCACTCACTGCAGACCCCAGCCAGGGTCACGGAAAAGCCGCACTTGACCAACGACAGCGCGTGGTGATGCATGCAGGGGCTGCGGCCCACGTCGCCCAGGACCACGACCATCACGTGCCGGGCCGCGCCTCCGCGCTGCCTTTACGCAACCAGGAGCAGCAGCGGCAGAGAGACACGGACGTCGGCAGCAAAGCCACGCAGGAGGCCGCCATGTAGGGGGCCGGTCGCCGTCACGTAACCCTCCCCACGCAGGGCGCTCTGCGCAGCCGCAGACCGAGCCTCCGAGGGGTGGAAGGAAGCGGCGCTGGGGCTCGGTTCCCGCTGTGGGGGCCCGCGGAACCACGGAGGAGGCTGGGGGCCGAGAACCGCGAGTGCTTTAGGTAGTGAAATAAAGTGTTTACGATGTGGGGATCTAAGGACTTTTTTTTTCAAGTTTCGAAGATAACTCTCAAATACAGTGAAACAATTCAGATGAATCCGATAACCTAATGTTGAAAAAAGAGGACAAACGCAGGGTGCATAGTGGCTGGTTCCATTTAGTATATAAAATCAAAACTAGTCTTTGCTGTTAAAAGTCAGGAGAGCGACCGGCCTTGGAGGTCGGGGAGTGAGTGGGGGAGGGGGGCAGTGGGGAGCTGCCAGGGACTAGGGCTGGTCGTGAACCGTCTGGTAACGTGGGAAAATAGCAGCAACAGAAAACTTGTTCATTTTCCAGGATGCATGTTGTACTTGAATAAAACAAGAGAAAGGAAGGAAGAGAAAGGAAAAACAACAAGGAAGTAGAAACCACGGTTGGAAGTGTCCATAGTAGTAAGAGGGAGAATTTCTCAGACTTGCCCGTTTCGCCCCCCCAAAGCAGCCACACTGAAGAGTTCGTGTGTGTCCAGGAGGGCCTTCGGACCTTGGAGAGGGTCCGCCTGCCAAGAGAGAGCGAGAGCGTGTCGGTGGAGCCCTCTCCGCCCCCGCGCCCTGGGAGCCCCGCCAGAGCCTGCATCCGCCCGGCTCAGCCACTGCCCGCCGCCGGCTGCCCCCTTCGCTCACGCACGGGACGAAGAAACAAAAAGGGCACCTCCTGCCTTGGTGAGAGCCTGGGCAAGGCGGCACAGCTCCGGCGTGGTTCCCAGCGCCCCTGGAACCCAGCTCAGGACTTAGCACGTGTCTCATGCGCTTCTCACAGTAGCCCTGTGGCTCCGGTTTTACAGATAAGGACCCCGAATGTCACACCGTAAGTGAGGCAGCAGTTAAAGCTGAGCTGAAGAAGGGAAGGACAGTTGAGCAGATATGTACCCATGGGAGTGATGGGCAGACAGACACCGTGGGGTGCCTTATTATCCCCAGTTCCCAGCGAGACCTCTGCCTTTTGTTGCGTGGGTGTTGGGGCAGCGGGGTTGTGGAGGCTGGAAAACATGCCCTGCCCACTCAGTCCGCCCGCTGGAGGGAAGGGGTTGGGGTCTGAGACGTCGGCCTCCTGGGCTCCATGATCTTGGGCAAGTCAGTCTTGATCAGTTGGATTTACTGCTTGTAAGTTAAAGGAGACGTCACACTTCAGAAAGCCCCTCCTGCTCTGACGATCTAAGAGGCAGAGGACCAGGTGCCAGGAGTAAATGCCTGCCTTCGAAAGATGAAGTGCTGACCAGAAAAGAAGTTGGGGTCGTTTCTCCAGGGAGAAAGGAGCAAAATGCACCACCAGCCACGGCTGCTTCCCAGCTGGGCCCGGCCTGTTTGTCCCGCCTGCCCACTTGGCATACATCACATATGAAATCCTCTTCCAAAAGTGGGAAGCTGACTGCTGGCAGAGTCAACGATGGTCAGAATAGGACTCAGGGATTGGAATTCCTGTGACTCCTTATACTAGCTATGAGACAATAGGTCACAATAAGTCACTTAACTACCCCCCTTATGAGCTTCAGATTTTGTTTAAGGTATAAAAAGAGATAAGAATGGTACCCCCACTTCAGGGTTGTAAGGGTTAACAGAAGTGATGATAGTGACAAGCTTCACCTGGAACATTTGTTCTCAATGGTACACCCAAAAGGGCCAAAAGTGGTTGTTGGGAAGGGGAAAAAAAATTATTCTTTTGATGTATAAAGCACAGACATAGATACAGTATGCTGTACATCTGCAGTATTAAAATTTCATGGGGTTTCTGCACAAACACTTATGCATGAGGAACCCTTATACATTGCTCATAGGAATGTAAATGGTGCAGCCACTGTGGAAAATAGTTTGGCAGCTCCTCAATAAGTTAAAAATAGAGTTACCACATGATCCAGCAATTGCATCCTGGGTATGTGCCCAAGAGAACTGAAGACAAGTTTGGAAACAAAAACTTGTAAATGAATGTTTATAGCAACATCATTCACAATAGCAGAAAGGTGGAAATAACCCAATGTCCATCAGTCAATGAATGGTTATAATGTGGCCCAGCCATACAAAGGAATCAAGTACTGGTTCATGCTATAATGTGGATAAAACTTGAAAACATTAAAGGAAGTCAAACACAAAGGTCACATAGTGTATGAGTCCATTTCTGTGAAATGTCCAGAACAGGCAAATCCATAGAAATGGGAAATAGATCAGTGATTGCCAAGGGCTGGGTGAAGGGAAGAGGGGAATAGGGAGTGACTCCATAATGAGTAGGGGTTTTGTTTTTGGTGTGATAAAAATGCTCCAGATTGAGACAGTGGTGGTGCTTGTGAAAGTTTGTGACTATACTCTAAAAAGACACTTTCAAATGATATACTTTTAAAGGAAATTCCATGGCATATGAATTAGATTTCAATAAAACTTCTATTTTTAACTGATCAGGGAAAAGAAAGTCTAAAAAGGCAGGGAGTGGGGGGCAAGAATGAAGTTAAAATTTGAGAAGTGCTGACCCTAGAGGCTGGCCACAAGACATGTCACATGCACATACTGGTGGTATTTTTATTATTTTTACAGATCTATAATCTGTTACCTAAAGCCTTTGGGCCAGGCATGTTTCTGAATTCAGAATGTTTTGGATTTTTAAAAGGAAATATGGTGCACAGGTAACCATCCTGGAAAAGTTCAGGACAGCAGCCAGTAAACCAACATTAACATTTCTGCAAGGAAACAGATGTGCTTTCACACTGAGTGAGCTAAATGAGGGCTCTCAGTGTTCCCTGTCCAATACAGGAGCCACATGTGGTTAGTCTGAGTGGAATTGTGGCTCAAGTGTAAAATCCTCACTGAATTTCAGAGACTCAATATGAGAAAACTGATAATTTAAAAAAAAGAATGTAAAAAATTAGTCATTTTTATATTGATTACAAATCGTAATGGCAATATTTTAGATCTATTGGATGCATTCTTTGCTTCTCTTTGCTTTTTTAATGTGGTCACTAGAAAATTCTGAAGTGCCCACACAGCTCATCTTTGCAGCTCACATTCTGTTTCTCCTGGAGAGACGCCATTCTAAGGAATCTTCCATCGGGTCACGCAGCTGTGCCCTCAAATGAGCTTATTCCAAACTTACTTAAAAAATAAAACGAAACAAAAAAGTTTGCACTTTAGTGCTTTTAGATTTCTGGATTGTAACTGCAACTGCTAGATCAAAGATGTAGCCTGTGGGCCTGGAGAATCAGGGTTGAGAAGGTAAGTGGGCCCCCACCTCCCTGGCCTGTGGCCAGCTGGCTCCACATCCAAGGCTGGCCAGACCACTGGGTCCCTCAAAGCCAGTCCCCCACAGAGGCCCTTCCTAGAGCCCTCTGCCTGGGCCACCCCAGGCTGCTGGGTCAGCTCTGCCCAGGCCACTGCCTGCAGTACAGCAGGGCAGTGAGTAGGAGGCAGCTCAGACGGAGGGCGTGTTGGGGCGGGCTGATGGGGCTCAAGCACTGGACCGGTGGCAAGCAGACAACCAGCCATGCCCAGTCTGGGGCTCTGGCTCGTGTTCCTGCTGATGGCAGTGCCCCCACTGCAGCCCTCCTCGTTGCCACCACCGGACACCCCAGAGGGAAAGGCCGCCATTGCAAACCTCGTCCTCTCAGCACTGGAGAGAGCCACCTCCTTCCTAAAGAAGAGGCTGCCAGAAATCAACCTGGACGGTGTGGTAGTGTTCCGAGTGCTGGAAGGTGGGTGCACCCTCTTTCCCCTGGACCCGCCACCGGGAAAACCATTTCTCAGCCTGACACCTGTCTGGTCTGCACCCCTGGGACCTGGCCACTTCCACTTCTTGGCCCCCAAAGAGCCAGCTTTGTCTGTAAGAAAAGAGGGGCAAGGGGCAGCTTGCTCCTTTTTGGGGGACTGGGGCCTCGCTGTAATCAATTTTTTTTAGAAGCAGGAAGGATTCAAAGGCCACATAAGAAAAGATTTGAAAATTATGATTTTCCCTAAAGGAAATGATCTATTTAATAGTCCCTCCTCCTGACATGCCATGAACGAGGTGCATAGACAGAGTGTGTCCTTTGAAGGAGTATTTATGGGAAGGCTACAGACAAACGGGGAACCCTTCAGATCAGGTTCCAGCCCCACTCCCCTCACTTGCAGCCAAAGCCGCCTGAAAGCTCAGAGAAAAAAGCTAAGTGTTTGCTCAGCTTTAGGGATGCAATATCTCCACTGAGGGGACTGGAGTCAGGCCAAGGCAAACAGAGAGGCACCCTACACAACACACTTCCAGTTAACGAACCCCTCCCCAAAAGGCCATTCTGGCCTAAGTGACAAAGAGCCGACTTGGTATCAGCCTGGGGCTCTGTCTGCCCTGCTCCCCACTCCCTGCATCATGCCCTCTGCATAGCCAGTCACAGCTTTCTGCCCCCTGCCCACCTGCACTCCAGTCCCAGCAGGAGGAGGGGGTCTGGGACACATCTGCTTCTGTCCCTGGCCTCACTGCCTGGTGGCGTCCTGGTGTCTCCCCAGCCACAATCCTAGTCCCCTCCCCTCCAGGCCAGGACCAGCTTTTGGCAAGACGCATGCCACTGTCTCCTTCATTCAGGCCCAGCCCTGCTTCATGACTCCTCTGGAAGTTAATAATAATACAAAACATGCAGGGCCGGCCTCCCCATCCAGCACAGGATACTTCTGGGGGCCTATAAAAAGGTTGTAATTTCTCTTAAGAAGAAATAAATGAGCTTTTAAGTCAAAGGAAATGCTTTAAATGACACGCATATCCATCTTTATACCAAGGCATTTATCAACACAATCTTTAATGTGTATTTTTTTAGCGGAGGAAGGACCCACAGAGGGTTGCAGTCACAATGCTGGCCGTGCTGTGACCACCTGGAGGCCTGACCGGGGCAGCCCGAGCTGCCGGTCTCCCTCACAGGTCTGGCTGGTGGTGGGAGGCCTCAGTTCCTCACCACGAGGGCCTCTCCATAAGGCTGCTTGAGTGTCCACACAACCTGTGGCTGGCTTCCCCTGGAGCAAGTGACCCAAGAGAGGAAGGTGGAAGCCTCACTGTCTTTCACAGCGAAGCCTAGGAAATCACACACCATCATTGCCCCAGTTTCTTGTTGGTTTCACAGGTCCACCGCACTCGAAGTGGGAGGGGCTTGAAAACCAGCTCACACAGCACTCACTATGAGAGTCCTACCTCCATCCCCAGCCTCCCCCAGAGAGAGCGATGGGGTTCCTCTTCTGAGGGGGTCCATTTGTCTCCTGGGTCCTCTCTGCTTGGATTAGCCAGGTGGACACTGACTCTAAGAGATCAAAAGTTCTCACCAGCAGCCTCCACCAGCCGGGAGAGAGTTCCAGAAGGTGGCAGGAGCCGCCACACAGGCAGGGAGCAATAGGAACAAGGCTCAGGACTCACGAGGCCACAGGGGTCTCCCTGGTGACTGGGGCAGCCCTCTGGATGCCACCATGTTAACGTTCCATCTGCTGGAAGAGCCAGGTGGTCCAGAACAAGGCTTCAGAACCAGACTGCTGGGGTGCAAGCTCAGGGATGGAGCCAAGCCACAGGAGGGTGTTAGGGAGCCCATCACCCCATAAGGCTTGCTTGGCACCCTTCTTAAGCCTTGCTCCCCTCCCCAACAAAGTTCTCTGCCTGAAGGTTGATGCCCAGCCTCATCTCTCACCTTCTCAGCCCTGATGCTCTCCCTCACATCCCCTCTCTTTCTGGCCACCTCTTGACCTTCTTCTCCCCACCACCACCATTCTCTCCCACCCCTGCAGGGCCACTGCCAGCCTATAGGGCACCTTTAAGAATATTAGAAAAAAAACTTCCCTTCCTCAAGTCATTTGACTGCCATCTGCTGGAAAATTGTCTTACTATACCAACACATGGCAAATTGTGCAACGTCCAACCTGTCCCATAGTACAGGGGCTTCCCACCCTGAAATTTGAATCCCTTCCTTTTTTTTCCTCCTGTACAGCGAACCCTAAGTCTCCCTAATTAGTACTAATAGCTAAGCTTTATTAAGTGCTTACTTTGCACTGCAGAGAATGCTAAGTCCCCTCTACACATTAGGTCATTCATCCTTACAACACCCCCACCTCCGAGAAGTACCTCTATTTTACAAATGAAGAAAGTGAAATGAAGAGAAATTAAAGGAGACTTTCTCTAGTCATCCAACAAAAAGTAATAGAGTCGGGATTTGAACCTAGGCCCACCTCCAGAAATCAAGCTCTTAACACCACCTTCTGCTACAGAAGTTTCTAAAGGATGTTTTCATCTGTCCTTTCTGGGCTCAGAAGCTGCCAGGGGTTTAGGCTGGAGTCACAATGTAATGACAGCTAATGGCTTAGAGCGCCCTCTAGTGTCGAGCACCAAGTAGGGCACTTCCTAGGAAACGTCGCCTACCGCAGGAGCTCACCTCTGGGGCAGCTCACAGAACATGGTCCTTTTCCTGAGAATACCCTTGAGGCTCAGAAAGCTTAACTTAGCTGGCCAAGGTCACACGGCTTCTGAGTGTAGAGCTGGGACTCCAATCCAGCTCTCTCTGAGCCCCAGTGACAGAGCCCTCAGAGGACGGGAGTGTGGATGGGGACGAAATTCTGGGAAAGGGGGATAGACCTGCCCCAAACGCAGCCACTTGCAAGACCATCTCAGAACTGCGGGTCTTTTCCTGTAACAGAGCAGGTATCTGTTATCTGTACCACCAACTTCTTGTCTCCTGTTGTTTGTGTCCCCAGAAAGGATGCACGAATGGGCTGTTCCCCCAGAGCCAGCTCTACATGAATCTCTTCTGCGCCAACATGTGGCCCTGAACCGGAGAGCTGAGGCCATCGGATATACCTAACCCACCAGGACATCTTTATGGAAAACAGTGGGCCTCAGCGTTCCGCTCTAAGGACAAAGCAGCAGGGTGTCCCTGGTTCAGGCGTACACACACACGCACACACGCACACACGCATGCACACGCGCGCAGTAGGGCCACCAGATTTAGCAGATTAAAATAGGGGTTGCCCAGCTAACTCTGAACTTAAGATAAACAATGAATACACTTTTAATATAAGTATATCCCAAACACTGCATGGGATATGCCTTTTCAAATTTGTATTTGTTTATCAGAAATGCAAATTTAACTGGGCATCCTGTACTGTATTTGCTACTGTGTGACTGCTTCCTGCCCCCAAAGGCTGACCAAGTGACAGACCTCTGGGCTGACTGCCTAGCTGACCAGCAAAGAGACCTCAAAGCCCTGGAGATGAGGCATAAAGGGGTATCCAGATCCCTATGCTGACCCCAACCAGCTCCCAACCAAGACCCTAAGTCTAGGAGCCCCTGCTCACTAAGGCAGAGCCTGGGGGCTGCCCCCTTCCAGCCATTGCATTGAGTGCCCACCTCCTGGTGCTGCCTCACCCTGATGGCAGGAGGCACCGTGGTGACCTTGAGGGGTGAGAGCAGGTGAACCTGGAGGGAGGCCTGCAGAAGGTTCTCTGTCTTTGCTTCCAGTCATGTTGTGTGGAATCGGTGGCTTCTCTGACTTCTACAAGCTCCGGTGGCTGGAGGCCATTCTCAGTTGGCAGAAGCCACAGGAAGGATGCTTCAGGAAGCCTGGTGAGCGGCACTGGGAGAGGGAGGGTGGTGGAGGCTGGGTTTCTAGACCAGGTAAGGAAAGAATACAGTGGTGTTAGGGACACTGTGAGGGATTTGCAATACTTACGTGCATGCATACACATGCAAATACACACACACATGGAAATGGGGTTACAGCTTTGGAATCCAAAACTTCACAGGACAGGAGACAGCCCTGTGGGAAGAGGTCAGCCTCCTACACCTGCATTAATAAATTCTTTCCCTCAGTGAAAGTATTCCCTGGGTATCTATATGTGTCAGACATTTCTCTACGCTCCAGGAAAACAAAGGCCCTGAGGAAAAGAGGCAGAAATCACCTAAATAAACCAGTTAGCAAAATTATTACATGTTCTGATAAGGGCTATGAAGGAGGTAATAGACTGAGAAAAAAAGAATATCACAGAAGATTCTTTAGGCAGAGTGGTCATAAAGAGATGTCTGAGAGGAGGTGACATAGAAGCAGAAGTGGGTGCATAAAGGATGCAGCCCCGTTCCAGCCATGTGACACTGGGCAGCTGGTCCTTGTTAGAATAAGTCGGTTCACCTCTCTGAGCCTCAATTTCCCCATCTGTAAATAAATGAGCAAAACAAATCCCTTTCCTGAACTATGAGGAGTCAACATAACACATGTGAAACCAGCTGGCCTGTGCAGGGTACACAGGAGGCTCCCCATAAATGCTGAAGCCTGGGATGTTCAAAGAGGCAGAGTTTTTGCAGTAAGATAGTCTGTTTTTACACAGACGGGTTTATAAAATGAAGATTCTCAGGCTCCCAGACCTACAGATCCAGCAGGGAGGGTAGGCCTGAGGAACCTGCATTTGTGACAGGCTCCTCTGGCTATTCACTGAAGGGGCCGGTGGATGGCCCTCTGTGCTTGGGAGGTGGAAGGAAGGGTAGGAGTCCCTGACACCCTCCTCTTAGGAAGGGAGAGCCCAGGGACATTATCTCCAGTGGAAGGGCCAGGATAGAGAAGTTTTGAGTACATTACTAAAAATAGGAGGGATCATGCCCCTCAGTCACGATCTACTCAGGAAAACAACCCACACCAGGAAGTCCAGCAGAGGGAATTTAATATAGGAGACTCATGTCCAAAGTGTTTTGAGAGCTGAAAACAGAGAAAGTGGGAAAACTCAGAGACTGACCACTGCAGGGAGTCACTGCCCACCCAGGGGGCATAGCTGGAGGGACTGTGGGAGGAGTGGGGTTACCACAGCCTTTGGGAGCTGGACACAGAGGAGACAGAGGATGGGGGAGAAATACCCAGCTTCTCCCCTCCTTCCTGTTCCTGCTGTTGGTCAACCCTAACTGGAAGCTGGTGCACGAGGCATCCTGGGGACTGTAGTTGGAGGGGTCAGTACACTATGGTTCAGAGCAAAGAAGGGCAGGGAGGGGATCTTTGAACCAGCACAATCCCAGTGGTCACATGTGCTGATGCCTCCAACTTATACCTGTTGTCCTAGAGCCACTATGAATCGTGGCTGCTTTCCTCCTAAAAGGGTCCTGGTTGAGAAGATAAATTATGTGGTCAGCCCAACAATGTAGAGAAGCTGTGACTAGGATATAACCATATTGGGAAGGGAAGGAAGGCAAGACGTAATGGAAGGGAAGATGGAGAGGGATGCAGAGAGGAAGAGAGATGGAAGATATTTGCTTTTCTATTTTTTATCAAAAAAAATTAATAACTTCAAGGCAAACACAGAAAGGGAGGAGGAACAGCCAGCTCACAGAGTAGATGTCCAGCATATGGTGGTGAATGATTCCAGCCAACAAATCCTCCATCAGTGCCTCCCTGGTCTCACCACCTACCTACAGGTAGACAAGGGAGAGGCGTGGAAGCACAGACCCAGTGGGTCATTTTGTAGCTGCTACCAAAGGTAGAGCAGAGGAAGAAAGAGAAGCTCTCAAGAAATTAGGCCTGCCTGACACAGGGAGCTGGGGCTACTACCTATGGCTGGATGGTAGGGGGCATGCTGTAAACTCAGTGGAAAGATTTACAGCTGGAAGCTAGGACCATCCTGAGAGCTGGAAAGAGAAATGCAGAAATTCCAAGGCCCAGGGTCCTTCCTGGGGCCCCTGTAGGTTGACCAGCAACTTAAAAACTGTCCATGAGGAAGGAGCGCGCTCTGCCCTTCACTTGTGATGCACACCCGTGGAGCAGGGTAACGGTGAGATTAAGAGATGGATTCGAAGTCATGCCCCTTCAAATCTGCTTCTGCTCCTTCCTCACTGTGGGGGCCACTCAGCCTCTCTGAGCCTCAGTTTCCTCATCTGTAAAATGGGGCCCAAACAGTACCTCCTTCACAGGGCTCTTGGGGTTAGTATCAGATCATTGTGCAAGGCACTCCCCATGGCATTTGGCATATGGCAGGCCACTGATCAGCATAGACTACAGGGTTAATAATTAGGCTCCTTGGAACCTGCCTTCTCCCTCCCTCTGAGGGGCCTGACCAAGGTCCTTCCTTCACCAAGCCTGTGAGGGTGGAGGAAAGTCTGGGTCCCTCCACTAGCGAGACAATAAAAGTGGGTGGCCCTCTTTGAGTTCGGAAAACCAAATAACATCTAAGGGGTTCTTGTCTCAGGCTGGTGCTCAGGGTCACATGGGCAGGCCCAAGGCAGCAATAAGGGGGCCATCGGGGTCGAGAATTAGGCTGTGGGGTCACCAGGCCGGGAGCTCAGGTCTGCTGCCTGAGCTCAGTTTCCCCATCTGTCAAATGGGGCAATAAGGTGTTCTTCTAGAAGGTCTCGTGCGGGGCCTGGGAGCAGGGAAGACAGGAAGGAGCTGGACACATGTGTGGCCTCAGAGACCACAGGAGCAGGGGGTGGCCCGGCTTTGTGTCCCTGTGTTAGTTAAGTCACTAGGTGGAGGTGTCACAGGTGGGGAGGCTCCAACTGGCTGAAGATATTTCTCCAAAGATGGGAGCTGTTAGTTGCCCCCACTTACAACAGCTGGCAGATGGGTTCCCAGCCCAGCAGAGGGGATTTGCAGGTACCAGGCTGGCGGGGGTGTAGCTGAAAAGCACTCACGGTGGAACTATGGGCACCACCCAGAAATGACAGAGGACTCTCTCTTCTCAGATGGCTGCTCCTCCCACAACACAGCCATGGCCATGGGGGCCCTGGGGGGCTTCCTTTACGCACTGGCAGAATACCCCCCAGCACAGGGAGAGCTGCGACAGTCTGCACCGGCGCCTCCCGCCAGCAGCTACGTACTCCGGCTACTCCACACCGGCCGCTGAAAGATGAAACAGATACCCGGCTTCCTTCCTTAAGTCCCAGGCGCCTGGGCTACACCCTGAGAAGGAGGCAGCTGTAGAAACAGATGACAAAGCAGGCAGCTTAGTCCCTGGGGAGCAGGGCCAGGGAAGGGGGGCCAGATGGACCCAGGAATGGAAGCAGGTGAATAAATTTACGGTGCATTTAGTGGGGACTTGAGTCTTGTTTCCCAGCCCTTTGGACGACCTCTAGGGCTGTTTCACGCCTTCTACCCACACAGCATAAGTTCTAAACAGACCCATAAACGAGTCTTCAAGGTGATTTGCTCAGATGTCAACTGTTGCCTCCTTCCCAGTGGGATTCTGGGAATAGGGTCTCTGAAAGTAGCAGTTCAAGTCATGACCTAGAACTCGAAATATGGCCACAAAAGTCAGTGCATAAATTCTTTATATCTGTTGTAGAGTTCTACAGGATCACTTGCCATGTAGCGTCATGGTCATGCCATTTTACAAAAGACAGTGTAGCCTAATGGTTAATGGTGGGGTTCTGCACCCAGGCTGCCAGAGTCCAAATCCCAGCTGTCTCACTAATTAGTTCTGTATGCTTGGGCAAAGTAATTTAGCGTCTCTATGACTCCATCTCCTCATAAACACCACTGGAACAGTTGTAGCACCTACCTCAGTATTGCCTCTGCTGCCGTGGGTACTAATAACAGTCCCTGTAAAGTCTAAAGTGCCAGGGAAGCGTTGCCTGTGGGTGCTTGTCCCTCAGCTGTGGGAAGGGGCTGCCAACGCATCCCAGCTTGCGGTTCTTCCCTCCTGTCCTGCCTCAGTGAGAGTTTATCTAGAAGTGTCAGCTGGAGCTCTGACACTAATCTAATGTTTGAGAAAAGACCTTCTGGAACCTTACGATGGGTCTATGTCCTGGCTTGGTGCTGATTTCAGGCTACATGCAGACAGGTGTCAAAATTAAACTCCAGGGTAGAAAAACCAGCTAAAAACCTGGTCCTTAGGCTGGGAGACTCTTTAAATCCATCAATCTTACTTTGCCTCAAAGTGGAAAATAGCTGCCAATCATCCTTATGTGACAATCTGGTCATATTTGAGAAACCGAATTAAAATACCCTTTGCTCCTTTGGCACCTGACTGAATGGCCTGGTGGTGGAAGCGGTTCTTCTAAAGCTTTCCACTGGCAGTTAGTCTCCATCTGATCCTCTTGGCAGCTGATCCTGGATGCTTCCCAAAAGTGCTCTTAGGTTGTCAGGCTCATGGGAACACTCTGGGTTGTGTTGGTGGGCTTGGTTGCTTTGGAGGTGGCGGTTTTCTTGGGGAACCAGGGGCCACAACTTAATACCCCCTGGGCACTCCATATGCTTCAGGATTTCTGCCACATTGCCTCACAAACTCATGCTCATGAAGACAGGCACAGCACCCAACCGGATTAGGGGGGCTTCTGACCCCCTCCCATGCTTCCTGGATCTGGGACGGATTTGTCATGGAAGCTGACAAGACACCCATACATTTTTAGAAGTCTTTAGTTACCAAAATAGAGCAAAAAGGCTCTTGGACCTGAGTTTACAAGTATTAAGTAATAGAATGCAGTCAAGTAAATCCAAAGATCTAATTGGTTTTATCAAGCGATTCATGAATCAGGCAGCATCCCACCTCTCCCATCAGAGAGATGCTCTGAGGAAGTGTAACAAAATGGAAGGTGTTTATAGACAG
This sequence comes from Manis javanica, assembly GCF_040802235.1. NCBI lineage: Eukaryota > Metazoa > Chordata > Mammalia > Pholidota > Manidae > Manis > Manis javanica. Next base: position 29,741,563 of record NC_133160.1, on the reverse strand, counting down.
GAGGGTGGAGCTAACAGTTATTAGCCCACTGTGTGGGCTGTGCCCGCTTGCATCAGAACCGTGTGGGGAATCTTGTTAAACATGCAAATTCCCTGGCCCTGCCTCCAGAGACTCTCATTCAGCTGCCAGGAGGGGGCCTGGGAATGTGCATGTTTAGCAGACTCCTAAGGGATGCAGATGTTCCCAAGGCTGAAACCTGCCCTGTCCCTAGACCTGTGTGACATCAGGTGGTGTATAAAGAGAACAGCTACACTTAACCCTGGGGGCATGGCTTTACTCGTGTAAGTCCAGAGATAAAAGTAATGCCCCTTCTGTCATATGCTCCTCATGCTCTCCAAAGGGCACCTTTTTTGCTTTGAATTGTGTCCCCCCAAAAAATTCATAACCCCTAGTATCTCAGAAGGTGGCCTTCTTTGGAAATAGCCTTCATCAAGTTAAAAGAAGGGCATTGGCACGGGCCCTAATCCACTATGACTGTGTTCTTAGAAAAGGGGAAATTTGGACACAGGCATGCATGCAGGGAGGAAAGGAAGGCAGTGAATCACCAGATGCTGGAAGAGAGCACGGGACGGCCTCTCCCCCACCACCCTGGAAAGGAGCACCCCTGCCAACACCTTGATCTTGGATGTCCAGCCCCCAGAACTGGGACACAATAAATGTCTGTTGTTGAAGGTCCCGGTCTGCGGCGCTTATTCACAGCGGCCCTGGGACACTGCTAGAGCATCCCTGCCTCAAGGAGCCAACTCTCTTCTCAGGGTCTCAGCAGCCCAGCCAGGCTTGGGGGAAAGCAGGTTACCCAGATACTAGACCAAAAATTAAAAGAGGAACTTTCTCAGTGGTGTGGCCCAGCAGACTATCCCAACACTCCCAGGAATTCACCCATTCATTCAACAATTATGTCAAGCATGCTCCAAGTTCAGGCCCTCTGCAGTCTCTCCCTCTGCCTTCACATGGCCATCCTCCTTCACATGTCTCTCTCTCTCTGCACGACCCTTCTCTTCCTATAAGGACACCAGTCAGAGTGGATTTAAGGCCCATCTAATTCCATTATGACCTCATCCTAACGGCATCTGCAAAGATCCTCTTTCAAAGGTCACATTCTGAAGTTCTGGGAAAGACATTAATGTGGGGGCACATTATTCAATCCAGTGTGAAATGTGACAAATGAAAACAAAAATGGAGTCAGCATGGCTAAGAGAAACAACTAAAATGGAGCTGGGAGGCCATTAAGGTACAAACTTCTCTGCTGGACTCCAGTCACAAAATATTCCGAACAACTTATATAAATGAATAAAATTTCTGTTTGAAAGGGTATCTCACTGTGACCCTCTTTACCTAGAATGACTCAGGAGACATGGTCACATGTAAGAGATTTTATCTGAAAGAGAAAGTGGCTGCCCCCAGAAAGAGCAGCAGCGTGGTGCAGAGAGTTGTGCCTTTTACTGTGGTGGATTCGCTGGGCCTGTTGCCTTGGGGGAGGGTCGGGATGTTTAGAAATAAGGTGGGGCAAACCCAGGCATAATTCTCACTGGCTTATGTGCTTGGGACCATAGGGTAAATGAAGGATAAATTACTATTTCCTTATATTCCTCCCTTTTCTGTTTTATAAGTGGTAGAGGATTTGGGAAGGGGTGAAGGTCAGTCTTCAGTAACTGCTTCCTGCTGATTAGGGGTGATGGCATGTTCCAGGTTTAATAAGGATCATCGTCTTTGGAGAGGGGTTGGTAATCCTGTAATGCAAGCTGGTTAAAGGTTTGGTTGGAAATTTTTTGCATTTGGGATGATTGCTATGTTTACATAGGGTGGCTGAATTATAGCATTCTTTGGGGACAGATGTGTAGGCAGAAAGCAACCTGTAGGGCAAAGGGAATCCTTGATGGTGCAATCTCTTGGACAGTCTGAAAGAAAAGAAAGGGCTGGTGTTGGGAAGATAGGTCTGGTAAGAGAATAAGTGTTGAGACCAGGGTTAATAATCCTGAAGCATGATGCATGGCGGTTGTAAGGGAGGTCTTGGGACTCTGTGCTGGCAGAAACTTCTTCAGTGATGAGTGGAAGTGGAGTTGAGCATCATGAAATGTGGAGTAAGAGGTCCCATCAGGGTGGAGGAGTAGGAACTGTGGGAGATTTGGTGAGAGGGGAATAAGGTGAGACAAACAGTTTAAGGTGGGAGTTGTGTATCCAATGTGTAAGATAAATTCTAGCCAAAATAAGTAGGCGAAGAGAGGCAACAAAAGGCCTGGTAGTTTATTTGAGTGCAACTCCTGGGTGATGTTCTGCGGTCTGGGTACTACAGGCCGGGGAAGTCACACCCGGTCAGGGAAGTGGGGGCCTTATAGGGGGTTAGGAGGGGAGGAGTGTGCAAGCTATCTTAGGGGGTGTGGAGAGGTATGATTGGCTAAAGGTGACATAATAGACAACTAGAAACTTTTTTCCTTCCAAGAGGGAGGAGGCTGACATCCAGGTCTTAGTTGGCACATCAGAAGGATGGAATTCAGAAGAGCTGTCCCCTTTCCACATAAGGCATGGACCTTGGGGTCTGGTCTGTTCTCCCCCTATGGCATCTCTCTGTTCTGTTTGAATGTCCTTGTTTTTCCTTCCTCCAGCCTAACATTCCAGCCAAGATTCTGGCTACTTCCGGCTGACAAAGGGTGTCATGGGGGTTTGAGGCTGGTATTAGGCCGAAGGAGGGGGTTCAGTGGGAAGATGTGTGTAACGGTGAAGTAACATCTGGTTGGTGGCGACCCGGGTCATCTGGGTTAGCCGCTGTTGGAGGAACCTGAGGACACAAGGGGCAACTAAGAGTAAACCACAAACTGTTATTAAGGGGCCCAGTAGGGGCATTAGCCAGGCCATTATGGGGGACTGGAATTCTGGATCGAGTTTACATCTCAATGACTAGTATTGGGATTTAGTATAGACAAGACTGCATTATTGAAACAATACTTTTCTCTAAAATCACCCTCATTTTTATTAGAAGTAGCCAGATTAAGAAAATAATGAACAGTTGCCTTGATTATTTGCATAAGTGCAGCAAGAAGAGCAATTGATTACATAGGCTCTTTTAAATATGCTTTGCTGGAACTTTTTATAAGCAATTTCAGATTGGACTTTTAAAGGCTTCTTGAGGCCGTAAAGCCAAGCCAGACTTGCCATCAGGTTGTGCCTGCAGTACCTGTACATTTGGGTGAATTCTTCTCTTCTCTGAGGTTTCCAAGACATTCTTGAGGTTCCTGCACCTGCCAGGCAGTGATCTTCTTTACTCACCTGGTAAGGCTGCTGGGAACTCTGTAAGCAAGGTACCAGGCCAGTTCTTTTAAGGGGCTTTGTTGGCTCTATAAAGTCAATCTTAGTTCCTTAAAGCTGTCTGTTCATATCTGAGTTTACACACGTGTCTCTCAGGTATGACATTCCAGTCAAAGCCTTGGTAATATAACCAGTGTTTTTAATTGGTCCTCTTATAAGGAAAGCAGATTCTTATTGAACTTATGCAAATAAACATACTGCCATTAAATATAAAAATAGTCACGTAGAATTTTTAAATTCTGGAGGAATCAGGTAGAGAGAAAGATAAAGTTTCAATTCTGCTTATAAAGGCAGTCATTTACTAAACTGTTGTCAGCTTAAGAGAAAAAGCTTAAAACACTTTATCAGCAACATTTGAAACAAAAAGACAGAAAATCATCTTCTTTAGTTTACGTAATCTTATGTAACTAATACCTGTTATGCTGAAATCTAGTTCTTTACTAGTTTAGGAATAATAAAACAGTGACTATAAATGACAAAAGATTTACAAATGACAATGGTTAAAGACTTGATGAGAACTTACTATAAGACAGTTGATATAAGAAAATTTGGATATTTCTGTAACACAAAACATTCAGTAACAAAGTTTAGCATCATTCCCTTTGACAGTGCTTTCCTGGTAAATATATATCAGATAAATAAGCCAAATTATCCAAATATTTTCTCTAATGAGAAAAAATTCCTCTGACATGTTCCAGGGGCCCTCTGGAAAATATCAGAGTTAACTAGAGGTAAAAGCACCTTTTTGCATTTGATTTTTTTTTTTTTTTGGCACTTGCTTAAATAGGATTATAGGTTGCTATGAAGCAATACTTATCTATTTAACCAGAATGACAACAAAATATTTCAAAGGCAAATAAAGGTTACACAGTTGTTAACAAACTTTAGCTTTTAATCTTTTTAATATTAAGATCTTATTTTTTTAAAAATACTCCGACAACTCACTGAGACTTTAAGCATGAGAAACTGCTTTGAAAGAACAATTAGAGAACACTTTGCAAACTTTGCAATCTTTCAATAATAAGAGCAGACTAACAGTTAAGAAGACTGTCTTTTGAACTGAAAAAAATTTTAATTTTGCTGTGTACTTGATACCAAGACTTATTTGCTTTAATTTTTTTTGAGAGGGCCTCTCTCATTTTTATTGATCAAATGGTTGTTAACAGTTAACAACAATAAAATTCTGTACAGGGGACTCAATGCACAATCATTAATCCACCCCAAGCCTAATTCTCATCAGTCTCGGATCTTCTGAAGCACAATGAACAAGTTCTTACATGGTGTACAAATTCTTACATAGTGAATAAGTTCTTACATGGTGAACAGTACAAGGGCAGTAGTCACAGAAACTTTCGGTTTTGATCACACATTATGAACTATAAACAATCAGGTCAAATATGAATATTCATTTGATTTTTATACTTGATTTATATGTGAATCCCACATTTCTCCCTTATTATTATTATTATTATTATTATTATTTTTAATAAAATGCTGAAGTGGTAGGTAGATGCAAGATAAAGGTAGAAAACATAGTTTAGTGCTGTAAGAAAGCAAATGTAGATGATCAGGTGTGTGCCTATAGGCTAAGTATTAATCCAAGCTAGACAAGGGCAACTAAACATCCACGGATGCAGAAGATTTCTGTCAAAACAGGGGGGTGAGGTTCTAAGCCTCACCTCTGTTGATCCCCAATTTCTCACCTGATGGCCCCCCTGCGACTGTGCCTGTCTTAGGTTGTTCCTCCCTTGAGGAATCTTACCCATCTCTGGCTAACCAGTCATCTTCCGGGGCCATACAGGGAAATGTAAAGTTGGTAAGTGAGAGAGAAGCAATATTGTTTGAAAAGGTTAGCTTTTTACTTCTTTGCAGATTTATGCCCTGTGGCTTTTATGCCCCGCATTTGTCTTGAGGTATCTTTACCACTTGGAAGAATTATGATACTCGGTAAATTCGATAAGAGGCATGAATTCTATTTAAGGGTTGTAATTAGGAAGGAAGAAAAAAGCTATAGAAGTAGCAGACGGAAGAAAACATGGGAAGATTGGTTATTTCTTTGACATATCTTCTTGTAGAGTAACTTGAGCATGTATAGGTTTTAAACTACTAATTAAATTGCACACACACATTAACATAATAGGAATACAGTTACATAACCAAAGCAGACCTACAATTACCAGCCATCTCCATGAAACCAAGAAAACCAGTTAGGCACCCTAAGCATTTGTGAAAACTTATCTATGATATGATGGATATTGTCTAACTGAATTTGAATAGTTTGAGAAAAATCAGACAATTTAAAACAACACATTCCTGGGAACTGTTCACATCCCATATGTTCTTTTAACAGTAGATAGTCTGTAGTCTCAAGATTTTGGAGCGCTGCAACTTGTACTTCTCCTAATTCTTGGTTGAGTTCCAACAGTATAGATCTAGTCAAATTTGTTATTTTACTGTATGCACAGGACAGCTTAGATATCCCTTCTTCATTCCAATGGCAATTCCAGGAACCAGTGGGATGAATGCAGCTACAACTGCAACAGCGCCAGGATCTTTGTTGACATTTTTTGATGATTATCTTCTGGAATGACTCTTCCAGAGTATGTTGATGTTGGAACTTCTTCTTCATATCATATCTTAGTTCGTTTTCTGGGTAGCCAAATTAGGCTTTGATCCTCTGTATAAACACAAACAGATCCTTTGCCCACACTTTGATATGCCCTTTATACCATTGTGAAGAACTTATTGAAGGTCACCACACAGGAACTGCTTTTTTTTTTAAGATAAAGGAATATTATCAGAAAAATGTACTTCCATAGCTGATCGTCTGACACCCTTTAAATGATCAAAATTAAGGATATTTAAAGCATGCATTAATTGTTGATTTATAGTTAGTTTTATCCTATCAGGGAGTAATCCCCCTTTCTTTCTTTTTGTTATCATTAATCTACAATTACATGAAGAATATTATGTTTACTAGGCTCTCCCCTATACCAGGTCCCCCCTATAAACCCCTTTACAGTCACTGTCCATCAGCATTATTTGCTTTAATTTTATATAGCATGACTATATTAAATCCTTCTATAAACTTTCTACAACCTTTTTACATTTAGATTTCTCTTTCTAAATTAACAGCTGTACTTTAGAATAAAGTCACTTTCTTATCTAAAAAGACACATTCTTTAGCATGCAGAAATGTTTTCCTTATTACTTTAAGTAGTTTTAATTAGAACTTAAAACCATTAGGTACCTTAATTTTTAGTGAACACTGAGAAGTAGGCTATTATAAACTGTTACACTAGCATTCTTTAGATTGACAGATTTATGAACATTTTATAATTTCTGTTAACTATGAGCTTTACAACACAATCTCTCACTAAGCACAAAGTATATCTTTTTAACTTAGCAAAACTTTAAGGTTTTAGGTTACCACAAAGATTTCTAGGCTGTAGATAGGTATACACACTGTAATACACAATTAAAAGGTGTTCACTTGCCACACTTATTTACTTCACTCATTTGTAACAACTATGCTACATTACTTACAAGACCTTTACTGAATATTAGACAAAGCCAAGCCTTTAAGCATTTTATTCTTAAAAGATTTAGCAAATAACATTGACTTAAATGACCTTAGGTAAACTTAGGCAGCTGATAACTACAAGGACATGCCTGCCTCAGGCAAACCCAAATTAGCATTAATGCTTAACATTTTTTATCAGATTTTCTGGAAGTTTTAGAATGCCTAATTTTCACAAGTGCTTGTTTTTTAAATCAAATTTATTAATGCCATACAGAGTAGGAAAATATTTTTCACCTACACACCTAGACACACAAACATACAAACTGAGACACAATGACTACAGTCAGCAATATTTTTACACAAAAACATATACACAGACAGACAAACTGATAAAAAGACTTAAGTCACTGATGTCTAACTGCTTTCCCTCTCCTCAGCTTTTTGTCCATGGCTTCTGGAACCAGAGGGTAGGAGGAGCGTGTTCTGGTGGGGGAAGAGGGAAGTGAAGGTGGAAGGAGAGGGGGAGGGGCTGGCGCAGCCACCAGAAGAGGAGATCAGGACAGCAGCATGGTTGAGAATGTAGGACTTTAAGAGAGCGGTGACACGTGTGAAGACAAAGGATTTAAAGATGGTGGTGGAGAGAGGGGGAGGGGATTGCGAGCTGAGAGAGGTGGGAGATCAAGGTCCTCTGGCAGATCGGAAAAGGAAGAAGGACTGAGCAGAGTAAGAGGCTGACAATCTTTAACTGGAGATCAGGCTAGGAGAACCTGAGTCATTGAACATGTAACATAAAGGTCTGGATGGGAGTGCAAAGTCCAAAAAGCCTGCACATATGGGATTTCACTCTACTGTCCGCTCCAGTAGCAATAATTAATCATGGTGGTGAGGAGGCTAAAATTGAAAGTTCCCTCAGGAGGCCAGCAAGATTGATTGTCCAAGGGATACTGAGGCCCGGTCTCAGAGCAAAGAAAGACTAGCTTCTATTTGCGAACTTCCTGGGACAAATATAGAGTAGCCAAATTAGAAATGAGACACTGCAGTGGGGTCTGAGCCTCTGCTTGTGAGGGCTGGTTCCCCATGTCTGTGCTACTTCCCAACTAATCCCACTGAGAGGAGCGCCCAGTGTCCCAAGCATGCCAAGTCAGGGGAGACGTCCTGGGAGCCTGGGTGAGGGACGTCTCCCCCACAACAGGGCCAGGGGTGGGCCGGATGCTTGCAGAGGGTGGGCCGAATGTCCCACCTGGATGTACGTACAATTTCTAACGGACCAGGTGAAATGGAGTTAGGGAGGGAAATGGACAGGGGGAAACTGAGGGACTCACCGGAAAATAGTCCATGCAGTGGAGAGCAGGCTGAGGTTCTAGGTCAGGGGAGAAGGGGGCGGGGCCACCAGTGGCCAGTCGGGGCTCCGCACTCATGCTCCTTCCCAGGTTTCAGCACCAAATGTAAGATAAATTCTAGTCAAAATAAGCAGGCGAAAAGAGGCAACAAAGGGCCAGGTAGTTTATTTGAGTGCAACTCCTGGGTGATGTTCTGTGGTCTGGGTACTACAGGCCGGGGAAGTCACACCCAGTCAGGGAGGTGGGGGCTTATAAGGGATTAGGAAGGGGAGGAGTGTGCAAGCTATCCTAGGGGGTGTGGAGACGTATGATTGGCTAAAGGTGACATAATAGATAACTAGAAACTTTTTTCCTTCCAAGAGGGAGGAGGCTGACATCTGGGTCTTAGTTGGCACATCAGAAGGATGGAATTCAGGAAGAGCTGTCCCCTTTAAATATAAGGCACGGACGGACCTTGGGGTCTGGTCTGTTCTCCCCCTATGGCATCTCTCTGTTCTGTTTGCATGTCCTTGTTTTTCCTTCCTCCAACCTAACACAATGGGGAAGACTGTGGAGTTTAACTGCGGTTGGTGTGGAAAGGATTACTGTGTGTGATCCTTGCCATTTGGGAGTTAGGGATGGTGTCTTTGTTGTTTGGAACGGGCATGGTTTGGAGAAGTTTTTTCCTGTCTATGGTAATGGCCTTGTAGCCTGAGGAGAACTGAACTCCCAGGTATGTGACTTGAGAGGCAGACAGCTGAAATTTGGAGGGTGAGACCCAATAGCCATATTCTGAGAGAAAATTTAAAAGGAGAATAGTATCTTGTTGAGAGGTTTGTAGGGAGGGACTGCACAGGAGGAGATTATCTACATATTGAAGAAGGGTGGGGCTCAAGAGAGTAAGGGATTTGAGGTCTTGTGCTAGAACCTGTCCAAAAGGTGGGGACTATCTCTAAAGCCTTGGGGAAGGACTTGTTAAGTGGTCTCTGAATATTAACTTAACATAAGGAATTTCCTGCCTTGATTTCTCTCTGGGATACTGGTGTCTTGGTTTGGGAGCATATCAAAGGGCTGCCTGCTCAGCTCCCAAGGTGGGCTGATGTATTGTCTATTTGCTAAAGAATCCTGCCTCTTAAACTTCCTGGGTGTTAAAATGCAATATTTTAAGATGGAATTCTTCCTGCCTTTTACCATGTCATCTACAGCTGGGTCTGCATGCTAAGTTAGTTACTCAGTTTGCAAAATTGCCTCATCAGATCTGGAGGAAAGACAGCACATAGGCCTGGGCCTTTTAGTATGCTAAAGTGAATCTTACACATGGTCACAAATGATTAGCGTAAGAAAACAAGTGCTACTCTTCTTTATCTGGGAAACATTAACTGATCTCACTGAAGAATGATTCTAGAGCTTAATGTTCAACATAGTTTTAGTAGAGGGTTCAATTTCCTAGCATGTAGTTACATTGCTCTGACTTCAGATATCTTGCCTTGCTTTTTCTAGAGGCTCTCACCTTATTCTGTCTTAGCCTATGGTCCCTGTCTCATCCCCCCTCTACAGATAAAGACCCTAGCTGCTACTAGGGAAAAGGGGTGATGACCACTCTGGCTGCTTCATGCTGAGAGGGGGTGCAGCTAGGTCTCCATCACTGGTCAGTTGGGAGGGCCTCAGAATATTGGCGCTTCTATTCTGGGTTCCATTTCTATTACTATTACTATTTGCAGTTTTATGGCTTCTAAGCAAGATAGAACAAATTGTGTTATATTAGGTTAAGTAGCAACATCTGGAGTTGGATTTTCCATTCTGGAGGGACAAACTTGATGAGATTAAGAATGAATGACTGAATATGAGAACTAGAAATAGTAAAACTTTAACTGAAATGATAGGAGAAAACTAGAACATCTGGAATATCATAGCCAGATATTTTGAAGAAGCTAGAATTCTGGATCTAGTTTATGTCCCAATGACTAGTATTAGGATTTAGTATGGATAAGGCTGCATTATTGAAACAATACTTTTCTCTAAAATCGCCCTCATTTTTTTTTAATGACCTATTACAGTAGGATTAATTATCCTAAAGCATTTATTTTATTACAGATATTGTGAACCAAGAATTTGAGAGCTGGGTAGTTCTGACTCAGGGCTTTATGAGGTTGCAGTCAAGTGTCAGTCAGGCTGCAGTTATGTAAAGGCTTGACTGAGGCTGGAATATCACTTATATGCCTGGCAGGTCAGTGCTGGCAGGAGGCCTCAGTTCCTCCCCACATGAACCTCTCCATAGGGCTGATTGAGGATCCTTACATCATGGTGGCGGGCTTCTCCCAGAGCAAGTAGATCTATGAGAAAGGAGGGTAAAAGTCACAATGTCTTTTATGACTGAACTTTAAAAATCACACACTATCATTTCTGCAATATCTTACTTGCTATATCAATCAGCCCTATTCTGTGTGGGAGAGGACTGCACAGAGTATAAACACCAGGAAGCTGGCTATCATCTGTAATTCTACAAATGTCTTTTTTTTTTTTTTTTTTTTTTGAGAGGGCATCTCTCATATTTATTGATCAAATGGTTGTTAACAACAATAAAATTCAGTATAGGGGGGTCAATGCTCAATGTACAATCATTAATCCATCTCAAGCCTAATTCTCATCAGTCTCCAATCTTCTGAAGGATAACGAACAAGTTCTTACATGGTGAACGAATTCTTACAGAGTGAATAAATTCTTACATGGTGAACAGTACAAGGGCATTCATCACAGAAACTTTCGGTTTTGATCATGCAATATGACCTATAAACCATCAGGTCAAATATGAATATTCATTTGATTTTTGTACTTGATTTATATGTTGATCCCACATTTCTCCTATTATTATTATTATTTTTATTTTTAATAAAATGCTGAAGTGGTAGGTAGATGCAAGATAAAGGTAGAAAACATAGTTTAGTGCTGTAAGAAGGCAAATGTAGATGATCAGATGATCAGATGTGTGCCTATGGACTAAGTATTAATCCAGGCTAGACAAGGGCAGCAAGACATCCACGGATGCAGAAGATTTCTCTCAAAGCAGGGGGGGTGAGGTTCTGAGCCTCACCTCTGTTGATCCCCAAATTCTCACCTGATGGCCCCCCTGCGACTGTGCCTGTCTTAGGTTGTTCCTCCCTTGAGGAATCTTACCCGTCTCTGGCTAACCAGTCATCTTCCGGGGCCATACAGGGAAATGTAAAGTTGGTAAGTGAGAGAGAAGCAATATTGTTTGCAAAGGTTAGCTTTTTACTTCTTTGCAGATTTATGCCCTGTGGCTTCTATGCCCAGCACTTGTCTCGAGGTATCTTTACCACCTGGAGGAATTATGATACTCGGTAAATTCGATATGAGGCACGAGTTCTATTTAAGGTTTGTAATTAGGAAGGAAGAAGAAAAGCTATAGATGTAGCATATGAAGGAAACTTGGGGGGATTGATTATTTCTTTGACATATCTTCTTGTATAGTACCTTAAGTATGTATAGGTTTTAAACTACTAACTAATTTGCACACACATATTAACATAATAGGAATACGGTGACATAAACAAAGCAAATCTATAATTACCAGCCATCTCCAGTGAAGCCAAGAAAACCATTTAGGCACCCAAGGCATTTGTGAAAATTTATCTATGATATGATGGATATTTTCCAACTGTACTTGAACCATCAGACAAATTAAAGCAGCCCATTTCTGGGATCTGTTCACATCCCATATGTTCTTTTAACCATAGATAGTCTATAGTCATGAGATTTTGGGGTGCTACAACTTGCACCCCTCCCAACTCCTGGTTGAGTTCCAACAGTACAGATCCAGTCAAATTCGTTGTCTCACTGTATGCACATGCCAGCCTAGACATCTCCCTCCTCCTTCTTATGGCAAGTCCAGGAGACAGTGGGCTGGATGCAGCCACAACCGCAGCATCGTCCGGATCCCTGTGGAGGCTTTTTGATGATCATCCCCCGGCACGAGTCCTCCAGAGAGTGCTGATGCCGGAAGCTCCTCCTCGTATCGTATCTTAGTTCATTTTCTGGGTATCCAAGCTAGGCCTTGATCTTCTGCGTAGAAACAAACAGACCCTTTGCCCACACTTTGACATGCCCTCTATACCACTGTGCAGAACTCATTGGAGGTCAGCACACAGTAACTGCTTTTTTTTTTTTTTTTAATTAAGAGAAAGGAATATTATCAGAAAAGAGTACCTCCATAGCTGATCATCTGACACCCTTTAAGTGATCAACATTAAGGATATTTAAAGCATGCGTTGATCTTTGATTTACCAATAGTTTTATCCTGTTAAGGAGTAATCCCCCTTTTCTTTCTTTCTTTCTTTTTTTTTTTAAATTTTTAATCTACACTTACCTGAAGAACACTATGTTTACTATGCTCTCCCCTATATCAGGTCCCCCCTAACAACCACATTACGGTTACTGTCCATCAGCTTAGCAAAATGTGGTAGAGTCACTACTTGTCCTCTCTGTGTTGTGCAGCCCACCCTCCCCTTTCTTCCTCCCCCCCACGCATGCTAATCTTAATACCCCCCCTCTTCTTCCCCCCCCTTATCCCTCCCTGCCCACCCATCCTCCCCAGTTCCTTTCCCTTTGGTACCTGTTAGTCCATTTTTGGGTTCTGTAATTCTGCTGCTGTTTTGTTCCTTCAGTTTTTCCTTTGTTCCTATACTCCTCAGATGAGTGAAATCATTTGGTATTTCTCTTTCTCCGCTTGGCTTATTTCACTGAGCATAATACTCTCCAGCTCCATCCATGTTGCTGCAAATGGTTGGATTTTTCCACTTCTTATGGCTGAGTAGTATTCCATTGTGTATATGTACCACATCTTCTTTATCCATTCATCTACTGATGGACATTTAGGTTGCTTCCAATTCTTGGCTATTGTAAATAGTGCTGCGGTAAACATAGGAGTGCATCTGTCTTTCTCAAACTTGATTGCTGCGTTCTTAGGGTAAATTCCTAGGAGTGGAATTCCTGGGTCAAATGGTAGGTCTGTTTTGAGCATTTTGATGCACCTCCATACTGCTTTCCACAATGGTTGAACTAATTTACATTCCCACCAGCAGTGTAGGAGGGTTCCCCTTTCTCCACAGCCTCGCCAACATTTGTTGTTGTTTGTCTTTTGGATGGCAGCTATCCTTACTGGTGTGAGGTGATACCTCATTGTAGTTTTAATTTGCATTTCTCTGATAATTAGCGATGTGGAGCATCTTTTCATGTGTCTCTTGGCCATCTGTATTTCTTTTTTGGAGAACTGTCTGTTCAGTTCCTCTGCCCATTTTTTAATTGGGCTATTTGTTTTTTGTTTGTTGAGGCGTGTGAGCTCTTTATATATTCTGGACGTCAAGCCTTTATCGGATCTGTCATTTTCAAATATATTCTCCCATACTGTATGGTTCCTTTTTGTTCTATTGATGGTGTCTTTCGCTGTACAGAAGCTTTTCAGCTTAATGTAGTCTCCCTTGCTCATTTTTGCTGTTGTTTTCCTTGCCCGGGGAGATATGTTCAAGAAGAGATCACTCATGTTTATGTCTAAGAGGTTTTTGCCTATGTTTTTTTCCAAGAGTTTAATGGTTTCGTGACTTACATTCAGGTCTTTGATCCATTTTGAGTTTACCTTTGTATATGGGGTTAGACAGTGGTCCAGTTTCATTCTCCTACATGTAGCTGTCCAGTTTTGCCAGCACCATCTGTTGAAGAGACTGTCATTTTGCCATTGTATGTCCATGGCTCCTTTATCAAATATTAATTGACCATATATGTTTGGGTTAATTTCTGGGGTCTCTAATCTGTTCCACTGGTCTGTGGCTCTGTTCTTGTGCCAGTACCAAATTGTCTTGATTACTATGGCTTTGTAGTAGAGCTTGAAGTTGGGGAGTGAGATCCCCCCTACTTTATTCTTCTTTTTCAGGATTGCTTTGGCTATTCGGGGTCTTTGGTGTTTCCATATGAATTTTTGAATTATTTGTTCCAATTCATTGAAGAATGTTGCTGGTAATTTGAGAGGGATTGCATCAAATTTGTATATTGCTTTCGGCAGGATGGCCATTTTGACGATATTAATTCTTCCTAGCCATGAGCATGGGATGAGTTTCCATTTATTAGTGTCCCCTTTAATTTCTCTTAAGAGTGACTTGTAGTTTTCAGAGTATAAGTCTTTCACTTCTTTGGTTAGGTTTATTCCTAGGTATTTTATTCTTTTTGATGCAATGGTGAATGGAATTGTTTTCCTGATTTCTCTTTCTATTGATTCGTTGTTAGTGTATAGGAAAGCTACAGATTTCTGTGTGTTGATTTTGTATCCTGCAACTTTGCTGTATTCCGATATCAGTTCTAGTAGTTTTGGAGTGGAGTCTTTAGGGTTTTTTATGTACAGTATCATATCATCTGCAAATAGTGACAGTTTAACTTCTTCTTTACCAATCTGGATTCCTTGTATTTCTTTGTTTTGTCTGATTGCCGTGGCTAGGACCTCCAGTACTATGTTAAATAACAGTGGGGAGAGTGGGCATCCCTGTCTGGTTCCCTATCTCAGTGGAAATGCTTTCAGCTTCTCGCTGTTCAGTATAATGCTGGCTGTGGGTTTATCATATATGGCCTTTATTATGTTGAGGTACTTGCCCTCTATTCCCATTTTGCTGAGAGTTTTTATCATGAATGGATGTTGAATTTTGTCAAATGCTTTTTCAGCATCTATGGAGATGATCATGTGGTTTTTGTCTTTCTTTTTGTTGATGTGGTGGATGATGTTGATGGATTTTCGAATGTTGTACCATCCTTGCATCCCTGGGATGAACCCCACTTGGTCATGGTGTATGATCCTTTTGATATACTGTTGAATTCTGTTTGCTAATATTTTATTGAGTATTTTTGCATCTACATTCATCAGGGATATTGGTCTGTAATTTTCTTTTTTGGTGGGGTCTTTTCCTGGTTTTGGTATTAGGGTGATGTTGGCTTCATAGAATGAGTTTGGGAGTATTCCCTCTTCTTCTATTTTGTGGAACACTTTAAGGAGAATGGGTATTATGTCTTCTCTGTGTGTCTGATAAAATTCCGAGGTAAATCCGTCCGGCCCCGGGGGTTTGTTCTTGGGTAGTTTTTTGATTACTGTTTCAATTTCTTTGCTTGTAATTGGTTTGTTTAACTTTTGTGTTTCTTCCTTGGTCAGTCTTGGGAGGTTGTATTTTTCTAGGAAGTTGTCCATTTCTTCTAGGTTTTCCAGCTTGTTGGCATATAGGTTTTCATAGTAGTCTTTAATAATTCTTTGTATTTCTGTGGAGTCGGTCGTGATTTTTCCATTCTCATTTCTGATTATGTTGATTTGTGTTGACTCTCTTTTTCTCTTAATAAGTTGGGCTAGAGGCTTATCTATTTTGTTTAGTTTCTCAAAGAACCAGCTCTTGGTTTCGTTGATTTTTGCTATTGTTTTATTCTTCTCAATTTTGTTTATTTCTTCTCTGATCTTTATTATGTCCCTCCTTCTGCTGGCTTTAGGCCTCATTTGTTCTTCTTTTTCCAGTTTTAATAATTGTGATGTTAGACTATTCATTTGGGATTGTTCTTCCTTCTTCAAGTGTGCCTGGATTGCTATATACTTTCCTCTTAAGACTGCTTTCACTGCATCCCACAGAAGTTGGGGCTTAGTGTTGTTGTTGTCATTTGTTTCTATATATTCCTTGATCTCTATTTTGATTTGTTCATTGATCCATTGATTATTTAGTAGCATGTTGTTAAGCCTCCATGTGTTTGTGAGCCTTTTTGTTTTCTTTGTAGAATTTATTTCTACTTTCATACCTTTGTGGTCTGAAATATTGGTTGGTAGAATTTCAATATTGTGGAATTTACTGAGGCTCTTTTTGTGAGCTAGTATGTGGTCTATTCTGGAGAATGTTCCATGTGCACTTGAGAAGAATGTATATCCTGTTGCTTTTGGATGTAAAGTTCTATAGATGTCTATTAGGTCCATCTGTTCTAGTGTGTTGTTCAGTGCCTGTGTGTCTTTACTTATTTTCTGCCCGGTGGATCTATCCTTTGGGGTGAGTGGTGTGTTGAAGTCTCCTACAATGAATGCATTGCAGTCTATTTCCCTCTTTAGTTCTGTTAGTATTTGCTTCACATATGCTGGTGCTCCTGTATTGGGTGCATATATATTTAGAATGGTTATATCCTCTTGTTGGACTAAGCCCTTTATCATTATGTAGTGGTCTTCTTTATCTCTTGTTACTTTCTTTGTTTTGAAGTCTATTTTGTCTGATATTAGTACTGCAACCCCTGCTTTCTTCTCACTGTTGTTTGCCTGAAATATGTTTTTCCATCCCTTGACTTTTAGTCTATGCTTGTCTTTGGGTTTAAGGTGAGTTTCTTGTAAGCAGCATATAGATGGGTCTTGCTTTTTTATCCATTCTATTACTCTATGTCTTTTGATTGGTGCATTAAGTCCATTTACATTTAGGGTGACTATTGAAAGATATGTACTTATTGCCATTGCAGGCTTTAGATTCGTGGTTACCAAAGGTTCAAGGTTAGCTTCTTTAGTATCTTACTGCCTAACTTAGCTCGCTTATTGAGCTGTTATATACACTGTCTGGAGAGTCTTTTCTTCTCTCCCTTCTTATTCCTCCTCCTCCATTCTTCATATGTTGTGTGTTTTGTTCTGTGCTCTTTTTAGGGGTGCTCCCATCTAGAGCAGTCCCTGTAGGATGCCCTGTAGAGGTGGTTTGTGGGAAGCAAATTCCCTCAGCTTTTGCTTGTCTGGGAATTGTTTGATCCCACCATCATATTTAAATGATAGTCGTGCTGGATACAGTATCCTTGGTTCAAGGCCCTTCTGTTTCATTGCATTAAGTATATCATGCCATTCTCTTCTGGCCTGTAGGGTTTCTGTTGAGAAGTCTGATGTTAGCCTGATTGGTTTTCCTTTATAGGTGACCTTTTTCTCTCTAGCTGCCTTTAAAACTCTTTCCTTGTCCTTGATCCTTGCCATTTTAATTATTATGTGTCTTGGTGTTGTCCTCCTTGGATCCTTTCTGTTGGGGGTTCTGTATAATTCCATGGTCTGTTCGATTATTTCCTCCCCCAGTTTGGGGAAGTTTTCAGCAATTATTTCTTCAAAGACACTTTCTATCCCTTTTCCTCTTTCTTCCTCTTCTGGTATCCCTATAATACGAATGTTTTTCCTTTTGTATTGGTCACATATTTCTCTTAGTGTTGTTTCATTCCTGGAGATCCTTTTATCTCTCTCTATGTCAGCTTCTATACGTTCCTGTTCTCTGGCTTCTATTCCTTCAATGGCCTCTTGCATCTTATCCATTCTGCTTATAAATCCTTCCAGGGATTGTTTCACTTCTGTGATCTCTTTCCTGACATCTGTGATCTCCTTCCGGACTTCATCCCACTGCTCTTGCATTTTTCTCTGCATCTCATCCCATTGCTCTTGCATTTTTTTCTGCATCTCTGTCAGCATGTTCATGATTTTTATTTTGAATTCTTTTTCAGGAGGACTAGTTAGGTCTGTCTCCTTCTCAGGTGTTGTCTCTGTGATCTTTGTCTGCCTGTAGTTTTGCCTTTTCATGGTGATAGAGATAGTTTGCAGAGCTGGTACAAGTGACCGCTGGAAGAGCTTCCCTTCTTGTTGGTTTGTAGCCTTTTCCTGGGAGAATAGCGTCCTCTAGTGGCTTGTGCTGGGCAGCTGTGCGCAGACAGGGCTTCTGCTTCCTGCCCAGTTGCTTTGGGGTTTATCTCCGCTGTTGCTGTGGGCTTGGCCTGGCTGGGGCTGTTCCTCCAAAATGGTGGAGCCCCGTTGGAGGGGGAGCAGCCAGGAGACTATTTATCTCCGTAAGGGGCCTCTGTGCTCCCTGCTGCCCAGGGGGTTAGAGTGCCCAGAGATCCCCAGATTCCCTGCTTCTGGTCTAAGTGACCTGTCCTGCCCCTTTAAGATTTCCAAAAAGCACTCTCCAAACCAAAACAACAACAGCAACAATGAGAGAGGGAACAGAAAGAAAGAGAAAAAAAAAAGGAAAAAAAAGGAAAAAACAAGCGATTTTTTTTTTTTTTTTGTCCTCAGGTGCCGGTCCCAGGCACCCGCTCACTGGTCCTGCTGCCCTGTCTCCCTAGCACCAGGGTCCCTGTCCTTTCAAGGCTTCCAAAAAGCACCCACCCACCGGTCCCGCAGGGAAGGAACGCTCAATATTCTTTGTCCTCAGGCACTGGTCCCACGTACCCGCTCACCAGTCCCGCCGCCCTGCCTCCCTAGCACCGGGGTCCCTGTCCCTTCAAGGCTTCCAAAAAGCACTCGGCAAAAAGAGAGAAAAAAAAAGGGAAAAACGCGCGATTTCTTCCGTCCTCAGGTGCTGGTCTCAGGCACCCCCCCACCGGTCCCACAGGGAAAAATGCGGGATATTCTTTGTCCTCAGGTGCCGGTCCCAGGCACCCGCTCACCAGTCCCGCCGCCCTGCCTCCCTAGCACCGGGGTCCCTGTCCCTTTTAGGCTTCCAAAAAGCACTCGCAGAAAAGAGAAAAAAAAAAGGGGAAAAACGCGCGATTTCCTCTGTCCTCAAGTGCCGGTCTCAGGCACCCGCCCACCGGTCCCGCAGGGAAAAACGGGGGATATTCTTTGTCCTCAGGCGCCGGTCCCAGCCACCCGCTCACCAGTCCCACCACCGTGCCTCCCTAGCACTGGGGTCCCCGTCCCTTCAAGGCTTCCAAAAAGCGCTCGCCAAAAAGAGAAAAAAAAAAAAGGGGAAAAACGCGCGACCTCCTCCGTCCTCAGGCACCGGTCTCAGGCACCCGCCCCCAGGTCTCGCAGGGAGAAACGCGGGATATTCTTTGTCCTCCGGCGCCGTTCCCAGGCACCTCCTCACCGGTCCCGCCACCCTGCCTCCCCAGCAACGGGGGCCCGTCCCTCTAAGGCTTCCAAAAAGCGCTCGCCAAAAAAAAAAAAAAAAAAAAAAAAAAACCGCTCCGGTTTCTCTCCACCCGCCGGGAGCCGGGGGGAGGGGCGCTCGGGTCCCGCCGGGCTGGGGCTTGTATCTTACCCCCTTCACAAGGCGCTGGGTTCTTGCAGGTGTGGATGTGGTCTGGATGTTGTCCTGTGTCCTGTGGTCTCTATTTTAGGAAGATTGTTCTTTGTTATATTTTCATAGCTCTATGTGTTTTTGGGAGGAGATTTCCACTGCTCTACTCACGCCGCCATCTTGGCTCCGCCCCTCCCTCATTTTTATTAGAAGTAACCAGGTTAAGAAAATAACACTTGGCTTTATTATTTGCATAAGTGCAGCAAGAAGAGCAATTGATTACATAGGCTCTTTTAAATATGCTTTGTGGAACTTTTTATAAGGAATTTAGGGTTGAACTTTTAATGGCTTCTCGAGGCCAGAGAGCCAAGCCAGACTTGCCATCAGGTTGTGCCTGCAGTACCTGTACATTTGGGTGAATTCCTCTCTTCTTGAGGTTCCCAAGACATTCCTGAGGTTCCTTCACCTGTCAGGAAGTGACCTTTCTTACTCACCTGGTAAGGTTGCTGGGAACCCTGTAAGCAAGGTCCCAGGCCAGTTCTTCCAGGGGGCTTTGTTGGCTTTATAAAATCAACCTTAGTTTCTTAAAGCTCTTCATATCTGAATTTATGCATGTACCTCTCAGGTATAACATTCCAGTCAAAGCCTTGGTAATATAATCAGTGTTTTTAATTGGTCTTGTTACAAGGAAAGCAGATTCTTATTGAGTTTATGCAAATAAACATACTGCCATGAAATATAAAAAATACTCACTGAAACCTTTTAAATTCTGGAGGGGTCAGGTAGAGAGATAAATGTTTCAATTCTGCTTATAAAGGTATTATTATTTATTAAACTGTTCTCAGCTTAAGAGAAAAAGCTTAAAACACTTTATAAACAACATTTGAAACAAAAAGCCACAAAATCATTTTCTTTAGTTTACTTAGTCTTATGTAACTAATACCTGCTCTGTTGAAATCTAGTTTTTACTAGTTTAGGATATTTGTTCTGCTGGAATTTAGTTTTTTACTAGTTTAAGAGTAATAAAACATTGACTATAAGTGACAAAAGACTTACAAATGACAACAGTTAAAGATCTGATGAGAGCTTACTGGAAGACAGTTGACATAAGGAAATTCAGGTATTTCTGTAACATAAAACATTCAGTAACAAAGTTTAGCATCATTCCTTTTGACAGTGCTTTCCAGGTAAATATGTATCAGATAAATAAGCCAAATTAGCCATATATTTTCCCCAATGAGGAGAAAAAATTCCTCTGACATGTTCCAGGGGCCCTCTGGAAAATATCAGAGTGAACTAGAGGTAAAAAGCACCTTTTTGAATTTAATTTTGGGAAGCTGTTAAAATTTTTGAGGCACTTGCTTAAATAGCCTAAATAGAATCATAAGTCACTATGAAACAATACTTATCTATTCTAACCAGAATGACAATAAAAGACTTTAAAGGCAAATACAGAATGTTACAGTTGTTAGCAAAGCCTAGCTTTTAGTCTTTTTAATATTAAGATCTCATTTTCTTAAATACTCAGACAACTCACTGAGACTTTAAGCATGAGAAACTGTTTTGATAAAACAATTAGAAAACCCTTTGTAATCTTTCAACATTAACGGTTGACTAATCTTTGTTCTTTTAACAAAGAATTCTAGTTTTGCTGTGTACTTGATATTGAGACTTATTTGCTTTAATTTCACACAGCATAACTATATCAATTTTTCACAAGCTTTCTACAACTTTCTTTTCACATTCAGTGTTCTCCCTCTAAAGAAACAGCTGTACTTTAGAACAAAGTTACTTTCTTTTATCAAAAGACACATTCTTTAGCATGCAGAAATGTTTTCCTTTTTAAGTAGTTTTAATTAGAATTTAAATCTATTAGGTACCTTAATTTTTAGTGAACACTGAGAAGTAGGCTATTATAAACTGTTACACTAGCATTCTTTAGATTGACAAAGTTATGAACACATTTTATAATTTCTGGAACCAAGTGCTTTGCAGCCCAATCTCTAAGCACAAAATATGTTTAAACTTAGCAAAATTTTAAGATTTTTTTAGGTTACTACAAAAATTCTCAGGCTGTTTGTAGGTATACACAATGAAACACACTATTATTATTAAGATGTTCACTTGCCACACTTAGTTTATTCATTCCCAACAACTATGATATCTTACTCACATTAGACAAAGCTACACTTCACTTTAAGCATTTCTGTTTGAAAGATTTAACAGATAACATTAACTAAAATGACTTTAGGTAAACTTAGGCAGCTGATAACTATAAGGACATGTCTATTTCAGTTCAACTTAAATTAGCATTAATGCTTAATATCTTCTGTTAGAATTTTCTGGAAGTTTCAGAATGCCCAATTTTCACAAGCGCTTGTCTCTAAATCAGTTTTATTAATACCACGCGGAGGTAGAAAAATATTTTTCATTTACATACTTAAGACACACAAACATACAGATTGAGACGTAATGATACAGTGAGAGGACAGACAGAGCTCCTGGCATGAGCCAGGAGGGGACAAGAGAGCCTGTGGTGGTGCATTGTCTAGGGGTTTTATAGGCAGTTAAGGATATTTGGGAACATGAAAAAAGCTTAGGGGTGTGGACTTTAAGGCAAGTAGTAGGTGTTTAGGATTGCAGGGGAGACAGGGAGAGAGCTTAGTTCAGAGGTAGGAGAAAGCCTGGATATATGGAATCTCTTTCCATTTGCCGGTGTGCTCACAGAAGTTGTATAAGTAGCAGAGAATTTTAGGATCTAAAGAGCCATTGGGGGGCCATTTAGACTGTCCAAAGGATATTGTGGCCAGGTCTCATTACAGTAAGTAGTGAACAGGTTTGAGGTCTGGAGCGAGGTGGAGGGACTTTAGATTATTGAGTAAGCACCCTAGTGGTCAATCT
The DNA here is from genome assembly GCF_040802235.1 of Manis javanica. Taxonomy (NCBI): domain Eukaryota; kingdom Metazoa; phylum Chordata; class Mammalia; order Pholidota; family Manidae; genus Manis; species Manis javanica. The sequence continues at coordinate 29,719,469 of NC_133160.1, read as the reverse complement.
GCAGGAACAGAGGGGCCAGATCCCATGGTGAGAATGAGACCATTCAGAAGTCGCTGAGGCATCCCTGAGCAATTAAGATGGTCACGGAGAAGATCAGACACAGTTAGGAGGTCATCACCACCTCTAACTGAGGGGTCGGGGTGAAAATGCCGAGGAGGCTTGGTACCTGGTGAAAGGGCAAGCTCCCAGATTCTATTTCAGCCAATTGGGACCCGGATCCTACCTCAGCCAATCAGGACCTGGATCCTATTTCACCCAATCGGAGCTTGGTCTCTCTCCTCTCCATTCAGCAAAGAGCTCACCCACCATCCTTAAACCCTGCCAATTGACCAGAGCCACGACCTATCACCCCACCAACTATCCCTAGATCCAGCCAATCAGCCAGAGCCACGCCCATCACCCCACCAACTGCCCTAGAACCCCATAAAACCTTTGTGGTATTGAAACTCGCTCTCTTTCTCTGGCATCTTGCCACTGCCTTGGTGTAGATGAGAGATTGAGCTGGAGCTAGCTCGAATAAAGGCTCTTTGCTTTTGCATCGGTGTTGGCTCCTTGGTGGTCTTCTGGGATTCGAGACTTTGGGCACAACACCTGGTACCAGGAGTTTATGAGTAGATACATAGATAAAGGGAGACTAGGCCTCAGTGAATGAGGATACTCACCACAGGGAGGCAGAGAAGTGACTCTGAAAGTTGTGATTGGGGGTGCCCCTGTCCTGGAGGAGCCCTTGGGGGTGCCAGACACTCAACGGTCACTTCCCAGGTTCCAAAGGGACATTTAAGTTGACCATGAAGGGGAGACTCACCAAATTGAAGGCCGGTGTTGGGTGAGAAGATGAGCGACTGGGGAAATGGACGGTGAGCCGGTGGAGGAGGATGGGGCAGTGAGGGTTCCCAAAGCAGCTCAGGTTCCTGGAGGAAAAGCAAAGCCAATGGGAGAGCCTCATCTGAGTCACAGCACCAATGAAAGGGAATCTTGCCATGACCCTCCTTACCCAGAACTACTCAGGAGACATGGGCACAGGCAGATTTTATTATCTGAAAGAGAAAGTGGCTTCCCCAGAGGGGAGGGGAGGGAGAGAGAGAGGGAGCAGCAGCGTGGTGCAGAGAGTTGTGCCTTTTACTGTGGGGGATCTGCTGGCTTGTTGCCTTAGGGGAGGGTCTGGATGTTTAGAGATAAGGTGGGGCAAGCCCAGGCTTAATTCTCACCGGCTTTTGTGCTTGGGACCATGGGGTAAATGAAAGATAAATTACTATTTTCTTATACTGCTCACTTTAAGAACCCTAAACTTTGTCAGCAACTCAGAGCATAATTTGGGTTACTACCCAAATCTGTGTCTCCCAGATGCCATCCCTAAGGCCCCAAATAAACACAACTGTTTTACAGCTCGGCCTTTTTTTTTTTTTTTTTTTTTGATTGATACCAGTACCCTGACCCTGACTGCTTCTAAGGGGCAGTGGCTCAAAGAGGGGCCTGAGTTCAAGCACTAACAGTGCTGACTGTGGACAAAAAGGGAAAAAGGGGCTGGTTTGGCTCTCTAGTACCCATACGTGGTCAATCCAGTCCAGGGAGATCTCCCTGCACACTAGGTGAGACCTCAACTAGGGAAAGAGTTCTTGACTCTGATGGAGAAAGAATTCACTGGCAGGTCGAGCAGGTACAGGCAAAGAGTAGTTTAACAGGGCAAAAGGACACCTGTAAGAGGGACTGCAGGCAAGCTCCAGAGACAAGCAGCACGGTAGTAGGGACTGGGTGGTCCTAAAACTGACTTGTTTAATGGGGGGCGGGGGTGAAGGTGGGGTGTGTGTGGAATATTCATCAGGATAGGTGCGGTCTTCTCAGAACTGGAAGGGGATCAGAACTGAAATGGGGTGACATCCTATTTTTGTTCTTAGATGGTCTGTCTGGGGACATGCGCCAAGAAGCATGATTTTTAGTATGCTAATGAGCATATATTTTGATGTGAATCAGGGTCAACTTCTCCATGTTGGAACCAGTTTGGGCAGGTCTGTTATCTAGCCACTCCCTCCCCAGCCAGAACAGTTTACATGGAATGTTTAGAATACAAACAAGCATCTAAGAGAAGTAAACCCAGCCAGATGTGAATAACACAGACGTCCCCCTCCCCTGTGCTGCTCATGTCTGGCTCTCTACCTACTGTAACACATGGTACCAAAGGCCAACTGGACTTGTCCTGGCTCTGGGGTGCCCACACATTGCACTGGCACCAAAAGGCCACCTAACCCTGGACACTGTCCTGGACCAGAGGCCTGAAGAGAATTAGCCACTCAAAGGAAGTGTAAAGGACAACGTGCAAAGTAGCCAGCTTTAGGGGTCTCTGACCTGTATAGGTGCATAGGGTCTGCACATGAAGGGTCCTACCCTTGTTTTCACCTTCTGCTCTCACCATCTCGAAATTCCTAATTTACAAACAAGGATCCCTACAAATCATGTAGCTGACCTGCCTGACCTCTTCCCAAATGTTAAGGTCAGAAAAGACCAAGGTTTTTTCCTGTTCCAGATTCAGGGTAACCAAAGAGACATGACAACTGAATCCAGCTCCTGGATAGGTTCCTCGATGTGGCAAAAATAGCTCCGAAGGACATTATAAGGACAATTGGGAAATCTGAATGTGAACTGCGTATTAGTTCCTATAACTCTATCAATGTGAAATGTCCTAATTTTCCTTGGCCTGTGGTTTTATAAGAAAAAGTGCCTTGTTAGAAGAGGATACATAAAGTATTAAAGTGAACGATCCTGATGTCTGAACTTTGTTGCAAATAGTTTTAAAAATGTACATGAGTAAAGTGCAAATGATCGAGTATATAGGGCAAACTTTAACAACCAGCAAAAGTAAGTAAAAGGTATAGGCGTTTTCTTTATACTACACTTTGAAGTTTCTGTACGTTTGAAATTACATCAACATGAGAAGGTCCCATTCCACCACTCCCAGCGCCGTCCTCTCTAAAACAAAACAAAACAGTAAATTACAGGACGAGACCTGGCGATATCCGAGGAGCCTAAATAGTTTTTAGACTAAAATTTGCCACCAGAAGTCTTGGGTCACGTGGGGGAGGGTCCACGTGACCGGAGGCCCGCGTTCAACATGGTGGCTTCCATGCGTCGCTGGTTTCTCTTCCTCCTTGCGGTGCTTTGCTTCCTCGGGCAGGCGTCTGGCGGCCTCAGCCCCACGTGAGTACAGCCCTCGGGTGAGGGTGAACCGGGTTCTGGGGTTCCCCCGTCTGAGGCACAGTCCTCTGAGTTCTGCGCCCCTCCTGTTCCCGCAGGGCCTCCCGCGACGACGACCTGCTGGTGCTCTACCCGCCCGGGATTGTACACGGGTGCGCGCCGGCAGCCGCGAGCACGAGAGCTGGCCGCCTTCCCCCGCGACCCCCGGCGCCCGCAGCCCCGCCGTGCGCACCTTCGTTTCGCACTTCGCCGACCGCGCGCTCTCCGGCCACCTGACGCGGGCTGCCGAGTCCCTGCGCGCCTTCCCGGTGCTGTAGCCTGGCGCGCCCGGTCGCTGTGCGTCCAGGCGCCGCGCCACCGACGAGGAGACGGTGCGGGCAGCCGGCTGCAGCGTCGCCCATTACAGCGGCTTCTTTCGCATGGACACTGGCGTGCCTCGGGAACGTGGTGAGCGACGGGCGGCGGGTGAGCAGCGCCGGGGGGCTGCAAAACGCGCAGCTCGGGATCCGCCGCGACAGGGCCCTGGTCACCGGATGAGAAGGCAGGAATCCCCGTGACTGTCGAGGGTAGACGACCTGAGATTTGTGTTGATCTGTGTTGTAGCCGTGCTTCTGTTCAAGTCACCTACGCAGCAAGCAAGCTGAGCCTCCGTTTGCTCATCCACAGAATGGGATAGTCATACTTCACTTGCAGGGTTTATTCTTCATCTAGTGTCACTGAGCATTTGCTTTTGTCCAGCAGTGTTCTTTGTGGGAATATAGCACTAAGCAAGCACAGACAACTTTTGCCTTCATGGACCTCCCCTGTTACTGGCAAAAGTAAATAAAAGCCAGGAGAACAAGTTTAGATTGTGTATAATCAGGGAAGCAAGGAACAGGGTGAGCAATTATAAATGGAGTGTTATTTTTTAGGGAGGGTGATCAGGAAAGGCCTTTCTGAGTAATTAACTTGTATTGAGACCTGCAGATTAATTACAAGTCAGCCAACGTCAGAAGTGGAGGAAGAGCACTGTAGTCAGAAGGAGCAGCGAGCACTTAAGGCTCAGAGGTGCATAACGGTTTGGTGTGTGTGAAGGACTGAAGGAAGGAGCAGAGTATCAGAGAATGACAGGAGTATGACTATTTAAACATTCGCTCTAACTCTGGCTGGAGACTAGGTTGGAGGGGCCAGAGTAGAAGCAGGGGTGCCAGTTAAGAGTTGTTGCAGGCATAGGGTGATGGCCGAGGAGACTGAGGCCATAGATGGACTTGAGATCTGTTGAGGATGGTTGTTTCTATTACGAGAAGTGTATGCTGTTTACAAAGGCTGACTCAGGACCAGATCCAGGCGGGTTCCTGGGGTACCAAGAGGAGTCAAGCAACTGGGCTGAGGTAGGGAGGGGGGAGGGTGCCTTACTGCCCCTGCTGTTGAGTGAGTATCATGCCTTGCCTGGGTCCAGGTACCTGTCTGAAGAGGAGGTGTTGGATGCTGAGAGTGTGTTTGTGCAGCTGCTGAGTGGGGTCTTGTGGCTGATGTGCAATGGAAGCTTCTACATCAATGAAAGCCAGGCGGCGGAGTGCGATGAGACCTAGGAGACAGGTTGGGAGTTAGGGGTTTTAGCACAGCCCCCCTGAGAACCAGGACCAGTGGAGGGGTGGGGAAAGCTATGCTGAAGTCTTTCAGCAAGTACATTTTAGACTGGGGATCAATGGAGATTAAGACAGTTAAGGTCCCTGCTCTCATGGAATGTATAAGAAATAAAATAAATACAAAATATGCTGAAAAGAAATGGTAAGTGTTAAGAAAGATAAAGTTTGAGGAAAAGGGATTGGTGGGGGAAAGGACCTATGATTCACAGGCTCTGGGGGTGAGGCCCAAACCTGTGTGTTTTAATGAGCCCCCAGTCATGTGAGTCTGATGGACACTTGAGTTTGAGAACCACTGGGATGCAGAAGACTGGAGTGGGGAAGGGACACCAGGCTCTGATGTTTTACACCGAACAGTCTGGGAGGGCCTCACTGAGGAGGTGACCTGGATTGGAAGGGGCACACCTTGGGAAGAGCTGGGGAGAAGTGCAGTCCAGCCAGAGGAAATGAAGAAAAGCCTGCAGGGCAGTGAGATGGGTGCTCCAGGAGATGAGGTTAGGAGGCTGAGGTGGTCGTGCTGAGCCTTGGATTGTGTTCTAAGAGAGTGGAAGCCATTAGAGGGTTTGCACCTGGAGATGTTGCTTGATTCACACCTCAGAAGAGCTCTCTGGCTACCGTATGGAGACTGAGTGGGAGGGGACAGAGGGGAGGCAGGGAGACTCATGTCCAAGCAAGCTGCTAGATGGCATGGGCTGGAAGATGGGGAGTGGCGGCAGACTGACAAGAAGTGAGAGGCAGAGCCCAGGAGGCTTCCAGAGGGCCAGGTGATCAGCCAGACTTCTCTTCCTTCAGGTTCATTTAGCAAATTTGTGACCGTGATGTTGGCCAGGACAGCCGTGGGCCACGACCAGAAGGGACAGCTAGTGCTCTTCCATGCAGACAGGCAGACAGAGCAGCGGGGTGAGCGCTGGGAACCAGGGCCTCCGGGCCTGGGCTGAGACCTGCTTTGAGGAACTTCATCCCACTGACAGCCACCCTTGTGGCCCCCAACTGTTCCCTGGGGATGTTCACACCCATCTGTGCCCCATCCTTATCATCTGCACACTGCCTCTCAGTCTCCCCAGCTTAGGCCTCCTCTCTCCTGAGCCCTGGTTGGGATGATGGGAATAATCACAAGCTCTCAGAGAGAAGACCTTGGTTCCTATCCCAGATCTGCCATCTGCTAGCTCTATGGCCACAGACGAGTCATTCAACCTCTTTGAGCCAGTTGCTTCCTTCCTAAAGAGAGTGTTAGTTCAATAAGGCTGCATAACAAATTAGCACAAACAGCGCCCACTTGTTAGATCACAATTCGGTAGAGAGTCTGGAAGACTCAACTGGGTTCTATGTTCAGGTTATCTCACAGACAAAACCAAGCAATTCACCAGGCAGGGTGCTTATTGGGAGCTTCCAGGGAAGAATCCTCTTCCCAGCTCATTCAGGTTGTTGCCAGAATGCAGTTCCTCATGGTTCTAGGACTGAGGCCTATGTCTCCTTGCTGACTCTCAACGCCTTCAGGGCACCTACATTCCTTCTGCTTGTACCCGCTCTGTCTTTGAGTGACAAAGGTGTTTCAGAATTCCCCCAATACCTTTGTATTCCCAATGTCTCTCACTTTCCCTTCTGCCACCAACTGAGAAAGGTCTGCTTCTAAGAGCTCTTGTCGTGGCATTGGGTGCACCTGGAGAATCCAGGATGGTGTTCCCACTTTTGGACAGCTGTGCCCTGTAATATAACAGAAATGATCTCATTATATTCACAGCTTCTGGGAATCGGGGTGGGACATCTTTGGGAGGCCCATTTAGAAATTTGCCAGCCATAGTGGAGCTGTCAGCAGCCCTGTCCCTGTGCTGCAGCATTAACCTGTGGGAGATGGTGGAGTTCCTGCTGAAACAGGATGTGGTCAATGCCATCAACCTGGATGGAGGGGCCTCACTCAGCCCCTTTTGTGCTCAACGGGACCTTGGCCAGTTACCCATCAGATCATTGGTAAGCTTGCCAGAGTCCCCTTCTGGAGGTCCATGCCCAGGCCCATCTCCAACAGTCTCATTAGTCTCATTCAATAAATACTGTGTACCTATTGTGTGTAGTAAGGAGGAAGAGCCAAGATCCCTGCCTCTCACTGCGCACAGGAGGAGTGTGGAATCAGTCACAGTGTACCACCACTACCCAAACCAATGAAGGGGGCTTGATTGGTCAGGAAAGACCTCTCCGAGCCTAATGAAGCATAAGCTGAGATCTGAAGTATGAGGAGGTGGCAAAGCAGGGGTGAGAGAGTCTTCTGAGCAGACAGAACAGCATGTGCAAAGGCCCTGGGGTTGAAGGCATTGTGGGGTGGTGGGAAGAATCTATGAAAGCCAGAGAGCCTATAAAAAAAACTATAAAATGGAGAGAGGCATCCCTTGGCTGCAGCAGGGGGCATGAGGGTCAGCTGGGAATGGCCAGCACTGTGCCTCTCCTCACACGCCGTGTCCCCCCGCAGCCAGGACAACATGTGGCGCTGCCCCTGCCATGTGTCCACTGTGGTGTGCATACATGAGCCCTGCTGCCAGCTGCCTGACTGTCATGGCCACGGGACCTGCATGGTGGGGTACTGCCAGTGGACAGGGCACTTCTGGCGGGGTGCCGCCTGCGACAGGCTGGACTGCAGCCCCTCCAACTGCAGCCAGCACGGGCTGTGCACTGAGAGTGAGTGGGCTCTGGGGAAGCTGCTCTGACCCGCACCCCCAGCCCCCCTGCCCCAACCTGCCCCATCTTCACCTGGCCTTCTCTGCCTTGTCTTGGCAGCTGTCTGCTGCTGTGAAGCTGGGTGAACAGGGTCCAGCTGCAGTGAAGGTAAAGCCCCCAAGTGGGCCCCCTCCTCAGCCCTGGACACCCAGGGAGAGGGTGAGGTGGCAGCTGCCTTTAGCCCCACCTGTTGTCTCTTGTGTCTTACCTCACGTGTAAGTCACTGTATTCGTGTCCTGCAGCTGCTGCAAAAATTCCAGAAACTGTGTGGTTCAAACAACAGAAACATTCTCCAGTTCTAGAGGCTGACGTCCAAATTCAAGGTTTCAGCAGACCCATACTCCCTCTGAAAGGTCTAGGGGAGAACCCTTCCTGCCTCTTCCAGCTCCTGGCAGTGCCCCATGTTCTTGTCTTGTGGCCTCAGAGCGCCAGTCTCTGCCTCTGTCTACGCATGGTCTTCTCCCCTGTGTCTCAAATCTCTCTCCATTCTCTGACAAGGATCCCGGGTCATTGAATTTAGGATCCACCCTAAATCCAAGATGCTCTCATCTTGAGACCCTTAATTATATCTGCAAAAACCCTATTTCCAAATAAAGCCACATTCATGGGTTCCGAGGATAGGACATATATTTGGGGGACACATTCCACCCACTCTCGGTGCTTAGCACTGCAGTGGCTTGGTCTTCCACTCAGAAACCTGAGCCCCCCTAGCATGGCTGGCCAGATGCTGTGGTCTCCCCTGCCCACTCCTTCCCAGTGCCCCTCTTCTGCCGCATCCTCCGTGGTCTCCCCCTGTTAAGTGCCCACCACCCTCCTTCCAGTGGTCTGCTGCTGTCACGCAGGTCACATCCTCTGTCTCATGGCCTCACTTGTACTGTGATGAGCTTCCTGGCTCCTGGCCATCTGCCCTCCTAGACTGAAAGCTCCGGGAGGACGCGGTCTCAGGGCCTGCCACGTGACTTCATCTCCTGGGAAAGTACATGAACTCACCGGCAACTTGGGGTGACTGAGATACATTTGCAGTCCTGTTGGCCCCAGCCCTGGAGGGGCAGGGCTGGATTTTGCAAAGTCGCCCCTTCGCCCATCCCAGCTTGCACCAACGGCTCCTTTGGGGAGGACTGTGCCAGGAAGTGCCAGTGTCAGAATGGAGCTGCCTGTGACCCAGCTCAGGGGACCTGCACCTGTCCCCCTGACTTCACTGGAGACACCTGCGCTCAGGGTAAGTTGGATGGGTCCCATGTCAGCCAGGAGTACTGCCCAAGGGCACCTCCAAGGTCTGGCCTGGGGGAGCGGGGTTAAGGGGTTGCTTCTGCCTTGGCCCAGCTCTGCATACCCCTGGGGCCCATCCTGTCAGTACAGAGAGGTCCTGTCACCAAGGCTTCCACCTGTGTCCCTCCATCTTCTCTCCACAGAGTGTCCCTTTGGCTGGCACGGGCCTGGCTGCCAGCAGCCATGTGAGTATAAACACCAGTGTCCTTGCAACTCCCAGACTGGCAACATCAGCCTCTCCCCACCTGCCCTAAACAGCATCCTCTCACAAGGTAGGTATGGTCCCTCCCAGATCCTCTGGGGGAGGAGGGGACAGACCCCTCCCTCCAAGCCCCTCAGCCACTCACTGGTACCTTACAGTGAAGCAGTGTCTGCAGCCATCCGAGGCCACCCTGAAGTCAGGAGAGCTCTTCCTCCTCACTGGGTAGGTGCTTTGGTGGGACCAGGCAGGGGTGGGAGCAATCCCCTCCCCTCCACCTTCGAGGCCTGGCCTCTTTGCCAGGGACTGGGCAAGGCTAGGAGGTGCCATCTGGATGTCCATGGGACATTTCTCCATGTAAGCAGAGGAAGAGTCACAGCTGATGCTGCAGCCACTGAGCCATCCAGGGGGATGGTGTGGAGGGACCCAGGTCCCTGCCCTTGGGGGAGCGTTGGGGCGGGGTGTAGGCGCTCTTTCTCTGGCCACCAGGCTCACAACTTTGTTCCTCTGCTCTTAGTGCAGAATAACTAAACTCTGAGGAACTCCCATCATTTCTCAGGCCCCTCTGTGTGCTCAGGCCTTGTGTTAAGGGCTTTATCTCTTATTTTTTAGTGCAGTAGGTTTCAAACTTGACTTCAGGAAGTGTGTATTAAAAGAGAGTGCTGGGCTCTCCATCCCCAGTCTCTGCCTCTGGGTCCTGGGTGGGGACCAAGGATCTGCATTTCCAGCACAATCCCCAGGGATACTGATGCTGCTGGTCCAGAGACCTGCCTTCTCATGGTTCTCACCTCTCATAGCCCAACACCGGGTGCGCAGCTTGCCCAACCCCACTCATTCTGGAGGTGGAACCAGGCAGAGGCAGCACCTGGGCACTTGTCACTGATGCAGATCCCAGGTCCCTCCTGGGGGTCTTGACCCTGTGAGTCGGGGGTGAGGCCCTGAAGGCCCAGAACCACCCCCAGAGAACTCCTGAAAATGTGCTTTGAAAATGCATGAGAACGGACAGTGGATCCCAGGAGCCCTATGCCCCAGCCTAAGGGTGTGATACTTGAGTCTCACCCCCAGCCCCATGCAAACCTGGAACCCTTTGGCATTCACCTTGACATTGGGGGCTCCAGCCAAGATTCAAGTGAAGGAATAAAGATCATTGAAAGACCCCCTCCTGCTCCCTGCCTTGGAGGAAGGGGTGCTGTTCTCCCCGCTCTGGAGCAGAGCCCCGCCTCTTATCAACACTGCCTGGACCACAGGATGCAAACGGGTGCCTCCCGGGGCATCATCAGGTCTCCAGCTGTATTTTATTGGGCATGCACAATTTAAACATTTTTAAGATCAGCAAGGTCTGAAAATCACATTTTGTTTTTCTTGACTGCTCTTGAAATAGCGATGTGGCAGCACTGGCCTGTGTCCCACGTGGCCACTGTCACCGCTGCTCCCTGACCGTGTGTGGAGTGTGCCCCCAGCCCCACTGGCCCATTTTGTCCTTGACAGACCCTGTGTGGTCCCCGGAGGCCCCTGTTCTGGGAGGGAGCCCTGTCCAGCACTGTTTAACAGCCCCGTTTGCGGTTTCTCTCCTCCCCCAGGACCACCTGGCTGACCCTCACCCTGGCCCTGGTTTTCCTCCTGCTGATCAGCTCTGTGGCCAACATGTCCTTGCTCCTCAGCTCAAGAGCAGAGCAGAGCTGGCACCTAGATGGCGCCTACATCTACCACCCACTGCAGGAGATAAATGGGGAACTCCTGGTGGCAGAGAAGGAGCAGCTGGGAGACGCTCACAGTGCCTTTAAGGACTGAAGCCTCAGCTGCTCATCATGGCCTGTTCTGAGGGCTCACTTCAACACAGTCCAGCTGCTGCAGGGGAAATTCGAAGCCACTGGCCATCTGTATGGTCTCTGCCCCAAGTGCCAAGCCAGGCTTCTCGGAGCCTGTGCCTCAGCCCCTCACTGGCCACCTACTGTGGCTGTACAACCCTCCCCAGACTGTGCTCCCTGGAGAGACTCTGCCCCCTTCCCACCGCCTGTGTGCTGCCAGCGAGGCCTGTGCCCCGAGGCCTGCTGCACTGCCAAAGAGCCTGCGGCCTCCTGGGACAGGCACCTTTGGAGGATGGACCCCACCGTGAAATTCGGAAAACCATTTAGCCATTTCTTGAGAAGTTAAATATGAGCTTATCATGCAACACAACAACCCCACTCTTAGGTTTCTACTCAAAGAAAGAAAACTGTAGGAACTAACAAAGATGTCCACACAAATGTGCGTAACAAGCAGTATTCATAACTGCGAGAGTAGCAGTGACCCAAGCGTCCAGCTGAGTGCGTATACGAAACGTGGTCTGTCAACACAGCAGAGAAGGAATGAAATGCTAATACCGCAATGCAAGTGAACCTCACAAACACTCTGCTAGATAAAAAAGCCAGACACTAAAGACTGTAAGTTATATCCTTTCATTTATTGGAAGTTTTCAGACAGACAAGTCTGTAGTGATGAAAAGCACATCAGTGGTTGCCCAGCCCTGTGCAGTGGAAGCGCGGACTGAATGCGAACAGCACAAGGGATCTTTTGGGTCAGGAAATGTAAAGCCTGGGCTGTGGTGTTTGATGATGCATGACATTTACTAAAATCCACTCAACTGTACACTTACAAGGGGTGAATTCTGTGGCATATGAATCACACTTCAACAAAGGTCTTAAATTAATAAAGAGATAAAGATCCAAGACAAAGTGACAAATACTGAAAGTAAGGCAAAAAGAAGATCTACTATATGGGTAACAGAGGTCCTGAGAAGAAGAATCAAAGGTACAAAACAAATACTGAATCTATATTAAGAAAACCTCCCTAAAGGATTTTAACTACATATTGAAAGAATACATGGGGTACCTAATAATATCAACTTCCAACCCTAAAAGACCTACTCCAAGACTTACTCTGGTGAATTTATTGGACTTTCAAGGAAAACCAACCAAACAAACAAAAACCTTTGAATAGCAATGTAAAAATCAAATGATCCAAGCAACATGTTTCAACAATATGGCAGGATGCAAATCAGCAGAACCCTGTCCACAGGGCCTTGACAGAGACAGGTAAGTAACCTGCCAACTTCAGAGGGAAAAGAGATGGAGAAGGAAGCTCCCTTACAAGACGAGGGAGACAAGTCAGCCCACCACCATGGAAGGGCTTCTTTGGATCCTGATTCAAATAAATTGTTTTAAGAGTTCATTATTTATAAGCTAATTAGAAATATAAATCTTGATCTGGAATACTGAATACTTGTTGTTAAATATCCGATATTATTTAAGGAAACATTAACTTCTGCAGATGTGATAACAGTATTTTAATGATTTTTCAAAGTACACTGCTTTTTAGATGAACTTACTAAAGTATTTAGATACCTAAAAAATCAGGGGCTAAGGCACATGCATGGTTACATACATGGAACTGAGGCTGTGACTGAGAGAAAGGCTGCAGTGGGACACTATACTGTTCTCTACTGCTGTATAGGTTTGAACTTTTCCATTATGAAAACTTTAAAGAGGGAGGGAGGGAGGGAGGTGGGAATGTGAGAGAGAAAAAGACAGAAAGAGAAAGGAGCAAGAAAGTGAGGCGTGGGGGTTGGAGGGAGATGAGGCACTCTGCCAGGGAGAGAGCTGACCTGTGACAACAAGAGGAGTGAAGGGCCCTACAGGCAGCCCCCAAAGGGCAGGAGGGCTGGAGCATGTGCCCACTTAGGGATGGGTATGGACAGGGTAACTCAAAGGTGTGGAATCTGGGCTGAGGCTACAGCGGGCACAAGCCCTGGCTAAGGCCAAACCCATGCACCCTCATCGTCCACAGATGTGCCTCGGAGCTGCCTCTGTGCTGGGCGGGCTGCCAAGTGCTGCCACCGCCACACCTGGGTGGCACAAAGCTGCATTGGAACAGGACAGTCCCGAGCCGACTAACCCTGACTGTCCAGGATTCTCGAGCCAGAGACATCTCCCTTTTCTCCCTCCACAACAGGAAGAAGACAGTGGCCACCCCCATCCCTCTACCTGAGGACCCTGCGTGGTATGGAGACAGACACTAGGCTCAGAAGTCCACTCATCAGCTCATTTCTTTACATAGCTTAATCAGAATTTTTCATAAAATGCCTTCCTCTATCTCACAAAGCCTTTATTCCTGAACTACATGGTGTCTAGACAGGACACCCAAAGGGTATCTAACTCAGTCCAAACCCCCCAATCTATCCTTAAGATCCCTAAGAATTTCAACAAGGAAGCTGCTAACTGAACACCAAGTACCAAGTGTTCGTTCTGAAACATTAACCCAGTGCTTTTTCAACAAATCATTAACTAAGAGTAAGTGCTTTCACATGTTAGCATGTTAAAATGAGCAAGGATGAATCAAAGTATAAATTTTATAAAGTTCACCTTACCTATGTTTTCTTTCTAATTTGGAAAATAAACTTCCATATAACTGATGATTTGGGGGAGTTCTAATTCTCTAAGCCCCAAGTTCTCTATTCAGAGGCTTTCCAGAAAAAAAGAGACAGTGAAAAATAATTTTGCCTTTTCCTGCAAAATCCAGCAGAGCCAGAAAACCCTAGCCAAGGGAGCACACGAAGGGTCAAAGCAGGTGGTGCCCTCTCTGGGAGAGGGGCACAGGCAGGTCCAGAAGCGCAGGAGCCCCTCCGCAGCCAGATACTGAGGCCAGGGCTACTCCTACAGGACTACCTGACAGAGGACATTCCCTAGCAAGCCACACTGTTTGTGTTGCAGATGTGGAGAGGGGACCAGAACAAGTTGGCTAAGCGCTGTTCACTCTGACTACAGACGCACCCCTCACAGAATCCACGGAAAGCACAGCACTTCACAGGGAGCATCCTGTTGTAGTACTTCAGCACAGCTTATATTGATCAGAAACCAGCCTGGCATACACTTGGGGCACGCTCAGCCAATCAAAGTACAACACACTCCTTTCAAGTGGACATGGCACATTTACCAAGACAGACTACATTCTGAGCCATAAAACAAGTTTCAATAGATTTAAGGATTCAAGCCAACATCATTAGGCATTAGAGAAATGCAAATTAAAACTACAATGAGATACGTATATATCTGGATGACTAAAATTAAGAAGACTGGCCATCCGTGTGCACCATGTTTGGGAAGATGTGGAGGAACTGGGACTCTCATATCCTGCTGTTGCTGATGTAGTTACACAACCGCTTTGGAAAACTGTCTGAAAATTCATTGGGTTTACCATATACCTACCTACTGTATGATCCAAACACACCCAGATTGTACCCAAGAGGAATGAAAGCATAATTCCATACAAAGACCTGCACACACATGATCATAGAGGCTTTATTGTAATGGCCAAAATATGGAAACAACCTAAATTTCCATCAACATAAGAATGCACAAACTGGTGTCCCATGGAGAGGAAGGCAGGCCATAGTGATATAAAGAGCAAATGTTCCCAGGGGCTCCCTGAGCTATTCACGAGCTCCACACCAGATCTGTGGGTGTGCAGGACAGGGCAAGGAGAGGAACCTGACCATAGATCGTTTCTGAACATCCAAACTGAGGCCTGCAGCTCCACCTGATCGCATCAACACTTCTAAGAGCATCTGTAAGAAGCTAAACATACATACAGTGGGTTTTCCCAGATGCTTCCAAGAGGTCCTCTTAACTACACCAGCCAGAGGCCTCCAAGGGCGCCCTCCTGCAGGGTCCAGCCATTGCCCATCCAGGGCCCACTGCACAGACAGCTCCACCTGCCTTTACACCTGGAAGTGTGTCCCAACACCTACAAATTAAGATGCCATTTCCAACTTTCCTGACGTAGGTCTCGGGGAAGAACAAAAATTGTTGTGATAAAGTCAGAAAAGTCAAAATGACATACTTTTCAAAGTTTATAAATAGAAGACAGGAAGGGGATGTATATGTTCTGTTTCTTCACTGACACTTTGGAAATAAGCCTGGAGTACGTTAAATAGAGCTGTGCTTTTCAGCTCAGTTTAGGTGGTTTTTTATTGAAGGACATATGATAAAAGGCAACAATCTAGGGTCCAGCTTGATGAATTTTGGCATGTGTATATACTCATGTAACCATCACCCAGATCAGAAGCAAATGTTCTGATTTTTCTCCCTTTCACCTATTTCACACATCCCCCTTCCCCCTTCCCCAAAGGCAGCCACCAGGCTGTTCTCTGTGTTTATGAGTCTATTTCTGGTTTGTTTTGTTTTTTTATAAGTGAAAGCATATAGTATTTGTCTTTCTCTGACTTATTTCACTCACCATAATACCCTCTAGGTCCATCCATGTTGTCGCAAATGGCAAAATTTCATTTTATTTTATGGCTGAGTAGTATTCCATTGTGTATGTATCACATCTTCATCCATTCATCTGTTGATGGACATTTAGGTTGTTTCCATATTTTGGCTATTGTGAATAAGGCTGCAATAAACACAGGAGTGCGTATCTTTTTGATTTAGTGATTTTGCTTTCTAGGGGTAAATTCCCCAGAGGTGAAATTGCTGGGTTGTTCAGCATTTCTATTTTTATTTTTTTGGGAAACCTCCATACTGCTTTCCATTGTGGCTGCACCAATTTATATTCCCACCAACAGCACAGGAGGGCTCCCTTTTCCCCACATCCTCACCAGCACTTGTTATTTCTTGTCTTGGTGACTGACAGTAGCTGTTCTGACTGGTGTGAGGTGGCACCATTTATTCTGCACTTCCCTGATGATTAGCAATGTGTGGTATCTCTTCACGTATCTGTTGGCATCTGCGTGTCTTTGGAAAAATGTCTATGCGGGAGTTTTTTCTTTTTTTTTTTGCAGAATTTTTTTTTTTTTGGTATTGAGTCAAAAGAGTTCCTTATATATTTTGGATATTAGTCCCTTATCAGATACATCATTTGCAAATACCTTCCCCCATACAGTCAGCTGTCTTTTCATTTGGTCGATGGTTTCCTGTTCTGCAGGTTGTTCGATGTTGTCCCACTTAAGAATCCTTACCTTTCAGAAATATGTACTCAAATGTATTTATTTACATTTGCAAATAAAGTGATATGATGTCCGGGATTTGCTTGACAACACTGGTGGTAGGGGTGGTGGGACAAGGCTGTCGCAATTGATCATTAAGCAGGGCGAGGGGCACACAGGGTTATTATAATATTGTCTCTACTTTTGTATATGTCTGAGAATTTCCATTAATAGTAAGATTTTTTTATATTACAGAATTATACAACTTAATAAAACAAAAAGGAGGATGGGGAAATGCACAACAAAGCAAAAATGGGTGTGGAAGTATGCATGTTCCACAGTATTTATACACTTTATTAGATTACTAAAACGATGGAAATTTTAATAATTCCTTCTTGGAAAACAAAACAAGTTTTAATTGTGAGGACATTTTCACTGACTGAAATGGTTTGAAAAAAACCTCAGCTTTATAAATCTACATCCTTTTGATCATCATAAAGCCCCAGAGCTCCACTGTTACTTCCAGGTCTCCATTTCCCTCATATACTTTACTGACAGTCAGCTTTTAAGCAGAATAAAACCGCAGTGCAATGATGGAAACAACCTCCTGGATTTTGATGATGTGGCATAAAAACTTCTTATCAAATCCAGCAGCAGAAAAGAGACACAGATGGGACATCTCAGTCCCCCTGTGTCAGGAGCCACTGCCATTCATGAGTCCCGCCAGCAGTGCCTGCCACTCCCAGTGTCACTCCAGCTCTGTCAGGGCTCTGCGAGGACCCTGGCGCCGGCTCCCTAGCAAGTGGGCACTGGTTTGAGTCCTTAGTTCAGGAAAAACAAAACAAAAATGAAGAAATGCCATGACTTTGTTCTCAGGGCCTTTGAAAGCTAGACACAAATGATGGATGATTCAAGCTTCCCACTGAGCAGTGGTTTTCTATCTGGAACTTTCTAGCAAATTAACTGAGTAAGACCGAGCTTCCCGTATGCTGTTTCCTGAGCCTGCAGGACAGAGTCACAGGACGGCCCCAGGGCTCTGGGACCTTGGGCAGAGAGCCAGGGACAGAGATTTTAACCACCAGTAGGTCTGCTCCACACCAACCACTAGGCACATAACTGTTTCAGAGGTTATGCTTAGCAATTTAAAGATCCTGCTCAGAGATTTCTCTAGACAAGTGGAAGAAATACATTTTTTAAAATGTGGCCAGTATGAACACATGGTGAAAGTCTCCTGTCTGCCCGAACATCTTAACCACTCTGGAACTAATGGATCTTGCTGGGGAAAGATGAAGTCATTCAAGTAAATCTAATGTTTACTTTTAGGTGACTTAAAAGGCAATGTATGTTTATGTCTAAACTTAAATTTGAAAGAAAGAAGGGTTTAAATAATATTAAAAGTTTTCCAATACTGAAAGTGCTTATTTGGAGCTCAGTTTTTCTGTGTGTTGTGTAAGAATAACTTCTTAGCTCACCTGTGATGATGGACTGTGATGATAACTGTCCCTGGTCTGGGGGAGGGCTTAGAAAATTCTAGAATAAAAGCATCATGCTGCTCTTACATGAAAGAAGTCATTCCACATGCTCCCAGAGGTACATATCACATTCAGGAATCCATTTTTGTGTTTCAAAAACAGGTGTTGAACGTCAGCAGCTGTGTCCTTCATGAACACACAGCCTGCTCGCAGCGCTGTAGGCAGGGACCGGCTGGCTCTTCCTGACGTGCTTGGGTGGCACTGAGTCGTCTCCAGCAGCAGAAGCTACTTCCTCCCTGCATGTGTCATCACTGCAGCCCGGCAGATTGCCTTTCCCACATGTTCACTGCTCACTGTTTTAAGATCTTGGTGCAGCAGGGCAGGGAGAGGCTGGGGCTGAGGCTGCTGCAACAGCTGCTTCAGGGGACACCACAGTTCTGACTGTGTTATTTCTGCTAATGGCTTCATGGAAATGTGATTCACATATCGTATAATTCACCCATTTAAAGGGTGCAATGCAGTGGGGTTTTTTTTGTATATTCATAGAAATGTCTCCATGTTATTTTAAAGACAATAAAATCTTAAAGTGCACGTGAGAATTCTCAGAAAAACTGTCCAGTGGACACACTCACGCTTTATGCAAACATGAAGAGGAAAAGACACAGAATTTGTAGAAGTTCCTAAAGCACATACTCTCAGCATTTACGGAACCACACCCGTCAGAGGGAACCTCGAAGCATGGCATTTTAGGGTCAGGTCTGGACAGCTGGGACTGCCAGAGGAAGCAGAGGGAGCAGCTCTGAGAAGGGGCTCCCCCATGGCTCTGCTCTGAAATGGTGACCCACTGGGTAGAGGACTCTCTGGCTCACAGAACTCCACCCCAAGCTGCAGGGTGGCAGTGTACCCTCCGCCTAGCTGTCACCTCACTGCACATAAGAGAACGGAAGGTTCCGTCCTTATGGGGACACCCCCCCCCAACTCCTGACCCAACCTAGACCTCTGAGAGCAAGTAAAGGAGGGAAAAAACTGAAAGTTAAATACAGGTACACAGTTCAAAAAGTCACCGTGCTGCCAAGGTCTCTCTCCATCCCACCATGCTCCGAGAAGCCCTTCTTTCTGCTCTATAGCTTTGAGTGGGTTTTAGGGTCACTGCCTGTTGTAATTAATGTGCTCCTGGTGCTATTTCTTAGCTTTCCAACTGCAGGCTTCATTTTGGTCTCCCATGGTGAGAACTGAGAATTCAGCACTCTCCCCCAAGGTCTGCTTATTTACATTATTCGCTCAGTACATTTAAGCTGTAGCATTGCCTGCCTCACACCAGTTTTTCCTGTACTTGGCAATTACCTAATTTCCTTGGTACCTGTTGCCCTAGCTAACCACTCTACAGGATTGCATGCCTCCTTCAGACCACAGAACTCAGTGCTGCTGCACAATGTCTGGTCACCCCTGTGCTTGCTCCTATGCTGACAGTCCTGCACCCACACTCCTGACGCCCCTCATCAGGGAGGCCTCTGCAGCTTCCTTAGAAGGGCCTGCATTGTGGGCCTTGGGCATGTTCCTGAGACACTTGCACCCCTCCTTGCCCTGGACAGGTGCCGCATCTGGTCCCAGGCTGAAAGGTGCTGCCCCACCCAATCCCTCCTGCTGGGGCCACAGAGTCGGCCACCTGTCCTGATGGTCTGCACAGCCTGTCTGAAACTCTGGACTGGTGGGTGCCTCCTCTTTATTGACAGGACTCACTGCATTTACTGGAGTTACTTTCCTCACTGTTCTGAGCACAAAAGGAGCCCTTCCCACTGCAGGCACCAACCTTGGGTTCGGGAAGTCTTCCTGAAGGATGCCTGATAGGGTCTCTGCTCCCCTCTAGTGCACCTGTGGTCAGAAGCTACACCTGGCTAATCACGTACTTTCCCTGTCTTTTATCTCTTATTCTCTTTGCCCTTTAAAGAACCTTCTGGGATATATTCTTTATCTTCCAATCCTTCAACTGGATGTTTTATTTCATTTCTAATATCAATTTTAATTTTTAGTTATTTGCACATGATGTCATCCTTAACCTGTGGTGAAAATGTTACTTTCCAAGTTTTTTTCACTCTCTGCACACTGCTCCTTTTTTTTTTGGTTTGCTTTTGGTCTCTCCGTTTCCTGTTTGGAGGCTTTCCTCAAGTGTCTGAGCCCCCTGCTGGGCCCTTTGTACTTGGCAGTGGTCACTACAGAGCTGATAAAAGCAGGGTCTGCATGGAAGGCTCCTGGACCAGGGGCCTCCTGCAAGGGCCTGGCAGTGACCTGGCTCCTCGGTCATTGGCTGCTCCAGGACTGGACGCTGGGGGACAGGATCCAGAGAGGAGCACGTGATGGCATGACCCTGCATGGCAAATGCACTGGTCCATGCAAATGTTACCTGTATTGGGCAGCCAGCCACAGAGAAGAAGCAAACGGCAGCACCTAAAGGGGCTGCCATGGATGGATCTGTGGTGACCACGAGGCCCTGCAGCTGTTGCCTGACGACAGCTGCAAAAAATCTGGGATCTCAGTCCTACAACTACAGGGAACTGAATTCTGCCAACCACCCAAATGACGTGGTGGAGAACCCTGAGCTCCGGGGCAGGACACAGCTCAGAGAGACCCTGGGCAGGGGGCACGTGGGATGCAGGGTCCCATGCTGAGGGCACACCCAGGGCCGAAGGCCTGAGGTGTGCCTGTGGCCTAAGCCCCAAGGAAGCGGGCGGCTGGAGCAGAGTAAGGCAGGAAGGGAGGCCAGCATGCCCGGGGAGTCTGAGCGCAGCCGTACAGGGTCTGCCTGAAGGAAACTGGTCAGTGGCCTACTGAGAGAAGGCTGGAGGGCAGGTGGGGGCAGGGAGTGTGAGCAGAGCGCACCCACAGTCCCAGCAGAGACAGGGTGGTTTGCACCGCAGAGTAAGAGATGAGGCTTCTGGATATATTCTAATGGTAGAGCCGACGGGGTTCCTGATGGATCAGATGTTGGCTAAGAGAATGAGGTTTTGGCCAGAGTCACTGGAAGGAGGGGACTGCTGTCACTGAGACAGGGAGCTGAGGAGGCACTCAGAGCTCCAGCCACCATGAGTATGAGACGACCACCTGGCAGCCGAGCCCGGAGTTCAGGGTGGGGTGAGCTGGAGGTGTGAAGCCAGGGGTTACCAGCACAGGTGCCACACTGAAGGCTTGAGCCTGGGACTGAGTGCAGATGGAGGGTGCGGATGAGGACCCAGTGGCCAGCAGACTGGGCAGGAGGTGCCTGCAAGAACAGACTGAACACGTGAGTGCCAGGGAGAGAGCGGTAATGGTAGCTGTGCCCCACTGGACAGAGACACCCAGTGAGGCTGGGCACCACTGCCCAGGTGTGAGCAGGCAAAGACCGCGTGGACAGCACCCATCTGTGCCTCTCCACATGCCTGATTTAGAACTGGGGTTGATTCATTGAAGAAGCCTTCACTTTCTGAGGCTTTGAATCCCTACTGCCACTTAACCTCAGAAAAGCCTATGATGGTGTCGTTTTAAAAATCTATTTGTTAAATGTGATAGAATGCACATAAAATTTACTATCTTGACCATTTCAGGAGTCCGGCTCAGGTGCACGGCCCGCTCACATGTGCAGCCCCCCACCCAGAGCCTTTCACCTCCCCACACTGTCCCCAGGAGCACTCACCCTTCCACTTTCTGTCTCCCCGGCTCTGCCTGCTCACGGGACCCCACAGAAGGGGAGTCGCTCACATGTGTCCTCTGGGGCCTGGCTCATCTCACTCAGCACCGCGTCCCCAGGGTCCATCCGCGTGGCAGCACACATCAGAATGTCCCTGCTGGTGAAGGCTGAGATCTGTGCCTGGGTGAGTGGACTTCTAGTGTTCGCCCCTCCACCCACCCTGGACACCTGGTGGTGTGAGCTATGCTGCTCTGAACATGGGTGTGCAAATATATAATGATATACTCTTAAGAAAAATACTGTGCAATAGCACAGTGATAATTAGCTACCTGGGTAAATGTTACCTTATTACTGAAATGGCAGTGGTCTCTTCCCTCCCCAGTCCTCCCTCCACAGCTACTGACATGCTTAGCACCTGGTCTCCTCCATTTCAACCAGGCTGTTTTCTTCTCTGGAATCCAGTAAGCTTTTCCCTACCGTACTAGCTCTTATTGCTGCTGTCACAAATTACCACAAATTTAGTAGCTTAAAACAATAGAAATTTACTCAACAGTTCTGGAGGCTAGAGAATGACAGGAATCTTACAGGCTAAAATTAAGGGACTGGAAGGGCTGACTTCTCTGGAAGCCCAGGGGGCTGCTCCCCAGCTGCCTGGCTCCCTGTTCGTGGCCACAGCCCTCCAAAGCTCTACTGTCACCACGTTGCCATCCTACAGACAAACCTTGCTCCACCTCCTCTTGTAGGACCTTTGTGAGCACGTGTAGGGCTACCTGCCTGCCTCCTTTGCCATAGAAAGTACATTTCACAGGTTCCAGGGATTAGGACCTGGACATCTTTGGCAGCCATTCTCAGTCTATCACACCCACCTTACTTTTTTATTAACTAAGTTTTACTGATATATAACTTCTACCCTATTTTTTGTACCAGTTCACTAATATTTTAACAAATTCCACTTACCTGAGTGCTGACTTTACACCTTTATTCTCATCTATCTAGTGGGCCACTGACTTGCTCATATTGTTCATATTAATCAGAAGGTGGTTTTGACCATGACTCTCAATAATCTTCCATTCAGGATCTTTAGTTGAGGCCTTCATGAATGTCACTCATGTCACTATTCATTTGATCTTCTAAATGTGGTCTTTACCCTGGGGCTAATATTCAGGTGGAGAGTTTTTTCCTAGACTAATGTTTCTGAAAATACAGTGGAATTCATGGGAAAAATGATTCATTCTATGAAACCTTTAGGAACACACCTATTTTGTTACTGAATACTCCCACACTTTGCAAACACAGTACTAAAACACTTAAGAAAAACCTGGGGTTTGGCCCAGGTCACTTGTTGCTGCACCGAGGCAAGAAGAGCCCCTGGTCCACAGCAAGGGCTCAGCAAACACTTCCTCAGCGACAGGAGGGCCCATCTAGTGACAAGAAGCTGCAAGCAGCAGGAGCTTGGACTGGAGACTTGAGTCACCTCATTACTGTGGTGGGACTTGATGTGGTCAAAACCAACCATGCCCCACAAGAACACCTGCGCCTCCTGGGTGGGCAGCTGCCCAAAATGAACTTCTATGTCCCCTTTTTATGGTTACAGCCTCCCACCTCCCCACTGAGGAGCTCAGCACCCTCTCAGACCCCATGCTCTGCCTCAAGGGAAGGATTCCCTCTCCCCTGGTGGAACAGGAAACCCGGAGCCCCATGAGGGGATGCCAACCTCAAGAGCCCAGACTCGCACGTGCCTCCCTGGGCTGCAAATTAATGAGGCTTGTCCAGAATGCTTGTCATGAGCAGTCACTGAAAATACGCTCGGGTACTATTATAATTAAGACACAGTACAAACATTCCTAGAAAATGTTTCCTAGCAAGGTACACATGAGCACAGAGACGAGCTCGGAAGACAGACACACATCTGTCCAAGTGAGCAGAACCGAGGGCCTGCGAAGACAGCCTCTGAGCATCCCTCTGTAAGTCCTGAAGAGACATCCTCCTCCAAGGAGGCCCACCCTGCAAAGTCATGACCAGAAACCAAGCAGACCTTGCATCCCCTGCCCTCAAGGGACAACAGCGCTTTGCTTCTCTATGATAGGGGCCAGAGAGACCGAGGTGACCAGAAAGGAAGCAAAGAGATGACAGAGGTAAGAGTCCAGGACCACCAGGAAGACCAGCGCTCTCACCCCAAAATTATTAGGACACAACCCCCAACTTCCATGCTGCATCCTGGCCCCTGCACACACAGCTGCTTCTCCAATCCCAGGACTTGTCCAGAGAACATCTTTCCTGGGAAGCTGGTGGGTGCATACATCCTGCTGTTCTGCTTGCTCACCTGCCTCCCCAGGCGAGAACCAGGCTGGCCCCTCCACAACTAGGAGCCCACAACCGGCCTGGCAGCACATGCATGCCTGCGAGCACATAGCTGGGAAGACTTGGGCAAGTGCCTAGGAGCCTTGTTCTCCCCATAGGAGTCCCACACCAGTGCCAACAGTGACCTGGACCCAGGCCTCCAGGTCAGCCCCAACTGCCGACGATGCCCCTCAGCCCTCATTCTCCACTACCAGACCAGAGTCACTCCTGTGTAGTTTGTGGGGTGGGGGTAGGGAGTATTTTTGTATTTTTGTATTTTTTTTTATTGAAGGGTAGTTGACACACAGTATTACATTAGTTTCAGGTGTACAACACAGTGATTTAACATTTATATACATGATAATTCTAGGTACCAGCTATCACCATACGAAGTTGTTACAATATTTTGACTATATTCCTTATGCTATACATTACATCCCGGTTACTTACTTATTTTACAATTGGAAGTGTGTACCTTTTTGTTTTTTGTGAGGGCATCTCTCATATTTATTGATCAAATGGTTGTTAACCACAATAAAATTCTGTATAGGGGCGTCAATGCTCAATGCACAATCATTAATCCACCCCAAGCCTAATTGTCATCAGTCTCCAATCTTCTGAAGCATAATGAACAAGTTCTTACATGGAGAACAAATTCTTACATAGTGAATAAGTTACATGGTGAACAGTACAAGGGCAGTCATCACAGAGGCTTTTGGTTTTGATCACGCATTATGAACTATAAACAGTCAGTTCAAATATGAATATTAATTTGATTTTTATACTTGATTTATATGTGGATACCGCATTTCTCTCTTTATTATTATTATTTTTAATAAAATGCTGAAGTGGTAGGTAGATACAAGATAAAGGTAGAAAACATAGTTTAGTGTTGTAAGAGAGCAAATGTAGATGATCAGGTGCGTGCCTGCAGACTATATGTTAATCCAAGCTAGACAAGGGCAATAAAACATCCACGTACGCAGAAGATTTCTCTCAGAACTGGGGTGGGGGGTGAGGGAGGTTCTAAGCCTCACCTCTGTTGATCCCCATTTTCTCACCTGATGGCCCCCCTGCGACTGTGCCTGTCTCTTACCCGTCTCTGGCTAACCAGTCATCTTCCGGGGCCATACAGGGAAATGTTAAGTTGGTGAGAGAGAAGCCTTATTGTTTGAAAGGTTAGCTTTTTACTTCTTTGCATATTTTATGCCCTGTGGCTTCTATGCCCAGCATTTGTCTTGAGGTGTCTTTACCACTTGGAAGAATTATAATACTCGGTAAATTCGATATGAGGCACGAATTCTACTTAAGGGTTATAATTAGGAAGGAAGAAGAAAAGCTATAGAAGTAGCAGGTGGAAGAAAACCTGGGAAGATTGATTATTTCTTTGACATACCTTATTGTAGAGTAACTTCAGCATGTATAGGTTTTAAACTACTAATTAAATTGCACACACACATTAACATAATAGGAGTACAGTTACGTAACCAAAGCATACCTGTAATTACCAGCCATCTCCAGTGAAACCAAGAAAACCAGTTAGGCACCTTAGGCATTTGTGAAAACTAATCTATAATATGGTGAATATTGTCCAACTGAACTTGAACAGTCTGAGAGAAATCAGACAAATTAAAACAACCCATTCCTGGGGACTGTTCACATCCCATATGTTCTTTTAACAGTAAATAGTCTGTAGTTGCAAGATTTTGGAGCGCTACAATTTGCACTTCTCCTAATTCTTGGTTGAGTTCCAACAGTTTAGATCCAGTCAAATTTGTTGTTTTGCTGTATGCACAGGCCAGCTTAGATATCTCCTTCTTCATTCCCATGGCAAGTCCAGGAACTGGTGGGATGAGTGCATCTACACCTGTAGCAGTGCATGGATCTTTGTTGGGGTTTTTTGATAATCATCTTCTGGCATGAGTCTTCCCAAGAGTGCTGATGTTGGAAGTTCTTTTTCATATCATATCTTAGTTCATTTTCGGGGTAGCCAAACTAGGCTTTGATCCTCTGTATAAACACAAACAGACCCTATGCCTACACTTTTATATGCCCTTTATATCATTGTGTAGAACTCATTGGAGGTCACCACACAGGAACTGCTTTTTTTTTTATCATTAATCTACACTTACATGATGAATATTTTGTTTACTAGGCTCTCCCCTATAACAGGTCCCCCCTATATACGCCTTTACAGTCACTGTCCATCAGCGTAGCAAAATGTTGTAGAATCACTACTTGTCTTCTCTGTGTTGTACAGCCCTCCCCTTTCTCCCACCCCCCCATGCATGCTAATCTTAATACCCCCCTTTTTCTCCCCCTCCCTTATCCCTCCCTACCAACCCATCCTCCCAGTCCCTTTCCCTTTGGTACCTGTTAGTCCATTCTTGAGTTCTGTGATTCTGCTGCTATTTTGTTCCTTCAGTTTTTCCTTTGTTCTTATACTCCACAGATGAGTGAAATCATTTGGTATTTCTCTTTCTCCGCTTGGCTTGTTTCACTGAGCATAATACCCTCCAGCTCCATCCATGTTGCTGCAAATGGTAGGATTTGCCCTTTTCTTATGGCTGAGTAGTATTCCATTGTGTATATGTACCACATCTTCTTTATCCATTAATCTATCGAAGGACATTTAGGTTGCTTCCAATTCTTGGCTATTGTAAATAGTACTGCAATAAACATAGGGGTGCATTGGTCTTTCTCATACTTGATTGATGCATTCTTAGGGTAAATTCCTAGGAGTGCAATTCCTGGGTCAAATGGTAAGTCTATTTTGAGCATTTTGATGTACCTCCATACCGCTTTCCACAATGGTTGAACTAATTTACATTCGCACCAGCAGTGTAGGAGGGTTCCCCTTTCTCCAACCTCCAGTCTCGCCAACATTTGTTGTTGTTTGTCTTTTGGATGGTAGCCATCCTTACTGGTGTGAGGTGATACATCATTGTAGTTTTAATTTGTATTTCTCTGATAATTAGCGATGTGGAGCATCTTTTCATGTGTCTGTTGGCCATCTGTATTTCTTTTTTGGAGAACCATCTGTTCAGTTCCTTTGCCCATTTTTTAATTGGGTTATTTGTTTTTTGTTTGTTGAGGCATGTGAGCTCTTTATATATTCTGGACGTCAAGCCTTTATCGGATGTGTCATTTTCAAATATATTCTCCCATGCTGTAGGGTTCCTTTTTGTTCTATTGATGGTGTCTTTTGCTGTACAGAAGCTTTTCAGCTTAATATAGTCCACTTGTTCATTTTTGCTGTTGTTTTCCTTGCCCGGGGAGATATGTTCAAGAAGAGGTCACTCATGTTTATGTCTAAGAGGTTTTTGCCTATGTTTTTTTCCAAGAGTTTAATGGTTTCATGACTTACATTCAGGTCTTTGATCCATTTTGAGTTTACTTTTGTATATGGGGTTAGACAATGGTCCAGTTTCATTCTCCTACATGTAGCTGTCCAGTTTTGCCAGCACCATCTGTTGAAGAGACTGTCATTTCACCATTGTATGTCCATGGCTCCTTTATCAAATATTAATTGACCATATATGTCTGGGTTAATGTCTGGATTCTCTAGTCTGTTCCACTGGTCTGTGGCTCTGTTCTTGTGCCAGTACCAAATTGTCTTGATTACTATGGCTTTATAATAGAGCTTGAAGTTGGGGAGTGAGATCTCCCCTACTTTATTCTTCTTTCTCAGGATTGCTTTGGCTATTTGAGGTCTTTGGTGGTTCCATATGAATTTTTGAATTATTTGTTCCAGTTGATTGAAGAATGTTGCTGGTAGTTTCATAGGGATTGCATCAAATCTGTATATTGCTTTGGGCAGGATGGCCATTTTGACGATATTAATTCTTCCTAGCCACGAGCATGGGATGCGTTTCCATCTGTTAGTGTCCCCTTTAGTTTCTCTTAAGAGTGACTTGTAGTTTTCAGAGTATAAGTCTTTCACTTCTTTGGTTAGGTTTATTCCTAGGTAATTTTTTTTTTGATGCAATTGTGAATGGAATTGTTTTCCTGATTTCTCTTTTTGTTGGTTCATTGTTAGTGTATCAGGAAAGCCACAGATTTCTGTGTGTTAATTTTGTATCCTGCAACTTTGCTGTATTCTGATATCAGTTCTAGTAGTTTTGGGGTGGAGTCTTTAGGGTTTTTTATGTACAGTATCATGTCATCTGCAAATAGTAACAGTTTAACTTCTTCTTTACCAATCTGGATTCCTTGTATTTTTTTGTTTTGTCTGATTGCCATGGCTAGGACCTCCAGTACTATGTTAAATAATAGTGGGGAGAGTGGGCTTCCCTGTCTAGTTCCCGGTCTCAGAGGAAAAGCTTTCAGCTTCTCACTGTTCAATATAATGTTGGCTATGGGTTTTTCATAGATGGCCTTTATTATGTTGAGATACTTGCCCTCTAATCCCATTTTGCTGAGAGTTTTTATCATGAATGGATGTTGAACTTTGTCAAATGCTTTTTCAGCATCTATGGAGATGATCATGTGGTTTTTGTCTTTCCTTTTGTTGATGTGGTGGATGATGTTGATGGACTTTCGAATGTTGTACCATCCTTGCCTCCCTGGGATGAATCCCACTTGGTCATGGTGTATGATCCTTTTGATGTATTTTTAAATTCTGTTTGCTAATATTTTGTTGAGTATTTTTGCATCTACGTTCATCAGGGATATTGGTCTGTAGTTTTCTTTTTTGGTGGGGTCTTTGCCTGGTTTTGGTATTAGGGTGATGTTAGCTTCATAGAATGAGTTTGGGAGTATCCCCTCCTCTTCTATTTTTTGGAAAACTTTAAGGAGAATGGGTAATATGTCTTCCCTGTATGTCTGATAAAAATCTGAGGTAAATCCATCTGGCCCGGGGGTTTTGTTCTTTGGTAGTTTTTTGATTACCGCTTCAATTTTGTTGCTGGTAATTGGTCTGTTTAGATTTTCTGTTTCTTTCTGGGTCAGTCTTGGAAGGTTGTATTTTTCTAGGAAGTTGTCCATTTCTCCTAGGTTTTCCAGCTTGTTAGCATATAGGTTTTCATAGTATTCTCTAATAATTGTTTGTATTTCTGTGGGGTCTGTCGTGATTTTTACTTTCTCGTTTCTGATACTGTTGATTTGTGTTGACTCTCTTTTCCTCTTAATAAGTCTGGCTAGAGTCTTGTTTATTTTGTTTATTTTCTCGAAGAACCAGCTCTTGGTTTCATTGATTTTTGCTATTGTGTTATTCTTCTCAATTTTATTTATTTCTTCTCTGATCTTTATTATGTCCCTCCTTCTGCTGACCTTAGGCCTCATTTGTTCTTCTTTTTCCAATTTCAATAATTGTGACATTAGACCTTTCATTTGGGATTGTTCTTCCTTTTTAAAATATGCTTGGATTGCTATGTACTTTCCTCTTAAGACTGCTTTTGCTATGTCCCACAGAAGTTGGGGCTTAGTGTTGTTGTTGTTGTTTGTTTCCATATATTGCTGGATCTCCATTTTGATTTGGTCATTGATCCATTGATTAAGAGCGTGTTGTTAAGCTTCCATGTGTTTGTGAGCCTTTTTGCTTTCTTTGTACAGTTTATTTCTAGTTTTATGCCTTTGTGGTCTGAAAAGTTGGTTGGTAGAGTTTCAATCTTTTGGAATTTACTGAGGCTCTTTTTGTGGCCTAGTATATGGTCTATTCTGGAGAGTGTTCCATGTGCACTTGAGAAGAATGTGTATCCTGTTGCTTTTGGATGTAGAGTTCTGTAGATGTCTATTAGGTCCATCTGTTCTAGTGTGTTGTTCAGTGCCTCTGTGTCCTTACTTATTTTCTTTCTGGTGGATCTGTCCTTTGGAGTGAGTGGTGTGTTCAAGTCTCCTAGAATGAATGCATTGCATTCTATTTCCTCCTTTAGTTCTGTTAGTATTTGTTTCAGGTATGTTGGTGCTCCTGTATAGGGTGCATATATATTTATAATGGTTATATCCTCTTGTTGGACTGAGCCCTTTATCATTATGTAATGTCCTTCTTTGTCTTTTGTTACTTTCTTTATTTTGAAGTCTGTCTTGTCTGATACCAGAATTGCAACACCTGCTTTCTTCTCTTTGTTGTTTACCTAAAATATCTTTTTCCATCCCTTGACTTTAAGTCTGTGCATCTCTTTGGGTTTGAGGTGAGTCTCTTGTAAGCAGCATATGGATGGATCTTGCTTTTTTTATCCATTGTATTACTCCATGTCTTTTGATTGGTGCATTCAGTCAATTTACATTTAGGGTGATTATTGAAAGGTATGAACTTATTGCCATTGCAGGCTTTAAGTTTGTGGTTACCAAAGGTTCAGGGTTCGCTTCTTTACTATCTTACTGTCTAACTTAATTCGCTTGTTGAGCTATTATACACGCGGTCCGATGATTCTTTATTTCTCTCCCTTCTTATTCCTCCTCCTCCATTCTTCATATGTTGTGTGTTTTGTTCTGTGCTCTTTTTAGGAGTGCTCCCATCTAGTGCAGTCCCTGTAGGATGCCCTGTAGAGGTGGTTTGTGGGAAGCAAAATCCCTCAGCTTTTGCTTGTCTGGGAATTGTTTAATCCCGCCATCATATTTAAATGATAGTCATGCTGGATACAGTATCCTTGGTTCAAGGCCCTTCTGTTTCATTGCATTAAGTATATCATGCCATTCTCTTCTGGCCTGTAGGGTTTCTGTTGAGAAGTCTGATGATAGCCTGATGGGTTTTCCTTTGTAGGTAACCTTTTTTTTCTCTCTGGCTGCCTTTAATACTTCGTCATTGTCTTTGATCTTTGCCATTTTAATTATTATGTGTCTTGGTGTTGCCCTCCTTGGATCCCTTGTCATGGGAGTTCTGTGTACCTCTGTGGTCTGAGAGGCCATTTCTTCCCCTAGTTTGGGGACGTTTTCGGCAATTATTTCTTCAAAGACACTTTCTATCCCTTTTTCTCTTTTCTTCTTCTGGTATTCCTATAATGCATATATTGTTCCTTTTCATTTGGTCACTCAGCTCTCTTAGAATTCTTTCATTCCTGGAGATCCTTTTATCTCTCTCTGCATCAGCTTCTCTGCGTTCCTGTTCTCTGTTTTCTAGACCATTAATGGTCTCTTGCATCTCGTCCATTCTGTTTTGAAGTCCTTCCAGACCTTGTTTTATTTCTGTATTCTCCTTCCTTAGTTCTTGCATATTTCTCTGCAAGTCCATCACCATGGTTATGACTTTTGTTTTGAATTCTTTTTCAGGAAGACTGGCTAAATCTATCTCCCCAGGTTCCTTCTCAGGGGAAGATGTAGCAGATGCCGAAGCTGTCTGGGTTAGTCTTGTCTGGATCATATTTTTTTGCCTTTTCATGTTGACAGGTGCTATTGACTGTCAGCTGGGAGGGCCAATCTTTTCACTTGCTACTGGCCTTTCTTTACTGGGACAACTGCGACCCCTAGTGGCGTGTGTTAGGTCATTGCGTGTAGGCTGGGTCTTTGTGTCTTGCCCGGCTGAAGTGTAGGAATTTTCCTTTCTGCCTTTCTGTGGGTCTGTTTTGCCTTAGGCTGTTTCTCTGCTTTCACAGCACTGGGAGGGGTAATGGACTGGGGGGTTGGGGGGGGGTGCTGTTTGGCTGTTTACCTCCGTGAGGGGTCTCAGAGCTATTGCCCAGGGGGTTAGTGCGCCCAGTTTTCCCTGTAATTTCCAGCCACTGGGCTGTGACCTGTGTTGTTTCCGTCTAGCTGTTAAATCCCTGTCCCTTTAAGACTTTCAAAGAGCACTGGCTTTTCTTTGTCACAGGGGCATCAGCTTCGGCACCTGCTCCGAGGTCTTGCTGCCCTATTTCCCTAGTTTCCAGCCCTCCACGCATGCACTGTGTCTGCGCTCTGGTGCAGGTGGCTGGGGCTGGGTGTTTAGCAGTCCTGGGCTCCCTCTCCCTCCCTCCGGACTCTAGGGGGAGGTGTGCTGCGGTCCCGCCGCCGGCCGGGGCTTGTGTCTTACCCCTTTCACCAGGCGCTGTACTTTCGCACGTATCGATGTAGTCAGGCTGTTGTCCTGTGTCTTCTGGTCTCTCTTTTAGGATTAGTTGTATTTGTTGTATTTTCAAAAATATATATGTTTTTGGGAGGAGATTCCCACTGTCCTACTCACGCCGCCATGTTGGCTCCGCCTCTATTTTTGTATTTTTAAGATCGATTTAAATCTCAAAGTGACAGCACCTGAAGTGGGACAGTACCTAGGACCCAATCTTGAGAGGGATAAAAAAATTCAAGCAGCTCTAGAATGCTGAGCATTAAATCAAGTATCTGACCACCACTGCCAAGGAGAGGCAGCCGTAGGACAGGCCTCCTGCCTGGTGACTGCAGTGCTTCTTTAATCAAGAGATCACTGGATCTTTTTTTTTTCTCATTAATCTACAATTACATGAAGAACATTATGTTTACTAGAGTCCCCACTTCACCAAGTCCACCCCACAAACCCCATTACAGTACTGTCCATCAGCGTAGGAAGATGTTGTAAAATCACTACTTGTCTTCTCTGTGTTGCACAGCCCTTCCCATGCCCCCCCCCCACGTTATACATGCTAATTGTAATGCCCCCTTTCTTTTTCCCCACCCTTATCCCTCCCTTCCTTCCCATTGTCTCCAGTCTCTTTCCCTTTTGTAACTGTTAGCCCATGCTTAAGTTCTGTGATTCTGCTGCTGTTTTGTTCCTTTAGTCTTTCTTTGTTCCTATACTCCACATATGAGTGAAATCATTTGGTATTTGTCTTTCCCCACCTGGTTTATTTATACCTTCTAGTTCTATCCATGTTGTTGCAAATGGTATGATTTGTTTTCTTCTTATGGCTGAATAATATTCCATTGTGTATCACATCTTTTTTATCCATTCATCTACTGATGGACACATAGGTTGCTTCCATTTCTTGGCTATTGTAAATAGTGGCTTTTGGATGTAGAGTTCTATAGATGTCTATTAGGTCCATCTGTCCTAGTGTGTTGTTCAGTGCCTCTGGGTCCTTACTTATTTTCTGTCCGGTGGATCTATCCTTTGGAGGCATGTTGAAGTCTCCTAAAATGAATGCATTGCATTCTCTTTCAAAATCACCAAGAGGATAGTGTCCAGCGACTCTGGCTAGTGGACTTTTCTCTTCACCAGCCAGACTCAGCCATGTTGATAGAAGGATGGATGACCTGCTCACAAAGGGGCTTTTTATTTCCCACAGCATAGAAATTCAGCCTTGTTTTTTTCTGTTTTTTACTTCCTAGTGAAGTAAACCAAGCCCCTCAATGATGCAGTGAAATAAAACTTCATAACAAGTGGAAAAGAGGAAGACAAGCAGGTACAGTACAAGCTGTTCCCAAGCGGAGTCTCTTCTGTCCCTCAGGAGAATCACACCAGAAAAAGGAGACGCACCTGGTCCCTGTGCTCAGAGCCCCCGAGGGAGCGGCCAGCAGGACCTGAGCTCCTGCCCACAGAGGGCTGCTCGCGGGGCTCCCTTAAGATGTCTGCTGCCCATCACACCTCTGCGCTTCCAGGGAGCCCAGCAAACAAGGACGCTGTGCTGGAAAAAAGCACACTGACCAGAAAAACAATTCATCTTCCACTGGCCTGTCCTGGAGGGCTGTTCCAGAAACAGAAATCCAAGACCACGTGACACATGGAGTGGACACAAGGCAGGAGGGGCCAGCCTCAGGACACAGCCCTCTCTGCATGGTTTCACAGAGCTTTTAAATGAAAGAGAAAGACGCTTTCTTTTTTCTTCACAGCACCACAGCCATCCTGCTACAAGTGGCTCTGAGTGCCCGTCACACTGACCGATGGGCAGCAGGATGCAGGGAGGGGGCCTGCACTGTTACATCCACAGAGGGCACCCATGCCCAGGCCGAGCACTGACTCCACACCTGACCACAAACACTCCTTTACTGATAACTTGAAAAGGCACAGATGCCCCAGTGACTCACCAGGCAACAGGGGTCCCCATCACCCACCACTGCAGACAGCCCAGCGCACAGCTTTGGGCTTTCTCCCCAAGGGAGAAGTGTCCAAAGGGGAAAGCAATTGGGCTTGGGTCTGACAGTTACAGGTCCAGATTCGGCCTCTCTCACCAATTATCTCTGGCCTTCTCACAGTTCCTCAAACAAGACTCCTGGTCACCCAACACCTTCTGCACAAAGAGCCAAAGAGGGGTGTCCCACACCCACTCCAAGTGCAAGTTCAGGAGCAAAGGTTCCCCTTCCCAGCATAGTCTCAATCTCACAAGCATGGGGCACCTCAGGGGTTTCCCACTCCCTTCCTTGTCCAACCACAGAGTTCTGCCCATGCACGGCTCCTCAGCAGCCTGTGTGAGCTGGTCGGGGAGCACGGCCTTGAAGCAGGACTCTGCAAGAGACAGCAGCACAGGCAGGGGGCATGTTAGGACTGCAGGCTCTCAGGCCCACCCAGAGCTTGCTGACAAACTAGCTGGTGAGACAAGCACCCCCCCCCTCAGAACCTTGGATCTCACAGGTTGTAAGTCTGAACATGGATTCTTCCCTCTTGAAGCACACAAGTCAACAGTACAGGCCCTCCATCAGTCCCTCCAAGGCTGTCATTACATCACCGGGGAGTGGGCCTGCTGGACAGAGGGGTGGCAGACAGGGTTCAGTGGTCCAGCCCACACTAGGTGGGTCCCAGCTCACATTAGGGCCCCCATGTACGAAAGCAGTCTGTAGTGGGAACTACAGACCATCAAGAATAAGAATTATTCTATTACTATTACAGATGTTTCCAATACTTGATTTATTTTTGTCACTTGTCTACATATGGGCCTTTAAATCAGCCAGCAGTGCTTTACTGGGGGTGGAGGGACGTGGAGAGAAGGAAATTCATCCTGTGAGAACACACCGCTCTGTTCATGGTGGGTGGGGAGGTCCACCTGTCCTGTGGCATGCACTTCTGGAGCATGTTGTTTGCTCTTTTAATAAAGGACAGCTAGAGAGGGCTCAGGGAAATAAGCCAGGTAGAGAAAGACAAGTAGCAATGATTTCTGTATTTTGCGGAGTACAACAACAAAGCAAAACTGAAGGAACAAAACAGCAGCAGACTCAGACTCCAAGAAGGGACTAGCGGTTACCAAAGGAAAGGGGTTGGGGAGGGAGAGAGGGAGAAGGAGATTAAGGGGCATTATGATTAACACACATCATGTAGAGGGGTGGGACACGGGGAAGGCAGTACAACACAGAGAAGACAAGTAATGACTCTGTAGCACCTTACTATGCTGATGGACAGTGATAAAGTGGGTGGACTTGATAATACAGGTGAATGCTGTAACCACAATGTTGCTCATGTGAAACCTTCATAAGATTGTATTTCAATGATACCTTAATAAAAAAATGTAGTAGGAAACATAATAGTGAAAAAAGAAAAAGGAAAATAAAAAGGACAGTTATGACTTAGTCACCAGAAATATCACAGTTTGAAGAAAAATGGTGCCAAGTTGATCTTCCCCTGTCTCAAAGGAGGCTGGATGAGCATGTGTCAGGGGGAACCTCATCTCATCTCCTCACACCCTGCCTCTCCAGCTCTTCGGCTGTGCCGCCAGGAGACACAGCCCCCGGTGCTTCTCCTGGTATGGATGGTCACAGACTGGGCACGCAGCATCTTCAGAAGTCAGCCTTTCTTCTGGTAAAGGATAAGCATCTCACCGTGTCTTTTGAACATCTTTGCAAGGAAGACTCATCTGTAACCTTCTGAGGGATGACAGACAGGACACTGGCAGCAAAACAAAGGGATCTCCTCCAGCAGAGGGAAGGCTATTTAGGAAATTAAGATGCCAGCCAGTCCTAGGGAGACCACCACCAGTTACACCATCCACCAGGGGGAAAGGACAGAGGAGAAAGAGCTGCCCTGGTCACCCTGTCCCTGTACTTCTTGTTTCCACAGAAAGCAGTCCCATCCTCAACGTATCACAAGTTTTTTAAGCCACTTAGTATGTCTTCGATAAAAAGAAAAGGAACATAGAAACTTAGAGTCCAGAAACATTTTAATCTCTTTCCAATCCTAAAACTGTCTACAAGCTCCCCATATCACATAATAACAAATAAACAAAAATGTAATAGTGTTTAACACACAATCAGGTGAAGCATGCTTTTACAGCATGCGTATACTGAATATGCTACTCAGACCTACAGAAATGTGAACAGGAGATTCCAAGGAGGTAGAATAAGTGTTTTTCATATGATAAAAAATAGAAATCAACCAATGGAAAAAAATAGGACTCCCACTTCCCCACTGCCTCATCTCCTGTTCCCACCTGCCCAAGCAGGCCCAGGCTCCACCAGCCTCCCACATCCACTCAGCTATGGGGCTCCACAGGGGTGCATCACTACCGCCTCCCAAGGGTCGCTGCAGCCCTGGCCCACTGGCCCTCCTCCTCCTCCTCAGACACCCCCTAGTTCATGTGGTCACCAGCCTCGCTCAACCCTGCATTGACCTCCTGATTGGTGTGCCCACCTACTCCTGCCCTCTCCAAACTCCCATCTTTTGAAAAAAATAAATTTCATTACCTACCTTTCTCTCCTTAAACTCTTCAACCCAACTTCCCTGGGACTGAAGACCAGGGCTCCGGGCCTGGCTGGCCCTGCAGGTCCACCCTGCCCCACCTCAGGACCCTCCTCCCTATCAGGCCTCTCCCCATCAGCTCCTCCTGGACACACCCACCTCTGCACGTGGCCCCGTGAATTCCACCCAGCCCCAGAGTGTCAGCTCAGAAGTTCCCTCAAAAAGTGAGCGTGAGGGAACACACGGGGTGGCCGGCACCACAGCTGAGTGAAGAGACACGCAGGGTGGCCAGTGCCACGGTTGTGAGCGTGAGGGGACACACAGGGTCATGGCTAACAGTGCTGCCCAGGGCCAGGCCTCTGCAGGCCGGGCAGGGAAGGAGACACAGGCAGTGCAGTGCAGCTCATCAGCTTCCAGTGTCAGGGCTTGTATTCTACAGCAGTGACAGGAAGCTTTTGCTGAAACAAATGATGTATTTCCAGAAGCCAAGCCAAGGATTTTCTGCCTCCTCCCTTCATTACCAACTCTGGATGCCACAAAAAAACTCTGAAATGATAAGAAAGCCTGACTAAACCCCTTCCAAATTTCTACAGCTCCAAAGCCCAAGAGAAGAACCTCAATTTTTAGGCACAAAATTAGGTCTTCCTAGATGTTAGGGATGTGAAAAGTAAATTATGGTTGAGGGTATAGTGGCATTACCCCTACTAGAGAAAACTGGAAAATAATAAATGCCTAGCAACATGGTACATCAATGTAGTGTAAATTCTAGGGTTACAAAAACCTGATTTCATATAAGTGGGCTTTGTCAAAATATGAAACTTCCACAACACACAAAATACAAGTTGAGAAAGGCTAAGCCAATCCCACGTTGGCACAGATTCCTACAGATTAATTACATCAAGGGAAAAGAGAAGGCCCCAGCCCTGCTACTCCCAGCTTAGTAACACCAACCCGTCCTCCCCTTCCAGGTCAAGGGGCCACAGGGGGGCCAGTGAGAATGGGACACGGGCACATCCCTAAGCCTGCTCTGAAGATAACATGGGGTGTTGAGGAGGGGGCTTACGTGGGTGAACACGAGTCCTTCTCCACTCCCTCCTAAAAGTCCACTGGAAACACAGCTCAAGAGGAGAGGCCCCAGCATTCCAGAAGATGCATAGGGATGGATGGACAGGTGGGAACTCACATGGAACAGGAATGCAGGAAGTAAGGGCCACAGAAGGGATGTCCGACACCCAAGCAAAGCACAGGCAGTGGACCAGGTGTCAGTGGTGCACCTGGGAAGAGCCTGGCTAAGTGTCTGATGGGAACCTCAGACAGGAAAGCTGACTCAGGAGAGACACCCAGAGGTGCTCCCCAAGCAGGTCACCAGGCCCAGTGGCGGGGGGCCAAGTTCCTGCACAACAACAGGGGCGCCAGTACACAACAGTGAGGTCCAGGACACATGCTGAATGATGAGATCCCAGAATACAAGCTAAAGGGAACTACTGATGGGCACCCAGGAAACTAAACTACTGAAACGTGACACAATTACTAACTCTAGGAAAGGCAAATGGTTGTATCAGAAAGGAAATGTAATCACAGCATACTGAATGGGTTGGCTGTGTGAAATGTCTGCAATCAAAGTAATATAGACACAGAGTGCCTATTAACCAAGATTACCACTAAATGTACTGAAAGAATGGAGGACACAAAAGGGAAATACGTGGGGGTACCAGCCACAGAGAAAGTCAATAGAAACATTCAAAAATTGAGGGGCAAAACACTGGAAGGGAACAGTCAGGAGTCTGGGAGTGGGAGGAAGGGTGGTAAGCGTCACACTGCAGCTACTTTTGTTACGCCACTTGCAGGGCACAACTGGACTTTAAAACCACACTTGGTAAGAATTAAAATTAAACTGAAATATAAAATTAAAATATGTACCAAAAACTGCAGCAAGCTGAGGCTGGAGAGCAGCGGGGATGTCAGGAAGTATGGGCTGGGTCCTGGCCTCCCCATTAGACAGAACGCAGTGAGGGCATGGACAGCCCTGAGGCCCCTGATGGCAGGCAGAGTGGGTCCCAAACACACGTTTGTGAAATTAATGTCAGAATAAATGCAGTCAGTGAGGAAAAGAATGATGTTAGAAAGTGACTGTGGGCAGGGTGTTCAAAATGATGCAAACATTTTCAAAACTCTCTAGAACAGTGGCTCTGAGCAGGAAAGGAGGAGTAACACATTTCTCATTGGGCCCCACACACAGCAGATAATAAGACACTCTGGGGTGGGCCCAGCAGTCGGTTTTAAGTGGCTCTCCAGATGATTCTGGTGGGCACAGCCTATGAGATCGGACGACATGGTACTTCAGTATGTAAGCAGCTGTTCTCAGTGAGGGGCGGGGGACCCTGAGGTCCTGCAGAGGGGTGTCTGCAAGGTCCAAAAACATTTGGTAACATTCGAAGGCACTCTGCTTTCTTTCACCTCACTCTCTCAGGAATATACAGGGGAGTTTTCCAGAGGCTCTGTGACATACAGATTGCTTACCGAAGCAGGTGCAAGAACCTAGCCCTCGTCAATCAAGTCAGACATTTAAGAGACACTTGCAAAAATGTAAAACAAGGCCACTCTTCTCACTATTTTTCATAAAAATATCATACTGATAACATGTAATGATAATCTTTCGAATGGATTAATAGAGGTATTTCAGATTTTTTTAGTTTTACTTTGTAACACAGCAAAAATCAATAGATAAAACCCACATAAACAAAACCTCTTTGATTCTCAATAACGCTTAACGATGTAAAGGGATCTGAGACAAAAAGTCCATGAATCAGTATAGCCTGAGGCTTCCAAACATAAACAAGTACTTTCTCAACCATCACACAAGCTCACACTATGTATTTACCCATATTTAAATGCTTCCTATGTCACTCACAGTAAGAACAGGCAAATGTGTAGCTTAAACCAAAACAAAACCAGAAATCCACACTGGGCTGTGTTTGTTCATGCCTAAATCCACGAAGAACTGGCCCCGAGGACCTGCACAGCATGCCTCATACTCGCCCCACGCCCTGCAAGAGCACCTGACCAAGAATGTCATGCCACGAATAAAGCAGAAATCACCTAAGTTACCCTGAAACAGGAAATTAATTTTTAGGTACCCTAAGCATTCCTATTTGCCTTTTGCATATTTATTCAAATACATGTTTATTCCATTTGAATACTGTCAATAGGGAGGGAAAAGAGAATTCTCACTTTCCTTTTGAGGAAACTTGTATGCTGAACAATCTGCGATACACCCCTTGGGGAAGCACTATCCCTTGATAAATAAGAATACGGTTCCAGCATGTAGCTATGCCTAGGTTAAAAGAGGGGTTTGGTTTCCCACTTCAACCCTG
This sequence comes from Manis javanica, assembly GCF_040802235.1. Classification (NCBI taxonomy): domain Eukaryota; kingdom Metazoa; phylum Chordata; class Mammalia; order Pholidota; family Manidae; genus Manis; species Manis javanica. Next base: position 29,680,180 of record NC_133160.1, on the reverse strand, counting down.
GTGTCAAAGAGAGGGGTCATTCACACCCAGTGTAATTTATGAACCAATAAATGCTAGACTGGGTGTCAAGTCATAAAGAAGTAAAACCCATCTGTATGTGGTATGTTCCTTTTATGAGTCTGGGAACAAAGAGGCTTCTTGTTTGTTTTTTTTTAGTTGTTTTTAAGACAATAAAGTCATACCATCTAACATACAGTACAAGATGAAGTATAGGTTGTCATCAATTAACTTCCCATATTATGTTTTTCCTTTTTATTTTTAAGTATGTCAAACCCACTGTAAAGTTCAAAGAATGATGCAAGAGACATCTATATATCCTCTCCCCTAGAATCACCAATTATTAATGTCCCTCCATATCCATTTTGTCTCTTTCTACACACATGCACTTTTTCTGTGGAACTGTTAAAAGCTAGAGACATCATGATGCCTCCCTAAATCCTTCCAGTAAATGTTTCCTGAGAACAAGGCCCATCCTACCACATAACCACAATACTACTATAACAGCCAAGAAATTTAACAATAATCTTATCAAATGTTCTTTCTATATTCAAGTTTTCCCAATCATCCAATCATGGCCTCTAGAAGCCATTCTGCTTTGTTTTCTAATCCAGAATCTGATCAAGGACCAGGCACTAACTTTCAGGATTCTTTAGTCTCCTTCAATCTAGAAGGGCCCTCAGCCCTTTTTACAACACTTATTTTGAAAAGTCTGGGCCACTGCCATGACGAATGCCCTACAGTCTAGATTTGTCTGATTATTTCTCATTATTTGACTCAGGTTAAATATTTTTGGCAAAGAATGTTGCCTCTTCCCCCACCTGCATCCCACTGAGGGGCACATATCTGTCCACATGGGGAAGTCTGAGTTGACACCTGGTCATGGTGGAATCGGCCACATCATCCAATGTAAACAGAGCCTCCCCTTGTACTCAGCCATCTGTGGGATGATGCTTCAGACTATGGGCATCCTGTTCCCCCACCCCACCAAATGTTTACAGTGCTGTTTGATGACCACTGGTGATCATTCTCTTAATCCATGATCACCTTGTTAATTGAAAAATACTGAGTATCCAAATATTTCACTCTTCCTTTTCTGCTGGTATCATGCATAATGGAGCCCCACACACTCCTCTGGAATACATCATGACTTTCACACACAGTGTGCACGTACTTCTTAAATACAAACATCCACTCCATCATCATTCTTTTTCAATGCTCAAACACCCCAGATTTGCTGGGCAGGAACCCATTCAAGCCACTCTTCTTCTGACATGTCCCCATCAATTTTAGAACACCTCCTTGCTTTCTGGTACAAGATATCCAGGCTCACACTGAATTTTGCCTGCCCAGAACCTAGAAAATTTATTTCTCCAAGGATCCCTGGTTCCATTAGTGGGAAATGGAATTTGGCAACCAAGATCTGGAGGCTAGGTGTGTCCGTTGCTACTGGAGTGTCACTATCCCTAGACCCTCTCAGAGGACACACCTAGGAATTTCTTAATCACATACGCACACTGACACCTCCCATTTTGAGTTCTTCCTCACCTTTTTCATACCATGTTTAATCTCCTTTCTCACAGAGAACCCTGGTTCCCAACATGGGTATGTTTATTCACTTGCTCTATCCTAAAATATACCCAGTGATTTCAGAATTACCACATTGATCTCTGTTAACAACAAATCTTTGTGGCAAATTTCTCTGGAGTCTGTTTTTTCTTTTTAACACACCTCACTAAGGTATAGAGTGCTGTTTACTGACTTGAATTACTGTTTCTATGTGGTTATGTTATTAATTAAATATACTTATAGGTTCATTTATTCCATCTTAATTCAATTTTAGCTTTCTTCTATCATTGTCATTTTAATTTTTTGAATATGAAGAATGTGTGCACGATTCAGAAGCCAAAATTGTTTTAAAAAGGTATACTCAGAGAAGTTTTACTCCTAGATGGATTCCTTACAACTTATCCCCACCAACTTTGATAAATTCTCATTTTAATTAGTTTCTAAACTATCTTTGGGTGTTTCTTTCTGCAGCAAGAAGCAAATACACAAACATTATTTTCCTTTCTTTCTTATTTCCCATTTTTCTTCTCTTTTTTTTTCTTACAGTCAGACTCTGCTGGCCCCGCCCTGTCCTGGAGACTGTGAATATGGAAACCTCAGGCAGACCGAGGCTCCTGGAGGAGAGGCCCCTTCCAGGTGTCACAAGGTGGTTTCTCCTTCCACCTGTCAGTTCCTCTTCCTCTGAGCTAAGTCCATCACTTAGGGTTCTGGGCCTGCCTCAGATCTCTCTTTTTTTTTAATTGTGGTAAATTAACCATTTTAAAGCATACACCTCTGTGGCATTAAGAACATTCACGCTGGCATCTCTCATCTCACGTCATCTCATCATGAAGGCATTTTATACTCTCATGTGAAGAAGGGTATACTCTCATCACAAGAAGGGTCCAGGAATACAAATGCTGATATGATGCTATTCAGGTCCTTAAAATAAAGTTCAAAATGGAGCAGAACACTTCAGTAATATTTCTCCACAAACGTACTGAGAAACTGCTCTCTGTCAGCTGTTGAACCAAGCCAAGCAGTGGGGAAACAAAGATGAGAAAGGTGTGACGCCTTCCCTGGAAAAGCTTCTTGGCTGAAGGTGGAGAAATATCTGACTTAGCAACTTTACATTTCCTGCATCTGTTGGAAGACAACAACGTCCTGTACACCTGGCCAAAGACAACTACTGATATCATCAAGAGAGCTTGGGAGCACCTGACCGATTCCAGAGATTCCAGAGAGGGAAGGAGAGGACATATCTTCTACATGTTTTCACAAGACACTGAAGAAGCGCTCTCTGAGGAATGCTTCCTCAGTCACAATGTCCACATGAACACTATCTAGATGATGTTCCAATCTTCCCACTTCTCAAGATGTGCCCTGCCCCAGAAGGCCTCATACCTAAAAATCTCTTTCCACTCCCAATCAACCACCCACACCTCTGAACTCAGCTGCAAGAATGCCAACAGACTGTAAAAGCACAACACGGATTGTGCTGCTAGGCTGGGAGTGACACAGCGGGTACAGAATCATCTTCAGCTCCACGGAAAGAAGTGGGTATTTCTGACTGTGCCTCCACATAGACAGAATTGACCAAAGATCAAGAGGTGCCAGCAGGAAACAAATACTTCGAACTGTAAAGATATAACTCCTCTGGAAGATTTCTCAGTGGTAGGTGAAAAAAAGCCAGTTTAGTTCAATTCAAATTGATGTGTAAAGGAGATTTCACAGGATTAGCTAATATATGAAACAAAATTAACATGTCCATCTCAGTTTAGAAAGACTTTAAACACCAGAAGAAACAGAAATAATCTCTGATGGAGTAATAAATTGAAAGTGGATCCAAAGAAAACCAAACAAACATTCACACTGTTGTATCACTGTCACTGTTATCCATACCTGGGATTTTCTCATCTTCCCCAACTGAAACTCCACCCAGTGAACACATACCGCACCCCCTTCTGCTGGCACCCAATGTCCTCCTTGTCTCTCTAACTTGACTGTGCCAGGAGCCTCCAAACAGTAAGAGACACCAAACAGTACCAGTCTTTCTTACCACATTTTATTGAAGTACACTGATTTGTACTTTCTTTGTCACTTGAAATATCTTAGCAATCACTCCCTACCATTCATAGGAGTCTTCCTTTTATTTCTGCAGCTGCACAGTTTTCTGTCACATAGATGTACCTCAGTTCACTCACCCTGGATGGACACTCGGGTTGTCCCATTTTATACTACAAATAATGCTGCAATGAAAGACCTTGTGTATTTGATATTTCTGTATTTGTGAAGGTACAACCTCAGCATAAGTTACTACAAGTGGAACTGTTAGGTCAAAGGCAAACATATACACAGGTATGGCCAAACACCAACATTTTTTGTGTTAGCTTTTTGTTACCTGTGACTCATGCTTTTAAAAAATCTTATTGATGCTCCACATCTCTAATCATCAGAGAAATGCAAATTAAAACCACAATGAGATATCACCTCATACCAGTTAGGATGGCCAACATCCAAAAGACAAACAACAACAAATGTTGGCTAGGTTGTGGAGAAAGGGGAACCTCCTACACTTCTGGTGGAAATGTAAACTAGTTCAACCATTGTGGAAAGCAGTATGGAGGTTCCTCAAAATGCTCAAAATAGAAATACCATTTGACCCAGGAATTCCACTCCTAGGAATTTACCCGAAGAATGCAGCAGTCCAGTTTGAAAAAGATATATGCTCTCCTATGTTTATTGCAGCACTATTTACAATAGCTAAGAATTGGAAGCAACCTAAATGTCCTTCGATAGATGAATGGATAAAGAAGATGTGGTACATATACACAATGGAATATTATTCAGCCATAAGAAAAAAACAGATCCTACCATTTGCAACAACATGGATGGAGCTAGAGGGTATTATGCTCAGTGAAATAAGCCAGGTGGAGAAAGACAAGTATCAGATGATTTCACTTATCTGTGGAGTATAAGAACAAAGAAAAAACTGAAGGAACAAAACAGCAGCAGAATCACAGAACCCAAGAATGGACTAACAGTTACCAAAGGGAAAGGGACTGAGTAGGATGGGTGGAAAGGGAGGGATAAGGGGGAAAAAGGGGCACTACAATTAGCACACATAAGGTAATGGTGGTGGTGGGGGTCATGGGAAAGGCAGTATATATAAAAAAGATAAGTAATGATTCTATAACATCTTACTATGCTGATGGATAGTGACTATAATGGGGTACATTGGGGGAACTTGATAATAGGGGGAGTCTAGTAACCATAATGTTGTTCAAGTAATTGTACATTAATGATATTAAAGTAAAATTTTAAAAAATCTTATTGAGAGCCCCTACTCAAGAACACACTGGGACCAAAGAGGTGTGTCAGGCTGGCTATGAATGTCCCCCACCCTCCCATTTTCTAGAGGTCCTACCACCTGTATAATCAGGAGGACCAGGGGTCAGACTACACACAGCCCACAGCATTAGAAGTGAACAGAGAAGAGCCAGGACCCTGGGTACCCACTGCTCAGACCTCTCCCACAAATCCAGCCTTCCAGCCAACCCTCATCTGTACTTCAGGTCATAAAATATCTTCCCTGGCTGAAATGTTTTTTAATTTTTAATTTTGGTATCATTAATCTACAATTACCTGAAGAACATTATGTTTACCAGGCTCCCCCCTTCACCAAGTCCCCCCTACATACCCCTTCACAGTCACTGTCCATCAGCATAGTAAGATGCTGTAAAATCACTGCTTGTCTTCTCTGTGTTGCCCAGCCCTCCCCATGACCCCCCCACACTATACATGCTAATCGTAATGCCCCCTTTCTTTTTCCCCACCCTTGTCCCTCCCTTCCCACCCATCCTCCCCAGTACCTTTCTCTTTGGTAACTATTAGTCCATTCTTGGGTTCTGTGATTCTGCTGCTGTTTTGTTCTTTCAGTTTTCAGAATTTTTGAACTATTTGTTCCAGCTCATTGAAGAATGCTGTTGGCAATTTGATAGGGATTGCATCTAATCTGCATATTGCTTTGGGCAGGATGGCCATTTTAATGATATTAATTCTTCCTAGCCAGGAGCATGGTATGAGTTTCCATTTGTTAGTGTCCTCTTTAATTTCTCTTAAGAGTGTCTTGTAGTTTTCAGAGTATAGGTCTTTCACTTCCTTGGTTAGGTTTATTCCTAGGTATTTTATTCTTTTTGATGCTATTGTGAATGGAACTGTTTTCCTGATTTCTCTTTCTATTAGTTCATTTGGTGTATAGGAAAGCCACAGATTTCTGTGTGTTAATTTTGTATCCTGCAACTTTGCTGAATTCTGATATTAGTTCTAGTAGTTTTGGAGTGGAGTCTTTAGGGTTTTTTATGTACAATATCATGTCATCTGCAAATAGTGACTGTTTGACTTCTTCTTTACAGATCTGGATTCCTTGTATTTCTTTGTTTTGTCTAATTGCTGTGGCTAGGAGCTCCAGTACTATGTTGAATAACAGTGGGGAGAGTGGGCATCCCTGTCTTGTTCCCGATCTCAGAAGAAAAGCTTTCAGCTTCTTGCTGTTCAGTATGATGTTAGCTGTGGGTTTATCATATATGGCCTTTATTATGTTGAGGTACTTCCTGGCTGAAATTTTTAAAATGTACTTTAGTAGGTTTCCAAAGGAAACACCAATCTCTCTAATCAATGTAGATTTTTACTTACTATTATTGTGAATCAAGCAATCTATTAGGAAAATTTAAATTACCATTTAACTTTTAAAAATATAATTAATCAGTTCACTGACAGCCAGCTTAATCTAAACAAAAGGTTTATTAAATGGTCCCGAGTTGCCAGTGACAGGAAAATACCAGGTACATTGTATTTACTGACACAATAATTTATGGCAATAAAGGTCTTTACAATGCTGAACAACTCCTGTTGTCCAGATAAACCACCTACCTATAATCAGACTTAGCAAGCAAGTACCACATCATTCATAACTTGTGTTTTAGTCTTTAAGCTGGTTAAACCTGCTTAAATTATGTGAAATGTGAAAGAACAATGAATCAAAAAAGCCTCTGACATCAACAACACTGGTAAGCCCCCAGTACTACACAGCCCTAGCTCAAAACAGGTATGAACAGGCAGCTCACTTCTGGCTGCAGCAGGACTATGTACCTGTGGGTACAGAACGCTCTAAAACTTTTGTAAAAGTTTCAATAACTTATCCAAAAAAAGAAAGTTAAAATAAATCATTCATGAACTGTGTATCTTTAAATCGTTCTGAAGACATCAGGCTTTAGGAAAATAGACAGGATTTCAAGAAATTAGCTAGAACTAGCTGGGCTTTTGGAAACAGCCAGAGTTTCAAGTTATCAACTTATAAACACTATATGCAAAAATAATGCACAGAACATACATGGTTACCAAAGGGAAGAGGCTGGGGACAGTGGGTGTGGAGGGAGGGAGAAGGGGATTAAAGGAGCACTGTAACTGGCTATTAAAATATAGGTAGGTCATGGGGACAGGAGTACAGCACAGAGAAGACAAGTAATGGCTCTATAGCATCTTACTGCGCTGATAGACAGTGACCACAATAGAGGGGGTGAGGACTTGGTACTATGGGTGAATGTCAGAACCACAATGTTGCTCATGTGAAACCTTCAGAAGATTGTAAAAAACTTCCTACTTGGTAACTACTGAATTTCAAGTATGTGAACAAAGTTAACTGCTAAATTTAGAAGTGCTGCCAGACTATTTGTTTGGGTTATCGGTGACAGCAAATAACATTTTCCTAATACAATAAAAGATTTGTAGTTAACTGCAAAATAATAATAATAATAAGGCACAGTAAAACGCTTCCCTATTCATAACTAGCAATGCTAAAATGTCCGTTGGCCCTTAGTCCATCTCATGGAAAGCATCCACTCTCCCACCATGTATACAACATGTAGTGCTTCTGTCTGGTATTTCAGTTATAACTAATGGTTAGACCCTGTTTCCAGGATTTAAACAAGCAAATGTTCAGAAGGGAAGCAACCCATGAGCTTGGTGCCCTTCACAGTCATGGAATTAAATTCTTCCTGTGTTAGATCCTACACTATGATAATCCCTAACAACTCTCAATTTTCCTTGGGACTAGTATAACTTCGGTTTCCATTAAAATATACACCTGGTATCAGAGATCTTCAATTTAAAAAAACAGGTTCAAAACAACAAAGTTTTATCATTTTTGTACTATGAAGCATTTATTAACTTACATTAACGTTTTAACTTATGTAGTACATACTTATATAGTTCTCTCTGGGTAGTGGAATAATAGGTGATCCTTATCTTTTTATTTTGCTTAGTAGTATTATGAGGTTCCATTCTTACAAAAAATGAACATCTATCAGAATAATTTAGCTTCTACTTAATATGATCTTGAGTACTTCTATACACAGTTATGTGTGCATACAAGAGTCTGGACATGCATTAAAATGCTAAGATATTTTTCTCAGGATAGTGGGACTACTGGTCATTTTGTGTTTTATATTTTATACCATTCTGTGTCTTCTGTTCTTTTTAATAAAAAGCATTGTTACTCTTATAATATAAAAATGAAAAAGGCATTTTTAAGGCACTAACAAAGTTGTCTGTGATCCAAGCACAGAAAGGAATGTCTGCCTCTGAAGAATTCACCCTAACCACAGACCCAGAGGCATACACACACCACACCAGCTCCCACCTGCACCTAATCCCACAAGTGCACTCTCTCTCTCTCTCTTCTTTCTCTCTCTCTCTCTCTCTCTCTCACCCCCACACACACACATGCACACTCGAATTCAAGGCCAGGAAACACTGGGAAGGACACAAACTCAACTAGGAGGTGCAGCTGGACGTCCCTGCCTATTTCCAGCCACCCCCAGCACAGAAGCAGGAAGGAGAAGCAGGAGGCCTTCTGAGCATCAACACTGCCTTCAGCAGCCTGCTTCACAAGTACTAAAGATGACAGACAATGCCTACAATGTCACTGGAGGGCATTCAGTGCTTAGGTATGTAGGGTTCTCTGGAAAGGATCAGTGACTGTTAAAATGAAAATGCAATAAAATGTGAAGATAATCTTTACATTATAAATTCCTTCAAAAAATTAAACCAAAATAAAACAATCCTTTCTCACAGTGCTCCTATGACTTACTTTATAATTAACTTCTGCTTTATGATGACTTGGTGGTAACCACAATAGCATCAGTCCTCTCAGTATAAAGGGGTCATGTCAATGAGGAATCTTCAGAAATGGTCAAGGCCTTAAAAATAACCTATTCTGGAGCCAGGATGGCGGTGTGAGTAGAGCAGTGGAAATCTCCTCCCAAAAACACATAGAGCTATGAAAATATAACAAAGAAAACTCTTCCTAAAATAGAGACCAGAGGACACAGGACAACATCCAGACCACATCCACACCTGCAAGAACCCAGCACCTTGCGAAGGGGGTAAGATACAAGCCCTGGCCCGGCGGGACCAGAGCACCCCTCCCCCGGCTCCCGGCGGGTGGAAAGAAACCTGAGCGGTTTTTTTTTTTTTTTGGCAAGTGCTTTTTGGAAGCCTTAAAGGGACAGGGACCCCAATACCAGCAAAACAGGGCAGCAAGACTGGTGGGCGGGTGCCTGGGACCGGTGCCTGAGGACAAAGAAAATTGCTCATTTTTCCCAATACTAGGGAGGCAGGGCAGCAGGACCGGGGGGCGGGGGCCTGGGACCGGCGCCTGAGGACAATGAAAATCGCGCGTTTTTCCTCTTTTTTTTTTTTTGGCAAGTGCTTTTTGGAAGCCTTGGAGGGACGGGGACCCCAATAACAGGGAGGCAGGGCAGCAAGACTGGTGGGCGGGTGCCTGGGACCAGTGGCTGAGAACAAAGATAATCGCGCGTTTCTCCCATTTTTTTCTTTTTGGCAAGTGCTTTTTGCAGGCCTTAGGGGGACAGGGACCCCAGTGCTAGGGAGGCAGGGCGGCAGGGCGGCAGGGCCGGTGAGCAGGTGCCTGGGACCGGCGCCTGGGGACGGAGAGGGTCGCGCGTTTTTCCCTTTTTTTTTTGGCAAGTGTTTTTTGGAGGCCTAGGAGGGATGGGGACCCCGTTGCTAGGGAGGCAGGGCAGCAGGACCACTGCGCGGGTGCCTGGGACCAGCACCTGAGGACAAAAAAAAATCGCGTGTTTTTTCCTTTTTTTTTTTTTTCTGTTTCCTCTTTCATTGTTGCTGTTGTTGTTTTGGTTTGGAGAGTGCTTTTTGGAAGTCTTAAAGGGGCAGGACAGGACACTTAGACCAGAGGCAGGGAATCTGGGGATCTCTGGGCACTCAAACCCCCTGGGCAACAGGGAGCACAGAGGCCCCTTATGGAGATAAATAGCTTCCCGGCCGCTCCCCCTCCAACAGGGCTCCACCACTTTGGAGGAGCAGCCCCAGCCAGGCCACGCCCACAGCAACAGCGGAGATAAACTCCATAGCAATTGGGCAGGTAGCAGAAGCCCTGCCTGCACACAGCTGACAAGCATAAGCCACTAGAGGTCGCTACTCTCCCAGGAGAGGAAGGCCACAAACCAACAAGAAGGGAAGCTCTTCCAGCAGTCACGTGTACCAGCTCTGCAAACTATCGCTATCACCATAAAAAGGCAAAACTACAGGCAGACAAAGATCACAGAGACAACACCTGAGAAGGAGACAGACCTAACCAGTCCTCCTGAAAAAGAATTCAAAATAAAAGTCATGAACATGCTGACAGAGATGCAGAGAAAAAAGCAAGAGCAATGGGATGAGATGCAGAGAAAAATGCAAGAGCAATGGGATGAAGTCCGGAGGGAGATCACAGATGTTAGGAAGGAGATCACAGAAGTGAAACAATCCCTGGAAGGATAAGATGCAAGAGGCCAATGAAGGAATAGAAGCCAGAGAAAAGGAACGTATAGAAGCTGACATAGAGAGAGATAAAAGGATCTCCTGGAATGAAACAACACTAAGAGAACTATGTGACCAAGCCAAAAGGAATAATATTCATATTATAGGGATACCAGAAGAAGAAGAAAGAGGAAAAGGGATAGAAAGTCTCTTTGAAGAAATAATTGCTGAAAACTTCCCCAAACTGGGGGAGGAAATAATCGAACAGACCATGGAATTACACAGAACCCCCAACAGAAAGGATCCAAGGAGGACAACACCAAGACACATAGTAATTAAAATGGCAAGGATCAAGGACAAGGAAAGAGTTTTAAAGGCAGCTAGAGAGAAAAAGGTCACCTATAAAGGAAAATCCATCAGGCTAACATCAGACATCTCAACAGAAACACTACAGGCCAGAAGAGAATGGCATGATATACTTAATGCAATGAAACAGAAGGGCCTTGAACCAAGGATACTGTATCCAGCATGACCATCATTTAAATATGATGGCGGGATTAAACAATTCCCAGACAAGCAAAAGCTGAGGGATTTTGCTTCCCACAAACCACCTCTACAGGGCATCCTACAGGGACTGCTCTAGATGGGAGCACTCCTAAGAAGAGCACAGAACAAAACACACAACATATGAAGAATGGAGGAGGAGAAATAAGAAGGGAGAGAAGAAAAGAATCTTCAGACAGTGTATATAACAGTGCAATAAGCGAGCAAAGTTAGGCAGTAAGATACTAAAGAAGCTAACCTTGAACCTTTGGTAACCACGAATCTAAAGCCTGCAATGGCAATAAGTACATATCTCTCAATAGTCACACAAAATGTAAATGGACTTAATGCACCAATCAAAAGACACAGAGTAATAGAATGGATAAAAAAGCAAGACCCATCTATATCCTGCTTACAAGAAACTCACCTTAAACCCAAAGACAAGCATAGACTAAAAGCCAAGGGATGGAAAAACATATTTCAGGCAAACAACAGTGAGAAGAAAGCAGGGGTTGCAGTACTAATATCAGACAAAATAGACTTCAAAACAAAGAAAGTAACAAGAGATAAAGAAGGATACTACATAATGATAAAGGGCTCAGTCCAACAAGAGGATATAACCATTCTAAATATATATGCACCCAATACAGGAGCCCTAGCATATGTGAAACAAATACTAACAGAACTAAAGAGGGAAATAGACTGCTATGCATTCATTCTAGGAGACTTCAAAACACCACTCACCCCAAAGGATAGATCCACTGGGCAGAAAATAAGTAAGGACACACAGGCACTGAACAACACACTGGAACAGATGGACCTAATAGACATCTATAGAGCTCTACATCCAAAAGCAACAGGATATACATTCTTCTCAAGTGCACATGGAACATTCTCCAGAATAGACCACATACTAGCTCACAAAAAGAGCCTCAGTAAATTCCAAAATATTGAAATTCTACCAACCAATTTTTCAGACCACAAAGGTATAAAACTAGAAATAAATTCTACAAAGAAAACAAAAAGGCTCACAAACACATGGAGGCTTCAAAACATGCTACTAAATAATCAATGGATCAATGAACAAATCAAAATAGAGATCAAGGAATATATAGAAAAAAATGACAACAACAACACTAAGCCCCAACTTCTGTGGGACGAAGCGAAAGCAGTCTTAAGAGGAAAGTATATAGCAATCCAGGCACACTTGAAGAAGGAAGAACAATCCCAAATGAATAGTCTAACATCACAATTATCGAAACTGGAAAAAGAAGAACAAATGAGGCCTAAAGTCAGCAGAAGGAGGGACATAATAAAGATCAGAGAAGAAATAAACAAAATTGAGAAGAATAAAACAATAGCAAAAATCAACGAAACCAACAGCTGGTTCTTTGAGAGAATAAACAAAATAGACAAGCCTCTAGCCCAACTTATTAAGAGAAAAAGAGAATCAACACAAATCAACAGAATCAGAAATGAGAATGGAAAAATCACGACAGACTCCACAGAAATACAAAGAATTATTAAAGACTACTATGAAAACCTATATGCCAACAAGCTGGAAAACCTAGAAGAAATGGACAACTTCCTAGAAAAATACAACCTCCCAAGACTGACCAAGGAAGAAACACAAAAGTTAAACAAACCAATTACAAGCAAAGAAATTGAAACAGTAATCAAAAAACTACCCAAGAACAAACCCCCGGGGCCGGACGGATTTACCTCGGAATTTTATCAGACACACAGAGAAGACATAATACCCATTCTCCTTAAAGTGTTCCACAAAATAGAAGAAGAGGGAATACTCCCAAACTCATTCTATGAGGCCAACATCACCCTAATACCAAAACCAGGCAAAGACCCCACCAAAAAAGAAAATTACAGACCAATATCCCTGATGAATGTAGATGCAAAAATACTCAATAAAATATTAGCAAACAGAATTCAATAGTGTATCAAAAGGATCATACACCATGACCAAGTGGGATTCCTCCCATGGATGCAAGGATGGTACAACATTCGAAAATCCATCAACATCATCCACCACATCAACAAAAAGAAAGACAAAAACCACATGATCATCTCCATAGATGCTGAAAAAGCATTTGACAAAATTCAACATCCATTCATGATAAAAACTCTTAGCAAAATGGGAATCGAGGGCAAGTACCTCAACATAATAAAGGCCATCTATGATAAACCCACAGCCAGCATTATACTGAACAGCAAAAAGCTGAAAGCATTTCCTCTGAGATCGGGAACCAGACAGGGATGCCCACTCTCCCCACTGTTATTTAACATAGTACTGGAGGTCCTAGCCACGGCAATCAGACAAAACAAAGAAATACAAGGAATCCAGATTGGTAAAGAAGAAGTTAAACTGTCACTATTTGCAGATGATATGATACTGTACATAAAAAAACCCTAAAGACTCCACTCCAAAACTACTAGAACTGATATCGGAATACAGCAAAGTTGCAGGATACAAAATTAACACACAGAAATCTGTAGCTTTCCTATACACTAACAATGAATCAATAGAAAGAGAAATCAGGAAAACAATTCCATTCACCATTGCATCAAAAAGAATAAAATACCTAGGAATAAACCTAACCAAAGAAGTGAAAGACTTATACTCTGAAAACTACAAGTCACTCTTAAGAGAAATTAAAGGGGACACTAGTAAATGGAAACTCATCCCATGCTCATGGCTAGGAAGAATTAATATCGTCAAAATGGCCATCCTGCCCAAAGCAATATACAGATTTGATGCAATCCCTCTCAAATTACCAGCAACATTCTTCAATGAATTGGAACAAATAATTCAAAAATTCATATGGAAACACCAAAGACCCCAAATAGCCAAAGCAATCCTGAAAAAGAAGAATAAAGTAGGGGGGATCTCACTCCCCAACTTCAAGCTCTACTACAAAGCCATAGTAATCAAGACAATTTGGTACTGGCACAAAAACAGAGCCACAGACCAGTGGAACAGATTAGAGACTCCAGACATTAACCCAAACAAATATGGTCAATTAATATTTGATAAAGGAGCCAAGGACATACAATGGCAAAAGGACAGTCTCTTCAACAGATGGTGTTGGCAAAACTGTACAGCTACATGTAAGAGAATGAAACTGGACCATTGTCTAACCCCATATACAAAGGTAAACTCAAAATGGATCAAAGACCTGAATGTAAGTCATGAAACCATTCAACTCTTGGAAAAAAACATAGGCAAAAACCTCTTAGACATAAACATGAGTGACCTCTTCTTGAACATATCTCCCCAGGCAAGGAAAACAACAGCAAAAATGAACAAGTGGGACTACATTAAGCTGAAAAGCTTCTGTACAGCGAAAGACACCATCAATAGAACAAAAAGGAACCCTACAGTATGGGAGAATATATTTGAAAATGACAGATCCGATAAAGGCTTGACGTCTAGAATATATAAAGAGCTCACACATCTCAACACACAAAAAACAAATAACCCAATTAAAAAATGGGCAGAGGAACTGAACAGACAGTTCTCCAAAAAGGAAATACAGATGGCCAAGAGACACATGAAAAGATGCTCCACATCGCTAATTATCAGAGAAATGCAAATTAAAACTACAATGAGGTATCACCTCACACCAGTAAGGATAGCTGCCATCCAAAAGACAAACAACAACAAATGTTGGCGAGGCTGTGGAGAAAGGGGAACCCTCCTACACTGATGGTGGGAATGTAAATTAGTTCAACCATTGTGGAAAGCAGTATGGAGGTTCATCAAAATGCTCAAAACAGACCTACCATTTGACCCAGGAATTCCACTCCTAGGAATTTACCCTAAGAACGCAGCAATCAAGTTTGAGAAAGACAGATGCACCCCTATGTTTATCGCAGCACTATTTACAATAGCCAAGAATTGGAAGCAACCTAAATGTCCATCGGTAGATGAATGGATAAAGAAGATGTGGTACATATACACAATGGGATACTACTCAGCCATAAGAAGTAGAAAAATCCAACCATTTGAAGCAACATGGATGGAGCTGGAGAGTATTATGCTCAGTGAAATAAGCCAAGCGGAGAAAGAGAAATACCAAATGATTTCACTCATCTGAGGAGTATAGGAACAAAGGAAAAACTGAAGGAACAAAACAGCAGCGGAATTACAGAACCCAAAAATGGACTAACAGGTACCAAAGGGAAAGGAACTGGGGAGGAGGGGTGGGCAGGGAGGGATGGAGGGGAGAAGAAGAAGGGGGGTATTAAGATTAGCATGCATGTGGGGGAGGGAGAAAGGGCAGGGTGGGCTGCACAACACAGAGAGGACAAGTAGTGACTCTACAACATTTTGCTAAGCTGATGGACAGTAACCATAATGTGATTGTTAGGGGGGACCTGATATAGAGGAGAGCATAGTAAACATAGTGTTCTTCATGTAAGTGTAGATTAAAAATTAAGGAAAAAAAAAAAGAAAGAAAGAAAGAAAAGGGGGATTACTCCTTGACAGGATAAAACTATTGGTAAATCAAAGATCAACGCATGCTTTAAATATCCTTAATGTTGATCACTTAAAGGGTGTCAGATGATCAGCTATGGAGGTACTCTTTTCTGATAATATTCCTTTCTGTTAATTAAAAAAAAAAAAAGCTGTTACTGTGTGCTGACCTCCAATGAGTTCTGCACAGTGGTATAGAGGTCATGTCAAAGTGTGGGCAAAGGGTCTGTTTGTTTCTACGCAGAAGATCAAGGCCTAGCTTGGATACCCAGAAAATGAACTAAGATACGATATGAGGAGGAGCTTCCGGCATCAGCACTCTCTGGAGGACTTGTGCCGGGGGATGATCATCAAAAAGCCTCCACAGGGATCCGGACGATGCTGCGCTTGTGGCTGCATCCAGCCCACCGTCTCCTGGACTTGCCATAGGAATGAGGAGGGAGATGTCTAGTCTGGCATGTGCATACAGTGAGACAACGAATTTGACCGGATCTGTACTGTTGGAACTCAACCAGGAGTTGGGAGGGGTGCAAGTTGTAGCACTCCAAAATCTTATGACTATAGACTGTCTACGGTTAAAAGGACATATGGGAGGTGAACAGAACCCAGAAATGGGCTGCTTTAATTTGTCTGATTTCTCTCAGACTGTTCAAGTACAGTTGGGCAATATCCATCATATCATAGACAAATTTTCACAAATGCCTAGGGTGCCTAAATGGTTTTCTTGGCTTCACTGGAGATGGATGGTAATTATTGATTTGCTTTGTTTATGTCACCGTATTCCTATTATGTTAATATGTGTGTACAAATTAGTAGTTTAAACCTATACATACTTAAGGTACTCTACAAGAAGATATGTCAAAGAAATAATCAATCCTCCCATGTTTTCTTCCATATGTTACCTCTATAGCTTTTCTTCTTCCTTCCTAATTACAACCCTTAAATAGAATTCGTGCCTCATATCGAATTTACCGAGTATCATAATTCCTCCAGGTGGTAAAGATACCTCGAGACAAGTGCTGGGCATAGAAGCCACAGGGCATAAATCTGCAAAGAAGTAAAAAGCTAACCTTTGCAAACAATATGGTTTCTCTCTCACTTACCAACTTTACATTTCCCTGTATGGCCCCGGAAGATGACTGGTTAGCCAGAGACGGGTAAGATTCCTCAAGGGAGGAACAACCTAAGACAGGCACAGTCGCAGGGGGGCCATCAGGTGAGAAATTGGGGATCAACAGAGGTGAGGCTCAGAACCTCATCCCCCTGCTTTGAGAGAAATCTTCTGCATCCGTGGATGATTTATTGCCCATGTCTAGCTTGGATTAACACCTAGTCTACAGGCACACACCTGATCATCTACAATTGCTCTCCTACAACACTAAACTATGTTTTCTTCCTTTATCTTACATCCAGCTACCACTTCAGCATTTTATTAAAAATAAAAATAATAATAAAAATAAAGGGAGAGATGTGGGATCAACATATAAATCAAGTATAAAAATCAAATGAATATTCATATTTGACCTGATTGTTTATAGTTCATAATGCGTGATCAAAACTGAAAGTTTCTGTGATGAATGCCCTTGTACTGTCACCATGTAAGAATTTATTCCCTATGTAAGAATTCATTCACCATGTAAGAACTTGTTCGTTATGATTCAGAAGAGTGGAGACTGACGAAAGTTAGGCTTGAGATGGATTAATGATTGTACATTGAGCATTGACCCCCCTATACTGAATTTTATTGTTCTTAACAACCATTTGATCAATAAATATGAGAGATGCCCTCTCAAAAAAAAACCCTGATAGATGTGTTTCAGCTCTGAAGCGGTCTGTTCCTCACACTATGTGCTTGTCTCACTCAGGCTGGAAAGTGAGATCACTCAGCCCCAGGACTTGACCGAAGATGAGGAGTGGGAGAAGCAGAATAGTGCCACAGTGGAAAGGGAAAGAACATTGCAAGACCTGGAAGAAGAAATAGCCAGACTTGTAAGCAAAAAGCTGGTAAGAGCCATCTGATAGGTTTTATTCCTCAGCTTGTCTCTCATCAGTCATCAGATAAGCTAGTCTCCTCTTTTTTACATGCAAATAAAAGTCAAAAGACATGCTAAAATATGTGTTGAGGGCATAGTTTCTTGGGTAATATTTCATATTGGGAAGCCCTGCATGCGGGCATGTCTATCCTGGTGAGTTGGTATAGATACATATGTGGAAATCAAACCACGGGTCCCTACCTGACAATATGCAGTGAGGTAGAGACTGCAGGAAAATAGCACCAGGTGAAAGGGAGACCAATCCACTGAATAAAGATGGGTGGTAGCAGGGAGATCCACACCTATGCTCTGCTTCTTTCTCTCAACAGGAAAGGAAAAATGAGACTCTGGTGCATGGTATAAGGGAACTTCAAAGAAAGGTGGGACGGGGCTCTAGTTTTCCCCACATTTCCCGCAGGGGCTCCAGGTGTCAAAGGGACAAGGGAGGGAAAATGATCACAGAGGATCCCACATGTCAGAAAAGTCTGTGCTGGGGGGGTTCTACCCCTGCCCCCCTGTCCTGAGGCTGAGCCTCATCCCTGAATGCCATGCACTTCCCCTGCAAGCATGAGGTGAAGGGAGTGGGTGCGACATTTGGGCTATTTGGTGATCCCGTGGGTTTTTCATTCTATCACAAGAAAATGGAATCCACTGACATTGTTGGAAGGTGAAAGGTTAATTTAATTTTCAACAGAGACTTTTAAAATACTTAAATGCCAAGGGCTTCCCCTTTCCTTATCCAGGCCTTCACTCCACCTCAACTCCTGCTCAAAATACAGTGGGTTTCCTATAATCGCACTACTTTCTGACCCACACCTGCAGCCCTCTGTAGCCCAGAATGGCATAGGGTTCAGGGAAGTACTCCTGCTTGTGCAGCCCTAGCTTTGGTGGCCAAGACTAGTGAGAAGAAGATGGAGGTAGAATAAAGATGTTTCCAAGGGCACCAAGTATTCATTAAGGGACCATCTCCTGGCAGCTTTATCAAGGCCATCTTATTGACTCCACACACGAAACAGTGTGTCTTCTAGAATTTTTTATTTGATGTATTTTTATTTGAAATATGTATTTATTTAAAATCATAGCTTACAAAGAAATCACAGAAGGCAAGCAAGTGCAAACAAGGCCATCTAAAGGGAGCACCCAAAGAGTCAAAGGTAAACAAAAAAGCAATCTTGAGTGGGTTTGGGTTACGTGACCAGGAAGCAAGCTTTTAAGTGGAAACAACTTCCAAAACTGATATAAATTCTTTGTAGTTTTAGCCCATGTCAGACTTAAGCCTAGGCTAGTGAGTACTGAATTCTTTTCTGCCCTTGGTAAGGAATTTAAGTCTGAAGCCATACATTTTGTTTCTCTTCCTGCAGGAAGAGCAGAACACAATTGCACAATGCATATATAACACTGAAGTCCCTGGTTTATATCCTGGTCCCAGCACTTAGTGAGGTATATAAAGTTGGGCAATTTAGTCAGCCCCTTTCAGCCTCAGTTTGAAAACTGAATGAAATTGTATATTTTAAAAATACTCTTTCCATTTTTTGAAGAGTAAAACCTTGAAACGTCACATATTTAATGTGATTATTTAAAAGTCTAGCTGAGGCAAATGTATGGATTCATAGAGCAGAGCTAGGATTTGTCAACCAATTGTGCACTAGGTAATTTACACACTCTATCACTGACACCTATCCAGAAAAGGATTCATTCAATTTATCTCTCAAATATTCAGTGACCTCTATCTGCTGAATACATCATACATTGCTTAGCATTTCTCTAATTGTATTCCAAAGATAAAAACCTGGGCACAACCACAATCCATCTGATCAAAGATGCAAAAAGGTGGACTTATTGTTTTCTTCAGAAAGCAGGTACAATTCTTACCTGATACTTTCTGTAAAATTCCATCTTACCCTTGCCTTATAAGCTCACACTTAAGCCCATACTAACGTCTGTGGAGCCTCTGCAGAGATGGACACACTGAAAATAGAAATAGAAAGTGAAAAATAGAGAATTACTACCCTATTTCCTGTCAGCCAAATTAGTACTGATGGCCACACACACAAAAAAAAAACAACAACAACAGGAAGTCCAAAGCCACCAAAACAGCTTGCTGGCCATGCCTGCCAGGAAATGTATCTGGAAAGGAAGAAATGTGGAGCCTGCATGTGCTTCAGGATAAACTTGGGGCTCAGGTTAGAAAGGCTCATGAAGCCCCTTGACTAGCCTTGTCATATAACTGCATTTGCTTCCTTCTGCTCAAAACAAGTTTTCTTGACAGTAGCCCACCAGAGCCCATGGCAAGGCTTTAAGTCTGGTGATGCTGTGTCACCTCAGCTGAGCCGAAAGACTATAGGTAGTTCCAGGTATTGTCAGAACAGTGGCCATTATTTTCCTGGAAGCTATTAGCCCATCTCCAAAGAACGCTAAAGCATTACTGACCCTTTAAATTACTCCCGTTTGCCTACATATGTTGTAGAATTCTCAAGTGATTTCCCAGTTCTATGAAATACATAGCATCTCTTGTTTCTGTTCTTACATCCTGGCAATCAGCTCATCAGTTTAATGGTAAGCCTGCTGCACCTCTTTGTGTCTCAGACCACTGTCCTGAAAATACAACCTTTAGCACATTTGGCTCTCTGGCCCTGGATATAATTGACTGAAGAGGAAAGGAAGTGTTAGAAGTCTTCAGATGTGAAACAATGGTACCTACATCAAAGTAGGAACAGTAGAACTAAAAGTGGAAGGAAGGAAAAACACAGGCTTGTCTGCTCTAACTAGGGAATATACCCCAAGCACATCTATTCCTCTGTTACTATTACCCTTTTGCAAGCCACCCTTCTGCAAAAGCCCTTGCATGGATGTAAGGCAAGTTACATCTCCTTCCCTTTCTATAGGTTAAGTTACAACAGCTGGAAACTTCCTGTGCTGACCAAGAGAAGGAACTGGCCAAGGTGATGGTAGTAATTTCAGTATTACTTCTCCCAGAGGAAGGAAAAGTTGATGTTCAGTTAGACGATGCAATACATTCTGCAATTTAGCCTCTTAGTCTTCCTGCTTCTGCTCTTACCCTTAATCTACTTTTCACACATAGAAAAGACTTATTCTTTAAAAACACAAATCAGATTATGTCCTTACTACTTCGAGTTCACACCTGGCTTCTCACTGCAATTGAAATAAAGAACCAATCTCTAGAAGCTATAAGGCCTTACATAATCTCACCCACGTCAACCTTTCCCCACCTCATCTCCTCCTTATCAGGTGTTTCTCCATGCTCCAGCCACATAACTTCCACATACACACTACATATGTGCTCTTTCACAGTCTTGGCTCTTGCTGCAACCCTGCATGGGAGATATTTCTTCCAAATCTCCATTTGGCTAATATTTACCATTTAGATTTCAACCCAGTATCATCTCATCAGACAGGACTTCACCTATGATAGCTCTCATGCCATCGATATCACAACATTTCTCTGTTTGTATTTCTTTCATAGCATTTATCATTATCATGTTGACTTATCTGTTAATGTCCCCAACTAGAATGTCAGCTCTGTGAGGCAGAGACTCTGCCTGTCAGTCCTGTTCACCACTATATCCTTTCTACTCTCATGGCCCTCCGCCCATCACTCCAACATAGTGACCAATATAGAGTAGGCTTTCATCAAACAAGGAAGGAAAAGAAGAAAGAAGGAATATGGAGAGCAAAAAAGGAGTGAGCCGTAATTATATAAAAGGAAAGGGAAGAGTGAAGTTATTCAAGATTGATGTTTTTCCTAAGAGAAATAGCTAACAAGGAAGGAAGCTAAGAATTGTAGTTTAAGCATGAGTGGAGCCCTGATGAATGCTAAGGGCTTGGGAGTGCAGAAGGGTAGGCTAGCCAGAAGGACGCTGCATGGTTTGACTCTCCTCCAGTAAAAAGACATCTGATATCATATCTGATGCACATCAACCACCTGTAAGATAACCTTTGAGACAGCATTTCAGAATGGAATCTTCTTGCACGTTGAGTTACCCATCTCCTTCCCTTTCTATAGGTTAAGTTACAACCTTCCTGGAAACTTCCTGCGCTGACCAAGAGAAGGAACTGGCCAAGGTGATGGTGTTAATTTCAGTATTACTTCTCCCAGAGGAAGGAAAAGTTGATGTTCAGTTAGACGATGCAATACATTCTGCAAATGATTAAGTTATATAATAAGGTTCCAGATCCAGAACTATTATGGGGTTTAGGAGGGGATGAAGGAAAGGAAGATAAATGCAGTCTCCTAGGTTTCCTTCTCTTCAATAATTTTTACAGGATATGCTCCATATCTGTATCTTCAACAAATTAGTATCTATTCTTCTCCCAACTGTCCCAAAATAAAATTCTCCCCAAAATAAAGCTTATCTAGCCTCAGAAAAGAAATGAGTTCATATACACATCAAAAACATATTTAGAACAATTATAAAACTACATTTAGAGTCTGGGATTTAGGAGGAAACAAGTATACTCTGGTTCTTAGAGAAATTTCCTGAAAGAAATTTAAGACTAAATTTTGGTTTCCCATGTAATGGAAGACTATGCATTTGTGGCCCAGCTCTGCAAAGATCAGGTCATCTGCATTAAGGTACAGTTTCTTGGTAACAGGACAGAAAAGGGTTTGTAAGGTACAGGATAATATGAAACCAGGCTTTTCAAAGAACACTTTCTAGAACAGTATTAACTCTTCAAAGTGGCATTACAAAGGGACTTTGTGTCCCTGACAACCCACCACCAATATCATTCTGTTACAGCCCTGGTCTCCTGACCTCTGGGCTCTTAAATTCCTTTCATGACGCCAATTACCCAGGGACCTGCCTGGGAAGGTAGGAAGTGTAGCAAGTGATCAGGAGTGGTGGTGGTGGTGGGGGCTGGAAAAGGAGACCAAACATTCATGTTACCATGTAATAATACATGCTTCTGATGATTAGAAAAAGTGTAAGGCTTCTAATTAGTAATTGTGGTTTCTTTTATTTCTCTTGGAAAATGTACCAGGAAACTTCAAAGAACATTGAAGAAGAAGTAGAGACTCGGCTCCTTGAGAGAGAAGTGTGAGTTTTGACAAAAAAAGGAACTTCTTGGTTTTAGTGGTAACTATCTCAGCCTGGATCAGAGCAAACATTCCTCTGACCAATTCCTACTTGGGACTGAGTGATCCCCAACACCACATCTCTCTCCCTTCTGTTAGTGATTGTTTGACTCCCACTAAACCACACCAACTTTAGAATGCAGGTCCTTCTTCCATCCTTCTTTAAAAAACCACAGAAACACATCTCCCCTCATGCTTTTATCACATTTTCCACTATTCAGGTTTGTATTAAGGCCAGGGATATCTGACTTTAAAAGGGTGGTGGTCAGGCACTCTGATGAGTAGGACATTCCTACTTTCACAGAAAAGCCCTGTAAACTAATACCACCCTCATTTCCCCAAAAACATAGAGACTCAGCCATATAAGATAGGCATGAAACTAACCTCTAGACACATGAAGGCTATCATATTATAAAACTCAAACTGTACACTATATTAACTACTAAACTATGACCATTAAAGATTAGAAATGGTAAGACAAAAGCCCCTCCTTTCTGAGTTTGTCTAGAATTGAAATAGTGAGAAAACAAAGTAAAAAATCTCACTTCCATTTCTTGGCCCCTTTTTAGAAGTTAAATCTTAACTTAGGCGAGAAGTACTTACACTTATTAAATATTTTAGAATCTTGGGATCAAGGTAAAGAGACCCAAACTTCATACCACCTCTAAATAGCTCTGGTATGCATTGTGGCCTGGGAGGGCCACAGGGTACCAGGACTTAGAATTCTGAAGGATACCTTCAAGTTTCCTGAGAGCCTTCTTGAACATTAAGTATGGCTTCACTGCTAAGTTTCTAGAACAGAGCTGCCCAGTAAAACTTTGTACTATCCAGTAAGTTGCCACTGGCCACCTACTGAATACCTGAAACATGGTTAGTGTGACTGAGGAACTGATTTTTTTTATTTTAATTAATTTTAATGTTCATAGCTACATGCAGCCACTGGCTTCCATAGTGGACAGCACAGCTTTAGAGCATAAAACTTTTTAAATAATCATTGTGTAGTATGAATATTTGAGTGTACTTTATTCCATCCCTATCTTGGTTCATTTCCCCCTAGATCAAAAGTCTTGAGCATGAACTCTGCAAGAAAAGAATACAACAGCCAAAATAATAAGGTGAGCGTTCCACCCTGTGTCCTTTCAGGGCCACTGCCTGTCAAAGTTTCCAAAACACTATGAGCCATGAAACATACACAAATCTTCCCATGTGCATTTTCCAAGAACAGTACTAAATATAATTTCAAAGCATTCCAACCTGAAACAAAGAAGACAACTGTAAATGACATGTCCTCGTAGAAACTAGTCTAAGACCTAAGAAGGTTCAGAACGCAAGCAAGAAGGAACATTAACCGAGGGTATGCTCTACAGAGAAGGGGCTAATATATGACACATACACCACACTGCCCACCTCCTGCAATCACAGAGCTCTTTCCAGATGATCCCAACTTGGTCCCAAATCTTTCAAAACACAGAGCACCAGGGTTACCTGTCACTATCTGATCAGAGTTTCCCCATGAGTTAACATAAGAAGTCATCACTTCCTTATGACACAGCTCCAAGTCTGTTCATGTTTAACATTGTGATGTCACCAGCACATATGCAAAGGTCAGAAGGACATAGAATTGGATGCAGAGCATCACGGCTCTTTGCCTGTTTGGCATTTTGTGGCAGCAAGTTCACAGGGCTAAAAGACAAACTTTTATTTAACTTTATTTTTGTAATATATATTGGTTTTAGAGGCAAGGTTGACATTCACCAGAAATTTTTTGGCATGAAATATATGGTCTTGATAATCTCAGAAAAAAACGAAGTCCTCTTTTCCTAAAAAGCAAACATCAGTAATCCACCATTGTCCCTGGAGTCATCCAGATGTTTGAGTATATGTCAGACATGCCCACAGTGGCCATGACTCCAATTGTTCTGAGCAAGTTATTCTGGCCCCTCTCTTGCATATACCACTCAGCAAAAAATTTAACTGGACCCTGAAATTAACTGGACTCCCCCTCTCTAGGATGAGGTTTAGCATTCTTTCTGATATGTCCCATCATCTATCCCCAATGGTTCATCAAAGTATTCTTCTGACTTCCCATCAGAGGAAAAACAGAGTGTCTTCATCAAGATTATGAGAGTCCCATGATGGTCCCGAGCCCTGAGTCTGAGCCGTCTTTACAGAGACGCTCCCTGGGCACTGATTAGAGGGCACTTCACCTCATCAGACTCAAGCTATAGAACCAAATTTGTAAAACATAGTTTCTCATGATTCCAATTCTATGAGCCTTATTTACACAATTTTAAAATGTGATCTTAATTCCTCTATCTTTTAATCTCCCAAGGAAGTTAAAAGGAAAATGAAATAACTAAGAAAATATTTTGTAAAAGAAATGCCACAGAAATTCAGGATATATCTTCATCTTTACATTTTTTATACCTTTTGAAACTTATCTCAGAATATATTGTGTGGTTTCCATAGCTTGTTCATTCCCCTAAGGGTTCCTGGCTGAGCAGAAGGTAAGCAAAGAGTTATGAGAGCCCAGAATGTGGATTCCCAGAGGTCCCAGGCTTCAGGCCTGGCCCTACCACTTACCAGCTATATAACCTTGGGCAACAGACTTTACATTACTATGCCTTCCTTTATTCCTATCAGTATATAAGAAGGTGATACAAAATTATATATAAATATGTAAGTGTATATATATATATGCATATGTATATATAAATAATGCACACACATATATGCATATATATGTATATACATTGCCTTTGAAAACTTAATCTGTTTATGCTTATGAAAAAATTTGTATGGTATCTAAATGTAACATAACTAATGGCTCACTGAATATTACTTGACAGTGATGACAGCTTCCAGAAATTGTTTATTTATCAATGTCCTTTCTTCTTCTCCCAGGACAATTCTCTCCAAAAGAAGGGAATATGGCTCTGTAAAAGGCAAGTAAATATCTTTAAGCAAACTTTCTGAAAACTGGGAGATCTTCTAGCCATCCTGCAGATGACAAGGAGAACCTTGTATGCACACTCACACACGCTCTCTCTCACATACACACACATACACACAGTCAACAAACTAGTGTCATCAGTGACCACATTTCTCAGTTCTAATGCTATGACTTCTTGCCAAAAGGCAATGACTAATCTCATTTTCCAGCATTAGCAGCCAACAGCCTAGTAGTCATCAGAAACAGGAATCTTATCACCTAAAAGAGATGTGGCAAATCTCATACTCCCTCTTTCTTAACAATCTGAATTCATTTGATGTATCTTATTCCCCACTAGAGTCAGTAGATTAGAAATGGGGTTCATAAGCATAGTGATTGGGTTTTCACCCTACTGTATGAGATTTGCCTCCCTCAAACCTTGTCACAATGTCAGCTCTTTACCCCTGACATGAAAAATATATACATACATAGGGAGAGAACTTCTAAACGCAAGTATACTGCTGCCAAATAACAGTTAAAAGAGGAAATGATTTTGAAAAAAAGATAAAGCACCTAACAGTATCCAGCACATCATAATTGCTCAAAAATATTTGTTAACCTGAGTAAGAACTCAAGATTCAAACAACTGAGTGCATATTGGTTCTGAAGGAATCACTGTGACAGCAAAAATTTGTATTCATGTAGCCCTTGCATTTTCAAGAAAAGATCAAATTATGTTCAATATAATCTGTTTAAGAAGGCATACAGAAACATAGATTCAAAGTGGTATAAAATATGATTTAGAAAGGGTTCCATCAAAATGATTAACATAAAATTATTGGTGTTTAAAGGTAATTTCCAATTGTCTAGAATATTGGCTTAAGGGGGATATCCCTTCATACGAGGTAAATGAAGTACTACATATTTTGATATCCCTAAATATAGTGTTCCTGGAACAACTAGTAGAATTTTTCCTAGAACTCCTAGAACTGCCTTCACCTATACTTTTAACATCAGTGCCCAGCATGGAATCACCCATGTGGACTCCCAAGGACTGTCTGCCTTAATGAGAGTTGGTAATCTGGAGGAGGATGTACAAGTTTAGTTCAGCAAACTACAAATACCTTTCCTCTTGTTTTACTCGACCATTCTGTGGGGCACTGGTATGATGGCCGTTAACTCAGGAGATTAAAAAGTTGGTTATTCCTAAGATTGTCCCTGGGAATGTCACCCAGAACCTCCTTGTGAATATTGTCTCCAGCTTCAAGGTGATTTGCAGGAAGGAGGAAGGAGGTGTGTACAGGGCTCTGATTCTAATTCCAAGATACTTTACTAGCATGGATCCTGGATCCTGGCTCTAAGATCAACTCTAGAGAAAGACCTCAGAGAACTGGTGGGGAAGGGGTTCTCTTTGACTAGTGAGTGCAGGTGGTGATGAATTTGTCCTGGGGCTGGAGGCAGCCCAGAACAGCTGGATAAGGTTAATGTAGGAAGGAAACAGTGGTGGTTTGCTCATGCAAATCATAGCAACACAACAAGGGCAAAAAAATTCATCATTTAAGGAAGAAATCAAGACCACTATAGGGAAATCAAGACCACTATAGGGAAATTTAGAGAATTGTGTTAAGAAATATTAAAAGTATCATGAATGAAAGAAGAGAAATACCATGATCCTGGATAGGAAGCCTTAACATCAGAAATATATCAGTTGTCACCAGTTGATAAATAGTCAATTCAATTCCAATCAAACTCCCCAAAAGATTTTTCATGGAATTGAATGAAATGATTCTAAAATATAGTATATTTGGAGGAGTAAAGGGTCAGAGATAACCTGGAAATTTTAAAGAAAAGCAGTAGGTGGGGAATATGCCATTTCAGATATCAGAACTTACTATGAAGCTACAATAATTATGATAGTGTGCTACTGGGACCAGACTAGGAAAACTGAACAATCAAACAGAACAAAAAAGGAGCTTAGAAACAGTGCACTTTTAGACCTTTGATATGTAACACTAATTATATGTCATAGGGGAAAGGAAGAATTGTTCAAAAATATGGAAGGGAAAACGTTATCCAAATAAGATAAAAAATGATATCAGATCACTAACATTCAGCATATATAAAAAGCAAGCCCAATGTGTTAAAGACTTAAATGCCCACAAAAAGAAAGAAAGGAATCTTTAAAATTCAGCATAAGTTATCTATTCCCACTTAACAAATTACCCCAAAACTTACTAGTTTCAAATAATAAACATTTTGTCATCCCATAGGTTCTGTGAGTCAGGAATCTTTGAGTCATTTAGCTGGGTAGTTCTAGTTCAAGGTCTGTTGTGAGGCTACAGATAAGATGTTGGCCAAAGTTACAGGAATTAGAAGGCTTGGCTGGGGCTAGAGGATCTATTTTCACACTGGCTTTTTTGCTGGATTTTGGCAAGAGGTCTCAGTTCCTCATCACATGCACATCTCCACAGGGCTGGTTGAGTATCCTCCCAATATGACAGCTGGTTTTCTCCTGAGAGTAAGGAAGAAGCTGCAGTGTCATTAGTACCTAGTCTAGGAAATCATACACTGTCACTTCCACAATATTGTATTCTTTAGAAATGAGCCATTAAGTCCAGTCCACATCCCAATGAAGGGAAATCTCATAATGAGAGGAGTATCAAAGAATTTGTGAACATATTTTCAAAATGCTACAAATGAAGATAGAAGTATCTTTCAGGCCTTGGTATAGGGCATGGATTTTTAACACGACATAAAAAGGATTGATTCTAATTAAAGGAAAGGTTGATAAACTAGACTTTATTAAAAATTATTAACTTTTGCTCTTCAACCCTTAGAGCAAGTCAAAGTCAGAAAGTAGAGGGAAGTTATTCAAAGTACACATGAAAAAGGATTCATATCAAGAACATATAAAGAACTTTTACCATTTAGTAAGAAAAGCTCAAACAACCTAGAAGATAAATGGCAAAAGGAATACATAAAACCAATAAACCTATGCACAGATATTCAGCATCCCTGTTCATCAGGGAAATACAAATCAAGACTATAATGAGAAATTACTTTACACCCATTTGATTAGTGAAACTTTAAAAATCTGATGGTTAAGTGTTGGAGAGGGTGCAGATTAATATAAATGTAGACTCTGCTAGTGGGGTATAAATTGGTGTGACTACTTCACAAGATAATTTCAGATAATGATAAATACTAAAAGAAAATAAAACACAGTGATGGAAGATAGTAACTAGCAAGCCAGCACAAGGGAAGGACCACATTTACAAGGGGTTGCTGGGAACGGAGACAAGATTTAGTGGGAGACATTTGAATATCAAGAAGGAACCAGGTGTGCATTTAGGTATGACTTACTATTTTGTTCCTGGTTTTCTAACATCTGGCTAGCAGTTTCTTGCTTTGGCTTTGTCTTTTCAGGATTTTTCAATTTCTCTTTTTCATTACCCTGTTTTTCATCACACTGCTGGGCTACTTGTTTTTCGACATAAGCTTCATAAATCCAGATCTCCTAATCAACATACTACCCAAGATACTGAACAGGAGCACCTTGTGGAGGCTAAGAAGCTTCCTCTCTGCATCTCTCACACTTCAGACTGAGGACGTGCTGCCCCACTAATCCCCAAAAAACATCCTTGCAAAAAGAAGGCAAGTGGTACCTGACTGTGTACACTAGGAGATGGTGGAACTTGTAGAGGGAAGATGTTTTCTTCAGTTTTTCCCTTGAGGTTTGCCTACTGATTACCTTTCCTCCCATGTTGTCTTTCCAAGATAGACCTTGCCCAGTAAACAGCTCTGTCAATAGATTTCAGTGGCTATAGGATAAGCTAAATAGTATGAAATAGTAAACAAAGTAGACCATTTTCAGAATAATGTCATAGATGCTAAGCAAAGTTAGAGTCCATCAATACTTCTAGTTAATCTTAAAAATGTAAGAGACTGAATCTCTGCAATGCAGATGGCTCACTACTGATAATTAGAACTCTATAGCAGCAAGTGACCTTAACTTAAGCTAACATACAAATTACAGCAAAATTTAAAAAAATATATTGCCTTATGGAACTAAAAATCTGAGGTTTCAGGCATGACTGAATCCAGAAGTTTCACCAGCGTCCTCAAGGCTTACTCTCTCTCCCTCCTTTCTCTGAATGGGCATTGCTCCTTTAAGTGGCAATATTCTGCCAATAACCTAAATCCTATGCTACCAAGTTAGCAACTTCAGCACAATCAGTCTTTTCCAATAGCTACAGCAGGAAAGACCAAAGAATCTGTATTGGCTGAGGTCAATTGCCTATCCCTGTCCCATAATCAGCTGATCATGTGTCAGCAAAGTCATCCTTTAATGAAAGGCTTAAAGGCATCTTGTACTACAGATAAATATTTCAAACAGAAATGACCAAAAGGAAAATAAAAATTAAGCAACTTTCTTAATCTGGTAAATTGCCTAGAATGAGTAAATTCTTAACCCCAGGCCTCAGAGAAAACAAAATCCTTTTCTCCTGGCAATTACTAGAGTAATGTGCAAATACGCATTGTCTGACAATACAAGTCACTGAGCTTTTACCTGGCACCCTAAATGGAAACACCCTCCACCATCTCAAAGAGCAGCACTGCATGTGCAGCTTATTCCCACACTGAGTGGCAGTGGCATTCTAGCGTCCAGGGGAATCTGGCAGTTTCTGCCCAGTAGGTGTGGCCTTAGTAGGTGTTTCATTAAACCAGACTTCCTTCTTGGCACAAGGGGAGGATAAGGTATGGCCAGCTCCCATTTACCATTGTCCTGCCACATGATAGAGCAAGAAATCCACTCCTCTGCACTCATGAATTTGAGACTTAGAATCATGAAACAAAAAGTATTTTCACACATTGTGATTTCAGAATCACTTAAGAAAACTTTAAAAAATTGTTCCTTTCATGTGTATTTCATTATTCATCACTGTTTTCTCTGCTGTAGCTAAGTGAAATAATGCTGAGAAAACAGTCAAAAGTTGTTAGGAAGGACACAAATCCCTAAGAACATCTTGAAGTCCATAATTGCCCTTGTTGTTGGATTAAGTAAAGGTTGACTATATCATTCAGGGTAACACCCAGAATACAAAATTGAGAATGAGAATTCAGAGAGTGGAGAGAACTAGCAAAAATAGTTGCTCCCCGGTGGAGCCAAGATGGCGGCATGAGTAGAACAGCGGAAATCTCCTCCCAACACCAAATATATTTTTGAAAATACAACAAAGACAACTTTACCTAAAAGAGAGACCAGAAGACACAGGACAACAACCAGACTACATCCACACCTGCGAGAACACAGTGCCTCATGAAGGGGGTAAGATACAAGCCACGGCCCAGTGGGACCTGAGTGCCCCACATCCCAGCTCTGGGTGGGAGGAGAGGAGTCAGAAAGGGTAGGGAGAGGGATCCCAGGACTGCTAAATAGCCAGCCCTAGCCATCCGCACCAGAGCGCAGACACAGTGCATGCGTGGGGTCCTGGATACTAGGGAAACAGGACAGTAAGACCTGTGAGCAGGTCCCTGCAGCTGGCACTCCGGGGACAAAAAAAAGCGAGTGCTTCCTGGAAGTCTTAAAGGGACAGGGACCCCACTGCTGGACAGAAGCATCCTGGGACACTTAGTCAAGCAGCAGGGTACTCCGGGCACCCTAAACCCCTGGATATCAGGGAAGCTCAGAGGCCCCTCATGGAGATAAACAGCCTCCTGGCCATTCCCCCTCCAACACGGCTCCACCATATTGGAGCAGCAGGCCGAGGCAGGCCATGCCCAAAGCAACAGCGGAGATAAACTCCATAGTGGCTGGGCAAGAATTAGAAGCCCCGTCTGTGCACAGCTGCCCAGCACAAGCCACTAGAGGTTGCTGTTCTCCCCAAAGAGGAAGGCCACAAACCAACAAGAAGGGAACTTCTTCCAGCTGTCACTTGTGCCAGCTCTGCAAACTATCTCTATCGCCATGAAAAGGCAAAATTTGAGGCAGACAAAGATTACAGAGACAACACCTGAGAAGGAGAAAGACCTAACCAGTCTTCCTGAAAAAGAATTCAAAATAAAAATCATAAACATGCTGACGGAGATGCAGAGAAATATACAAGAGCTAAGGGATGATGTCCAGAGGGAGATTACACACATCTGGAAGGAGATTACAGAAGTGAAACAAACTCTGGAAGGATTTATGAGCAGAATGGATAAGATGCAAGAGGCCATTGATGGAATAGAAAACAGAGAAAAGGAACACATAGAAGCTGACACAGAGAGATAAAAGGATCTCAAACAATGAAACAATATTAAGAGAACACTGTGACCATTCCAAAAGGAACAATATCCATATTATAGGAGTACCAGAAGAAGAAGAGAGAGTAAAAGGGATAGAAAGTGTCTTTGAAGAAATAATTGCTGAAAACATCCCCAAACTGGGGGAGGAAATAATTGATCAGACCAAAGAAATACACAGAACTCCCAACAGAAAGGACCCAAGGAGGACAACACCAAGACACATAATAATTAAAATGGCAAAGATCGAGGACAAGGACAGAGTTTTAAAGGCAGCTACAGAGAAGAAAAAGGTCACCTGTAAAGGAAAACCCATCAGGCTATCATCAGACTTCTCAACAGAAACCTTACAGGCCAGAAGAGAATGGCATGATATATTTAATGCAATGAAACAGAGGGGCCTTGAACCAAGGATACTGTATCCAGCACGATTCTCATTTAAATATGAAGGCGGGATTAAACAATTCCCAGAGAAGCAAAAGTTTAGGAAATTTGCTTCCCACAAACCACCTCTACAGGGTATTCTAGAGGGACTATTCTAGATGGGAGCACTCCTAAGACTAAACAGATGTCACCAGAGAAAATGAAATCACAGCAAAGAAAGCAGACCAACCAAATACTAACTAAAGGCAAAAAAATAAAATCAACTACCCACTAAAACCAGTTAAAGGAAACATGAAAGAGCACTGAATAAAACAACCAACATATAAAGAATGGAGGAAGAGGAATAAGAAGGGAGAGAAGAAAAGAATCTACAGACAGTGTATATAACAGCTCAATAAGCGAGCTAAGTTAGGCAGTAAGATACTAAAGAAGCTACCCTTGAACCTTTGGTAACCACGAATCTAAAGTCTGCAATGGCAATAAGTACATATCTTTCAATAGTCACCCTAAATGTAAATGGACTGAATGCACCAATCAAAAGAGACAGAGTCATAGAATGGATAGAAAAGCAAGACCCATCTATATGCTGCTTACAAGAAACTCACCTCAAACACAAAGACATGCACAGACTAAAAGTCAAGGGATGGTAAAACATATTTCAGGCAAACAACAAAGAGAAGAAAGCAGGGGTTGCAATACTAGTATCAGACAAAATAGACTTCAAAACAAAGAAAGCAACAAGAGATAAATAAGGACATTACATAATGATGAAGGGCTCAGTCAAACAAGAGGATATAACCATTCTAAATATATATGCACCCAACACAGGAGCACCAGCATATGGGAAACAAATACTAACAGAACTAAAGGGGGAAATAGAATGCAATGCATTCATTTTAGGAGACTTCAAATGCCACTCACCCCAAAGGATAGATCCACTGGATAGAAATTAAGAAAGGACACGGAGGCACTGAACAACACACTAGAACAGATGGACCTAATAGATGTCTATAGAACTCTACATCCAAAAGCAACAGGATACACATTCTTCTCAAGTGCATATGCAACATTCTCCAGAATAGGCCACATACTAGGTCACAAAAAGAGCCTCAGTAAATTCCAAAAGATTGAAATTCTACCAACCAACTTCTCAGACCACAAAGGTATTAAACTAGAAATAAATTCTACAAAGAAAATAGTAAGGCTCACAGACACACGGAGGCTTAACAACATGCTCCTAAATAATCAATGGATCAATGAACAAATTAAAATAGAGATCAAGGAATATATGGAAACAAATGACAACAACAACACAAAGCCCCAACTTCTGTGGGACGCAGCGAAAGCAGTCTTAAGAGGAAAGTATATAGCAATCTAGGCACACTTGAAGAAGGAAGAACAATCCCAAATGAATAGTCTAACATCACAATTATCAAAACTGGAAAAAAAGAACAATGAGGCCTAAAGTCAGCAGAAGAAGGGACATAATAAAGATCAGAGAAGAAATAAACAAAATTGAGAAGAATAAAACAATAGAAAAAATCAATGAAACCAAGAGCTGGTTCTTTGAGAAAATAAACAAAATAGAATCAACACACATCAACAGAATCAGAAATGAGAATGGAAACATCACGACAGACTCCACAGAAATACAAAGAATTATTAAAGACTACTATGAAAACCTATATGCTAATAAGCTGGAAAACCTAGAAGAAATGAACAACTTCCTAGAAAAGTACAACCTTCCAAGATTGACCAAGGAAGAAACACGAAAGTTAAACAAACCAATTATGAACAAAGAAATAGAAACGGTAATCAAAAAACTACCCAAGAACAAAACCCCGGGGCCGGACGGATTTACCTTGGAATTTTATCAGACATACAGAGAAGACATAATACCCATTCTCCTTAAAGTTTACCAAAAAACAGAAGAGGAGGGAATACTCCCAAACTCATTCTATGAAGCCAACATCACCCTAATACCAAAACCAGGCAAAGACCCCACCAAAAAAGAAAATTACAGACCAATATCCCTGATGAATGTAGATCCAAAAATACTCAATAAAATATTAGCAAACCGAATTCAAAAATATATCAAAAGGATCATACACCAAGACCAAGTGGGATTCATCCCATGGATGCAAGGATGGTACAACATTCCAAAATCCATCAACAGCATCCACCACATCAACAGAAAGAAGGACAAAAACCACATGATCATCTCCATAGATGCTGAAAAAAGCATTTGACAAAATTCAACATCCATTCATGATAAAAACTCTCAGCAAAATGGGTATAGAGGGCAAGTACCTCAACATAATAAAGGCCATATATGATAAACCCACAGCCAACATTATACTGAACAGTGAGAAACTGAAAGCATTTCCTCTAAGGTTGGGAACAAGACAGGATGCCCACTCTCCCCACTGTTATTCAACATAGTACTGGAGGTCCTAGCCACAGCAATTAGACAAAACAAAGAAATACAAGGAATCCAGATTGGTAAAGAAGTTAAACTGTCACAATTTGCAGATGACATGATATTGTACATAAAACACCCTAAAGACTCCACTCCAAAACTACTAGAACTGATATCGGAATACAGCAAAGTTGCAGGATACAAAATTAACACACAGAAATCTGTGGCTTTCCTATACACTAACAATGAACCAATAGAAAGAGAAATCAGGAAAACAACTCCATTCACAATTGCATCAGAAAGAATAAAATACCTAGGAATAAACCTAACCAACGAAGTGAAAGACCTATGCCCTGAAAATTATAAGACACTCTTAAGAGAAATTAAAGAGGACACTAACAAATGGAAACTCATCTTATGCTCTTGCCTAGGAAGAATTAATATTGTCAAAATGGCCATCCTGCCTAAAGCAATATACAGATTTGATGCAATCCTTATCAAATTACCAACAACATTCTTCAATGAACTGGAACAAATAGTTCAAAAATTCATATGGAAACACCAAAGACCCTGAATAGCCAAAGCATTCCTGAGAAAGAAGGATAAAGTGGCGGGGATCTCACTCCCCAACTTCAAGCTCTACTACAAATCCATAGTAATCAAAACAATTTAGTAACTGGCACAAGAACAGAGCCACAGACCAGTGGAACAGATTAGAGACTCCAGACATTAAGCCAAACATATATGGTCAATTAATATTTGATAAAGGATCCATGTACATACAATGGGGGAATAACAGTCTCTTCAACAGATGGTGCTGGCAAAACTGGACAGCTACATGTAAGAGAATGAAACTGGATCACTGTCTAACCCCATACACAAAAGTAAATTCAAAATGGATCAAAGACCTGAATGTAAGTCATGAAACCATAAAATTCTTTAAAAAAAACATTGGCAAAAATCTCTTGGACATAAACATGAATGACTTCTTCATGAATATATCTCCCCAGGCAAGGAAAACAAAAGCAAAAATGAACAAGTGGGACTGTATCAAACTAAAAAGCTTCTGTACAGCAAAGGACACCACCAATAGAACAAAAAGGTACCCTACAGTATGGGAGAATATATTCATAAATGACAGATCCGATAAAGGCTTGACATCCAAAATACATAAAGAGCTCACCCACCTCAGCAAACAAAAAACAAATAATCCAATTAGAAAATGGGCAGAGGAAATGACAGACAGTTCTCCAAAAAAGAAATTCAGATGGCCAACAGACACATGAAAAGATGCTCCACTAGTTATCAGAGAAATGCAAATTAAAACCACAATGAGATATCACCTCACACCAGTAAGGATGGCTACCATCCAAAAGACAAACAACAACAAATGTGGGTGAAGTTATGGAGAAAGGGGAACCCTCCTACACTGCTGGTGAGAATGTAAATTAGTTCAACCATTTTGGAAAGCAGTATGGAGGGTCCTCAAAATGCTCAAAATAGACTTACCATTTGACCCAGGAATTACACTCCTAGGAATTTACCCTAAGAATGCAGCACTCCAGTTTTGAAAAAGACAGGTGCACCCCTATGTTTATCACAGCACTATTTACAATAGCCAGAAATTGGAAGCAACCTAAGTGTCCATCAGTAGATGAATGAATAAAGAAGATGTGGTACATATACACAATGGAATATTATTCAGCCATAAGAAGAAAACAAATCCTACCATTTGCAACAACATGGATGGAGCTAGAGGGTATTATGCTCAGTGAAATAAGCCAAGCGGAGAAAGACAAATACCAAATGATTTCACTCATCTGTGGAGTATAAGAACAAAAGAAAAACTGAAGGAACAAAACAGCAGCAGAATCACAGAACCCAAGAATGGACTAACAGTTACCAAAGGGAAAGGGACTGGGGAGGATGGGTGGGTAGGGAGGGATAAGGGGGGGAGAAGAAAGGGGGTGTTATGATTAGCATACATAATGTGGGGGGTGGGAGAAAGGGGAGGGCTGTGCAACACAGAGGAGACAAGTAGTGATTCTACAACATTTTGCTATGCTGATGGACAGTGACTGTAATGGGGTTTGTGGGGGGACTTGGTGTAGGGGAGAGCCTAGTAAGCATAATATTCTTCATGTAATTGTAGATTAATGATAACAAAAATAAAAGAAAGAAAAGGGGGATTACTCCCTGAAAGGATAAAACTAACTGCAAATCAACGATTAATGCATGCTTTACATATCCTTAATTTTGATCTTTTAAAGGGTGTCGGATGATCAGCTATGGAAGTACATTTTTCTGATAATATTCCTTTCTCTTAAAAAAAAAAAGCAGTTCCTGTGTGGTGATCTCCAATAGGTTCTTCACAATGGTATAAAAGTCATGTCAAAGTGTGGGCAAAGGGTTTGTTTGTGTTTATACAGAGGATCAAAAACCTAATTTGGCTACTCAGAAAGTGAATTAAGATACGATATGAAGAAGAACTTCCAACATCAACATCCCCTGGAAGAGTCATTCCAGAAGATGATCATCAATAAACGTCAACAAAGATCCTGGTGCTGTTGCAGTTGTAGCTGCATTCATCCCACCGGTTCCTGGACTTGCCATTGGAATGAAGAAGGAGATATCTAAGCTGGCCTGTGCATACAGTAAAACAACAAATTTGACCGGACCTATACTGTCGGAACTCAACCAAGAATTAGGAGAAGTGCAAGTTGCAGTGCTCCAAAATCGTGCAACTATAGACTATCTACTGTTAAAAGAACGTACGGGATGTGAACAGTTCCCAGGAAGGTTTTGTTTTAATTTGTCTGATTTTTTCAAACTATTCAAATTCCGTTAGACAATATCCATTATATCATTTATAAGTTTTCACAAATGCCTAGGGTGCCTAACTGGTTTCACTGGATATGGCTGGTGATTGTAGGTCTGCTTTTGTTATGTAGCTGTATTCCTATTCTGTTAATGTGTGTACACAATTTAATTAGTAGTTTGTTAAAACCTATACATGCTTATGTTACTCTACAAGAAGATATGTCAAAGAAATAATCAATCTTCCCATGTTTTCGTCCATCTGCTACCTCTATAGCTTTTCTTCTTCCTCCCTAATTACAACCCTTAAATAGAATTTGTGCCTCATATCGAATTCACCGAGTATCACAACTCCTCCAAGTGGTAAAGATACCTCAAGACAAATGCTGGGCATAGAAGCCACAGGGCATAAATCTGCAGAGAAGTAAAAAGCTAACCTTCTCAAAGAATATTGCTTCTCTCTCACTTATCAAATGTACATTTCCCTGTATGGCCCAGAAGACAGCTGGTTAGCCAGAGATGGGTAAGATTCCTCAAGGGAGGAACAACCTAAGACAGGCACAGTCACAGCGGGGCCATCAGGTGAGAAATTGGGGATCAACAGAGGTGAGGCTTAGAACCTCACCCCCCTGTTTTGAGAAAAATCTTCTGCATCTGTGGATATTTTGTTGCCCTTGTCTAGCTTGGATTAATACTTAGTCTATAGGCACAGACCTGATCATCTACATTTGCCCTCTTACAGCACTAAATTATGTTATTTACCTTTATCTTGCATCTACCTACCACTTCAGCATTTTATTTAAAAAAAATAATAATAACAATAAGGGAGAAATGTGGGATTCACATATAAATCAAGTATAAAAATCAAACGAATAATCATATCTGACTTGATTGTTTATAGTTCATGATGCGTAAATCAAAACTGAAAGTCTATGTGATATGACTGCCCTTGCACTGTTCACCATGTAAGAACTTATTCACTATGTAAGAACTTGTTCACCATGTAAGAACTTGTTCGTTATGCTTCAGAAGATTGGAGACTGTTGAGAATTGGGCTTGGGGTTGATTATGATTGTGCATTGAGTCCCCTATACAGAATTTTATTGTTGTTAACAACCATTTGATCAATAAATATGAGAGATGCCTTCTCAAAAAAAAAAAAAAAAGAAGTTGTTCCCAGAATGTAAAGTGGGTCAGCAAAAAAAAAAAACAGTTTCCACTATGTGACATAATTCCTGTAGACAAAGATTCTGGCAACTTTAGATATTTTTATTAAAAAGATGATGATGATGAGGGGGGAGCAGGGGAGGGAGGAAGGAAGGAAGGAAAAAAAGAAAGAAAGGAAATGAGGTTGATCCCTTAGCAGTGTCAACTTCCGACAGTGAACTGCTGCTCTGTTCTACATGACTACTTCACTGCAGCCATTGACTGTGCTTCCTTTAATTTTATGATACTGAGAAGCAGAAGTTTTCTAAAGACAAGCTTCAGTGGTTAAAATCACTGTTGTAAAAATTCCTTCTGCTAAGGAGCAAAACTAATGGAAGTTCTTCTGTGTTTGCAGTGAAAACAGGGAAGGAGCATTCACATGCAGTGTGGGATTAGAACCTAGGAACAGATGTAGGGGAGGTCAGCTGCTATGGCTGGACTACTTGATTCTCCTGCTGAATATTTACAGGTGAGACTGTCTGCAGGTGCCAGGAGCTGGCCTCCCAGTATCTTGGCCATTGTAAACAAGGAGCAGCTTGCTTTGTCTCTGGAGCAGTGCGCTCTTCCCTCATGATTTGACTACGGCTAAATGGCTCCCTCAGAAACAGCAGAGGGCACTGTTCCATGATAAATGCAGGCTCTCCTCAGCTGTTTCTTTACCATAGGTATACATTGTACCCCTGCAAACTGCCAGCCAGATGAGGGGGCAGGTCTGATAACAGCAAAACTGTCCCATTTTTCACAGGGTCATTGGCCAGATCTGGGTTTGAACATCAAGAGCATAAATGATATAGTCTCCTACCCCAGGTGCTGAGTCACTACCTACAATGTAATCTGCCTAATATCTTCAGAATATGTGTTCTAAGTGGAAGGATTTCCTCACACGGTCTCTGCCCTTATACGTAAGCCCACCATGGAGCAGAATTCCACAGTTTGATAAGTTCCAAAAAGAGATATCACTCCACAGTGCTATTTATATTAAGTTTTATAAATAAATAAATTTAAGATTCATGGAGACAGAAAAAGGATGTATGTTGCTATTTGCTGTACAGAAACTGAATCACACCCCCCTTGGTCATGTTTATTGTTTCAAAATCCCCTTTCCTCCTGACTCTGGAATCCATCTGTCTTCCTTTTCCTGCACAAAGCTTTAAAAAAAATTGCTACTAAAGCCAGTCAGCTCTCCCTCTCAGACTGTATTTTCCACTCAACAAAACCAAAGCTTAGGAGTTGACCTGTAAAATAAGCTGAGTTCGTCTGACCACGCACACTAAGATGTCTTAGCAGACCCAGAAATAGTTTTCCATAACACTTATTCAGCCCCTTTATGACAAACATGATGTTAATGACCATTAATTCCATTTATTGAGCATTTATTATGTGCCAGACACATCACTAAGTGTGTTTCACTTGCATTATTATATTAAATGCTCAGAGTCTTCCAAGGTAGATACTATTATGCCAGTTTACAAATAAGGAAGCCAATTCAGAAAGCAAATAAATGGAAGTCATGAGTTAAAGAACCAGGATTGGTGCCTGAGTCTGGCTCCAAAGCTTCACCTGTAAAAAACCTCTATTGCTTTTTGACAGCAGACGTCGACCAGATAGCTGGCCAGGGAGAGGTTGGTATACAGTCCGGAGTGGTGGGATGTTCACCCACCTGTGAAGAGGGGGAATCCCAGCCTTGGCTGCATTTATAGAATTACACACCAGAGAAACTCTCAGACAAATCATTGAGTTGTAGGATTGACAGGGAATTTAGAGACTGTTCATTCATTCAGGCCCAGTAAGATACTTATTTACCCCTCAAATCATGTAACTTGCCAGTGATGGAATCAGGATAAGAACCTGGTCTCTTGAGTCTTTTCTCAGTAGCCCTTCTAGTAAACTAGCATTACCCAACTCTTTACGCTGGGGCAGTAACATAATGGAGATTTTGTTGCAATTGTTAATTAAGCCCAAACCAATTGTACCCTCCTGTCTACTAAGGTAAAGTTATAATTCTTACCTCTGGGGAAATAAACTACATTTCTCTCCCTGCTTCTATAGAAACTAACTGGGGACAGAGAAAAAAGAAAAGGTGACACTGGAATAATACATGAACCTTTCTTTAGCAAAGCACATTAATAAATCTTGAGCTATGCAAAGTGTGAACTGTGGGGGAGGATGAGTGCTAGAGCACAAATGCTCTTTATAATAATAAAATACAAGGAATTTTTGTCACATCTGGGAAGAGGAGAAGCAGGAGAGAAAGCTGAATAACAAGTTGAAACACTGAAATCCAAGTTGGCAGACATGGACAAGAGAATTTCTGGACACCAGGAAGCCAATATTCAATTTTAGATTATTTTCCAAGTAGCACTGTAGTGTGTGCTCCCCGCACTTACTTCAGTCAACAGTAAGATCTACCACACACAGTTGTAGATATTTGACCCTATAAGTTGCCTTTTGTTGACTCTTACAATTAATTTTGGGAGAAAAGCAGCAGTCACGCCTCAAGTTTGAATTAATGTTGGATTAGAAATAAACAATCCTAAATTATTTAATGGAGAGGTAATTAGGAGAAAAGATTTGCAGAAATAGGAAAAGAACAAAAGGCAATCCTAGCTAGAACTCAAGAATGTAGAGGCTCCTGGTAACACCTAGATTATAGAAGAATCTTCTACATTTCTTCTTCCCTCTTAATTCTCTCTAAGGAGACCAATGGCAAGGAGAGATTTCCCCTAAGTTTTCTTCTAAAAGCTTTATGATTTCAGGTCTTACATCTAAGTCTTTTGAGTTGATCCATTTTGAGATTATTTTTGTGTATGGTGTAAGATAAGGGTCCAATTTCATTCTCTGGCAGGTGAATCCCAATTTCCCAACATCAGTTATTGGCAATACTATTTTATTCACATTGTGCATTCTTAGGGCCTTTGTCAAAAATTAGTTGACCATATATGTATGGGCTTAATTCTGAGTCCTCTATTCTGTTCCATTGATCTGTGTGTGTTTTTACACCAATAACTTACGGTTTTGATCATTACAGCTTTATAACACTGCTTGAAATCAGGATGTGTGATACCTCCAGCTTTGTTCTTCTTGCTCAAGATTGCTTGAGGTATTTGGTGTCTTATGTGGCTCCATATGAATTTCAGGATTGTTTGTTTCTTTTTCTGTAAAAAATGTCATTGGAATTTTGAATAGAGATTGCACTGAATCTGTGGATTGTTTTGAGTATTAATTCTCTAACCCATAAACATGAGTTCACTTCCATTTAACTGTGTCTTCTTCAAGTCCTTTCATCAGTGTTTTAGTCTTCAGTGTATAGGTCTCTCTCCTCCTTGGTTAAATTCATTCCTAAATAGTTTATTCTTTTTGATGCTATTATAAATGGGACTGTTTCTAAAATTTCCTTCTCAGATAGTTCATTGTTAGTGCATAAAAATGCAATTGATTTTTATATATTGATTTTGTATAATGCAACTTTACTGAATTTAGTTTAACAGTTTTTTGGTGACATTTTTAGGGTTTTGTATATATAAGATCTTGTCACCTACAAATAAAGACAATATTACTTCTACCATTTTCATTTAGATTCCTTTATTTCTTTTTCTTGCCTGACTGCTCTGGCTAGGACTTCCAGTACTATGTTGAATAAACGTGGTGAGAGTGGGCACATTTGTCTTGTTACTGATCTTTAAAGAAAATCTTTCAGCTCATCACCCTTGAATATAATGTTAGCTGTGGGCCTGTCATATTGGCCTTTATTATGTTGAGGTACATTTCTTTCATACCTAATTTGCTAAAAATTGTCATGAAAGGATTTTGAATTCCATTAAATGCTTTTCCTGCATCAATTGAGTTGATCATATGATTTATCCTTCATTTTGTTAATGTGGTATATCATATATATTTATTGGTATATGTTGACCCATCCTTCTATCCCTGGAATAAATTCCATTAGATCATGGTGTATGATCCCTTTAATGTGCTGTTGAATTTGGTTTGCTAGTATTTTATCAAGGATTTTTGCATCTATGTTCAGCAGGGATATTGGCCTACAATTTTCTTTTCTTGTAGTGTCCTTTTCTGACTTTGGTATCAAGGTAACATTTACCTTGTAAAATGAGAAGTGTCCTCTCCTCTTCAATTTTATAAGAGTTTAAGTTGATATTACTTCTTCTTTAAATTTAAATGGTTGGTAGCATTTGCCAGTGAAGCCATTAGATCCTAGGCTTTTCTTCATTGTGAAAGTTCTAATTACTGATATAATCTCCTTACTTCTTATTGATCTACTCAGATTTTCAATTTCTTCATGATTTAGTCTTGGTAGATTGTATGTTTTCAGGAATTTATCCATTTCCTCTAAGTTATCCAATTTGTTGGTATACAATAATTCATAGTAGTACCTTTGATCCTTTATGTTTTTATGGTATAACATAGTTTTAATGTCCTGTCTTTCATTTCTGATTTTATTATAGTCTTCTCTCTTCTTAGTCTAGCTAAAGGTCTGTTAGTTTTGCTTATCTTTTCAAAAACCAACTCTTAGTTTTGTTGGTCTTTTCTATTGTCTTTCTAAACTCTTATTTCATTTATTTCTGCTATTTGTTATTTATTTCCTTCATTCTACAAACTGTGGGCTTTGTTCTTTTCATAGTTCCTTGAGACACTAAAAGTGCAGACAACAAGCAAAAATAAACAATTGGGACTACACCAAACTCAAAAATGAGCATAGAAAGGGAAACAATCAACCAAATGAAATGGTAACCTACAGAATGCAATTACTTTTGCAAAACATATATATGATAAAGAGTTAATATCCAGAAATTTTTCTAAATTTAAAAATGGGCAAAGGACCTGACTAGACATTTCTTCAAAAAAGACATAAATGTCCAAACGATATATTAAAAGATGTTCAACAACACAAATTATCAGGAAACTGTAAATCAAAAACTTCATACCTGTTAGGATAGCTATTAGCAAAAAATCAAAAGTACTGGTGAGGATGTAGAGGAAATAGAACACTTGTGCACTGTTGATGGGAATATAAATTGACACAGCCATTATGGAAAACAGTATGGAGATTCTTTAAAAAAAAACACTAGAACTACCATATGATCCAGCAAACTGACTTCTGGTTACATAGCCAAAGGAAATAAAATCATTATTTGAAACAGAGTCTCTGAACTCCCATGTTCATTGCATGGTATTCACAATAGCTAAGATATGGAAACAAAACCTAAATGTCAGCCAACAGCTGAATGGATCAAGAAAACTTGGTATATACATAGAATATCA
Source organism: Manis javanica (assembly GCF_040802235.1). Classification (NCBI taxonomy): domain Eukaryota; kingdom Metazoa; phylum Chordata; class Mammalia; order Pholidota; family Manidae; genus Manis; species Manis javanica. The sequence continues at coordinate 29,636,308 of NC_133160.1, read as the reverse complement.
TTCAGCCTTTTTTTTTTTTTTAGAGGGCATCTCTCATATTTATTGATCAAATGGTTGTTAACAACAATAAAATTCTGTTCATTCAGCCTTTTTAAAGAGAGAAAATCCTGCCACTTGAGACAACATGGATGAACCTGGAGGGCACTGTGATAAGTGAAATAAGCCAAACATGGGCAAATATTGCATAATCTCATGTGCATATGGACTCTAAAAAAAGAAAAAGAAGAAAGTTGAACTCATAGTAACAGAATACGATGGTGGCTGCCAGGAACTGGGGTACAGGGAAAGAAGAGAGATATTTTTTAATTCAGAAAATGTCCTCTCTCACATCCCCTACATATGCAGCAAGTGAATCATATGGATGGTTATAGAATTCCACCAGACATTAACTGTGAGGTTGGAGGGGACAGTAGTGTTAATTTTTCTTCTACAATTAGAATAATTTTCCCTGGTTTTTATTATTGGGTTCCATGCTCCTGTAAAGATATTTTAATGCAAATATATTCTTTCATCCAAAGCCCATAATATTCATAAATATCTACTGAAGTTCTAGCAATACATCATAACTTTTTTAAGTTCTGTGGATAACTATAAGAAATTTGTGCTCTACCATGACATAGAAATACTTTTTTAGAAACTTGAAATTCCTTTCATTCTTTTTTTTAAGAAAAAATTAAGTAGGTTGACTTTGTCACCTCTAGAGACATCATAGAGAACCACACAATTTCAAGGCAGAATAGTGATCCATGTTACTTTGGGTCCCTTTAAATTCAGAACCTGTGTTCATTCAGACGTGTGTACACTAAAGTACTGCCTTGCTCATTCCCATCTATTAATTGAAACATGGCTTCAACTCAGCTACCCTGTTATCCTCTCTAAAACCTAAGTTTTTGAAATTGCATTTATCTAAAATATATCCTGAAAATCAATTTCTCATGAATTTATATTAGGCTTCAATGTTAATCCAAATTTTACTACATTCTCCGTAGAAAGAATATGTATTGTCTGGAGCCTCTTCTACTCAAGACATTGATTATTCAGGAGGAAAGAAATACACCTTTATCATCTTTCAGCTTCCAAAACGTGTAGGATTTTGGAAGTAGAAAAAAATCCATGACAATTGAATCCCAGAGAAGTTACGTGGTTTACTTTAGTTTACACAGATAACTAGTACTGGAAGGTAGAACTCACAGAATCACAGAAATTCAGCTATAAAAAGCAAAACATTTTTTATTATAGTAAAACACACATAATATAAAATTTACTATCAGCCATTTTTAAATGTACAGTTCAATGGTATTAAGTACATTCTTGTGCAGCCACCTACACCATCAGAACATTTTCTTTCTCCACCAAGATTTTCAGAATTCTTTTGATCTTGAAAAACTGAAACACTATGCCCAATAAACAATAATTCTCTATTCTCCCTCCTCTCTAGCCCCTGGCAATTCTAGGTGCCTTATATGACTGGAATCATACCACTTATATCATTTTGTGACTGGTTTATTTCACTTAGCATAATGCTCTCAAAGTTCATCCATGTTGTAGCATTTGTCAAAATGTCCTTCCTTTTTAAGGCTAAATAATATTCCTTCTTATGGATATACCACTTTTGCTTATCTGTTCATCCATCAATAGATATTTGAGTTGTTTCCACATTTTAGCTATTGTAAACAATGCTACTATGAACATGGGTGTACAAATATCTCTTCAAGACCGTGCTTTCAATTATTTGGGATATATGCCCAAAAGTGGAATTGCTAGATTATATGGTAATTCTATTTTAAATTTTAAGGACCTGTCATATTGTTTTCCACAGCAGTTACACTATTTTGCATTCCCACCAAGAGTGCATAGGTTTCTAATTTCTCCACATCCTTGTCAGCACTTGGATCTTCTGTTAGTATTTTTTTTTTGAGAGGGCATCTCTCATATTTATTGATCAAATGGTTGTTAACAACAATAAAATTCAGTATAGGGGGGTCAATGCTCAATGTACAATCATTAATCCATCTCAAGCCTAATTCTCGTCAGTCTCCAATCTTCTGAAGCATAACGAACAAGTTCTTACATGGTGAACGAATTCTTACATAGGGAATAAATTCTTACATGGTGAAGAGTACAAGGGCAGTCATCACAGAAACTTTCGGTTTTGATCATGCAATATGACCTATAAACAATCAGGTCAAATATGAATATTCGTTTGATTTTTGTACTTGATTTATATGTTGATCCCACATTTCTCCTATTATTATTATTATTTTTATTTTTAATAAAATGCTGATGTGGTAGGTAGATGCAAGATAAAGGTAGAAAACATAGTTTAGTGCTGTAAGAGGGCAAATGTAGATGATCAGATGATCAGGTGTGTGCCTATGGACTAAGTATTAATCCAGGCTAGACAAGGGCAGCAAGACATCCACGGATGCAGAATATTTCTCTCAAAGCAGGGGGGTGACGTTCTGAGCCTCACCTCTTTTGATCCCCAATTTCTCACCTGATGGCCCCCCTGCGACTGTGCCTGTCTTAGGTTGTTCCTCCCTTGAGGAATCTTACCCGTCTCTGGCTAACCAGTCATCTTCCGGGGCCATACAGGGAAATGTAAAGTTGGTAAGTGAGAGAGAAGCCATATTGTTTGCAAAGGTTAGCTTTTTACTTCTTTGCAGATTTATGCCCTGTGGCTTCTATGCCCAGCACTTGTCTCGAGGTATCTTTACCACCTGGAGGAATTATGATACTCGGTAAATTCGATATGAGGCACGAATTCTATTTAAGGGTTGTAATTAGGAAGGAAGAAGAAAAGCTATAGATGTAGCATATGAAGGAAACATGGGAGGATTGATTATTTCTTTGACATATCTTCTTGTATAGTACCTTACGCATGTATAGGTTTTAAACTACTAACTAATTTGCACACACATATTAACATAATAGGAATACGGTGACATAAACAAAGCAAATCTATAATTACCATCCATCTCCAGTGAAGCCAAGAAAACCATTTAGGGACCCTAGGCATTTGTGAAAATTTATCTATGATATGATGGATATTGTCCAACTGTACTTGAACCATCAGACAAATTAAAGCAGCCCATTTCTGGGATCTGTTCACATCCCATATGTTCTTTTAACCATAGATAGTCTATAGTCATGAGATTTTGGAGTGCTACAACTTGCACCCCTCCCAACTCCTGGTTGAGTTCCAACAGTACAGATCCGGTCAAATTCGTTGTCTCACTGTATGCACATGCCAGCCTAGACATCTCCCTCCTCAGTCCTATGGCAAGTCCAGGAGACAGTGGGCTGGATGCAGCCACAAGCACAGCATCGTCCGGATCCCTGTGGAGGCTTTTTGATGATCATCCCCCGGCACGAGTCCTCCAGAGAGTGCTGATGCTGGAAGCTCCTCCTCATATCATATCTTAGTTCATTTTCTGGGTATCCAAGCTAGGCCTTGATCTTCTGCGTAGAAACAAACAGACCCTTTGCCCACACTTTGACATGCCCTCTATACCACTCTGCAGAACTCATTGGAGGTCAGCACACAGTAACTGATTTTTTTTTTTCTAATTAAGAGAAAGGAATATTATCAGAAAAGAGTACCTCCATAGCTGATCATCTGACACCCTTTAAGTGATCAACATTAAGGATATTTAAAGCATGCGTTGATCTTTGATTTACCAATAGTTTTATCCTGTTAAGGAGTAATCCCCCTTTTCTTTCTTTCTTTCTTTTTTTTTTTTTTTAAATTTTTAATCTACACTTACGTGAAGAATACTATGTTTACTATGCTCTCCCCTATATCAGGTCCCCCCTAACAACCACATTACGGTTACTGTCCATCAGCTTAGCAAAATGTTGTAGAGTCACTACTTGTCCTCTCTGTGTTGTGCAGCCCACCCTCCCCTTTCTCCCTCCCCCCATGCATGCTAATCTTAATACCCCCCTTCTTCTTCCCCCCCCTTATCCCTCCCTGCCCACCCATCCTCCCCAGTTCCTTTCCCTTTGGTACCTGTTAGTCCATTTTTGGGTTCTGTAATTCTGCTGCTGTTTTGTTCCTTCAGTTTTTCCTTTGTTCCTATACTCCTCAGATGAGTGAAATCATTTGGTATTTCTCTTTCTCCGCTTGGCTTATTTCACTGAGCATAATACTCTCCAGCTCCATCCATGTTGCTGCAAATGGTTGGATTTTTCCACTTCTTATGGCTGAGTAGTATTCCATTGTGTATATGTACCACATCTTCTTTATCCATTCATCTACAGATGGACATTTAGGTTGCTTCCAATTCTTGGCTATTGTAAATAGTGCTGCGATAAACATAGGAGTGCATCTGTCTTTCTCAAACTTGATTGCTGCGTTCTTAGGGTAAATTCCTAAGAGTGGAATTCCTGGGTCAAATGGTAGGTCTGTTTTGAGCATTTTGATGCACCTCCATACTGCTTTCCACAATGGTTGAAATAATTTACATTCCCACCATCAGTGTAGGAGGGTTCCCCTTTCTCCACAGCCTCGCCAACATTTGTTGTTGTTTGTCTTTTGGATGGCAGCTATCCTTACTGGTGTGAGGTGATACCTCATTGTAGTTTTAATTTGCATTTCTCTGATAATTAGCGATGTGGAGCATCTTTTCATGTGTCTCTTGGCCATCTGTATTTCTTTTTTGGAGAACTGTCTGTTCAGTTCCTCTGCCCATTTTTTAATTGGGTTATTTGTTTTTTGTTTGTTGAGGCGTGTGAGCTCTTTATATATTCTGGACGTCAAGCCTTTATCGGATCTGTCATTTTCAAATATATTCTCCCATACTGTAGGGTTCCTTTTTGTTCTATTGATGGTCTCTTTCGCTGTACAGAAGCTTTTCAGCTTAATGTAGTCCCACTTGCTCATTTTTGCTGTTGTTTTCCTTGCCCGGGGAGATATGTTCAAGAAGAGGTCACTCATGTTTATGTCTAAGAGGTTTTTGCCTATGTTTTTTTCCAAGAGTTGAATGGTTTCATGACTTACATTCAGGTCTTTGATCCATTTTGAGTTTACATTTGTATATGGGGTGAGCCGATGGTCCAGTTTCATTCTCTTACATGTAGCTGTCCAGTTTTGCCAGCACCATCTGTTGAAGAGACTGTCATTTTGCCATTGTATGTCCATGGCTCCTTTATCAAATATTAATTGACCATATATGTTTGGGTTAATTTCTGGGGTCTCTAATCTGTTCCACTGGTCTGTGGCTCTGTTCTTGTGCCAGTACCAAATTGTCTTGATTACTATGGCTTTGTAGTAGAGCTTGAAGTTGGGGAGTGAGATCCCCCCTACTTTATTCTTCTTTTTCAGGATTGCTTTGGCTATTCGGGGGCTTTGGTGTTTCCATATGAATTTTTGAATTATTTGTTCCAATTCATTGAAGAATGTTGCTGGTAATTTGAGAGGGATTGCATCAAATCTGTATATTGCTTTGGGCAGGATGGCCATTTTGACGATATTAATTCTTCCTAGCCATGAGCATGGGATGAGTTTCCATCTGTTAGTGTCCCCTTTAATTTCTCTTAAGAGTGACTTGTAGTTTTCAGAGTATAAGTCTTTCACTTCTTTGGTTAGGTTTATTCCTAGGTATTTTATTCTTTTTGATGCAATGGTGAATGGAATTGTTTTCCTGATTTCTCTTTCTATTGATTCGTTGTTAGTGTATAGGAAAGCTACAGATTTCTGTGTGTTAATTTTGTATCCTGCAACTTTGCTGTATTCCGATATCAGTTCTAGTAGTTTTGGAGTTGAGTCTTTAGGGTTTTTTATGTACAGTATCATATCATCTGCAAATAGTGACAGTTTAACTTCTTCTTTACCAATCTGGATTCCTTGTATTTCTTTGTTTTGTCTGATTGCCGTGGCTAGGACCTGCAGTACTATGTTAAATAACAGTGGGGAGAGTGGGCATCCCTGTCTGGTTCCCGATCTCAGTGGAAATGCTTTCAGCTTCTCGCTGTTCAGTATAATGCTGGCTGTGGGTTTATCATATATGGCCTTTATTATGTTGAGGTACTTGCCCTCTATTCCCATTTTGCTGAGAGTTTTTATCATGAATGGATGTTGAATTTTGTCAAATGCTTTTTCAGCATCTATGGAGATGATCATGTGGTTTTTGTCTTTCTTTTTGTTGATGTGGTGGATGATGTTGATGGATTTTCGAATGTTGTACCATCCCTGCATCCCTGGGATGAACCCCACTTGGTCATGGTGTATGATCCTTTTGATACACTGTTGAATTCTGTTTGCTAATATTTTATTGAGTATTTTTGCATCTACATTCATCAGGGATATTGGTCTGTAATTTTCTTTTTTGGTGGGGTCTTTGCCTGGTTTTGGTATTAGGGTGATGTTGGCCTCATAGAATGAGTTTGGGAGTATTCCCTCTTCTTCTATTTTGTGGAACACTTTAAGGAGAATGGGTATTATGTCTTCTCTGTGTGTCTGATAAAATTCCGAGGTAAATCCGTCCGGCCCCGGGGGTTTGTTCTTGGGTAGTTTTTTGATTACTGTTTCAATTTCTTTGCTTGTAATTGGTTTGTTTAACTTTTGTGTTTCTTCCTTGGTCAGTCTTGGGAGGTTGTATTTTTCTAGGAAGTTGTCCATTTCTTCTAGGTTTTCCAGCTTGTTGGCATATAGGTTTTCATAGTAGTCTTTAATAATTCTTTGTATTTCTGTGGAGTCTGTCGTGATTTTTCCATTCTCATTTCTGATTATGTTGATTTGTGTTGACTCTCTTTTTCTCTTAATAAGTTGGGTTAGAGGCTTATCTATTTTGTTTTTTTCTCAAAGAACCAGCTCTTGGTTTTGTTGATTTTTGCTATTGTTTTATTCTTCTCAATTTTGTTTATTTCTTCTCTGATCTTTATTATGTCCCTCCTTCTGCTGACTTTAGGCCTCCTTTGTTCTTCTTTTTCCAGTTTTAATAATTGTGATGTTAGACTATTCATTTGGGATTGTTCTTCCTTCTTCAAGTGTGCCTGGATTGCTATATACTTTCCTCTTAAGACTGCTTTCGCTGCATCCCACAGAAGTTGGGGCTTAGTGTTGTTGTTGTCATTTGTTTCTATATATTCCTTGATCTCTATTTTGATTTGTTCATTGATCCATTGATTATTTAGTAGCATGTTGTTAAGCCTCCATGTGTTTGTGAGCCTTTTTGTTTTCTTTGTAGAATTTATTTCTACTTTCATACCTTTGTGGTCTGAAAAATTGGTTGGTAGAATTTCAATATTTTGGAATTTACTGAGGCTCTTTCTGTGAGCTAGTATGTGGTCTATTCTGGAGAATGTTCCATGTGCACTTGAGAAGAATGTATATCCTGTTGCTTTTGGATGTAGAGTTCTATAGATGTCTATTAGGTCCATCTGTTCTAGTGTGTTGTTCAGTGCCTGTGTGTCTTTACTTATTTTCTGCCCGGTGGATCTACCCTTTGGTGTGAGTGGTGTGTTGAAGTCTCCTACAATGAATGCATTGCAGTCTATTTCCCTCTTTAGTTCTGTTAGTATTTGCTTCACATATGCTGGTGCTCCTGTATTGGGTGCATATATATTTAGAATGGTTATATCCTCTTGTTGGACTGAGCCCTTTATCATTATGTAGTGGCCTTCTTTATCTCTTGTTACTTTTTTTGTTTTGAAGTCTATTTTGTCTGATATTAGTACTGCAACCCCTGCTTTCTTCTCACTGTTGTTTGCCTGAAATATGTTTTTCCATCCCTTGACTTTTAGTCTATGCTTATCTTTGGGTTTAAGGTGAGTTTCTTGTAAGCAGCATATAGATGGGTCTTGCTTTTTTATCCATTCTATTACTCTGTGTCTTTTGATTGGTGCATTAAGTCCATTTACATTTAGGGTGACTATTGAGAGATATGTACTTATTGCCATTGCAGGCTTTAGATTCGTGGTTACCAAAGGTTCAAGGTTAGCTTCTTTAGTATCTTACTGCCTAACTTAGCTCGCTTATTGAGCTGTTATATACACTGTCTGGAGATTCTTTTCTTCTCTCCCTTCTTATTCCTCCTCCTCCATTCTTCATATGTTGTGTGTTTTGTTCTGTGCTCTTTTTAGGGGTGCTCCCATCTAGAGCAGTCCCTGTAGGATGCCCTGTAGAGGTGGTTTGTGGGAAGCAAATTCCCTCAGCTTTTGCTTGTCTGGGAATTGTTTAATCCCACCATCATATTTAAATGATAGTCGTGCTGGATACAGTATCCTTGGTTCAAGGCCCTTCTGTTTCATTGCATTAAGTATATCATGCCATTCTCTTCTGGCCTGTAGGGTTTCTGTTGAGAAGTCTGATGTTAGCCTGATTGGTTTTCCTTTATAGGTGACCTTTTTCTCTCTAGCTGCCTTTAAAACTCTTTCCTTGTCCTTGATCCTTGCCATTTTAATTACTATGTGTCTTGGTGTTGTCCTCCTTGGATCCTTTCTGTTGGGGGTTCTGTATAATTCCATGGTCTGTTCGATTATTTCCTCCCCCAGTTTGGGGAAGTTTTCAGCAATTATTTCTTCAAAGACACTTTCTATCCCTTTTCCTCTTTCTTCCTCTTCTGGTATCCCTATAATACGAATGTTATTCCTTTTGTATTGGTCACATATTTCTCTTAGTGTTGTTTCATTCCTGGAGATCCTTTTATCTCTCTCTATGTCAGCTTCTATACGTTCCTGTTCTCTGGCTTCTATTCCTTCCATGGCCTCTTGCATCTTATCCATTCTGCTTATAAATCCTTCCAGGGATTGTTTCACTTCTGTGATCTCTTTCCTGACATCTGTGATCTCCTTCCAGACTTCATCCCACTGCTCTTGCATTTTTCTCTGCATCTCATCCCACTGCTCTTGCATTTTTCTCTGCATCTCATCCCATTGCTCTTGCATTTTTCTCTGCATCTCTGTCAGCATGTTCATGATTTTTATTTTGAATTCTTTTTCAGGAGGACTAGTTAGGTCTGTCTCCTTCTCAGGTGTTGTCTCTGTGATCTTTGTCTGCCTGTAGTTTTGCCTTTTCATGGTGATAGAGATAGTTTGCAGAGCTGGTGCAAGTGACCGCTGGAAGAGCTTCCCTTCTTGTTGGTTTGTAACCTTTTCCTGGGAGAATAGCGACCTCTAGTTGCTTGTGCTGGGCAGCTGTGCGCAGACAGTGTTTCTGCTTCCTGCCCAGTTGCTTTGGGGTTTATCTCCACTGTTGCTGTGGGCTTGGCCTGGCTGGGGCTGTTCCTCCAAAATGGTGGAGCCCCATTGGAGGGGGAGCGGCCAGGAGGCTATTTATCTCCGTAAGGGGTCTCTGTGCTCCCTGCTGCCCATGGGGTTAGAGTGTGCCCAGAGATCCCCAGATTCCCTGCCTCTGGTCTAAGTGACCTGTCCTGCCCCTTTAAGACTTCCAAAAAGCACTCTCCAAACCAAAACAACAACAGCAACAATGAGAGAGGGAACAGAAAGAAAAAAAAAGAAAAAAAAGAAGAAAAAAAAAGAAGCGATTTTTTTTTCTTTTTTTTGTCCTCAGGTGCTGGTCCCAGGCAGCCGCTCACTGGTCCTGCTGCCCTGTCTCCCTAGCACCAGGGTCCCTCTCCTTTCAAGGCTTCCAAAAAGCACCCACCCACCAGTCCCGCAGGGAAGGAACGCTCGATATTCTTTGTCCTCAGGCACTGGTCCCGGGCACCCGCTCACCAGTCCCGCCGCCCTGCCTCCCTAGCACTGGGGTCCCTGTCCCTTTTAGGCTTCCAAAAAGCACTCACAGAAAAGAGAAAAAAAAAAGGGGGAAAAACGCGTGATTTCCTCTGTCCTCAAGTGCCGGTCTCAGGCACCCGCCCACTGGTCCCGCAGGGAAAAACGTGGGATATTCTTTGTCCTCAGGCGCTGGTCCCAGGCACCTGCTCACCAGTCCCACCACCCTGCCTTCCTAGCACTGGGGTCCCTGTCCCTTTAATGCTTCCAAAAAGCGCTCACCAAAAAGAGAAAAAAAAAAGGGGGGGAAAAGCACGATTTCCTCTGTCCTCAGGCACCGGTCTCAGGCACCCGCCCGCCGGTCCCGCAGGGAGAAACACGGGATATTCTTTGTCCTCAGGCACCGGTCCCAGGCACCTGCTCACCGGTCCCGCCACCCTGCCTCCCTAGCAACGGGGGCCCGTCCCTTTAAGGCTTCCAAAAAGCGCTTGCCAAAAAAAAAAACCGCTCCAGTTTCTTTCCACCCGCCGGGAGCCGGGGGGAGGGGCGCTCGGGTCCCGCCGGGCCGGGGCTTGTATCTTACCCCCTTCGAAAGGCCCTGGGTTCTTGCAGGTGTGGATGTGGTCTGGATGTTGTCCTGTGTCCTGTGGTCTCTATTTTAGGAAGATTTTTCTTTATTATATTTTCATAGCTCTATGTGTTTTTGGGAGGAGATTTCCACTGCTCTACTCACGCCGCCATCCTGGCTCCGCCCTGCTTCTGTTAGTATTTTTTATATAGTAGCCATCTTAATGGATGTGAGGTGGCACCTTTTTGTGGTTTTTATTTCAATTTCCCTAAAAATAAGTGATGTTGACCATATTTTCATGTGCTTATTGGACATTTGTATATCTTCTTTTAAAAGTGTCTTTTCACGGAAATGGGATTAAAGATGGCGGCGTGAGAGGAGAGACAGAGGCTTCCTCCTAAAACTGGATACAATTAGAAAATTTAATTGGTGCAACTAATCCTGAGAGAGCAACATGAAAGAGGATGGCATCAGACTGCACACACCTGGAGAAAAGAGCAGACCTCTGGTAACGTACCAGAGCTGTGGCTCTGCAGGACCCGAGCCCCTCCCCAACCCCAGCTCACCAGCAGGAGGAAGACAAACAGAGCAGGGAGGGAGTGGAAGGCTTGGAACTGCTGAATACCTATCTCCGGAGATCTACTCTGGGAGCACAGACCTACATTTCATGGTGCTTTCATGAGACTCGCATGACTACTGGGTTGGAAAGTTAATACAGGCAGTTCCTGGGGAGACTGGGATTCTGGCTGCTTGTGGAAAGCAGGGATCCATATCTGGCTGCTCTGGGACAAAACTTATACCTGTGTGACTGGCCCACTGGCTCAGGCAGTGGAAACAGGCACAGCAGCCAGGAGGCAGGGAACAGATCTTTCCTACCCCCAGGCACCAGTACCACTCCCCTGCAACCCCTGACATTGCTTCATGGGCTCAGGAGCTCCATAACAGAGCTTCTGGACACTAGGGGGGCGCCATATACAAACATGAAATGCCAAAGGAACCTCATCCAGAGTAAAATTGTTAATACAACTCCCGAGAAAGATTTAAATGATATGAACCTTGTGACTCTTCCTGAAAGGAAGTTCAAAATAAAAATCATCAACATCCTAATGGAGGTATGGAAAGACATCCAAGAACTCAGGAATGAATTCAGGTCAGAGATCCAATCATTAAAGGACACAATGGAGGGTATTAAAAGCAGATTGGATACAGTGGAGGAGACAATAAATGAAATAGAAACTAGAGAAGAGGAATACAAAGAAGCTGAGGTACAGAGAGATAAAAGGATCTCTAAAAATGAAAGAATATTGAGAGAACTGTGTGACCAATCCAAGCAGAACAATACTCGCATTATAGGGATACCAGAAGAAGAAGAGAGAGAGAAAGGGGTAGAAAGTGTCTTTGAGGAGGTAGTTGCTGAAAACTTCCCCAATCTGGGGAAGGACATAGTCTGTCATGCCATGGAGATCCACAGATCCCCCAACACAAGGGACCCAAGGAAGACAACAGCAAGACACATAGTAATTAAAATGGGAAAGATCAAGGATACGGGCAGACTGTTAAAAGCAGCCAGAGGAGGAAATATGATCACATACAAAGGAAAGCCCATCAGACTAACATCAGACTTCTTAGCAGAAACCTTACAGGCCAAAAGGGAGTGGCATGATGTATTTAATGCCATAAAGCAGAAGGGCCTGGAACCAAGATTACTTTATCCAGCAAGATTATCATTTAAATTTGAAGGAGGGATTAAACAATTTCCAGATAATTAAAAGCTGAGAGAGTTTACATCCCACAAACCATCTCTGCAGTCTGTTTTGGAGGGACTGCTATAGATGGAAGTGTTCCTAGGGTTGGATAGCTGTCACCAGAGGTAGTAAAATCACAGTAGGGAGGGTGGAGCAGCTGATAGAAATGAAAATGCAAAATAAATTGACTATCCCCAAAGTCAATCGAGGGATAGACAAAAAGTACAGAATTTGATACCTAATATATAAAGAATGAAGGAGGAAGAAAAAGAAGGAGAAATAGAAAAGAACCTTTAGATTGTGTTTGTAACAACATACTAAGTGAGTTAAGTTAGACTCTTAGAGAGTAAGGAAAGTAACCTGGAAACATTGGTAACCACAAATCTAAAGCCTGAAATGGCAATAAGTACATACCTATCGATAATCACCCTAAATGTAAATGGACTGAATGCACCAATCAAGAGACACAGAGTAATAGAATGGATAAAAAAGCAAGATCCATCCATATGCTGCTTACAAGAGACTCACCTCAAACCCAAAGACATGCACAGACTTAAAGTCAAGGGATGAAAAATGATATTTCATGCAAACAATAGGGAGAAAAAATCAGGTGTTGCAGTACTAGTATCAGACAAAATAGACATGAAAACAAAGAAAGTAACAAGAGATAAAGAAGGACATTACATAATGATAAAGGGCTCAGTTCAACAAGAGGATATAACCATTATAAATATACATGCACCCAACACAGGAGCACCAGCATATGTGAAACAAATACTAACTGAACTAAAGGAGGACATAGACTACAATGCATTCATTTTAGGAGACTTCAACACACCATTCACTCCAAAGGACAGATCCACCAGATAGAAAATAAGTAAGGACACAGAGGCACTGAACAACACACTAGAACAGATGGACCTAATAGACATCCACAGAACTCTACACCCAAAAGCAAAAAGGATACACATTCTTCTCAAGTGCACATGGAACATTCTCCAGAATAGACCACATACAAGGCCACAAAAAGAACCTCAGTAAAGTCAAAAAGATTGAAATCCTAAAAACCAACTTCCCAGACCACAAAGGTATAAAACTAGAAATAATTGTACCAAGGACGCAAAAAGGCTCACAAACACATGGAGACTTAACAACACACTTCTAAATAGTCACTGGATCAGTGACCAAATTAAAATGGAGATCCAGCAATATATGGAAACAAATGACAACAACAACACAAAGCCCCAACTTCTGTGGGACGCAGCGAAAGCAGTCTTAAGAGGAAAGTATACAGCAAACCAGGCATATTTAAAGAAGGAAGAACAAACCCAAATAGATAGTCTAATGTCACAATTATCAAAATGGAAAAAGAACAAATGAGGCCTAAAGTCGGCAGAAGGAGGGACATAATAAAGATCAGAGAAGAAATAAACAAAATTGAGAAGAATAAAACAATAGAAAAAAATCAATGAAACCAAGAACTGTTTCTTTGAGAAAACAAACAAAATAGATAAGCCTCTGGCCAGACTTATTAAGAGAAAAAGAGAATCAACACACATCAACAGAATCAGAAATGAGAAAGGAAACATCATGATGGACCCAACAGAAATACAAAGAATTATTAGAGACTACTATGAAAACCTATATGCCAACAAGCTGGAAAACCAAGAAGAAATGGACAACTTCCTAGAAAACTACAACCTTCCAAAACTAACCAAGGAAGGAACACAAAATCTAAACAAACCAATTACCAGCAAATAAATTGAAGAGGTAATCAAAAAACTACCCAAGAAAAAAACACCCCATCCAAATGGATTTACCTCGGAATTTTATCAGACACACAGAGAAGACATAATACCCATTCTCCTTAAAGTGTTCCAAAAAATAGAAGAAGAGGGAATACTCCCAAACTCATTCTATGAAGCCAACATCACCCTAATACCAAAACCAGGCAAAGACCCTACCAAAACAGAAAATTACAGACCAATATCCCTGATGAATGTAGATGCAAAAATACTCAATAAAATATTAGCAAACCGAATTCAAAAATATATCAAAAGGATTGTACACCATGACCAAGTGGGATTCATCCCAGGGATGGAAGGATGGTACAACATTTGAAATTCCATCAATATCATCCACCACATCAACAAAAAGAAAGACAAAAACCACATGATCATTTCCATAGATGCTGAAAAATATTTGACAAAATTCAACATCCTTTCATGATAAAAACTCTCAGCAAAATGGGAATAGAGGGCAAGTACCTCAACATAATAAAGGCCATATATCATAAACCCACAGCCAACATTATACTGAACAGCAAGAAGCTGAAAGCTTTTCCTCTGAGATCGGGAACAAGACAGGGATGCCCACTCTCCCCACTGTTATTCAACATAGTACTGGAGGTCCTAGCCACGGCAATTAGACAAAACAAAGAAATACAAGGAATCCAGATTGGTAAAGAAGAAGTTAAAGTGTCACTATTTGTAGATGACATGATATTGTACATAAAAAACCCTAAAGACTCCACTCCAAAACTACTAGAACTCATATCAGAATACAGCAAAGTTGCAGGATACAAAATTAACACACAGAAATCTGTGGCTTTCCTATACACCAAATGAACTAATAGAAAGAGAAATCAGGAAAACAATTCCATTCACAATTGCATCAAAAAGAATAAAATACCTAGGAATAAACCTAACCAATGAAGTGAAAGACCTATACCCTGAAAACTATAAGACACTCTTAAGAGAAATTAAAGAGGACACTAACAAATGGAAACTCATCCTATGCTCTTGCCTAGTAAGAATTAATATTGTCAAAATGGCCATCCTTCCCAAAGCAATATACAAATTTGATGCAATCCCTATCAAATTACCAACAACATTCTTCAACGAACTGGAACAAATAGTTCAAAAATTCATATGGAAACACCAAAGACCCTGAATAGCCAAAGCATTCCTGAGAAAGAAGGATAAAGTGGCGGGGATCTCACTCCCCAACTTCAAGCTCTACTACAAATCCATAGTAATCAAAACAATTTAGTAACTGGCACAAGAACAGAGCCACAGACCAGTGGAACAGATTAGAGACTCCAGACATTAAGTCAAACATATATGGTCAATTAATATTTGATAAAGGAGCCATGTACATACAATGGGGAAATAACAGTCTCTTCAATAGATGGTGCTGGCAAAACTGGACAGCTACATGTAAGAGAATGAAACTGGATCACTGTCTAACCCCATACACAAAAGTAAATTCAAAATGGATCAAAGACCTGAATGTAAGTCATGAAACCATTAAACTCTTGGAAAAAAACATAGGCAAAAACCTCTTAGACATAAACATGAGTGACCTCTTCTTGAACATATCTCCCCAGGCAAGGAAAACAACAGCAAAAATGAACAAGTGGGACTATATTAAGCTGAAAAGCTTCTGTACAGCAAAAGACACCATCAATGGAACAAAAAGGAACCCTACAGCATGGGAGAATATATTTGAAAATGACACATCCGAAAAAGGCTTGACATCCAGAATATATAAAGAGCTCACACACCTCAACAAACAAAAAACAAATAACCCAATTAAAAAATGGGCAGAGGAACTGAACAGACGGCTCTCCAAAAAAGAAATACAGATGGCCAACAGACACATGAAAAGATGCTCCACATCGCTAATTATCAGAGAAATGCAAATTAAAACTACAATGAAGTATCACTTCACACCAGTAAGGATGGCTGCCATCCAAAAGACAAACAACAACAAATGTTGGCGAGGCTGTGGAGAAAGGGGAACCCTCCTACACTGCTGGTGGAAATGTTAATTAGTTCAACCATTGTGGAAAGCAATATGGAGGTTCCTCAGAATGCTCAAAATAGAAATACCATTTGACCCAGTAATTCCACTTCTAGGAATTTACCCTAAGAATGCAGCACTCCAGTTTGAAAAAGACAGGTGCACCCCTATGTTTATTGCTGCACTATTTACAATAGCCCAGAAATGGAAGCAACCTAAGTGTCCATCAGTAGATGAATGGATAAAGAAGATGTGGTACATATACACAATGGAATATTATTCAGCCATAAGAAGAAAACAAATTCTACCATTTGCAACAACATGGATGGAGCTAGAGGGTATTATGCTCAGTGAAATAAGCCAAGCAGACAAAGACAAATACCAAATGATTTCACTCATCTGTGGTGTATAATAACAAAAGAAAAACTGAAGTAACAAAACAGTAGCAGAATCACAAAAACCAAGAATGGACTAACAGTTACCAAAGGGAAAGAGACTGGAGAGAATGGAAGGGTAGGGGGGAATAAGGGTGGGGAAGAAAAAAGGGGTTATTATGATTAGCATGTATGATGTGGGGGTGGAGGAAAGGGGAGGGCTTTGCAACACAGAGAAGACAAGTAGTGATTCTACAACATCTTACTATGCTGATGGACAGTGACTGTAATGGGGTTTGTGGGGGGGACTTGGGGTAGGGGAGAGCCTAGTAAACATAATGTTCTTCATGTAATTGTAGATTAATGATAACAAAATTTAAAAAAATATTTTAAGTGTCTTTTCACGTCTTTCATCCATTTTTGAATTAGGTTATTTGCTTTTCTGTTGTTGAGTTTTAGGATTCTCCATATAGCCTAGGTATTAATCCTTTCTCAGACATATGATTTACAATTTTTTTCCATTCTGTGGGTTGCCTTTTATTCTATTAACAGTATCTTTGAAGATAAAATTTTAAAATTTCCTGGGAGCCAAGATGGCGGTGTGAGTAGAGCAGTGGAAATCTCCTCCCAAAAACACATAGAGCTATGAAAATATAACAAAGAAAAATCTTCCTAAAATAGAGACCACAGGACACAGGACAACATCCAGACCACATCCACACCTGCAAGAACCCAGCGCCTTGTGAAGGGGTGCTTTTTGGAAATCTTAAAGGGGCAGGACAGGTCACTTAGACCAGAAGCAGGGAATCTGGGGATCTCTGGGCACTCTAACCCCATGGGCAGCAGGGAGCACAGAGGCCCCTTACGGAGATAAATAGTCTCCTGGCTGCTCCCCCTCCAATGGGGCTCCACCATTTTGGAGGAACAGCCCCAGCCAAGCCAAGCCCACAGCAACAGCGGAGATAAACCCCAAAGCAACTGGGCAGGAAGCAGAAGCCCTGTCTGCGCACAGCTGCCCAGCACAAGCAACTAGAGGTCGCTATTCTCCCAGGCAAAGGCTACAAACCAACAAGAAGGGAAGCTCTTCCAGCGGTCACTTGTACCAGCTCTGCAAACTATCTCTATCACCATGAAAAGGCAAAACTACAGGCAGACAAAGATCACAGAGACAACACCTGAGAAGGAGACAGACCTAACTAGTCTTCCTGAAAAAGAATTCAAAATAAAAATCATGAACATGCTGACAGAGATGCAGAAAAAAATGCAAGAGCAATGGGATGAGATGCAGAGAAAAATGCAAGAGCAGTGGGATGAAGTCCGGAAGGAGATCACAGATGTCAGGAAAGAGATCACAGAAGTGAAACAATCCCTGGAAGGATTTATAAGCAGAATGGATAAGATGCAAGAGGCCATTGAAGGAATAGAAGCCAGAGAACAGGAACGTATAGAAGCTGACATAGAGAGAGATAAAAGGATCTCCAGGAATGAAACAACACTAAGAGAAATATGTGACCAATACAAAAGGAAAAACATTCGTATTATAGGGATACCAGAAGAGGAAGAAAGAGGAAAAGGGATAAAAAGTGTCTTTGAAGAAATAATTGCTGAAAACTTCCCCAAACTGGGGGAGGAAATAATCGAACAGACCATGGAATTATACAGAACCCCCAACAGAAAGGATCCAAGGAGGACAACACCAAGACACATAATAATTAAAATGGCAAGGATCAAGGACAAGGAAAGAGTTTTAAAGGCAGCTAGAGAGAAAAAGGTCACCTATAAAGGAAAACCAATCAGGCTAACATCAGACTTCTCAACAGAAACCCTACAGGCCAGAAGAGAATGGCATGATATACTTAATGCAATGAAACAGAAGGGCCTTGAACCAAGGATACTGTATCCAGCACGACTATCATTTAAATATGATGGTAGGATCAAACAATTCCCAGACAAGCAAAAGCTGAGGGAATTTGCTTCCCACAAACCACCTCTACAGGGCATCCTACAGGGACTGCTCTAGATGGGAGCACCCCTAAAAAGAGCACAGAACAAAACACACAACATATGAAGAATGGAGGAGGAGGAATAAGAAGGGAGAGAAGAAAAGACTCTCCAGACAGTGTATATAACAGCTCAATAAGCGAGCTAAGTTAGGCAGTAAGATACTAAAGAAGCTAACCTTGAACCTTTGGTAACCACGAATCTAAAGCTTGCAATGGCAATAAGTACATATCTTTCAATAGTCACCCTAAATGTAAATGGACTTAATGCACCAATCAAAAGACATAGAGTAATAGAATGGATAAAAAAGCAAGACCCATCTATATGCTGCTTACAAGAAACTCACCTTAAACCCAAAGATAAGCATAGACTAAAAGTCAAGGGATGGAAAAACATATTTCAGGCAAACAACAGTGAGAAGAAAGCAGGGGTTGCAGTACTAATATCAGACAAAATAGACTTCAAAACAAAGAAAGTAACAAGAGATAAAGAAGGCCACTACATAATGATAAAGGGCTTAGTCCAACAAGAGGATATAACCATTCTAAATATATATGCACCCAATACAGGAGCACCAGCATATGTGAAGCAAATACTAACAGAACTAAAGAGGGAAATAGACTGCAATGCATTCATTGTAGGAGACTTCAACACACCACTCACCCCAAAGGATAGATCCACCGGGCAGAAAATAAGTAAAGACACACAGGCACTGAACAACACACTAGAACAGATGGACCTAATAGACATCTATAGAACTTTACATCCAAAAGCAACAGGATATACATTCTTCTCAAGTGCACATGGAACATTCTCCAGAATAGACCACATACTAGCTCACAAAAAGAGCCTCAGTAAATTCCACAATATTGAAATTCTACCAACCAATTTTTCAGACCACAAAGGTATGAAAGTAGAAATAAATTCTACAAAGAAAACAAAAAGGCTCACAAACACATGGAGGCTTAACAACATGCTACTAAATAATCAATGGATCAATGAACAAATCAAAATAGAGATCAAGGAATATATAGAAACAAATGACAACAACAACACTAAGCCCCAACTTCTGTGGGATGCAGCGAAAGCAGTCTTAAGAGGAAAGTATATAGCAATCCAGGCACACTTGAAGAAGGAAGAACAATCCCAAATGAATAGTCTAACATCACAACTATTAAAACTGGAAAAAGAAGAACAAAGGAGGCCTAAAGTCAGCAGAAGGAGGGACATAATAAAGATCAGAGAAGAAATAAACAAAATTGAGAAGAATAAAACAATAGCAAAAATCAACGAAACCAAGAGCTGGTTCTTAGAGAAAATAAACAAAATAGATAAGCCTCTAGCCCAACTTATTAAGAGAAAAAGAGAGTCAACACAAATCAACATAATCAGAAATGAGAATGGAAAAATCACGACAGACTCCACAGAAATACAAAGAATTATTAAAGACTACTATGAAAACCTATATGCCAACAAGCTGGAAAACCTAGAAGAAATGGACAACTTCCTAGAAAAATACAACCTCCCAAGACTGACCAAGGAAGAAACACAAAAGTTAAACAAACCAATTACAAGCAAAGAAATTGAAACAGTAATCAAAAAACTACCCAAGAACAAAACCCCGGGGCCGGACGGATTTACCTCGGAATTTTATCAGACACACAGAGAAGACATAATACCCATTCTCCTTAAAGTGTTCCACAAAATAGAAGAAGAGGGAATACTCCCAAACTCATTCTATGAAGCCAACATCACCCTAATACCAAAACCAGGAAAAGACCCCACCAAAAAAGAAAATTACAGACCAATATCCCTGATGAATGTAGATGCAAAAATACTCAACAAAATATTAGCAAACAGAATTCAACAGTATATCAAAAGGATCATACACCATGACCAAGTGGGGTTCATCCCAGGGATGCAAGGATGGTACAACATTCGAAAATCCATCAACATCATCCACCACATCAACAAAAAGAAAGACAAAAACCACATGATCATCTCCATAGATGCTGAAAAAGCATTTGACAAAATTCAACATCCATTCATGCTAAAAACTCTCAGCAAAATGGGAATAGAGGGCAAGTACCTCAACATAATAAAGGCCATATATGATAAACCCACAGCCAGCATTATACTGAACAGCGAGAAGCTGAAAGCATTTCCACTGAGATCGGGAACCAGACAGGGATGCCCACTCTCCCCACTGTTATTTAACATAGTACTGGAGGTCCTAGCCACGGCAATCAGACAAAACAAAGAAATACAAGGAATCCAGATTGGTAAAGAAGAAGTTAAACTGTCACTATTTGCAGATGATATGATACTGTACATAAAAAACCCTAAAGACTCCACTCCAAAACTACTAGAACTGATATCGGAATACAGCAAAGTTGCAGGATACAAAATCAACACACAGAAATCTGTAGCTTTCCTATACACTAACAACGAATCAATAGAAAGAGAAATCAGGAAAACAATTCCATTCACCATTGCATCAAAAAGAATAAGATACCTAGGAATAAACCTAACCAAGGAAGTGAAAGACTTATACTCTGAAAACTACAAGTCACTCTTAAGAGAAATTAAAGGGGACACTAATAAATGGAAACTCATCCCATGCTCATGGCTAGGAAGAATTAATATCGTCAAAATGGCCATCCTGCCGAAAACAATATACAAATTTGATGCAATCCCTCTCAAATTACCAGCAACATTCTTCAATGAATTGGAACAAATAATTCAAAAATTCATATGGAAACACCAAAGCCCCCGAATAGCCAAAGCAATCCTGAAAAAGAAGAATAAAGTAGGGGGGATCTCACTCCCCAACTTCAAGCTCTACTACAAAGCCATAGTAATCAAGACAATTTGGTACTGGCACAAGAACAGAGCCACAGACCAGTGGAACAGATTAGAGACCCCAGAAATTAACCCAAACATATATGGTCAATTAATATTTGATAAAGGAGCCATGGACATACAATGGCAAAATGACAGTCTCTTCAACAGATGGTGCTGGCAAAACTGGACAGCTACCTGTAGGAGAATGAAAGTGGACCATTGTCTAACCCCATATACAAAGGTAAACTCAAAATGGATCAAAGACCTGAATGTAAGTCATGAAACCATTAAACTCTTGGAAAAAAACATAGGCAAAAACCTCTTAGATATAAACATGAGTGATCTCTTCTTGAACATATCTCCCCGGGCAAGGAAAACAACAGCAAAAATGAGCAAGTGGGACTACATTAAGCTGAAAAGCTTCTGTACAGCGAAAGACACCATCAATAGAACAAAAAGGAACCCTACAGTATGGGAGAATATATTTGAAAATGACAGATCTGATAAAGGCTTGACGTCCAGAATATATAAAGAGCTCACACGCCTCAACAAACAAAAAACAAATAACCCAATTAAAAAATGGGCAGAGGAACTGAACAGACAGTTCTCCAAAAAACAAATACAGATGGCCAACAGACACATGAAAAGATGCTCCACATCGCTAATTATCAGAGAAATGCAAATTAAAACTACAATGAGGTATCACCTCACACCAGTAAGGATAGCTGCCATCCAAAAGACAAACAACAACAAATGTTGGCGAGGCTGTGGAGAAAGGGGAACCCTCCTACACTGCTGGTGGGAATGTAAATTATTTCAACCATTGTGGAAAGCAGTATGGAGGTGCATCAAAATGCTCAAAACAGACCTACCATTTGACCCAGGAATTCCACTCCTAGGAATTTACCCTAAGAACGCAGCAATCAAGTTTGAGAAAGACAGATGCACTCCTATGTTTATCGCAGCACTATTTACAATAGCCAAGAATTGGAAGCAACCTAAATGTCCATCTGTAGATGAATGGATAAAGAAGATGTGGTACATATACACAATGGAATACTACTCAGCCATAAGAAGTGGAAAAATCCAACCATTTGCAGCAACATGGATGGAGCTGGAGAGTATTATGCTCAGTGAAATAAGCCAAGCGGAGAAAGAGAAATACCAAATGATTTCACTCATCTGAGGAGTATAGGAACAAAGGAAAAACTGAAGGAACAAAACAGCAGCAGAATTACAGAACCCAAAAATGGACTAACAGGTACCAAAGGGAAAGGAACTGGGGAGGATGGGTGGGCAGGGAGGGATAAGGGGGGGGAAGAAGAAGGGGGGTATTAAGATTAGCATGCATGGGGGGGAGGGAGAAAGGGGAGGGTGGGCTGCACAACACAGAGAGGACAAGTAGTGACTCTACAACATTTTGCTAAGCTGATGGACAGTAACCGTAATGTGGTTGTTAGGGGGGACCTGATATAGGGGAGAGCATAGTAAACATAGTATTCTTCAGGTAAGTGTAGATTAAAAATTAAAAAAAAAAAAGAAAGAAAGAAAGAAAAGGGGGATTACTCCTTAACAGGATAAAACTATTGGTAAATCAAAGATCAACGCATGCTTTAAATATCCTTAATGTTGATCACTTAAAGGGTGTCAGATGATCAGCTATGGAGGTACTCTTTTCTGATAATATTCCTTTCTCTTAATTAAAAAAAAAAAAAAAAAGCAGTTACTGTGTGCTGACCTCCAATGAGTTCTGCACAGTGGTATAGAGGGCATGTCAGAGCGTGGGCAAAGGGTCTGTTTGTTTCTACGCAGAAGATCAAGGCCTAGCTTGGATACCCAGAAAATGAACTAAGATACGATATGAGGAGGAGCTTCCGGCATCAGCACTCTCTGGAGGACTCGTGCCGGGGGATGATCATCAAAAAGCCTCCACAGGGATCCGGACGATGCTGCGGTTGTGGCTGCATCCAGCCCACCGTCTCCTGGACTTGCCATAAGAAGGAGGAGGGAGATGTCTAGGCTGGCATGTGCATACAGTGAGACAACGAATTTGACTGGATCTGTACTGTTGGAACTCAACCAGGAGTTGGGAGGGGTGCAAGTTGTAGCACCCCAAAATCTCATGACTATAGACTATCTATGGTTAAAAGAACATATGGGATGTGAACAGATCCCAGAAATGGGCTACTTTAATTTGTCTGATGGTTCAAGTACAGTTGGACAATATCCATCATATCATAGATAAATTTTCACAAATGCCTAGGGTGCCTAAATGGTTTTCTTGGCTTCACTGGAGATGGCTGGTAATTATAGATTTGCTTTGTTTATGTCACCGTATTCCTATTATGTTAATATGTGTGTGCAAATTAGTTAGTAGTTTAAAACCTGTACATACTTAAGGTACTATACAAGAAGATATGTCAAAGAAATAATCAATCCTCCCAAGTTTCCTTCATATGCTACATCTATAGCTTTTCTTCTTCCTTCCTAATTACAAACCTTAAATAGAATTCGTGCCTCATATCGAATTTACCGAGTATCATAATTCCTCCAGGTGGTAAAGATACCTCGAGACAAGTGCTGGGCATAGAAGCCACAGGGCATAAATCTGCAAAGAAGTAAAAAGCTAACCTTTGCAAACAATATGGCTTCTCTCTCACTTACCAACTTTACATTTCCCTGTATGGCCCCGGAAGATGACTGGTTAGCCAGAGACGGGTAAGATTCCTCAAGGGAGGAACAACCTAAGACAGGCACAGTCGCAGGGGGGCCATCAGGTGAGAATTTGGGGATCAACAGAGGTGAGGCTCAGAACCTCACCCCCCCTGCTTTGAGAGAAATCTTCTGCATCCGTGGATGTCTTGCTGCCCTTGTCTAGCCTGGATTAATACTTAGTCCATAGGCACACACCTGATCATCTGATCATCTATATTTGCCTTCTTACAGCACTAAACTATGTTTTCTACCTTTATCTTGCATCTACCTACCACTTCAGCATTTTATTAAAAATAAAAATAATAATAATAATAGGAGAAATGTGGGATCAACATATAAATCAAGTACAAAAATCAAATGAATATTCATATTTGACCTGATGGTTTATAGGTCATATTGCATGATCAAAACCGAAAGTTTCTGTGATGAATGCCCTTGTACTGTTCACCATGTAAGAATTTATTCACTCTGTAAGAATTCGTTCACCATGTAAGAACTTGTTCGTTATGCTTCAGAAGATTGGAGACTGACGAGAATTAGGCTTGAGATGGATTAATGATTGTACATTGAGCATTGACCCCCCATACTGAATTTTATTGTTGTTAACAACCATTTGATCAATAAATATGAGAGATGCCCTCTCAAAAATAAAAAAAAAATTTTAAAATTTCCTGAGGTCCAATTTCTCTCTTTTTTCTTTTGCTACCTGTGCCTTTGGTATAATATCCAAGGAATCATTGCCAAATCCAATGCATTGAAGGCTTTTTAGGACATTTTATTCTAAGAGTTTTACAGTTTTAACTTTCACGTTCAGGTCTCCGATACACTTTGAGTTAATTTTTGTATATGATGTTAGATAATGGTACAACCTCATTCTTTTGCATGTGTGTAATTGGTTTTTCAGGCATCATTTGTTGAAAAGACTGGCCATTCCCCATTGAATGATGTTGACATTCTGATGAAAATTATTTGTGTATATATTCACAGATATATGGGCTCTCTCTTCTGATCCATTGGTTTATATGCATGTCTTTATGCCAGTACCACACTGTTTTCATCGCCATAGCTTTGTAGTAAGTCTTGACATCAGGAAGTGTAAGTCCTTCAACTTTCTCAAGATTATTTTGGCTGTCCACTGTCCCTTGAGATTCCTTATAAATTTTAGGATGGATTTTTGTATTTCTCAAAAACAAAGCATTGGGATTTTGGCAGAGACTGCATTGAAGGCATATCTCTTTGGGCAATATTGGCATCTTAACAGAACTTATGAACATGAGATGTCTTACCATTTATTTATGCCTTCTTTAATTTCTTTCAGCAATGTTTTGTAGTTTTCATTGCATAAGTTATTCACCTCCTCCATTAATTCCTAAGTATTTTGTTCTTTTTGAAGCTATTGTAAATGGACTTTCCTCATTTCCTTTTGAGATTGCTTTATTGTTAGTATTTAGAAATACAACTGATTTTTGTGTGTTGATTTAATATTCTGCTACTTTGCTGAATTTATTAGTTCTAGCATGTCTTGTATGCATGTATGTGTGTGTGTGTCTATGTGTGTAATCTTTAAGATTTTATAATCTATAAAATCATATAATTTGAGAACACAGATAATCTTACTCCTTCCTTTCCCATTTGGATGATTTTGATTTCTTCTTCTTGCCTATTTCTCTGGCTAACATTTCCATTACTATATTGAATGGAAGTAGTGAAAGCCCCATCCTTACCTTGTTTACATATTATTCACAAGAGCCACCTGCATGGCCAGCTTCATGGACATGGGACATGTGAGGTCACATGTAACCTACACTCAGAAGGAATCTCTGATGGGTTTAATGTCTGCAGTAACTGGCTTGAAATTCTTAGTACTTTTTGAGTGAGGGGTCTCCGATCTTCAGTGAGTTCTACACTGAGGGAAGTCAGTACATGGAGGTCTACAAATTATGTGGCCATTTAAAAGGGTAAGAGCCCAGCAAAGAGAAGCTGACAGGATAACAAAAGTCTAACTTGCTGAGGGAGAAGCAAAAAAACAACTGGATTCGAAAGGTCAGGGCTAGAGATTTCAGTGATATTCTGATAGTGGTTGGGCAACTTTCAAAAACTCAATAACAGCATCTGCAAGAGAAAGAGTCAGGTGTGAGCATGAACCGGGCCCTAGAGGACAAGGTGTAGGGCAAAACAGAATTAAAGAAAGCCTTTAACGTTCCCCTTCTCTCCTTCCCAATAGGTGTCTGAAAGGGTAGCCAGCAGAGTGGGAAGGAGAAGTAGATGAGCTCAGTGTGGAAAGAGGTGAGTCAACAAGCCCTTCCCCAGATGCAGCCTGAGGCCCACTGTAGGCCTTGGCTGTCAGAGGGCAGAAACCTCAACTGCATATCAAGTGAAGAGTTCTGATTATAGGATGGGACTGGATCCTTTGACTCCTGAACTAGACACTGCTTTGTGACAAATGCAACCAGAAAATATGGGACTGCCAAATACCTATTTGGAAGAAGAATTATCCCAATGAAAATCATTTAAAAGAAAAGGAGAAGCCAGATAATATATGGATTTCAGTTGTTCTAGGAAATGGTTTCATAGGAAAGGAGGAGAAGTTAGGGATAAAAACTCTCATTGCCAAGAGAGGATCAAAGATGGTGGCATGAGAGGTGAGACAAAGATCTCCCCCTAAAACCATGTATAATACAAAAGTATAATTAATACAACTAATCCTGAAAAAGCAACAGGAAAGAGGACTGTACCAGACTGCATACACCTGGAGAAAAGAACAGATCTCACAGAACAGGGTAACATACCAAAGCCATGACCCAAGGGGACCCTAGCCCTTCCCCAAATCCAACTCACTGGCAGGAGGAATAGAAATGGAGTGGGGAGGGGGTGAAGGCCTGGGACTGCTGAACACCAACCCTGGAGATCTGCTTTGGAAGTATGAACCTACATTGCATGGTGCTCTGGTGATTAGTGGGGTTAGAAAACTAAGACAGGCAGAATACCTAGAGAGACTGAGACTCCAGCTACTTGTGGAAAACAGGGATCCATATCCAGCTGGTCTGGACAGGCAATCTGAGAGACTTCCGAACAGTGAGAGGGCTGGTAAAGGGGCAAGGACTGGCAAAATTGTCCAGGTACACTCTGCCCAGCAGGTTGGGAACTTTCATGATCTTCAGGTACTCCATCCCCCTGGCTGGCTGCGCAGCTCCAAGGCTCCTCACTGTGATACACAGCCTGCTGTGTCTTCCTCCCGGCCAGCCCACACCTAGCTCATAAACTGGCAGTCCCTGCCCTGACATCAGGCCAGCCAGAGGGAAGCCCTGCCTACAGCAGCTAGAAACACAAAGCATAGATGCTTACACCTCTGTGTTCAGCCCACTGGTTCTGGCAGTGGAGACAGGCATAGCAGCCAGAAAGCAGGAAACAGCTCTTTCCTTCCCACAGCCACCAGCAGCAGTATCCGGCAACCCCCGACATCGCTCCAGGGACTGAGCAGCTCCAGAGAGTAGAGCTTCTGGGCAGTAGAAGGTACCACATACAAATATGAAACATCAAAGGAACCTGGTACAGACCAAAATCTTACAAACCCCAGAAAAGGGCCAAATGAAATTGAACTCACCAAACTTCCTGAAAGAGAGTTCAAAATAAAAATCATACACATGCTCCGGAGGTACAGAAAAATATTCAAGAACTCGGGAATGAATTTTGGGTGGATATCCAATTGTTAAGGAACACAATGAAGAGTTTTAAAAGAACATTAGCTATGGTGGAAGAGACAATAAATAAAATAGAAATTAGAGAAGAGGAATACAAAGAAGCTGAGGCACAGAGAGAAAAAAGGATCTCTAGGAATGAAAGAATATTGAGAGAACTGTGTGACCAATCCAAACAGAACAATATTAGTATTATAGGGGTACCAGAAGAAGAAGAGAGAGAAAAAGGGATAGAAAGTGTCTTTGAGGAGGTAATTGTTGAAAACTTCCCCAATCTGGGGAAGCAGATAGTCTCTTAGGCCATGGCAGTGCACAGATCTCCCAACCAAGGGACCCAGGAAGACAACACCAAGACACATAATAATTAAAATGGCAACAAGGATCAAGGATAATGACAGACTATTAAAAGCAGCTAGAGAGAGAAAAAAGATGACATATAAAGGAAAACCCACCAGGCTATCATCAGACTTCTCAGCAGAAACCTTACAGGCCAGAAGTGAGTGGCATGATATATTTACTGCACTGAAACAGAAAGGCCTTGAATCAAGAATACTCTGTCTGGCAAACTATCATTTAAATTTGAAAGAGGGATTAAACAATTGCTAGATAAGCAAAAGCTGAGAGAATTTACCTCCCACAAACCATCTTTACAATCTATTTTGAAGGGACTGCTATAGATGGAAGTGTTCTTAAGGCTAAATAGCTGTCACCAGCAGTAATAAAACCATGATAAAGAAAGTACAACAGTTAATTACTAAGCAAATGCAAAGTTAAATCAACTAACCCCAAAGTCAGTCAAGGGATGGACAAAGAGTACAGAATATGATACCCAATATATAAAGAATGGAGGAGGAAGAAAAAAGAGGAGGAAAAAAAAAAGAACCTTTAGATTGTTTTTTTATTAGCATACTAAGTAAGATATGTTAGAGTCTTAGATAGTAAGGTAGTTACCCTTGAACCTTTGGTAACCACAAACCTAAAGCCTCTAATGGCAATAAGTACATACCTATCCATAATCACCCTAAATGTAAATGGTCTGAATGCACCAATCAAAAGACATAAAGTCACTGAATGGATTTAAAAAAACAAGACCCATCTATATGCTGCCTACAAAAGACTCACTTCAAACCCAAATACATGCACAGACTAAAAGTGAAGGGATGGAAAAAGATATTTCATACACCTACTAGGGATAAAAAAGCAGGAGTTACAGTACTTCTATCTGAAAAAACAGACTTCAAAACAAAGAAAGTCACAAGAGACAGAGTAGGACGTTACATAATGATAAAGGGGTCAATCCAATAAGAGGATATAACCATTATAAATATCTACACACCCAACACAGGAGCACCTACATATGTGAAACAAATACTAACAGAATTAAAAGGGCAAATATAATGCAATGCATTCATTCTAGGAGACTTCAACACTCCACTCACTCTGAAGGACAGATCAACCAGACAGAAAATAAGTAAGGAGACAGAGGCACTGAACAACACTTTAGAACAGATGGACCTAACAGACATCTACAGAACTCTGCACCCAAAAGCAGCAGGATACACATTCTTCTCAAGTGCACATGGAACATTTTCAAGAACAGATCATATACTAGGCCACAAAAGGAGCCTCAGTAAATTCAAAAAGACTGAAATTGTACCAACCAGCTTCTCAGACCACAAGGGTATGAAACTAGAAATATATTATTTAAATAAAATAAAAAAGCCCAAAAACACATGGAGGCTTCACAACATGCTTCTAAATAACCAATGGATCAATAACCAAATAAAAAACAGAGATCAAGCAGTATATGGAGACAAATGACAGCAATAATCTGTGGGATGCAGTGAAGGCCGTGCTAAGAGGGAGGTATATTGCAATACAGACCTACCTGAGAAAAGAAGAACAATCCCATATGAACAGTCTAAACTTACAATTAACAAAACTAAAAAAAGAAGAATGAGGCTCAAAGTCAGTAGGAGGAACATAAAAAAGATTAAAGCAGAAGTAAATAAAATCGAGAAGAATAAAACAATAGAAAGAATCAATGAAGGCAGGAGCTGGTTCTTTGAGAAAATAAACAAAATAGATAAACCCCTAGCCAGACTTATCAAGAAAAAAATAGAGTCTACATACATAAACAGAATCAGAAATGAGGAAAGAAAAAATCACTATGGACACCACAGAAATACAAAGAATGATTACAAAATACTGTGAAAAATTATATGCTAACAAACTGGATAACCTAGAAGAAATGGACAACTTTCTATAAAAATACAAGCTTCCAAAGCTGACCCAGGAAGAAATAGAAAATCTGAACAGACCAATTGCCAGCAACAAAATTGAACTGATAATAAAAAAAAAAAGCTACCTAAAAACAAATTTCTGGACCAGATGGCTTCACCACTGAATTTTATCAAACATTTAGT
The DNA here is from genome assembly GCF_040802235.1 of Manis javanica. NCBI lineage: Eukaryota > Metazoa > Chordata > Mammalia > Pholidota > Manidae > Manis > Manis javanica. Next base: position 29,606,458 of record NC_133160.1, on the reverse strand, counting down.
AGTAATGTTTGATAAAGACCTAATACCCATCCTCCTTAAAGTTTTCCAAAGAGTAGAAGAGGGAATACTTCCAAACTCATTCTATGAGGCCAGCATCACACTAATACCAAAATCAGGCAAAGACACCACAAAAAAACAAAACTACAGACCAACATCGCTGATGAACATAGATGCAAAAATACTCAACAAAATATTAGCAAACTGAATTCAAAAATACATCAAAAAGATATGATCAAGTAGGATTTAGTCCAGGGATGCAAGGATGGTACAACATTAGAAAATCCATCAACATCAACCACCACATCAACAAAAAGGACAAAAACCACATGATCATCTCCACAGATGCTGAAAAAACATTAGACATAACTCAACACCCACTCATAATAAAAACTCTCAACAAAATGGGGATAGAGGACAAGTACCTTAACATAATAAAGGCCATTTATGACAAACCACAGCCAATATCATACTTAACAGTGAGAAGCTGAAAGCATTTCCTCTAAGATCAGGAACGAGACAAGGATGCCCACTCTCCCTGCTTTTATTCAACATAGTTCTGGAGGTCCTCGCCATGGCAATCAGACAACACAAAAACATAAAAGGCATCCAGATTGGCAAAGAAGAAGTCAAACTGTCACTATTTGCAGATGACATGATATTGTACATAAAAAACCCTAAAGAATCCACTCCAAAACTATTATATCTATTATTGGAATTCAGCAAAGTTGCGGGATACAAAATTAATACATAGAAATCTGTGGCATGCAGATACACTAATGATGAGCTAGCAGAAAGTGAAATCAGGAAAACAATTCCATTCACAATTGCATCAAAAAGAATAAAATATCTAGGAATAAACCTAACCAGTGAAGTGAAAGACCAATACCCTGAAAATTACAAGACACTCCTAAGAGAAATTAAAGAGGACACTAATAAATGGATATTCATTCCATGCTCTTGGCTAGGAAGAATTAATATTGTCAAAATGGCCATCCTGCCAAAAGCAACGTACAGATTCAATGCAATCCCTATCAAAATACCTACAGCATTCTTCAATTAACTAGAGCAAATAGTTCTAAAATTCATATGGAACCACAAAAGACCCTGAATAGCCAAGGCAATCCTGAGAAGGAAGAATAAAGTAGGGGGAATTACTCTCCCTGACTTCAAGTTCTCCTACAAAACCACAGTAATCAAGACAATTTGGTAATGGCACAAGAACAGATCCACAGAACAGTGGAACACAATAGAGAGCCCAGATGTAAACCAAAGTATATATGGTCAATTAATACATGATAAAGGAGCCAGGAATATATGGGGAAATGACAGCCTCTTCAACAGCTGGTGTTGACAAAACTGGACAGCTACATGTAAGAGAATGAAACTGGATTATTGTCTAACCCCATGCACAAAAGTAAACACAAAATGGATCAAAGACCTGAATGTAAGTCATGAAACCATAAAACTCTCTGAAAAAAACATAGGCAAAAATCTTTTGGACATAAATATGAGTGACTTCTTCATGAACATACCTTGCTGGGCAAGGGAAACAAAAGCAAAAATTAACAAGTGGAATTGTATCAAACTAAAAAGCTTCTGTACAGCAAAGGACACCATCAATAGAACAAAAAGACATCATACAGTATGGGAGAATATGTTCATAAACGGCATATCTGATAAGGGATTGACATCCAAATTATATAAAGAGCTCATGCACCTCAACAAACAAAAATCAAATAATCCAATTAAAAAATGGGCAGAGAAGGTAATACAGTTCTCTAAAGAAGAAATTCAGATGGTCAACAGACACATGAAAAGATGCTCCACATCGCTTGTCATCAGAAAAATGCAAATTAAAACCACAATGAGATATCACCTCACACCAGTAAGGATGGTCATCATCGAAAAGACAAACAACAACAAATGTTGGCGAGGTTGTGGGGAAAGGGGAACCCTCCTACACTGCTGGTGGGAATGTAAACTGGTTCAACCATGGTGGAAAGCAGTATGGAGGTTCCTCAAAATGCTCAAAATAGAAATACCATTTGACCCAGGAATTCCACTTCTAGGAATTTACCCTAAGAATGCAGCACTCCGGTTTGAAAAAGACAGGTGCACCCCTATGTTTATTGCTGCACTATTTACAATAGCCCAGAAATGGAAGCAACCTAAGTGTCCATCAGTAGATGAATGGATAAAGAAGATGTGGTACATATACACAATGGAATATTATTCAGCCATAAGAAGAAAACAAATCCTACCATTTGCAACAACATGGATGGAGCTAGAGGGTATTATGCTCAGTGAAATAAGCCAAGCGGAGAAAGACAAATACCAAATGATTTCACTCATATGTGGAGTATAAGAACAAAGGAAAACTGAAGGAACAAAATGGCAGCAGAATCACAGAATCCAAGAATGAACTAACAGTTACCAAAGGGAAAGGGACTGAGGAGAATGGAAGGGAAGGGAGGGATAAGGGCAGGGAAAAAGAAAGAGGGCATTACGATTAGCATGTATAGTGGGGGACATGAGGAGGGCTGTGCAACACAGAGAAGACAAGTAGTGATTTTACAGCATCTTACTACGCTGATGGACAGTGCCTGTGAAGGGGTATGTGGGGGGACTTGGGGAAGGGGGGAGCCTAATAAACATAATGTTCTTCATGTAATTGTAGAGTAATGATACCAAAAAAAAATGGGTGAGGGATATGAACAGATAATTCTGCAAAGAAGAAATGCAGATGGCCAACAAGCACATGAAAAGATGCTCCACATCACTAATTATCATGGAAATGCAAATAAAAACCACAATGAGATATCACCTCACACCAGTTAGGATGGCCAGTATCAAAAAGACTAAGAACAACAAATGCTGGTGAGGATGCAGAGAAAGGGGAACCCTCCTACACTGCTGGTGGGAATGTAAGCTAGTTCAACCATTGTGGAAAGCAATATGCAGGTTCCTCAAAACACTTAAACATGGAAATACCATTTGACCCAGGAATTCCACTCCTAGGAATTTACCCAAAGAATATAATTTCTCAGATTCAAGAAAACATATGCACCCCTATGTTTATCGCAGCACTATTTACAATAGCCAAGATATGGAAGCTGCCTTAGTGTCCATCAGTAGGTGAATGGATAAGAGATGGTACATATACACAATGGAATACTATTCAACTTTAAGAAACAAATTCTACAATTTGCGACAACATGGATGGAGCTGGAGGATATTAAGCTTAGTGAAATAAGCCAGGCGGAAATAGCCAAGTACCAAATGATTTCCCTCATTTGTGATGTATAACAACGAAGCAAAACTGAAGGACCAAAACAGCAGCAGACTCACAGACTCCAAGAAGGGACTAGCGGTTACCAAAGGGGAGGGGTGGGCGAGGGCGGGAGAAAGGGATTCAGGGGAATTATGATGAATTGCATGATGGGAACTGAGCTTGTCAATACAGAGAAATGACACGAAAGCGCTATAAAGTGCTCAGAATTCATATACACGAATACATTTCACCCTGTCGCCCCTGCCTTCCTGAATGAGGCAGGGAAAAATGACCCATTTTTACATCATTCATCTTGGATGCTTCTCATATAAAACCACCAGCAAATGATGGAAAGGACTACCACGGAAGTCCTCAAAAGAGGCAAGTTACATATCATGTTATTAACTTAATGCTTACAATGAAAAAAACCCAGTATTTCCCGTTATGTTCTTCTGGGAGAAACACTTCACACTCAACTTTAATGTGAAGACAAACCGGTCATCACGTCCAGAGAGGGAAAGGTTAAATTTGCTTCCGTGGGAGTTTTTCTGTGTCGGCCTTCTTTTTATCCCAGCTGTAAGAGTTACTGACTGCAAACGGCTGGGGTCTAGTCCAGGTCTTCGGTTCCGTGATTAATACAGACTCTCACAGTAAGGAGAGGGTTTGGGACTCATTCTGTAAGCAGCCCCCTTTCTTTGCTAAGCAAGGGTGGCAGATAAAATATAGAGTGTGTAGAAATAACGATGGTGGTAACTTCTGTCCCCTGTGCACTGCTTTACAAGATAGAATGGAAAGAACAATACTGCATGCCTGTTTACTTAAAGCATATTTTTAGAGCCCTTACAGAAGAAGTCAGAGCACACGAGGCTATTTTTTAAAATTTCTTTCTCTAATCTATCCACTGATAAAGAGCGGAGCTCAGAAAAGACAGTGAGAGCTTCCAGATTTGAAAAGTCTAGATAAAGCAAGATTTTAAAGAGCCGTTAATGGACTTGTTAGCCCACATTTTTTCCATTGGCTACCCCCATGCTCACCTGTTTCTTGAGAAGGTAATAAAACATGATAAAACCTTGAACTTGGTATCAATCTTGTTATTGTCCTTAAAGTTCAGGGTAGCTTTGCAAGTGGAGTTTGGGGAAGGGGAGGACCTTTGGATAAGCTGTTACTTCTTTAGGGTGTCTGCTAAGGAGCCACAAAATTGACTTTTAATCTCAACTTTGTTTAAATTTTAGGTTCTGTGTGAGCCCCAAATTAGGTAAAATGCATATTTTTTTCTTTTGGGTTCGCAGGAACTCGAGAATGAGCATATAGAGAGAATGCTTTAAGGGGTTTTACATTATTTTATATCTTTCCCATGTCTAACAATCTATTTTTACATTTTCATCTTGGTTTCTGTATTCTTTATTGTACTGTACCATTATCATTCATGTGTGAAAATACAATATTACAGTAATTTATTAATGTCTTACATATACCCAAAATTACTTAAAATACTCAGTTTCCAAAAACAGACATTCAGTCCTTTTAAGTTTCCCTTTTATCTCTGGGCCACCTAGCTTTTCAAAGGCTTTTGGATAAAACTAACCTAGGGTAACATCACGTCTACGGAGGCCTGGCCCAGACATGCTGCAGGTCTAGCCACAACTGCCGTGCAGGGAGGAATTCAGACACAGGTAGGGCCATGGGCAGTTGAAGCACGGATGCTGTGGGCCTCCCTGCTGTACTTGGGTCCAAATGAAAGCCCCCAAAGGGATAGGAAGATACCAGATTCAAATTTAACCAAAATATTCAAAATTGGATATCAGGGCCCATGTGTAGCAGCTTACATATCAGTCCATCAGTCTGTGAAGTCCAGGCTTCAATTTCAGAGTGGGAACTGGGCATACAACTGAGCATAAGCCCAAGAATATGGACTGAGCTGGGCACGTAGGGAAGGTATGTGTGCATGTGGTAGGGGTGGGAGGAGGCGGGGCAGAGGTGTGGAAGAAGGTGGCAGGTGATGATATGCACATGGTCGGGCAGCAAGATTAATTATACTCTGCTGTGGCACGTAGGTGCGTCTAAGCCTACTGGAATGCAGACCTCCATGGCTTAGTATCTGAGCTGAGCAACACCAGAAGTCAGGCATCACTGGGAACTACCTCAGAGGCTGCCCACTGTCCCTGATACAAACAAAATCAAAATATCCACACGTCAAACTTGGATTTCTTACACAACGTCATTGGACTTATTGAAGTACTTCCACAAAGTTGGCCATCAATACGTATTTTTGGGTGTGAGTTGAGATAGAGCAAATAAAGTGTAAATTTTTTCTCTTGGAGAAATGAAATATGATGTTTAATTTAAAATTACATTAATCATACTTAGTTCATGGATACCACTACTTAAGAAAGAACTAGTGGAAAAGTGATTTTGTATTGAAAGGTAAATTTTTTCTGATATTATTAAATCGAGTGCAAATCAAGAAAAGAAGTTTTTAGTTAAGAAATCTTTGCAATCTGTTCTAAGATAATAGAGGATGAACAAAGACCAGATTTAAAAAAAAAACAAAACCAAGATCTTTTCTTCCATTTGGCCCTCATTTTTAGATCAATATGTCTGAGTCAAGGGGAAGTCTTTGCTTAGTGCAATCAATTTCCTTCCTTTCTAATATGACATAGAAAACAACCTTTCCACTTAATTACAAAGTAAAAAGATTTAAGAAAGGTTTATGGAGAACGAGAGTTAGACTTTAACCAAAGTTAAAATAGCAATTCAGTCATGTGGCTCAATAATTAATGAATACAGTACATTTAAATAAATGTGGTTATCTGTATTTCTTTAATCATGGATTTAATCCAAACAACTTCAGATGTTATCATATCAGATTCTTAGAAAATTTAATAAGTATGTCCTGTTTCAAGATTAAATCGTAGATTTAATTTCTTTTATTCCCTGTTCACATATTGTGACAGTCCTCTGAACTGAATCTCTTCTTTACTGGGTTTAATGGTATAAACCTTTGTTTAATTCTGTTGAATGTTCTTTTGTGAGTAGCCTTTGAAAATGGCCTGGAGGACCAGAAGAGGGCATGCTCTTTTATAGATGTTACTTCTTAACTCCATTGATGAAGAGCAGAATTATTATAAACAACCCATTCTTTGCCTTTCTTTTTCCTTTTATGTAATAAAGTAAAAGACAAAATGCAATAGAAATCTCCCAAGAAATACAACTTCAGGATTTAGAGTTGCCTTCTTAGGGAGTTATCTAGAAACATAAAGCAGCTTGTTTTTAAACCATCTTGGATTGAATCTCAGCAATTATCTGGCAGCATAGATGAAACATGGAGAGAGGACATTAGCAGGCCAGCAGAGTTCGTAAGAATTATATCATTTATATCCATGAGAAGACAAACATCAAGGGTATTTAAAAATAAATCAAGCAGGCAGTGGAAGAACCAGACAATTATGACTTGATGACAAAAGAGGAATTTTCTTGCCCAGATACTCAGATAACAGATTATGAGTTCCCATGAAAAGAGGATTCATGTATCAAAGCCTCTCGATTTAACTGTTTGGATTTAGTAAATTCTGAGATATATGGCCATACATCTCTCTAAGAATTCGTGGCTAGGGATATAAAGAAATTCTAGGCTAGTCCAAGAATTTTAAAAACCTGTGGAAAATCTCCATCTTTCATCAGTTTTCATTCTGATAAAATCTAGGAGTCTGCCCAGGCGACAGATCAGCCCACCAGCACACGATGGCATGAACAGCAGTAGCATTGACAGGAAACAAGAGTCGGGTCTAAAAACTACTTTAAGAGATACCCCGTATCTGGCCAGGAGAGTACTTTTCATAAGCATAGATTAAATGATGGTATCTAGGCCAGAGCTCAGACCACTTAAAAGATCACTAAAAGCCACAGTAACTATTTTTTAATTACATACGTGAGGTTCTTTATTTTGCTTAAGGAATTAAAAAGGAGGCATAAAAGACACCATTTGTCCTTTCAAGCATTTAAACAGTGTGAAGAATAAGAATAATGAGAAGTGAAATGAATGACACTGGAAATGTCCCTAGGCTCTGTGAGGTCAATGTGTGAGTGGAGTCCAGAGTTGGAGGGATCTCTGAAGTAAGAGAAGATGGTTCTCTGGAAAAAGAGGAAAGAGAGAGGGTATTTACACCAGTTCCATGAGAACAGAGGGAATCTGAAGGTGAGTAGGGCTAAGAGCCTGAAGAGGTAGGCTAGGGGGCAGGTTGTGTAAACTCGTAAGTAAAAAGCAAAGGCATTTGGTTTTTTTACTTTAGATAATAATAAGTTCTCTAAGATGAGTATTTCAGAAGCATTAGTAAGTTGGTGACCTTCAGAGTGAGCTGTACATAGAAAAATGGAAGTACAGAAAGCAGGAGGCTCCTGGAGTGATTTGAGATTAAAAGGACTTGAACTTTTATGATGGCAAACATCAAAGAAATCATACGAAATTACTGAGATTTGACCATTTTTGACCTACATAAATAGAAATTTCATAGGGCTCAATCTAATAAGATGGAGAATCAGTGAAATCTAATATTTGAGCGAAATATGTGTAGGAGACGTGGAACTCGATGCTCCCACAAACAGAAATAAGCAAATCAGGGAAGGAAAGCCAAGGGGTATGCTTTTGGGGTGAAGCCCTGAGGCCAAGTTGAAAGGCGCAGTTTTAGAGATGCTGTATTTGAGGTGACGGGGAAGAAATGCCCACTGGTGGTTGAAGACGCAGGACTGGAGCCCAGGGTAAAGTCAAGGATGAGACTGTGGACTTGGAAATTCCCCCTACAGGAAGGGGCCTGTCCAATAAATAGGACGTCTGATGAAGGGAGGAGAAGGTGAGAAAAGCATAAGATCACATACACAGTCTTTAAAACGAGGGGCAAATGGAGAGGAGGTGGCCCGAAGCAGAAGGGGATGTGGAGGGGTTCAGTGGGGTTGCACGTCATGTGCAGTGGACACCGGTCACTGGGGTCGACAGTGAGAAGATGGTCGTGGTCTTTGGTGGGCCAGTTCAGAATGGGGATGGAGCCAGGCTGCTTAGGAAAAAGGAGGCCGCAGGTGCAGGTACTCTTAGCCTTCCACAAAAATGGGGGCAGTTCCAGGCTGTAAAGTCTGGTTGGTTAATTGAAGCAAAATTCATCTGTGGTCCATGACAATGACGTGAGCTCCCGAGAAGGATGGGCAGCAGCCTTCTCAGGGCATGCGTGTTTGGGCTTCCTGATGGCCCTCCACGCTGTAAGCAGAGAGACCTGTTTTAAGAAGTTCCAACACTCGACTAAGAAAGAGAGCCTAGCTTACCGTATTGGGGTGGACTGTGTTCTCGCGCATTCCTGCCCTGCCCTCAGCTGCTGGGCAGGAGCCCACGGAGGCAGGGTGCCCGGTTCAGGCTCCAGGGCCCTTGGACCAGGACTGGAGGTGAGCCTGACAGAGGTGGGTGCATGCCTCTGTGGCTGGGAGGAGCTCCTTCTTATTCTTGGTTTTAATTCATCACAAACTGCAGAACTTTGGTCAAATGCTAATGACAGCAGCATCTTGACTCCATAAATGATCTAATTCCAGCCCATCATTTCTTTCTAAAGCATTTCTCATATTTTTGGCTTCCCGGTTGTTATTTCCATTTCTGTCATATATATATTTTTATCATTTGGGTTGCTGAAAACTCTTTTGAGGTTTTATTATAATAGGAACTACATCAGCGCCATATGGAAATCACAAATACAGCCCATCCCGATCTGGAGAACAAGAAGATAGTAAGGAAATGAACTAGATCACCTTCGCATTGCCATATTCAACTGTACGCTGAATCCTGTTTCAGTCATTGGAACATTTGAGGGACTCCTATGCTGAAGAGCACTTTCATAAATTGATTTTTCCTATAATTATATTTGTAATTTTAGTGTTAAGCTAAAGGTTTTATGGAGACTCAAATTAAACTTTAACATTGCATAAACATACGATAGTATTCACAGAAATTTTCTCCTAGTAGCCATTGCACAGAAATAGGACTCTATACACTTTTGCTTTTTTATGCATAATACCCACTGGAAGGCCCAATATCTAGAAGATTCCACTCTTTGTCTCCTGAGCAACACCTTCAGGAATTGTCTTAGGACAAGCCTGGGCCAGAGCTGGCAGGGGTGAATGGGGAATAGAAGGGCGTTCTAGTAAGTGCTTATATTAGCCACATTTTTCTAAAATAGTTGAATTTTCTTAACTTAATTGATGGATGTGAAAAGTGAGGCATGAAGGAACTAGACTTAACATTTTCCTAGCATAAAATGAGTTGTAATATTTGGATATGACATTTTATCAAGAGTAACATCATTAGAGTTTGCTGTTTCTGGAGAGCAATGTACAGCGTTCAGATATGGGTAAAACAATTGCCAAGAACATTGAGTGCCAAGTACCCCTATGGCCTGAGGAATTTGCTAGAACAACTATGGAGGACTTCGTCTATGGTTACCATTGGGTGGTGCTGGTTTGGCCTTTCTGTGTCAAATCAATATTGGTCCTGTGTTTAAAGATGTCCTTTAGGAATGACAAACAGAGATCTTAGTTTTATGTACCCCACTTGATTATTTGAAGATTTTCTGTCATTGGTATGCACACCAGGTAAAAAGCACCTTATTAACGATGATGCCATACAAAGACTTGTTTTGTACACAAGCGAAGAGTGAATTACTATCAGAAGAGAGGCTGATGGACTCCACCACAATCCATTCTGCACTACAGGCCATGTAATCCTCACAGGCCTCCTTCGCTAGACATAACTGCCTGCCACAGGTTCACCTAGGATGTATCCAGGAGAAGACTGAGCATCATAAAGTCGCTCACTTCGTCCTTTTCTTCAGTGTACCTCAAACAGTTCCTTTAAACAGTGTTTGATCACTTTTGTGGTAAAGTTCTGTGAACCAAACAAAAATGCAATTCTTATTTTATCAAAGGCATTTGTAGGGATCACATAGCCTTCACAATTATGTCAGAAAACAAAACCTGAGTCCTGGTTACAAGAAACAGCTGCCACCTGAGGTGACGGAGCATGTCTTACTTTCACTCTTGGCTTCAGATCAAGGTTTCCATTCTTTCCCCAGTAACTTTCCTCATCGGATTAACATGAGATGATGAGAACAGTTGCATAGTAAATACTGATGACTGTTGTGTAGATGTAAAAACAGTTTTGGGGTAGAAACAAAAGCTTCATGTGGTCAGTGTTATGTTTAGTTTTTTTCTGTTGTCAACAGTGGGGGTTTGAATATCGGCTCTCTTGGCCTTTATACAGAGGAGGCAAACGTAAAGTTGGGTAAAATTCTTGGTGCCTTAGCACATATCAACACAGAGCACCAAACCGTGCTGTGTTCTTACCACCAGTCATCAACGGTGCCCAGGCCATCAGGGTGTTACCGGTGCAGAAGCAGGTGTAAGATTTACTTGTCTTCTATTATGCCAGAAATGCAATATAATGCCAATTTCCTCACTACGCTTTTGTTTTGGAAAATGTAGTTATTTTTCATAGAAGTACTTATGTTTACTTCTATGAACATCTATGGATGGAATGACTTATTTTCAAATGACTTAATAAAGCCATCCTTTAAAAATCTCTCAGATTTAATTTCTAAAACAGTAAATACAAAAAAGATATAATCTACACAAGCAAGAAGTCTTTGAGGTCCTTGATCCATTTTAAGAGTATTTTTAAAAGCACGAATGGCTGTGAGGCTAAAAGTATAGAGTTGCTTTTCTATAATATGATGTATGAATAACCAGGAAAGAGATTAAAAAATTAAAAATGGTGGAGAAAACCAGGAGGGATCATTTTCTAGTGAAATTCAAGATTATATAAGCCACTGGTTGGATTGTCGTGCTGGCCTCTGTGTTGGGACTTCCTGACATCTTGCTAAGGCATAATTCAGATTGTAGAGATGTTAACGCATAATCCAGGAAAATAATTTAAGCGAGCTGACATAGCAGTGAGATATTGTGGAAGCTGGAGGCAGAGGCCTGAGTTTGAATCTTTTCCTTTCCCATGTACTAGTTGTGGGATCACTCAGTGAATTATTTTATTTCTTCATGTTTTGGTTTCTCCATTTACAAAATAGAAATAAAAATGTTGCTTAAATTATTGCCTAGCTGAATGGTTATGTGGTCCTGAAGGAGCTGATAGGCATGATTAGGTGTGGCTGCATCCAGGTAATCATTTGTGAAACATTGTCCATTATTCTGCTTCTTATTATCCATGCCTTCTACTACTTCCTATGTTCCTCCATCCACTTTTAGGATCACTTGATGAAAATGAGCCCTCTCTCTTTTTTGTGCTTCCTGCTGAAACGTTTCTTCTCCAGTCCATTCTGCGTGGGCACGTAAGGACACTACACGAAGTTTTTAGGGTGCCAGTAACTAATGCTTCAGATAAACACACCTGAGACTTCCCAACATGCTGATTCCAACAAACAGCATGTAAAATATGCCCGGAGAAGTAATATACACCCTTACTCAGCAGAGAGACCATGCTTACTACTTAAATCCTTATTATTTCTTTACTGTTCATAAATATTTACAAATAGGGTAGGGCATTGAGACATTTTCCTTGGTTTAGGGAGTGTTTGGAAACAATCCAGGATTTATAATAATCGAAGAGGAAAATTCTTCAGCAACTGCGAGGAACAGAAGATTAACATCGCAAATAGGGATTTTGTATTGAAGGTTTTCACATTGGAATGTACAGTAAACTGCCCACGTGTTCACCATTTTTCTGTCCTTACTCCTCCTGTCCTAGAGTCCTGGCATCAGCAGAACTGTGTCTTGATTGTAAGGAATGAGCATGTTGTCTGGCTGTACACCAGAGGAGGTGTATCTGGAGAGAAAATAATCGTAGAAAAGGATCTTAATGACATTGACTTTTTTACTTTAGTTTTGGAGTTTGTCTTGCTTCATAGAATTTACCCACCACCAACCTTTCATGCATAAAACTTCTACTACTTTACAGGAATGAGGGAAGAGGCAGATTTTGTGCATCTCGGGGAAAACAGATCTGACGTCACTTTCACGGTGAGGGCTTCGGGAGTTCGCTCCATAGACAGGTTACATTCAGACCTACTCAACCCCATAAACACAAAAGGAGTCAGCTACTCATTTTTGGCTAAATGTAGATGTAGAGAGACACATATTATTTTACGCTATTAATATGTAAGAAGGCGGTAGGGCCTAGGTATATTTTTAAGAGTTCTGTACCACAACCCATTCTTTGCTAAAGGGAACGTTTTGTAGGCCTTACACCATTCGCAGATTCCGCAGGAGAAAATGAGAGCGGATTCCAATGTCCTCCTCAATGGTGCTATTAAATCTGAATTCTGGAAGGTGGACTTTCTTACCTTAGATTCCAACAATTTAATTAGTCTTCCTACATCAACTGTATGAGATTTACTATGTAATCTTAATTCTAAGGATCCTAAAATATTTTATTGTTAATTGATTATTCCCCACAAGTATGGCTTTAAAAATCTTTTGCTTGAATTTTATGCTTCACTTTTATTTCCTTATTTTTAATTCTTCTCTCTCATATGTTTCTTTCTTTTTCCTGTATTTCTTTTAGTTGTCATTCACTTCTGTACCCTCTGGTCATATTTATTTATTTATACTCCACATTTTACCACCTATTTTTATACACGAAATACTGGTCAAATTTCTTCTTTTCCCCAGGTCTATCCATTAAGAAAGAATTTAGTGGTAATTAGTGTAGACACCAAATTGCATTACAAAGGCAATTTAAAAAATGTTCTCTGAAGTAAGAGAGAGGCATTGTTTAAGATGTGGAAAATATTAGGAATAGTTACATTTGAGTGTCAGTGGAAGAAAATTTCCTTCAGCCTATGAATAAAGGTGACTTTCTAATTTCTCTAACATGCTTCAAAAGCACTTGAGGTTGACACTCATTTTGTATTTGAGAGTTTAACAAGCAAATAATCAAAACTTAATCATAAAGAGTTGATAGTCCTAGTAACTAGTGAGTATTCAATAAATATTTGAACTGAACAGAATTGTTTGTCTAAGAAAGAACAGAAAGAATGACAAGTCCTCCAGTATTCTAGTATGATAGATCTCTGGCCCAAGGTTCAAATGCTGAGACTTAAACTCAAATGGAATGAGTAAAAGCTCTCACTGCATAAACAAATAAGCTGGGAATGCTAAACTGTTACTTTGGGTTAATGCCTTAAAACCTATGAAGATCTGAAGATCATGACCCAAAAACCCTAGTATAGTTATCTTACTTGGTTATTATTGACATAATATCAAATGAATTAAAGAACATTTTCCTGGCTACAGCTTTCTGATTACAAATACTAACGTGTTTTGTTTGAAATATTTGAATACACAGTTTTATTTCCCAGTTGATACAAAGGTCTCTGAAATGATTTTAAATAAATTTAATTTTGAAAAATCTCCATGGTCTCAGGATATTTCAGTTCTAGGATGCAGTTCTAGCATGTCTTTGTCCCTAAAAATGAGGAGCTGAAATAAAAGCTTTTAGATAAAAGTATTATCATTATCATTTGGTATGCATGCCTGGTGTCTAAAGGGGTGCAATCAGACAAACAGAGCTAGAAGGAGATTTATAGTAAGGCATTTGTTTCAGGGAATTGGCATATGGAGTTGTGGAGACTGGCTGGGCAAGTCCCACATCCATGGGGATGGCTGTCAGGACAGGCAGGCTGGAACTTTGCTGTCCACAGGTGGAATTCCTTCTTTATGGAAGCCTCAGTTCTGCTCTTAAATCCTTTGAACTAATTGAATCAGACTCACCAAGATTATTTAGGATGATCTCCCTTACTCAAAATCAGTTGATTATGAACTTTAATCACATCTACAAATTAGCTTCAGAGTAACAACTAGATTTGTGTTTCATTGAATAATCGGGGGTTGTAGCCTAGCCAAATGAACACATCAAAAGATCAAAAACACCAGTTTATTTATAAAGATCCCCTCTTACTTACTGCCTTTTAATAGTTTGTGTGGGTGTGTCCTTTTACTTTGCTATAGTTCTATAGTGGGTTGATTTAAGATGAGTTTTTTTTCATAAAGGGTAGTTTTTCCCAAATAAGAACAGTTGCTAAAAGCATTCTCACTCTGCTCATGATACTGTATATCAGGTAGATAGATGATCATTAATTCAGAACCCATTAAATCTGTACTGAAGCCTTATGTCCCATTGGGCATTTTTCAAGTAGAACTAAATATAGAGTCACTTCCTTCTTGAGGTGATAACTTAAGAAAAGAAGTAAGTATAAATACATAACTAAACTCAATAAATAAAATTCATCTCATGTTTTTATAAGGGGCCTTATGCATATATGCAAGGTAACAAAGAAAGACTTGTACCCAGGTAGGTGTCTAGGGAGCTTCTTGAGCTCACATTATTATTATTATTTTATTGAAGTATAAGTTGATCTACAACATTACATTGACTTCAAGTATACAGCACAGTGATTCACTGAGCTTGTATTATAAGTGCCCATCTAAAATCATTCAGTGTCAACCTTTATTGAATGTTTACATTCTGTAGAAGTGAACTCAAGACTTTTGAGATTTACAGGCTGACTGGAGAGATAGATCATTTTCATTTGTAACATAAATAAAAACGAATTCAAAGACATGCACAAACAAGTCCAAGTACAAATTTCCTGTGTCAGACTGTATTTGCAATGTTGTGATGAGAAGTGAAAGCATACAACTAAGTGATTCAAACAGAGGTGTTTCATTTCTTCGTCTTCATCTATAAAACTTGTCATCTTCCTAGCAACCTCAGAGGGCATTTATAATAAGCATTATTGTGTCTATTAGCAGTGAGAATCATCTGAGGGCAGAAGATCAAAAATAGTCACCCATAACCACTGGTTAACCATACTACAAAAGTCAGGACAAAAACCTGCTCCAGTAGCATTTGTGTCACAGTTCACTTGAGGTTTGTGTGTCTCCAGGTTTTGCTCAGAAATTCAAGACTTCTTACTCAGCAGTTATCCAATGAATTCTGTGGTCTATTTCAAAGCGTGTAAGTGCTATTCATATTAAGCAGTTAGTAATGCTCTATGCTTCACAAATTACACTCTGTTCCATGTTTAATTTGCCTCCAACACACACACACACACACACACACACACACCACATGCATGTACCATCTATACATTTTCCTGTCTCCATGTCTTCCATGTCTCTCTATTAGTTCCTGTATTTTCTTCCTTATTTAGAACTCTGCTAAGATCATTTCTTCCAGAAAGGATTTACTATCAAGTCTTTGCACAGCATTGCTTCATTACTGGGTTTTATATTTGGTATTAATTTTATTTTAGTTTTGTGCCTCATTCTTATAAATATAGTTATGTGTATTTTTTCTCTGATAAAAATGCTTAAGTGTTTTTAGCAATGATGATGACATTTTGCTATCTATTCCCTGCTAAAATTACTGCTGGATTTCTGGAGAAGTAGTCATTACAAACTTTAAGTTAGTAGTTTATTCATTGCCTGTGTATGTATTTAAACACCATTGTCTTTGGGCAGAGATGGGTTTCTTGTTATAAAATAAACGGATTTGGATTTTTGCATTTCACTATGTGTAGGTTATACTCTAGTAAAAGTTTATAAAATAGTGGGATCTGGAAGCGTTAAACTGAAATAGAGGGGACTCTTATCTAAATATGCATTATGGAGCTGTTCCCAACTGTGCTGTGGGCCAAGTTCAGAGAAACCCTGGAAAGGAAGTTTTAGATTAACGTGGCTGTCCAGCCTCCTGTGCTGGGTTTTCTTCTGAATGTCGCTTTGCTCTTGCCAACAGCAATACCAAGAGGAGCTCTCTGAGTAAAGGAAATCTATGCAGGATACGATGGAGGAAGGAAAACTGGGTCCACTGGGTTTGATCTTAAGAATATGTTTATTTCCTAAACAGTAGTTTTCAGTTATCTGTTGGCTGCATATAAAAACAAGCAAGCATATACAAATGATTTTTCTTAAATCTGAAGATATTTTTATTAACATAGAAAACTAGGGCAGAGAAATGTTTTCCAAGAGCATTTATAGCTGGAAGACATCATTTGTCTCTCCACCTAGATCGCTTTCTTCTCACTTCTCTCTCTTCAATTCCATATAGTTTTTAGGCTCTACTGCAATGAACTTTCATAGTTCTGTCACTTAAGTTGCATTTATCTACCACCAAACACCTAATAAAGGCTTAAAGTTATTGAAGTATTCAGTTAATTTAGCATTTTGGAAATCAAGAGTTGCAGAATAAGTGATTTTTGTTGACTATTTTTTATGACTTGGATAGAAATGAAACAGATTTGCTAATGACTAGATGTTTTAAAGAAATAGCTAAAATTCACTTAAATTTTTACATTATAAGACATTTTATTTTTGTAGAGGCTCATAACTTCATATCAGATGTGATATACCTATTTGTGGTTCTGATGATAATTTAATAACAATGTATAGATTAAAGGCTTCCCCACCTCCAATCCAATATATTCAAATCATTCCTTGAATGCAGTATATTCAGCATAGCAGCAACAAATGCTAAAAATAAGTGAGGTATCTGTTGTGCATGGGTTTTGCATCATTTACAATTGCACTTAAACTTTTCTGAAATAAAAATAATACCAAAAATAATACAAAATGTCTTATCACTCAATCTAGGTAGAGTAGCTGCAAACATTATTCACCAAATACCTGGTGGTAAGTATTTTGAAAATGCATTTCCTGTCTTACACATACCCTCAATGTTCTCAGCCACAGAAGTCTTGTAACGTGGAGTTAAAGTTTAATCGGTCTTTGGTGATAAGAGTGGACTGACCTGCACAGCATGTTCTTAATGGCACGTCAGTCCGAGCAGGCGTGTAGCCAGGCTTCACCTGTCTGCCAGAGCTCTGGACGCTTGCATCTTCCTCTGTTGGTTACCCGTGCTTCAGACAGCACACGTCTGAATGGTTTTTAAATCCTTTCCGCAAAGTCTATGCTGTTATCTATGAAATTCAAATTTGTCACAAATTTCAAAGATTAATCCACTTATATATGTTCATGTAGCCTGGGCTTTGGATTTTATGTTTTTGCAGAGCTTTATTTCAGCAATTAGCTTTGCCTGACTGCCATTTATTTCCTTGATATGTCACCATTTAACCAGCCTTGTCAATCAGAAGGAAAAACCCTGCCTAACAAATGCTCAGCAAACAGCAGCGACAGTGACAGTCACAATAAAGCATTGTCATTGAACAAACTTCTGTTAATTTGACAGTCCTGACTAAGGTCACCTGGATTTTCTTCTATGTCATCATCCAGGAATTTTGTAGTTTTGTGGTTTACCTTTAGATCTGTGATCCATATGAGTTAATGTTCTGAGGATTTGCATGCGAGACCCTAACCCTGCCTGGAGACAGGCTCCACATCTGCTGGGATCCCATGGTCTCAGGAGGCAAGTTCTCACTGTATTGTAATGGTAGCATTTTAAGCACTGTGTCAAAGCATTCTTTGCCCACCTTGCTGTCCTATGCATGCCTTGCTGTGCACTTTCCTGGGAGGAGGATACGGTGTACTTTTGTTGAAGGCCAACAAGAATTGCTGAGTAGGAAAATGATGGAAGGTACTCTGACTCTGCGTGTGACCATGGACAGACATGCTTCTGCACAGCACTATTCATTTACTTACACTGCTTAAAACAGACACACACTTTAAGGAAAGGCTGGGAGATGCAGACAAGGGTTCCAAAGCAGCCTGTGTGTCCGTCCTCCCGCCCAGTGGTTTAGAAGGTCGGACTGGTATCTCTCACATAAAAGCCCATGGACAGAATAAAAATGGGGCAGGGAACCAGCCCCTGGCAGCTTTCAAAATTATGTGACATAACTTATTTTCTGGTAAAGTTTTTATTTGCTTCTCATGTGTGGTTTAACATTCCTAAAGAGAATATTGCCCTAGTAATAGGAAATAAAAGTTAGCTGCTTTGCATGCATAAATCACCTTTATTACATTTGAGTCTTATTCACCTTTATTACATTTGAGTCTTATTCGTCTCTGTGGCAAAATGCGAAGCAAGATGTGAAGGGCTCAATCATTATATATAATCAATATTCTATAAAACTTTGTTTATAGAATACAACTCCTCTTTTGTTTTCCAGTTACATGCATTCCTATTACAACTATTTCTATACATTCTAAAATGTAACAGAGTGAATTCCCTTAACTGACTATGCAGGTCTCAATGGTTTAGGGACCAGGTTAATGTGTCCTAATTCTAAATATTTTCTATAACTACATTTCAAGATAATTTTAATATGAAATCACAGACAAAACTCTATTAGAAAGAATGCTGTGGAATTTCTGCTAGATAGTAAGTGCAATTATTCAAATAAGTGACTTGGGTTCAGACAAGTTTCTTCCACTTCATGTTTTCATGAGTTGGATGAAATTGCTAAAAAAGAAAGTTATCCTGCCAGTAACTTTTATTCCAGATGGCTAGAGAAAGAGCATGCACCCAGGGGCATGACTGTCTGCCCATTTCACTAAACGTTCATTGTCATGTCAGTAGGAAAGTCTTGTCCCTGCGTCCCAGGAGGATCAGTTATTCCCACTGCTATGTCCCCTCAGCAGGCATTATGCCCTCATTTGAACTGCATATACTCGGGACATCTATAGCCCCAATCCACATAAAGCTGGTTCCTTGTCCACTCTAGAAATCCCACACTGTGAGCAATGGAAGTGACTTTCTTTTCTTCACTATTGGCATCTCTCTTATAACCCTCAGATTTGCTTTTCTCTCTGCTCAGGACATTCTTACCCCAGATAACTAAGTTGCTTGTTTCAAATCTCCTTCAGTTTTTGTCCAAATACCACCTTCCAGTGAGATCTTCCCTGACCATTCTATTTAAAAATTTTAAACCCTTTCTGAAGTATACATTTCCAAAGGTAAAATCATGGCTCCGGCGCAAATAAAATTGAATATGTATGCAAGATTTCATTTAATTCACTTGTTAACAAAGGACCCAGTAGAGTGTTTGGTAAGGTTGAAGGAGAACTCAATACACCTATAAACGTGTGTGGGTTTATATACAGACACACATAGAGTTGGGAACACTAAAAGAAAGGTGCTAATAGATGCAAAATATGTAAATATTTTGTAGAGCAATAAAATCTTTGGGTTTGTCTTTTTTCCAGGGTAGAAATCATTTGGAATTCACATACATTCCAATGGATGATAGTTCTATTTATTACTATGATTTTTCTACAATTTCTACCCCTACAGACATGCAAAAAACAGCCTAGTCCAAGACAATGAAGCAAACATCCATGTTCTTACGTTTACAAAGCTTGTGGTTAGAGAACACAGGGCTGGGACTCTGGCGACATTGCCAAAGAGCATGGGGAGGGTGGAGATTTGTGTAGTCCTGCATGGCAACGGGCAGGAGGGTGGGCTGTCAGCAGCCCAGAGGGGTGCGTGGGCGTGTGTGAATGCAGGGAGGGGCCCAGGAAATGGACCCTTGAAGAAGTGATGTCACTGATGACATGCCCAGTAGAACCTGAATTGTGACCCAGATGGAACCCAGCTCCTGGTCACAGAACCCAGTCCTGCTCACTTGACTGGTGATGCTCAACAGAGCAACATGCGGTCTTGTTGTATGGAGCCTTCTGAAGGCGTGAGAGTCAGGGAAGCTGAGAGGGACAGTCTTCCCACTCACTGTGGGCGCTGGCTCAGAGGCCTCCTCCAATGCCTCTGTCTGTGTCTCCTGAGGAGCCCTGAGGTAACACAGGGCAGCCCAGAGGGGCCACTCCAGGACCAGGCCCCAAGTGTGACCCACCCTGAGCTGACCTTTCCCTCTGCCCCTTCTGTGTGTGTGTGCAGTGGGCATGGGGCATGGGTAGGACTGAAGGTTGGGGACGAGGGGGGCCGTTTCTGGGTGGCAGCATGTTGTCAGGTGGGGACCCCCTGGCGGGGCAGTCACTGTCACAACTCTGGTCTCAGCATTCAGGTCATGGAGATGAGTGTTGGGACCAGGTACTTCCACCCACATGACAATCCTGAGCCCGGGGGTGTCCTGTCCTTCCCTCAGGGACCGGATGTCTGGGCAGATGGCCCTATGTGCCTGATCTCAGGGGCAGGGTTTGGGGTCCACACTGCCCCCTGCAGGGAGGTCCAGGCAGCCCTGGGTGCCTTCTCCCCAGCTACCAGGCGCCGGCTTTGCAGAGCCCCACCCTGGGGAGCAAGAAGGAGCTGGTGGATGGATTCACCTCCTCTACCTCCCTGCACCTGGGGCAGGCTGTCTACACCCAGGACCCCGTTCCAAACCTGGCAACCTGCCAGGGCCCTCCCAGGGCTTCCCCATGAGAGTGGCCGACAGGCCCACTCCAGAGGGCCTGGAACCTCATTCCCAGGGTTACCCCATGCCTCTCCTCACTCACATCCCAGGGGTCTGGGGGCTCTTGGGTGAGTTGCAAACCTCCCTCTTCCTGGTGGGTACTGGGTTTCCCACTGACGATATGCCCCCTGCCCCCTTCAGCCTGAACATGAGTCACCTGTTCATGGGACTAAGGTCCCCAAGCTCAGGGCTCTCCAGACAGGTGGGATGAGGAAGCAGAGAAAGTGCACCTCACTAGCAGAGCCAGCTCCAAACACCAGCTGGAGCGCTCCAGAATGCACACGCCCTCCTGAGGATGCTGACCAGCCTACCACAGGCCAGTGACTCCCCCAGTGAGCACCCACCCCCTCCTGGGCACAGTCGGGCCTCTGCCCACAGCCCACTGTGTGTCTTGAGTGTCCCCACGTGTGTCTGAGCTGCAGTGTGTTCCTCTGACAGGAAGGGTGGCTGGTGATCAGCCTGCTAGGGTGCCCATGGGGAACACGGGAGGAGGCTTAGAGGGGCTCCCCTGGCACTGGGTGCTGCAGAAAGGACTGCTGGCCAAGCTGGGACACTTCAGGGCTATTACTTCTCTGTACCCAATGAAAAGCCTTTGGCCTCACCCATCAGTGGCCTGAAACCTAGCTCAATTTGGAAAGGCACATGGAAAGTAGCCTTTGGAACAGAGGCTTGTGATTCCCTGTGGCTGGGCCCAGTCCTTGTCCTCACCGTGGCCACATGAGGGATGTGTGGGGGCAGCAGAGGGGTACCTGAGAAGGTTCTGGTAGGGTTTCCTTCAGCAACAATAGGAATGCAGCACCCACTTTGTGCAGGCCCTTTGGGGTCACGATTCATGCCAGGAGGACCCAGAAGCAGGAACAAATAATACCTAATCCACTACCTGGGCCCTGGGCTGCAGCCTCAGGGCCAGGAAACTGAAGCACAGAACTGTTCCTCTGCACTTGCTCAGGGCTGACGCATTGGCCAAGAGCCGGCTGCACTGCTTTCATGACTAGAGGGGACAGGCGTTGATTCACCTGTGCAACAAGCACTCTCTAGAACTCAGCTCTGTGTGGGTGGAGCACGAACAGCAGTACCCAGGCACACATTACCCTCTGGGCTGTGCACCAGCAGGTGTGCACAGAAGCCCACTCACACCGAGATGGGGCCTGTGCCGCTCCACCTGCTCCTCCACGTTACATATATGATGATGGTTCCCATTTCCTGATTTCTTTCCCCAGCACCTGCTCCTCCCCCCTCCCTCCCTTCCACAGCACATACTGGTGGACGTCTAGTGTCCCACGTGTTGAGTAAGGGCACTGGGGAATCCAGTGCTGAAGAAAACAGAGACGGAAGCACTGACTATAAACAAACAAACACAGACACACTATCCTGTTCCTAATGACAGCGCTCTGGTCGCTATGACAGAGTTCTCAGGAACTTTCCCACCTTCTCAGGCTGAAACTCCACACCCATTCCTCCCTTCTTGCCACATTCCTGGCAGCCACCCTTCTACTTTCTGTCTTTATGAATCTGATGTCTTGGCACCTTCTATAAGTGGAATCACACAATATTTACCTTTTTGAGTCTGTGGTCTTTCAATGAGCATCATGTTTTTGAGGTTCATTCATGACATAGCATGTGTCAGCACTTCATTCCCTTTTTTTTAAAGTGTCATTGATATACAATCTTATGATGGTTTCAGATACACAACACAGCAGTTCAACATTGAGCCATATTACCAAGTCCTCACCTCCTCCAGAGCGGTCACTGTCCATCAATGTAGTAAGATGTCACAGAAATATTCTCTGTGCTATACTAACACTCCCATGACCAACCTATATTGTGATTGGGAATTATTGTGTGCCTTAATCTCTTTCTCCCTCCCACCAGCCCTCTGCAACCCCTCCCCTTTGGTAACCACTCATTCCTTCTCAGTGTCTGTGACTCTGCTGTTGTTTCATTTCTTCTGTTTTGCTTTGTTTTTATAGTCCACAAATAAGTGAAATCATTTGCTATTTTTCTTTCTCTGCCTGGCTTATTTCACTGAGCACAATACCCTCTAGATACATCCATGTTGTTGCAAATTAAAGGATTTCTTTTCTTCTTATGGCTAAGTAATATTCCATTGTGTATTTGTACCACATCTTTTTTTATTAAGGTATTATTGATACACACTCTTATGAAGGTTTCACATGAAAAAAACAATGTGCTTACTACATTTACCCATATTATCAAGTCCTCACGCATACCCCACTGCAGTCACTGTCCATTAGTGTAGTAAGATTCACTATGTGCCTTTTCTGTGCCACACTGTTTTCCCCATTATCCACCACACCATGTGTACACCACAAACAAGGGAAATCATTTCGCATTTGTCTTTCTCTGCCGGCTTATTTCACTGAGCATAATGTCCTCCAGCTCCACCCATGTTGTTGCAAATGGCAGGATTTGTTTCTTTCTTATGGCTGAATAGTATTCCATTGTGAATATGTACCACATCTTCTTAATCCATTCATCTATGATGAACACTTAGGTTGCTTCCAAATCTTGGCTATTGTAAAAAGTGCTGCAATAAACATAGGGGTTGCATATGTCTTTTTGAATCTGAGAAGTTGTATTCTTTGGGTAAATTCCAAAGAGTGGGATTCCCGGGTCAAATGGTATTTCTATTTTTAGTTTTTTGAGGAACCTCCATATTGATTTCCACAATGGTTGAACTAGCTAACATTCCCACCAGCAGTGTAGGAGGGTTCCCCTTTCCCCGCATCCTCACCAGCATTTGTTGTTCTTAGTCTTTTCAATGCTGGCCATCCTTACTGGTGTGAGGTGATATCTCATTGTGGCTTTAATTTGCATTTCCCTGATGATAAGTGATGTGGAGCATCTTTTCATGTGTCTGTTGGCCATCTGAATTTCTTCTTTGGAGAAGTGTCTCTTCATTTCCTCTGCCCATTTGTTAATTGGGTTATTTTCTTTTTGGGTGTTGAGGCATGTAAGTTCTTTATATATTTTGGATGTTAACCCCTTGTCAATATGTCATTTACAAATATATTCTCCCATACTGTAGGATGCCCTTTTGTTCTGTTGAAGGTGTCCTTTGCTGTACAGAAACTGTTTAGTTTGATGTAGTCCCATGAGTTCATTTTTGCTTTTGTTTCCCTTGCTTGAGGAGATGCGTTCAGGAAGAAGTTGCTCATGCTTATAGGCAGGAGATTTTTGCCTATGTTGTCTTCTAGGAGTTTTATGGTTTCATGACTTACATTCAGATCTTTGATCCATTTTGAGTTTATGTTTGTGTATGGGGTTAAACAATAATCCAGTTTCATTATCTTGCATGTAGCTGTCCAGTTTTGCCAACACCAGCTGTTGAAGAGGCTGTCTTTTCCCCATTGTATGTCCATGACCCCTTTATCATATATTAATTGACCATATATGGTTGGTATTATACGTGGGCTCTCTATTCTCTTCCATTGGTCTATGGGTCTGTTCCTGGGCCAGTACCAAATTGTCTTGATTACTGTGGCTTTGTAGTAGACCTTGAAGTCGGGGAGCATAATCCCCCCAGCTTTATTCTTCCTTCTCAGGATTGCTTTGGCTATTCGGGGTCTTCTGTGGTTCCATATGAATTTTAGAATGATTTTCTCTAGTTCATTGAAGAATGCTGTTGGAATTTTGATAGGAATTGCATTGAATCTGTAGATTGCTTTAGGCAGGATGGCCATTTTGACCATATTAATTCTTCCTATTGATGAGCATGGGATGGGTTTCTATTTATTGGTATCTTCTTTAATTTCTCTCATCAGTGTCTTGTAGTTTTCAGGATATAGGTCTTTCACTTCTTTGGTTAGGTTTATTCCTAGGTATTTTATTCTTTTTGATGCAACTGTGAATGGAATTGTTTTCCTGATTTCTCTCTCTGCTGGTTCATTGTTATTGTATAGGAATGCCACAGAGTTCTGCATATTAATTATCTATCCTGCAACTTTTCTGTATTCAGATATTAGATCTAGTAATTTTGGAGTGGATTCTTTGGGGTTTTATGTATAATATCATGTCATCTGCAAACAGGGACAGTTCAACTTCTTCCTTGCCAATCTGGATGCCTTTTATTTCTTTGTGTTGTCTGACTGCCAAGGCTGGGACCTCCAGTACTATGTTGAATAGAAGTGGGGAGAGTGGGCCTCATTGTCTTGTTCCCAATCTTCAAGGAAATGCTCTCAACTTCTCACTGTTAAGTATAATGTTGTCTGTGGGTTTGTCATATATGGCCTTTATTATGTTGAGGTACTTGCCCTCTATACCCATTTTGTTGAGCATTTTTATCATCAATGGGTGTTGAATTTTGTCAAATGCTTTTTCAGCATCTATGGAGATGATCATGTGGTTTTTGTTCTTATTTTTGTTGATGTGCTGGATGATGTTGATGGATTTTCTAATGTTGTACCATCCTTGCATCCTTGGAATAAATCCTACTTGATCATGATGGATGATCCTCTTGGTGTATTTTTGAATTTGGTATGCTTATATTTTGTTGAGTATTTTTGCATCTATGTTCATCATGGGTACTGGTCTGTAATTTTCTTTTTTTGTGGTGTCTTTGCCTGGTTTTGGTATTGGAGTGATGCTGGCCTCATAGAATGAGTTTGGAAGTATTCCCTCTTCTTCTACTCTTTGGAAAACTTTAAGGAGGATGGGTATTAGGTCTTCACTAAATGTTTGATAAAATTCAGTGGTGAAGCCATCTGGTCCAGGAATTTCTTCTTAGAGAGTTTTTTGATTACCAGTTCAATTTCGTTGCTGGCAATTGGTTTGTTCAGATTTTGTTTCTTCCTGGGTCAACCTTGGAAGGTTGTATTTTTCTAGAAAGGTGTCCATTTCATCTAGGATACCTAGTTTGTTACTATATAATTTTTCATAGTATTCTCTAATAATTCTTTGTATTTCTGTGGTGTCCATAGTGATTTTTCCTTTCTCATTTCTGATTCTGTTTATGTGAGTAGACTCTTTTTTTTTCTTGGTAAGCCTGGCTAGGGGTTTATCTATTTTGTTTATTTTATTGAAGAATCAGCTCCTGCTTTCACTGACTCTTTCTATTGTTTTGTTCTTCTTAATTTTATTTATTTCTCCTCTAATCTTTATTATGTCCCTCCTTCTACTGACTTTGGGCCTCATTTGTTCGTCTTTTTCTAGTTTCATATATTGTGAGTTTAGATTGCTTATATGGGATTGTTCTTCTTTCCTGAGGTAGGCCTCTATTGCAATATACTTTCCTCTCAGCATGGCCTTTACTGCATCCCACAGATTGTGTGGTGTTGAACTAATGTTGTCATTTGTCTCCATATATTGCTTGATGTCTGTTTTTATTTGGTCATTGATCCATTCGTTATTTAGGAGCATGTTTAAAGCCTCCACATGTTTGTGGGTTTTTTTATTTTCTTTGCATAATTCTTTTCTAGTTTCATACCCTTGTGGTCTGAGAAACTGGTTGGTACAATTTCAATCTTTTTGAATTTACTAAAGCTCTTTGTGTGGTCTAGGATACGATCTATTCTTGAAAATGTTCCATGTGCACTTGAGAAGAATGTATATTCTGCTGCTTTTGGGTGTAGAGTTCTGTAGATGTCTGTTAGGACCATCTGTTCTAATGTGTTGTTCAATGCTTCTTTCTCCTTACTTATTTTCTGTCTGGTTGATCTGTCCTTCAGAGTGAGTGGAGTGTTGAAGTCTCCTAGAATGAATGCATTGCATTGTATTTCCCCTTTTAATTCTGTTAGTATTTGTTTCACATGTGTAGGTGCTCCTGTATTGGATGCATAGATATTTATAGTGGTTGTATCTTCTGGTTGAATTGACAACTTTATCACTATGTAATGTCCTTCTTTGTCTCTTGTGACTTTCTTTGTTTTGAAGTCTATTTTGTTTGATACAGGTACTGCAACTCCTGCTTTTTTCTCTCTATTCGTTGCATGAAATATCTTTTTCCATCCCTTCACTTTTAGTCTGTGCGTGTCTTTGGGTTTAAAGTGAGTCTTCTGTAGGCAGCATATAGATGGGTCTTGTTTTTTTATCTTTTCAGTGGCTCTATGTCTTTTGATTGGTGCATTCAATCCATTTACATTTAGGGTGATTATTGATAGGTATGTACTTATTGCCATTTCAGGCTTTAGATTCCTGGTTACCAACAGTTCAAGGTTAACTTCCTTACTATCTAAGAGTCTAACTTAACTCACTTAATATGCTATTACAAACACAGTCTAAAGGTTCTTTTTCTTCTCCTCCATTTTCTTTCTCCTCCATTCTTTGTATATTAGGTATCATATTCTGTACTCTTTGTCTATCCCCTGATTGACTTTGGGGATAATTGATTTAATCTTGCAGTTGTTTAGTAGTTAACTGTTCTACTTTCTTTACTGTGGTTTTATTACCTCTGGTGACAGCTATTAAACCTTAGGAACACTTCCATCTATAGCAGTCCCTCCAAAATACACTGTAGAGATGGTTTGTGGGAGGTAAATTCTCTCAGCTTTTGCTTATCTGGAATTGTTTAATCCCTCCTTCAAATTTAAATGATAACCTTGCCCAATAAAGTATTCTTGGTTCAAGGCCCTTCTGCTTCATTACATTAAACACATCATGCCACACCTTTCTGGCCTGTTAGGTTTCTGTTGAGAAGTCTGATGATAGCCTAATTGGCTTTCCTTTGTATATGATCTTATTTCTCTCTCTGGCTGATTTTAATAGTCTGTCCTTATCCTTGATTTTTGCCGTTTGAATTACTATTTGTGTTGGTGTTGTCTTCCTTGGGTCCCTTGTGTTGGGAGATGTGTGAAGCTCCATGGCCTGAGAGACTATCTCCTTCCCCAGATTGGGGAAGTTTCCAGCAGTTACCTCCTCAAAGACACTTTCTGTCCCTTTTTCTCTCATCTTCTTCTTCTTCTGGAACCCCTATAATGCAAATATTGTTCCATTTGGGTTGGTCACACAGATCTCTCAATATTCTTTCATTCTTAGAGATCCTTTTTTCTCTCTGTGCCTCAGCTTCTTTGTATTCTTCTTCTCTTAATTCTATTTCACTTATCATCTCCTCCACCATATCTAATCTGCTTTTAAAACTTTCCATTGTATGTTTCATGTCTGATACTGTGTTCCATAATGATTGGATCTCCAACCAGAATTCCTCCCTGAGTTCTTGAATATTTTTCTGTACCTCCATGAGCATGTTAATGATTTTTATTTTGAAATCCCTTTCAGGCAGATTCATGAGGTTGATTTAATTTTAATCTTCCTTAGGGGTTGTATTAATATTCATAATTTTACTCTAAACAAGATTCCTTTGGTGTTTCATATTTGTATATGGCACTCTCTAGTGCCCAAAAGCTCTACTCTCTGGAGCTGCTCAGTTCCTGAAGCAATGTTGGGGGTCGCAGGGGAGCAGTGTTGGTGCCTGGGGGAGGAAAGAGCTGTTTCCTGCCTCCTGGCTGCTATGCCTGTCTCCACTGCCAGGACCAGTGGGCCAAGCACACAGGTATAAGCCTCTATGCTTTGCGTTTGTAGTTGCTGTAGACAGGGCTTTCCTCTGGTCAGCCTAATGCCAGGGTATGGTTTGATGGTTTGGGAGCCAGGTGGCGCTGCCTGGGAGAAAGGCGCAGTAGGCTGCATATCATTGAGGGGGTCCTTGGAGCTCTGCAGCCAGCCAGGGAGCTGGAGTTCCTGAAGATTGTGAAAGTTCCCAACCTGCTGGGCAGAATGAACCTGGACAATTTTGTCTACCTGTCCTTTCTCCTGAGCAGTAAGCCTGTGCAATCCTTGGCCCTTTAGCAGCCCTACTGCTGTTAGGAAGTCTCTCAGACTGCCCACCTTTCTTTTGTCCCAGAGCTACCGGATATGGATCCCTGCTTTCCACAAGTGGCTGGAACCCCAGTCTCTCCAGGAATTCTGCCTGTCTTAGCTTTCCAACCCCCTAATCACAAGATTACCATGAAAACACCATGAAATGTAGGTTTGTGCTCCCACAGCAGATCTCTGGAGTTAGATGTTCAGAAGTCCCAGGCCTCCACTCCTTCCCTGCTCTATTTCTCTTCCTCCTGCTGGAGAGCTGGGGCGGGGGAAGGGCCTGCATCCTGCTGGGCCATGGCTTTGGTACATTACCCTGTTCTGTGAGATTTATTCTTTTCTCCAGGTGTATGCAGTTTAGCACAGTCCCATTTCCGGTTGCTCTTTCAGGATTAGTTGTATTAGTTATATTTTCATATTGTATGTGGTTTTAGGAGGAAGCCTCTGTCTCACCTCTCACACCACCATCATTTCACCTTGTGGTCCAGATGTTTCTTGATTCTGTCCAGCCTCACCAGTGGAACCATTCAAGTAAAGAAAGGTATAAATCAGGCTCTGCTCTGCCACATCCTGCCTCCCCTCCTGAAAAAGCCTGAGGCTCTGCTTCCTCCAGGAGAGGGCAGTGGCCTCCAGAGCTGCCCCTTCCTCCCTGCAGGCTGAAGCCAGAAATCTGCTGCAGCCAGCTTCCTGCCAAAGTTTACATCCGGGTAAGGGGCCCGAGGTGGGGGCAAGGGACGTAGGCTACTTCCTGCCAATGTGGTTATCTATATGCCTGTTTTTTCCATCAGGCTCCTGGAGTCCTTGATCCTGCACCAATGGAAAAAGACCTCATCAGGGCAGCTACTACTAGAGACTGCTTCTCTCTGAGCCCTAAGCTATAGAGGGCCAGGCCAACAGAACACTGGGTGCTTCAACAGGACTTCCCAGGCTGAGTTCCTTGGGAGGCAGGAGGACCAGGAAGGTATTTTTACCTGGCTTTCCCATGGTTTGGGAAAACTTCTGCCAGAAACGCCTTGTCTCTGAGCTCTGCTGCCTACCTGCAAACTGCTGAGCTGGACTGCCAGTGAGGTCACATCTTTCTTGTGCTTCTGATCCTGTTCTTTCTCAGAGGGGAAGGGACTGCACCCTGTTAGGCAGAAAAATAGATATGAGTGGGATGGAAAGAGAATAAAGTCAGGAAAAAGCGCACTGAAAAAGACCCAGAGTAATCAGTTAAAGCTCAAAAAGCCAGGGGCACCTTGGCCTGGAATGTTTGAATATTCCCCAGAGAAAGGAGGGTACCTCAGCAGAGCCCAAGGCTCTATTGGCCCAGCTTATTTTTTTAATTTTACTTATATACTGTTTCTTTTCTCCTTTGGCCATAATCAAGTAGTTTGCAATCTGCGCAATTAATAATGGCAAGCAAGCCCAGCATAAACAGCATAGTAATAGGCAGGAAGTATTCCATCTTAAAAATAAGATTGGGTTTTAATAACCAGGAATTAAAGAAGATTCTTAACTTACTCTTTACCAAACAGACAATAACTCAGCCCACCTTGGGGGCTGGACAGGCAGTCTTGATATGCTCGCAGGCCACGAAACGCGGCCGGGATCCCAGGGAGAAATCAGAGGAGGAAGTTCCTTGTGCTAAGTTAGTTCTAAGTATTCAAAGACCACCTAAAGGTCTGCTCCCCCAGCCCTTGGTCACATTCCTGAAGAATTCTTAAAAGGACGAACTCCCAACCTTTCAGGGTGCTCCTCTCCCTGAGGTTGTCTGCACTTTCTAAGTGCATAACCTTTTCACTGTAAACTCTCTCTTTTCAACCTTGCAGGGTGCTGCTCTCTCTCTGAGGTCACCTGCTCTTTTTCTATAAGTAACTTTAAATAAAACTTTTCATCTGCTTCACTACTGTGTCTCTGCCTTTCAATTCCTTGTCACAGTGGGGACAAAGACTGAGGAAAATACACAATGCCTCCCCCCCAATATTGCCACTGCAGTACATTCTAGGAACAGAAAACATGAATTCTGGTATCTCAAATGTGATGGTATTGCTGCTCTAGAAGACTTGCTGTGCCAGGGATTCAGGTGTCAGCAAATGTGACTCATCTCTACCACAGATTCTTAAAGTATTCATTCCTCAAAATCAAGAAAGGGCTCTTTATTTCCACCCTTCACAGATCATAAGACAGACAACAGGTGATAAAACTTGGCCTAGCAGGGGTTAAATGTGTAGACACTAAGGAAAATCCAATCATCTGAACCCAAGCATGACTCAGAGCAGCTAAGGAACGGGGGTTGCAAGCCAACAGACTTCTGACTACCAAAACAAGGCTGCCTTCTTCACCTTTGAGGGTGGTAGGTCCTACCCTACAAACTGCTCCTGATGAGAGGGTTCTGAAGCCGTCAGGCCTGCACCAGCTCAGATGTGCTAAGCCAGAGCAGGTTCAACCATTTCAGTGACTGACTAGCATGCTGCTTTCACCTAAGCAAAGGCTGATGGCACTGTGTGCTCCCCAGAAAGCTGTCCCACTCACCTGGAAAGATGGTAGGCCCAGGGAGTTTGCCAAGTTCCCCAAGCTCTCCAGCAGCAGGTTAGTGCTTGGGGTTGGGAGGGAGGCTGAGGAAGCAGCAGTCCCCGCAGCAGGCAGGATGAGATTAGAAGGTGGAGGGCCATGTGGGTTCAAGGCAGTTTCTCAGGAAGAAAGAAAGAAAGGCTTGTCCCCCTGGTAAGAGAATTCTTTCTAGGGGTATCAGAGCACGGGAGGCTCAGGGACTCAGGGGAACTCATGTAGAAATGCTTCCTCTCAGTCTCAGTGCTCACTGTGCTCGGAGTCCACTGAGAATCCAAGAGGTGGGTTTCTCAGTGGAGAAAGACCAAAATAAAACCTAAAGGAACCATCTCTGGAGCATGAAATTAACCCGTATTCCTTACCAGTCTTATCCTCCAAGATGCTCTTCAGCCACTGTGACTGAGCTTGCGTCTCCCGCTCAAAATCTTTGGTCGTGATGGAGTAGCTGAACATGGGAGCTGGAGGCTACCAAGAGAAAAAGGAGAAGCTGAGCCAGTCAGAAGAAAGTGAAAGAAACCTGCACCGACCCTTCCATTCCTGAGACTCAGGGGAGCCACGCTGGGGTGGGCAGGGGCGGGTGGACAGACCATACCAAGATCAGCGGGATCCCTCGCCTGGAGGGCACCAGTTGGAACTTGCGTCTGTGTGGCCAGGAGCTGCTGGGCATAGGTGGAGAATCCCAGGAGTTGTGCTTCCCAGATGTGGTTGTACCTACAAATAAAGTATCAGACTTAACTTTCTTCCTCCTCTCTTCCAGAAATGAAGAAGTTTGTCTTTCCTACCTAGTTTTTAATACTGAACTTTCACTAGGTGTCTCTGAGATTCTATCTTCCATGGTTGGACTCTTGGATGGTGTTGGCAAGATTATTTCTAATAGTCAAGAAGCCATGAGGTGCACATGGTTGCTTACTGGAGAGAAATTGCCTGGACTGCTCAGATTCCCCCACCTAGGCTTACCTTACCCTGAACCCCGCAGGTGGCCTGGGTTATGCTATATGAGTCTGGGCCACCTTTCTCCCTTACCGGACCATAAAGCCTGAAGGACAGGAACATCTATCTCTGTAACTACCAGGCCCCACACAAATCAAGGCTTAGTACATGTTTCCAGTGGGTTGTAGTCCATGTGCCCTCCATACACACTACCACCAACACATGCCACATGTTCATCAACTTACCCGGTTCTCCCTGGCACTCTTTGTCTCTTAGCAGGGGAGCTGAGGAGCCAGAATTAGGAGGAAGCTCCTCTTCTCCGTAGGAGGAAGAGGCACAACTAAGTTTAGAAAAGTACTGGATAACTTCTTATACCCTCCTAACTACCAACAAGCCAAAGTCTAGAACAACCATGACTAAGATCTCAGTATGTCAAGACAACAAATAAAATAAATCAAAGAAAATTCCTAAAGAAATGAAGGGAGGCAGTTCAGAGAAGCCACAGAGACACCTTTGTCTTAAAACAAGCACAAAACTATCTCCAGAACCTTACATACAACCTGCCAAATTTCCAAGAATTCTAGTCACACCTGTATCTCTAAGAAAGCGGCATTCTAGTCGGGCACCTAGAGGGTCAGCTGAGGTCTAGAAAAGCCTGCTGCCCACTCCCATCAGTCACTCTGTTCACTCTGTCCCGTGTGGCCCTTCCCCTTACACCCCAGCCACTCACGCTGAAGATGAGGGGGAGCAGAGGCCGGTGTGGTCAGTATGTAATGACTGCAAGAGACGAGAGTGATTCAGGGTGGCACCATCACTGCCCTTGAGATGTCAACTACTTTGATTCTCCAAATCAGAGTCTCAGAAAGCCTAAGAGCCAAGTGAATTCCCCTCCTTTCCTACCCTCTCATTAATCCACACAGCAAATCACCGATTACCTCATTTTCCTTGCTGGCCTCTCTGCTGTCTGCAGGTGGTACGAGGTGGGACTGGAGAAGGATGAGGCACTGGGACCTCTTCTCTTCCAGAGCTAAAAGCCAAGTCATGTGACTGGCCCTATGTAATAACTTAGGAGCTGACCTTCAACAATTCTGTGGCTCTAATCCATCACTGTACATAAAGTCTCCTTTCCAAGTGACTAAAAAACATTTCTTTGTGAAGAGGGGCTTCTGGAAAGTGAGTCAATTGCCAGTATTAACTATGGGGAATAAAGTCAGAGAAAGTAATGGAATGCTAATAAATGGCAGAGAAATGAGCGTGCTTTCTGCATATCCTGGAGAGCGGAACGTTATACTCAGTAGCGGCTGAGAGCGAGCTCTGATGCATCCAAGGTCATGCTATATTAGTCCATGGACATGATAAAGGGAAACTCAGAAACTCTTCCAGTGAAGTTAAGCCAGAAAGCTCATTTAGTATTGCTTTCATTAAATTTTCAGTTTTACTTTATTAAAATTTAAAAATATGCTATTGTAGCACTTGTGACTTTTGCAATATCTATGGTATTTACTGTCACATGATAATTATCCATACAGCCATCCATCCGTGACTAACCAGGGTTCAGGATAATCCAGTTCAACAAATGGGGGAAAAGTGTTTTCTCTCTACATCATAGACTGTGCATACACATACAACACAGATGTGATAAAAGATTTACATTTAGAAGTGTAACAAACAAAAGACTACAAAACAGACAAGCTGCTAGATAAGGTTGGGTAGGGAGAGACTGTACCAGAGAGAGAAGACAGAAAGCTGACAGACTGTTACATAAAACTAAGGACCCTTCTCTATAAAAATATTGTCACATGGGAAAGAGACTTTACTATACACCCTTTGTGCCATTTGAATTTTCAACCATACTAATGTTTCCATAAACTATAAATAAAATAAGAAACCAAAACACCCTGAGACAAAAACAAAACCATAAGCAACATTAAATGGCAGGTCTTTTCCATTAAACTGATGAATTAATATCCGTACCATGAAAAAATGGAGTCTCGCAATTCCATATGAATATAATGAACATGTCAAATGGGAAGTGGACAAGGAATACACAACAAGGCAACTCATAGAAACAGCCTATGTCTCTGGCAGTTAGCTCTGCACCAGAATTCCATTTTTATTTGCCTAGTTCCTACTTCATAAGGATACTATGCCTTCAGACTCTACAAAGAATTTGAAGTATGACGGTTCCATCATCAAGAAACTTACAATCTGGAAAAGAGGACAGGACACGAAATGATGACAGCAAACAAAGATAAAGAAAGTCTCTGCACAGGATCCTAAGAAAGGATTATGCAGAGTGCAGTTAGAGGAATCTGTGGATGAATGTGGCATTTGAGATGGTCCTTTATGATTTGACTTAAAAAAAAAAACTCTTGAAGAAAGACAAACTTTATAGGCTTGCAGTGGGACGGGCATGTCCTTCCAGACAGAGAACAGAATAAGGAAAGGTAAGGAAGCAGGAAAGTATCAGCATTAGGTGCTCTTAGGGGACATTTTGGTTTGCCTTAATTATGGGGTATATATAAAGGGATAAGAAGTTAGAAATGCAAGCTTGAGGTTTGGCAATTTAAGGCCATTGTAAATATTTCTGCTTTGGAAAACAGTATGTCCTCTTAAGACAAATGGAGACAACAATGCCACACACAGAGAGGTCAGAGGACTGTTCACTTTCTCTGTTACATAATTAGCACCAGTTTAATGCTGGTACTAATTTACATAATCAGTACCAGTTTAATGCTGGTAATGATTTACAATGGCAAAGCTAGAACTTCTAATTTGCACAGCTTAGATTTGGGTGTTTACCAGTGTTCCTCTGGAAAAATTAAATTAAGTCAAGTAGCTATGCTACCACTCGCTCCAAACATGAGGGCTGCCATCTGGGCTGATCACACTGTATTCAGTATTCACCACCCGTTCTTCCAATGTGGCATCGGGTAAAGAAGGTTCATATATAGTCTCTGCTTCCAGAGACCTGCTTCTGAGAACTTACGTTTCCAAACATCACACACCTATAGGGGGCTGGTACTACTTACAACAGAATATCCAACAACTGTCAGTGTCAGTGACTGTACATCTTGCCTTAGGTCACAGGCTCCACCGGTAATGGGAACTTTACAACAGAATGTGACAAAGGCCTAGTACAGTGTTCTAGACCAACCGCCTGCTGAGGGCAAGCAGCAAATGCTGAAGAAGATGAGGAGCACGTCTGTTTGGAGGCATGGCAGTGTGAAAGAGCTGCTAAAGCACTGAGATGCTGTGGAGACAAGACAGAGAAGCCCAGAGATGACCCTGCATTCAGGTCTGCATTTTCCCCCAGGTGACCACCATTTCCACAAGGGAAAGCTGCAGTTGAGAGGCTGAGAGAAGCTTTCCCCAGTCTCAGAGGGCTGAAGACACAAAAAACAGAATCAGAGCTTTCCAAAGTAGAGGGGTCCTAACAAAACCTCTGGCTGGGATAGCAAAGGCTACATGAGAAGATAGAAGGCAAATCAGAAATAAACCAGCCCCCCCAAGAACTGACAACTCAGAATGCATGTCAATCCCAACTAGACAGAGGAATCTGCTCCCACCCTGGCTGCCTGCCAGAGGCAAAAGGAAAACCTCTCTGGAGAAAGATACCATCATTCAGACCTTCAAGTTATTGCTACTTTGTTTTGTTTTTTTCACTGTCTGACAGAAACAAAACAACACATAAATTCAGGTATGTAAGATAATATTTGACCAATAACCAGGTGGACAGACCACAGAAGATTCAAATACTGTAATAGTCAATACTTTAGAGGAATGGTTTATTGTGATTTAAATGACAATATGGAGATTCTAGGCAGAAATGGTAGCTATAAAAATGACTAACTGAAATTAAGAATGCAATGATGAGTTAAAATAGCTGATTCCACAAAGCTGAAGGAAATTAGTGAACTAGAAAACTGAAGAACTGAAGGTTGGGAGACAAAATGACAGGAAACACGAAGAGACACACATAGGACACAGTGAAGATGTCTAACATGTCCTAGAATAGTTACTAGAGGGAGGTGAGAAAATAGGCAGAATAGTATAAAAGATAATGACTGAGAGCTTTTCATAACCACCAAAGTCATCAAGCCACACAATAAATTCCAAGCAAGATAAACCACAACTGAGCACTTCACAATAAAATTTTTCTTCAAGTGAAGGTGGAAATCTTAGCAAAATTAAACATATGCTGGCACATAAAGCAAATCCAAAACATTTCAAGGATTGATGAATACATCATGAAACCTAGCAGAATTAAGCTAAAAGCCAGTAATTAAAAGATAAGTAGAGAATTCCCAACCATTTAAAAATTAAGCAATGTACTTCTAAGTAACCCATGAGTCAAACAAGAAATCACAATGGCAGTTAGAAAATATTTTTAACTGCATGAAAATGAAAAATCCTTCTATTTCAAAACTAGTGGAGGGTCGGAGCCAGGATGGCAGCATGAGTAGAGCAGTGGAAATCTCCTCCCAAAACCACATATATCTATGAAAATATAACAAAGACAACTCTCCCTAGAATAAAGACCAGAGGACACAAGACAACATCCAGACCACATAAACACCTGTGAGAACCCAGCACCTCATGAAGGGGGTAAGATACAAACCCCGGCCCGGTGGGTGCTGAGCGCCCCTCCCCCCAGCTCCCAGCGGAAGGAGAGAGGTCTGAGAGGGAGGGAGAGGGAGCCCAGGACTACTGAACACCCAGCCCCAGCCATCTGGATCACAGCGCAGAGACAGTGCATGCACAGGGCCCTGGATACTAGGGAAACAGGGCACCAAGAACGGTGAGTGGGTACCGGAGGCCGGCGCCGGAGAACAAAAGAAACGTGAGCGGCCACCTTTTTTTCTTTTCTTTTCTTTTTTTTTTTGTTGTTGTTTTGTTGTGGAGAGTGCTTTTTGGAAGTCTTAAAGGGACAGGGACCCCAATACTAGGGAAACAGGGCAGCAAGACTGGTGAGCAGGTGCCCGAGGCTTGCGCCGGAGAATAAAGAAAAATGAGCAGCCATTTTTTTTTTTGTGGTTGTTGTTTTGTTTTGGCAGGTGCTTTTTGCAAGTTTTAAAGGGGCAGGGTGGGACACTTAGTCCAGAGGTAGGGAATCCAGGGATCTCTGGGCACTCTAATCCCCTAGGCTGCAGGGAGCACGGAGGCCCCTTATGGAGATAAATAGCCTCCTGGCCACTCCCCCTCCAACACAACTCCACCACTTTGGAGCAGCCGCCCAAGCCAGGTCATGACCACTGCAACAGCGGAGATAAACTCCATAGCAGCCGGGCAGGAAGCAGAAGCCCTGTCTGCATGCAGCTACCCAGCACAAGCCACTAGAGGTCGCTATTCTCCCAGGAGAGGAAGGCCACAAACCAACAAGAAGGGAAGTTCTTCCAGCCGTCATTAGTCCCAGCTCTGCCAACTATTCCTATCACCATGAAAAGACAAAATTACAGGCAAACCAAGATCACAGAGACACCAGAGAAGGAGACAGACATAACCAGTCTTCCTGACAAAGAATTCAAAATAAAAATCATAAACATGCTGACAGAGATGCAGAGAAATATGCAAGAGAAATTGGATGAAGTCCGGAGGGAGATCACAGATGCCAGAAAGGAGATCATAGAAATGAAACAAACTCTGGAAGGATTTATAAGCAGAATGGATAAGATGCAAGAGGCCATTGATGGAATTGAAACCAGAGAACAGGAATGCATAGAAGCTGACATAGAGAGAGATAAAAGGATCTCCAGGAATGAAACAATATTAAGAGAACTGTGTCACCAATCCAAAAGGAACAATATCTGTATTATAGGGGTACCAGAAGAAGAAGAGAGAGGAAAAGGGATGGAAAGTATCTTGGAAGAAATAATTGCTGAAAACTTCCCCAAACTGGGGGAGGAAATAATCGAACAGACCACGGAAATCCACAGAACCCCCAACAGAAAGGATCCAAGGAGGACAACACCAAGATACATAATAATTAAAATGGCAAGGATCAAGGACAAGGAAAGAGCTCTAAAGGCAGCTAGAGAGAAAAAGGTCACCTATAAAGGAAAACCCATCAGGCTAACATCAGACTTTTCAACAGAAACCCTACAGGCCTGAAGAGAATGGCATGATACATTTAATGCAATGAAACAGAAGGGCCTTGAACCAAGGATACTGTATCCAGCACGACTATCATTTAAATATGATGGCGGGATTAAACAATTCCCAGACAAGCAAAAGCTGAGGGAATTTGCTTCCCACAAACCACCTCTACAGGGCATCTTGCAGGGACTGCTCTAGATGGGAGCACTCCTAGAAAGAGCACAGAACAAAACACACAACATATGAAGAATGGAGGAGGAGGAATAAGAAGGGAGAGAAGAAAAGAATCTACAGACAGTGTATATAACAGCTCAATAAGCGAGCTGAGTTAGGCGGTAAGATACTAAAGAGTCTAACCTTGAACCTTTGGTAACCACGAATTTAAAGCCTGCAATGGCAATAAGTACATATCTCTCAATAGTCACCCTAAATGTAAATGGACTTAATGCACCAATCAAAAGACACAGAGTAATAGAATGGATAAAAAAGCAAGACCCATCTATATGCTGCTTACAAGAAACTCACCTTACACCCAAAGACAAGCACAGACTAAAAGTCAAGGGATGGAAAAACATATTTCAGGCAAACAACAGTGAGAAGAAAGCAGGGTTGCACTACTAATATCAGACAAAATAGACTTCAAAACAAAGAAAGTAACAAGAGATAAAGAAAGACACTACATATGTGTCTTTATGATACATATGATA
Organism: Manis javanica; assembly: GCF_040802235.1. Lineage (NCBI taxonomy): Eukaryota > Metazoa > Chordata > Mammalia > Pholidota > Manidae > Manis > Manis javanica. The sequence continues at coordinate 29,567,693 of NC_133160.1, read as the reverse complement.
AAGGCTCAGTCCAACAAGAGGATATAACCATTCTAAATATATATGCACCAAACACAGGAGCACCCAGCATATGTGAAACAAATACTAACAGAACTAAAGGGGGAAATAGACTGCTATGCATTCATTTTAGGAGACTTCAACACACCACTCACCTCAAAGGATAGATCCACCAGACAGAAAATAAGTAAGGACACAGAAGCACTGAACAACACAGTAGAGCAGATGGACCTAATAAACATCTATAGAACTCTACATCCAAAAGCAACAGGATATACATTCTTCTCAAGTGCACATGGAACATTCCCCAGAATAGACCACACACTAGCCCACAAAAAGAGCCTCAGCAAAATCCAAAATATTGAAATTCTACCAACCAATTTTTCAGACCACAAAGGTATAAAACTAGAAATAAATTCTACAAAAAAAAACAAAAGGACTCACAAACACATGGAGACTTAACAACATGCTCCTAAATAATCAATAGATCAATGAACAAATTAAAATAGAGATCAAGGAATATATAGAAACAACTGATGACAACACAAAACCCCAACTTCTGTGGGACGCAGTGGAAGCAGTCCTAAGAGGAAAGTATATAGCGATCCAGGCACACTTGAAGAAGGAAGAACAATCCCAAATGAATAGTCTAACAGCACAATTATCGAAATTGGAAAAAGAAAAACAAATGAGGCCTAAAGTCAGCAGAAGGAGGGACATAAAAAAAATCAGAGAAGAAATAAACAAATTGAGAAGAATAAAATCATAGCAAAAATCAATGAAACCAAGAGCTGGTTCTTTGAGAAAATAAACAAAATAGATAAGCCTCTAGCCAAACTTATTAAGAGAAAAAGAGAATCAACACAAATAAACATAATCAGAAATGAGAATGGAAAAATCACGACAGACTCCACAGAAATACAAAGAATTATTAAAGAATTATTAAAAAAAACATAGGCAAAAACCTCTTAGACATAAACATGAGTGACCTCTTCTTGAACATATCTCCCCAGGCACAGAAAACAACAGCAAAAATGAACAAGTGGGACTATATTAAGCTGAAAAGTTTCTGTACAGCAAAAAACACCATCAATAGAACAAAAAGGAACCCTACAGTATGGGAGAATATATTTGTAAATGACAGATCCAATAAAGGCTTGAGGCCCAAAATATATAAAGAGCTCACATGCCTCAAAAAACAAAGATCAAATAATCCAAATAAAAAATGGGCAGAGGAACTGAACAGACAGTTCTCCACAAAAGAAATACAGATGGCCAACAGACACATGAGAAGATGCTCCACATCGCTAATTATCAGAGAAATGCAAATTAAAACTACAATGAGGTATCACCTCACACCAGTAAGGATGGCTGCCATCCAAAAGACAAACAACAACAAATGTTGGTGAGGCTGTGAAGAAAGGGGAACCCTCCTACACTGCTAGTGGGAAGGTAAATTAGTTCAACCATTGTGGAAAGCAGTATGGAGGTTCATCAAAATGCTCAAAACAGACTTACCATTTGACCCAGGAATTCCACTCCTAGGACTTTACCCTAAGAACGCAGCAATCAAGTTTGAGAAAGACAGATGCACCCCTATGTTTATCGCAGCACTATTTACAATAGCCAAGAATTGGAAGCAACCTAAGTGTCCATCGGTAGATGAATGGATAAAGAAAATGTGGTACATATACACAATGGAATACTACTCAGCCATAAGAAGAGGGCAAAACCTACCATTTGCAGCAACATGGATGGAGCTGGAGGGTATTATGCTCAGTGAAATAAGCCAAGCGGAGAAAGAGAAATACCAAATGATTTCACTCATCTGTGGAGTATAAGAACAAAGAAAAAACTGAAAGAACAAAACAGCAGCGGAATCACAGAACCCAAGAATGGACTAACAGGTACCAAAGGGAAAGGAACTGGGGAGGATGGGTGGGTAGGGAGGGATAAGGGGGGAAAGAAGAAGAGGGGTATTAAGATTAGCATGCATGGGGGGGTGGGAGAAAGGGGAGGGCTGTACAAGACAGAGAACACACATAGTGATTCTACAACATTTTGCTATGCTGATGGACAGTGACTGTAAAGGGGTTTATAGGGGGGACCTGGTATAGGGGAGAGCCTAGTAAACATAATATTCTTCATGTAAGTGTAGATTAAAGATAACAAAAAGAAGAAAGAAAGATAGAGAAGGGGGATTACTCCCTGATGGGATAAAACTAACTGTAAATCAACGATTAATGCATGCTTTAAATATCCTTAATTTTGATCACTTATAGGGTGTCAGATGATCAGCTATGGATGTACACTTTTCTGATAATATTCCTTTCTCTTAAAAAAAAAAAGCAGTTTCTGTGTGGTGACCTCCAATGAGTTCTACACAATGGTATAAAGGGCATATCAAAGTGTGAGCAAAGGGTCTGTTTGTGTTTATACAGAGGATCAAAGCCTAATTTGGCTACCCAGAAAATGAACTAAGATACGATATGAAGAAGAACTTCCAACATCAGCACTCTCTGGAAGAGACATACCAGAAGATGATCATCAAAAAACCTCAACAAAGATCCAAGCGATGCTGCAGTTGTAGCTGCATTCATCCCACTGGTTCCTGGACTTGCCATTGGAATGAAGAAGGAGATATCTAAGCTGGCCTGTGCATACAGTAAAACAACAAATTTGACTGGATCTATACTGTTGGAACTCAACCAAGAATTAGGAGAAGTGCAAGTTGTAGCGCTCCAAAATCTTACAACTACAGACTATCTACTGTTAGAAGAACATATGGGATGTGAACAGTTCCCAGGAATGGGTTGTTTCAATTTGTCTGATTTCTCTCAGACTGTTCAAGTACAGTTGGACAATATCCATTATATCATAGACAAATTTTCACAAATGCCTAGGGTGCCTAACTGGTTTTCTTGGCTTCACTGGAGATGGCTGGTAATTATAGATCTGCTTTGGTTATGTAACTGTATTTCTATTATGTTAATGTGTGTGTGCAATTTAATTAGTAATTTAAAACCTATACATGCTTAAGTTACTCTACAAGAATATATGTCAAAGAAATAATCAATCTTCCCATGTTTTCTTCTATCTGCTATCTCTATAGCTTTTCTTCTTCCTTCCTAATTACAACCCTTAAATAGAATTCGTGCCTCATATTGAATTCACCGACTATCATAACTCCTCCAAGTGGTAAAGATACCTCAAGACAAATGCTGGGCATAGAAGCCACCAGGCATAAACCTGCAAAGAAGTAAAAAGCTAACCTTTTCAAACAATATGGCTTCTCTCTCACTTACCAACTTTACATTTCCCTGTATGGCCCCGGAAGATGACTGGTTAGCCAGAGACGGGTAAGATTCCTCAAGGGAGGAACAACCTAAGACAGGCACAGTCGCAGGGGGGCCATCAGGTGAGAAATTGGGGATCAACAGAGGTGAGGCTTAGAACCTCACCCCCCTGTTTTGAGAGAAATCTTCTGCATCCATGGATGTATTATTGCCCTTGTCTAGCTTGGATTAACACATAGTCAACAGGCACACACCTGATCATCTACATTTGCTCTCTTACAACACTAAACTATGTTTTCTACCTTTATCTTGCATCTACCTACCACTTCAAAATTTTATTTAAAAATAATAATAATAATAATAATAATAATAATAATAATAATAATAAAGGGAGAAATGTGAAATTCACATATATGTCAACTATAAAAATCAAACAAATATTCATATTTGACCTGATTGTTTATAGTTCATAATGAGTGATCAAAACCGAAAGTTTTTGTGATGACTGCCCTTGTACTGTTCACCATGTAAGAACTTATTCACTATGTAAGAATTTGTTCACCATGTAAGAACTTGTTCATTATGCTTCAGAAGATTGGAGACTGACGAGAATTAGGCTGGGGGTGGATTAATGATTGTGCATTGAGCATTGACTCCCCTATACAGAATTTTATTGTTGTTAACAACCATTTGATCAATAAATATGAGAGATGCCCTCTCAAAAAAAAAATTGTGGGATGAAGCTAAAGTTGAATTCACAGTAACGTTCAAAACATACATGAGAAAAGAGAACAGGCTGAAACTGAGTGATCTAAGAATCTATACTTAAAAGCCACAAAGGAATCCTAGCAATGCAAACATGAAGGAAGGAAGAAGGAAATAGTATCTACAAGAACAGAAATTAAAGAAACAGAAAAACATAAGAGAATGGCTCCTAAAATTGGTACTTTGATAATAAGACTATGGAAACAGAACTTCCTTAATCCAATAAAGGTATCTACAAAGAATGTCTATCTATATTCAAATGTCATATGTAATACAAAACTGGAAAGTGCTCCCTATGAGATTAAGAAAAACAAGACAAAGATGTTTGCTATCACTTCTGTTCAACATTGTACTGGAGATCCTAGCCAAGTGCTATAGGAATCAGGAAAATGCAAATCAAAACCACAGTGAAATACTACTTCACACACACTGAAATGGATCATTAAAGAGACTGGCAACAGCAGGTGTCAGTGAGGATGCGTAACCACAGGAACAAAATCTCCCATGCTCTGGTAGGAGTATCATCTGAAATACCACTTTCTACAACCGGTCAAACTACTAAAACCGAACACACACATACCTGATGTGCACCAAAAGACTTATAAAGAATGTCTATAGCAGCATTACGCATAATGGCTCCAAACTGGAAACCCAAACGTCCAGTGGTGGAATGGTTAAGTTGTGATATATCCTACAGTTTAAGAGAATACACCACGAAAATGAAAGACCCTCTGTTACCTGCAACAGCATGGATGAATCTCACAAGTAAAATGCTGAGTGAAGGAGCCCACACATAAAAGAAAGCATATTCTGTTCCCATTGATATGAGGTTCAGAAACAGGGAAAACTATATGTGGTGCTAATAATCAGGAAAGAGGAGAGGGAAGGAGTAGTGATTGAGAGTGGGTATGAGAGGGGCTTTGTGATGTTAAAAATGATTTATTAATTTGGCCTGGGTGGTGGTTACATGGAATGGTTGTGCTTATGACACCTGTTTTTCTGCACATTCTCTAATTTTAAAAAGGCTATTAAAGAGAGTTTATATGACATAGAATGCATGTAATACATAATGACAAAAAGCATGCAAAAAGCACATATGTGATGATCCCACTTGCGCAAAACAGCTCCAGAAGTCTGTATGTGTTTGTACACATGATAGGAATATTAACAATCAGGACCTACAGGATGGAGACTGGGATAGCCAGGACCGGGGAATTTTACTTTTTACTTAACAGTGATCCATACTTAAAATTTTTTTGAAACCAGGAAAGGTAATACTTGTAGCACGTTACAAATTCCAACAAGTATATATTCAAAAGTTAGTTTTCCTCCTATCTCGGTAAGCACCAGTTTCTAATATACCCTGTCAGAATTATTTTATGTACATTAAAAGATTAAAGAAACAAGCAGCACAAATAGAGGACACTAAACATACAGTTCCTGCACCTTTATCTTTTTACGTATTTTTGAGATCATTCATATCAGTGCCTATTAAGCTGCCTTATTCTTTTTAATAGTTTCATAGTATTTCAACTTATGGAAATACTGTTAGCTATTCAACCAAACCCTTGAAAAGGTACAGTTACATTATTTCCAAGCTTCTGCTATTTAAATAATTCTATAATCTACATCCTTTTATATGACTTCGATTATACGTGTAGCTAAAAGTAAGCCTGCTGGATCAAAGGGCAGGTACATCTCTAATGTTGGTAATTACCGTCACACTGCCCTCTAGAAAGCTATACCAACTGACACGTTCACGAGCAATACACGAGAAGCCTGTTTTTGCAAATAGTTCTACAGTTTCTATTTTACATTTAAATGTTTAGTTCACTTGGAATTATGTTTCTCAAGTAATTGAAAAGCCGCTCAAACTACCTCAGAAGAGACACAAATACTGTTCCTCACATGTCAAACTGGTAAAACCCAAAGCTATGACAACCTAATCTGTTTGAGACGGTGGAGAAACGGGCCCTCCCGTATACTGCTGGTGAGAATGCTAAATGATCCATACGCTAATGGGAGGAAATTTAATGACTTTTAGCAAAATTGCACATGCATGTAACCTTTGACCTGGAACTCATATCTTCTAGGAACTTATCCCAGAAGTATAATGACCAAAGTGTGAAGTGACACATGAACTAAAGTATTATTTGTGGCACCATGTGTAATAGCAGAAACAACATAATGTTTATCAAAAGACAATTGGAGTAACTATGCAGTTGTGAAAAAAAAAAGAATTTATATACTGCCATTATCTCTAATACATAGTAAGTGGAAAAGGGCTCTAAGAGACGTCCGCGGTCCCCGTCGGAGGGGAGGTGCACGCGGCCGTCGCCCCAGCCCGTGTGCTCCGCGCCTGCGGCGGCGGCGGCCACAGGGACAGCGCGCCCTCGGCTCCCGCGGAGGAAGCCTGACACCTGGAGGCCGTCAGGGGGCGCCGGCCGCGCGGTCCTGGAGAGCACGGGGAGACGGCGCTCTCAGGCCGGCGACCTGCCGCCTGGGGGGCGGGGGCGTGGCCCGCCCGGCCCGGCCCGGCCCGGCGCCCCACCCCGAACACCCTCGCTCCGCCCAGGCCGGGCAGTCTGCCTGGGCTCAGGCGCCCTGCCTTTGCCCTGGGTGCTCCACGCTCGGCGGCGACGCGGACGCCGGGCTGGGCTTGCGGGCGGGCTCGCACCCCTTCCGCTCCCGCGCCGTCCGTCCCCGGGTCGCGGCTACGCAGCCGGGAGATCGCAGCTTTGCAGAATGAATCATCAGAGGCGTCTTCCAGACACAAAACGCAGTTGGATGATCCAGTGAACCAGAATGAAGGACAGGCCTGTGCTGAGAGGCAGCGGTGAAAGGCTATGGTCGTCTGTGGGGACAGGACCCTGAACACCCACGCCTGCCTTCACATGAAGAGTGCGGGCACAGAAAGGACAGAGTTGCCTTTCGTTATTTTGTCAACTACTGGTGTTTTCACAGTACTTTAATGCCTGATTTCAAATTACAGCAATACCAATATTTATTTTGAAAGGTAGGTTTCCACGTAGCAGATACTAGCAATTTCCAACACAATCTCTAGGAATAATTCGCGGTTCTGAACCGTGCTTTAGGAAAACATTTCCTGTACAAACAGGTATTTAAAAAAGCACAAGTTATCTTAATGTTCCAACAATTATCATATACAACAAAGTAGAAAAGTACTGAAGCTCAGTCGTTATCAGAACCCAATTCCATGCCTTTTATGGTGTGTCCCTCTTCATCTCACGTCACTGCAACCCTTTAAGTAAGCCACTGAAGTTTAAGTACACTAGCCGCATTGCTAACAATACACTCAGCAAGTAACAGTGTAAATTAACCATCAATACTTGCTTTAATACACAATAAAATACCTAAGGAAAGAAAAAAAATACTTAAGTCTAAATTATCACAAGTGACAAACATTTAGAAACCCGACCTGACCTGTTTTCATTCAACTGCCTGCTGACTTTTTCTTCATGCCCCATGAAAAGCACAATTCAACTTGTAAGGATAATGTTACAGGCAACATGTTAGAATAAGCAGTAATTCAAATTAAGATAAACTAATGAACATTTCCAGAATAAGAAAAAAATAAAACCTATATTTAAAACCCAAGTTTAAAGGCATCTATAAAATACCTTATGATTTTCAATGAATAAGCTTTTTAATAAAATATGTACATTATGCTACTGATTAAAGTGAAGATAATTTACAATTATAAGTCCTTCTTCATTTTCTCTATGACTGAAATTCAATCCTATGAGGACAACATAATTTTGTTGTGATACAAAAGTACTTTATAATAATTTCAACATAACTATTGCTCAAGACTGAGGTTACACTATGTGAAAACATGCATAATTTCAAAGCATTGTAATTAGATTAAAAGCCAAAAAGGGTACATCTAAAAAATATAAAACAACCTGTTAAAAAGTTTAAGATTATTTTTACCCTGCCTGCTTGTTAGGCCATCATACATAGCATTGTATAATGTTAAGTCTGAAGCTCTGAATGTGAATTAAGTTCCCTGAAATTAAATGACTGTACTTATTTAAAATAATAGTAATAGGTAGCACTTCTTGAATGTTTACTATGGACCATGTAAACCGTTGAACACTTTATATGTACTACTTCACAACTACCTTATGAAGTAGGTCAAAATCATTATTTCCATAAGTGTACAGTCTTACCTTCAGATTTTTTGTTACATATATTAATTACATACTTAATACTCAAAAAAAAAAGAGTATAAGAGACATGTGAACCAAGTGTAATGAGATGATTTTTGGTCCCTGATTCAAAGTAACTATAATAAGACAGGGTAATAAGGGCAAGTTGGAGTGAGAATAACTAACATTAATTTATTATTATTCAGAGGAATAGAGGTATTGTGGTTTATAATGTTCAAAAACTTTTAAAAATACACTGAAGTACCTACGGGTGAAACAACATGTTTGTACTTTAAAACACAAGAGCAAAACTAACCTGGGATGGGGGTGTTGACGGAACAGGACTGACAAAACAGTTAACTCCTGGAGCTACATGGAGGTTCATTATGATATTTTCCCTTCCTTTTGTGTATGTATGACATTTGACATAAAACTGTAAGGAAGAGCAACAATAGTTGCTTATGCATCACTGATTGAGGAAATGTATGTACAGTGCTCAGCAGAGGGCCTAGTGCAGAAAAAAGACTTCATGCTATTGTCCTCTGCATTGCCATAACTGCCTGGCTGGGGCCTTCATCTCCTATATTCGGCATTTATCATTAACACGTCATTTATATTACTCCAAGAGCCTTCTGTATGGATGAAAACGTATGTCAAATTCTTTCTCCTCTCAAAAACCTCCTCCACACATGCGTTATTTTTTCAGGCTCCTATATATTGGGTGCCCACTTACTGACAAACACTGTAATGGGTGCTTTTCAAACATTACCTTCAATCTGTACAACAGTCCTTTAGAGATGGGAAAAAGAGAGTTCAAGTCATTTACCTGCCCAAGAGTCTATAGCTACTAAGTGCCAAAGCCAAGATTTGAACCCAAGTCATTCTGGTAGCAAAACTTGATCTGTTCTCCAGTCTACACTACATCCTTTCTTAAAAAAAATTATAACCACTTATTTTAAAAACTTTCATTAAATTCCCAGTGCCTATAGGATGAATTTATGACCCAATGCAATCCAGACTCAATCTACCTTTTTAATCAAATTAGTACCATTTTTTGAATTATCCATCCTTTGTCCATCTATCTATAATAATGATTGTGTCTTGTATTCAGGTTTCCACATAAGCATTCTGGGCTTTCTAGTTTGTTCCACTGCTCTATAGTGACCATTCAGGGGTTGGTAACTGCTGTTGCCTTAGAGGTGATCTCAGCATCTGACAGAAGGCGGCTAGTAAACACTGCATAATCAACAAATAAATGCAAAGACCCCACTTCTTCCACACCACCAGGTGAATGTACCTGAGAGATGCCTCCAGTGGAACTGTAGGAACTGCTAATTGCGGCTGGACATACGGATGCCACATGTGAACATGCCCATCAAGCAGCTCACAGCAGAGGTGCAGGGTCTCTTATGTAAGTGGCTGTCTGGGCTCTGGGAATTGAGGCCACACTTCGAAGGCCCAAGCCTAAAAGGGAAATAAAAGGGAAAAACAGAGATGTGCTACTGAAAGGCAGCAACATTGTTTTAAGGCTTCATCCCATGGTCACAAAATCGTTCTAATGTAATGAAAAAGGATAATGTTGTTAATTTTACTGTTAATTCAGCTAAACATGTCTCACAAAGTCAGAAAGGGAAAGCTTAGTACTTTAAAAATTAAACGTATGATTCTACTTATGCATACTCTAGGAAAAGTAAACAAATCTATAGTGACAGAATGGGGACCAATGGATGCCTGGCAGCAGGGGCAGGGTGAGAGGGAGGTTTTAAGGCTTCACCGAGGGGCATGGGGAAACTTCTGGCAGGAATGGTGATGTTCATTATCTTGACTGTGGTGATGGTTTCATGGGCATGAAATTTAAACAAAACAGTTATTGCGGCAAGTTACTCAAAATGTTCCTCTCTGATTTCAGAGAGGAAAATGTTACTACACTGCTGGGCAGTGACTGCAATGGGGTATGGGGGGGACATGATAACAAGGGGGAATGTTGTAACCACATTGTTTTTTCATGTGAAACCTTCATAAGATTGTATGTCAATACCTTAATAAAATAAATAAATTAAAAACAAAAACAAAAAAAGCAAAGTCAAGTCCTCGGTCTTGGGAGGGTCAGCGTTTCTTACCCGCAGGAAGGCCTCAGAGGGGACCGGAGGAAAGGAGTGCAGCCTGAGGGGTGAATGGGATCGCGGTGGGCAGAGGAGGCTGGCGGGGCGGGCGGATGAGTGGAGCTGGGTGAGAAGCCTTCCCATGAGCTGGGGGAGAAGACCTCCCACGATGTAGCTCAGAAAACCTCCCATGAGGAGCGATCAGAGAGATCTGTCCAGTGAACAGGTTCCAAGGCTTCCGCAGCTTCTCTACCGGACTGACTTCCTCCGCCAGCGCACCTGGGCCAGAGGCGAGGCGGGCATTGTGCACTGGCGGGCATTGTGCACCAGCCGCATGCGCTCCGGTGTTGCTGGGACACAACGCGCAAAAGGGGTCTAGGAGCTTGCAGCCCAGTGCCCACCCTCCCTGCAGGAGTCAGCGCCTGGGACAAAAAGTCACACCCACCCTTACGCTGCCTTGAGTGCCTTGACCCTGTTTTGTTTTGTTTTTTTAAGTTTTCCAATATATTTATTTTAAAAATTTCACATATAAGTGGACCCATACAGTTCAAACCCATGTTGTTCAAGGGCCAACTGTTTCTGAATATTTTTTAGTATTTTAATGTATTTACTGACTTTTGGTGTACCTCCTTTATTTTTTTAAGAGGTTGTTCTGAGGATTACAGTATATATGCCTAATTGTGTACCACCTGCTTATGATCAGTATTTTATCACTTCAAGTAAATGTAGAAGCCTTACAACCATTTAGATCCTTTCACCCTCCCCCTTTTATGTTACAGTTGTTATATGAATTACATTGACATACACTGAAAACCTCACCCGATACTGTTACCATTTTTGCTCTCAACAGTTCTATATATTTTAAAGAACTTAAGAGGAGACATTTACCATTTATGTTTCTCCTTCATTCCTTAAGTCCAACTTTCCTACTGATATTTGTTAGGCTGGAGGAAGGAAAAACAAGGACATGTAAATAGAACAGAGAGATATTATAAAAGGAGAACAGACCAGACTCTAAGGTTTATGCCTTATATGGAAAGGGAACAGCTCTTCTTGAACTTTATTCTTCTGATGTGCCAACTAAGACCTGGATGTTAGCTTCTTCGCTCTTGTAAGGAAAAAAAGTTTTTAGTTATTTATTATGTTACATTTAGTCAATCATATTTTTCTACGCTCCCTAGGATAGCTTGCCCACTCTTCTCCCTCTTAACCCCTTATAAGCACCCACCTCCCTGACCAGGTGTGACTTGCCCAGCCTCCATTTCCGTAGACTGGGAGATCTCACCCGGGGCGTTCAAATAAACTGCCTGGCCGTTTGTTGCCTCTCTTCACCTGTTTATTTCAGCTAGAATTTATCTTACATTTGGTGCTGAAACCTGGGAAGGAGCGTGAGCACAAGGCCCCGACTGGCCACTAGCAGCCCTGCCCCCTCCTTCCCCGACCCAGGACCTCAGCCCACTCTCTGCTGCATGGACCATTTTCTGATGAGTCCCTCAGTTTCCCCCAGTCTGTTTCCCTTCCTAACTCCATTTCACCTGGTCCATTAGAAATCGTAGCTATGTCCAGGTGGGGCATCTGGCCCCTGGGCATTCAGCCCACCCTCTGTGGGAATCCAGCCCACCCCTGGCCCGGCAGTATGGGAGACGTCCCTACCACAGGCCCCAGGATGTCTGTGGGCAACCACCCCACCCTTGGCCCTGCGGTGAGGGAGACGTCCCTCACCCAGGCTCCCAGGACATCTCCCCTGACTTGGTGCCCTTGGGACGCTGGGCACTCCTCTCAGCAGGATTAGTTGAGAAGTGGTGCAGACATGGGGAACCAGCCCTCAAAAGCAGAGGCTCAGACCCCGCTGCGGTGTCTAATTTCTAATTTGGCTACTCTATATTTGTCCCGGGAAGTTCTCAAATAGAAGCTAGTCTTTCTTTGCTCTGAGGCCGGGCCTCAGTATCCCTTGGACAGTCAATCTCACTGGCCCCCTGAGGGAACTTTCAATTTTGGCCTCCTCACCAACTTGATTAATTATTGCCACCGGAGCAGAGAGTGGAGTTAAATCCCATATGTGCAGCCTTTTTGGACATCGTGCTCCCGCCCAGACCTTTATGTTAAGTGTTCAATGACTAAGGTTCTCCTAGCCTGATCTCCAGTTAAGGATTGTCAGCCTCTTACTCTGCCCAGTCCTTCTTCCTTTTCAAATCCACCAGAAGACCTTGGTCTCCCACCTCTCTCAGCTCACTACCCCCACCCCTCTCTGCCACCATCTTTAAGTTCTTTGTCCACCCCCATGCCGCTACCATCTTCAGGTTCTTTGTTCCCAGCCATGCTGCCTTCCTGCTCCTCTCCTCTTCCGGGAGCTGCACCACCCCCTCCCCCTCTCCTTCCACCTTCACCGCCCTCTTCCCCTACCAGAACATGCTCCTCCCACCCTCTGGTCTGGAAGCCACAAACAGAAAGTTAAAAGAAAGAAAGCAATTAAATATCAGTAACTCAAATCTTTATATCAGTTTGTCTGTCTGTGTATATGTTTTTGTGTGAGAAGTGTTGCTGACTGTAGTCGTTGTGTCTCAGTTTGTATGTTTGTGTGTCTAAGTGTGTAAACGAAAATATTTTCCTACCTCCAGATGGTATTAATAAAAATTGATTTAAAAACAAGCACTTGTGAAAATTGGGCATTCTAAAACTTCCAGAAAATCTGACAAAAAATGTTAAGCATTTATGCTAATTTGAGTTTGGCTGAGGCGGGCATGTCCTTGTAGTTATCAGCTGCCTAAGTTTACCTAAAGTCATTTAAGTTGATGTTATCTGCTAAATCTTTTAAGAATAAAATGCTTAAAGGCTTGGCTTTGTCTAATATCCAGTAAAAGTTTTGTAAGTAACCTAGCATAGTTAAGAATAAGTAAACTAAATAAGTGTAGCAAATGAACACTTTAATAATTGTGTGTTATAGTGTGTATACCTATCTACAGCTTGGAAATCTTTGTAGTAACCTAAAACCTTAAAGTTTTGCTAAGTTAAAAAGATATACCTTGTGCTTAGTGAGAGATTGTGTTGTAAAGCTCATAGTTAACAGAAATTATAAAATGTTCATAATTTGTCAATCCAAAGAATGTTAGTTTAACAGTTTACAATAGCCTACTTCTCAGTGTTCACTGAAAATTAATGTTCCTAATAGTTTTAAGTTCTAATTAAAACTACTTAAAGTAATAAAAAAATTTATCTATGCTAAAAGATGTATGTTTTAATAAGAGAAAGTATAAAAATAGAAATTCATTCTGCATGCTAAAGAATGTCTTTTGATAAAAAAAAAGTAACTGTTCGAAAGTACAGCTCTTTTTACAGAGAAAACTCTAAATGAAAAAGAAGAATATAAAAAGGTTGTAGAATTTAATATGGTCATGCTATATAAAATTAAAGCAAATGAGTCTCGGTATCAAGTACACAGCAAAATTAGAATTTTGTTTTCAGTTAAAAAGACAAAGTTTTCTTAACTGCTAGTCTGCTCTTAATATTGAAAGACTGTAGAGAGTTCTAATTGTTTTATCAAAGCAGTTTCTTATGTTTAAAATCTCAGTGAGTTGTCAGAGTCTTTTAAAAAATGAGATCTTAATATTAAAAGGACTAAAAGCTAAACTTTGCTAACAACTTTGTAACCTTCTTTATTTGCCTTTGAAGTACTTTGTTATCATTCTAGTTAAATAGACAAGTATTGCTTCATGGCAACCTATAATCCTATTTAAGCAAGTGCCAAAAAAACTTTCTTCTGACAACTTCCCAAAATCAAATTCAAAAAGGTACTTTTACCTCTAGTTAACTCTTATATTTTCCAGAAGGCCCTGGAACATGTCAGAGGAACTTTTTCTCATTGGAGAAAATATTTGGCTAATTCAGCTTATTTATCTGATATATATTTACCTAGAAAGCACTGTCAAAAAGAATGGTGCTAAACTTTTGTTACTGAATGTTTTGTTACAGAAATATCCAAATTTCCTTATGACAACTGTCTTACAATAAGCTCTCATCAGATCTTTAACCATTGTCATCTGTAAGTCTTTTGTCATCTATATTCACTGTTTATTACTCCTAAACTAGTAAGAAATTAGATTTCAGCAGAACAAGTATTAGTTACATAAGATTAAGTAAACTAAGGAAGATGATTTTATAGCTTTTTGTTTCAAATGTTGTTGATAAAGCGTTTTAAGCTTTTTCCCTTAAGCTGACAACAGTTTAGTAAATAACTGCCTTTATAAACAGAATTGAAACTTTATCTTTCTCTCTACCTAATCCCTCCAGAATCTAAAAACTCTCAGGGACTATTTTTATATTTCATGGCAGTGTGTTTATTTGCACAAGTTCAATAAGAATCTGCTTTCCTTGTAAGAAGACCAATTGAAAACACAGGTTATACTACCAAGGCTTTGACTGGAATGTCATACCTGAGAGAGACGTGCATAAACTCAGATATGAAGAGCTTTAAGGAACTAAGGTTGACTTTATAAAGCCAACAAGGCCCCTTGGAAGAACTGGCCTAGTACCTTGCTTACAGAGTTCCCAGCAGCCTTACCGGGTGAGTAAAGAAGGTCACTTCCTGGCAAGTGCAAGAACCTCAGCAATGTCATGGGAACCTCAAGGAGAGGAATTCACCCAAATCTACAGGTACTGCAGGCACAACCTGATGGCAAGTCTGGCTTGGCTTTCTGGCCTTAAAAAACCTTTAAAAGTCCAATCTGAAATTCCTTATAAAAAGTTCCAGCAAAGCATATTTAAAAGAGCCTATGTAATCAATTGCTCTTCTTGCTACACTTATGCAAATAATCAAGGACTTATATTTATTTTCTTAATCTAGCTACTTCTAATAAAAATTAGGGTGATTTTAGAGAAAAGGATTGTTTCAGTAATGCAGTCTTATCTATACTAAATCCCAATACTAATCATTGAGATGTAAACTCAATCCAAAATTCCAGTACCCCATAATGGCCTAGCTAATGCCCCTACTGGGCCCCTTAATAACAGTTGGTAGTTTACTCTTAGTTGCCCCTTGTGTCCACAGGTTCCTCCAACAGCGGCTAACTCAGATGACCCAAGTCACCACCAACCAGATGTTACTTCACCGTTATACACCTCTTCCCACTAAACCCCCTCCTTCAGCCTAATACCAGCCTCAAACCCCCACAACGCCCCTTGTCAGCCAGAAGTAGCCTGATCGAGTAGTCGCCCATTATGACCAAAACACTGGACTGTTAGGCTGGAGGAAGAAAAGATAAGGACATGCAAACAGAACAGAGAGATACCATAAAAGGAGAACAGACCAGACCCCAAGGTCCATGCCTTATATGGAATGGGAACAGCTCTTCCTGAACTTCATCCTTCAGATGTGGCAACTAAGACCTGGATGTCAGCCTCCTCCCTCTTGGAAGGAAAAAAAGTTTCTAGTTGTCTATTATGTCACCTTTAGCCAATCACACCTCTCCATGCCCCCTAGGATAGCTTGCCCACTCCTCCCCTCCTGACCCCCTATAAGTCCCCACCTCCCTGACTGGGTGTGACTTCCCCAGCCTCCATTTCCATAGACTGGGGAACCTCACCCAGGGAGTTCAAATAAACTGCCTGGCCCTTTGTTGCCTCTCTTCGCCTGCTTATTTCAGCTAGAATTTATCTTACAATATTATTTCCCTTCAGCCTGAAAACTTCCTTGAGCACTTAATTCTCTTAGTGTTCCTTAGTGCTCATTGTTTTTATTTTGCCTTCATTCCTGAATATATTTTTTCTAGAAAGTTATTTTCTTTTGGAGCTTCAAAGATGTTGTTCCACTGTCTTGTTTCCAGTTTCTGATGAGAAAGCCACCATCATGGAAATCATTGTTCAATGTTTAATGGATCATTTTTTGCAGACTGCTTTTTAAAATTTGCCACCTTAATCATTTTTAAGCACACCTTTCAGTAATGTTTAGTAGATTCACTGTATTATGTGACCATCACCACCCACCTCAACTCTTCATCTTTCAGAACTGAAATTCTGTGCCCACTAAACAACAGCTCTGTGTCCCCTCCCCACCCCCTAGCCCCTAGCAACCACCCTCCTACTTTGCATGTGGTACCTACTCTAGGTACCTCCTGTGCCATGTTTTTATGAACATGAGCATCTCTCCTCACTGTTTGCTCCTTTTGCTCCCCTTCCAGGAGGGAGGCAGAAGGTTAGGGACGTGCTTAGGCTCCACTGCCAGATGGGACTTGTTGGGGGGTGGGGTCTGCACTGGCCAGCTCATGGCCCCACTGGCTGGGAATGTCCTGAGACCCTCCCCTTCCTCCCTCCCCATCCATTGCCTTGATGGGCTTCGTCATGGCCAGAAATCGGGGACCTCTTGGGCGAATTCTGCCCCAAATGTGGAGTGGCCCAGCCCTGGCAGGTACCGTTGTTCCCGAGGTTCACATATACAAAATTATCCTTCCTTTCAGAGAACCTGGCATTTTCTAAGGGAATTTTAGAGCTCATTAATGTGAAATGGGACAGCTTAGTTCTCTGTCACTTGCCACAGTCTGAGTGCCACTGCTGAGGCTGCTGTCACCCGCCCCTTGCAGTGGGAACCTGGTTCTACTCATCAGCCTGAGCCTGGACTCACCAGCCTCACCACCAGACGAGTGACACCTGCTGAGTGTATGTGACCCATGAGCCCCCAGCAGCTCCACTATACCTGCAGGACAGACAGCCTGGCCTGGTGGACTAAGCTAAATCGAGCAAGGCTGATTTCCATGCCTTACTGACCAACACAGGCAGGCGATGAATGAGAGTGGGGACCGACTTTACTGTGTGCAATTGTGATGACTCATTTTGTCAGTCTGACTGGGCCAAGGGGCTCTCACCCACATAGCTGGTAAGACACTGTCTGGGGTTTTCTAGAAGACCAGCATTTGATTCAGGAGACTGAGGATCCACCCTGAGAACGTGGGGGGGTATCATCCAATCAGCCAGCCCAGCCCACAGAGAGCAGGCAGGGGAGGGGCAGACCATCTGCTGAGTTGACCATCTTCTGTCCTGGGCTCTCCACAATCACAGGCCAGTCCAGACCTAAACTTCCTCATACAGTCTCCACAGGTCTATGGGTTGTTCCCCTGGAGCACCCCGACTCATCCAGTAACAAAGGGTTACTCCTGCCTCCTGTTTCCAGACTCCTGACCCCTGGGGCTAGGCCACCTTGCATCCCACCAGGTGGCCCTCTCTGTAACAAGAGCCCCTGCTGGATGAGGTGCCTCCCAGCCTGCAGGGCAGCCGCCAGCAGGGGCCTCCTCCCTGCAGGACAGAGGTTGAGCTCTCCTGATGTCTCTGCTTCCTGCCCCTGTGCCCCCCAGCCAAAGCTGCTGTGCTCTTTTGTTTTTTGCAGCAGCCTCACAAGGACCCGCTCACTGCCTTGCTGATGGACTTGACACCAACACATTCTGGTCTCTGAGAAAAAGGAGCACCTTTAAATAGCAAGTGGAACTCCCTCTGCCGAGTGACCTCCCAGGAGGGATGGTGCTGGGGCTGCCTGCCACTGCCCTGCACCTGCGGAGGTGCAGTCTCTTTCATAGGATGAAGGGACTTGGCCTGGGACAGGCAAGCATGGGTATGGGGGCAGAGGGCTCAAGCTGGCACTGTAATGGCAGTGGGGACTGACCAAGTGCAAACAGACCTTGCAGAGGGAGGCAGGTCCCTGGGGACCCGGCCATGCCAGCGCCCTCCCACTGATTCGGGGGTTCTTGTTTGCAGGGCCGAAGAATGAACTTAGCAGTCAAGGTAGGAGAGCCAGGAAGACTTTCACTGAGATACAGTGAGAGAACAGAGCTCCTGGCACGAGCCTGGAGGGGACAGGAGAGTCAGTAGTGGTGCGTTATCTAGGGGGTTTATAGGCGGTTGAGAGACAAAGAGCTAGGGATGCAGACCCACCAAATGGTCTCTTAATGTTTGTTTTTAAGGAGACACTAGGTTTCTTATCAGGTTTCCAGACTATTTTGCAGAGTTAGCATAAGAAATTTACTGCTTTGATTCTTTCTTAGAATAACAGTTTATTTGGATTGGGAGCATATCAATCAAGGCTGCTTGTCTTGCTTTCAGGGTGAGCTGAGTTATTGTCTGCTTGTTAAATAGTAAATTATGAATCTTACTTTTTAACTTCTTATCTTTAAGATGGAATCCTTCCTGCCCTTCACTATGTTGTTTACAGCTTGGCCTGCCTGTTATATTAATTGCCCAGGTTATATGTTCCTTGATTAGGGGCTGGAAGAGGAAAAGCAGCATCTCGGTAAAGTTAAATTAAACTGGGCTTTTTAGCACACTAAAGTGAATTTTACAATAGCCTCATTTAATTGATACAAACAAGACATGGGCTATGCTGAGTTATTGTCTTATTTGGAAGATGTTCAAACTTTCCAGGCTAAGTTACTCCTGGCTTTTTAGTTTTAACTAATCTTCACTGAAGAATGCTTATATTCCTAGTTTTATATTTTACTTTAGAGAATTAATGTGACTCTGTCTTTGCTTAATTGTTTAATACAGAGTTTTGGTAGGGGTCTTCTTCCAGAGGCCCTCACCCTGCTCTGACTACACCCACGGTCCCCGTCTCACCAAGGGAGCAGACGGCCTCTTCTTACCTTGGGTGGGCTCCACCTGCCTGAAAACGGGGCTTCAAGTATTAGGTGGGAAGCATTTTCTAAGTTCTTCACAGAAAAAGGGTAGGAAGGAAATGCACCCTGACCTCTAATGACTGGATCACCAGGGAGTCTTTCCAAGTGTCTCACCTTCCCTTCCAAAAAATTAGGTGAAACCCAATCAATAGACATTTTTATAGTAAAAAGAATATTCTTTAAGGAAATGCATTTTCTGGCAAAACTGCAGGACCTATTTTTATGCAAATGGTGGTACAGACAGGGAGGGGGCCTTGCACAGGAACACGGAAACAAGCCCCAGTGTCCAGTGGCTCCCTTAGATCCTTGCCTAGAGGTCAAAGAGTGATCATAGAAGGAATAAATGAGGGATCATAACTTCCCAACCCTCCAGGGCTTCTCTTTGCTGAGCAAAGGTCCCAAAGTGGAAGAGCAAAGAAGGGAAGGCAGGAGCCTGAAATGCCCTTCTCTGCACCCAGGTGGCAGGAGCCTCTGGGGGTGCCTCCTAGACACAGGCAGGAGAAAGGAGGCCAGCCCAGAGGCCACAGGGCAGGTGGTAGTACAGGCCCTGCCCCAGGTCAGGGGACACCCCAGCAGCTTGGCTACATCTCTACTCTTAAGGGAGTTCTGGAATGCTGACCACCCCAGACACCCTGGTGAGGCAGGTCAGCAGGCCGGCCTCACTGCCTGGTTACTCCTGCCTCAGCACAGGAGAGAGGGCCCCAGGGAGGGACCATGGACACAGCAGGGCCCCTGAAGAAGAGCCAGTCTCTGCTTCAGGAATTTTGCTGGGATCATCAGGTCCGGTGCTCTTGGCTGGAGGGGAGGCAGGTCCCACAGGAACCCTAAAGAAGCATTCCACAAATCCAAGACGGGCTGTGGACCAGCGCCCCCTTCAGAATGCCTCCTTTGCTTCAGCCGTCCAGCACCTGTCAGAGTGCCTGAGAACACAACTAAAATGCACCTAAGGGACGAAGGGGAACCACATCAGAGCCTAGCACAGTGACCTTCGCCCATCGGGTGCAGTTTCGGGAAGGGGGCCAAGGACACAGGTGACCCCAGAAAGTGGGAGTGGCGCATCACCTAGAGCTTAGCAGAGGATGCAAAATCCTCCAGTAACTTGACGTCATTGGGGAACGTCAGCCACGCCCCACCGTCAACCACCAGCACAGCGCCCGTCACGTAGG
Organism: Manis javanica; assembly: GCF_040802235.1. NCBI lineage: Eukaryota > Metazoa > Chordata > Mammalia > Pholidota > Manidae > Manis > Manis javanica. Next base: position 29,547,544 of record NC_133160.1, on the reverse strand, counting down.
ATGCCAAAGGGCTGGCCAGATAGAGTGCGCTGTGGGCGACCTCCGTCTTGTTCCCTAGCCTCCGCAGGGGGCTGGCCAGGACATCCATGCTTGTGCTGGCCTGGGAGCCACCTGGGAGGACAGCAGGACGCTCAGCCCCCATGAACTCCATGGCCCTCCACCCTCCCCTGCCCAGCTCCCTCCAAGCTACATCCGGGAATGTTGGGGGCAATAGCAGCATCCTAGGGGAGCAGGGGCAGGCCAGGTACAGGGCAGCACCACCACAACCAGCACAGGACTTTCTGACGTATGCCCTACCAAGATTCTAGAAGCTTCAGTGGGTGCCTCATCTTGTGCCTGGCTCACATCAAGGGCGGTGGCCCTGTAGCCTCTACCTCCAGGGAGCAGCTGCCCAAGTCCAGCTGACCATAGTCTCTCACGGATGTGCACTGACCAGGATTGGCCCTGACTTGGCTTGGGGACACTGCCAGCCCCATGGAGCAATGAAGACTTGGCACTTATCCCAGGCTTCAGCCCCGGGGAGCACCTGTGGGGGGCCCGAGCTCCCCGAAAGCCTTACCTAGCCGCCGGAACCCCTCTGTGCCACTGATGGGGCCTGGAGCAAGGCTGTTGACACGGATGTTCTGGGGACCCCACTCCACAGCCAAGTGCCTCGTCATCGCATCTGCACGGAAGGAAGGAAGGCATGAGGGAGAAGCTAGGCTGCTCTGCCTCCTGGGGGCACTTGGGTGCAAGTGGGGTCTCAGGGTTGGGGCCGGGCCTCTCCACTGCCCATCACTGGACTGAGCATCACACAGATACTGCAGGCCTCCTGGGACAGACAGGAGGGGGACTTGACAGGAACCCAGGCAGCAGACCAGGGGGGTGCCCATACCCACGGCAGCCTTGGCAGAGCCTGCGTGCACTTGGAGCACCTGCCCACGGGTACCCAGGGTCGCGGTGATGTTCACAATCACCCCACCGTGGTCCTGCAATACACAAAGCAGGCGATGAGCTGGCAGCGAGAGGAGGGGCAGCCGGCCCAGAGGACACGCACCCAGAAGAACTTCTCGTAAAGCACCCGAGACACATTGAAGGTGCCCAAGGCGTCGATGTCCATCACAGTCTTGAAGGCATTGAAGGACAACACGCTAGCAGGGCACAGGAAGTTTCCAGCCGCACCTGTAGGTGGAAGGAGACAGCAGATGGTGCCAGAGCCCTAGGTAGTTAGAGTCCAGGCTGGACAGGGAGAGACCCGGAAATTTGGACAAAATCCTGAATGACAGGAGCAGGGTGGATGTATTGGGTTGTGTCCCTCAAAAAGCTACGTTGAAGTCATTACACCTGGGACCTGCACATTTGACCTTATTAGGAAATGCAATCTTTGCAGATGTAATCAAGTTGAGATCATACTCTATTTAGGTGGGCCTAACGCCAAGGACAGGTGTCCTCAAACAAGAAGAGAGGATACAGACACACAGGGAGATGGCTGTGTGGGGGAGGAGGCAGAGGCTGGAGCGAGGCAACGCCAAGCCCAGGGGCGCCCAGGACACCAGCAGCACCAGAGGCTGAGAGGGGCCAAGACAGAATCCCCACTGGGTGCTTCACAGGAGTGCAGCCCTGCCAGCACTTGGTTTCAGGCTTCTGGCCTCCAGAACTGGGGAAACAATTTCTTGTTTTAAGCCCCACAGCTTGCCGTCCTTTGGCAGCCACAGGAAACTAATATACTGGAGATTTTAAGAAGGAATTTCAGCAAAAAGTGAACCTTAAATTAAGGACTATGGTTAACAATATGTGTCAATATTGGCTCACCAATTTATAAAAACCACAAGATGTTAACAATAAGGAACACTGGGAGTGGCGATTTGCAGAATTCTGTGTACTATCTGCTTGATTACTCCATAAATCTAAAACTGTACTAATAAAGTACAGTCTATTTCTTTTCTTTTTAAGGGGGAATTTCAAGACACTCTTGACTGTGATTCACCCCAGTTCACAGGGTCCAATTTGTGGGAGCTGCACTGACCCAGAAGGAGCATTTGGGCCAAGATAACATTCAGGAGCCTGGGACAGATATCTGGGGCCTCCACACAGGGAGGTCTGGTACTGCTAACCCCTCAGAACCCCCTGGCCTCACTCAACAGCCACTCACAGTTAACAAGGATGTCAATTTTCCCAAACTCCTTCAGTGCCTGGTCCACGGCAGCTGTGATGGCTGCTGGAACTCGGACATCCAGAGATAAAGGGAGGCACTGCTGGCCAGTGGCAGAGGCCAGCTTTCTGGCAGCCTAGAAGCCGGACAGGAAGAGACAGGTGGGCAATAGTGTTCTTGTCCTGGAAGAAAAGCCTTTCAGAGCCTGCTGAGGATGACGTGTCCAGGTTCTGCTGGGAAGCTGGACCCCACTCTGGGGATGCACAGCTGCCAAGTGGTGACTTCCAGGGGTCATAAGCCCTGGTAGGCATTTCCAAGACATCCCACACTCTCTCCCCTACCAACCTGCCCCAGGATCCCCGCTCTGCATCACCTCCCAGGCATTGGTCACTGGTCACAGGTTAATGGTACCCCAGCTGACTTTCAGTCCCTGCCCAGAAACCAGCTGTGGCAGCAGTGAGACTCTCCTCCCCATGGGTGGGACACACACGGACCACCTTATGAGCCTGGTGAGCTGCAACACTTCTCTTGGGGCTATAATAACACCCAGCATGAGGGCTTCTTCTCAGGACCCACTCATCCAAATTTTTTATAAGCCCAGATGTCCCTGGGAGACCACTTCCACTGAAGCTCCATATTTGGAAAGGAGCAGGCTTTGGTGTCAACATTCTCTGGGCCCCATAGCCACCCACAGACAGGGTGGGCACAGGAGAGACCCCTCACCATCGAAACTCTTGGAAGGCTTCTGCTGGCGATAACTGTATGGCAGCCGTGCCTGCAAAGCCAAAGGGCAGGTGCGAAGGACACATCAGGTGGGCTCCTGCCTGCTCTACCAGAACCCCCTCCCTCAAGGTTCCTGGGCTGAAGCACCAGCCCAGGGGTGAGGGCACAGCTGGCAGAGGGGACAGGCCCTGAGCAGGGTTGAGTGGCTGTGGCAGGTAGGGGTTCAGGTTTCTGGCCAGGCCTCTCTGGCACAGGTATCTCGGCCACACAGGGATGCAGGCCCTGTCCGAAACATCATGTGCACAGCATCAAAGCAGCCATGAGCCTAGGATTCAGGGTCCAGGCATCTGCATGGGGCCTGCTGGGTCTTCCTGGCTCAGCCCCACGTGTCCCTGACCTCCCCTGCCTTCGAGGTTGAAGTGAAGGAGAGCACCCCTTCTGAGGTTAGGGTGCATTCCCTGCCTCACCTCCTGACGCAGCCAGCCTCACAGTAACAATAGCAGCCATTACCTGCTAATCAGGCCCCATCTAATCCTGCAAATGACCTGAGCATGGCTGGCCATGAGCTCTGCTCATGCACAAAGCTGCCAACTTAGAAAATGGGTTCACCTGAATTGGCTGAATCCCAAAAGCTCATCCAGTGGGACTTACCTCTGGTATGAAAAGTGGGTGTCTGGGGTAAACTAGGGAGGGGCCCCAGTTGATCAAGAGGCCCCCTCTGTTCCAACCCAGCCTACCTCTGGGCCTCTCTCCCAGGTGAGTGTGTCTCCCAGTAAACACAGTGCTGACGTGAGCCTGAGGCCACAGAACTTGTGTCCCAACAGACAATGTGTCAAGGTCAACTTGTCCACCCTAATCCTGGCTCCAAGAGGGCCCACAGAGCCCTGCCCTACGGTGGGTGACCTCAACCTGGTGAACCCTCCCTCTTTGTACAAATGGGGGTGCTGAAGCCAGAGCCACACCAGCTGGACTAACCTCTAGGAGACCCCCTCCCCCAGGAGAGCGTCTGACCCCTCTCAAAGCGCTTAGAGGGTTCCCGCCGCCCACCAGCAAGTTTCCCAGGGATGGGGCAGGCGGGGGCAGGGGGCACAAGGCAGCGCTCACCGCATAAAAACCTCAGCAATCCGGAACCCGATCCCCGAGCCGCCGCCAGTGATGAAGGCCACTTTGTCCCTGCCAGAAAACCCAGGCGGCCCTTGAGAGGCCCGTTAACGCGGCCGGACGCGAGGTTTGACACTCTGACCTCTGGCCCCGGCGCTTGTTGACAAGGAAGTCGCAGGACTTTCGGAGAAGAGAACCTGAAACGCCGCCTGGCAGAGCCTGCGCTCTGCGGAGATTCCTAGGGACTACTTCAGTTCCTGAGCCTCTATTCGGGGACTTACAACGAGGCGATTCCCGCCCTACAGGCGCCCCGCACGCGCGCTCCCGCCCCGGCCCGGAGGGGACTACTGCTGGCCCCGGGCGCCTGCCGCCTCACCGAAGCAGGTCAGGGCAGAAGAGGTAGTGGTACTCGAGGAGGCAGTCGTCCTCCTCCACATCGGGCGGCGGCTGGGCCATGGCGCTAGGCAAGGGCGGACAGCGCGGGGAGAGCGACGGCCGACTCTCAGCCGCCAGGGCGAGAGTGCAGAGCCCCGGACGCCCCACCCCTCGCGGTCCTCCCTTCCCCGGACGCCCCGCCCTCCACGACCGCCCCGCCCCTCGCGGTCGCCCCTCCCCCGGAAGCCCCGCCCACCGCGGCCGCGCAGCCTGCTGGGACTTAGGGCCCTGCTCTGCGCGGCGGGCGCAAGCGCAGTGCCGTGGGCCTGTCCCCGCTGTGGATGCCGGTGAGAGGGCGCAGAGCTGTCCGCGTTCCCCCCGAGTCCTTCCGACAGGAGTGGGAGCCGGCGCCATGGTCGGAACCCGCTGTATGCGGCGGGCGCTGGGGCCCCGATATTCACTGAAAACGCCTGGTAGGGGGCGTGCAGCATTTAAATGCCCTTGCTCTCTGACACCGCCCTTCCCTGCTCCTTAGAGGGGAGACTAGAGCCGGGGAAGGCACAAGAAACAGGCTTTCTCTCACGTGGCCGGCCCCAAGGCCAGTTTCCAGAATGGCCCGCTTCGTGGCAGATGAGGAAAAATCAGGCACCTTATTTGTGCCATTACCTGGAGACACAGGTAGCAACCGAGGCAGTGAATCCAGGACCAGGGCATCCGGCGCCAGGATGTCAAAAAGCAGAGTGAGGACCAAGTTGGCCTCAGTAGGTGTGATGACGTGCAGTGTCCAGTACATGACAGTGACAACGAACATACCTGGGGCCCCGAGGGGAGGTGTGATGGGTTTAGTGTCAACGTGAAAACAGGTGGACAGTCAGCTCTGGTCAGCCTCAGCCATGAGACCACGAAGATGGGATGGTGCATGGTCACCAGGCTATGTGTCCCAGGGGGTGGTCTCAGCCCCCACCCATTCCTGCCAACCTCCAGTCCTGCCCAAGAAATGCAGCTCCTTTAGCAGGTCAGAGGAGTAAAGCAGGACATCTGCTCTGGGTCTCAGCTTGAATTCCCCCAGACTCCAGGCTGTAGGTCTCTGGCCCACTCCCATCTCATACATTCACCAGTTATCGATCCCCCACTGGTGTGTGAGAGGGTAAGCTCCATTTCTATTTCCAAACTGCTTACAACTTTGCATAAAGGCCTCCTCCCTCCTTCAGAGATGCAGGAACCATAATAAGCACTCCACTCCCATGCACAGCAGTGTTTTAATGCACTCTCCCTTTGGAGGAGAGATCACACTATCCACTTTTGGAGACACCCCAAAGGCCGACTGGCACTTCAGTACAAAAAGGATTTGGTCCAGTCTCTTGCTGGTTTGCAATATTAAAAGGCACATAAAGTTGTGAGCTCAACCCTCTGGGCTCGGGTGGGGCAGAAGATGGACTGGGAGGTGGTCTGGCACAGATGGGCGGAGTGTGGGTGTGTCGACAGAGGTAGTTGGTCCTGAGTGGATGCTTGGGGGGCCGAGGCAACCTGAACGCTCAGGCTGGGTAGATGCTGCCGTGGTGGCCTTCATATGCCCAGTCCACCAGCTCATTGCTCTGGAACCACAGCAGGATCTCCCACTTGGCCCTCTCCACAGAGTCACTGGCATGGATGACATTCCTGTGACAGGCAGCAGAGATAAGGTACAGGCTTCAATGTGTACCTTGGGAGTCCTGGGGATGGTCTGCTGATCTCCTGCTATGCAGGGGAACAAGCCCAGGGACCATGCAGAGGGGAAAAAGGAGTAGGGGAGCTGGAAAAACAGCTTCAGCCTGGCCTCAGCCGTTCACTCACAAACACATGGACCAGCCAGACTGTTTCTGGAAACCTCATTTTCCTACCAGTCATTCTTCACCAACCCCTCAAAGTATCTGGCATGATAGAGCCAGATAACAGATAATAATGTCAGAGCACACATAACACATGGGGAATGCTTTGTTATCTCCTGTGCAGTAAACTGCACAAGCAAACATTTCGATATCCCACTATCAAGTCTCTCCTGACTTCACCTGCACCCAGCAAGATGCCCAGGTCCTGTGGATCTGCCTAGGACCAATCTGCCACCCAAAACACAGGTCCTTCTCAACCCTAGTGAACTGGCCCAACAACTCCCAGTGGCTATGTGCAGGACTCCATACCTGCTGATGTGGACACTGAAGTTCTCCCTGGATGGTGCCAGGGGCAGCCTCAGCCAAGTCAGTGTGTCCTATCATGCCCTTGAGGTGCAGACCATGTTGGGGCCTTCCCAGACCTGCAGCACAAGATAAGGGAGGTTGGGAGAAATGGGGGTCACCAAGGGCTCAGCAGCTCTGGACCCAATCCAGGGCGCTCCTCCCCTTCCACTGCCCCCTGCCCCACTGTACCATGGCCACCATGGGGCCGGAGCTCATGTAGCTGATGAGGGCTGGGTAGAAGGGCTTCCTCTGTAGGTCATGGTAGTGCTCAGCAACAACACACTCTGGCACCTAAGTGGCATTGGGGGAAGGGGTGAGAGGAGCCCCTGTAGACGGAACCCCACTGAACACTAGGGCAGTTTGCAGATAACACCTACATGGGCTGGGCGCACCAGCCACAGAAGTACAGGGCAGACACCTACCCACCCCTCCCCTATGGCAACCAAGACACTCCTGACCCAGGAATGAGATGTGAAGGGCTGAGGTTCATGAGAAGCCCCCACCCCAGGCCCCTCAAGGACACACACAGGCTGAGAGCCCTGGTACCTGCAGCAACTTCATCCCCACCAGCCCGAAGACCCTCTGCTCAAAGCGCTGGATCATATCCCCAACGAGCCGCTGCTGCACCCCGTCTGGCTTCACTGCAACCAGGGTCCAGGAGGGCACTCCCTTAGAACAGGGCAGGGTTCAGGGTGCTGCCACCTCACCCTTTCACTTCTTCCCCAACCTGGGTTCCCCTACCAGGGCCTAATGGGCTTCAGAGGGTCTTCCTCTACCAGAGCAGCTCTGGAGGGGGAAATACTGGACCTGCAGCCAGGAACTGCTCAGCGGGGCACTGCCTACCAGGACAACCAGGGAATAGGTCCCCAGGGACTTGAACCTGGCTCCTCCCAGGCAGTGACAGAAGCTGCCCCTGATGGAGTCAGTGTCCCTGAGATGGCAGAGCCTAGAGGCCTGTGAAGGCCTAGCCCAGCTCAGTGGCCACCTGGAGGCCTAGAGGTACTGCACCAGAAGGAGAGCACAACTCTTGGCCTCGCTTTTGACTCCTGTCCTTTGGGGTCATGGCGCAGGCACTGTCCAAACCCCAGCCTGCCACATGAGGGGGGACCCAGAGCTCTTCTGCGTCTGAGATGAAGAAATGGCAGGGAACCAGGGAGAAGTGTGCACTTTTGCCCCCAGGTGGGCCACAGGCACCAGGACAAGGGGACCTGGGCACTGAGGAGGAAGGTGGAAGGGTTCCTGTCTGCAGGTGGGGAAATGCTTCTCCCCACACCCTCGTGGCCAGGGGCGGCCAGGCAGGAACTCTCCACTGCTGTGAGGTTGCAAGGCCCAAGGACAGCTCAGACCCCTGCCCCAGCCTTCCTCCTGGCCAGGGGACACTGCCAGTGAGACAGGAAGCCTCACCACCTCCCACAGCCCCAGGCCAGTTGCAGAGTTTTGCTGACCTGCCCTGGGTCCAGGGTCAGATGTGCTTGTGAGGAGCCCAGACCCTGGGTGTCCTGCAAAGTCCTGCAACGAGGGAGAACAGGACTCAGGGAGAAATGAATAGATGTGGAGGGGGGACATCTGTAGATGCCGCTTCCAACCCCAGGTGGAAAATTAACCATAACGTGTGCTGGACCTGGAAAGCGTACAGTGGGTACCCACTACAGCCCTTCAGGGCTGAAAAAGACACACCCTGCCCCGGCTTGTTCCCCCAAAACCCAGTGCCTCACGCCACCCTAACCTGCTGCCCTCCTGGTGTCTCCCGTGCCCTCGCTTTCAGGAAGCAGCAGGGACGAGGGCCTGGGCATGGTGGGCCCATTCCGACCTAGAGAAGCGTCCCAGGCCCACGGCTCTGGGGGGACTGCCCATCCGCCAGAGCCCAGGTCCGCTCACCACGCGTGCGGCCACCAGGCCTCCAGCTTCCCTGTCCCGAGGAGGCCTGGCGGGGCGGTCAGCAGCGCGGAGAGTGTGCGAGCCAGCGGGAACCCAGGCCTCCCCGCGAGTCAGCTGGCGGCGGGTTCGGACGGCCCACGGCCGACCGGCCGCACGTGCGCCCCCGCTCACCGCCAGCCCCGCGCCGCGCTCTCTCCCCTGAGTTGGGGCGCGCGAGCAGGTCCGGGGCCCCACGGCCCAACAGCAGACCTCGCGGCGCGGCGCGCCCCGCGAGGCTGCCCACGGCCCTGCGCACGCGGGACGGCGGAGGTGGGGGGCGGGGGCGGGGGCGGGGGCGGGCGGGGAGGGGCTGCAGGAGGGTGTTGAGGGGCAGGCAGAAGGAGGGTGTTCGTGGAACGGAACGGAAGAGGCCCATGAAGGCCCCCTGTTGTACGGTTCCAACTTCATGACACTCTGGAAAGGGCAAAACTGTGAAGACAGTAAAAGGTCAGTGGTTGGGGTTGGGCAGGGCGAACAGGTGGAGCACAGAGGACTTCACGGCCGTGAAGCTTCTCTCTGTGATGCTATAATGGTGGATCACTGTCTTTCCACCTTTGTCAAAATCCGAATGTACACCAGGAGTGAACCCTGATGGAAACTGTGGACTTAGACAAAAAAATAGGTCAGTATAGGCCCGTGGATGGGTGTGGGATGTCGATAGTGGAGGAGGCTGTGTTTTGGGGGGCCAGAGAGTATACAGGAATTCTCTGAACTTACTGCTCAGTTTTGGTATGAACTCAAAACATTTCTAAAAAATAAAATCTGTTAAAAACACACACCCACAGACCATGAAGAAGGAAAAAAGACAAGTCACAGAATGGGCAATAATGTTTCCACACCAAAAACCTATACAAGTCTTGTGTCCTATTACCAGAAATCCAAGACTAAAAGACCAGTGGACCCAACAGCACAGCAGACACATACTCAGAGATTCACTTCGCCAAAGAGGAAATCCAAATGGCCAGTAAACACATGCAAAGGTGCTCAGCCCCAAGAGCAATCAGAGAAATACAAATAAAGCCACAGTAAAAATCTCGTCTGAAAATTCCAAGTGTTAGTGAAAATGGGGACCCTGGAAACTCATACACTGCTAGTGAGAATGTCAACTCACAAAACCTGCTCTGGTAAGCAGTTTGGAATTATTGAAATATCAGAAAGACAACCTACAAAAACAGAAGCAAATATTTGCAAATTACATATCTGATACGGGTCTTGTATGAAGAATTTAAGAATCTTACAACTCAAAACACAGAACAACCCAATTCACAACCTTGCATGCACCCCTCCCCTTGAGTGTGGGCCGAACCTACTGACTACTACTAACGCTAGTATACAGCAGAAGCCACGGGATGTCACTTTCACGATCTGCTTACCAAAGACCAGCTGCTTCTGCTTCTTTCTCCCTCCTCCTCCCTCTCCCTCTTCTTCTTCCTCTCCCTCTCTCTGCCCTGGAACCTTCCCTCTAGGAGAAGCCAGCTGCCATGTTGTGGGTAGCCCCATGCATGGGATGTCCACATGGCAAGGACTGAAGTCTCTGTACAACAGCCATGAGGACCTGAGGTCTGCAAATAGCCACATATGTGAGTTCAGAAGCGCTTGAAAAAAATATTCCCTCTTCAGTAATTGGATGTAGTGCTCTAAACATAATTAGTTCAGGGTGGTTAAGATTATTGTTCAAATATTCTATCTTATTTTCTTCTCTAGTTTGTTCCATCAACTGCTGTGAGGTTGTCAAAATCTCCTATCCCAATTGTGTGGAAGTAACTCGTTCTTTTTTATCTGTCAGTTTTTCTTCATGTACTTTGAAACTCTTTTATTAGGTGGATACACATTTTTTCCTCCTTATGAATTTACTCTTACTGTTATTAAATATTTTTATTTATTTTTGGGTAATATCTTTGTTTTGAAATCTACCTTATCTAATAGAAAGATAAGCACTCCAGTTTCTCATGCTTATTTCATGATATTTCTTTGTCTATCCATTTACTTTCAACTCATCTGTGTCTTTATACTTGAAATGAATCATTTCTAGACAATTGAGTCTTGCTCTTTTTTTTAAATCCAGTCTTACAATCTCTGCCTTTTAATCAGAGTATTTAGTCCATTAATTTTTTGTTGTTATCATTAATCTACAATTACATAAAGAACATTATGTTTACTAGGGTCCCCCCTTCACCAAGTCCCCCACACACACCCCATTACAGTCACTGTTCATCAGCGTAGTAAGATGTTGTAGAATCACTACTTGTCTTCTCTGTGTTGCACAGCCCACCCCATGCCCCCACACACATTATACATGCTAATCATAATACCCCCTTTCTTTTTCCCTGCCCTTATTCCTCCCTTCCCTCCCATTCTCCCCAGTCCCTTTCCCTTTGGTAACTGTTAGTCCATTCTTGGGTTCTGTGATTCTGCTGCTGTTTTGTTCCTTCTGTGTTTCTTTGTTCTTATACTCCACATATGAGTGAAATCATTTAGTATTTGTCTTTCTCCGCCTGGCTTATTTCACTGAGCATAATACCCTCTAGCTCCATCCATGTTGCTGCAAATGGTAGGATTTGTTTTCTTCTTATGGCTGAATAATATTCCATTGTGTATATGTACCCCATCTTCTTTATCCATTCATCTATTGATGGACATTTAGGTTGCTTCCATTTCTTGGCTATTGTAAATAGTGCTGCTATAAACATAGGGGTGCATCTGTCTTTTTCAAACTGAGCTGCTGCATTCTTAGGGTAAATTCCTAGAAGTGGAATTCCTGGGTCAAATGGTATTTCTATTTTGAGCATTTTGAGGAACCTCCATACTGCTTTCCACAATGGTTGAACTAATTTACATTCCCACCAGCAGTGTAGGAGGGTTCCCGTTTCTCCACAACCTCACCAACATTTGTTGTTGTCTGTCTTTTGGATGGTGGCGATCTTTACTGGTGTGAGGTGATATCTCATTGTGGTTTTAATTTGCATTTCTCTGATAACTAGCGATGTGGAGCATCTTTTCATGTGTCTGTTGGCCATCTGAATTTCTTCTTTGGAGAACTGTCTGTTCAGCTCCTCTGCCCATTTTTTAATTGGATTATTTGCTTTTTGTTTGTTGAGGTGCATGAGCTCTTTATATATTTTGGATGTCAAGCCTTTATCGGATCTGTCATTTGTGAATATATTCTCCCATACTGTAGGGTTCATTTTTGTTCTCTTGATGGTGTCCTTTGCTGTATTTAGTCCATTAATATTTAATGTAATTGATATGGTTGGATTTACACCTTCTATTTTACTCTTGGTTTTCTGTTTGCCCCCTCTGATTTGTATTCTTTTCCCCCTTTCCTGACCTCTTTTGGATTAAATGAATGTCTTAAAATTCCATTTTAATTTGTATATACTGCAGCACTATTTTTATACTGATCACTCTAGGGATTGTAATTACATCTCTAACTTTTCACAGACTATTTAGAATTAATAATGTATCACTTCATGTAAAATGCAGAAATATTGCAACCATATAGATCCATTCTGTCCTTCCCCCATCCTGTATGCTGTAATTATCCTTCTGTTATAATTATTTTATCCCAAACCTCCTACATGTAAATGTACATAAATGTTTCTATACTCTTTATTCCTTCCTGAAGATCTGAATTTTCATCTGGTATAATTATCCTTAACTTGGAGAGCACCCATTAACATATTATCTTTTTTTTAGCCACCTTATTGAGGTACTATTGACATACAAAAAGCTAAACATATTTAATGTGTACAACTTGATGGGTTTGGAAATAAGTATATAACTATCGCAACAATCTATGACATAAACATACCCATCACCTACAAGTTTCCTCCTGCCCTCTTTGCTGTGTGTGCTTGTTAAGAAGGCTTAATATTCTGAACATTTATGGGACTTTTTAAATGTATTTTTCTGAATCATTCACCAATCTGTACATCTTACAAAGTGATAAATTGTCTTATCTCCCCAAATAGGCTGAATTCCAGGAGTGAAGCTCAAGTAATAGGAAATCAATAAATATAAACATAATAAATATTCTCAGTGTATCTTTAAAAAAAAAGGATGATGCTTATATTGCAAAAGAATAGTCAGTACAAACTGTCTGGAGAGTGACAAGACAATGGATTTAACAAAAAAAATGTTCAAAACAACCATTATAAATATGTTCACAGAATTAAAAGAAAGCATGATTGCACATATACAGTAAGATACATGATTGACAATTTATATCAATAAAAAGATAGAAATTATGGGGAAAAAGGAAGGCTTAATATAAGACTTATCCTCTTAGCATTTCTTGTCATCCAGATCCGCTGGCAACACCCTGTTGTTTTCTTTTATCTGAAAATGTCTTTATCTTCATTCTTAAAGGATATTTTTGCTGGACATAGAATTATGGGTTAACAGTTTGTTCCTTCAGCACTTTTTTAAATTAAAGTATTGTTAATATACAATATTATGTTGGTTTCAAAAGTACATCACAGTGGCTCAACAGTCCCCATGATCAACCTGTATTGTGATTGCGAATTATTGTGTCCTTTTCTCCCCTTCCTCTCACACGGATCCCAACCCCTCCCCCTTGGTAACCACTACCACTTCTCCATGTCTGTGAGTCTAATGCTGTTTTGTTCCTTCTGTTTTGCTTTGTTTGTATACTCCCCAAGTAAGTGAAATCATATGGTAGTTGTCTTTCTCCGCCCGGCTTATTTCACTGAGCATGATACCCCTAGATCCATCCATGTGGTTGCAAATGGCAGGAGTTCTTTTCTTTTTATGGCTGAATAATATTCCATTGTGTATATGTACCATCTCTTCTTTATCCATTCATCTATCGATGGGCACTTAGATTGCTTCCATATCTTGGCTATTGCAAATAGTGCAGCAATAAACATAGGGGTGCATATATCTTTCGAATCAGGAATCTTGTTTTCTTCGGGTAAATTCCTAGGAGTGGAATTCCTTGGTCAAATGGTATTTCTACTTTTAGTTTCTCGAGGAACCTCCATACTGCTTTCCACAGTGGTTGCACCAATTTGCATTTCCACCAACAGTGTAGAAGGGTTCCCCTTTCTCCACATCCTCGCCAGCATTTGTTGTTTCTTGTCTTTTGAATAGTGGCCATTCTAACTGGTGTGAGGTGATTGATATCTCATTGTGGTTTTGATTTGCATTTCCTCGATGATTAGTGATGTAGAGCATCTTTTCATGTGCTTGTTGGCTATTTGCATTTCTTCTTTGGAGAACTGTGTGTTCAGGTCCTTTGCCAATTTCTTAATTGGGTTATTTGGTTTTAGGTGATGAGGCATAAAAGTTCTTTATATATTTTGGATGTTTTCTTTCAGCACTTTAAAGACATTCCACTGTCTTCTGGCTCTGTTGTTTCTGATAAGAAGTCATAAGTGTTTCAAAGTGTTGTTCCCTTGAATATCATTTTTCTCTGGCTGATTTCAATATTTTTCTCTTTAAGTTTGGTTTTCAGTAGTTGACTATGATGTGCCTAGCTGTGGCTTTCTTTGTATCAAATCTTATTGAATGATAAATGAATGTCTCTCACAAACTTTAAGAAATTTTGGATATTATTTCTTCACATTTTTTTCTGCTCCTTTCTTTCCTATCCTCTCAGGACCCCAATTTTACACATTAGACCCCTTTTTACCCCTTTGTGGGTCACTGCAGGAAGGGGCCAGGTGGGCAGGAGAAGGGGGGAGGAGGGGTGCTGGATGAACTTCTCCCCATCTGCCAGCCCAGATAATCTGGTGAGGGTCACCAAGGGAAGCCCTCAACCAGAGTGCAGCTCTTGGGGCCTCCTGCCCTGGCAACCACCTTCTGACCCTATCACCCTCTGGATCTGCCTCAGGAACTTCTCTGGCCACCATGATCCAGTGTGGCCAGACCTCACGCCAGGCTCCTGTAGGCCAAGCCATCGTACCCTTTGTCTTTTGGCTCACGAGTGCCCAGCACCCAGGACAGGAAGCATTCATTTGCCCAGAAATAATATAGATTAAATAAGAACCACATGCTGAACTTTAAAAATAATCTCCTTCCTATGCTACCCAGAGAGGGGTCTATACAGCACTGTTTTGGGTTTCCATTGTAACTTAAAGGGAAACTTTCACAATGTCCAGAGGATATCCTGCAAAGGAAGGAGGAGAATGTTCTCAAATTCCCTGCAGGAGGAACCCACTTAGGTGGCACCAACTGGGATTTCCAATGGAATAGCCCGCCCATGATGGGAAAGATGATGGTGTCCACGTCATAACTCTGAAGAGAACCTAGGAGGAGGTGCTGCTAGCGCATGCCACCGCTGCCACTGCAAACCTGGCTCGGGAAGGTGTGCGGTGTCCTCTGTCTGTCCAGCAGCTCCCTGGTGGCTGGAGGTGCTCAGCTCCCCACTGGGAACTGGTCTGCTGTTCCCAGGCTCAGGCCACTGAATGGGGAGGAACAACCCCTGAGTGGTCTTAACGCTGTTCTTCCACAGACCCCTTCAACAACACGGAAGTAAGGCTGATGGAAAAATAAACTGTGTCTTAAAGTTGTGTCCATTAAAAAAACTTAACCTTTCTTTACATATAATTCTAAGACTGTCTACTTTCTACTTTTTCGGTTGGAAGATGATCTTTCCTTTATGAAATGATAATAGATAGTATTTGGACTTAAAAAAACTTTGTTTTGGTAAAATAAGATTCAGAAACCCTATGTTGTTCCCAAAACTTCCAACTTCCTATGAAACCCAGGTGTCTTTTCTAGTTTTCCAGCTAATGCTTTTCTAGTTTATGCTGACAAGCTGGGGCACTGGGACAAAGAGGAAGAGTGACTGTCTGTACCCCCAACCCCCACTGGACCTCATAGGGTGCAACCTAGCTCCTCCTTCAGGAACCCTGCAGTGGGGTGGGGTGAGGAGAGGCTAGGAGCAGGCAGAGAGAGGGGCTGCTTCTGGCCTGAGGCCTTCAGAGGGCCTTGCACCTGGGAAGCACTGGGAGGAGGGGCCCAGGGTGGGTCATGGAGGACAGGCAGGGTGGGAGGGAGCAGCCAGGGTGTCTGGGGCCTCAGTCGCTCCTGCAGTATGTACAGGGCTGAGCACAGCCATTAGCTGGAAGGTAAGCAGTGGGAGCCAGATGCCAACTGGCCCTAGGGTGGTGGAGCCATTTCCCTATGGTAACCAGGAAGGGAGGAAGAAAGACAGGAAGATGAGCAAGCCCAGAGGCAGCCAGGAGAGCAAGGGCTGTTGGGGGGAGAGGGAGCTGCCGAGGCCTTCTTTCTCCACTCGTGGGTCCAGAGGCTTTGAAGGTGCCTCTAAAATCCAAGTGCTGCAGTTCAGCCTCTGATTATTTGGATAAAATTCCACTATAGTGGGTTTTGTTTGTTTTTGCTAACTTTAAAATTTTTGTCCAAAGCAAACAATGATGTTCACTATGGCCAGGCACAGACAATCTGGGAGAAATGTTTCTTGCCATCTGTTGGTCCATCTTCTCTGGGTGGGGGGCAGCAGTCCACTGGGCCTCACACACAGAGCTAGTGAAAGGATCATTCGCCCCATGATCCCAAGCACATAAGCCGGTGAGAATTATGCCTGGGCTTGCCTGGGGCTTGAATAAAGTCTCTTGCATGGGCTCATATCTCCTGAGTCACTCTGGGTAAGGAGGGTCGGTGAGATACCCTTTCAGGGCTGAGAGTAGGGGTGGGGGAATTGATAAGGGCCTGGCTATACCTGTTTGAGTTTTTTAAACCTACCAATAAGAATGAGACAAATGTAAAAGAAAGATATAACGGGGTTAGGCGATGTCCGGGGAAGACTGTGAACCCTGTAGTACTCAGCCAATGAGGAACCAGGGGAGGGACTCACGCCAATAAATTATTGGCACCAAACTCCCCAGGTGTGCCTGCCCACCAGACACCCGATCTTGCAAGATCATCATTAAAGCCTTGTTCCGCCATTCTCTTTGTCTCCATGTCCACTTATTGAATTTGGACCAGTGAGTGTGTTTCTCACAATTTGGCGGCTCATCCAGGATCTTCTTGCCTGTGCGAGGTGGAGGCCCAAGCGGAGTGGGAAGACGCGTCCCGCCTGGCTTTGGGCGGCCCGCTGTGTCTGGGCATCTCACCTTCGCACAAAAGCCGAGGGGAGACCCGAGACTTGTGCAGAGACAGCGTGACCAACGCAGGGGAGAAAAATGCAGGCACCGTCGCAACCAGGCAACCTTGTGCATGAGCCAAGGTGGGAAAATTGGGCTATAAGTACTGCCTTGGTGGTTGGGCATTTTTCAGAGGTCGAGTGTGTGTGGCTGAGAAGTGTAATCTCGGGGTGCGTGCAAGAAACTTCCATTATGGGGGGTTGAGTACACAGGGACCTCTTGAAGGAAGGGAAATACAAATTCTAGGCCTAGGGAAGCAGAGAAAGGGAACCAGATGAGCTCCCTTGGAATTCCCCCAGATAGCCTGCTGGGGTGAAGGTTATGGTACTGGGGGGACGCCTCCTGTACTGGGTTAAGGACAAACAGAAGATGATCAGATTTTGCTGTTTTGTCTGGATTAAAGTTAGATTAGATGAAAACTGGCTGTGCCAGGTTTGAGTTATTTTTTTGATGGTAATAAAGCCTCCAGTTCACCCGAGGAATCTGTTGGTTACCAAGGGCACTTCCCCTATTTCCCCTCAACACCAGGGAAGGTAAAGCTAGGGAGGAGGAAATACAAGAGACCTCCCAGGACAAGCCCTGGTGTTGGGAGAGCGTTGTGTGTCTTCCTCGCTCCCTTTCCCCTCCACAGCTGCAGCGGAGAGTTGAGAGGTGGGGACACGGTGGTGAAGCGGAGTGAAAGTTTTGTTTGGAGTTACTCCTGGAGAGAGAAAGTGAGGCTTCCTCAGGAGGGAGGGGCACCCTGGGAGGTTGGAGAAAGAAAGTTTTAAGTTAAAAGGTTGTGCACTTTGAGGGTTCTGGTGGCCTCGGAGAGAGGAGCGCCCCAGGAGTTGGGGGTTCCCTTTTTAAGGATTCTTTAGGACTGTGGCCGGCACCTGGAGGTGTAGACTTGTTAGGTGGTCTCAAGTATCTTTGATGAGACATTATATTTCTTATCAATCCTCTGGGTAATTCTGCAAAATTAGCTTAACACAAGAAATTTACTGCTTTTAGTCCCCTCCCAGGATGGCAGCTTCCTGGTTTGGGAGCATATCAGGACTGGCTGCCCTTCTTCCAAGGGGGGCAGAGTTATTGTCTGTTTGCTAATGAGTAAGTTGAGAGTCTTGCTTCTTGATCTCCTGGGTATTAAAATGCAATCTTTGGGATGAATTCCTTCCTGCCTTTTGCTATGTTGTTTATGGCTGCACCTGCATGCTAAATTGATTTCCTGGGTTGCAGACTATTTGGGGTCAGAAAGAAAAAAAATAGCACATAGGTAAAGTTAAAAAAAAAAAAGGCTGGGCCTGTATGATTAACATAATAAAGACAGGCTATGCTGAGGTACCCTCCCTTTATCTGAGGAATATTCAAACATTTCAAGCCAAGTTCCTCCTTTTTGAGCTTTAATTAATTAACTCTGGGTCTTTTTAGTGGACTTTCCTGGCCTTTTTCTCTTTCCACCCCATCATATCTCATATCAACAGGCATTCAGAGGTTGAAAGAAGTATGGCTTTAGTGCATTTGCATCTTTTCTCAGGCTTGGAGAGAAATTCATCTCCATATCAATGGGTAATTACCTGGGAAACAGCGGGCTTCTCTGTACCTGAGAGGTGAGGGGGAGGGCTGGTTTTTGGCTGATGCTGGAGCCTGAAAGAAACAGCCCCAGAATGCAGCTTGTGAGTAGTAAATAGATTTTAAACTTTATTTCTCCCTTTGACTGATTTCAGTTTTTAGAGGTATTTTGCCCCAGGATTTCCTCTCCCTGGACTTAACAATGTAAGAAGGACTTAGAGTTTCCCCTTGCCTTCTGGGGAGTCCACCAGGAATCCCAAGATGTTTCCATTGAGAGAGGTCCCACTAGGACAAGGGGAAATTTGTTAATGCTCCCCTCATGGGTACTGAGGTGAGAAATTTTAAGCATTGCTAGAAGATCCCCTTGGCCTAGTGGGCCAACTAAATCAATTCCTGGGACCTAATGTATATACTTAGGTTGAACTGATGTCCATCATGAATATCCTATTCCCTGGTGGTGAGAGGGGGGTGATCAGGATAGCTGCTGTGTCCATTTGGGAACAAAAACACCCACTGGGCCAGGGTGTCCAGTCAGCAGAACAAAAGTTCCCAAATGTAGGTCCTAGGTGGGATAATAATAATAATCTAGGGGATAGAATTAAAATTCAGGATCTTCGAGGGCTAATTATAAAGGGAATTAGGGAATCGGCCCCAAGATCTCAAAATATTTCTAAGGTGTTTGAAGTCCAATGGGAAAAGGAAGAAACCCCAACTGCATTTTCAGAGACTCAGGGACCGGATGAGAAAATATTCAGAACTTGACCCAGAAGCTCAGGTAGGACAGGATCTTTTAAAAGTCAAATTTGTAACCAAAAATTGACCAGATATATCTAAGAAATTACAGAATTTAGGTGGATGGAATGAAAAACTTAGAGAAGAATTACCGAGAGAAGCTCAAAAAGTATTAGAAGAGAGGCTAGAAGCTTGTAGTTCAAATTGTTAGAGGGAAAACCAAACCCTCTCCAATGGACCCAGTGGAACTGCAAATTCTAGAGGAATTGAAAGCAATCTTTAGTCAGCACCCCAGTCCTGGCACTCCCATCTTTAGAGAAGCTGTTTCACTGGTTTGTTACTGTTGAACAAGATTCCCTGTAGGGGTTTTGACCCAAGCCTGGGGAGAAAAGAAACAACCAGTAGCCTTTATGTCTAAACTATTGGACCCTGTCTCTTGAGGATGGACTGAATGCATTCAGGCCATTGCAGCCATGACCTTACTGGTGGAAGAAAGCAGGAAATTAACTTGGAGGAACCCTCACAGTCAGTACTCTTCACCAGGTTCGGGTCATGCTTACTTAATCAGTGGGCTGGGCACTGGCTAATAGATTCTCAAATTTTAAAATGTGAAGCAAGTTTACTTGAAAAAGATGACCTGATCTTAACCACAGACACCTGTCTCAATCCGACCAGCTTCCTAGGGGCAGGGAAGGCTGAAGGTCAATCAGAATTGAGCCATAGTTGCATAGACCTCATAGAGTATCAGACTAGAGTCAGGCCTGACTTAAGGAAAATTTCTCTAGGTGGGGGGATGAAACTGTTTATAGATGGGTCCTCCTGGATGATAGAGGGCAAATGACATAATGGCTATGCCATCACTGATGGAGACCAGTTATCCATCTGCAAGAAGGGGGAGATTACCCAATCATTGGTCAGCTCAAACCTGTGAGTTGTTTGCTCTTAATCAGGCCTTAAAACTACTTTCAGATAAGGAAGGCACCATTTACACAGACATGCCTTCAGAGTAGTCCCTACCTTTGGAAAAATTTGGACAGAAAGAGGTCTTATAAATAGTAAAGGATGAGGATTCATGGGAAATTAATTAAAGAGGTTCTGGAAAATCTACTTCTAGCTGAGATTTCTATAACACATGTGAATGGTCACCAGAAAGGAAGTTCTTATGAAGCTATGGGTAATAGGATTGCTGATGTAGCTGCTAAAGAGGCTGCATCTGAAGATGAAATTAGATTTTTGAACCTCACCCCAAATATCCCTAAAATCACATTGATCCCAAAGTTTTCCAAGAAGGAGATTAAGAAGCTACAGGAGGTGGGGGCATCTCGAGATGAGAAAGGGCAGTGGACTTTACCAGATGGGAGAGAAATGATCAGCCAGTCTATTATGAGCGAGCTAATGAACATGTTACACAGCAAGGAGCCATTGGGGTCCTCAGGCGATGTGTGATGCTTTGCTAAAGGTTTATGGGTGTATTAGCATTTACACCATTGTTAAACAGGTTTGTAGGAGTTGCATAATGTGCCAAAGCATTATTAAGAAGTGTATGAGAAAGCCAGTATCTGGAGAGAGACTTCCAGGAATAAGACCATTCCAAAGTATTCAGACTGACTTTACTGAGATGCTGAAAGTGGGAAAGCTTAAATATTTACTAGTGATTGTTGACCATCTCACTGGATGGGTGGAGGCCCACTCATTAACAACTGCAATGGCAGGACCAGTGATAAAGTTACTTTTAGAGCAAGTTATTCCTAGGTTTGAGTTAATAGAAAATGTTGATTCAGATAACAGGAGTCATTTTACTTCAAAAGTACTCTGGGGAATAATGATTATTATATGAGCTACCATATCTGGGAAGGGCAACAGACTTGCCCACTATGGAAACAAAAGATCAGTTTTTAAGGGAATATGTGCTGGCCATGTCTTCTAACTTATCTTCTCTAAAGCTGAAAGGACTCCTCACCCAGACTCCCCCAGTTGAGTTCTTTGCTCACTGCTTCCAGTCTAGAGACCTGGTGTTAGTAAAATCCTGGAAAGAAGATGGACTCCAGCCAGCTGGGAAGGCCCCTACCAAGAGCTCCTGATCGCAGAGACTGCAGTGAGGACGGCTGAAAAGGGTTGGACTTATTACACCAAAGAAACTGACTGGGGGATCTGGGGACAAAACAGAATTGGCAAGTGTCCCAGGTGGCTAACCAACCCTGAAGGCTGAAACTAAAAAGAACCTAAAAATGTTAACTTTTATCCTAACTCTGTATTTCACAGGCAAGTCACAGAGAGCCCTAAGATGGGAAGGAACTCCTGGTTATCCTGTCAAACTGGTAATCAATATTACTAAAACATCAAGCCCCCAAACCATTAGGTTTGATGCTTGTCAGGTTCTCTCTTGTGGTGACCTAAATGACCAAAAACAGCTTTCTGGAGATAATATGTATCCCTGTCCTGAATGGACAAGTCGTAATAGAATAAAAAGGCAAGTAGGCCCCCATGTCCAAGGTGGAGCAGTGTTTGGTGGACTACCCAGTTTCAAGGGTGGACGGCCCCTCATGCAGCAGAAAAATCTTTAAAAAGAAAGCTCCACTTAGCTAAAGGAATTCCTCCTGATAATTGCCAGGACAGATAGCATAAACCCCTTTTATTAAGTATACATAAACCTCAAGACTTAGACTCAGACCCTGTAATTGCCCCTCATGTTTATGGACTCGGTGCAGATGTCATTGGAGTAGATCCTGTGGAAGGTTTAGTCTTAATTTAATCAAAAGCAAGACTTCACCCATGGTGGCCACCCCCAATCCTGAGAGAAATAACAAGCCAGAACTTCCCCATAATGACCCTAGACTAGTTACTGTAACAGAGATAAAAGATCTAAAACAGACTCTTGAAATAGAGACAGGTTATGGAGATACCAATGCCTGGGTAGAGTGGGTTAAATTTTCAGTACTTGCTTTGAATAAAAATGATTGTTACATATGTGCTGCTGGATGGCCACAGGCGCAGGTGGTCCTATTCCCCTGCTGGGACACAGACCCCACTGGGATGAACTGCATGTTGGTCCTGTACCAGGACAAGGATGCTTGGAGAAATGAGGCTTGCAAGGGCTTGTCTTTACTCTTTTGTGCACTAAAAAAGTCAGACCCGAGGGCAACCCCCTCTTTCCATAGGGAAGATGAATCACTCCTCATGCCTCTCTAGGCAAGGGGAAGGTTCACAACTCCTTTGGGGAACATACTGACTTGTACCCATGTTCTAAATGTCTCTAAAGAGGGCAACTTCTCAAAATTACACATCCCCTGAGTGGATGTTTGGTGGTACTGTGGAAAGGGAAACTGCACTACTCGTTGCCACCCACCTGGACTAGGACTTGTGCTCTAGTTCAATTGGCCATTCCGTTTACCATGGCATTTCCACACCCAATGAAGATTTTTTCATAAAAGTTGTATGCCTTTTGAAGGCACCACTTGAGCTAATGAATTAGCTGAAAACTGGCACCAGTGACCCTTTTATAGACTGGCTGGAAAGATGGTTTGGAAAATAGAAAGGTATAGTTGCCTCTCTTTTAACATCCCTTGTTATAGTTGCAGGAGTTGTAACTGCTGTAGGATGCTGTATCCCTTGTGTGAGAGGCTTGATTCAAAAGCTTATAAAAGCAGCCATAAACAAGCAAATACCTATGACCTACACCCAAAATAATCTTAGAAGAAAATTTGAACTACAAGGAAGAGAGTAAAAAGCTATTAGAGAAATTTGAGAAAGGACCAAGCATAAATTAAAATACATTACTGGGAATAAAATCAGAAATTCTTAAATAAAAAGAGGGGGGAACTGTTAGGAAAGAGTATAAAACCTAAATGTGATTTATTCCCACTAGGATGTTTAAACATTTTAACAGTAGCTATTAACAAAGGGCCACGTGGTGGAAGCTGCTTGGGCTGAGTGGGGGTGGGGGAATTGATTAGGGCCTGGCTATACCTGTTTGAGTTTTTTAAACCTACCAATAAGAATAAGACAAATGTAAAAGAAAGATATAACGGGCTTAGGCGAAGTCCGGGGAAGACTGTGAACTCTGTAGTACTCAGCCGATGAGGAACCAGGGGAGGGACTCCGCGGCCAAACTCCCCAGATGTGGCTGCCCACCAGACACCTGATCTTGCAAGACCGTCATTAAAGCCTAGCTCTCCTGTTCTTTGTCTCCGTGTCCACTTAGTGAATTTGGACCAGTGAGTGTGTTTCGCACAATTCACTTTGTACAGCAACTGGATTTCCCCCTTCATTGATATTCTTCCAGAAGGCCCATACACCTATCTAGAAGTCCTGTAAACTTCCTAGTGTATCTACATAATAATGTATCCACCCATCCCCCCACAGAGCTCCCAGGCTTCTGCAACTACAAACATTTCTACAACCTTGTGTATCTGAGCTTTTGTCTTTGTTTTCTATTGCACTTTATGTTGCCACAGAAACCTCAAAAGGTCGAGGCAGTCCACAGTCCCACAGAAAGGACAAGGTGCCCTTTGCGTCCTGAGAGCTACATCACACTCCTGCTCAGAGGTCGCCAGTCATTCGCATCTCTTCTCATCTCCTGTAAAGTGCCTGTGTATATCCTGTGTCTGTTTTCCTTTGGGTTGTCCTGTTTTCAGTGTGTACATTTCCTCTCTTAGTATATATTAGTCCTTTAACTTATGCATAGCACATGTTTTCTCCCATTTATCTTTTGACTTATAACTTACAACCTGCTTTTTACTTTCACACTTTTTATACTTACATAACAGGTTTTTTAAAATGTATTCAAATTCTCCCTCATGGTTCCCTAATTTCCTGCCCATCTTGCTAAGAAGTTCTTTCCCATCCTTTTCCTAAGGAACATGTTCTTAGTTTCCTTTTATTATTTTTACCATTTTATTCTTGACAATTGAGCATCTGATTGGTTGGATGTTGTTTTTCTGTATGGTGTGGGGGGAATAGGGAATACACAACAGTGCATATGCAGGTGCCTCTACACAAGGTTCTCCTGTTGCTGGGCCTCCGTTTTCTACCTTCAAAATGAGAATGTCGAGGTAGGTCCTGGGTTTCTTTGCATTGCTACTGCTCTGTTATTTAGCAGAGGTTTCCAGACTCCAGTCTAGGGCTCTCTGTCCATCTACAAAGTTCACTAACCCCCAGACAAGCAAGGGGGATCGGTGGGAGGGCAGAGCTGGGAGAGGACCCGCAGCCTCCTCCTACCCAGTGGTCAGCTTGGGGCACAGGAACCTCACACTGGGGCAGGAGGTGGGTGTTGGATGGAACGGTCCCCAGTGCTGACCACAACTGCTGTCCCCAGCATGGCTCTAAGTCAGCACAGGGCACTCAAGTACAGAATTGACCTCTGTCCCTGGAACCATGGCCCAGCCCTACTGCCAGGGTGAGGGCCCAGCCTAGATTCCAAAGGAGCAAAGGGTGTCCCTCAGGGTTTCACACCTTGGGCTTCCTTTCTCTGTAGGCCTCCACCTTCTACCTTCAGTGGCTTTGGACACACTGGGTCAGCTTCTCTCTGCCAAACCGTAAACCCTCACCCCCTTGCCTCAGGAGCACAAAGTTCTGAAGGTGCTAACAGGTATAGACCCCTCCTTGCCATCCTCAACCAGCTGGTTCCCACCCCCAGGGTCAGTCAGCATAGCCTAATGCTGGATAGGCATTAGATAAGTGCAAATAAATTTGCTTTTGATTCTCTACAAAAGTGGTAGCTTTTTGAACACAACTGTTCTGCCCTCTCCTTTCCTCAGTTAAAGCTACATCTGGCAGATCATTCCTAAGAAGTACACTGAGCTTCCTGTTACAGCTGCACTATATCACAATTTGAATCTCAGTGTGGGTGTCCATGGTTAGAGGGCCCCATGACCAGTATCTGGGTGTGTGCTGTACTCAGTACAACTGTACACTTATGTGAGCATCTCTGCAAGGAGAATGCACAGCTATGGGATACTAAAGCGAAGCTATGTGCTTTTACCATTTCTGTAACTGAGTCCAGAAGTTTGTGAGAGGCTACATTCATCCACTGCCCACTAAATATAGGAATGTCTGTTGGCCCACAATCTCACCTGTTTGATCAAACTCGATTTTTGCAGCATTTGTTAGGTGAAAACCAAAAAGGCACCTGGGTGTATCTGCCTTTGTCTGAGGAAGAGTAGAGCCCGTTTCTGTTCGTTTGCATGTCCTTTCCTGGAATCTCCTCGGGTCTATTTGGAGAGTGGATATTTTCTTATTTGTAGGAGCTCTTTATTATAGGTCTGTGGGTAAAACTGTAACCTTTCCAGAATATCTCACCTGGCTTTAGTACATCTGGATATCAATAGGCGTTCAGAGGTGGAAAGAAGTCTGACTTTAGTGCATTTGCATCATTCCTCAGGGGTGGAGAGAAGTTCATCTCCATATCAATGGGTAATTCCCTGGGCAAGGAGGACTTAGCTGTACCTGGGAAGTGAGGGGAGGAGTGGTTTTTGAAATCTGGAGCAGGAAACAGAAACGGCCCCAGACTGCAGTTTGTGAGCAATAAAAGGATTTTAAACTTTATATCTCCCTTTGACTGATTTTGGTTTTTAGAGGTATTTTGCACCGGGATTTCCTCTCTCCGGACTTACAGGTCTTATTAAGATTGGACCTTGGTTATACAAGTTGCAAGCATGTCCTCCCCAGCTTATGGCTTGTTTTTTTACTTTGCTTAGGAAGTTTTGCTCTGCAGAAAGCTTTGACTTTCACGTAACTGAATTTCTCAGTCTTGCCTCTGTTAGGCAGGAAAATGGATATGAGCGGGGTGGAAAGAGAACAAAGTCAGTAAAGCCCCCTAGAAAGGACTCAGTTAACCAGTTAAAACTAGAAATCCAGAAAGACTCAGTTAATGAGTTAATCAGTTAAAGCTCAAAGGGTCAAGAGCAACTTGGCCTTGAATGTTTGGATATTCCCCAGATACAGAGAAGTTATCTGAGTACAGCCCATGCCTTCATTGTGTCAATTAGATCATTGTAAGATTTACTCTAGCCTGCTAAAAGGCCCACCTATAAACAGCATAATAAAGACGAAGATCCCACCTTAAAGCCAAAATTGCATTTTTTTAAAAACTCAGGAGGTTTAGGAAGAAAGATTATTGACATACTCTTTAGCAAACAGGTAACTCTGCCCACCTTGGAGGAAGGGCAGTCTTGATTGATAAACCAATTTTGCAGAATCACCTAGAGGACTGATAAGAAACTTAATGTCTCATCGAGGATAGTTGGGACCACTTAACAAGCCCACACCCTAGCCCTCTTTCACATTTCTGAGAAATCCTTTATTAAAAGGGGGAATTCCCAACCTTTCAGGGCGCTCCTCTCTGGGACCGCTCGCAGTTTCTAAGTGTGTGACCTTTTAATCTTAAACGCTCTCTCCACCCTTTCAGGGCGCTCCTCTCACTCTCTGAAGTCACCTGCAGTTCTTTCTAATTAACTTTAAATAAAACTTTTATTCTGCTTCACTACTGTGTCTTTGCCCTTCAGTTCTGCCGCGGCGGGGACAAGAACCGAGGAAAATACACAGCGTCTCTCCCCCAATACCTCGAAAGCTTTCTGGGTTTTGGATCATATTTAGAATTGCCTTCTCTTTCCCAAGACTTTGAAAAAGTTCCCCCACGTTTACTTGTAGTCCCTTGACCGTTTGCATTTACACTTAAATCCTTAAGTGTAAGGATTGCAATCTATCCCGGTGTAAAGGGTAGTGTACCACATTTCCATTTGTACAAGAAGCCTTTTCATCTTTCCCTAAGTGTTAACTCTACACACACTCGTCCGGGTTTTGTGGTTGAATGAAGGAGGCCGGGCCGGAGGGTCCAGCACTGGAGGCGGCGTGGGCAAGTCTCCGCCAGAACCCGCCGGGCGCTGTCCCACGCCCTGTCACACACTCCAGACCCACGCTCCAGAGACCCGGAGACCCTCGCGTCCCGCGAACCCCCCGCCTCCAGGAAGCAGGTGGGAAGCTCTGCGCGTGTTCCGCCACCTCGGACCTCCTGCGCCTGCCGATTCACGCCCCGCCGGCCTGCCTCGGTTCCCCGGTCCCCGCTCCTCCCCATCCTGCCGACCGTCCCCTACCCGCACGGCCGTAGGTCAGTCCGCGACCTCCCTCCGGCCGATTTCCTCCCCGCGCCCCCTCGTCAGCCGCCGCCCACGTCCTCCCTCCGTCCCCGCCGGGGAGGCGCGGTCCCTCCAGCCCGGCTCCAGCGGGGCGGGGCCTCGCGGCGGAAGTGCCCGCGGCGCGGGCGGCTGGGACCGGCCGGGGCGATGCGAGCCCGCGGCGAAGGCTGCGGCGGGGGCCGCAGGGGCTGCCCGGGCGGCGCGCGCGGGCGACCGGGGGCGCGGTGCGGGTAGCTCCAGGCCGAGCGCGGAGCTATGGGCCGCGCCGGGACCCGGGCTGGGGTCGCGGCGGCGGCGGCGGCGTGGGCGCTGCTGCTGTTGGCTTGGCCCCCGCCCGCCGCTGGCGACAGCGGCGAGAGCGGTGAGCGCGCGGCCGGGCGTCATCCCGGGGCGGGCGGGGCCGGGATCGATCGTCACTAGCCTGGGGGTACCTGCGCGCTCGCTGGCGCCGGCGCCGGGCTGGGGGCGCAGGACGGCCCTCGTGAGAGCTCGCGTCGAAGTGACCGGGGAGTAGCGGACGACGGCGCGCCCTCCTCTGTCCCCAGGGCCGGGTTCCGCCCGTCGGGACCCCTTGGAACGTGCCCTCCCTTCTCTACTCTCAGCGCGTTCAGGTCGGTCACGGCCATCACGCGCCCGGACTTGGAGATAGAGAGGCCCACGGGGGTCCATGGGGACTCAAGTGGGACTCTGGATGCCAGGCCAGCCGGGATGAAGAATTTGGCAGTGGGATTCCAGGGCCCCCAGCTGTTGTGGGAGAGGGGCAGAGTTGGGAGAAAGTTGTCGCAGGGGCTCAGGTGGGCGTCCTCTCCCCGCCCCCAATGGTGGCCCCCGCCCCCAGTGCAGTCACTTCCAACAGCTGGCCTTGCTCCACTTCCTGGAGCTCAGGGACTGGGCTCCAGGCGGCCTTGAGGAGCTGTTTGGCCACCCGGTTCTGAGTAAATGGCGTTGGACACTCGCCGCATGCCCTTGAATTACTCCTCCCTGAGAGGCCCCATTCAGGACCGAGGCACATGGAGGTGGCTAGACCAGAGGTGCTGCCCCTCAGCCTGACTGGGGGTGTTGAGCGACCTCCCCTGACTCCTGTGGCCTGAGAGTCCCTGAGGGCCATGAGGCTGGTGCGCCCCTGGGCAGGAGGCCCTCCAGTAGAGTCTAAGGCTGCTGCCCACTTCGGGCTCCCAGCCCCTACCCCTTCTCTAAGATCTTGCTCCCCTCAGCTCCTATTTCTTTGAGGGCTATGCCTCTGATTTCGGGGATTGGTGCAGCCTGAAATAAAAGGCAGCTTCCCCGGAGATCAGCTCCTGATTAAATTCCTCCCTTGGATACCACCACCCTCATCTTCTCCTTTTTCACCACCCTGGGGGCAGGGCTGAGTGAGGGGTCACTGGTAGGGAGGTTAGGGAGATGGAAAACCTGGGTGATCTCTCACCTCCCAGGCTTGTTGAGGGGCCAGGTGCCTGTCCTAGTTTGGAGTGTGAAGGACCGAATGCCCTTTCTCAGGTTCCCAGGATGGGCTCAGGGACTTTCTTTTCTCTTCCTTCTAACCTGTGTCCTTAGAGTGGCTTGTGGGGCCGGGCTGGGGTGCATGCAGCTGGCACTTCCTGATATCAGAGATGTGGCTACCACATCCGGCTCACACTAGTGTGCTAATGGCCAGGTGTGTTCACTAGGGTTACCCTGTGGGCAGGGAGGTGAGACTACAGCCCGAAGTGGGGGATGCTGGAGGGGGCTGTGTTAGCTTTGGGAGTGGGGGACCAGTTGGTCTTAGGGCACCCTTGAGCAGGTGTTTTCTCTCTTGTGCACCTGCTGAAATTTCACAGCTGGGTTCCAGGTGTCTGCAGGCTGGTACTTCAGGGCGGTGGAGGTCAGAAGGCCTTGTCCCTCTCAGGTCAGGGGGCTGGGTGCCAGCTGGCTGGCCGTTTCCCTAAGGACCTCTGCTTCTGAGGAGGGAATGGGGGAGGCGGCCCTGCCTCAGCAACAAGCATTTTTAGGTTTTTTTGGTCCTTGTTGTCATGTTATCCCAGGGGCTGCAGCAGCCTTAGTTCAGCACTGAGGCCACACCTGGTGGGTCGGACATGGTAGCCAGCAGACACCTGGAATGCTGCCCAGCATCTCCATGCCTGGCTCTAGTGGAGCTCAGACTGGCTTTGTGAGTGGGTTGTCATCTTTTCTCAGCGTGCATCCATGGGACGTTCAGGAGGTTGGAAGGAGAGCCAGCTATTCACCTGGCTCCCTTAACTGCTCATGTGGAGGGACACCAGTCTTACTGATGGCGTGGTATGAGCTTCCAGTCTTCCTGTGGGCAGAGAGGCACCCAGCTTAGAGGAAAGTGAGGCCATAGCCTGCTGTGTTCCCATGCATTTCTTCTGGAAGCACTTTAACATCCATTAACCTTGGAGGGAGGGTCACCACCTTGGCTAACTCATCAGGAAGCTGGGACCCAGAGAGGGTAATGGATATCCAGTCACACGGGCACGAGGCCTGAGCTGGCGCAGGGGCTGGGCTCCCTCCATCCAGCATAAGCACCTCATAGCCAGCCCCTGGGCCTAGTCAGCCACCCAGGTGGGGCACAGAGAGTGCTCAGAGTGTACCTGTTCTGTGGAGACTCCCAGAAGGCGGTCTCGGGTGGGCACCCTCACCCACCCGTGTGGCAGAGATGATTACATTGTGGGGCTTGGACATGTGCCCCAGGGGAGTTTGTGCCCTGGTTTGTGGACACTCGCAGGAGGGGTCTAATCCAGGATGGGGCCTCAGGCCTCTGTGTTGAGTACCAGAAGATCCTCAGAGCTGGTTGGAAAAGCTGCTGTGATGGGGAGTGAGCAGAGTGCCAACTTTGGGAGTGTGTAAGGCTGGGGGTCTGGAGAGCCATAGAGGCGGGGGCCTGAGAGGCACTGAAGGACCGGTTCATGCAGGAGCCCCATGCTGGGGCCATGGGCAGTTTGTCCACCCCGGGCCCCTCCACGTGCCCACGGAGCACGGGTGGCATGTCCTCCAGCCTGAGGTCCCTCCTCCTGGGATCTCTGTCTGCCACCTCTCTGGGTGAGAGGGCTTAGGCTCCAGTCCAGCTGTGCCCCAAGCTGTCATGGGCCTAAGCAGGTGGTCAGCCTCTAGATCTGAAGCACCTGGCCTCTCAGGTGGAGCCAAGAGCATGGACCACAGCCCATAGCTGGGAGCCTCAGAGGAGGAGAGGGTGTCTTGGTGTCCAGCACCCAGGGCAGAGGTGAGGAGGGGTGGGGCTCCCATCACCTCCTGTGTGTGCCAGCCTCCATCTCTGGGCCCTTAGCACCTCAGGGCTGCAGTGTGAGGGAAACCCTGAGTAGCGTGCAGGAGAGGCTGGTTCACACCGAGGACGGGACTCTGCTATAAGGTCTAAGGCATTTGGGGTCACCTACACTGGGGTGCTGCCATGATAAGGCCCAAGGTGGGCTGTGGGCAATCTGACCAGAGGTGGGCTGTGGGCAATCTGGACAGAGGTGGCAGGGAGCGGGCCCAGGGTATGAGCTTGTGACAAGATGGAAGTAGGGGTAGAGGGACTTGGAAAGGTGACGGAAGTAGTCTTTTATGTGTGAAAATTGAGCAGGAATGTGATTCCTCAGGGAAAACTTAAAGAGTCCTGGGCCCTGCCAGGGGCTGGAGGAGGCAGCGGTCTGGCCGATATCCCAGGGGCTGCAGACCCACCCAGCACGGCTCCTTGCCCTTTCTCTCTGGAGCCAGGGCAGCGCCCCACCTGGCTGACAGCACCTTCTCCCTGCAGATGTCAGGCTGGTGTCCGAGCAGTTCTCGCAGTCACCGCAGAAGCTGTCTTTCTACAGCTGGTATGGCAGCACCAGGCTCTTCCAATTCCGCGTGCCCCCAGACACCGTGCTGCTGCGCTGCCTGTTCCACGTGTCACGGGGAGGCAGTCCCACGTGTGCCAACGTGGAGATCACCGTGTAGGTGCCCACTACCCACCCACCCTCGCCGACCCAAGGCCCACGTCTGATGCCTGCCCTGCTCTCCCTGCTCCAGGTACTTCCGCTATGGCGCCCCGCCGGTCATCAACCCCCTGGGCACCAGCTTCCCTGACAATACCTCTGTGCAGCCCTCCTTCCTCGTCAAGATGCTAGAGAGCAACGCCTCTGTTAACATCTCCCACCCTGCACCTGGGGACTGGTTTGTGGCTGCCCACCTACCCCCTTCATCCCAGAAGATTGAGGTGAAGGTGAGGAGGGTTGCCACCCACATAGAAGGGGCAGGACCCCTTGGTGCAGGAATGTCTGTCCTTGGCAGTTACTTTCTCAGAGCAGGCCTCACTCTAGGCTGTCCTGCTCCAGTCCTGCCCACCCCACCCCGCACACCTGGACTCTCTGCCCAGCTCCCCCACATGTCTGCATTCTTTTCCCCCACCACTCATTCTTTCCCTAGGGCTTTGCTCCCACCTGTGCCTACATCTTCCAGCCGGACATGCTGGTCGTGAGGGTGGTTGAGGTCTCCATTCTGGAGCCAGACATGCCCCTTCTGCAGACCCTCCTCTCCCGCCCCAGCTACCTCAAGTGAGTGGGAGCACTTGGAGGAGGCCCAGCCTCTGGCTTGATGGAGGGGGTGGGCCTGGTGTTGTCCCTGTGCTGGTAGGAAAGCCAGGGGCCTGGGTCTCAGGGTTGTGCTGGGAAGTGGAGCCTCTTTGGCCCTCTTTGGCCACCACCCTGAGTGCAAACCATGTGGGAAGGTTGGTGGAAGCTGCAAAACCTGAACCAGGCCATACACCTTGGCCACAGAATCTTCATCCCTGAGTACACCCAGGAGTTGAGTCTGGAGCTAAAGGGCTGTGTGTCCAATGGGAGCCTGGGCTGCCCTGTGCACCTCACTGTGGGCTCGGCCACCCTGCCCAGCAACTTCCAGAAGGTGCTGGCCTGCACCGGCCCCACCAGGACCTGCCACCTGCTGCTGCCCTCGCCACCCTGGGATAGGTGGATCCAAGTGACAGCCAAGAGCCTGGCAGGACTCCATGTGTCTGTGGTATTCAGCATCGTGGCTGCCATCACAAGTGGGTTGTGTGGGGAGAGGGCAGGGTGGGATGTCTCTGCCCCCTGCCCTTGACCCCCACGCCTCCCTCCGGCTGAGCCCTGGTGCTCCTGTCAGCCTGCAGGCCGAAGACCATAACCTCGCAGCACCTTCAGAGCAGCCTGAGCCAGAGCCGCAACGCCTCCACTGGCCTGATGCCCATGAGCCTTGGCCACCAGGACCTGGGCGGGAGCCATGGGCTGGGCAGTGGCTCCTTCTGCCTCATGAGCTACCCCGTTGTGCGGGAAGACATGGATGTGGTGTCTGTGCGGTTCCGGCCCCTGGACAGGGTCTCCGTGTTGGTACAGTCTGGCATGCCCTCAGTGATGCGGCTGTACCTCGACACAGGCATGGACAGTGGGGGCTCCCTCACCATCTCCCTGCAGGCCAATGAGGTACCTCCTTGTGACCTGGCTCAACTGGGTCACAGGCCTTCCCGCCAGCTTTGGCATGGAGGTGGGGTCAGGGGGCCCTTCAGGAAACAAAGTGTCCCCAGCCAGCTTGGACCAGGAAAGGGGCTCTGTTCAAAGAAGGGGAGGCCTACTCCCCATGGTGGCATGGGCCCAGGGCTGTGCCTGCAGGTGGTGCTGGGGGCTGTGTGTCTGTAGACCTGGAAGGGGGATCCTGGGCCAGTGCAAGCCACAGAGAAGGGCGCTGCATGCCAGACTGAGTGAGAGCTTCAGGTGATGTTGGTTCTGCCTGCCTGGTGGCCAAACTGGGCTCGGGCTGACCCTGTGTGGCCTCTTCCAGACCGCACTTGCCAACAACACCCTGGTAGTGGTCTGCGTGAATGCCGCCGCCCCCTTCCTCAGCTTCACCACCTCACTCAACTGCACCACAGGTATGGCGCGTGGCACTGGGCCTGCCACCCGCTAGCCCCTGGCTACCCTGACCAGGCCTTCCCACCCCTGCAGCCTTCTTCCAGGGCTATCCCCTGTCTCTGAGCACCTCAGCTCATAAGGCCACCCTCATCATCCCCTACCCAGAGACAGACAACTGGTACCTCTCCCTGCAGCTCGTGTGCCCTGAGGGTCCTGAGTGAGTAAACCTGGGGCTGGAGGGAGGCCATTTAGGGCTGCCAGACGGGGGCAGGCAGCAGAAGGCTGAAACATTGCCTTCAGGACCAGGGACGAGGCCACCCACTTTCGAGTCTGGGAGTGACCCATCTTCCTACAGGGTCACTTGCCCTCTGGGAATCAGAAGAGATCCCATTCTCTACCTGGCTACCCCTCCTGCCAGCACACAGGAAGGAGGACTAGCCTAGGTCACAGCCCTGGACAGACTGGGACTTGGGGCAGAGCAAGGGGAAAAGGACATCATGGCCTCAGCAAATCTCATGGTTGCTGTCCTCCAGGGCTTAGAGCCTGGGGGCCTCAGTTCTGGGTTCATGTGTCCAAGATCCTGCTGGGAGCCCTGGCAGGGGACTGGCCAGCAGACCTCAGCAGCCTTCCTGTGGCTCCTTTCTCGCAGGGAGTGTGAGCAGGCTCTGGTCCCAGTAGAAACCACTTTATACTTGGTGCCCTGCCTGAATGACTGCGGACCTTATGGCCAGTGCCTCCTGCTGCGCAGACACAGCTACCTGTATGCAGGCTGCAGCTGCAAGGCAGGTGAGGGCCAGGCCCCCAGATACTCCTGCTCGTGGCTTCCCAGCCTCTGAGGACTCTGCCAAGGCTGGGAATCGCTTCTCTCTGTTCCAGGCAAGCACAGAGGTGACTGAGATGACCTCACCTCTTGACCTTAGCCTTCTCTCCCCACACCTGTCTCCCACAGCTGTCTATGTGCCCACATCTTTCCCATACCTGTCTATACCTGCTGCCCACATGTGCCCCATACCTGCCTACAATTGCCCATACCTGCCCTCACCTACCTTACCTGTCCATACATGCCCATGGCTGCCCAAAGCTCCTCTCATCTGCCCACTCATGTGCCCTACCTGTCTTATAACAGCCCACATCTGCTCATACTTGCCCCATACCTGTTCTACACTTGCCCACACCTGCCCTATACCTGTCTACACAAGCCCACACCTGCCCTATACCTGTCTACATCTGCCTACACTGGCCTATGTCTGCCCACACATGTCCTACACCTGTCCCAGCCTGTTCCTGAGAGAAAAAGGGCTTCTCTGCAGGGTGCTGGGTGAGGAGCAGGCCCTGAGGTTCAGAGTGCCTGGCCTCAGCCCCCTTGGTGTAACATTGGCCACAGGCTGGCGTGGGTGGAGCTGCACAGACAATAGCACAGCCCAGACGGTAGGCCAGCAGAGGCTAGCCATGCTCCTGCTCACCCTCAGCAACCTCATGTTCCTGGCTCCTGTTGCCATCTCCATGCGCCGCTCACTCCTGGTGGAGGCCTCCGTCTATGCCTACACCATGTTCTTCTCCACGGTAGGCATCTCCTCTGCTGTGGGGAGGGTGGGGAGGTTGGGGAGGTCTGGGCCACGCTCACCTCCCTGCCTTGCAGTTCTACCACGCCTGCGACCAGCCTGGGGAGGTGGTGCTGTGCATCCTCAGCTATGACACGCTGCAATACTGTGACTTCTTGGGCTCTGGAGTATCCATCTGGGTCACTATCCTCTGCATGGCGCGGCTGAAGGCAGCCCTGAAATACGTGAGTGTGCTCCCAATCCCCGGGACTGGGCTCTGGGAGAGCAAAGGACCTCATGTGCAGTATGTTGTGGAACAGACCAGAAGAAGGGCTTGCTGCTGCTCTCAGAAGCCTCCTGTCTTTCCTGGCACCCACTGGAAGAAACTGCTTTCAGATATCAAGGGACTGTGCTGGCAGGTTGGAGGGACCAGGACAGGAAGGTGGTGGGCAGGGTTAGGTAAGGCCCCCAGCCTGTCTCTCCTGGGGCCCCATTTGGTGAGAAGGCCTGACCCGAGGCCAGACTTCCCTGAGAGGCTCTGAGTTATGCTCCTGGAATCCCTGGTGCCAGGGGCACTGTGGGTACTTTTCTGCCAATCCAGGCCTGGCTACTGAAGATGCATGCCTGGTGTCCTGCCAGGCCAAGTTTTGCCTCAGAGACTTATCTGTGGATGGATCAGGGCGCTATGGCTCCCACCTGCACAGGAGCTGGAGGAGGCGCACCTTCTTCCCAGTCAGCAGAGCAGGACAAAATGTGCCAGCAGTTCCGAGGGGGTGGGCAGAAAATGCTGGGGGCAGTGGGGATAGCAAGATGACCTGCATGACCAGGCCACCTGCTCTTGTTGGACTGTGGAACATCACTGATGAACCTGGGCTCTTGTGACCCTGTGGCTGTCCCTGTGTCTTGCCCAGGTTCTGTTTCTTCTGGGCACGCTGGTGTTTGCCATGTCCTTGCAGCTGGACCGCAGGGGCGCCTGGAACATGATGGGGCCTTGTTTGTTTGCCTTTGCAGTCATGGCCACCATGTGGGTAAGAGCTGGGGCAGCTGATGCTCCTGGCCCAGACCCCTTCCCTGGTGATTGGGATGGGGGCTGGTCTCTCCACACACCGGCTCTGTGGGAGGACAGAGCCTGGCCCCTCACTCTGACCATGCCTCTCACCCTGGGCCTGAGTCCTGCACACCTGCTGAGTGCCACAGGTGGCCCCCTTGGGGCCCAGTGTGCTTCATGCCCGAGGACCCCTCAGGTCTTTGTGCTGGTGAGCCCCCTCCAAGCAGCCCACACCTATGGTCCCACTGCTCGGGCCTGGGCAGGCTGGGACTTGTAGCCTCCCCTGCCCCCTCCCACCATGCTCATGTGGCGGTTTTCTCCAGGTATACCGCTGTGGGCACCGGCGCCACTGCTACCCCACCTCCTGGCAGCGCTGGGCCTTCTGCCTCCTGCCTGGCATCAGCATGGCTGCTGTGGCCATTGCCATCTATACTTCTATGACAACCAGTGACAACTACTACTACACCCACAGCATCTGGCACATGCTGCTGGCAGGGAGTGCCGCCTTCCTGCTGCCGCCAAGGGATTCGCACACCAAGCCCTGGGCCTGTTCGCAGAAGCTCCCCTGCCACTATCAGATCTGCAGGAACCACCGGGAGGAGCTGTACGCGGTCACGTGACAGGGTCTAGGCAGCTCTCAGGATGACCTCTCCAACCAGGGGCAGGACTGAGGGAGAGGGACCCCGTCTAGATCAATTTCCAGCTGAATAAAATTGCCCTGCACACCTGTTTGCTTCCTCCACCTGAGGAGAGAACCGCACGCCCCACTGCCTGGCTGTTGCGGTCCCCCTGCGGGTCCTAGCTGGTGTTTGCAGCGGCCCCTGGGCCTGGGCCTGGCTGCCTGGAGAACACAGGTACCGTGTGGGGAAGGTTGTGTGTTCTGACCAGGGGATGGTTGGATATGTGGGGAAAGATCCCCCCATGGCCCTATCCTCTGTGAGGCTGTGATTGACCCGGAGGGACAGAGGAGGCCTTAGCCCACCTCCCACAGGTCCCCACTGCTAAGGCTGGGAACTGCCCTCCCTGCATCCCTGGCTCCGAACACTGTGTGCCCCTGAATGTCAGTCGGCCTCAGACTTGACACCGATGTGGTTGCTTTAGGGAGAGGCGACTACAATCACCAGGCAGCTAATGGGCCCTGGGGTGCGCAGAGGCCAGATGCCAGGAGACTAGGAGCAGCCAGCTTCTGGTCGCCCAGCTCTGCCCTCTCCTGCCTCTGGCTGTAGCTTTAGAGCCCCGGGCCCCCAGGAAGAGCTTCCTGAGGAGGGAGCTGCCTAGCTGCCCTGACTCGGGGGTGCCCTGACTCGGTACCACAGGGCCTTCCTTGCTCCAGCATTGTGTCTGCACCCACTCTGGGACCCAGGGCCCTTGTATGGGGAGCATACTCTTCAGCTGCTCCCAGGAGAGGAGGGGATGGCCGCTGCCCTGCACTAGTCCAACCCTCATTTGGGGAGCAGGCTCCTGCGGACCTGGCCCAGCCTATTTCCTCTGTAGGAGAAGCAGGGTAAAGAGAAGAAACTGCCCCAGGAGCAGTGCCCTGCCCTCCCTAGGGCAGGGCCGCTGCCTGTGGGATGGATGCTGGGCGGGGCCTTGAGGAGCTGGGAGCAGGGTCAGCTTGCAGCCCTTCCACCTTCTGTCCTAGGGGCTTCCCTTCTGTGTCCTGTCCAGTTGTGGCCTCCACTGCACCATGTACCCTGCATCTAGCCACCGGAGCACTCTCTAGGCTTGTAAAGGAGAAACATATACGGTGTTTTCTGGGGTAAAAAATTTTAAGACATTAAGAGACAATTTTATGTAGCTCTGATTTCTCTGTGATTGGTGAATATTCTACATTGATATTTCAAGGCAAATGGGTTACCTTGCTGTCTGCGCCTCCGGGAGGAGGTGGGTGGGAGTGAGCGGGGGGGATCCTTCCTCGCCTCGCCTCTCCCCGCCCAGGTTGCAGCTCGAGGAAGACGCGGCCGCACTTGCAGACGGTGCCTGGCGGTGCCTCCGTGTCTGCAGGGCGTTTTCCACGGTCCCAGAAGATGGAAGAAAAGAGGGCGGGACGAGGGTTAGTCGGACGGGTGTCGCAGCCAGTCAGCGGCGGGTAGACCGTGGGGTTTTCGGTTCCGGCACCGCACGGATCTTGGGCGGTAGACTCCGTTTCTCGGCGCCCGGCCGAATTGAGCGGGGTACCTGGCTTCCGGCCAGGGCCAAGCCGGGGGCCGGGGTGTGGTCGCACGGGATTGAAGACTGGGTCGGGTCTGGCTGGGCTGCGGCGTAACGGCGATCCCCGCCTCTGCCGCTGTCCAGGCGCGCCCCGATGCCCCTGCCTCTCTCCAGGTGCGCTGCGATGCCCCTGCACAAGGTCCCGGCCCACCTGTGGAAGCAGCTCCTGCTGCGCGAGGGCTTGTGCCCCCGCCTGCCCAGCCACTACCTATGCTCCCTGGAGGAGGCGCGGACGCACGGGGCCAAGTTCAAGATCAGTCCCAAGAACGGGCAGCGGGAGCGCGTGGAGGACGTACCCATTCCCATTTACCATCCCCCGGAGTCCCAGCTGGGGCTGTGGGGCGGCGAGGGCTGGATCCTGGGCCACAGATACACCAGCAATGACAAGGTCTCCCTGCTGGGCATCAGAGCTGACAGGACAAGACAGGACAGTCTGGGGAACGTGCTGATAAGCAGAGTTACAGTTTGGGCAAGTACTGCTCCCTGTGAAACCATTGGGCACTCTGAGACAGGCGGTTCATAAACAGTCAGTGCAAAGGCCCTGGGGTGATTGCCCAGATCAAGTGTAAGGATGGGGAAAAGGCCTGTATATTGAGGGGAGGTAGGAGAGGTGAGGTCTGTGCGCACCTGTCAGCCTCCAGCACCACAGTTTGCCTTGCCTGCTTCTCATAACCCAAGGCTGGCACTGCCACTTCCCTGCTGCACATAGGAGGGCTGAGAGACTGACTCAGGCCAGGCCTACTGAGACTGCCCCTGATGCCGGGCTGTCTCTGGTGGGAACCCTGGAGGGGGCTGCCGAGTCTCTGGGAGAGGCTGGTGTCTCCCTTTGCCTTTGGCCCCTAGGTCCCTGGTTTAGGATGTGATGATCTGTGGATGATGGTGTGGTATGTCTGGAACACACACCAGCTACTGGGAGGATCTGGGGGTACCAGGCTGGCTGAGAAGCAGCCGACCTCTTGGTGGGCAATC
This sequence comes from Manis javanica, assembly GCF_040802235.1. Lineage (NCBI taxonomy): Eukaryota > Metazoa > Chordata > Mammalia > Pholidota > Manidae > Manis > Manis javanica. The sequence continues at coordinate 29,508,913 of NC_133160.1, read as the reverse complement.
AAGTCCACAGGTGGGGGCTGGTCCACCCAGTTCCATGTCCCAGGCCTCAGGTGGGTGCCCCGAGTCCTTGGGCCTGTAGGTACACAGTCTGTCTCTCCTCTGCTGTCCAAGTGGGTGAAGAAGGTGTGGAAGCCACAGCTGTTTCAGTGTGAGCTCCACAGTGAAATCCTGGACGCAACCTTCAGTGTCACTGACCATGAGGACCCTGGATCTCATTGACGAGGCCTGTGGGTTTGACTTCTACATCCTCAAGGCAAGTGGGGCATGCCAGACAGCACACAGTGGGTCCTCGTGGGCAGGCTCTGGGCACACTGACGTCTGGGGTGGAGGGTCACTCAGTGAGAGCAGTTGTCTCCTCCCCTACACTTAGGCTGTCTTCTGTTCTGGCCTGGGTTCTGGGGCTGCCCACCTGGCCCATTGCCCTGCCAAGCTAGCGTAAGGCCCACCCAATGCTGGGGAGGGGCAGGGGAGCAGGGCCCTACTGGCGATTCCTGGTCCCATGTGTAGCCTCCTACCAGACCCCAAAGGAACACCTGTGCTCCAAGTTCGGGATGGACCTGAAATGAGGTATGCTGCTGCAGCTTGCCCAATGGGATCCGAAGCTGCACCTGGACGACCCTGAGAGGAGGGCAGCCATCTATGACAAGTACAAGGTGAGGGCTTTGGCCTGTGCTTCCTGCTCCTCGTGGGCCCACCAGCGCTCCCACCCCTGCCACTCCCTCACTGCGCACCCCATCTCTGCCTGCCCAGGAGTTTGTCATCCCAGAGGCAGAGGCTGAGTGGGTTGGCCTGACACTGGACGAGGCTGTGGAGAAGCAGTGGCTTCTGGAGGAGAAGGTGAACATGTGTGAGCACCCACTGCCCTGCCCTCTCAGGGGTGGGCCCAGCGCCAAGCCCTGCAGACAGAAGGGAGGGACCACAGTGCCGGTGGGCTCCAAATGGCATGTTCTCTCCCATTAGGGTCCTGATCCTCTGTGCTAGCTTCATAAGTTCATAAACAGAAAGACTTGGTGAAAAGAGCTGGATTTTTTACATGATTGGTTTATTTGGCTGTCGAGGGTCCCTAGAAGAGTCTGGGGTCTGTGGTAGCCTCTGGGACAGGGAACCCACCTATGACACAGCAGCCGCAATCCATGTTTCTTCTGCTTGTTTTTCTGCCATCACAGTACCCCAAGGCAGGGACTCCAGGAGCAGGCACCTGGTCCCTGTGTCCCCATGAGAAGGTGGCCCCTGTCTCATGGACAGGGCATTGCCCTCTGGGCTGGGGACTGAGGGTGGCAAAGAGTTGGGTCTGTGGTCAAGCCTGAGGGACCTGGTGCTCTCATGCCTCATCTCTGTTTGGGCAGCAGCAGCTGGATTCCCACCTTTCTCAGAGCTCTTCACTGACCTGTCTTGTCCCTGTAGGACCCTGTTCCTCTGTCCAAGGTCTACGTGGAGGAGCTGATCGAGCAACTTCAGCAGCAGGTGCTGTCTGAGCGAGCACAGAAGAGCCAATGGGAAGTGGCCACACAGTGACCCGCTCCTGACAGCCAGGCTCAGCCCCCCTGTAGCTCCGTGGGCACAGAGCCTGGGGTGGTGGCGAGAGCACCCCCTTCCTGTGTGTGCTCCTGGGTGGAGTGGACTTTGTGGAGGCCCTGATGACTCCCAGAGGCCTAAGGGCCATCTCCCTGCCTCTAGAGCTCTCTCCCCACCCAGGCAGAGGCCCAGCAAAGCAGGGCCACTGTACTTGATGGGGGCCGTGCAAGTAAAGTCTGAGCCTGACTGTGTGCTGCCTTGCTTGGAGGACCCGGGCTCTCCCTTGCAGCCTCTGACCTCCTGACTCCCTGCCTCAGAGCCCCAGGATGTGGCTGTAGTGGGTGGTGGTCCCGGCTCAGATGGGAGTCAGGGTGTTGTGGTGCTTTTCTCGCCTCTGGAAGAGAGCCCAGCATGGCTAAAGGCGTCCGCAATAGAGCAGGAAGCACTTGTCCCCTCCCCATCGCATGTCTCTGCCTGCGTGCATGTGTTCTCCAGAGCAGGTGGGGAGGCTGTGGCCTGGCTTTGGGGGTGACAGGGATGTACCTGTGCTGGCATGCCTCTCAGGGTGGTGAGTACCCCCACCAGCTCCGGAAGGCTGTGCTGGTGACAGCATCTGTGGGGAAAGCCTTGAATTGGGAGCTTTGGTCAGTACCGCTCTGTCTCTGTCACAGAGAGTGGGCAGTATGGCCTGTGGTCTGGCTGTGCCTTCCTTGGCTGACCCATACTTGATCCCAGGTAGGGATGTGACTCCCAGTGGGAGGCTGGGCCAGGAACCCTTAGGCTTCTCCTACTTTGATTTGGGGGTGCCTTGACCTGACACTTACCTGGAAGTACTGAGCTTTGAGACCATATCAGGCCTTGTTGAGGTGTCCAGCAGGGTTCCCCTGACTTGGTCCTGGCAACTGACTGAGGGGCACCAGGCTTCCCTAAGGGGTGCTGTCAGTGGGGGCATCTGGGCTTGTCCATGGGGATGCAGCTGTAGGGGCACAGCCATGGGAGGGCCCCAAGACCCCATGGCTCATGAGGTGGCTATGGAGGGTTGGGGCCTGCCCTGGAGGGAGTGACCCTGAGGTGTCTGTTCACAGCTGGGAAACCCTGTCACCAGTCCCAAACTCCTTTGGGAGCACCTCTGGACCCCACATGTCTTGATGCTCTAAAGTGAAGAGTTTTTAATTTAAAAAAATTTTACCAAAAGCTGCCAATGACAGAGCAGGGGCTGTGGTGGGCCTGCATGATGTAGCCCAGTTGTCCCAACCATGGCCTCAGCGCCAGCCAGTTGAGCCGTGTTCTGGACAGGCCAGCCTTCCCAGAAGCCACATTGCAGTTCCCTGAGCTAAATCAAACTGATCCCCTTGCAGCCTCTCGGCCTGTTTCCTGGGTCGTACCTGCAGTGTGCACCCAGGATGTCCCCAGGTAATTGATCTTGGCTCTTGGGCACCCCTTGCTGAGCTTTTCCATTCCAAGGCCACAGGTCAAGGGGGACTCTTGCCAGGACCTGTGGGGTTCATATATTGGATTCCTAGGGTTGGAGCAGGGGTGGGTGGGGATGGGGGTGCTCTGGGCCTTCGTCTCCATGCCAGCAGTGGTGGGCCTGGTTAGAGACTGAGTCCCAGCCTGCACTGGCTCTGCTCCCCCAGCGCCCAAGGCTGCTGGTCAGCAGGAACTCAGCATGGCTTCAGCAGATCATTCATGTACATGTAACCCGAGTGGAGCTCAGGTGGCTTTTACCCTGAGCACTTTTCCGGCAGGGGCAGTGTGAGTTTCCTCAAATTCTCACAGACATCTTCGATTCAGAAAAGGTTAAGCGCTCTATGAGTGACACCCCAAAACTCAGGTCTGGGACAGGCCTCTGCAAGCTGGATCCACCATAATATTCACCTTGTGGGGTATGGGGGTGGGGACAGGGACACAGGACTGCACAGAGAGCCAGGGTCTGTGCTGTGGGAGCCCGCATGGGCACATGTTCCTGCTCTCCACACACACCCTCTCCAGGGCTGTGGGCCCAGCAAATCTTCAAAAGCCTGGATTGTGTGGCAGGGTTGTGTTGACCAAGGTCAAACCCTCCCAGGCCAGGGCTGCCCTGACTAGCTCACAATAGGCGAAGGCCATGCCCCTGTCCCTGCACCAGCTGGACTGCATTCCCCAAACCTCCAGGGACCTTCCCCTCCTTCCCCATGTGTCCCCATGAGATTAGCTGAATATGTTTCCATGACAACAGCTCAACCTGTTAGCTTCAATGTGAAGGGCCATGGCTGTAGCTACGGGTTGGGGAGGGGTCCCTTGGGACCAGGGCTGTAGAGGACCCTGGCAAGTGTGGTGTCCTGAGGCCTTGTATCCATTATCTTGTTCCAGGAAGGGCATCAGGATCCCATCTAGAGATGGCACAACATGACAGGAAAGGTGGGGCCCAGTCCAGGGCTTTGTTCCTGACCCCTTGCCCTGAGTCTTACCTGACTCCTGCCCAGGTGTGCACCGACTGCAGGATGGGGTGGGTGAAGAGAGCAGTCAAGTCTCAGGCCCCTGCACCCCTGCCCCGCAACCTGTCAGGGTGCTAAGGTCCTGGGAGAACACAGTGAGGCCCACCCACGTGCATTGTTTTTCCCTCAGCTTGTGCTTGGACTCCATCTCCACCTTCACCATCCATTGCCACCCCTCGAGCCCCTCCCCAGCCCCCCGGCTGGAGGGCTGGACCAAATGCACCTTCTGCCACAGCACACGGGAGCCCTCCCTAAGCTTACCCGAGCCCCAGGTGGGGCCCATGCCTCTGGACCTTTCCAGCACCCCAGTTGACCCAGGCTGTTCCCCACCCAAACCTGTCTGCCAGTGGCAACCAGCATGGCAGGGGAGCCCTTGTGACTGGGCAGTTTGGCATGGGTCTGGGCCAGTGAGAAGAAGTCTGAGGCCAAGTCTGGGGGTGGCTGAGCAGCCTCTGCCCTTGGCTCTGGGCCCGGTCCAGCCTGGCCTGAGGCTGGCTCCCAGGTCCTTCCGGCCTTGGCAGTGGCCTCCCCAGTAGGCCCTAGGGCCCACCCCAGCACTGTCCCCAGGGGCTCAAGGCTCATACCACTTCTCATGGCTCTGTGGGTATCCTTGCCTCAGTCTTTTGGGCAGGTGTGGACGGGCCTAGGCCAGGAAGTGGGATGTGGCCTCCTGGGGCCCTCAACTGTGTATGTGGTGCTGATCCCAGGAACGTGTGGACAGGCCTGGACGGTCAGATGGGAGTGGGGTGGCTCTAGAATTCTCAAAGCCCTGCAACCCCAGGATGGTCGGTCCTAGGAGTGAGGCTGCACTGTGTGTGGCCTTGCTGAGAGAAATCCTGACCTTGAGATACTCTGGGAAGACTTCACTGCGGGGCCGGTGCTGACGAGCCCTGAGGACGGAGGCCAGGGGAAGAGCAGGTGCAAAGTCACTAGGGTGAAGCCACTTTCCACATGGCTGGCAAGTGTCTGCTTGGTGTGGCCAAAGTCCCAGGGTGCTGCTGGGTGGGCAACAAGGCCTTCAAAGGCTTAGAGGGGACTGTGGGCCTAGTGTTTAACAGGCTAAAAAGTGGGGGGGAGGGGCTGGAAGGCAGAGATGAAGCTGGCAGGCCCAGTGGGGTCTGAAGTGGACTGAGAACTTGGCTGCGCCTCCCTGGGAGTGGGGAGTCCCCCTGCTCTGCCTCCCATCACCCACTGGGACTGGCCTTCAGTCCCTGGGGCAAACCCGACCTGAAGTCCTCCTCTCAGCAGGGCTGCAAGGGTGCTGTTCCTGCCTCCAGGGGGTCAGGTGGAGCATGGAGTAGCTTGGGGCACATCCCGAGAGGGACAGGACCCCTCACACTGGACATGCGTGGGACACACACACAGGGAAACGCTGCACTGCTGGTACAGAGCAGCCAGACCTGACCCTCTGCGTGGACAGGACCCCTGAATGGGCCCGTCGGCGGCACTGCCTGCTCCCCTGGCAGCCAGGAGTTGCTCGGGGGTGGCGGTGTCTAAAGGGGCTGGTTGCCATGTACCATAGGGTCCCGAGGCCGTCATCTGGTCCCTGCCTCAGCCAATCAGCAGTGGAAGCCCGTGCTGCTGCCTAGAGCCATGCTTCTTCCTCCCAGCCACACAATGGCCAAGAGCAGGGACCTGCCACCTAGAGTGGCCAAGGGTGCTCTGACAGCCGGCCAAGCCCATCACGGCAGGCCACGGAATGGAGGTGCGCGAGCAGGCCCGCGGAGCCAGGCAGATGAGGTAAGCTGGACAGGTGATGGACAGACGGGCAGAGGAACGGGTGGATAGGTGGGCGTGCTCCCCGCTACCCATTGTTCTTGTGGCTGGTGCCGTGCCCACCTGGCCCTCTGCACCCCGCATGCACGCACACACTCACATCCTCTCCCTGGGACTGGCCCTCTGATGTCCCAAGGAAGGGTCATGGAAGAGAGACAAAGGGGGCAGCACATGGCCAACTGAGTCCCTCTGCACTGTGCTCCCCAAGGCCACACTCGTGGGTCTCTCACTCAGACTTCACACGGAGGTGGCATCAAAGACTTCCACCTGGCCCTAGGCTTAAGAGATACCCAGCCCTTGGGGCCACCACTCCCAGGGCTGGGTGACAAGCCATGTTAAGTCAATGTGATCTAAGAAGCTTTTTTTATTTGAGAAAAAAAAAGAAGCTGAAAAAAGGGGGAAAATGTCCATCTACAATGGGAGCGGCCAGCCCAAGATGCATCAGCAGTGCCAAATCCCATTACTCGGGACTTCAGAGGACAGGCCCCGAAAAAGCAGCTGTGATTAAGAGCTGGTAAATGGAGTGTCCTTTGGTGATCAAAGAGAGCCATCCTTGTGCGTGTGCATCTGTTTAAGTGCACGTGTGTCCAGGAACGTGCACTGTGGGGCTGTGCGCTGCAGCGTGGTGAAGCCTGGCATGTCACCTGCCTGCCACAGCCATCCTCCATGTTGCTTGTGTCCTCGATGCCGTGTGTGCTGTGTGGGTGTGCCCGGGGGTGCAGCGGGGTGCAGGCGAGCCTTGGTCCCCACCACCCACACCCAGCCTTGGACCTCAGGCCCTCTGGTAGGCAGTCCTGACTGGGCCTCATCCCCTAACCTGGCCTCTGCCTTCTTCTCCTGGGGTCTGTTCCTATCCCCAGGTTCATCCCAGACAGGTCTGGCAGGGGCTGAGAGCACAGGCCTGGCTGTGGGGAGAGCCAAGTGTGAGGCTGGGCAGTGGCTGCCTGTAATCACCCGCCTGCCATCCCGCTGCCCTCAGAGAAGGAGAGCTCCCAGATGGCCTGGTGAGCCTTTCCTGGAGGTTCAAAGCCTCTGTAGGCACAATTGTTAGGTTATTAGATAAACTCTGAGAAGCAAATCTTTTAATCCACTGTGGCTAATCCTATTCACTTTTGTTTGCTACGAAAGATTCTGCAGCAACAAAGGGCTAGAGGGACCCTGGCATACATAATCACATACTTATAATTTGGCCACGGAGGCTGCAGGGCTCCTCAGCAGCCCAGAGAGACAGCGAGACACAGCAAAGCAGAGGGCAGGTGGCAGAGAGACTGGTGCAGCAGAAGCTGACCTGGGGGTCGTGGGCTGTGTGTGGGGGCAATTGGCCCTCCTGGGATGGCATCTCCCCACCTCTCAACACAAAGTCCCCAGCTACGAGCTCATGGGTGGACACTGGTCCAGGGACTGTGCAGGTTTGTGGGGCTTGATGAGGTGTCAGGTGGGGTGGGGGTGGGGGAGAACTTATAACTAACAAAGGGCATGTGACCTCCCCACTGGGGGCCTTCAGGGATGGTGTCAGGACAGGAAGGGCATTCTGGAGAGGGGGCAGCTCGGACAAAGGCATGAAGGTCAGTGTGGCAGGAGGGCAGATGTGCCCGAGAGTGGAAGGGGAAATGGCCTAGGCTGCCCAGGCAGGCAGGACTTCCACTGCTACTCCCAGAAGTCGCCTGAGCTTCCTCAGGTGCCCAGCCCCTGTATTTAGATATCATATTCCTAGGAAAATCAAGCTGAGGTTGGGGGAGCCCAGCAGCCCTGGCCTCTACTTGTGATGTGTCTGAGATAGTTGACCTGGGCCTTTGACAGCATGGGCTCCACCTTGAAGCCTGGGCTCATTTGCATAGGTCACATACAGACCTCTGAGGCCAGCAGGGTTGGGTCAGGACCCTCATTTTGTGAAGGTAGATTCTCTGGGTCAGAGAGGTGCCTGCCTTACCCAGAGTCACTGGCTGGACCAAGACACACGCAGACACTCAAGTCTCCAGGGAGGCAGGAACTCGGCCAACCCTGGCGGCACCTCCCTATGTCCCAGAGGCTCCCAAGTTGGGGAGGCACTGAGTTATAGAGGGGTGGGCTACTCTCTGTGGCTGGTGGGGGCCATCTCATACCCTATGCCCACCTTCCAGGCATGAGTTTATGTGACCATCTCTTGGACAACCCCCAGACACACCCCTGGGGGCAGAATCCTCCAGAAAGGCAGTATGGGAAGATGTCCCTGCTGTGCCTTTCAGCCTGGAGTCAAGATACCCTCAGGACACTGGGGGTGAGACCTGAGATAGGGGGTGTGTGGAAGGCACCCTGGGAGGGAGTGTGCTACCCTTGGGGCCCATGCATCTACCACCATGCCACTGTTTTCCTGTTGGCCTTGCGGCCTGACCCTTAGCCCAGGCCAGCAGGGATTGGGGGCCTGGGCCAGGTCTGCTGGGTGAGTCATCCATGTAGGGGATGTGGGATGAGCACAGCACTGGCCAGCTGGGCCACTGAGCAAGGGAAACAAGCAGTGACCGTGGCAGGTGCTTCTGTCTGAGACACTGCCGCATGCCCCGAAGCAGCTAAATGTGTCACTCTCCACCCCTCTGAGGGTAGGACCTCCTTGCCTTGAAAGGGGAGAGCACAATGATGTGTGACACGCTGCATGCAGCTGCTGGTAGCTCCCGGGTACAATGGCCATCGGGACAAGATGACATAGAGCAGCAGGGTTAGAAGGTGGTGGTCGTGCCAGGTGTCAGGCAGAGCCCTGCGCGTGTCCCATCTGCCCTGCTTGGCACTGGGACTCATCTGCCGGAGGTGGCTTCAGCTGAAGGGTTGGCAAGAGAATTCCAAACAGCAAGAGGGATGCAAAATGCCAACATGGACAGCACACCTGCCTCACAGGTGCGAAGGGCAAGAGGAGCCAAACACAGGATGGCAGAGGCAGGAGGCCCCAGCCCTGGGTGCTCACAGGGAGGCTAGTGGCCAGGAAGCTCGAGGAGGCACTTGCTGGTTGTGGGGCAACTGCTGCAGTCACAGGATGGGGCGGACACCCCGCCTTCCACTGCCTAACAGGCAGCTGCCTCCTGTCCCCCAGGGCCCTTGTCCGCACCACCCACCTGCTCTGATGAGTGAAATTATACTGACCTTCAGTGGAAAGGAGGAGTTTCGTGGTTTCCACTGGGTTGTAGAATGTAGAGGAGAGAATGGAACCCACCCCTAATTCTGCTCTCCATTAATAACTGGTATTAACACTCTGGGATGGTTTTTCAGCTTTCCTGCCTTTATATGCATTTTCTGTATTCAGAGAAGTAGGCACTCTGTACATGTGGTTTCATAGCTTTTCTCCTTAGTGTTATATCTCACGACCTTGGTGTTAAGTCTCCAAGTCCTTTGCTGGGATTGGGATGGGGTCACAAACAGCATCTGCCTCTACCTAGTACCAGTGGAAAAAGGACACTCAAGGACAAGGGATGGAGCCCGGGGGTCTGGGCTGATGGTGGGAAGGTGGCTGGCCAGTGTGGCTGGGGCTGCACCCTTGAAGGGAAGCCCACTCCTCATGCACCACAACTGGATGAGCCAAGGCCTTCCTCCCTCATAGGGGCCTCACCTGCCTACCCACCTCACCTCCACACCTGTGGACCAGGTAGAGGGTCAGGGAATGGAGAGCCTGGAAGGGGCTCAGCCTGAGGCTCGTGTCTCCCACCAGAAGCCCTAATCAGGGCCATCCCTCCTTGTCCTCACCTTCCAGAAAGACAATGGGGACTAGTCACACAAGATCTTATCTCCAGCTAACCCACCATCATGTACTGGGCCATGTGGGTGTGCCTCAACATGCCTCCTCAGTGCATCTTGGATGATACCTCCGGATCACTTTTAATAAGCATTTTTCCTTAGGGAGCAACATGTGTAAGGCTTCAAAGCTCACTTTGAGGATTCCTTTTATGTCTAAGGAAACAATTTCTCTTCTTAAGTTTTTCACTTAGTTCCTGGAAAGCCTAAATGAATGTCATCTACAGTTAATCAAATTAAAGCCTCTAGTGGCAAACTCCTGTTTCTGGTAAAAGGTTGTTTTAAAAGGTCTCTATTGAAAAGGGTGCTCTCTCACAGAACCCGCCTGTTCAGAGTGAGCTCCCAGGGCCGTGTCGGGTCTCATCTCTGGCCGCTGCAGCCACCAACACTGCCTTTCCTGCCTCTCTCCAGAGCCCTCTCTGCGCCCCTTCCTTGGGTCTCCCCCAAGACAATCTCCCCTTCGTGCCTACAGCTATAACCCACTGTAAAAGGCCTGCTGCATTTCTTCCAGGCTTTCTGACTACCTTCCTGTCTCTGCAGGGTGAAGGTCCCAAGGAGCCAGACACCCAAGGGCCCTGTTCTGGTCCCAGGGCCTGGAGACACCTGCAACCACAGGCCAGGAGGAGGATGGGTATGGACACCACCCCAGGAGCCTGGTCTGGCCTCAGCAGCAGCTCAGCAGAACCAAGGCAAGCACTGGGGGCCTGTGTCTTGGAGTAGGGAAGCAGCCTGAGGGCCAGTGTGTTGGGGATCCTGCTGTCTGTCCAGCCCACTCAAGAGGGGCTTGAAGAGTATCCCCTTTGCTCAGCACTGTGGGGCTTGGAGCAACCCCAGCTGGATGCAGGTGACAGGGACACCTGTCAGGATCCTAGTGGGACCAGTGTTGGTTCAGCCGCACAGCTCCTGTGATGTGCTGTCCATACCCATGGCCCTAGCCCCTGCTCAGCCTGCTCCAAGGCATGGTGATGGTTTTAGAGGATGGCCTGGGTGCTTCCCTGGTAGCCTTCATCCCTCACTGTCCCACTTTCCTACAACAGCCTAGGCATCAGATGCTATGCTGAGTCCTGGGACAGGCAGGCTGGCAGTGGCTGGGACCTGGGGTGCCTCCGTACCTGCTCATCCCAGGTGCCACGGTGGGCAGCTGGGTGGGAGGCTGGCTGGTGGCTCAGGAAACCCTGAGCTGGGACTTCTGCCCTTGCTGGGGAGCTATGTAGGATGAGGTTGGGCAGTGAGGATGAGCTGTGCCCAGAATGTACCATGGCATTAGAGGTACCTGGGGAATTTGAGGGAGCAGCATAGTGGAAGCATGAATGTGGGCAAGTGACAAGATGCCCAGGGAGGGTGGTGTGGAGGAGATACCAGGGAAGGAAGCTGAAGGGCTATAAGGTACCAGAGAGCTGGCCAGCTAAGGGCTGCCAGGGATGGTGTGGGATGCATTGGGAGCCCCAGGGCGTGAGAAGGTGATCAGGACCCTATGTGGCTTGAGCTGCAACTTCCTTATCTGTAGAACTGGGGTATAGCTGTCCCCTGGTGGCTGCTGGGAACATTTCTTGAGGTGCCAGGCCTGGTGTAGCTCTGTGGACAGGGTCCTGTGTGGTCATGGTGGGTGGCAGAAGTGATTCCTTAGGGGCAGTAATCCATTCCTGGTGCCCACATCCTTCCCTCAGGGAGGGGCCATGGTGGGTGGGCAACATGGAATTGGCTTGCAGGTTAGGCAAGCGGTGCCATGGTGGCAGTGGGGGGCGGGAGGGGTAGGTACAGGATGGGGACACCCAGAAGCCCTTGCTTTTGGGCGGGCTGAACCAGTGGGTGCCGAGGGCAGTGATGGGAAGGGTTGCTCTATCCAGACCTTGGATAGTGGCTAAGAGAAATCTAGGTAGGAGGACCCAGCCAGGGTGGGGCCTCAGCCAGTCTCAGCCGAGGGCCCTTTGGAGGCTGGGGCTTCCGCCCAAGTGACAGCCAGCATTAATTGGATGCCTACTGCCTACCGTGTGCCCTGGTCCTGAATCTGGACTGCCTGGGACTCAGGGAGGGTGGAGCTCAGCTTCTCAGGGTCCCGGCCAGCTGGGGGACAGCAGGCATACAGACGGGGGAGACAGGGACTCGGCGACCCGGCCAGACCGTCCTGGTGGCCACCGTCATTCAGGGACCCTCTCGGGGACGCCTCCCGACGTCACCCTCCCGGACGCCCCAGCCCAGGTAACTGCGGTAGTTGCTCCTCCGCCGCCCGCTCGGGGTTCTGGCAGCTCCTTGCTCCACCCCTCGCCCAAGGCTCCGCCCTGCCGGCATGCCTGCCCCCGCCCACGCGTTTGGTCCAGCTCGCAGCGCCAAGGAAGCCTAGGGCGCTTTAGGGCTCGCACGGACGCCCGACGCTCCCACGAGTTCTTTGCCCTTCCCAGTGCTTCGTCTCGGTCTAGAGCTTTCCTCCCCGCCCACAGTCCGGGAGTCCCGCTCCAATTCCGGCCCCGCCCCGCGCTCACCCCTCGCCCTCTTCCCGCCTCACTCTCTCGGCCCAGTCCACTGGTCCTGCCTTGATTCTCGGCCCAGCCCCACGCCGTGGTCCCCCTTCCTGCTACCGGCCCCGCCCCCGCGCTTCCGGGCAGCGCCGGCGGGGGTGCGCCGGCCTGGGCTCCGGCGTTCTGGCCTCGGGTTCCCGCCTCCGAAAAATGGTTGCGGCCGCCTCTGCCGCCGTCGCCGCAGGACCGGCCGGAGTCGGGCCGGAGCTGCGTCTCTCGGAGCGAGCCAGTGAGAGCGGGCGGCTGCGGCCCCGCGATCTGCCCCGCGCCCGCCTTCGGGCCGTCGCGCCGCCGCCGCGATGGGGGCCGCCCGGGGCCGAGCCTCCGTTCCGTCCCGTGCGGGAGGCCGTGAGGGCGTCAGTGAGGGAGGCGGGGCAGGAGAGAGTAGGTCCTGAGGGGAGGCTGTGAGGGCCGGGCGGGAGAGGGGCTGTGCGGGAGGCCGTGCGGGACGGGCGAGAGTAGGTCCTGAGGAGAGGCTGTGCGGGAGGCCGTGCCGAAGGCCTTGTTGGCAGGTTTGTCAGTAGATGCGACCAACAGGGGAAGAAGGCAAGAGCTGGGTTGAAATGGGAGGAGTGCGGGGTTTGTTCCAGAAGAGCAGACGCTCTAGGTGAGTGGAAGGCTGTGAGGAAGATATAGGATTCGAGAAGGGGTTGGGGGGTCCTCCGAGAGGAGGCTGGCGTCCACAGCTGATGTGTTGGGGTTGCATGGTACGGTGCGTGGGCCTGGGGCATGTTTTGGGGTGTGGGTGAGGTGCAGAGTAGCTTCTGGGTCCAGACATTGTGTGCAGGATCCTGGAGACAGGTAGACCCAGAAGCCTCCCCACCCCACCCAAGGAAAACCGGTGTTAGTCCGAAACCGAGGAGGGCGTTCCCTCGAGGCAGAGGTGCCTTAGGCTGCGTCGCTGTGGTCTGGCTTGTCTGAGTGGCTGTACTCTTCTCGGTCAGGTCTGGGCCTTGCCCAAGAACTCACTTTTGAGTGTGGGTCCTAGAGTCCACCTTTCTCCCATATTTTGGAATTTGTCTCCCTTGAAACGAGCTGCACAGCCAGGACACTGAAACTTTATCTCAGCACTGAAGTCAGTAGAGAAAAATACGTCAGTTCTCTGAGGATTTTTCTCAGTCTAGCGCTCTAGCTCTAAGATAGTTTTCTATGAAGAGTATTTATTGTGCCCCTTCTTTTTGCTTGCACTTATGTTCCCTGCTTCTTCAGGAAAAATCTCAAGCATACTTGGTCCCACAGGCCCTGTGTTGGAGAACATACACAGGCTAAATCTGACTCCCAAGAGAGTCAGCAGTATCTGGATTTCAATTTTAAGAACTTCTGTTTAGGGAAGGAGGATTGGGAAGCATATACAATACTATGTTTCTGTTCGATTTTCAGCAGGTGTTCGTGTTTCTTGGATTTGTAGTTTCGGAAAAGCTAAATGGACTTTTTTGGGTTACATTGGTCAGTGAGAATTTGTGGTGGGGGGATGGATTACATGTAAAACAGTAGCCCTAACCCTTGAAGAGTTTAATGGACAGTTGGGAAAATGTCAGGATCACGCTCTGTTACTTCTATGCTCTGCATAAATCAAAAAGTTCAAAAGTTTTATTTGAGTAAAATAAATGTATACACATCTATAGCATCGAGCAGGCTGCTGTGATACCCAGGAGGTATGCTTTGATAGTGACTAAAGGAGATTTTTAAATGCAGTATCAGAGCTGTAGATTCCTTTAATGGAATCCCTTTATTGTTGGTGGTTACAGGCTGTTTGCCAGATTCAGTGCTTGTGGGCATTTCACTCCAACCTGAATTAATGTAACCGCTTTGTGTGTGGTGTGGACGTTTGTACACTAAATACTTGGTGTGCTTCTCTGTGGGAGCGCAGAGATTGCAGGAGTTGAAGCACGTTTCAGTAATGTCAGTAATTTGGAGAGGTTCATGTGCTTCCAGGAACACCAAAGGTCTTCTGTCAGTTGACAGCCAAAAATAGATGTGAATTATAAGAAATGTTTCTTCTGGGCAATGAAAAGTAGTTTTAAAGGATTCCAGGAACTTCTTCAAATGTGAATTAAAATGTTAAGTCTTTTAAGATAGCCACAGTTTTGTAATAAAGGGGTCAGTCTTGAATTTGTTGGTATTTCAATGCTTAATGTTTTAACATCTGTAAAGTGCTAATGTTCAGCATCTTTAACAACTGTTGTTTTCCTTTACTGTTGATTAATTAAATTTATTGGCTCCATTAGTTGCAAGACCTTGGGCTCAGTGCTGTGCGTCATGCAGAAAAATTTTAAATCAGACTGCTACAAATAACTTACATAGAAGATGTAAGCATCTTAAGAGAAAGTGGCAGTGACTCAGAATTAACCTCCCATTTGAACACAGTGACTTGGTTCTTTCTCAAGGCTAATAACCACAGAGTATCTCTAAGGATAGGCTCAGGGGGCTGGGTGTGGGCCTTCTTTCCTGAGATGACATCTGGGACAAGAGTACATTAGATAGTAGTTGATGAGCTGAAGTGGAGCTAAGACAGTGAAGTTGCTCATTCCATGTTCGTGGGGCTCAAAGAATGTGACTGCAGTGGAAGTGGTCCATGAGCAGCAGGGTACACAACCTGTGAGCCTTGACCTTAAGAATAAGAAACAAGCTTTTCCTGCTGTTCTTGCTGAGGCCTAGATTGCAGCCTACCAGTAGTTTTCATAAAAAGTCATTAGCTGTAGAAATGTCATTTGGGGCACATATCTTTGATCCATTGTCCTTTTCTGGATGCTTCTTGCTTGCAGCTATCAAAGCTGCTGGCAGGCAAAGTACGTGCAGTGTGAGAATGCTTAGGGGGCAGATTACATGTAGGCCTGGGCCAAGAGTGCGTAGTGTTGGCTAGATAGAGCTATCCTTTGTGTTGGTCCAGGTTTTAGGATTTTATTTTGCTTCTCCTGTCTTGTTCAGAGCTGCAGGCATTTGTAACTGACATGCTTCTCTTAAGCTCTCTTCTAGCTTCTTACATGCTTCTTACACTGTGGCAGGCTTCCTTGCAGTCACCCCCTTTGGCCAGGTTGGGAGGCTTACTAGCCCCAGTTCATGGGCTCTGTGAGCTCCTGTAGGGTGTGATAGGGAGAACCAAAGACCATGGCAGAGTTGTGACTGAGGACAGTCTTCCCTCAGACCCAAGACAGGCTTGTAGCAGCAGAGAGAATGAAGCCCATAGTTCCCTGACCTCTTAAGTGGGTGGGTGGTTTGGTTTTCAGCTCGTGGAGTTATGTGAGTTGTATGCTTCCTTAGTCAAAAAGAAGTAATTGTGTTCCAATCTCATTTTCTCTGTACCTTCTCTGTTCCTTAGAGTACTCATTGTCATTTGTTGTCCGAAGGATACTTTCCTTGTAAGCAAGGTTTTAAAAGTTAAGTGCGCCTTTCTGGTGGAAGCATTTTTAAGATTGTCCACATTGGCAATGTGAGAAGGCCCCTGTGCATGTGCATGTGGATGGTGTCCTTTGTTTGCTCAGCTGATGTGGAAAGTGACCCATGATTAACTGCTCTTTTTAGGTGTGCTGGGAAGGAGCAACGTGCTGTGTGCTTGCATATGTTGTGAGGGATGCTAAGTGTGAGGTGACGGGGTAGGTAGAAAGCATGGCGACTTGTGGGCCCAGAGAATGGGGGGGGTGAACATGACCACCACCTTATGGTTTGCGATGGGCCTTCCTTTCTGTTTCTGAGTATCACAGAACCCATGGGGCAGGTAGGGTGCCCATCCTCATCTTACATGTGTGGGACTGGCTGTCACCCAAGTTTATACAACTAGGAGGATTGAAAGTGCCTTTTTTTCTTCCAGGCCTCCTGCCTTCCTGGAGCTTAGAGGGAAGGACTGGTTATGGCCAAGATGGGAGGGCCCCAGGCTGCTAAGCCCTGTGATGTTCTCACAGAATGACACTAGGGGAGTTGGTGTTCTCTGTGTCTTGGGCATTAATTTTTTAGTGCTGGAGATATTCCTGTAGTTGTAAAAGTTTCCAGGAACTGTTCTAATGTAGTACAAACCTTGTGATGAAAGACTGAAAATACAAACTGAATTTCTACTTTGAGTTCATGTGGGAGGGCATCATTGTGAATTTTGTCTTGAGAAAACCTCTGAGGTCATGTTTCCATGAACCCACTTTTCCTAATGGTTGTCCTCTTAATGGTTTCAGCAGGACAGATTGATTCCCTTTGGAGCTGTAAGTACTGATGTATTAGGGTGCAGCACTCATTGCTCATTGGTGCACAGTCCCAAAATGAATGTCCAAGAGCAGGTTTCCCCTTGGACCTTGGAGCAAGTTTCACTGAAGATGCCCCTCATCTCCCAGTGCCTGATGAGGAGGGTGTGCTGGTGTCCACAGACCCCAGGCCCATCAGCCACAGCTTCTGCTCCGGGAAGGGTGCCGGGATCAAAGGCGAGACTTCAGCAGCCACTCCGAGGCGCTCAGATCTGGACCTGGGGTATGAGCCTGAGGGCAGCGCTTCACCCACCCCACCTTACTTGACGTGGGCTGAGTCACTGCACTCCTTATTAGATGATCAAGATGGGATAAACCTGTTTAGGACTTTCCTGAAGCAGGACTGTGCTGATCTTGGACTTCTGGTTTGCTTGCAGTGGCTTTAGGAAAATGGAGCCCTGGATTTCAAATGAGGAAAAAAGGCTGAAGCTGGCCAAAGCTATTTACCAAAAGTACATCCTTGATAATAATGGCATTGTGTCCAGGCAAACCAAGCCAGCCACCAAGAGCTTCATAAAGGACTGCATCATGAAGCAGCTGATCGATCCTGCCATGTTTGACCAGGCCCAGACAGAAATCCAGTCTACCATGGAGGAGAATATCTACCCCTCATTCTTCAAGTCTGATATTTATTTGGAATATACAAGGACAGGCTCAGAGAGCCCAAAGCTCTGTAGTGACCAGAGCTCTGGGTCAAGGACAGGGAAGGGCATACCTGGATACCTAACCACTTTGAATGAAGATGTGGAATGGAAGTGTGACCAGGACATAGATGAAGAAGATGGCAGAGACCCTGATCACCCTGGCAGGCTCATGCAGAAGCTGCTCCTGGATACAGCCGCCCCACATGCCTCCTCAAGTAGATGGTACAGTGAAGGCAGATAATTCAGGCGAGTCAGACAAGAGGCTGTGCTCACCTCCTTGAGACCTAGAGAGCTGACAAGGGAAAGGTGTTGGTGAGGAGTGGTCTTACCTTTCAACCCTAAAGTGGGTATATTCCAGCTGCTGTTGGTAAGTCTTAGTTTTAGTTCTTATTCATTGTACCTTCACATTTATCACTGGATAATTTTAGTATTTGTATGATGTTGAGGATACTTTCAGACTAAAACTTATGGCTTTTGTAAGTCATTAGGAACATGAAAATTCTTAGAAATCATAATGGTATTTAAGCTTTACCCTTTAGCAGTAGAATTTGTGTTCTCTTACATAGAAGGTAGATATAATCCTTTTGGCTTAATAAAGGGAGAAGTGAACATTTAAGTGCATCAACACTTAGAGAATTCTGGATCATTGCTTTTTTAAAAATTATTATTATTTATTTTGTTATCATTAATCTATAATTACATGAAGAACATTACGTTTACTAGGGTCCCCCCTTCACCAAGTACCCCCCACAAACTCCATTACAGTCACTGTCTGGATCATTGCTTTTTATAGCAGTCTTCTAAGATTCTTCCTAGAGGTTGGGAAGTGGTGCTGAGGAGGCTGTTGTTCGACAGACTGTATGAACAATTTGGGAACTTCCTGTGGCTGTGGTTGCAGTTCTAGGGCTGGACCTTTTTCATTCTGCCCACAGAACGAGTCAGTGCTGTTGTGTAGTCAGGTCCCAGTGTACCAGGGGTGTTCTGAAGTTTTGATTACAGCCTCTGCATGTAAGCACATATGTAGCTTTGGAGGCTTGTAGTAATGCTATCAAGAAGTTGTTAGACCTTTGGAAACCTATTTCTTCATTCTCTTTTCTTGGTAATCCCTCCTGTGGCTACTGGAGATTTATTTGATGGTAAATGGGAGCCTGCTGCCAGTGTTAGCAGAGGTTAGCATGGTGCTCCCATTTCCCACTCATTTTCCTGTAGTCTGGAGTTCCTGTGAGCCCACTGATTTGATCAAGAGTCTGAAAAAATATCCCCAGGTGCTGGGGCTTTCCTGTGAAGTTATTAAACACCTGGGTCATTTTTTCAAGCTTACTGTGCCAGAGGAATTGGCTACTTGGCTAATAAACCAAAGGATTAAACATTTCTGAGGTTTAAATGTTCCTTTTTCTTTTTTAGATTTTTTAAATTGAGGTACATACAATAAAATATACAAATCTTAGTGTACAGCTTGATGAATTTTGACATGTGTAACCATCACCTAAATCAAGATAATCAGTCTCACCAGTTTTCCCCCTTCACCTATTTCACTTATCCCTGCCAAGTGACAGCCACCAGTCTGTTCTCTGTGCTTATGAATCTATTTCTGTTTTTGTTTGTTCATTTGTTTCATTTTTTGTTTGTTCATTTGTTTCATTTTTTGTTTTTTAGATTCCACATATAAGTGAAATTGAATGGTATTTGTCTTTCATTGTCTGACTTATTTCACTTAGCATAATACCCTTCAGGTCCATCTGTGTTGTCACAAATGGCAAGATTTCATTCTATTTTATGACTGAATAATATTCCATTGTGTATGTACCACATCTTCATCCATTCATCTGTTGATGGACATTTAGGTTGGTTCTACGTTTTGGCTGTTGTAAATAATGCTGCGATAAACACAGGAGTGCATATCTTTTTGATTTAGTGATTTTGTTTTCTTTGGGTAAGTTCTCCAGAGGTGGAATTGCTGGGTTTGGTATTTCTATTTTTAGTTTTTGGGAAACCTATTGTGATATAATGAATTATATTTAGTCTTCATCCACAGTTTCTGAAAACACTGTAGTCTTAAAGGTCAAACAGGTGTTTGTCATGTTAATGAGAGAGAGACTTTTGGACCCCTATCCAAGGCCAGGGCATGGAGGTTGAATCAGCCAGTGGCCAATAATTTAGTCAGTCACGACTATGCAAAGAAACCCTCACAAAACCTGTGAAAAGAGCTTGCTCACTCTGATTTATGTGCTCAGTTGAATCCTGCTTTTTGGTCGGAGGGAGCTTCTACGCTTGGGGAACTAGAATGCCTCCAATTATCTTGATTGATTATGTTGATTTAGGTGATGGTTACATCTGGCCAGGCCTTAAGCTCCATGAGGATAGAAGCTCCTTTGAGACCGTGCTCTATGTCTCTCTTCATCTGGCTGTTAACTTGTATCCTGTGTGGTATCCTTTATTAAACTGGTAAGTGTGTTTTCCTGATGCAAGTCCAGGGAGAGGAAATCCCAGGGCAAAATACCTCTAAAAACCGAAATCAGTCAAAGGGAGAAATAAAGTTTAAAACCCATTTATTGCTTGCAAACTGTAGTCCAGCACCGTCTCTCCTTCCCCTGCTGCGGAAGAAAGCAAGCAAGCCAGCCAGCCCCTCCCCTTAAACTCTCAGGTTCAGACATGCCCTCGGTTGCCCAGGTAATTACCCATTGACATAGAGATGAACTTCTTTCCACTCCTGAGGATATACAAATGAACTAAAGCCAGGCAGGATAATCTGGAAATGTTACAGTTTTACCCACACCTGAGTTGTGAGCTACTCTAGCAAATTAATCAAACCTACAGGGGAGGTCGGTGGAACCTCCATTCTGTAGCCTGTAGGTCAAAAGCACAGGTAACTAACTGCCTGGAGCTTGTGACTAGTGTCCAGAGTCGGGGGTGGAGGGCAGTGTTGTAGGACAGAGCCCTTAACCTGGGAGTCTGGTGCTGTCTCTGGGCAGATAGCATCAGGATTGAGTTGAGTTCTCCAACACCCTGCTGGTGTTCAAGAATTGCTTGTTGTAAATATGCGTGGGAAGACCCCTTCCTACATATTTACACACTTTGGAATCAGGTCTGGGTGCCGGGGTGAAGTTATACTAATATTATATTACTGCTGTGTATAATATTGTTACTGTTATACGTATATGTAGGGAAAAAATACACCATTGCATTTGGTGTTGGCAGAGATACGGCACTTCCATACTGTATTCCATAGTGGCTGTACCAATGTACATTCCCACCAAGAGTATACAACGATTCCCTTTTTTCTACATCCTCACCAACACTTGTTATTTCTTGTTGACAGTAGCCATTCTGACTGGTGTGAGGTGATACCTCACTGTAGTTTTGTTTAGCATTTCCCTAATGATTAGTGATGTTGAGCATCTTTTCATGTGTCTGTTGGCATCTGTATGTCTTTGGAAGAATGTTTATTCAACTTTCTGCCTGTTTTTTAATTGGATTTTTCTCTGTGTGTGTGTGGTGTGAGTTCCTTATATATTTTGAATATTAGCCCTTTATTGGATATATTATTAGTAAATATATACTCCCCTTCAGTAGGTTGCCTTTTTAGTTTTGTTGGTTTCCTTTGCTTTGCAGAGCATTTTAGTCTGATAATTGTCCCACTTGTTTATTTTTGCTTTTGTTTTCCTTGCCTGGGAAAAAAATTACTGATGCCAATGTTCAAGAGCTTATTGCCTATGTTTTTCTAGGAGTCTTATGTTTAGATCTTTAGTCCATTTTGAGTTCACTTTTGTGTATAGTATAAGACAGTGATCAGTTTTATTCTTTTGTATGTAGTGCCCAGTTTTCCCAACAGTATTGAAGAGACTTTTTTCCCCACTTGCCATTTAATGTAATAGTTGACCATGTAAGTGTGGGTTTATTTCTGGGCTTCATATTCTATTCGATTATCTATGTATCTGTTTTTGTTCCAGTACCATACTGTTTTGATTACTGTAGCTGTGTAGTATAGTTTGAAATCACGGAATGTGATATCCCCAGTTTTGTTGTTTTTTCTCAAGGTAGCTTTGGCTATTTGGGGTCTTTTGTGGTTCATACAGATTTTCGGATTGTTTGCTCTAGTTGTATGAAAAATGCTATTGGTGTTTTGATAGGGATTACATTGAATCTGTAGATTGCTTTGGGTAATATGGCTATTTTAACAATATTGGTACTTCCTATTCATGAGCATGGAATAGCTTTCCATTTGTTTGTGTCATCCTCAATTTCTTCCATCAGGGTCTTCAGTTTTCAGAGTACAGGTCTTTCACCTCCTTGATTAGATTTATTGCTAGGTATTTATTCTTTTTGATGCAATTGTAAATGGGATTGTTTACTTAGTTTCTCTTACTGTTGGTTCTTTATTTGTATATAGAAATGCAACAGGTTTTTGTATATTGACTTGTATCCAACAACTTTACTGAATTCATTAATTTTAATAGCTTTTTGGTAAAATCTTTAGGGTTTTCTATATATACTATCATAACATCTGCAACTAGTGAAATGTCCCTCAAGTGATGTGATTCAAGATACACTGTTTGAGATAATTTTTATGTGCCTTTTGCTCATTGTTTTTAGCTAAATGCTATTGACTTAGATGCCATAAATTATCCTGTTAAGTAAGGCTAGTAACTGGCATTGTTTTTAAAACCAAAACTAAAAGTTTGCATATTTATTCAGAAAGGTTTTAAGATGGGATTAAATTTGAAGCCTGGGCTGCAGGGAAAAAGAACTGAGGTTAGTTCTAAGTTCCATTAAAAAAAATTTCCAAAAACAAAAATTCCTGAATGCCACCCCTTCCACAACCAGCCCCATTCTGCACACTTCTCTGTTCTTGTTTGTAAGCAGCACCTTTGCTTTTTTAAATTTTAATTTATATTTATTTTATTATTTTTATTTTGGTATCATAAATCTACAATTACATGAAGAACATTATGTTTACTAGGCTCCCCCCTTCACCAAGTCCCCTCCACAAACCCCATTACAGTCACTGTCCATCAGCATAGTAAGATGTTGCAGAATCTCTACTCGTCTTCTCTATGTTGTACAGCCCTCCCAGTGCCCTCCACCCACTACACATGCTAATTGTAATACCCCCTTTCTTTTTCCCAGCCCTTATCCCTCCCTCCCTTCCCACCCATGCTCCTCAGTCCCTTTCCCTTTGGTAACTGTTAGTCCATTCTTGAGTTCTGTGATTGTGCTGCTGTTTTGTTCCTTCAGTTTTTCTTTGTTCTTATACTCCACATATGAGTGAAATCTTTTGGTACTTGACTCTCTCTGCCTGGCTTATTTCACTGAGCATAATACCCTCTAGCTCCACCCATGTTGTTGCAAATGGTTGGACTTGTCTTCTTCTTATGGCTGAATAATATTCCATTGTGTATAGGTACCACATCTTCTTTATCCATTCACCTATTGATGGACACTTAGGTTGCTTCCATTTCTTGGCTATTGTAAATAGTGCTGTGATAAACATATGGGTGCATCTGTCTTTTTCAAACTGGGCTGCTGAATTCTTAGGGTAAATTCCTAGAAGTGGAATTCCTGGGTCAAATGGTATTTCTATGTTGAGCATTTTGAGGAACCTCCATACTGCTTTCCACAATGGTTGAACTAATTTACATTCCCACCAGCAGTGTAGGAGGGTTCCCCTTTCTCCACAACCTCGCCAGCGTTTGTTGTTGTTTGTCTTTTGGATGGTAGCCATCCTTATTGGTGTGAGGTGATATCTCATTGTGGAGTTTTGCTTTGTTTTTATACTCCATCAATGAGTGAAATCATTTGGTACTTGTCTTTTTCCTCATGGCTTATTTCACGGAGCATAATACCCTTCAGCTCCATCCACGTTGTTGCAAATGGTAGGATTTGTTTTCTTCTTATGGTTGAATAATATTCCATTGTGTATATGTACCACCTCTTCTTTACCCATTCATCTACTGATGGAGACTTAAGTTGCTTCCATGTCTTGGCTATTATAAATAGTGCTGCGATAAACATAGGGGTGCATATGTCTTTGAATCTAAGATCTTGTTTTCTTCGGGTAAATTCTTTGGAGTGGAATTCCTGGGTCAAATGGTATTTCTATTTTTAGTTTTTTGAGGAACCTCCATATTGCTTTCCACAGTGGTGGAACTAATTTACATTCCTACCAGTGTAGGAGGGTTCCCTTCTCTCCACATCCTCGTCAGCATTTGTTTTTTCTTGTCTTTTGGATGTTGGCCATCCTAACTGGTGTGAGGTGATATCTCATTGTGGTTTTAATTTGCATTTCCCTGATGATTAGCGATGTGTAGCATCTTTTTCATGTGCTGTTGGCCATCTGAATTTCTTATTTGGAGAAGTGTCTGTTCACATCCTCCACCCATTTTTCAATCAGGTTCTTTGCGTTTGAGTGTTGAGGCATGTGAGTTCTTTATATGTTTTGGATTTTAACCCTTTATTGAATATGTCGTTTACAAATATATTCTCTCATATTGTAGGGTGCCTTTTTGTTCTACTGATGATGTCCTTTTGCTGTACAGAAGCTTTTTAGTTTGATGTAGTCTGATTTGTTAACTTTTGCTTTTGTTTCCCTTGCCTGAGGAGATGTGTTCAGAAAAAAGTTGCTCATGTTTATATTCAAGAGATTTTTGCCTATGTTTTCTTCCAAGAGTTTTATGGTTTCATGACTTATATTCAGGTCTTTTAACCATTTTCCATTTACTTTTGTGTATGGAGTTAGACAGTAATCCAGTTTCATTCTCTTACATGTAGCTGCCCTGTTTTGTGGTAATTCTTTCTTCAACCCCATGACCAGCTTGCATAGCTGTGCATGTGGAAGAAAATCAGTATTGCTATGTTTTCGTGTCACGTCAATACAAACGCATGCTTTTGTGAGCCACTCAGGGTCCTATGACAGCCCATTAATTCCAAAATGTTTGAGTGAACAACTTCTTGAATCTCTTTAGTTCCTTCCTCAGACAGGTCCAAGGCTGGCCACCTGACTCACCTAAAATAAATGCAGCCCCCACACTGCTTCTGTGTCTTCAAAGAGCCCCTCAAGAGGCCGTGTATAAGGCATCACCTGCATGAGGGGATTCAGCCTGTCCCTCCCTGCCTGCTCCTTTCTGAGTGGATTACAGTCTCCGCCTACAAGCCTTCTCTGTGAACCACTGAAGCTTCCATAGCACCTGGACTCAGCTCTTCTATTTGGCCCAGATACCCCAGTTCTGATGGGCAGTGGTGAGTCCTGTACTGTGTGGCTAGGTTGTTTGTGGGCACCATCCTCAGCCCCCCACAGCAGAAGGCTCCATGCCCATTTCCAAGCCTGCTCATCCAGCTTTGTGGCCTTCGAGTTATTTGGAGGCAGGAATGGGATCTCATCCTGATCTAGTATACCAGACTTTAAACCCCCTCCCTGTGGGAGTGACAGATGGGTCAATATATAGGGCTCCGGGAGGTACAGGCACTGGCCATAAAAATAAAACAAAACTTCGCTGTAAGATGTGCTTTTACCTCCTGGACGTTTTGGGTACATTACCATGATCTTTGGAGGCCACTCTGCTGTTACTCCAGGAATACAAGGCCAGCTTCCAGGCCTTTCCCACAATTGGCCAGAAGGGCCAGCCATCGCTGGTCCATGTGTCAAAATGTCCATTCAACAGTGTCTCCCGGGGTTTAATGCAGTTGGGGCTGGCAGCAGGATGTTGCTGTGCTGGCCATATCCTGGCTTCAATAACTCTTCTTTGGTTTACAGTTGTATAGGAGAGGCAGCAAGGTATGTTAGTATATCCACAGGGCTCAAAGCTCCTTTACATGGCTTCTCATTCAAACGCCATAGCACTTTCCATAAGCAAACTGACCAGCCCCTTATACTATTGGTGTCTGACTTTAGGCCAGATTTCAACAAACCATTGTACCTCTCTATCATGCCTGCCCCAGTAGGGTTATATGGTACGTGAAATTTCTGCTTTATTCCTAATTGCTGCACCCATCCTTGTAATGCATGTACAGTAAAGCAGGTGCCTTGATCACCTGCGGCCCACCGTAGGCTGCAGAGAGATGCTCTAGGCCCCTCTTGGTGGTTTGCTGATCAGCACAATGTGCAGGCAAAGCAACCAATAGTCCAGTAGCCATGGCCACACAAGTCATGGCATACTGATATCCTTCTGATATGGGCAGAGCCCCAATATAGTCTACCTGCCATCTGACAAGGGGTATTGGCCCCCTTACTGTTGTCCCATGTTGCTGTGGGACTCAGTTTAAGTCCGTCTTAGAGCACACAAGGCACTCCTTCTGGGCTCTGCTGACTTCTTCAAAGGTCAGTGGCAAGCCCTACTGACGGGCTACAGCCCACATAGTCTTTTGCCCTGCGTGCAACAAATGCTGATGTAGCCATTGGGCCACATCAGCGGCAGGCTTTCCTTCTAGCCAGTGCACCTGGGCCAGTGTGTCTGCTTCATCATTCCCTGTGGTTACCAGAGGCAAATGGCCAGTCACATGATACACAGTAACAGTCTTAGTCTGGACAGAGGCCCATAGGTCTTGCCACAACTCTTGTCCCCAAAGGGGCCAGTGACCAACCATCCAGTTGGCATGGTACCATGTTGGTAGCCACAGGGTCAAGCACCGATAGACGGCCCAGCCGTCAGTGCAGACAACTATGGGGGAAGGCTCCTGGTTGATCAT
Organism: Manis javanica; assembly: GCF_040802235.1. Lineage (NCBI taxonomy): Eukaryota > Metazoa > Chordata > Mammalia > Pholidota > Manidae > Manis > Manis javanica. Next base: position 29,483,321 of record NC_133160.1, on the reverse strand, counting down.
GAGCCATACTGCCTGCAACTCAGCCCATTGACTGCTCTTCCCCTCTCCATCCTCCATCCATATTGTCTCAGTCTTAGGATGGAAAGTCACAGCCCTCCACTTCGGGGGCTGCCCATGACTGGAGCTGTCTGTATACCAAGCAACTTCAGGTATAGGGGCTTTTCCCTTCTGGTAAGGACTCTCGGCTACCAATGGCTCAAAAGCAAGTTCTTCCTTCTTTCCACTGTTATAGGTCACTGGCCCCAATAAGCATTGGAGTTCTCCACTTGAGGGGCTAGTAGAGAGGGTGCTGCATTACTGTAAATATGCACCCCATTTGGCCAGTGTAGGCGTCTGTGCCACACCACTCCGTGGCCTTTGGGTCCAGTCTCACACCCACCCCTCGATGGGATAGGTAGTTATTACCTTGGTCAGAGATGTTCTGGCAATGGGCTCTGTAGCCAGCAAGGCATGGTACACAGCAGCCAGTTGCTTCTCTATCAAGGTGTACTGGACCTCTGCTCTTTTCCATAGCTGTGACCAGAATTCAGTAGGTTGGCGTGTCCGTTCAAGCTGCTGCCAAAGACCCTGTCCATAACCATCTTCAGTTACATGAACATCTAGCTCACAGGGCCTTGATGAGTCCATTACATTCAAGGCCTGCATGGCCTTGACTGCCCGCTTGGCAGCAATAAAAGCAGCTGCACATGTCTCATCCCAGTCCCACCTGATGCCCTTTCGTACCAACCAGTATAAGGGCTTCAGAATTTGTGCCAATTGTGGGATATACATTCTTCAGTAGCTAAAAAGACCCAAAAACTTTTGTAAGACTGCCACAGTGGTAGGAGTAGGGAAATCCTGGACCTTGTCTATGGCTGCTTCAGGAATAACTTTAGTTTTACCCAACCAGATAATCCCCAAGAATTTTACAGACAATCCAGGTCTTTGAACCTTGGTGCTGTTCACAGCCTGTCCTTTTTCCTGTAGATGTTGCAGTAGTCTAGGAACTGCCCCTTCTAAATCTGAAAGAGAATCAGATGAGAGCATAATATCATCATTGTAGTGATACAGCCTCACCATTTGTGGTTTCTTCTATGTGGCCAAGTCCTGGGCTACAAGTCCATGACAGATGGTGGGACTGTTGAGGTATCCCTGTGGAAGGACAGTGAATGTCCACTGCCGGCCTTCCCACATGAAGGCAAACTGTTCCTGGCTTTCCTGTGCTATGTCAATAGAGAGGAAAGCGTTAGCAAGATCTACTACATAATGATACGTTTCCAGTTCATGGCTAAGGGTGTCCAGAATGTCTGCTATACAGGGGGCGGCAGCATACAAAGGGGGTGTGACTTTATTCACTTCCCTGTAGTCCATGGTCATACGCCAGGAGCCGTCTGGCTTTCTCATTGGCGACACTGGGAAATTAAAAGGACTATGAGTGAGCTTTATGATGCCCACCCTCTCCAACTCTTGTAGAATTTATCCAATTTCCTTGTGCTCCCCAGGCAATTTATACTGCTTAGTATTTGTCACCCACTGAGGTACAGGCAGAGCACAAAGTATACTCCTTTGGGTGTAAACACCCTGTTCCCAATGGGATTTGGTCTTTTTTCACTGTAATTGTTGTACCCTCATAGCCATCTGTCACAGCAGCGGTCCCGGGAAAATGCTCAGGGTTGCCATAAATCAGAGAACACTCAGGTCTTGTGTCCACCAGCGCCAGGACACATACATTTACAAAGGACCAATGAATTGCTAATTCTACATGTGGCCTCTGGTCCCTACCATGTCCCCCAAGGTGGGGACCTTTAACCCCTGCTCCCCCCCACCTCAGTCAAACTGCGATGTGCAATCATCGTCCTGTGGGGCTGAGGGCTCAAGCGAATCCTGAGTACTGTCTTCCATGAAGTTTTGCAGGGACACAGGCTGGGCATGAGTTCTTGACTCTGGTTTCCATGTCCTGGACCTCAGCAGCTGGAACTGCTGCTCTGGCTTTAATTGGTGCCACAGTTTTAGCAAGATTTTATTGGACTGCCCATCAAGTTTTTCTTTCACTACCCTGGCCTTTATCAAATCAACCCAGATCTGGGTCCTCGAGTCCTTCACAGGGCCTTTTGCACCTCTACTTTCATTTGTAGCCTGTACTTCTGTGCCCTTATTGTTTCCACCTCCTCCAGATCTGCTGAAGTACAAGTAGCCTCACTTACGGGTTGCCCTATGTGGGGAGCAAGAGTAGTCACTAGGGACCCAAAGAGAGATATGGGAGCTGTATAGAGCACCAGATTTCTCATTCCTACAGTGAACACCTCATCGGGGTCCTGGGGTCCATATTATAGATGATATGTTTCATGCCCAATTCCTGCAGTACCTTTTCCAATCACTGCATACGTTTTCCAACTACTGGGAAAATATGGTAAATCACCTGGATTAGGCCAAACTACCCTGATGGCAGCTGTCAGCCATTTCAGGCATGTCTGATTCCCTGAGGTGTGATGGGCATTCTGCAACCACTGCCTGAAGGAAGGGTGAGTTGTCAGGGAAGCCATTCTACTCATCTCAGTACCTGAAATAACAAGGTCTTCCATCCCCATATCCTAAAAGCCACGTAAGGCAGAGATTCCGATGGCTTCTGCTTATACTGGATGCTCATGTCCACCAGCTCATCATGGGTATAAGGGCGGAGCATTGAGTGCTCCACAACCTAGGGAGGGGGGCTGCCCCTCCCCTTGAGGAACCCGTGGTTGTTTCATTTTTATTTTCTTAATTACAGCCAGGTGGGTCTTTAAAACAGGAGAGGATGGTACCTCTGGCAGTGGCCTTGAAAGGGCAAGCTCCCAGATTCTATTTTAGCCAATTGAGACCCGGATCCTACCTCAGCCAATCAGAGCTTGGTCTCTCTCCCCTCCAGTCAGCAAGAAGTATACCCACTACCCCTGGACCCTGCCAATTGACCAAAGCCACGACCCATCATCCCCCAAACTACCCCCAGGCCCAGCCAATCAGCCAGGGACGACCATCACCCCCCCAAACCGCCCTGGAAACCCATAAAACCTTTGTTCTGGGGAAAATGCGCTCTCATTCTCTGGCATCTTGCCACTGCGTTGGTGTAGATGAGAGATTGAGCTCGAGCTAGCTCGAATAAAGGCTCTTTGCTTTTGCATCAGTGTTGGCTCCTTAGTGGTCTTCTGGGATTCGTGACTTTGGGCACAACAGCCTAACAGCCTCGGTAGCAGATCGCCCATGGCTCCGCCTCTCCTCTTCTCCCCCCAACCCCTGGCTCCTCCTCCGTATCTGGGAGTGAAGGCACCACTCTTTGCTCTGCTTCCTCCCCACGGCTTCCTGCAATGTGGCTTCTCCTGCCACCTCCCCCCTCATGGCTGCTAAGGAATCTTCCAGGAGCATGACCTGCCTTTTCAGTAACTCTCTTCATTAACAGTACTCCATACGTTATCACCCTGCTCCTCCAAGTGATGCTGAAGTATGTCTCTCTCCTCCCTAACCCTCTCAATAATCCTCTCTTTCTCCTGTATACCATTTTCCACTATCTCCATGAAAAGATACCCACAATGCCAGCCACTACACGGCCCCCTAGGGTCTCCAAGCAGTCTTCCAACTCACAGAGGACTTAATTCTGCAGCTTCCCGTGTTTCCACCCTTCCCCAGGGAAGGCTCCACCCTCTAGGAGGTACTTTACCCTCCACAAGTTCCCCACTAGGGGCTCCCAAATTGGAAGCCCCACAGATGGGGGGATAGTAACAAGTGAAGCTGCACCCTCTGCCACTGCATCCATTGGGGCATTCCCACCACCCGCAGGGGCTTTCTGGGCATCTCCCCACCATCTCTAGGGGCAGCCCTCCCATAGTTCACACCCATTTTAACAGATTTTGGGTTCAGAGATCCTGCTGACTACTGCCAGATGTAACTATGGGGAGAGGAAATCATGGGCAAAATACCTTTAAAACTGAAATCAGTCAAAGGGAGAAATAAAGTTTAAAACCTGTTTATTGCTTACAAACTGCAGCCAGGGGCTGTCTCTTTACTGCTCTGGGAGAAGCAAGCAAGACTTCCCCCTCACTTCTCAGGTTCAGATAAGCCCTCTGTTGCCCAGGTAATGATCCATTGATATGGAGATGAACTACTTTCTCCACCCCTGAGGAAGGCCTGTTGATATGCAGATGCACTAAAGCCAGGTGAGATATTCTGGAAATACTACAATTTTACCCATTTTTGGTACAGGCGACCTCAGAGAGAGGAGCTCTGAAAGATTGGGAAAAATCAAAGTTACGCACTTACAAAGTGAGGGTGATCCCAGAGAGAGGAGCACACTGAAAGGTTGGAGGTTCCTCCTTCTAAGGATTTTTCAGGAATGTGACAAAGGGCTGGGGGTGTGGACTTGTAAGTGGTCCCCGAATATTTAAAATTAAGTTAACACAAATTTTACTGTTCTGATTTCTCTCAGAGATACTGGCTTCTTGGTCTGGGAGCATATCAAAAAAGACTGCCTGCTCGGCCCCAAAGGTGGGCTGAGTTATTGTCTGTTTGCTAAAGAGTAAGTTAAGAATCTTACTTCCTTGTAATGAGGTATGTGGGGAGGGGGGGGACTTGGTGATGGGGGGAGTCTAGTAAACATAATGTTCCTCATGTAATTGTAGATTAATGATACCAAAATAAAAAAAAAAGAATCTTCTTAACGTCCTGGGTCTTAAAATGCAATCTTATCTTTTTTTTTTTTTTGAGAGGGCATCTCTCATATTTATTGATCAAATGGTTGTTAACAACAATAAAATTCAGTATAGGGGGGTCAACGCTCAATGTACAATCATTAATCCATCTCAAGCCTAATTCTCGTCAGTCTCCAATCTTCTGAAGCATAACGAACAAGTTCTTACATGGTGAACGAATTCTTACATGGTGAACAGTACAAGGGCATTCATCACAGAAACTTTCGGTTTTGATCATGCAATATGACCTATAAACAATCAGGTCAAATATGAATATTCGTTTGATTTTTTTTTTTTTTTTTTTTTTTTTTATAGTAGACACCTGAAATGCCTCATTTTTTTTTTTTTTTTTTTTTTTTTTTTTTGAGAGGGCATCTCTCATATTTATTGATCAAATGGTTGTTAACAACAATAAAATTCAGTATAGGGGGGTCAATGCTCAATGTACAATCATTAATCCATCTCAAGCCTAATTCTCGTCAGTCTCCAATCTGCTGAAGCATAACGAACAAGTTCTTACATGGTGAACGAATTCTTACAGAGTGAATAAATTCTTACATGGTGAACAGTACAAGGGCATTCATCACAGAAACTTTCGGTTTTGATCATGCAATATGACCTATAAACCATCAGGTCAAATATGAATATTCATTTGATTTTTGTACTTGATTTATATGTTGATCCCACATTTCTCCTATTATTATTATTATTTTTATTTTTAATAAAATGCTGAAGTGGTAGGTAGATGCAAGATAAAGGTAGAAAACATAGTTTAGTGCTGTAAGAAGGCAAATGTAGATGATCAGATGATCAGGTGTGTGCCTATGGACTAAGTATTAATCCAGGCTAGACAAGGGCAGCAAGACATCCACGGATGCAGAAGATTTCTCTCAAAGCACGGGGGGTGAGGTTCTGAGCCTCACCTCTGTTGATCCCCAAATTCTCACCTGATGGCCCCCCTGCGACTGTGCCTGTCTTAGGTTGTTCCTCCCTTGAGGAATCTTACCCGTCTCTGGCTAACCAGTCATCTTCCGGGGCCATACAGGGAAATGTAAAGTTGGTAAGTGAGAGAGAAACCATATTGTTTGCAAAGGTTAGCTTTTTACTTCTTTGCAGATTTATGCCCTGTGGCTTCTATGCCCAGCACTTGTCTCGAGGTATCTTTACCACCTGGAGGAATTATGATACTCGGTAAATTCGATATGAGGCACGAATTCTATTTAAGGGTTGTAATTAGGAAGGAAGAAGAAAAGCTATAGATGTAGCATATGAAGGAAACATGGGAGGATTGATTATTTCTTTGACATATCTTCTTGTATAGTACCTTAAGTATGTATGGGTTTTAAACTACTAACTAATTTGCACACACATATTAACATAATAGGAATACGGTGACATAAACAAAGCAAATCTATAATTACCATCCATCTCCAGTGAAGCCAAGAAAACCATTTAGGCACCCTGGGTATATGTGAAAATTTATCTATGATATGATGGATATTGTCCAACTGTACTTGAACCATCAGACAAATTAAAGCAGCCCATTTCTGGGATCTGTTCACATCCCATATGTTCTTTTAACCATAGATAGTCTATAGTCATGAGATTTTGGAGTGCTACAACTTGCACCCCTCCCAACTCCTGGTTGAGTTCCAACAGTACAGAGCCGGTCAAATTCGTTGTCTCACTGTATGCACATGCCAGCCTAGACATCTCCCTCCTCATTCCTATGGCAAGTCCAGGAGACGGTGGGCTGGATGCAGCCACAACCGCAGCATCGTCCGGATCCCTGTGGAGGCTTTTTGATGATCATCCCCCGGCACAAGTCCTCCAGAGAGTGCTGATGCCGGAAGCTCCTCCTCATATCGTATCTTAGTTCATTTTCTGGGTATCCAAGCTAGGCCTTGATCTTCTGCATAGAAACAAACAGACCCTTTGCCCACACTTTGACATGCCCTCTATACCACTGTGCAGAACTCATTGGAGGTCAGCACACAGTAACTGCTTTTTTTTTTTTTTTTAATTAAGAGAAAGGAATATTATCAGAAAAGAGTACCTCCATAGCTGATCATCTGACACCCTTTAAGTGATCAATATTAAGGATATTTAAAGCATGCGTTGATCTTTGATTTACCAATAGTTTTATCCTGTTAAGGAGTAATCCCCCTTTTCTTTCTTTCCTTCTTCCTTTTTTTTTTTTAATTTTTAATCTACACTTACATGAAGAATACTATGTTTACTATGCTCTCCCCTATATCAGGTCCCCCCTAACAACCACATTACGGTTACTGTCCATCAGCTTAGCAAAATGTTGTAGAGTCACTACTTGTCCTCTCTGTGTTGTGCAGCCCACCCTCCCCTTTCTCCCGCCCCCCCATGCATGCTAATCTTAATACCTCCCTTCTTCTTCCCGCCCCTTATCCCTCCCTGCCCACCCATCCTCCCCAGTTCCTTTCCCTTTGGTACCTGTTAGTCCATTTTTGGGTTCTGTAATTCCACTGCTGTTTTGTTCCTTCAGTTTTTCCTTTGTTCCTATACTCCTCAGATGAGTGAAATCATTTGGTATTTCTCTTTCTCCGCTTGGCTTATTTCGCTGAGCATAATACTCTCCAGCTCCATCCATGTTACTGCAAATGGTTGGATTTTTCCACTTCTTATGGCTGAGTAGTATTCCATTGTGTATATGTACCACATCTTCTTTATCCATTCATCTACCGATGGACATTTAGGTTGCTTCCAATTCTTGGCTATTGTAAATAGTGCTGCGATAAACATAGGAGTGCATCTGTCTTTCTCAAACTTGATTGCTGCGTTCTTAGGGTAAATTCCTAGGAGTGGAATTCCTGGGTCAAATGGTAGGTCTGTTTTGAGCATTTTGATGCACCTCCATACTGCTTTCCACAATGGTTGAACTAATTTACATTCCCACCAGCAGTGTAGGAGGGTTCCCCTTTCTCCACAGCCTCGCCAACATTTGTTGTTGTTTGTCTTTTGGATGGCAGCTATCCTTACTGGTGTGAGGTGATACCTCATTGTAGTTTTAATTTGCATTTCTCTGATAATTAGCGATGTGGAGCATCTTTTCATGTGTCTCTTGGCCATCTGTATTTCTTTTTTGGAGAACTGTCTGTTCAGTTCCTCTGCCCATTTTTTAATTGGGTTATTTGTTTTTTGTTTGTTGAGGTGTGTGAGCTCTTTATATATTCTGGACGTCAAGCCTTTATCGGATCTGTCATTTTCAAATATATTCTCCCATACTGTAGGGTTCCTTTTTGTTCTATTGATGGTGTCTTTCGCTGTACAGAAGCTTTTCAGCTTAATGTAGTCCCACTTGCTCATTTTTGCTGTTGTTTTCCTTGCCCGGGGAGATATGTTCAAGAAGAGATCACTCATGTTTATGTCTAAGAGGTTTTTGCCTATGTTTTTTTCCAAGAGTTTAATGGTTTCATGACTTACATTCAGGTCTTTGATCCATTTTGAGTTTACCTTTGTATATGGGGTTAGACAATGGTCCAGTTTCATTCTCCTACATGTAGCTGTCCAGTTTTGCCAGCACCATCTGTTGAAGAGACTGTCATTTTGCCATTGTATGTCCATGGCTCCTTTATCAAATATTAATTGACCATATATGTTTGGGTTAATTTCTGGGGTCTCTAATCTGTTCCACTGGTCTGTGGCTCTGTTCTTGTGCCAGTACCAAATTGTCTTGATTACTATGGCTTTGTGGTAGAGCTTGAAGTTGGGGAGTGAGATCCCCCTACTTTATTCTTCTTTTTCAGGATTGCTTTGGCTATTCGGGGTCTTTGGTGTTTCCATATGAATTTTTGAATTATTTGTTCCAATTCATTGAAGAATGTTGCTGGTAATTTGAGAGGGATTGCATCAAATCTGTATATTGCTTTGGGCAGGATGGCCATTTTGACGATATTAATTCTTCCTAGCCATGAGCATGGGATGAGTTTCCATCTGTTAGTGTCCCCTTTAATTTCTCTTAAGAGTGACTTGTAGTTTTCAGAGTATAAGTCTTTCACTTCTTTGGTTAGGTTTATTCCTAGGTATTTTATTCTTTTTGATGCAATGGTGAATGGAATTGTTTTCCTGATTTCTCTTTCTATTGATTCATTGTTAGTGTATAGGAAAGCTACAGATTTCTGTGTGTTAATTTTGTATCCTGCAACTTTGCTGTATTCCGATATCAGTTCTAGTAGTTTTGGAGTTGAGTCTTTAGGGTTTTTTATGTACAGTATCATATCATCTACAAATAGTGACAGTTTAACTTCTTCTTTACCAATCTGGATTCCTTGTATTTCTTTGTTTTGTCTGATTGCCGTGGCTAGGACCTGCAGTACTATGTTAAATAACAGTGGGGAGAGTGGGCATCCCTGTCTGGTTCCCCATCTCAGTGGAAATGCTTTCAGCTTCTCGCTGTTCAGTATAATGCTGGCTGTGGGTTTATCATATATGGCCTTTATTATGTTGAGGTACTTGCCCTCGATTCCCATTTTGCTAAGAGTTTTTATCATGAATGGATGTTGAATTTTGTCAAATGCTTTTTCAGCATCTATGGAGATGATCATGTGGTTTTTGTCTTTCTTTTTGTTGATGTGGTGGATGATGTTGATGGATTTTCGAATGTTGTACCATCCTTGCATCCCTGGGATGAACCCCACTTGGTCATGGTGTATGATCCTTTTGATATACTGTTGAATTCTGTTTGCTAATATTTTATTGAGTATTTTTGCATCTACATTCATCAGGGATATTGGTCTGTAATTTTCTTTTTTGGTGGGGTCTTTGCCTGGTTTTGGTATTAGGGTGATGTTGGCCTCATAGAATGAGTTTGGGAGTATTCCCTCTTCTTCTATTTTGTGGAACACTTTAAGGAGAATGGGTATTATGTCTTCTCTGTGTGTCTGATAAAATTCCGAGGTAAATCCGTCCGGCCCCGGGGTTTTGTTCCTGGGTAGTTTTTTGATTACTGTTTCAATTTCTTTGCTTGTAATTGGTTTGTTTAACTTTTGTGTTTCTTCCTTGGTCAGTCTTGGGAGGTTGTATTTTTCTAGGAGGTTGTCCATTTCTTCTAGGTTTTCCAGCTTGTTGGCATATAGGTTTTCATAGTAGTCTTTAATAATTCTTTGTATTTCTGTGGAGTCTGTTGTGATTTTTCCATTCTCATTTCTGATTATGTTGATTTGTGTTGACTCTCTTTTTCTCTTAATAAGTTGGGCTAGAGGCTTATCTATTTTGTTTATTTTCTCTAAGAACCAGCTCTTGGTTTTGTTGATTTTTGCTATTGTTTTATTCTTCTCAATTTTGTTTATTTCTTCTCTGATCTTTATTATGTCCCTCCTGCTGACTTTAGGCCTCCTTTGTTCTTCTTTTTCCAGTTTTAATAATTGTGATGTTAGACTATTCATTTGGGATTGTTCTTCCTTCTTCAAGTGTGCCTGGATTGCTATATACTTTCCTCTTAAGACTGCTTTCGCTGCATCCCACAGAAGTTGGGGCTTAGTGTTGTTGTTGTCATTTGTTTCTATATATTCCTTGATCTCTATTTTGATTTGTTCATTGATCCATTGATTATTTAGTAGCATGTTGTTAAGCCTCCATGTGTTTGTGAGCCTTTTTGTTTTCTTTGTAGAATTTATTTCTACTTTCATACCTTTGTGGTCTGAAAAATTGGTTGGTAGAATTTCAATATTTTGGAATTTACTGAGGCTCTTTTTGTGAGCTAGTATGTGGTCTATTCTGGAGAATGTTCCATGTGCACTTGAGAAGAATGTATATCCTGTTGCTTTTGGATGTAGAGTTCTATAGATGTCTATTAGGTCCATCTGTTCTAGTGTGTTGTTCAGTGCCTGTGTGTCTTTACTTATTTTCTGCCCGGTGGATCTATCCTTTGGGGTGAGTGGTGTGTTGAAGTCTCCTACAATGAATGCATTGCAGTCTATTTCCCTCTTTAGTTCTGTTAGTATTTGCTTCACATATGCTGGTGCTCCTGTATTGGGTGCATATATATTTAGAATGGTTATATCCTCTTGTTGTACTGAGCCCTTTATCATTATGTAGTGGCCTTCTTTATCTCTTGTTACTTTCTTTGTTTTGAAGTCTATTTTGTCTGATATTAGTACTGCAACCCCTGCTTTCTTCTCACTGTTGTTTGCCTGAAATATGTTTTTCCATCCCTTGACTTTTAGTCTATGCTTATCTTTGGGTTTAAGGTGAGTTTCTTGTAAGCAGCATATAGATGGGTCTTGCTTTTTTATCCATTCTATTACTCTGTGTCTTTTGATTGGTGCATTAAGTCCATTTACATTTAGGGTGACTATTGAGAGATATGTACTTATTGCCATTGCAGGCTTTAGATTCGTGGTTACCAAAGGTTCAAGGTTAGCCTCTTTAGTATCTTACTGCCTAACTTAGCTCGCTTATTGAGCTGTTATATACACTGTCTGGAGATTCTTTTCTTCTCTCCCTTCTTATTCCTCCTCCTCCATTCTTCATATGTTGTGTGTTTTGTTCTGTGCTCTTTTTAGGGGTGCTCCCATCTAGAGCAGTCCCTGTAGGATGCCCTGTAGAGGTGGTTTGTGGGAAGCAAAATCCCTCAGCTTTTGCTTGTCTGGGAATTGTTTAATCCCGCCATCATATTTAAATGATAGTCGTGCTGGATACAGTATCCTTGGTTCAAGGCCCTTCTGTTTCATTGCATTAAGTATATCATGCCATTCTCTTCTGGCCTGTAGGGTTTCTGTCGAGAAGTCTGATGTTAGCCTGATGGGTTTTCCTTTATAGGTGACCTTTTTCTCTCTAGCTGCCTTTAAAACTCTTTCCTTGTCCTTGATCCTTGCCATTTTAATTACTATGTGTCTTGGTGTGGTCCTCCTTGGATTGTTTCTGTTGGGGGTTCTGTGTAATTCCATGGTCTGTTCAATTATTTCCTCCCCCAGTTTGGGGAAGTGTTCAGCAATTATTTCTTCAAAAAGACTTTCTATCCCTTTTCCTCTTTCTTCTTCTTCTGGTATCCCTATAATATGAATATTATTCCTTTTGGCTTGGTCACATAGTTCTCTTAGTGTTGTTTCATTCCTGGAGATCCTTTTATCTCTCTATGTCAGCTTCTATACGTTCCTGTTCTCTGGCTTCTATTCCTTCAATGGCCTCTTGCATCTTATCCATTCTGCTTATAAATCCTTCCAGGGATTGTTTCACTTCTGTGATCTCCTTTCTGACATCTGTGATCTCCCTCTGGACTTCATCCCATTGCTCTTGCATTTTTCTCTGCATCTCATCCCATTGCTCTTGCATTTTTCTCTGCATCTCTGTCAGCATGTTCATGATTTTTATTTTGAATTCTTTTTCAGGAAGACTGGTTAGGTCTGTCTCCTTCTCAGGTGTTCTCTCTGTGATCTTTGCTGCCTGTAGTTTTGCCTTTTCATGGTGATAGAGATAGTTTGCAGACCTGGTACGAGTGACCGCTGGAAGAGCTTCCCTTCTTGTTGTTTTGTGGTCTTCCTCTCCCCCTTTGCAAGGCGCTGGGGTCTTGCAGGTGTGGATGTGGTCTGGATGTTGTCCTGTGTCCTCTGGTCTCTATTTTAGGAAGAATTTTCTTTGTTATATTTTCATAGCTCTATGTGTTTTTGGGAGGAGATTTCCACTGCTCTACTCACGCCGCCATCCTGTCTCCGCCCTAAACGCTCTCTTTTGAACCTTGCAAGGTGTTGCTCTCTCTCTGAGGTCGCCTGCACTTTTTCTCTAAGTAACTTTAAATAAAACTTTTCCTCTGCTTCACTACTGTGTCTCTGACTTTCAATTCCTTGTCACGGTGGGGACAAGGACCGAGTAAAATACACAATGCCTCCCCTCCAACATTGCCACTGCAGTACATTCTAGGAACAGAAAACATGAATTCTGGTATCTCAAATGTGATGGTATTGCTGCTCTAGAAGACTTGCTGTGCCAGGGATTCAGGTGTCAGCAAATGTGACTCATCTCTACCACAGGTTGTTGAAGTATTCATTCCTCAAAATCAAGTAAGGGCTCTTTATTTCCACCCTTCACAGATCATAAGACAGACAACAGGTGATAAAAGTTGGCCTAGCAGGGGTTAAATGTGTGGACACTAAGGAAAATCCAATAATCTGAACCCAAGCATGGCTCAGAGCAGCTAAGGAATGGGGCTGCAAGCCAGCAGCCCTCTGACTACCAAAACAAGGCTGCCTTCTTCACCTTTGAGGGTGGTAGGTCCTACCCTACAAACTGCTCCTGATGAGAGTGTTCTGAGGCCCTCAGGCCTGCACAGCTCAGGTGTGCTAAGCCAGAGCAGGTTCAACCATTTCAGTGACTGACTAGCATGCTGCTTTCACCTAGGCAGAGGCTGATGGCACTGTGTGCTCCCCAGAAAGCTGTCCCGCTCACCTGGGAAAGATGGTAGGCCCAGGGAGTTTGCCAAGTTCCCCAAGCTCCCCAGCAGCAGGTTAGTGCTTGGGGTTGGGAGGGAGGCTGAGGAAGCAGCAGTCCCCGCAGCAGGCAGGATGAGATTAGAAGGTGGAAGGCCATGTGGGTTCAAGGCAGTTTCTCAGGAAGAAAGAAAGAAAGGCTTGTCCCTCTGGTAAGAGAATTCTTTCTGGGGGCATCACAGAGCACGGGAGGCTCAGAGACTCAGGGGAACTCATGTAGAAATGCTTCCTCTCAATCTCAGTGCTCACTGTGCCTCGGAGTCCACTGAGATCCCAAGAGGTGGGTTTCTCAGTGGAGAAAGACCAAAATAAAACCTAAAGGAACCATCTCTGGAGTGTGAAATTAACCCGTATTCCTTACCAGTCTTATCCCCCAAGATGCTCTTCAGCCACTGTGACTAAGCTTGCATCTCCCGCTCACAATCTTTGGTCGTGATGGAGTAGCTGAACATGGGAGCTGGAGGCTACCAAGAGAAAAAGGAGAAGCTGAGCCAGTCAGAAGAAAGTGAAAGAAACCTGCACCGACCCTTCCATTCCTGAGACTCAGGGGAGCCACGCTGGGGTGGGCAGGGGCGGGTGGACAGACCATACCAAGATCAGCGGGATCCCTCGCCTGGATCGCCTGGAGGGCACCAGTTGGAACTTGCGTCTGTGTGGCCAGGAGCTGCTGGGCATAGGTGGAGAATCCCAGGAGTTGTGCTTCCCAGATGTGGTTGTACCTACAAATAAAGTATCAGACTTACTTTCTTCCTTCTCTCTTCCAGAAATGAAGAAGTTTGTCTTTCCTACCTAGTTTTTAATACTGAACTTTCACTAGGTGTCTCTGAGATTCTATCTTCCATGGTTGGGCTCTTGGATGGTGTTGGCAAGATTATTTCTAATAGTCAAGAAGCCATGAGGTGCACATGGTTGCTTACTGGAGAGAAATTGCCTGGACTGCTCAGATTCCCCCATCTAGGCTTACCTTACCCTGAACCCTGCAGGTGGCCTGGGTTATGCTATATGAGTCTGGGCCACCTTTCTCCCTTACCGGACCGTAAAGCCTGAAGGACAGGAACATCTATCTCTGTAACTACCAGGCCCCACACAAATCAAGGCTTAGTACATGTTTCCAGTGGGTTGTAGTCCATGTGCCCTCCATACACACTACCACCAACACATGCCACATGTTCATCAACTTACCCGGTTCTCCCTGGCACTCTTTGTCTCTTAGCAGGGGAGCTGAGGAGCCAGAATTAGGAGGAAGCTCCTCTTCTCCGTAGGAGGAAGAGGCACAACTAAGTTTAGAAAAGTACTGGATAACTTCTTATACCCTCCTAACTACCAACAAGCCAAAGTCTAGAACAACCATGACTAAGATCTCAGTGTGTCAAGACAACAAATAAAATAAATCAAAGAAAATTCCTAAAGAAATGAAGGGAGGCAGTTCAGAGAAGCCACAGAGACACCTTTGTCTTAAAACAAGCACAAAACTATCTCCAGAACCTTACATACAACCTGCCAAATTTCCAAGAGTTCTAGTCACACCTGTATCTCTAAGAAAGCGGCATTCTATTTGGGCACCTAGAGGGTCAGCTTGGGTCTAGAATGTGAAGCCTGCTGCCCACTCCCATCAGTCACTCTGTCCCGTGTGGCCCTTCCCCTTACACCCCAGCCCTCACGCTGAAGATGAGGGGGAGCAGAGGCCGGTGTGGTCAGTATGTAATGACTGCAAGAGACGAGAGTGATTCAGGGTGGCATCATCGCTACCCTTGAGATGTCAACTGCTTTGACTCTCCAAATCAGAGTCTCAGAAAGCCTAAGAGCCAAGTGAATTCCCCTCCTTTCCTACCCTCTCATTAATCCACACAGCAAATCACCGATTACCTCATTTTCCTTGCTGGCCTCTCTGCTGTCTGCAGGTGGTACGAGGTGGGACTGGAGAAGGATGAGGCACTGGGACCTCTTCTCTTCCAGAGCTAAAAGCCAAACACAAGTCATGTGACTGGCCCTATGTAATAACTTAGGAGCTGACCTTCAACAATTCTGTGGCTCTAATCCATCACTGTACATAAAGTCTCCTTTCCAAGTGACTAAAAAACATTTCTTTGTGAAGAGGGGCTTCTGGAAAGTGAGTCAATTGCCAGTATTAACTATGGGGAATGAAGTCGGAAAAAGTAATGGAATGCTAATAAATGGCTTTCTGCATATCCTGGTGAGTGGAACGTCATACTCAGTAGAGGCTGAGAGAGAGCTCTGATGCATACAAGGTCACTGTATTGGTCCATGGACATGATAAAGGGAAACTCAGAAACTCTTCCAGTGAAGTTAAGCCAGTAAGCTCATTTAGTCTTGCTTTCATTTAATATTCAGTTTTACTTTATTAAAATTTAAAAATATGCTATTGTGACACTTGTGACTTTTGCAACATCTATGGTATTTACTGTCACATGATAATTATCCATACAGCCATCCATCCATGACTAGCCAGGGTTGAGGATAATCCAGTTCAATAATTAGGGGGAAAGTGTTTTCTCTCTACATCATAGACTGTGCATACACATACAACAGAGACGTCATAAAAGATTTACATTTAGAAGTGTAACAAACAAAAGACTACAACAAAACAGGCAAGCTGTTAGATAAGGTTGGGTAGGGAGAGACTGTACCAGAGAGAGAAGACAGAAAACTGACAGACTGTTACATAAAACTAAGAAACTTTCTCTATAAAAATATTGTCACATGGGAAAGAGAATTTACTGGACACCCTTTGTGCCATTTGAATTTTCAACCATACTAATGTTTCCATAAACTATAAATAAAATAGAAAACCAAAACACCCCAAGACAAAAACAAAACCATAAGCAACATTAAATGGCAGGTCTTTTCCATTAAACTGATGAATTAATATTCGTACCATGTAAAAATGGAGTCTTGCAATTCCATATGAATATAATGAACGTGTCAAATGGGAAGTGGACAAGGAATACGCAACAAGGCAACTCATAGAAACAGCCTATGTCTCTGGCAGTTAGCTCTGCACCAGAATTCCATTTTTATTTGCCTAGTTCCTACTTCATAAGGATACTATGCCATCAGACTCTACAAAGAATTTGAAGTATGATGGTTCCATCATCAAGAAATTTACAATCTGGAAAAGAGGACAGGACACGAAATGATGACAGCAAACAAAGATAAAGAAAGTCTCTGTACAGGATCCTAAGAAAGGATTATGCAGAGTGCAGTTAGAGGAATCTGTGGATGAAGGTGGCATTTGAGATGGTCCTTCATGATTTGACTTAAAAAAAAAAAAAAAAAAAAACTCTTGAAGAAAGACAAACTTTATAGGCTTGCAGTGGGACAGGCATGTCATTCCAGACAGAGAACAGAACAAGGAAAGGTAAGGAAGCAGGAAAGTATCAATATTAGGTGCTCTTAGGAGACATTTTGGTTTGCCTTAATTATGGGGTATATATAAAGGGATAAGAAGTTAGAAATGCAAGCTTGAGGTTTGGCAATTTAAGGCCATTGTAAATATTTCTGCTTTGGAAAACAGTATGTCCTCTTTAGACAAATGCAGACAACAGTGCCAAACACAGAGAGGTCAGAGGACTGTTCACTTTCTCTGTTACATAATTAGCACCAGTTTAATGCTGGTACTAATTTACATAATCAGTACCAGTTTAATGCTGGTAATGATTTACAATGGCAAAGCTAGAACTTCTAATTTGCACAGCTTAGATTTGGGTGTTTACCAGTGTTCCTCTGGAAAAATTAAATTAAGTCAAGTAGCTATGCTACCACTCCAAACATGAGGGCTGCCATCTGGGCTGATCACACTGTATTCAGTATTCACCGCCCGTTCTTCCAATGTGGCATCGGGTAAAGAAGGTTCATATATAGTCTCTGCTTCCAGAGACCTGCTTCTGAGAACTTACATTTTCAAACATCACACACCTATAGGGGGCTGGTACTACTTACAACAGAATATCCAAAAGCTGTCAGTGTCAGTGAGTGTACATCTTGCAGTAGGCCACAGGCTCCACTGGTAATGGGAACTTTACAACAAAATGTGGCAAAGGCCTAGTACAGTGTTCTAGACCAACCGCCTGCTGAGGGCAAGCAGCAAATGCTGAAGAAGATGAAGAGCACTTCTGTTTGGAGGCATGGCAGTGTGAAAGAGCTGCTAAAGCCATGAGATGCTGTGGAGACAAGACAGAGAAGCCCAGAGATGACCCTGCATTCAGGTCTGCATTTTCCCCCAGGTGACCACCATTTCCACAAGGGAAAGCTGCAGTTGAGAGGCTGAGAGAAGCTTTCCCCAGTCTCAGAGGGCTGAAGAGACAAAAAAACAGAACCAGAGCTTTCCAAAGTAGAGGGGTCCGAACAAAACCTCTGGCTGGGATCGCAAAGGCTACATGAGAAGATAGAAGGCAAATCAGAAATAAACCAGCCCCCCAAGAACTGACAACTCAGAATGCATGTCAATCCCAACTAGACAGAGGAATCTGCTCCCACCCTGGCTGCCTGCCAGAGGCAAAAGGAAAACCTCTCTGGAGAAAGATACCATCATTCAGACCTTCAAGTTATTGCTACTTTGTTTTGTTTTTTTCACTGTCTGACAGAAACAAAACAACACATAAATTCAGGTATGTAAGATAATACTTGACCAATAACCAGGTGGACAGAGCACAGAAGATTCAAATACTGGAGTTGTCAAGACTTTAGAGGAATGGTTTATTGTGATTTAAATGACAATATGGAAATTCTAGGCAGAAATGGTAGCTATAAAAATGACTAACTGAAATTAAGAATGCAACGATGAGTTAAAACAACTGATTCCACAAAGCTGAAGGAAATTAGTGAACTAGAAAACTGAAGAACTGAGGGTTGGTAGACAAAATGATGGGAAACATGAAGAGACACACGTAGGACACAGTGAAGATGTCTAATATGTCCTAGAATAGTTACTAGAGGGAGGTGAGAAAATAGGCAGAACAGTATAAAAGATAATGGCTGAGAGCTTTTCAAAGTCATCAAGTCACACAATAAATTCCAAGCAAAATAAACCACAACTAAGCACTTCACAATAAAATTTTTCTTCAAGTGAAGGTGGAAATCTTAGCAAAATTAAACATGTGCTGGCACATAAAGCAAATCCAAAGCATTTCAAGGATTGATGAATGCATCATGTAACCTAGCAGAATTAAGCTAAAAGCCAGTAATTAAAAGATAACTAGAGAATTCCCAACCATTTAAAAATTAAGCAATATACTTCTAAGTAACCCATGAGTCAAAGAAGAAATCTCAATGGCAATTAGAAAATATTTTTAACTGCATGAAAATGAAAAATCCTTCTATTTCAAAACTAGTGGGATGAAGCTAAAGTTGAATTCACAGTAACCTTGAAAACATACATGAGAAAAGAGAACAGGCTGAAACTAAGTGATTTAAGAATCAATATTTAAAAGGCACAAAGGAATCCTAGCAATTCAAACGTGAAGAAAGGAAGAAGGAAATAGTATCTATAAGAACAGAAATTAAAGAAACAGAAAAACATAAGAGAATGGCTCCTAAAATTGGTACTTTGATAATAAGACTATGGAAACAGAACTTCCTTAATCCAATAAAGGTATCTACAAAGAATGTCTATCTATATTCAAATGTCATATGTAATACAAAACTGGAAAGTGCTCCCTCTGAGATTAGGGAAAACAAGACAAAGATGTTTGCTATCACTTCTGTTCAACATTGTACTGGAGATCTTAGCCAAATGCAATAAGGCATAAACAAACAATAAAAGGATTGGAAAGAAAGGAGAAAAAAGTGTCAAGATTGTAGACATGACATACATATAAAAATCCTAAATAATGTACAGATAAATGTTCAGAGTTTAGCAAGTTTTCTGAATACAAAAATCAGCTGCATTTCTAACATCAGCAACAAATTTTCAATGTCCTATTTATAACAGCATCAAAAACATACAGCTAGAATTAAAAAAAAACACACACCTAGGAACAATTTAATAAAAGATGCAAAAACCACTACACAGAGAAGTTGATTATGTAAATAAGTGAAAGATGTACCATGTTCATGGATTTTAAGATTCAATACTGTGAAAAAAATATCAATTCTCTCCAAAATAACTGTTAGATTAAAGGCAATCCCAATCAATAGGTCAGCAAGTGATTTTTGTTTTTGTTTTTGTCAGTTTAGAAACTGACACGCAGATTCTAAATTTATGTAGAAATGCAAAGGGTCATGATCCAAGAGCATTCAGAAGAGGAATGAGAGAAATGATACAGTTGGGTGACTTATTCTACTAGATATCGAAACATAAAGACTGCATAGCACAGGGAAGAGAAAAAGATGGACACAGGTAGAAAAACAGACCAGTGGAACAGGACAGAATCTAGAAATGGATCCACCTACAGGTAGGCATTTAAATTACAACTGTGTGATTAATATAGAACTCAAGTATAGAAATCAAATGTATAATCATATATGACTTGATTATTTTCCTGTAATTCCTGATAAGTGATCAAGACCAAAACAGTTTCTGTGACCTAATTGCCTTTGCTATTGTTTCAATATCATGTAAGACATGGTGCCCCAAGAGACCGGAGACTGCTGAGGATTAAGTTCCGAGTTAGGTAATGTTGTCTATTAAGTCCCCCACACAGAATTCTATTGTTGTGAACACGTATGTGCTCAATAAATACGAAGGGCCCCCTCTCAGCACCACTCCGGCGGTGTTAAGCCTCGAGTCCCCTGGCTGGTCCTTTCAGGTCTTCAGTATCTCATCATGTCTCCCCCCTTATTTGCGGGTCGGAAGCAGGGAGGGGCCGACATGCAACAAAGCTGATACTGTGAGCAATAGGGAAAGGATGACCCATTCTTTCAGTGAATGTTACAGAATCAAACGGATATTACATGTAAAAATATTAAGAGTGATCTTGACCTCATACCATGTAAAAAAAAATTTCAGGTGAGGATCTAAATGTGAAAGGAAAAATAATAAAGTTCCTAGAAAGGAGTATTAGAGAAGATCATCACAGCCCTCGGCAGGCACCGATTTCCTAAACAGCACACACAAGACACTAATTGCAAGTGAAAAGACTGAAAGAGAATGAAATGGGGGACACTTACTTATAGCAACATATATAATTCAGAAAGCTTGCATGTAGAATATATAAAGAACTTGTATACATCAGTTAGAAAAGTCAAGAAACTTGCACAGGCACTTCATAAAAAAGGATGTACGAATGGACAATGAATTCAATACTTACAACTCATTAGGAATCAGGAAAATGCAAATCAAAACCACAATGAAATACTACTTCACACACACTGAAACGGGTCATTAAAGAGACTGGCAACAGCAGGTGTCAGTGAGGATGCGTAACCACAGGAACAAAATCTCCCATGCTCTGGTAGGAGTATCAACTGAAATATCACTTTCTACAACCGGTCAAACTACTAAAACCAAACACACACATACCTGATGTGCACCAAAAGACTTATAAAGAATGTCTATAGCAGCATTACGCATAATGGCTCCAAACTGGAAACCCAAACGTCCAGTGGTGGAATGGTTAAGTTGTGATATATCCTACAGTTTAAGAGAATACACCACGAAAATGAAAGACCCTCTGTTACCTGCAACAGCATGGATGAATCTCACAAGTAAAATGCTGAGTGAAGGAGTCCACACATAAAAGAAAGCATATTCTGTTCCCATTGATATGAGGTTCAGAAACAGGGAAAACTATATGTGGTGCTAATAATCAGGAAAGAGGAGAGGGAAGGAGTAGTGATTGAGAGTGGGTATGAGAGGGGCTTTGTGACGTTGAAAATGATTTATTGATTTGGTCTGGGTGGTAGTTACATGGAATGGTTGTGCTTATGACACCTGTTTTTCTGCACATTCTCTAATTTTAAAAAGGCCATTAAAGAGAGTTTATATGACACAGAATGCATGCAATACATAATGACAAAAAGCATGCAAAAAGCACATATGTGATGATCCCACTTGCGCAAAACAGCTCCGGAAGTCTGTATGTGTTTGTACACACGATAGGAATATTAACAATCGGGACCTATGGGATGGAGACTGGGATAGCCAGGACCGGGGAATTTTACTTTTTACTTAACAGTGATCCATACTTAAAATTCTTTTGAAACCAGGAAAGGTAATACTTGTAGCACGTTACAAATTCCAACAAGTATATATTCAAAAGTTAGTTTTCCTCCTATCTCGGTAAGCACCAGTTTCTAATATACCCTGTCAGAATTATTCTATGCACATTAAAAGATTAAAGAAACAAGCAGCACAAATAGAGGACACTAAACATACAGTTCCTTATGTATTTTTGAGATCATTCACATCAGTGCCTATTAAGCTACCTTATTCTTTTTAATAGTTTCATAGTATTTCAACTTATGGAAATACTGTTAGCTATTCAACCAGCCCCTTGAAAAGGTACAGTTACATTATCTCCAAGCTTCTGCTATTTAAATAATTCTATAATCTACATCCTTTTATATGACTTCGATTATACGTGTAGCTAAAAGTAAGCCTGCTGGATCAAAGGGCAGGTACATCTCTAATGTTGGTAATTACCGTCACACTGCCCTCTAGAAAGCTATACCAACTGACACGTTCACGAGCAATACACGAGAAGCCTGTTTTTGCAAATAGTTCTACAGTTTCTATTTTACATTTAAATGTTTAGTTCACTTGGAATTATGTTTCTCAAGTAATTGAAAAGCCGCTCAAACTACCTCAGAAGAGACACAAATACTGTTCCTCACATGTCAAACTGGTAAAACCCAAAGCTATGACAACCTAATCTGTTTGAGACGGTGGAGAAACGGGCCCTCCCGTACACTGCTGGTGAGAATGCTAAATGATCCATACGCTAAGGCGGGAAATTTAACAACTTCTAGCAAAATTGCACATGCATGTAACCTTTGACCTGGGACTCATATCTTCTAGGATCTTATCCCAGAAGTATAATACCAAAGTGTGAAGTGACACATGAACTAAAGTATTATTTGTGGCACCATGTGTAATAGCAGAAACAACAGAATGTTTATCAAGGCAGTTGGAGTAACTATGCAGTTGTAAAAAAAAAAAGAATTTCTATATACTGCCATTCACTCTAGTATATAGTGAGTGGAAAAGGGCTCTAAGAGACGTCCGCGGTCCCCGTCGGAGGGGAGGTGCACGCGACCGCCGCCCCAGCCCGTGTGCTCCGCGCCTGCGGCGGCTGCGGCCTCAGGGACAGCGCGCCCTCGGTTCCCGCGGGGGAAGCCTGACACCTGGAGGCCGTCAGGGGGCGCCGGCCGCGCGGTCCTGGAGAACCCGGGGAGACGGCGCTGTCAGGCCGGCGACCTGCCGCCTGGGGGCCCCGCCCCCGCCCCGAGAACCCTCGCTCTGCCCAGGCCGGGCCGTCTGCCTGGGTTCAGGCGCCGTGCCCCTTGCCCTGGGTGCTCCATGCTCGGCGGCGACGCGGACGCCGGGCTGGGCTTGCGGGCGGGCTCGCACCCCGGCCACGCCCGCGCCGCCCGTCCTCGGGTCGCGGCTCCCCAGCCGGGAGATCGCAACTTTGCAGAATGAATCATCAGAGGCGTCTTCCAAACACAAAACAGTTGGATGATCCAGTGACCCAGAATGAACGACAGGCCTGTGCTGACAGGCAGCGGTGAAAGGCTATGGTCGTCTGTGGGGACAGGACCCTGAACACCCAAGCCTGCCTTCACATGAAGAGTGCGGGCATGGGTATGGGGGCAGAGTGCTCAAGCTGGCACTGTAATGGCAGTGGGGACTGACCGAGGGCGAACAGACCTTGCAGAGGGAGGCAGCTCCCTGGGGACGCGGCCATGCCAGCACCCTCCCACTGATGCCGAGGTTCTTGTTTGCGGAGTCGAAGAATAAACTTAGCAGTCAAGGTAGGAGAGCCAGGAAGACTTTATTGAGAGATACAGTGAGAGGACAGAGCTCCTGGCTCACACCAGGAGGGGACAAGAGAGCCTGAGGTTGTGTGTTGTTTAGGGGTTTTATAGGCGAGGATTTTTGGGAAGCGGATAAAAGGCTTAGGGGTGTGGACTTGTTAAGAGGTCCTTGAATATTTAGAATTAACTTAACACAAGGAACTTCCTGCTCTGATTTTCTCCTTTAGATACCTGTGTCTTAGTCTGGAAGCATATCAAACAAGGCCACCTGCCCAGCCCCCAAGGTGGGCTGAGATATTGTTTGCTAAAGAGTAAGTTAAGAATCTTACTCCTTAACTTCCTGGGTATTAAATGCAATCTTATCTTTAAGGTGGAATCCTTTCTGCCTTTTACTATGTTGTTTTTGGCTGGGATTACTTGCCATTATTAGTTGCCCAGTTTGCAAATCACTTCATTAGGTCTGAAGGAGGAAAGACAGCACATAGGTCTGGGCCTTTTAGCATGCTAAAGAGAATCTTACACATGATTACAAATGATTAACATAATAAAAACATGCTACTCTTCTTCTGTATCTGGGGAATATTAACTGATCTCACCAAAGAACCACTCTAGAGCTTAATGTTTAACACAGAGTTTTGGTAGGGGGTTTCCTTGCATGTAGTTACATTGTTCTGACTGTAAATACCCTGCCTTGCTTTTTCCGGAGGCCCTCACCCTATTCTAAGCTCATGGTCCCTGTCTCAGCAGGATGGAGAAAGTGGCCTTGTCCCACTGGTGACAGCGATAGTGGAAGGCATGGCATGGTTAGTGGCCTTGGCTGCAGACTTGGGAGGCAAAAGCCTGCCTCCTAAGTAGGTGTGAGTGGGTCCTTCCTGGGGACCAAAGGGCAACTGATGATTGGCAAGAGATGAGGCCAACACCTGACCACTGAGGAGGCTGTTTCTGACCTTACAAGAAAGCCACACCTTACAGGTAATAGCCAGATCATGAAACAGATGTAAACTGAGGTTTTTTTTCCCAGTTGAACCATTTTAAACTACCCCTAGGAGCTGTTGACTTAAGAGTCCCTAACAGCAGCAGACACACACACCCCAATCTCCCTTTTGGTTTTACCATGTGTAGGCAGGCCCAGCGCCACGTTGCTTGAGGACTTAAGAGAAAGAGTCAAGGAATGTGCCCTGAGACCAACTCAGAACCACTGACTGAAGAGAGTGGCAGACAAACATCCCCAGCCCTTTCCCACTCAGGTGAGGTCATTCAGAGGTACTGCCTGTGCACCAGCCCCCAGAGGCCCTCAGCTCCTTACTGCCTATGGTAATGCACCTGTGTGCACCACCTCCCCTTCTAGCACTTCCCAGGATTACCTCCCACATAAATCGCTTGTACCTAATCCTTGTCTTAGGCTCTGCTTCTCAGGGATCCACGGTAACCCACTATTTTGGTAGAGGAAGCAAGTGTTAGCATCCAAAGGAGGAACACAAGAAAATACAAGTGATTGTGGAGATAAAAATGGGACACCTCCTGAGAACCCTCTTGAGGGCATCCTTGACCACACAAGTTTAGAGACAAAGCTAAGGGCCATACAGAGGCATTACTTACAGAAGCAGATGTGTATTAATCAAACTCACAGAGATGGAGGGTAAAATCAGTCAGTGCTTTTAATTCCAAATGAGAAAGACATTGTCCAGGCCAGACCTCTTGCAACCACCTGATAATACCTTCCCTCCCTGCAGATGAGGGAAGTTCCATGATTATCTCCAGGCTACCCTGTGCACATGGGCTGGGCCCAAAGGGAGCTGCAGAATCCCCCTACTGAGTGACTGACATATTTGTGAACTTTGCTGAGGCTGGACACCAAGCAAGTCCTCACTAACCAAATCCTAGCTGATGATGTTGTCTGAGTGGGGTGCAAAGGCAGAGAGCAGCTCCCCTATCCCTCGGAATCTGAGAGACTCCTGTGCTGCAATGACCGTGAGTTTGAAAGAAGAAAGTAGGCTGAGTTACAAACATCTGCTCTCACCAGCCCAGCACTGGCAGACTGTTTGGGGCTAGCCGGCTGGCAGGCAGGGACAGGAGAAAGTGGGGTCAACGACAAGTGGGGCTGGCCCAATACAGCAGTCTGAATTAAGTCACTTGACAGCTCCAGGCATAGGACGTTCTGTGATTCCTCCCCTCCACCCTCTGCCCACACCCTTTTTTGCCAGCTTGCCCTGAGTGTCGTAGCACACCAGGGCTGGGAGGAGGTTGAGAAAGAGGCAGGCGCTAAGCTTTACCTGGCTGTGTGTCCATCTGCACCCAACTTCTTTCCTCTCAGGAAGTTCCATCCCAGTAAAGGGTCAGCGGGGCCAGGCAGCACTAAATTCCTTCTCCAGATCCTGGACAAACTGGTCATTGAGGAAGAGCAGCTGACCATGCGGTAGGAAGCGGGCAAGAATGCCTTCAATCCGATCAGCCCGCAGCAGGAGGTTTGCACTGGGAGCCAGCAGCCGGAGGTGGTCGAGGAGGAGGCGTGCCAGCAGCCGGAGCGTACTCTCAGCCAGCAGCAGGTTCTCATGGGCATCCAGCACCAGGGCAAAGCCTAATGAGAGTACGCCCAGCCACACCACTGTCCGAGGCTCCTGGAAAGGGTCCCCTGCTGCCAGGCGGAAGGCCCCGCGTGGAGCCTCATGCAGAGGTACCAGCTCATCTGAGGACTGGGGCTGTAGGTCCGTGGGGTGCCGGCCGGATGCCAGCTGCTGCAGCTGGCACATGGACTCCACCTGCCTGGGAAAAACCAATGGGTCACTGACTTCTTTCATCCTCATGACCACCCCTGGAGCTGGGAGCCGCCATTATTCCCATACTTCAGATACAGAAGCTGAGCCCCAGAGAGACTAAGTGACCTGTGCAGGCCCACAGGACAGGAAGGGTGAGGGGGACTGGAATCCAGGCTCCAGCCTCCAGGCTGTGAACCATTTCACTCTGTGTGGCCAAGAAAATGCAGGCTTTGAACACAGCTCCTTGGGCTGGAAAAGGGCACCTAGGGAAGATCCTGCCCGCACCTGCTTCACAAAGCCACCTCACCATAAAGAAAAGTGAGCCATCGGAAGTGGAGTGAAAGCTATGTCCCACCTGGACTATCTAACTTCTCCACCTTCATCTCATCCTGCAACCCTCTCCAAATAAAAAAAGAAAGACTTTCCATTTGGCCATCCAGGCTTTTGAAAGCACTCTCTGATCTCTTCTGAATTGCCTTCATGCACAAGCTGGTTTTAAAGGCATCTGTTTAGTTTCTGTGCCACAGGAAGGGGTGGAGGCCCAGAAGAACAAGGGGATGGCAGGAGGCTGGCACAGGGCCACCCCCGAGTGTTGGTCTTCCACCCAGAATACAGAGGGGCCAAGAGATTCTGGCACTTGCTGGTTCCTTCTGGGTCTGGGATGGGAGGATCCAAGGTCCGCTACCCCCCATCTGGAGGTGTTTCCCAAACTGTGCTCTGTGGATCCCAAGCTTTCAGGAGGCTCTGGAAACAGAGTTCCCATGTACTACATTCCTTCTCCTCCTCAGAGATTCATAAAGTCTATAGGCACTAAAGACCCTGAGAAGTCCTGCACTGCAAAGCATATTTAATCTGTACCAGTGTCTGTCTGCCTACACTCAAATCCCAGCTCTGCTGCTTGCCAGCTGTAAAACCTCAGGCAAGTTAAGTTCCTTAAATTCTCTGTACCTTAAGTTTCTTCACCTGTAAGGTGGGGATAATAATAACTGTACCTACTTCAAGACTCTTACAAGGATTAAATTGAGTTCTTATAGTGAAATGCTTAGAACACAAATGCTTAGCAAATACTCAGGCTTAACAAATACTACTGTAATAATAATGATGACGATAATAGCATTATTATTTTTTAACCCTTTTTTATGTAACACTTGTGAACAACTGTGGAAGACTCTTGGAAAACGCTACTCTAAAACTTTCTCTCTGCTTCTTAGTTCTCCCCCAGAGAACCACATGTGTTCAATGAAGACTTGTGTGGTTACCTGGCCACAGCCAAAATCTGTTCCTTTCGGAGGAGCCTGTCCCTCTCGGCACCATGTGGACGCGGATCATCTGGTGAATTCTCAGCACCAAAGACACAGGAGTAGAGCACTCGGCAAAGACCTGTGTCCTCAGCCTGTGGAGCCCGCAAGGTGTGGACGAGGAAGGCATGGACCATGGCTCTGAGTGCTATAGGAATCCAGAGACCTTAGTGAGATGAGCATGAAATCCCAGCAGGGAAGGCAGCCACAGAAAGCGTATGATCTAGCAGGGTCTGGGAGTGCATCCCTGGAGGCTGATGTTGCTGCTTACTCCATCATCCAAGACACACTCTCAGCGTCTGAATAACGGCATCTGGTTGGTACCACTTCTGCCCATATCAGAGTCTAGTAGTGAAGACATCTCAGACAACCACAAACCCAGTTCTACAAAACAATTGGCAAGGAATCCTCAAAAGTGTCTGAGAGTCCAGGGAAGCTGGGGAGCTGCCCCACACTGCAGGAGACTAAAGACACACAACAGTTGGAACCCAACCTGCAGTCCTGCATGGGATCCTGGGCCAAGAAAAAAGTAGTTTCAATATAAGGGCATTATTAGGACAACTGGGAACATTTATACATGGATTACCGGTTACAGAATAATCTTTATCATATTACCCGATTTAGAACATAGAATGTCCTTGTTTTTAGAAAATACACACTGAAATTCAGAGGGAAAGGGGCATTTGCCTCTAACAATTATCAAAGGGTATACAGTTCTTTACAAGAAAATTCTTGAAATTTTCTGTACTTTTGAGATTACTTCCAAATATGGACTACTGTAATGACAATAACTACTACAATAACAACAACGGTGTCTGGATGGCTCAGTGGCCAGCCCAGGGCTGAAAGGCATGGGTACACAGTAAGGAGAGTCCTACAGGACAGTTTACATTGGTCAAATAGCAAATTCGTGAGTTCGTGAAGGCGCTTTGAAAATCGGGGCCCGCAGACCGCGTACTGATCTCCGGTAACCCTCCAGCTGCAAAAAAGATCACGTCATCAGCCTTCGCCACCGCGTCCCCCACCCCAACAGAGAAATGGTAGTGGCCCAGACCCTTTACGTCACTGCCTCGCGCAACCCTGCGTGGCAGAGCATTTGGGAGGTTGTATTTCCTTGCTCCAGTCCTCCAGGTACCCCTCCCTGAGTGAGCTACCTCTGCCGCCGGACCGCTCTCCTTCCTTACCCCTTCCTTTCCGCCCGCGGACTCAGTAACAGGACACGACCCGAAAAAAGGAGAAGCAATGGCGGCCACGCGCCCTCTGTGCGCCTGCGCACACCATCGGGGGCGCGCGCACGAGCATGACGCTACGGGCTGGGTGGAGCCCTCACGAACTGTGCGGTGTTCCCGACGCGCAGGGGGGCGAACTTCTGACATCTGGATCCCCGGCACGGGTGACTCACCATGGGACCAAAGACCTCCTGCTCCGAGTTTCCGGCGGGGCCCGTAACGGTCATTCCCTGACCGGGTAGGCGGGGCTCCGATTAGGAGCCCTGAACCAGCCGAGCCCCAAGCCACCGTCTCCGGCGGCCGCGAGGGGGCGCAGCGGCCCGGCGTGTGAACTTTTCGGAAGAGGGCGGGTGGCCGCGTGTTTTTCCCGGGCGGGGTTCGGGCCTCCGCGATCCTGGCATCCCTGTGAGGCTCTCCGGGCCTGTAGGTGCAGGGCCTAGTTCTCAGACTAGCCAGTACGCATTGGAAATCGCTGGGGCCCCTGTTAAAATTCAATCTTCTGGGCCTTAAGCCTGGAGATTATGACTGGGGGAAATACATATAGTTAGGCAGTTCTTGGGGGAATTCTGAGTCTCTGGTTCCTGCGGTGAGTTTAGACTAAGGCTCCGTTTGAAGTATATAGAACACTTCAAACTCTGAACCCAACCCTGTCAGCAACTTTGCCTGGCAGCTCAGTCACTTCGTTGGGCCCCAGTGAGGGTTTAGTAGACTGGCCAGTTCTTCCTTTCACACTTCTACCACTAACAAACTTCCCTCCTTGACCCCCTTTTGAGGGAGGCCATCGAAGGTAAAGTGAAGAGGCTTATACCTTAAACCAGAAGGGGTACCCCCAGGTGCCTGCCTCCAGAGCCCTGCAGTGGAATACGAGTCCCAAGTGATGGCTTAGCACAGAAGTGTTTGGGGCCCAGTAAGGCTTGTAAGGCCTGTCTGGTCTCATTGCCTGCCCTGGGCTTCCATGCACACATACATGTACACAGTTCCATTACTTGGCATGTGAAATGTTTGAGCCTCCCCAGATAATCCAGTGTTCTCAGAGCCCCTGCCCCTACACTGTCTTGTTCTGTCGGTCTGGAATGCCCTTTCCGCCCCTTTTTGCCTCTCAAAATGTGCTCAGACCAAAACTTAAGGGAAGCCTTCCTACCTAGACTGCCCATCAGCCGTCAGCTGCCCCCTTGGCACCCACTGTGAGGGTCTGCCTACGGTTGTGATATCTCCCATAGGTTACACCCAGGCTATGAGCCCATCTTCCCTCCCTAGGGCATGTCAAAGCAGGCCTAGACCCAACTTGAACACACTTCTTGGTGACTGAAGAAATGAAGGACAGGGTAGGGCACCCCAGGAAGGGACTTTATAGCCAGATGCCTCTAAGGGCATGCACTCTGGACACCCATGGCCATCGGACCTGGGCAGGGGGCCACTGAAGCGAGGCTAGAAGAGGTGCTTCAGGAGCTGGCCAGGGCATGTGGGCATTTTAGCAACAACACATATATTTGCAGGTGGAGGAGCAGGCGCAGCAGAAACAGTGTGGGGCCTAAGCTATAAGGCTGGGAATGATGTTGGCCCAGTTCTTCATCCCTGCTCATTGTCACTCTCAGCCAGCCATAGTGTCTGCCAGTTGATTATAACAGAGAACTGGCAGAGGGCTCTGGTTGTTGGGGCCACCTGGCATCCGGAACACAGTATTCCAGCCTCTGCTGTTCCTCAGGCAGTAAGTCCAGCACAATTCCCAGGCCACTAGTGCACTGGCCTTGTGTAAGGTACATGGAGGAGACAGCAGTGAGAAGCTGGCCTGAGCTGCTGCCCTGGAGTGCAGTGGGGGACCCAGATGGAGATAATATCCAGATAAGAGGGGCAGACTCAGGTGCCATTCTTGACTTTTTGCAGTCCTCAGCCAGCTTAGGCCCCAAAGGTCAAAAGCCATGTGCTGAGGACAGTGAGTCAGAAAGGGGCCTGGGCTCCCCGAGATACTACAGATCTCTTGGAGAGCGAGGGGCACACATGTTTATTTGGTTAAACCTCCATGTGGGGTTGCTTTTACATGCAGCCTAACTCCCATTCCCATCACCCACATCCCAGCTTTGCTCTTTTCAGTGGTCCTCTGAGATGGAGTTGCCTACAGCCTCTCACATTGGCACCTTCCCCATATTCCTACCTTCCTCTACTCTCTGTCCACTTTAGGATGAGGTCTGCCCCACAGTGGCAGGCAGGCAGCCTTGCCTTTTCTGACCCCACTTCATGCCCACCACTGGGGTAAGTGCTTGGTGACTGATACTAATTCAATTTGGAGAGTAGGTTCCATTCCCCACCTACCCAGATCACAGCAGGATCCTGAACCCCAGACATAGGACCAACTGCCAGGTACTGCTTATATACCTTCCAGGGCAGGGAGCTCCCCTGAGACAGCTCCATTGTTTTTTGACAGCTGGAAAGCCTCATTGATCTTTACTGACCCTGAGATTTTATGTCAGACCAGTCAAGTCACCACCTATTTCTGGATGGGTGAGGGCAATTAGGTAGAATCTGCCAGTCCCAGGCAATGGATTTTTTAAATGACTCACTGATAAAGATGTCTAGCCCTTTCTCAAAGAGTAGAACTGGAAACCAAGAGGAAGAGGGGATCTGCTCTTTTGAGAATCCAAGTGGGCTGAGATTGTCTATGGTTTCCCTAGAATAAAGACCAAGTCGGGCAAGCTTTGTGCTTCTGTCCCCCTCCACATGCCCCAGCTAGCTCAAAAATGGCACTGCCCTGTGCGGGCAGCTTCCCCTGCCTCCACCAAACTGCCATCCACGGCTTCCCAGCTGCTACCTGGGCTGGTGCAATAGGCCAATGGCCTACACACAGTGGCTGGGCTTTTCTCCCATAACCCATTACTCAGGGGCTTGTCCACGTGCAGGAAGGAAAGGAAACTGAGGCTGGTCCCTTTCTTTTAATGAAATGTTTTCAGGCTCATCCTTTTTTACTGTCTGGTCTTGTAATTGCTACACTGGACAGAAGTAATAATAGCCAGAGGCTCTTGTATGGCATTTGCTGTAGGCAAGCCCTTTTCTGAGCACTTTACATAAATACATCAACTCATTTGATCCAATCCACAACCCTTTTAAGAAGGGGCTTTATAATTCCCATTTTACAGATAAGGAAACTGAGGCACAGTGAGATCAAGTAACTTTCCAGTTTTATACATGGCTGAAGGAGGTGTGGTCATGTCAGTAGATTTCAGCCTACCCTTTCCCCTCCCCTCTCCCCTCACTGGCACCCCAGGGAGTAACTCAGCCCTTGCTCCCAGCTTCAGGAAGCCATATGCCTCCCCCCAACCCCAGCCCTGCTTACCTTCTGCAATCCAAATCTGGGACCTCGGTTCCCACCCAGATTGGATAACCTTCTTCCCCAGTACCGGCAGTCCCAACCCAAGTGACCCCTCCCCACTTCCAGTCTTCCCCTCAGGGAGTCCCAGACCCCAGGGAAGTAGTCTTGGTTGGGCCCGTGGAGGATGAGGCCATGTGTGATTCGTCCTTTCAAACAGCCATGCTTCCTGCAGGGCTGAGTGCCAAGAGGCTCCACGAGGCAGCTCCAGCCCAGCCACGTGAGGCCCCTTCCCCTCCCGCTGCCCCAGGCTGCGCTGACTCAGTGCCTGGCAGCTGCAGGTGCCACCCCCTCCCTGGGGCGTGAGTGCCCGGGTGGGCTGGGTGGGGCAGAGGAAGCCCTGGCGGCACTGCTTGGCATCCAGAGAAACTCCCATGCAGGTTGGCTGGGAAGGCTTCTTACCTTCCATCCTCTAACCAACTGTCTTCTTTAGACAATAGACTGGGAATAATTTCACATCATCTGACATTCTCTGAGGGTGTGATTTTCATGGCTACAGCACAGCAAACTCCATCATTACTCAACTTCCCCCTCTTGATTGTTTCCAGATTCCAAGTGGCCATGTGCCTCTCTTGTCTATAAACATCCTCCCTTTCTGCACCAACAGTTTGACTGCCTCTGGAAAGTAGAGTGCCTGTGTGTTCAGTTCCAGGGTGAAGACTTTTTAGACATCCTTTGTTTGCTGGATTATTGTGAGTGGCCATCAGGAGACAGGCTCAACAGAGACATGAGCCAGTTAACTCCAGAGTCACTAACTTCTTAAAGAATCTGACTTGAGGAAAAAATAAAGACAATATTTCAGTATAAGAGAGTCTGAAAACTCTGACTCTGGGTTAGCGCTCGAACCCCTGCAACCATGTCTTGACATGTAGGTTCAGCATGTGACAGTTGACAGAGTCCTTTGCTATGTACAACAATCAATTTTTTCTGGCAGAGAGAGAGAAATTAAAATTTACCAATTTTGATGAGAATAAGGGGCAGCACAACTCTTAGATCCTGCTAGTGGGAAGGTAATGTTGGTACAGCAACCTTGGAAAACTGTGGAAAATAGAGGCTGAACATCCTATGACCCTACAGTCCCTCTCCTGGGTATATTCCCAGTGCAGCTTGAAATAGCCCTAAATCATCCATTGAAGGCGGAATGAAAATGTTCTGTGTCTTCCCAAAGCCAGGGAAGAGAATGTTTTGAGAAGGAGCAAGTGGTAAAGGGGGTTAAATACTGCTGAGAATCAATTTAGATGAGAAATGAAAAATGTCCCCTGGTACTAGTGACAGGGTTCCATTAAGTGAGAGTTTAAAATAAAAAGTTCTGTGTCTTGAATGTGGTGGCATTTATACTTGAATTTATCAAAACTCACAGAACTATATATTCAAAAGGACAAGTTTTACTGCATAGAAATCATACCTTAATTTTTTTTTTAATTTAAAACCAGGAGAAAAGAGCAGAATGAACAATTCAGGAGTGTATTTGGGTAGTGGAATACTGCACAGCAATGAACAGAAATAGACTTCTGTTAAAGGAAGCACAGGGGATTCTCAAGGTCATTATGCTGAGTGAAAGAAGCCAGAAGCAAGAGTAGGAACTGTTTGATGTCATGCATATGGAGGTGCAGAACAGTCAAGACTGATCTATGGTGATAGAGGTCAGACTAGCAGTGACTCCTGGAGTGCAGGTAACTGGGAGGGAGCTGAGGGGGCCTCCTGGAATGCGGGAAATGTCCTACATCTTGAGCTCTGTGCCTAAGATGTGTGCCCTTGATGAAATGTTACGTCATTCCTCAATTTAAAAAGAAAACATTATTTTTTTAAATGTTGCAAGTTGCTCACTGACTTGGCCAGGCCTGGCTCAGGCCAGCTCCTGCTTGCTGCCAGCCCCACACAATTCTTTAACCACGTGAACCAGCCACACATGGCTGCTCCCAGGCTGGAATTGCTGCCCCTCCCTGGCCCTTGAAAAACAACCTTTAAAACTGGCTGGCAGCCCAGGATTTTAAACTGCTTCCTTGTCTGATTCCCTCTCCTTTATGAGCTTTCAGGAAGAAAGTTACAGTTTCTGTTGCCGGGGCCAGGGGTATTGGGGCACCTCTGTCCCATCCACTGAATTTTCCAGCAGTGGAGGTCCTGGCCTGAATAGGATAGGAAAACCCCTGGAGCCCGTTCTCCCAAACCCAGGCCCACTTCCCTCAGTGTGGGTGTCAGCACCAGGGCCTTCTCTGTTTTGTTTTGTTTTTTCTCCTGGCTTGAGCAAGACTTCCTCCCTGCCTTCTCCTCCATTTCCACGGCAAAATGAAGGGAATACCTCCTGGTGGGCTTAGA
This sequence comes from Manis javanica, assembly GCF_040802235.1. Classification (NCBI taxonomy): domain Eukaryota; kingdom Metazoa; phylum Chordata; class Mammalia; order Pholidota; family Manidae; genus Manis; species Manis javanica. The sequence continues at coordinate 29,449,272 of NC_133160.1, read as the reverse complement.
CAACAATATGTAAGTGGAGCAGACTAAGTGTCCCATGACCCCTGCAGTGACTCTGATGGTGGGTTTAGGAGGGGGGCAGACATGGCCCTGGATGTCAGCACGTGGCACACAGCCTGGATGTTGTTAGCCACTCAGCACCCATTACTCTCCCCATGTGGCCTGATCTAGACAGGTGGAGTGGGAAGAGGACAAGCCAGGCAGCCTAGCCCCACCCTTGGCTGCTGGGTCCGAGGCAGGAGATGAGCAGCGGGAGGGTGCTGGGCGACTGGAATTCCTGCTGGCGTCTGTCTTACCTGGGGGCCAGTGAAGTACCCTCTCTGAGCATCCAGCTGCCCTCCTCTGTAGAACCAGGAAGGCAGAGGGGAGAGGGGGTGCTTCACCTAAACAGTCTCAGCATGACAGCTCCCAGGGGAGTCTCCCATTTCTCCCTTTCTCAGGTGTCCACATGGCTATTTTCCCTTTTCTTGGGAAATCCTCCTACCCAAATAAATGCAAGCTTTGGTGCGAGCTGCCTGCTCACAGGAGCAGCTTCTGGAGTTTTCAGGGCCCAGCCCCCCAGCCCATCAAGATCAAACCCCATTATCTCCCACCCGTTGTGCCCTTGCAGGGGGACCTAGACCAGGAGTAAAGACCAAGCCTTTGGGCATAAGAAACTTAGGGGAAAAGCAGGAGATAAGGCAAATATCCTTTAGGCTCAGCCTGGCAATCTGGAGACCCTTATTTGCTCTGGTAGGAAATAGCCTCCATTTTCCATCCACAAAATGGAGCAGATAGTCACTGGCACCAGCCACTTCATAAGGCAGATGAACAGAAAGTAATGATGCAACATGCTGTATGTGCACTCAGTATCAGTGCCTTATTTGGACATGTGCAAAGGAGTCCCAGGAGTCAGTCAGCTCACATTCCAGGAGTGGGGGGCATCTGCTGTAGTATTCTGGCAGGATTTCCTGAGACACTGGGTTTGCACCTGGGACCAGGTTCTCCCAGACTGGCCCTTTCCCACTCTCTAGACCTTGAACTCAGCATCATCTAAGTGATGAAACCTTTGCTGGATGCTGGAATACTGAAGAGTCATTTCTCTGACAGGGCAGGAAGGCTTCTGGGAGGTGGTATTTGAAATCAAGTCTTGAAGAATAGCAGATGTGGGAGGGTGTTCTTAATTGTTCAGCAGATGCAAAGGTAAGGAAAAAAGAAGAGCAAGGGATGGGGAATCTGAGTCAGCAGGAGGTGAGGAATGGGGCTGGGGAGGGCCAGCTGCTAAAGGGCAATGCCAGGAGTCTTTTATGTTTCTTCTGAGAAACAAAATGGGGGGCATCTGACAACTTGTGAGGAGTGATGGGGTCACTCTTGTCTTCTTGACACCCAGTGTAAAGGGTGAGCTCAGAGGTACTTGAGGAGTTGGGGAGTGGGGCTGACTTAGGAAGGGAACATAAGGCCACCTCCCCAGTCCTCCAGTCCTGTTCTGATGACCTGCTCCCAACCCTGTCCCCCCATCAGAGCATGCCATAGTCTGACCGCAGGCCCCTAGAACACGGTGCTGGTTACTCAACTCACTCAGTGCTTTATTGAACCAAGGCCCTAATGGATGACTCATCAAGGACTTCAAACAGCCTCCCCACAGCCTGAGATTCAGAATCCAGATGTGGCTATGTCCTTGGTTTCACTGCTTCTATCACATCTCCTGAATATTTCCAAACCTTAAAGTGTACGAACTTTGTCGACACTGGCAGACACATACATATACCTGCCACAGGTTGCCATGCACGCTGAAATGCTTCCACTCAGTGCTTTATGTGTGCAAGGCATTGTGCATCCATCATCCATCCATTTGTCCATCTATCCATCCGCAACAAGAGAGCAGCAAGTTCTGACCAGTCAGACCCCAGAGTTCACAGCAGTGGGGGCTGGGCTTCCAGCAGGCTCAGGCTGCAGGCCTTTGCCCTGGTTCAGGGGCCCCTGAGGATAATAATGTCCCTTTCTGAGGCAACAGAAGCCAGGGCACAGTGGGTGATTAATGTTTGAGTCTCTAACCCCAGTTGGACGGGGAAGCCTAAACCTCAGCCTGTGAATGTCCTGAGACGGGCAAGACATGAGACAGACAATCAAGCGTGCAGGTAACACTGAAACAAGTAAGAGCTTCTGTTTGTGCTGAGGATGTCTGTATGAAAGGACAGGAAAAAAGGAAAGGGAGGGGAACAAACACGGCAGACACACCCTGGAATGCTGTCCATTGCCTGGGACACAGCGCTGACATAGGGCAGGGAGGAATGTAGCACCTTTGGCCCATCCTGGGGGCTGTGGCTTTCTCCAGCCTCATACATACAAACAATGCCCTGAGAAACATGGGGGCTTTCCTGGATGCAGGAAGACAAAAGGTTAACCCAAACAAGGAAGAAAAAAGCAAAAAAGGCTCCGGTTGGACACAAAATACTTCCTCTGAGCTGGACTTAATCCAGTTTCACCATGTGACCAGGGGCTGGGCTGGGGCAGGAGGTGGCACCAGGACATGGAGTGTGACTGGAGTGAGACAAGGGGACCAGAGCTGGGGGCAGACAGATAAGACACCCTCACTATCTTTCCCCTGGACAGCACTGGGGGGCCTCCACAACCCCTGAGCCCTGCAGGCCCCTAGGTGGCTGGTGCCCAGGCCACATGAGGCAAGGAACATAGGCAGGACTGTGACTGGCCCTTCACTGGTCCTGCAGGCGGCTGCAGAGCTCCCGCCGACTCCGCTCTCCAGCCCAGCTGCGCGTCTTGAGGCGGAAGGTCTTCAGCTCCTCCTTGAAGGCCTCGTGATTCATGGGCCGGTAGTCCTGGGGCTCACAGAAGGTCTAGGAGAGCAAGCAGGTGGGGTCAGTCAATACACAGGAATGAGTAGCTTTTGAGTGGCAGCCCAGCCTTCCCTTCTCCTTGCCTACCTCCTGGCTGAGCCCTTCCCTTGCAGTCCAACCCTCCCACAGAAGCTGTGGCTGCCCCCACACGTAGTACCGGATGCTGTGGGAAGAAGTCCTTGTAGCCGCCTTTGAGGATATACATCTCGGGATAGTAGAGGCTGGGGTAGTCGTTGGCAGCTCTGTCTCGTTCCCTGATGAAACGGCACCTGGGATCAGCATGGGTACAGGGTCAGAGCTGACCTGTGCCTTGCACCCACCCCTCTGTGGGGCTTGGGGATCCACAGAAGTCTCTCATGCAGGAATGTCAGCCACAAGAACACTTTTAGATCTGGCTACTGGGTACAGAAGAGGCTGGGGAAATGGAAGAAAGGAGGGAAATCAAGAGGGCTCTATTTCTGGAAGGCAGTTCACAATCTATGTTAAAGATATCTGGCCTGGACTGGGAAAGGGGAAGCAGAAAGAGAGATGGGCAAGATTCAAGAGGTCCCAATAAGACTTGGTGAGGACTGGGATAGGGTCCTTCGATTTTATGGACACTGCTAGAGACCTGGAACTAGCTTCTGTGGAGGTGGCAGCAATGGACAGAGGATGGACGTGAGCCAGATGGGAAGGATGGAGGCAGAGACGGGAGGAGGATTCCACGCACAGGGACATGGGGGTGAGGTCTGCTCCAGGCATCAGATGATATGAGGCCCAGGCCAAGGAGGGGCCAGGGCTGAGCTCTAGCCTGTTAGCTATTCAAGCCTGAGTGGAGAAGGTCAGGAACAGAAACTAGCTGGGGTGGGGCAGCTGGGACTCACATGCGGGGCCCCCGCTCAGATGAGAATTCACAGTGGAAAATGAGGATGATTCTCTTGTCCAAGCTGCAAGGCATGATGGGGCTCTGTAGCAGAAAGGTCTCAGCATCCCGTTCCAGGGGCAGGTTCACAGCCGTCTGCCAGAAGAGCTGGAGGTCAGGCCAGAGCCCTGGGCCTGGTTAACAGACCCTTCCTCTAGGCAGTCCCCAACTTTAGATGGGGGTCCCCACCTCCTGTTGGGAAGGACCCTTCCCCACAAGGCAGTGCACTGCCCTCTACTGATTCACTCCCCCAACAGAGGAAGGATAGAATCAGGTGGGATTTTAGGACCCTGTCACCCGCCTCACCTTGATATGCCCTCCTTCATACTCATAGGGGTATCTGCAGTCCACAATCACAAACCTCTCCACGATGTTGCTGAACTTGCCTGTCAGCAGGGCCACCATCTATAGGAGGCCACAGGGGTGGATCCCTGTAGGTCAGGCTGGCAGGCAGGGACTGACCCTTAACCCTACCGCTGACCTAGTGCTTGCAGCCCTAGGGAACCTTAACAGGCAAATGGCAGTCCCAGATGTGCCCGGACAGTGGCTCATTCCCGAGTACCGTTTCTGGTGCGATGTACTTGAGGTCTTGGTGTTTTCCATCCACAGTCTGTAGGAGGAAGGCCTGAAGGAAGTGGGCAGAGAGAGAGATTGAGGGAGAGAGGGAAAAGAAGTGAAACTATTAAGACTAAGAGCCTGGAAGGATGGAGTTTTTTCCTAAGCCCAGAGGCCACACCCGTTTGACCTTCCAATTCATACTGGTTCCCATAGCAGTCAAGAGGTACCTCTTGGGTCTGAAACCCAGAACACTGGAAATGAGGAAGGGGAGGGAAGAAATTTACTCTCCACCTGCTGCCCCCACACTTTCTCTGCCAAGCCCCAGGATGAAGCCCAAGGAGGCCCCAAACTAGATGTTAGTTTGGAAATGTTTTCCAAGGCTGAGACACCGCTGATGCCTGGACAGATCTGAGGTAGAGTCAGGAGACCAAGGAGAGCCAGAGAGATGAGTTTAGTGAGAATACAGGACAGTATGATGCAAAGAACAAAGCAAGCGGGCCTCTGGCAGGAGAGGGAGGCAGCAAAGCAGCTGCTAGGCTCAGGGGCCATGGGTAGCGCCCAGCCTCCTGAGGGGTTCCACTGATGATACCTTGGAGTAATCGCCAATCAGTTCTCGGTGGTCACTGTCCAGGATGTTCTCAATCTCATTGTGACACAAGGACTTTGAACGGAGGACACGGGCCTTCTGCAAGGCAGATGGTGGCCACAGTCAGGGGTGAGGGTGCCCCGTGTGGTTGGTCCCTCCTTTCCAGGCACCCTGCCCTCTGCCACAAACCCAACCAACAAGGGCTTGCAGAGTGGACTCGGAGGGTGGCAGGCCAGACACACCCCAGGAGGGCACTCACATGTTCCTCGGCCTCACAGTGCTCCTCGGGAGGGGTCACACTCCTCCTCCGCTTGCTCTGAATGGGCCAGTCCCTGTCCTGGGGCCGCTCCAGCCTCTTGAGGATGGGCCGGATCACGCCACAGGGCATGGACGGTGAGCGGAAGAGCCGCTGGCACTTGCTGTACATGATGAGGTCCTGGGGCAGGGGCCGCAGGTCAGGGATCAGAGTGCCCAGGCCATGTCTCCCATCCTCCTGCTGCCAAATCCCACCTGGAGGGGAGGGGCCCATCCCTCCAAGTTCTGAGGGGGCCACCCTAGAGGCCCACCTGCTCCTCTTCCTTTCCTGAGGTCTTGACCAGTGGGGCGCTAATGAGGCTCTCCATGCCTGGGGGGACCGAGTCATCGTCCTGAGGCCAAATCAGCAAGGATACGGTCACACCCACAGGCTCATGTCTTCCAGCACAGCCTTTCCTGTTCTCCCTGAAAACCCCAGGCCAGCAGCCCTCCCTGGCCCTACTAGCACCTGCACGCAGAGCAGCCCCCCAGAACCAGGAAGCTGCAGGGCCCCACTTGCTGCTGTGGCTTGCACAGAACTGTGAGAAGTGGGGCACACAGGAGGACCAGGTTTCCCTACACCCTGCAGCAGCAGCCGTCTGCTCCTCTCTGATTGGCCAGAGGTCAGGCTGTGACTCAGTTACCTCCAGTTCTTCTGACATTGAATGAGGTCATAGTCTTGAAGCAGCAGCTCAGAGTCCTCCTATTTAGGAGACCCCAGGGAGAGGTAGGAGGCCTAGAGGGGCAAAGCTGTTTACCTTTAAGTCACTCTCCAGGATGTCCACAAACCCATCATCTTCCTCGGTAGCCCCCTTGGTGGGGGTCAGGGAGAAGGGACATGGGGCCAGGGGACTCAGCTCCTCTACCTCCATTTTCCGCTCTGGGGTGAGACACTGTGAGTGAGGAACAGACAGGTTGCTTAGGGCTGGGGATCCGAGGCAGTCCACACCCCATCCTTCAACTGCCTTGGGCTCAGGGTCACCTCCCCTTCCCCCAGGCTGTCTTCAGGGGCACGCCTGCCTGCCTGTCCAGCATTGTTCAGCTTTGTTGATGTACCAGTAGGTTGGGGGCAGAGCTTGGTCTCTGGGCAAAGGCTTCTCTGCGGCTGGCCCACTCTGCCAGAGCCTGGGTGTGGGTGGGCTGTGTGGGCTTCCATGGCATCTTGAAGACAAATCCATCCTGTGGGCAAGATCGGGGTGGAGAGGGGGCATTATCAAGCGCCACAGCAACACCCCAGCACACCCTCTTCTTCCCCTGAAATGCTCCCACTCCAGCCTTCTGGAAGCGCACATTCTCTTTGTCCTCCCCAGAGCTGTGGGCAGCTTGGCTGCATGCCTCACTCTTCCTCCAGCTGCCTGGTGCTTGGGAGTTGGTGATGTTCCGTAGCACAGGGCTGTGGCCCAGAAGCCTCACCTAGAGAGCCAGGTAGAGCAGCAGGTACTGAAGGCTGCTTTCCTTTGGCCCCAGCCCTACCTTCTCCCATTCCCCGGCTAACTCTCCCAGCTTGTCCATCCACCTCCAAAGCCCCGGCTCGCACAGCCAGATCAGGAACACCCAACCACTTCAGGTCCACCCTCTGGGAGGTGACCCCATATCCTTCCTGCCCCTCCACAAGCCTGGACAGAGTGCCGGGCCTCCTGTCAGGCCTCAAAGGGCACTCACTGGCAGAGACTGGAAGCGTCGGATGGCAAACTGCTCACTGCAAAAGGAAACAGGGACACATCAGGGCCAGAGAGTCATGCCAGGGGCTGTGGCAGAGAGCATGCAGGATGCCCCGCCACCAGAGCCCGGTGTACCCCTGTGCGAGGGTGTGGGAGAGTGTCTGCCCCATGCTGCTCCACCCACAGATGGAGGCTGTGGGAGCCTGCGTGAGGAAGGCTGCAGCACTTACTTTCGAATGACCCGGCTGGCTGCCTGGATGGCCTGTTCAAACCTAGGAGAGAGAAGGATCCCATGCAGCCCACTTCCCCCTACAGCCCATCATCCACTCCTGGTCCACAAGGCCTGGGGTCAGGGCTCAGGCCAGTGGAAAGGGGAGGTAAGAAGAAGGCTGACTCCCAAGGGGGCCCAAGTATTGGAAGGGATGAGATGAGACACAGCCTGGGTTTTGAATGGAAAAGGGCCCAGAGAATGGCAGCAATTGAGACAGCTGAGGCAGGTCACAGGGTGGCTGAGGTGTTACCAAGGCAACGGTCTCACCAGCCTGCCCACAGGCCTTCCACCTGTATGCAAATCACCTCAGCTGGGCCATATGGCCACTAAGAAAGGAATCCATCCATCCCATGGTGACAAACCATGGCCCAACAATGCTATCTCTAGGGCCTGGGATGCCAGCAAGGCTAGGCATCCCGCCCCAACCACCTTGTGTGGGGCTGTGCCGGCTCCCCACTAGACAGAGGCTTAGTTTTGTATGCCCCTGGATCAGCCCCAGTTTGCCATGCCAGACCCCCTACTGATAAATGCGCAGGGTCACATCCTCTCCTCCCTCCTGTGAAATTTTCCAGGACCCAGTCTCTGTCCCACTCCCTCCCTCCTGCCTTAGAAGAGGCCAGCAGGCAAGGAATTCCAACAGATGTTCCTTTTGAGACTGGGGCACAAGCTGCTGTAGATAGGCCCCACCCCCTAGCTATGTTCCCAGAGACCACCTGCCACACAGCTTTTGTGCATCTGTGTGCATGTGCATGCACACACACACACACACAAGCTTCTTTCTAGCTTCCTTCTGAGAAACTATGTAACCGTCAAGGCAGGTGCAGGGACGAGGCACTGAGAACTAAAGTGTCAGGGGACTGGTCCCCTACGGAGTGGTGGCTGTGCCCAGACAACCTGGCATCAGGGATGACCAATTTCATTAGCTTGGTTTCCATTCTACACCTGGGCCTTGGGGGTAAAGCAGGCACTGCTCTGTGTTGCCACCAAAAACCAGCCTGCAGTCCCCTCCACCCCCACCCAGTTCTCTACCTGTTTCCTGTTTGTGAACAAATCCTGCAGCCCAGCCCAGTCTAATCAAAAGCAATGAGAGGAAAGATAGCCACTGCCCTAACTCAAAGCCATAGTCCCTTACCCCAGTCTGGGGATGCCCAGCTGTCTCTACTAATGCCTGGCAGCTGCTCTTCCTGCTGGGGCCTAACAGCTGGATGTGAACAGCTCTGCTCTGCAAGACAGGACTCATGCCCCACAACCAAGGTGGAGGGATCTGTCCTGAGCAGAGCCCACTGGCTCCCTCTCCACTTCCTCCACAAAGGGCCTGGTCCAAGGGTTGGCCAGAAGGTCAAGTGTCACTGAAGCCAGGGGTTGCTGACGGGATGGCTGAGGGCCAAACCAGCCTGCAGCAACTGTTTCGTTTGGCCTAGAGTGAATTAAAAGTTTTGAATTACTTGGGCCATATTTTAAAATTGTGTTATTTCACAGAAAAAATAGGTACATAGGCAAAAAAAAAAAAAAAAAAGGAACACACATCAGAGGTCTGTATTCCTACAAGACAAGGGCTGGCTGGAGTCAAGTATCTGCTGCTCCTAGCAGCCACCTTCCCCCAGCCCTGGTCCTGAGACCACTCTCAGCTGCTCTGTGACAGTAGACCCCTCTCTGAGCAGAATCCCAGGGACTTGTGAAGTCAATTAGTGTCCTCCCTGTGGGGATCTGGAGGGCTCTGTCCACTCCCCCATGCTTTCCCAGAGAGTTTATGCTAGAACTGGGTTTCCCAAAGGCAGCCACCAAGTCTTTGGTAATGGGGAACCCAACCCCTCTTCTCTACTCACATCTGCTCTGCCATCTGGGGGTCCATGGGGCTGGGAGAATCCATGCAGAGACCTGGGAAACAGAGAGCCTTGGTTTGAAAGTAGTAGCATTTTCTGCACACTTTTCCCTATGTCTCAACACTTATTCACAGAAGGAAAAAAATCGTGTTTCTATTTTTAGATCTTGACACATTAAAAAAAATTTAAACAAGACCTCACCCATGAATCCCAAGGGCTGACACACTGCCCCCCAAACTGTACAGGTCTCCACTCCCTGTTTACTATGGGAACTCCTCTCTATAGGTTTTTAAACCAAAACTTTGCTAAGCATTTTTCTTGAATTGGTTTAAAATAAGTTGTTGTAGAAGAGATAATGGCTTTTTAAAGGACAGGTTATAGCTGAAGGCAAGTGAATGTTATAAAATGACCAACTTTTGGCACTAATGCCTCCCAGGTGGGGCTGTGGTTCTCAGACTTTGGCGCCTAGTTTTAAATAGGTAAGATTTCATCTCCCACAGAGGGCCCCACCCAACCACCCACTCAGCCAACTGGGGCTGGGTGTGGTGAGCCCCACCAGAGGTGAGTGGAGGCAGGCAACTGGGCCCACCAGATTGTGGGAAGGATGTTAGTCTGATAGGCAGAGAAGTGGGGAGGCTCAGGCTGCCCCCCCAAATCCCCTGGCACCCCTGGGCCTCACCTGCATCAGAAGATTCAGAGGACTCAGACGACAGGGAGGATTCAGACGCCCGGCGGCGGGACAGGGATAGGCATGTGAGCAGGCTGCCTACCTGACTCTTTGGGGTCTCGCTGGGAAGGGAGCAGCGACCCAGGGAAGGAGAAAAGTCAATGTGGGGCTCAAGGGCTGGCTAGCCCCGTGTTCCCACCAGCTGCCCACCTCTGAAGGCCCCATCCAGCCTCTACACTGCCCCAGAGATGGCACTGAGGGCCTACCCTCTTCTCAGGCTTTCTGCAGAGGCCCTAAGTGTCTTCTCTTTGGTTACTAGGAAATGTCCTCCTGGGCGCAGGGGAAGGTGAGACGAGGGAAAGGGCCAGGAGGTGGGCTGGGGGTCATCCTGGGGGATAGTGGGCAGAACAGCAGCCCTGGAAGGCCATCCCCTAAACTCTTGGGACCCCTACCCATCCACTAGCCTTTCTGGAGGAGGAGCCAAGACTCAGGTCTCTATTTCTTAGTGTACAACCCAGCCCGAACCTGTAGGCTTGCCCAGGGAGCAGGACCAGCGTTTAACCTCTTAACCTCAGGAAAGAACTGGGGGAAGAGGGAGCCAGGAGAGGCGTGGACATATGAGGACCCGACTACTCTGTCACCCTCAAGATACCTCCAGGCTCAGGATCCCCTGCCTAGGGCAAAATGGTGGCGATCTGGGCAGAGATTAGGGAGGCAGCATGGTGGAGGCACCCTGAGAGAGGAGGGAAAGGAAGTACAGAGGTTCTCCAGAGGTTTATGCCAGCCAAGAGAGGGTCACCTGGGGGGTGTGAGCAGCACAGCCCTGGCCTCACTGCCCGGTCTCAGGCCCCTGCTGCCGGCTCTGCTTAGGATGCTTCTCATTCCGCCTCTCACGCCAGGTTCCGCAGGAGGCCGGGTTCCAACACCCTAGTGCGGGCCTCTCGCCCCACCCCAGACTCCTTGGGGCGCCCTACCTGCCGAGCACTGCGAGGTCGTGCATGGTCTGGGTGAGGGTGGTAACCGGCGAAGAGGCGGCAGCGCGCTCCGGGGAACCCTGGAAGCTATGAGCTCCCAGCCGGAGGCCGGGGAGGTGGCCCGGACGGTCGGCGCCACCGCGCACGCCAGCAGGACTGAGAGCCGAGCCCGACGCGGGTTCCGGCAGGGACAGCTCCATCGCAGCGGGGCCCGCAGAAGGCTGGCCGCGGGGCCGGGCTCAGGGTGACGCCGGCACAGCTGGCCTGGGCCAGGTGGGAAGCCGGCCCGGGGTGGAGGGGGGAAGGGAGGGAGGAAGAGCAGCGGGGCTGGAGCGAGGGAGGAGAGGAAAGCGGGGAGGGTGGGGAAGGGTGGAGGGACGTGGGGACCAGCTACCACTCCAGGAAGCCTCTAGTAGCAGCTGCCACCTCCACCTCCTTATATATTCGAAAAATAACAGCGGCCGCGCCGCCGAACGCCACCAATGGGGGCGCGAGTTAGAGGGGGCGGGGCCGAGGGCGGGGCCCACAGGGGAAAGGCGCGGAGGCTGGACCAACCGGGCCCCGCTCCGTGCCAGGCTTTGCTGGGAGGAATTGGGGTTTCCCCCACACCCCCTGAATCCCCCAGCCAGAGCTAGAGGATCCTGGCTTCCCAAATTCAGCTTCTCGAGTTGTGGTTTGGAGTTAACGTATCCACAGCAGAGAGGGCCCCGAGAAAGCAACAGCCCCCTTCGGTGACCTCAGTGAGACCCCCAGCGGCTTAACATCACTCGCAACCACCAGTAGGCACCGCGGGAGGGTCCCCTCTACAATTTTGCCAAAACACAGCTATGGTGTGCGCTTTGTGTTCGCCACTCTACAGACGCGGCTGTTGAGGTGTGGAGTTCATTAACCCGTTTCAAGGTCACAGGGTGGGCGGTTGTGGAGCCGAGATGCTCCTCAGTCGCCTTTGCTCCCGCAGCCTCTCTGCCCCGGCGACAGGGAGCGAGAAGCCACCCCAAAGCGTAATTCCCACACGGAACCCCCAGCACAGAAAGTGGACCTGAGATGCGGGCCGACGCGAAACTACGGGGCTCTACCCGGGTCTCCAGGTTAGATGAGACCCAGTTTTCTCTAGCAGCCCCAGAAGAGGCTCTAATGATTGGCCTAGCCCTGGGTTTTGCCGGTGGGGGCCGAAGAGGGTATTGGTGACCTCAGAACCCAGTTATGGAAACATCTCATGCACATTGACCATTTGGCCAATATGATACCAATATTGTTTAATTGGTGTCTTTTTTAATGATAAGGGAGCCTGAATTTGTCACTAGTTTAAACTCAGTATCTTCTAATTATCTAATCACCTTCCAGCAAAATTGCTTTCCTGGAATGAGCACTGAAAGCTGCACCCCAAAGCAAATGGGTGGTAAGCAGCTTTTGCATCCTGTCTTCCCAGGGAAGAGGTGGCTTCCATCTGGGCCAGGCAGAGCTTGGGAAGACAGGAGCTGTGGCCTTGAGCCCCTTTCCTCACAGCCCCCACCCTCTAGCCAAGGCACAGGGAAGGGGGATGCAAAAGGAGGGCCTGGTGATTGGGCATTGGATGGGCCTTGGGGGATGTGGAGGAAGGGGATGGGAAGACCCCAGCCTACCTGAATGGGGTGATAAGGGTGAGGATCATGACTTTCTTCTCTAAACATTTTGCCTAGCTTCTATGCTGGGCAGCGCTGCAATTTCCTGTTCATCTACCGTAGGTCAAGGGTACAGCTCCAGACCTCCAGCTACTACTCATAGCCAAGGCTGTGACTGTCCCAGGCAGGGTGGAGGAAAGAGGAGACAGGCTGTGAGGCCTCCCATATCGAAGACCAGAAATAAAACTACCCTGAGGGTTGCATTTTCGAAATCAACCCAGCAGGTGTTACCCCCTCAACACACACCTCTGGAGAGTGTGTGTTGGGTGACATTATATTCTTGAATCCTTTGAAATCCCATAGTCAGAAGTCATGTCTGGGCCCATGAAAGGAGGCCAGGCCACAGAGGGCTCATTTCAGAGTGTCCCACGTATCAGCTATGTGTATCTTCCTTAAGCTCCTATTGCCAATTAGCCCGTAGATTATGTGTGCAAGTAAAAAACAGAACAAATAAAAACCTACTTAATATCAATAAGCTAAATAAATATTTGCAACCATATTCTAAGAGGAGCAATTCTTCCCATCCAGCCAGGCCCTGGTTACAATGACACTTCTGGACCACAGAAGGCTCCATCCTCTTATGAGAAGGAATGTCCTGACCCTAGACCATACACATCAAGCTCTAGGCTTGCTTAAGGAGATCTGGTGTGACCCTGGGGCCTTGGCAGAAGAGGAGAAGAAATAACTGCATGTGTGCAAAATCCTTCTGCTTCTCTAAGCCTATTCCCACACAGAATCTTCTTTGGGGACTAATTTTCTAGTGCCTTTTCTGTCATGGCTTGTGACATGTTATATGGTTTGTAAAAATTTGTACACAGTATGAAAAATTCAAACGAAGGAGAAAATACAAATGGTACAAAATAGCAGTGAAAAGTCAGTCTCCCACCTCACACAAACCTTCAGGACCCCTCCCCTGAGGCAGCCACTATTATAAATTTATTGCATATTCTGGAGATAGTCTGTAACAGTCCTAGCTAATAGAAATATAGTAAGAGTCACATATGTAATTTAAAATTCTACGTTAAAAAAGTAAAAAGAAACATGAAATTTTAATGTTGTTTAACCTAATATGTTCAAAATATTATCTCAAAATATTATCAGTATAAAAATTATTAGTGAGATATTTTACATACTATTTTTTGGTGACAAGTCTTTAAAGTCTAGGGTACATTTTACACTAACAGCACATCTCCATTTGGACTTGCCACATTCAAGTGCCCAATAACCACATGGGATTTGTGGCTACCATCGTGGACAGTGCAAGTCTATACATCTACAAGCATTTGTGTGCCCATATTTTTATAAATATACAAACAGTATAGGAAACATCATTTTATGCCTTGCTTTTTTAGTTTTACCTGGAGATGGATCCATATTAGTATCATAATGGTATATGTTTACTCAGCTCCTTAATTGCATAACATTTAGATTATTAGCTTTTACAATGATGCAGCAGGTATGCATAAAATAAATCCCTAAAGAGGAACTACTAGGAGGTATGGGTTTATTTATTGGTATCTCCTTTTCCCTTTTATGAATCTCATCTCCTCAAGATGATTGCGCTATTGACAAATAGGGACCAAGTCATTTATTTCTCTTTCCCGTCTCCCAGCACCTTGCATAGGCCCTAGTCCAAGGTTGGCCTCTGACCCTAATATCTCCCCTTCCAGGGATTTCTCTTAAGGAGATAATAAAAGTACACACAGACATATGTTTATTGAGTCATTATTAATAACAACGAAACACGGAGAGCAAGCTGGATGTCCTTCAATAGGGGAACAGCCAATAAGGGTGGTTCCTCTACACTGTGCAATACTTGCAGCCTTTAAAGAACAGGCATTTTGGGGTATGGATGCCTGGCATCTGGTAGGGGCCCGGTAAGTAACTATTGATTAATAAATGATTACATACCGGGCTCTTGGAAAATGGTCTAAGGGTTCCTAGAGTAAAAGAAGTTTCAAACTGCTGATGTATATAATTATTGACATGAAAAGATGTTCACAATATGTGTTAGAAAATATTATGCTAAGTGTGATCCCATTAAAAACAATATGCACAGTTAAGTATCCTAAAGGACACCATCAACAGAACAAAAAGGCAACCTACAGTATGGGAGGATGTATTCGTAAATGATTTATCCAATAATGGGTTAACATCCAAAATATATAAAGAACTCATAAAACTCAACACCAAAAAAACAACCCAATTAAAAAATGGACAGAGCACCTGAACATTTTTCCAAAGAAGAAATACGGATGGCCAATAGGCACACGAAAAGATGCTCCACATCACTTATCATCAGGGAGATGCAAATCAAAACCAATGAGATATCACCTCACACCAGTTAGATTGGCCAATATCCAAAAGATAAGAAATAACAAGTGTTTGTGAGATGAGGAGAAATGGGAACCCTCCTACACTGTTGGTAGGAATGTAAAATGGTGCATCCACTATGGGAAGCAGTATGGAGGTTCCTCAAAAAACGAAAAATAGAAATACCATATGCCCCAGTAATTCCACTCCCAAGAATCTACTAAAAAAAACAAAATTCCTTGAAAAGATACATGCACCCCTGTTTATTGCTGCATTACTTATAATAGCTGAGATATGGAAGTAACCAAAGTGTCCATCAATAGATAATGAAGATGTGGTACATATATACACAATGAAATACTATTCAGTCATAAAAAGAAAGAAATCCTGCCATTGTGACAACATGGATGGATCTAGAGGGTATTACGCTAAATGAAATAAGCCAGGTGGAGACAGACAAATACCATATGATTGTACTTACTTGTGGAATCTAAAAAAAAAAACACAACAAAATGAACAAAACTGCAGGTAGACTCATAGACACTAAGAAGTGACTGGTGGTTACCATGGAGGTGGGGGTACAGTGAGTAGGTAGGGAGGGTGAAGGGGATAAAGCAGCAGAAAAATTCTCAATCATAATATAAGTTGGTCACAGGGATGGTAATACAGCATGGAAAATATAGTCAGTGATTCTGTAACATCTTACTATGTTGACAGATAGTAACTGCACTAGTCAGGGTGAGGATTTAATTATATGGGTAACTGGTGAACCACTGCGTTGTATACTTGAAACCAATATAATGTTGTATATCAATGATAATTCGATAAAAAAGTGTCCTACAAGGATATTAGTTGAATTAGAGGTGATTAAAGGCGTTTATCCACAAAATTTCCTGTATTTCAAAATATTTTCCAAAAAACACATACAATTTTTAGATTAATTAAAATAACATGATCTCAATCTGGCAATTCCTCAAATGATGAAACAGTTACCATAGGATCTAGCAATTCTACTCCAAGTATATACTCAAGAGAAATGAAAACATATGCCCACACAAAAACTCACACACAAATGTAGACTTAGAGCAGTATTATTTATAATTGCCAAATGGTAGAAACAACCAAACATCCATCAGTTGACAAATAGGTAGACAAAACGTCATATATCCTTGCAACTGAATATTATTCAGCTATAAAAAAGAAGGGAGTATTGTTAGATCCTACATTATGGATGAATCTTGAAAACAATGCTAAGTGAAAGAAACCAGTCATAGAAGACACATATATGACCCCATGCATACAGAATGTCCAGAACAGGGAAAAGTAGATTGGTGGTTGCTTGGGGCTGGGAAAAGGGTGAGAGTGGACAGGGAAATGATAGCTAAAAGGTATGGGGTTTCTTTCTAAGGTATGAAAATGTTCTAAAATTGTATACTTTAAGTGAATGAATTGGTTGGTATGTGAAATATATATCAACAAAACTGTTAAAAGAATATTCTATGAAGGATTGGAGGAGAGATAAGGTATTTCTCTTGGGATTCTGGGCTCTAGGAACTCTGGGGATACACTCAAAGGGTAGGACAACCTCTTTCCTGCTTACTGTACCCATAGCCCCACCAATAGGCCCACAGTATCTTCCACTTCCAGACTCATCCTTGGTGCCATACAAAGAGCACTGGCAGGGCCATTTCCAGGACAGAGAAGAAGCCACACACACGTGCTGAGGGCATAGCCATTTCCAGACACCTGCTCTACCCAATGCATGAAACAGTGTACAGGGCCCATTTCCACTCCCTCTCAACTGAACATTGCCTGGACATATCCGTGGGACCTCTGGGAGGCCCACCTCCCTTTGTAAGTACCATCTTTTCAATTTACCTTAGGGAAGTCTACCTTCTTTTGATCTAAGCTGTCCCAAGTTGCCCACTAGGCCTAATACCCATTACACTTACCTAATCACTATTCTTCATGACCCTCAGCAAGTTTTCCATTCTCCTTCTTTTTAATTTTTAATTTTGGCATCATTAATATACAATTACATGAGCAACAATGTGGTTACTAGATTCCCCCCATTATCAAGTCCCAGCCACATACCCCATTACAGTCACTGTCCATCAGCATAGTAAGATGCTACAGAATCATTACTTGTCTTCTCTGTGTTATACTGCCTTATGTGTGCTATATTATTATGTGTGCTATATTATGTGTGCCAAACGTAATGCCCCCTTTTCCCCTTATCCCTCCCTTCCCACCCATCCTCCCCAGTCCCTTTCCCTTTGGTAACTGTTGGTCCATTCTTCGGTTCTGTGAGTCTTCTGCTGTTTTGTTCCTTCAGTTTTTTTCTTTGTTCTTATACTCCCAAGATGAGTGAAATCATTTGATACTTGTCTTTCTCTGCCTGGCTTATTTCACTGAGCATAAAACCGTCTAGCTCTATCCATGTTGTCACAAATGGTAGGATCTGTTTTCTTCTTATGGCTGAATAATATTCCATTGTTATATGTATCACCTCTTCTTTATCCATTCATCTACTGATGGACACTTAGGTTGCTTCCATTTCTTGGCTATTGTAAATAGTGCTGCAATAAACATAGGGGTGCATATGTCTTTTTGAAATTGGTCTCCTGCATTCTTAGGGTAAATTCCTAGAAGTGGAATTCCTGGGTCAAAAGGTATTTCTATTTTTAGCTTTTTGAGGAACCTCCATATTGCTTTCCACAATAGTTGAACTAACTTACATTCTCACCAGCAGTGTAGGAGGGTTCCCCTTTCTCCACATCCTTGCCAACATTTGTTGTTGTTTGTCTTTTGGATGTTGGCAATCGTAACTGGTGTGAGGCGACATCTCATTGTGTGGTTTTAATTGCATTTATCTGATGATTAGCAATGTGGAGCATCTTTTCATGTGCCTGTTGGCCATCTGAATTTCTTCTTTGAAGAAGTGTCTTTCAGATCCTCTGCCCATTTTTTAATTGGATTATTTACTTTGTTTGTTGAGGTGCATGAGTTCTTTGTATATTTTGGATGTTAACCCTTTATCAGATATGTCATTTATGAATATATTCTCCCATATTGTAGGATGCCTTTTTGTTCTACTAATGGTGTCATTTGCTGTACAGAAACTTTTTAGTTTGATGTAGTCCCACTTGTTCATTTTTGCTTTTGTTTCCCTTGCCTGTGGAGATATGTTCATGAAGAAGTTGCTCATGTTATATTCAAGAGAGTTTTGCCTATATTTCCTTCTAACAATTTTATGGTTTCATGACTTACATTCAGGTCTTTGATCCATTTCGAGTTCACTTTTGTGTATGGAGTTAGACAATAATCCAGTTTCATTCTCTTACATGTAGCTGTCCAGTTTTGCCAACACCAGCTGTTGAAGAGGCTGTCATTTCCCCATTGTATATCCATGGCTCCTTTATTGTATATTAATTGACCATATATGCTTGGGTTAATATCTGGACTTTCTATTCTGTTCCACTGGTCTATAGGTTTGTTCTTGTGTATCAAATTGCCTTGCTTACTGTGGCTTTGTATAGAGCTTGAAGTTGGGATCGAGATCCCCCTGATTTATTCTTCCTTCTCAGGATTGCTTTGGCTATTTGGGGTCTTTTGTGGTTCTATATGAATTTTAGAACTATTTGTTTCAGTTCGTTGAAGAATGCTGTCAGTATTTTGATAAGGATTGCATTGAATCTGCTTTAGGCAGGATGGCCATTTTGACAATATTAGTTCTTCCTACCCAAGAGCATGGGGTGAATTTCCATTTATTACTGTCCTCTTTAATTTCTCTTAAGAGTGTCTTGTAGTTTTCAGGGTATAGGTCTTTCACTTCCTTGGTTAGGTTTATTCCTAGGTTTTATTCTTTTTGATGCAATTGTGAATGGAATTGTTTTCCTGATTTCTCTTTCTGCTAGTTCATAGTTAATGTATAGGAATGCTACAGATTTCTGTGTATTTTGTATCCTGCAACTTTGCTGAATTCAGATATTAGTTCTAGTAGTTTTAGAGTGGATTCTTTAGGGTTTTTACGTTCAATATCATGTTATCTGCAGTGATAGTTTGGCTTCTTCTTTACCAATCTGGATGCCTTTTATTTCTTTGTGTTGTCTGATTACCGTGGCCAGGACCTCCAGTACTATGTTGAATAAAAGCAAGGAGAGTGAGCATTCTTGTCTTGTTCCCTATCTTAGGGGAAAAGCTTTCAGCTTCTCACTGTTAAGTGTGATGTTGGCTGTGGGTTTGTCATATATGGCCTTTATTATGTTGAGGTACTTGCCCTCTACACCCATTTTGTTGAGAGTCTTTATCATGAATGGATGTTGAATTTTGTCAAATGCTTTTTCAGCATCTACAGAGATGATCATGTGGTTTTTGTCCTTCTTTTTGTTGATGTGGTGGATGATGATGGATTTTCTAAAGTTGCATCCTTGTATCCCTGGGATGAATTACACTTAGTCATGGTGTATGATCCTCTTGATGTATTTTTGAATTCAGTTTGATAATATTTTGTTGAGTATTTTTGCATCTATGATCATCAGGGATTTTGGTTTGTAGTTTTCTTTTCTTGTGGTGTCTTTGCCTGGTTTTGGTATTAGAGTGATATGGGCTTCATAGAATGAGTTTAGAAGTATTCCCTCCTCCTCTATTTTTTGGAGAACTTTAAGGAGAATGAGTATTATGTCTTCTCTAAATGTATGATAAAATTCAGTGATGAATACATCTGGTCTGGGGGTTTTGTGCTTCGGTAGTTTTTTTAATTACCAATTCATTTTCATTGCTGGTAATTGGTCTGTTTAGATTTTCTGTTTCTTTCTGGGGCAGCCTTGGAAGGTTGTATTTTTCTAGAAACTTGTCCATTTCTTCTAGGTTATCCAGTTTGTTAGCATATAGTTTTTCAAAGTATTCTCTAATAATTCTTTGTATTTCTGTGGTGTCCATTATGATTTTTCCTTTCTCATTTCTGATTCTGTTTATGTGTGTAGATTCTCTTTTTTTTCTTAATAAGTCTAGCTAGGGGTTTATTTTGTTTATTTTCTCAAAGAACCAGCTCTTGGTTTCATTGATTTTTTCTATTGTTTTATTCTTCTCAATTTTATTTACTTATTCTCTGATCTTTATTATGTCCCTCCTTCTCCTGACTTTAGGCCTCATTTGTTCTTCTTTTTCCAGTTTCAATAATTGTGACTTCAGACTATTCATTTGGGATTGTTCTCCCTTCTTCAAATAGGCCTGGATTGCTATATACTTTCCTCTTAGAACTGCCTTCACTGCATCCCACAGTAGTTGGAGCGTTGTACTGTTGTTTTCATTTGTCTCCATATATTGCTTGATCTCTGTGTTTAATTTGGCCAATGTGTTTGTGAGCCTTTTTGTTTTCTTTGTACAATTTATTTCTAGTTTTATACCTTTGTGATCTGAGAAGTTGGTTGGTAGAATTTTAATCTTTTTGAATTTATTGAGGCTCTTTTTGTGGCCTAGTATGTGTTCTACTCTGGAAAATGTTCCATGTACACTTGAGAGCAATGTGTATCCTGCTGCTTTTGGGTGTAGAGTTCTATAGATGTCTGTTAGGTCCATCTGTTCTAATGTGTTGTTCAGTGCCTCTGTGTCCTTATTTTCTGGCCTTTGGAGTGAGTGATATGTTGAAGTCTCCTAAAATGAGTGCATTGTATTCTATTTCCTCCTTTAATTTTGTTAATTTGTTTCACATATGTAGGTGCTTCTGAGTGGGGTGCATATATATTTATAATGGTTATATCCTCTTGTTGGACTGACCCCTTTATCATTATGTAATGCCCTTCTTTGTCTCTTGTAACTTTCTTTGTTTTGAAGTCTATTTTGTCTGATAGTAGTACTGGAACACCTGCTTTTTTCTCTTTGTTGTATGCATGAAATATCTTTTTCCATCCCTTCACTTTTAGTCCGTGTATTTGGGTTTGAAGTGAGTCTCTTGTAGGCAGCGCATAGATGGGTCTTGATTTTTTATCCATTCTATTACTCTGTGCCTTTTGATTGGTGCATTCAGTCCATTTACATTTAGGGTGATTATCTATAGGTATGTACTTACTGCCATTGTAGGCTTTGGATTCGTGGTTACCAAAGGTTCAAGAGCAGCTTCTTTACTATCTAACTTAATTCACTTTTTACATTTTTATAAACACATCTGATGATTCTTTATTTCTCTCCCTTCTTTTTCTTCCTCCTCCACTCTTTATATGTTAGGTGTTTTATTCTGTACTCTTTGTGTTTCCCTTGACTAATTTTGTGGATAGCTGATTTTATTTTGCATTTGGTTAGTATTTGGTTGGTCTACTTTCTTTGCTGTGGTTTTATTTTCTCTGGTGACAGTTTTTAGTCTTAGGCATACTTCCATCTAGAGCAGTCCCTTTAAAATACATTGTAGAGATGGTTTGTGGGAGGTAAATTCTTTCAATTTTGCTTATCTGAAAATTGTTTAATCCCTTCTTCAAATTTAAATGATAATCTTGTTGGATACAGTATTCTTGGTTCAAGGCCCTTCTGTTTCCTTGCATTGAATATATCATGCCATTCCCTTCTGGCCTGCTCATTTTCATTTTAAAGGGTCTGTAGTACCTGGTTATTGGTAAAACACCTGGAAAATTCAGGAAAGTAAAAAAAAAAAAAGCCCACCCACCATCCATTTATCCCAGCACCCACTGTTTATGATCCAGGATGGGTGACAGGCATGAGGGATATATGTATCTATGGTTATAACCTCCAAAATGTAGACTCAGTTTCCTGAAGATGTGCAGGAAGGAGTCCTCAACTGGATGAACCTACATTCACCTTTGCACAGGGCCATATACACCCATTATGGGCCAAGCACTAATCTGGCCCCCTGTCTCCCATATTTTCTTCTGAACCTTGTGATTAGAGGAATATTTTTTATTATCTCAGGGATGGGAAAGGCCTTTAGTCTAAGTAAGACACAAAACTCAGAAGCAATAAAGGAAAAAATTGACAAACCTGCTTACTTAGAGATTAAAAACATCATATCTAAGACTCCCTAGTCTAAGCTAAAGGACAAGTGGTTGCAATATATTTAAGATTTTATGTTCAGAGCATATGAACAGCTCCTAAAAGTCAACAAAAAGACAAAAACAAGAGAAACATGGGCAAAGAATCTATCTTGAAAATTCATATGATTCAAATTGCCAATACATACATGGAGAGAAATACACACTAAAACAACAGTGTGTCATTACAGTTTCTTCTGGCTTTCAGAACGGCATAGTTGTTTGATTTTTCTCTCACCACTTCTGCTGTTCCTCATGAGTTTCTTGTTAGTCCTTCTTGGGCCTTTAATCTTGGACTTAACCAGCACACTGTCCTTGGTATTCTTTTCATCTTTGTCCACACCCACTTACTTGAAGCCTCATCCAGTCCCAGGTCCCCAGCCTGTCCTTCTGGGTCACAGCCTTCCTCTCTGTCTGCTCATGCTACTCTAAGAGATTTTTAAAAACAGTGCAATATATTCATTATTTTAAGAATTGGTCATTTTTATTGTGTTTGGTGAAGGTGGTTTCAGGGGCTCATATGTATGTATCCTCATATATACACATAGCATTATTTCTGTGGGTGCACATACATTTATGGTTATATGCATGGAAAAGCCCAGAAAGTGACACAATGAGATGTTATCAGTTTATGGATTGTGGGATTACCATCAAACAGGTTTAAAACTTATAAAAATAACCTAAATGTGTAACAACAGGCTACAGATTAATGTTCATCCACAACTGGAACAATACACAACCATTAGAAAGTGTGCTGGCAATACTTTATTGATAATGACAAAATTCTCATCACTTGATGCCAGGTAACAGCAGGAGATGCCAGATATAGTCTATACAGCCTGATGGCAGTTTTATGCAATAAATTTTTAAAAGGAAAACTGCATATGCCTAGATAAAAGACTGGAAGGAAACGTATCAAAATGTTACCTGCGCATCTCTCCAGCTGTTGTAAAAGGTGATTTTCAGTTTCCTGTATTTTTCAGTTTCCGCAAGAAAAGTGGGTCATTTTTACCTTAATAAAACAGGAACCACAAAACATAGTTGTTATTCTTTATAAGTAGTAAATAGTTGCCCACCCGTAGCGAAGGCCAAGCACTGAGCCTCTGTCAGCGCCCTTGCCCCAGGTCACCCGGTGCCCGCGCTCAGGCAGGTCCCACAGGCCACAGCGCCTCGCCGCGGTCGTCCGGGGCTGCGGGGAGGAGGGGTGGGCGCGGAGGGTGGAAAGGCAGTACCGCGCGTCCCCGAGCTTCCCGCGAGATCCCGCTCCGCCCGCTCCGCCCCGCTCGCCGCGTTCCCCCGCTCCCCGCGCCGCGACACTTCCTGGCTTCCGTGCCCGCGCCGCTCGCCGTCCGCGCCCGCCGACTGCCGCTCGCAGCTCAGCGCTGCGCCCGCCGGCACTCTCGAAGGTGCCCCCGGCCCAGCCGGGTCGCTACCCAACCCGCCGCTCCGCGAGCCGCTTTGTCTCGGGCGGGGCGCGCGGAGGAGGCCGCCAGGTGCCCCCCGCCGCGGGCCCGGGACCCCCGCCCCGGGGCGGCGGCGGTGGCGCCGGGCCCCGGGGCGGGGGGCGCGCCGGGATGGGCCCCAAGCGGCGGCAGCTGACGTTCCGGGAGAAGTCGCGGATCATCCAGGAGGTGGAGGAGAACCCGGACCTGCGCAAGGGCGAGATCGCGCGGCGCTTCAACATCCCGCCGTCCACGCTGAGCACCATCCTGAAGAACAAGCGCGCCATCCTGGCGTCGGAGCGCAAGTACGGTGTGGCCTCCACCTGCCGCAAGACCAACAAGCTGTCCCCCTACGACAAGCTCGAGGGGCTGCTCATCGCCTGGTTCCAACAGATCCGTGCCGCTGGCCTGCCCGTCAAGGGCATCATCCTCAAGGAGAAGGCGCTGCGTATAGCCGAGGAGCTGGGCATGGACGACTTCACCGCTTCCAACGGCTGGCTAGACCGCTTCCGCCGGCGCCACGGTGTGGTGTCCTGCAGTGGCGTGGCCCGCTCCCGGTCTCGCAGCACTGCCCCACGGCCCTCAGTGGCACCCACCAGCCCGCCTGCAGTGCCGTCGGAGGGCAGCGGCGGGGGTTCGACGGGCTGGCGCGCTCGGGAGGAACAGCCGCCGTCCGTGGCTGAGGGCTACGCCTCCCAGGACGTGTTCTGCGCCACTGAGACCAGTCTATGGTACGACTTCCTGCCAGACCAGGCTGCAGGGCTTTGCGGCAGCGACGGAAGGGCGCGAAGGGCCACCCAGCGCCTGAGTGTCCTGCTGTGCGCCAACGCAGATGGCAGCGAGAAGCTGCCCCCGCTTGTAGCCGGCAAGTCCGCCAAGCCCCGTGCAGGCCAAGCAGGCCTGCCCTGTGACTACACCGCCAACTCTAAGGGTGGTGTCACCACCCAGGCCCTGGCCAAGTACCTGAAGGCCCTGGACACCCGCATGGCTGCAGAGTCTCGCCGAGTCCTGCTGCTGGCTGGCCGCCTGGCTGCCCAATCCCTGGATACCTCAGGCCTGCGACATGTACAGCTGGCCTTCTTCCCTCCGGGTGCAGTGCAGCCGCTGGAGCGGGGAGTGGTCCAGCAGGTGAAGGGCCACTACCGCCAGGCTATGCTGCTCAAGGCCATGGCCGCACTGGAGGGCCAGGATCGTTCAGGCCTGCAGCTGGGCCTTATGGAGGCCCTGCACTTTGTGGCCGCAGCCTGGCAGAGAGTGGAGCCTTCTGATATAGCTGCCTGCTTTCGTGAGGCTGGCTTTGGGGGTGGCCCAAATGCCACCATCACTACTGCCCTCAAGAGTGAGGGGGAGGAAGAGGAGGAGGAGGAAGAGGAGGAGGAGGAAGAGGAGGAGGAGGAGGGTGACGGGGAGGAGGAGGAGGAGGAGGAGGAGGAAGAGGAGGGCGAGGAGGAGGAAGGGGGGGCAGGGGGGGAGCTGGGGGAGGAGGAGGAGGTGGAAGAGGAGGGTGATGTTGAGGACAGTGAGGATGATGACAACGACGAGGAGGAAGAGAGCTCCTCTGAGGGCCTGGAGGCCGAGGACTGGGCCCAGGGGGTAGTGGAGGCCGGTGGCAGCTTCGGGGGCTATGGTGCCCAGGAGGAGGCCCAGTGCCCTACCCTCCATTTCCTGGAAGGTGAGGAGGACTCGGAGTCGGACAGTGAGGAAGAGGAGGAAGATGAGGACGAGGAGGATGAAGATGATGAAGATGAGGAGGATGGTGATGAGGTACCTGTGCCCAGCTTCGGAGAGGCCATGGCTTACTTTGCTATGGTCAAGAGGTATCTGACCTCCTTCCCCATTGATGATCGAGTGCAGAGCCACATCCTCCACTTGGAACATGATCTGGTCCATGTGACCAGGAAGAACCACGCCAGGCAGGCAGGAGTTCGGGGTCTTGGACACCAAAGCTGAGCCACTGGGCCTAGCTATGCCCCTGACCAGGATGTGGCAGCACCAGCCCAGGGCAAAGGACCCTCCAGGCAGCCACTGTGGATGGAGCCAGAGTGGGGAGCCCCAGATTCTTCAGTGATGTTCTTCAGATCCTGTGATAGGCCCAGTCACCTTGGTAGGGCCTGGGGCTGGGATCAGCCTCACTGCCTGCTTATTGCCTCTTTCTCAGAGTCCTCTTTCCTCCCCATTTGTCCCTTGGCTTGGGGGACCAGGTGGGGAGGGTGGGGAGCTGTCCGGTGCTACCACACCATGCCATCGTGGACTAGGTCACAGCAGCAGCCAGGGGTGGGCCCTGGACGCTCCCGGCCAGAGAGTGCCTCTCCCCTCTGCCATCCACACCAGTATTTGGTGGAGGGGACCCCAAAGCCATTCTGGGAAGGGCTCCAGAGGAAGTCCAGCCTAGGCCCCCACAAGGCTGGCAGCCCCCCACATCCCTCCCTCATCCCCCAGCCACCTCAAAAGCACAGTCTAACTCACCGCAGGTTCCCGAGGCTGCTTCTGCCTGCTTCCCCACCTCCCAGTCCCTTTTTTTCTGGCCCAGTCCATGTTACTTTCGCCCTTGGTTTTCTTTCCAGATTGGAGGTTCCCAAGA
Organism: Manis javanica; assembly: GCF_040802235.1. Lineage (NCBI taxonomy): Eukaryota > Metazoa > Chordata > Mammalia > Pholidota > Manidae > Manis > Manis javanica. The sequence continues at coordinate 29,423,669 of NC_133160.1, read as the reverse complement.
GGCCCTCCAGGGGCATAATGGGCGCTTCCCTTGTGGACAGCTGCAGGCCCCATTGCCTCACCTCCCTCTCTGGCAGGGCCCTATCCTGGGCAGGGGGCCTGGGGCTGGGCCCAGAGTCCAGCCTTCCAGCCTCTCCTTTCCCAGTTTGAATTCAATAAATCCGTCCACCCCCCTTTTGTGAGGGTGAACGTTTTAACAGCCAAGGGTGCATCCTTCATGGTCTGGGCTTGCGTCTCTCTTGGGAACATGTTCTTCCCTGGTTCCCTTTGACTGGTGGAACATGGAAGCAAATGTTGAGAGGGTGGCCACAGCCCTAGGCCCTGCCTGGGGTGAGGGGCCACCACCATACCTAAATGTTTTCTAGCCTTGGTGAGGACAGGGTCTTCAATGCACTTGCGAGGGTGTGGGTGTGAGGAAGCTGGTCTTGCACCACTTTGGGGTCAGAGACAAGTTTGGGGTTACTTGGCTAGGACAGGAGGGAGAGAACCAAGAGTCCCTTGGACCAATTTAAACTATTGGTACCTCACCTGGGAACAAGGCCTATCAAGGGCCTATAAAATAGGTCCTTGTAGGAGTGGGGCCAGAAGGCAGAGAAAAGGGGTGTTGGGGCAGCTCCTGGGTCCAGTTTGGAGTTTGAAGGGGTATACAGGACATCTCTTGATTGACCTTTGATGCCTTAAGAGGGAGCTCTTTAGGCCTTGCAGTGATTGGCATCTCCAAGCCTAGTAGCTATCCTTGGGGACAGTGGCAGGAGGAAGATAAAATTTATGGGGACTGATTGCACCCCCAAGAGGCTGAGAATGAACTTGCAACTCCCTGTGCAGTGCCCTCCAGGGGGCCCCCCAGTCCAAAGGTGAAGGCAGGCTCCTCTGCTCAGGGCTCAGCTCCTACCTCCCTGCCCTCACTGAGGCGCACAGGCCCCAGCGGTTCCAGTTAGGGAGGGCCTGAACTTGAGCTGGGCCCCAAACCGGTTTTCCCACCTTAACTGGGCTGGCATATCACCCGTGTGGCCCCCTCCCTACCATCTCCTTGCAGCTCCTCTCCACCCTGGAATGTTAAGGGGGGTGAAATCCAGGTTACCTTTTGTCCCTTGCCTGCCTGTGTATGTTCCCTTCTAGAAAAGCAAGGCCACTATATATGACTAAAGAAGGTGGAGTGACTGTTCCACACTTGGCCTCCCACACTTCTGGCACTCAGAGATGCCCTCTAGGGATTGAAACTTGAATGCTTTGTAGAGACTAAGTGACAGCAAAAAATAGTTAAGATTCCCCTTACCATCATCCCCCATCCCCATCCCCATCAGATCCCTGGAGGAGATCGGAAAGGCCTACGGAAGCCCAGCCTACCCCGTGGCCTGCTCTGGTGTAAGCAGGTGGGAGCAGTAGCCTTCCAACCCAAGTTCCTCACCTCAAAAACTATAGGCCTATCACTTCAATGTTTCCCCTGCCTGCGAGAACACCTCTTGCTGGAAAAAAGGTAACACCAGCTGATGTTAATAGGGCTCTTGCTGTGTGCCAGGTACTATGCTAAATACTTTGGCTGTTCACAGAGCCCCTAAGAGGTAGGCAAAACCATGAGAACACAGAAACAGAGAGGTCCAGTAAATGGAACCGATGACAAATCAGTTTCTAACCCATGGAAGAATAGCTCTTTGGAGGGAGGTGGGTGTGGAAGTGTCTGCAGGGGCTCTTGCAGCTCTCATACCTATCAACTCCCCTTCCGCCAATCTCCATACAAATACAGGTCTGTAAATGCCCTTCCCATTCTCCCCATTACTCCATTTAGATAAGTAAGTGAGATAGATCCTCACTACACAAAGGAGGAAATAGGGTCAAGGAGTTAACTGACCTGCCCAAGGCCCTGCCTTGAGTTCTGGTGTTCTCCCTGGGAGTCTTGGTTACATATTAAATGCCCCACCAGGACACTGCTGGGGGAAGGGGTGGGAGTTGTGATTACCCTATGAATACAGATCTTTGAGGAAGGACTCAGCAAGAAGGCACTGTCACACAGCCTATCACACATTCCAGATGGGAAGCAGGTGATGATTAATAATGGACACCCACATAAGGCTGACAAACACTGGAATGTTGCCTTCACTTAGGACTGATTGCTAAAGTACCCAGAAAGGGGATCCCAGCCTTGAGGTGCAGGATTTCTGAAGGCCTGGTTTGCTTTGGCAGGCCCCAGAATGGGCCAGGGGTTTGTCAGTAGGTGGTGTGGGTGCAGTGGTGATTTCTTTGGGGAGGCTGAGAAGTCAAGCCCCCCTACTCGCCTTTTCAAAGTTGGGGCATGAGAGGAGAGAGAGAAAACTACAACTCCCAGAAGCCCCCGTTCCTTACGCGTCAAGGATGGTTGCCATGGTTTAAGAAAACAATATGGCTGCTCCCAGCGGGGACGTAAATCTCTGGGTTAGAGAAGCAGAGGCGGGTCTGGGCGCTCTCCGTAGCACAGAAGAGGCGTTTGAGGGATTGTGAGGGATCGTGAACTTGGTGCTGGACGCTGCACGGCTGGAACTGCCTGGCCTTGCCCAGGGTGCCAATGGCGGCCAGCGTGGACGAGGAGGCGCTGCACCAACTGTACCTGTGGGTAGACAACATCCCTCTGTCTCGGCCCAAGAGAAATCTCTCCCGAGACTTCAGTGACGGAGGTGTGCAACCCAGTGTGTGCGCGTGCCTGTGTGCTGTGTGTCCGTGTGTGCCTACATGTTCTGTATATGCGTGGGTAAGGTCAGCTTACATTCATGTGCTTGTGTGTGTGTTTGGGCGGTGTCCTGTAAGACTTCAATTATAAAAGTTGTGTTTTCTATCTCCATCTGTGGGAATATGGGCATATGTGTCCATATATAAGTCTACATGTTTTACCTTTATGCGTGTGGTGTGGGTGTGTGTTTGTGTTTATGTGTCTGTATGTGAGTCTGTGACCCTCTCCTGGGACTTTAATGACTAAGATGCGTCTATGATGTATTTGTGCATCTCTGTGTGTGTGTGTGCTCATTGCTGTATTCTATATGTATGTCTTGTGGGAGCCTGAGCATGTGTGTGTTCATGTGTATTCTGACACATTCTGTCCTGTATGGATGTAGAGTGGTCCTTGTGTGTATATGTGTGTCTTTGTGGTTGTGTAGGTGTCTGTATGTCTATAACTGTTTCCTGGGATTTTAATGACAGTGTGCATCTCTGTATGTGTATATTGGTACATATGTGACTCTGTGCTTGTGTGTGTTTGCTGGTGACTGTCTCTTGGAATTCCAGTGATGGAAGTATGTGTCTGTGTATCTCTGTAGTGTGTGTGTGTGTGTATGCACACTATAGATGTGACTGTGTGTGTGGCCTGTGTATCTACACACTCTATGGGATGTCCATATATGAGGGGAATTTTATATGTATCTGCTTGTATGAGTCTCTGACTGTCTCCTGGGACTTTGGAGTTGGAGTGTGTCTGTATCCATGTGAATACCTAGGGTGGAGCTCCAGACTGTTAAAGGGCTCTGTTGGAGACTCATTCTCCACTAGAGGACCAGATACTTTAGTTTTCATATGATCTGAGTTAATGGGATACAGCTAAAGAGTTGGAGAGATGAAGCTCCCCTAGGGTATGCTGGAGGCTTAGGGTCCAGATGATCACTAATCTTGCTTTCATTAACCCCCTTCCCTCTCCTCCACCACCCTTCCCTCCTTATCATCCTATCCTGCACCTCCATCCCTCCACTTCGCTCCACCACTTTGCTACCCCTGATTCTCTCATCCCACCCATTTCTTCTCCTTACCCCTACTTCACCCATCCCCCTACCTTCCAAGTCTGCTTCTACTCCCCCTCCCTCAGTCCTGGTCGCAGAAGTCATCAAGTTTTACTTCCCCAAGATGGTGGAGATGCACAATTATGTCCCTGCCAACTCTGTCCAGCAGAAGCTCAGCAACTGGGGTCACCTGAACAGGTAGCATAGTACCCGGGCACACTACCGGGATTTCCAGTCCTTACCCTGGGATGCCAGAAGGGCTGGCCCAGCCTCCTCCTCTTCCTATGGTCTCCGCAGCCCAGGCTGGGGCTGCAATGGGGGCAAGGTCGGGAGGGGCAACGCAGACAGAATCAGTCTGCTAACAAAATCAAGAGACTTTGCACTGGAGAGGCAACAAGGAAACGGGGGCTCACATGCCATGCCTTTCCATTCCCCCAGGGCTACGCACTCAGGACTGCAACTGCTGGGGTCCCTTCCTTCTTCCCTACCCCCTCACCTCATTCCCCCAAGACCCAGTTGGCCATCCCTGTGTCTACCCTCCAGGAAGGTGCTGAACAAGCTGAACTTCTCGGTCCCAGAGGATGTAATGCGCAAGATCGTGCAGTGCGCCCCAGGCGTGGTGGAGCTGGTGCTCATTCCGTTGAGGCAGCGCTTGGAGGAGCGGAAGAGGCGCAAGAAGCAGGGCGTGGGCTCCTTACAGGTGCCACCCCTCTCACGCTTCTCTCAATGCTCTGAGGGAGCTTCCCAGGCAGTAGAAGCCTCACCTTGGCGATAAGTGTGGGAGAAGGGTGCCTTGCCAAAGGGAGCCAGACTTGAGGGACCACAGAAGGGGCGTGGGTCTCCGGGCTCCTTGGGGATGGGCGAGGCCAAGCTCACAGCTGACACCAGGGGTTCTTTCAGGAGCTGGCTCCCCAGGATGGCACTGGCTACATGGATGTGGGTAAAGTTACCTTTATTTTTCCTCCTCCTCAGTTTTTTCCAGTCCTTCCTTTCTATGGGGCAGGGGTGCATGTGTATGGGGGACATGGGGGATGTTAGGGAGGTGGCAGGGGAGAACACAGGAAAATAGGACTCCAGCGTGGTTATGCTTCCACTTACCTCCTCTCAGGTTTGTCCCAGAAAGCTCGGGGGGAAGATGCCCCGGATACCCAGGGAGGTGGGCAGCTCAGGTAAGGAAGCGCGCTCTTGACCTCAGCAGACCTGGTGCTCTCGCTACATGGGGCTGGGAGGTGAGGGTTGACACAGCTGCTCCTGAAAAGGTAGGGAAGGTGGTGACGAGGGGAGGGGACAAGAGAAGGCCCGGCCGAGGGGCAATGAAAGGGTGAGGATGGAGCCCGATGCCCAGGCCTCCACTAAGCTGCGTTACACCCCAGGGCGGGCCGGCTACCGGCGTCCCGACCTCCGGGGTATAGCCAGGCGCTGCAGGGCGATCCTAGCTTCGTCCTCCAGATCGCTGAAAAGGAGCAGGAGCTGTTGGCCTCGCAGGAGACCGTGCAGGTGAGGACACACTGGAAGGCGCAGGGGGCTTGAGGCCTGCAGGGGCGGGGACAGAGGCAGCCGGCCGCTGGGCTTGACCTCTGCGCCGCGCGGTCCAGGTCCTGCAGATGAAAGTGAGGCGCTTGGAGCACCTGCTCCAGCTCAAGAACGTGCGCATCGACGACCTCTCCCGGAGGCTCCAGCAGGCGGAGCGTAAGCAGCGGTGAGCAGCAGCCCGGGCCGCGAGGGGACGCCCCAGTCCCGCTAGAGCCCAGATGCCGCGACTGAAGCACCCACCGACGGAAGGACTAATGGGCGGGCGGAGCCAGCCGCTCCCATGAGCCTCCTCGGACATGAGCCTGCCTCTCTGTTGGGATGGGGTGAGCGTGGGGGGCATTGGGACAGGAATTCCCCGAGTGGAGCTCCTGGACTGAGCCGCCTCCTTCCACTCCATCCGGGTCAGGAGAACAGACCGCTTTCCAGAACCTAGAAGCCACATGCAGAGACCTGGAATGCACTCCAAAGCAATGTCCGACACCAGGGGCTCCATCTCGGTGCTCCCTACCCTGGGCCTCAGGGGGCGGTGCCCCAGCTTGATCTACACCCCTAGAACCGGGTGTCCACCCAGCGTTGAGGACAGCAGCGTCTCCATCCGGTTTCGTTCTCTGCACCCTGGGCCATGGGGAAAGCTCCTGGAGGCAGCTGAGGGAGTCCCTTGCCCCTCCTGGGCACTCACCGGGGACCCAATTCAAGGCTGGAGAGTGCAGCAGCTGGAGAGGAGGGGGTGAGGAGTGGGCGCAGTCAGGAGTGGGGAAGACATGGCTGTGCCTATGCCAGTCACCCTCCTGTCCTACAGGAGATCTCTGAGAATGACTCGGGGATATGGGGCAGGGCTGCCTGCATTAAAGGTGTTGTGCTCTCTTTCCTGCTTCCGCCCTTTCTCTCTGCCTGGATCCCTGAAGACAGTGAGTTCCTGCCCTCCTTGTGCTGCCCCCCATCCCTTGAGCAAAAGAACTACAAAGGCCTAGAATGGTTCTCATTTTGTGGGTTGCTGGGCCCTGGGTGACCACTGCTTGATATCACAGAGGTCAGGTCTTATGTACCAGGACAGCCCGACTTCCAACTCTGACCTTGGACTGATCCCCAAACTCACTCTTACAATGTCCTCCAACTCTGTCCAACCCAACCCCAAACCCAGGCATCAGATTCTCTCTAAACATAGCTATACAATCACCCTTAACCTGCCCTTGGACTGACCGCTAATTCTGTCCCTTGTATGACTCCCATGCCTGATCATAGATTGATCCCAAGTTCTATGGACTTAGGCCAAGTTTGACTCCCAACATTTTTATCGCATATTTTCTGTGGGTCAAGAGTCCAGGCATGGCTTAGCTGGGTGTTCTGTTTCAAGATTTCTCACAAGGCTGCAATCAAGGCGTTGGCCAGAGTTGTGGTCTTATCTAAAGTCTTAACTGGGGAAGGACTCACTTCCAAGTTCACTTGGTTGTTGACAGAGTTGAGTTCCTTGAGGGCTGTGGGACTGAGGGCTTTAGTTTCTTGCTGGTTGTTGGCTGGTGGCTGCCCCCATTTCCTAGCCACGTGTGCTCTTATTTCATCAAAGCCAGCAATGGAGAGAGTTAACAGAGTCTGCTAACAAGATGAAAGCTACAGTCTTATCTAATGTAATCACAGAGTGACATCCATCCCATTTGACATATTCTGGTTTATTAGAAGTAAGTCATGAGGTACAGCCCACATGCAAGTGGAGAGGTACACGTGGGTGTGAATACCAGGAGGCAGGATCCTTAGGAACCATTTTAGAAGCTGTCTCTCACAAGGAGAAAAGCAATGAAAGGATAAAATACAGGACAATGGTTCCCTCCAAGAGGAAGCAGAGAGCACATATGCAAGAAGCCCGAGTGGATATGTTATTTGTAATGTTATAGTTCTTGGGACAGGTGGTGGTTGTACAGATGTTCATAAGTGGGCTATTTATGGACAAGTGGGAAGAGGATGTCATGAATCATTATTATGTGTAGTCCAATTCTTTTTATCTGAGTTCCTAAAATAATAAATAAAAATTGATCACCCCTCCTGACCTTAGTCTGGGCTCCTTCCCTGCACAAAGCCTGGTCTTAAGTTGACACTGACTTCACCCTGACTCTGCCTTCCCCCAAAATAACCACCTGCCCTTCACATATACTGACCACAGCTCTAGCACCACTATCTTTGCATAGTCTTCACTGGCTCTCCAGGGTTCTGTTCTCTGAACATTTTAGCCATGGACCATACCCAGAGGCTTGTGCATGTGCGTGGAGTCTGTAGGAATGGTTTGTGGACCAGGAGGTGGGGCAGGGCATGTACTGTCCGACAGCAGCACGATGGGCTCAGAATGCAGGCTTGGTGACCAGTCAACCCCTCAACACTCTGCTGGCCTCCTCCACGGCAGAGACTAAGCCAGGTCCTAGAGGTTCCTCTTCCTTGAGTCCCCTCATCCCTATTCCTAGTATGCAGCTATGCCTGAGTCTGTCTCAACCTATAATCATATCTTAAAACCCTACAAATCAAACCCCAAATCAATGGGGAATTTTATTGACTATTTCTTATTTCTTGGGAATAAATATGAAGGTGGATTGTATTACACATTATAATTCTGTAACTCTTCTTTAAATATCTTCCTTGTTCCCCAAACTTCCCTTCTGACAGCCACTGCCATATTTCTCCCCTGCTGCTCCCTGTACCCTTCTCCCCTATTTGATCCACACTGAATCTGGTTTCATCTGGTTCATCCATTCATTGATTCCTCAAATGTTTATTGTCTACTATGTACTCAATGACAGGGACACAAAGATGTGTATAAAAATTTCTCCCCCCCTGTGTTCACAATCCTAGAAGGGGAGATGGAATATAAAACAGTACTTAAAATTTTTTGTTCCTTAATGTTTTAAATAGATCAAACGCATATAATGGAATAATTTAAAAACCCACGAAGTCTCCTTGGTCCCCACACACCTTCAATAGATAATTTTTAGTTTTTCTGTATTTTTCCAGTGTCTTTAGGTGAATACAAGCAAATATGCACACTTATTGCTATCTTGCTTCTCTTTTTTCTTTTTTAAACACAGAGGGGAAGCATACTACTCACTCTGGTCAGCATCTTGTTCTTCTTCTCAACGAGATCCCTTGTAGATATGTGATGGTTAGTGTTATGTGCCAACTTGACTAGGCCATAGGGTGCCCAGGTATTTGGTCAAACTTTATTCTGGGTGTTTCTGTGAGGGTGTTCTTGGATGAGGTTAACATTTAAATGGATAGACTGAGTAAAACAGATTGCTCTCTGTAGTGTGGATGGGCCTCATCCAGCCAGTTGAAGGCCTGAATAGAATAAAAGGGCTAGCTTGAATAAGAGGGAATTTATCCTGCCTGATGGCCTTTGAACTGGCTTTTTTTTTTCCCTGCCTTTGAAACATTGACTCTTCCTGTGTCTTGAGACTGCCAGCCTTTAGACTGGAACCAAACCATCAACTCTCCTGGATCTCCAGCTTGCTGACTCATCCTACAGATCTTGCAACTTGCCAGCTTCCATAATCACGTGAGCTAATTCCTTATAATAAATCTCTTTCCCTCATTGGATCTGTTTCTCTGGAGAACTTTGATTAGTACAAGATTTTTCCATGTCAGTAACTTGAAAACTTCCTCTGTTGTTAAAGCTGTATCAAATTCTATTGTCTGTAACAAATTTATTTAATCAGTCCTGTATTTATACACATGTGAGTTGTTTCTAACCTTTTGTTATTAAAAACAATAATGCAACAATAACCTCATACACTCATAATTTAGTATTGTGTGCAAGGTATCTGCATGATAGAACTGGGGTTGTGGGTCAGAGAATATATGCATTTGTAAACTTTATAGATATTGTGAAATTGTCCTCCGCAATGGCATGGTTCATAGCAGAGATTGAAGATAATCTTGCTATTCTGCTTTGGTCTGCACTATTGTGTTTTTATGGAATTAACTTTTATATTGATGAGTATGTGAAGCAACTGGCACCCTCATACTCTGCTGATGGGAGCGTGAGTACAACCGTTTCAGAAAACAGTTTGGCAGTTTCACATGCAATTAAATACATATACCTATGCTGTTGTATCAGGGTTCAGTCAGAGAAGCAGAAAGGATTTGTTACAGGGATTCAACTTTGGATAACTATTAAGCAGCCTTTGTAAGGCTATTTTTCTGTATCTGATGCTGGAGCTTAAAGTCCACAGGTCAGGAGCTGGGAAGGGAAGATGTATATAAAGTAGGGAGAGAAAGGACAAGCTGGAATCCATGATCCTAAGCTAGAACGCTTGAGGACCAACTGGAACTCATGTCAGTTCCCACTGCCACCAAACTTGATGATGTGGGTGTCCTGCAGGTGTTGGAAGCTGGTGCCCTTTGTTATCTGGTGCAGGAGTCAGAGAAGCCTGAGGAGGATCCAGGGACTGTGGAGCAGCTGCAGGCCTGGCTGCTACCCCATATCAATTAGACGAGCCAGAAGATCAGCAATGAAGTGCAGGGGCTACAAAGATCCTGTCTAGACCTTGGAAGTGTAAAAACCAGTATAATCACTGCTTTTCTTCCACCCTCCAAATCTCAGGCAAAAACGTCTGCTGTGGCCCACCCTAATTGGAAACCTAGGTGGAAGTTCATTCTGGGAAATACAGTTCACTATAGCTAAGTTGACACATTATAAAGTCACTGTAAGGTTGGAGGCACTGTAAGGAGGAGTGAGCACGTCGGACACTGATGGCGTGCCAAAGTCCCCAGCTGTTGCCCCCTCCCAACCTGAAAAATGTGCTTTAGACTAGCCAATCCTTGTGCTGCTGTAAATCTAAGCTCTGCCTCCCCCTACCTTATTTAAAAACTCGCTGCCTGCCCTGCTGAGTGCGACTTCCCCAGCCTCCATTTCCGTAGACTGGGGAACATTGCCTGGGAATTGAGCTCAAATAAACTGCCTAGCCCTTTGTTGCCTCTCGTCACCTGCTTATTTCAGCTAGAATTTATCTTACATTTGGTGCCAAAACCTGGGAAAGAGCGTGAGCGTGCAGCCCCGACAGGCCATCAGCGGCCCTGCCCCCTCCTTCCCCGACCTGGGACCTCAGCCTGCTCTCTGCTGCGTGGACTATTTTCTGGTGAGTCCCTCAGTTTTTCCCGGTCTGTCTCCCTTCCTAACTCTGTTTCACCTGGTCCGTTCGAAATCGTAACTATGTCCATGTTAAGGCACTCGGCCCACCCTCGGTGGGCATCCGGCCCACCCCTGGCCCTGTGGTGTGAGAGACGTCCCTAACCCAGGCTCCCAGGCCGTCTCCCCTGACTTGGCACGCTTGGGATGCTGGGAGCCCATCTCAGCGAGATTAGTTGGAAGAGTGACACAAACATGGGGAACCAGCCCTCAAAAGCAGAGGCTCAGACCCCATTGCGGTGTCTCATTTCTAATTTGGCTACTCTATATTTGTCCTGAGAAGTTCACAAATGGAAGCTAGTCTTTTTTTGCTCTGAGGCCAGGCCTCAGGTATCCCTTGGACAATCAATCTTGATGGCCCCCTGAGGGAACTTTCAATTTTGGCCTCCTCACCGACTTGACTAATTATTGCCACCAGAGTGGAGAGTGGGGTGAAATCCCATATGTGCAGGCTTTTTAGACTTTGTGCTCCCACCCAGACCTTTATGTTAAGTGTTCAACAACTCAGGTTCTCCTGGCCCGATCTCCAGTTAAAGACTGTCAGCCTCTTACTCTGCCCAGTACTTCTTCCTTTTCAGATCCACCGGAGAACCTTAGTCTCTCATCTCTCTCAGCTTGCTACCCCCACCCCTCTGTGCCACCATCTTTAAGTTCTTTGTCCTTCCCCGCATCGCTGCCAGCTTCAAGTCCTTTGTTGCCAGCCATGCCACCTTCCTGCTTCTCTCCTCTTCCGGTGGCTGCACCACCTCCTCCCCTCTCCTTCCACCTTCACTGCCCTCTTCCCCAACTGAAACAGGCTCCTCCCACCCTCCGGTTCCGGAAGCCACGGACAAGAAGCTAAAAAAGAAAGAAAGCAATTAAATATCAGTAACTCAAATCTTTATATCAGTTTGTCTGTCTGTGTATATGTTTTTATATGAAGAGTGTTGCTAACTAGTAATTATGTCTCAATTTGTATGTTTGTGTGTCTAAGTGTGTAAATGAAAAATATTTTCCTACCTCCGGATGGTATTAATAAAAATTGATTTAAAAACAAGTGCTTGTGAAAATTGGGCATTCTAAAACTTCCAGAAAATCTAATAAAAAATATTAAGCATTAGTGCTAATTTAAGTTTAACTGAAACAGACATGTCCTTATAGTTATCAGCTACCAAAGTTTACTTAGTCATTTAAGTTGATGTTATCTGTTAAACATTTCAAGAAGATGCTTAAAGAAAATCTTGACTTTGTCTAATGTTTAGTAAAAGTTTTGTAAGTAATCTAGCATGGTTGCTAAAAATAAGTAAACAAGTGTAGCAATAAACATCTTAATAATAATACTGTATTAATGTATAACAGTGTATATATATGCAAACAGCCTGAGAATTTTTGTAATAACCAAAATTCTTAAAGTTTGCTAAGCTATATAGACATATTTTGTGCCTAATGAGAAATTGTGCTGTAAAGCATATTTCCAAAAATGATAATATACGTTCATAGATGTATCAATCTGAAGAATGCTAATGTAATAGTTTACAGTGGCCTATTTTTCAGTGTTTACTGAAAGTTAAAGTAATAGTCTTAAGTGCTAATGAAAACTACTTAATATAATAAGGAAAATATTTCTGTATGCTAAAGATGTGTGTTTTAATAAGAGAAAGTATAAAGAGTGGAAATTCGTTTTGTTGAGGGTAAAAAAAAGTAATTGTTCTAAAGTACAGCTATTTATTTAAAGGGGGAGAACACTGAATGTAAAGAGAAAGTTGTAGAAAGCTTGTAGAAAAACTGATATAGTCATGCTATGTGAAATTAAAGCAAGTGAGTCTTGATATCAAGTACACAGAAAAATTAGAATTTTGTTTTCAGTTAAAAAGACAAAGTTTTCTTAAACTGTTAGTCTGCTCTTAATGTTGAAAAATTGCAAAAAGGTGCTTTTACCTCTAGTTAACCCTGATGTTTTCCAGAGGGCCCCTGGAACATATCAGAGGAATTTTTTTCTCATTGGAGAAAATATTTGGCTAATTTGGCTTATTTATCTGATAAATATTTATCTAGAAAGCACTGTCAAAAGGAATGATGCTAAACTTTGTTACTGAATATTTTGTGTTACAGAAATATCCAAATTTCCTTATGACAACTGTCTTACAGTAAGCTCTCATCAGATCTTTAACCATTGTCATTTGTAAGCCTTTTGTCATTTATAGTCACTGTTTTATTATTCCTAAACTAGTAAAGAACTAGATTTCAGCCGAACAGGTATTGGTTACATAAGATTAAGTAAAGTAAGAGATACGATTTTGTGACCTTTTGTTTCAAATGTTGCTGATAAAGTGTTTAAAGCTTTTTCTCTTAAGCTGACTGACAACAGTTTTGTAAATGACAATACCTTTATAAGCAGAATTGAAACTTTATCTTTCTCTCTACCTGATCCCTCCAGAACTTAAAAACTCTCAGTGACTATTTTTATATTTCATGGCAGCATGTTTATTTGCACAAGTTCAATAAGAATCTACTTTCCTTGTAAGAGAACCAATTAAAGACACTGGTTATATTGCCAAGGCTTTGACTGGAACGTCATACCTGAGAGACACGTGTGTAAACTCAGATATGAACAGACAGCTTTAAGGAACTAAGATTGACTTTATAAAGCCAACAAAGCCCCTTAGAAGAACTGGCCTGGTACCTTGCTTACAGAGTTCCCAGCAGCCTTACCAGGTGAGTAAGGAAGGTCACTTCCTGGCAGATGCAGGAACCTCAGGAATGTCTTAGAAACCTCAAAAAGAGAGGAATTCACCCAAATCTACAGGTACTGCAGGCACAACCTGATGGCAAGTCTGGCATGGCTGTCTGGCCTTGAGAGGCCTTTAAAAGTTCAATCTGAAATTCCTTACAAAAAGTTCCAGCAAAGCACATTTAAAAATCCCATGTAATCAATTACTCTTCTTGCTGCATTTATGCAAATAATCAAGCCAACTGTTAATTATTTTCTTAATCTAGCTACTTCTAATAAAAATGAGGGTGATTTTAGAGAAAAGTATTGTTTCAATAATGCAGTCTTATCTATACTAAATCCTAATACTAGTCATTGAGATGTAAACTCGATCCAGAATTCTAGTTTCCCCATGATACCTGGCTATGATTCTCAGTTAGACTCTTCATATTCTAGTTCTCATATTCAGTCATGCATTCTTAATCTCAAGTTTGTCCTTCCAGAATAGAAGTGCCAACCTTCCGAAGCCCTCTCAACTGACCAGTGATAGAAACCTAGCTGCACCCTCTCTCAGCATGAAGCAGCCAGAGCAGTCGTTGCCCCTTTTCCCTAGCAGCAGCTAGAGTCTCTATCTGTAGAAGAGAAAATGAGATGGGAACTGTGGACTTAGATGGAGTGGGATGGGGTGAGAGCCTCTAGAAAAGGCAGAGCACGATGTTTGCAGTCAGAGCAATGTAACTACATGCTAAGAACCCCTCCCCCCTACGATGCCCCTTGTCAGCCAGAAGTAGCCAAATTGAATCGTCGCCCATTATGACCAAAAGGCTGGAATGTAAGGTTGGCACCGGAGGGAGGGGTGAGCACGTTGGACACTGATGACGTGCCAAAGTCCCCGGCTGCTGCCCCCTCCCAACCTGAAAAATGTGCCTTGAGCTAGCCAATCCTCGTACCGCTGTAAATCTAAGCTCTGCCTCCCCCTACCTTCCTTAAAAACTCACTGCCTGCCCTGCTGAGTGCAACTTCTCCAGCCTCCATTTCCGCAGACTGGGGAACATCACCTGCCCGGGAATTGTGCTCAAATAAACTGTCTGGCCCTTTGTTGCCTCTCGTCGCCTGCTTATTTCAGCTAAAATTTATCTTACAGTCACCACAAGTGTGTTCCAGCAATTCCATTCCTCAATATATAAAGAAGAGAAATGCATACATTTGTTTACCAGGACATGTATTATAATATACAATACAGTTTATGGTTTTTTTGTTTTGGGCTATTTTTGCTCAGTATTGTCTGTGAGAATCATTCATGTTGTTGCATGTATTCAGTGGGATGTTCTTTACCAGTGTTGTATAATATACCATTGCGTGAACACAGTGAGACAGGGACCGTGGGTGTAGTTAAGAGTAGGGTGAGGGCCTGGGTTGGGGGGTGAAGCAGGGCGGAATATTTACACTCAGAGCAATGTAACAATGGGTAAAGAAGTTCCTATTGAAACTGTTAAGCATTATGCAAAGTCAAGGTCACACTAATTCTTAGGGTAAAGATACCAGACTAGGAATATAGAGATCTTCAGTGAGATCAGTTAAAGGTCAAAAGGCCAGGAGCAACTTGGCCTGGAATGTTTGAGTGTTCCACAAGGGTATCTCAGCATAACCCATGACTTCACTGTAAACAGCCCTAGCTAACAGACAACAACCCAGCCCACCTTGAGGGCAGGGCAGGTGGTACAAGTCCACACCCTAAGCCCTCAGTTCCCCCAAATCCTCAACTACCTATAAACTCCCTAGACAACACACTACCCCGGACTCTCTTGTCCCCTCCTGGCGTGAGCTGGGAGCTCTGTCCTTTCACTTTATCTCTAAGTAAAAGCCTGTACCTTGCTCTCCTACCTTGAGTGTTTGTGAAGCTCATTCCTTGGCTTTGTGAACAATAAGCCCGGCATCAATAGTAGGATTACTTATTCATTCTATTTCCAGTTTGGGACTATTAACTAATGGTGTTGCCACGAACATCTGTATACGTCTTGATGTAAAATGAAGTGGAGTTCCTGGGTCATAGGGTTGGCGTTTTATCAGCTTTACTAGATACTGCCAAACACTTTTCCAATAAATTGTTTAATTTTTATTACAAATTAATAGAGTTTAGCATACCATGTGTTTAGAGCTGGAGTGAATGAATGTTTTACAAGTGCTCAATCTGTTCTCCTAACCTGAAGTTGTTCCTAATTCCTCCCCATATTGCCCCCATCTCCAGGTTGCCTGTGGCTTCCCTCAGTCATCTGGCTCCATCCAGTAAGGTCATTTGCTGGACTCCAGAAGTCTCAGGGTTTGGGAACCACTCTGATATCCTTCTGGGTCCACAGACCTATTGTGCTGCATGGACAGTCATGTGCCATCCACCCTGACTTCCTCCTGGCATGAAGAGTCTCATTTCCTCCTGGAGGCTTTCTGGAACCATCTGCACTTACTGTGGCCTTGAGTATCCTCAGGCACAGGCAGCTCTACATTGCAGGCCCTCCCAGTTGGCCAGTCATCTGGCTCAGTCCCTGGGAGTGTGTGGAGTGCCTGGTAGGGATAGGAGGCCACAGGTCTTTTTGTGTGGTGTGCCTGCCACCCTAAACTGTGAGTGCATTTAACTCCAGAGCCTAACACAGTAACTTGCCATTATATATACTTGGTAAAAAATCGTTGAAAGGGCGTTGACAATTAGGAAATAGCCCGAGGCAGTGCATAGTTAGCAACTAGTCCGTGTTTGAAAGAGCCCACACCAGGGATGGTTTTGAGAAGTTGGCTAGAAAGACAGTAAGAAGGCAGACCTTAACCTTGTCTTGGAGAGAGGGTGAGTTTTGCCCATGATAGGAAAGGCGGAGGGGCATTCCAGGTGGGAAGGTAGCATAAGGAGGTTATCATGAAATCATAGGTCTGCACAGACCCAGAAGGTAAGATAAATGTGATAAAATAGGAACTGGTGGGGAGTATAGCAAATTGATGTGCCAGTCTTTGGTGCCAGGCTTGAATGTGAGCCCATGTTGTTAGATCTTCTGATAGTGCAAAGAGAAGGAAAAGAAGAAAGAGGAAGAGGGAGAAGAAGCAGAATTAGAATAAAATTCATCTGCAGCCAGCCTTGGGCCCACTGTCTGCTCACTTCAGACCTTGAAGAATAGACATGGGAATACATTTTGGAGGGAGCATTATCAGGGCACATGTAATATTGGGGTTGGGTAGTGAGAAAGCATCTGGCAGGAGGGGATGGGCTGGGAACAGAATGTGGATCTCTCTCGTGCCTGCTCTGGAGGGCAGCATCTTAAACACCACAGTGTGCGTGAATCACCCAAAATGCTGCTAAAAGGTTTGTGAAGCTTTGCTGGATAAAGTCCTGAGCACGCAGGGCTTTGGAGCAGGGGTACAATGGAAACAATGGCTCAGGAAGATTGATTTGCCAACAGCGTGCAAACCAGAGACCAGACGACAGGTTAGGGGCCACAGGGATCCAGCGAAGTGTAGGAGTCTTAGGGGCTACCCGAAGGCAGTGACCCAGGTATTTCTGAAAGAAAGGTGGTCCTAGGCTGCACCATGCCATCTTCCCGCTAGTTACATTGTTAGGAGGGCGCCGAGCCGCATGCTACTGGACAGCTCCTCGCCTGCACTTTAGAGACCCTGTCCCGGCCAGCAAAGTGGCGCGGGGAAGGGGTTGTTGATCAAGGCCCAGCAAGAACTGCGGCTAGAATTCCTATTTTTATGCGGGCCACACTCTTCGCTCCCTAGCTGTATGCAGGAGCCCACATCCCACCCCCAGGGCGCTGAGCTTAGGCGCACCCCGCTGCCATGGCAACCGCCTCCATGGAGACCGGGGGCGCCGGCACAGGTTCTCCCAACCCCCACCCCGTGCGCTTTCTTTGTTCTTATGTTTATCCTGGTCCGCCTGAAGTCCGCGTGTAAGTGCTTCTTCCGAGACGGGGATGCAATGAAAGGGGAAGAGGCCAAAACCCGGGGGTCGCCGAGTGGGAAGGACGGAGGGTTCCTCCGCTCCTGGACAGGACCTAGCGATGCCTGCATCGCCCGCTGATGCATGACTGGCAACTTAGGGAGAAAGGGGACCTGCAGGTGCCCCACCTATCCCTGGGCCTCGGGGAGTACTGGGGCGGGAGGTGCAAACTCCACAGCTGAAGGAGGACGCAAACGGGGCCTACTCTGCCTTCCTGTTCTCCCTTCTGCTCTGCGTTGGCCCCTAGCCAGGGCCAGCCGCCTGGGTTTACCTTCATCGCGAGAGCTCGCGGGTCCTCATCACGAGATCTCTCATGGCGCAGTCGCAGAGCCTCCTGCACGTGATGCAGTGGCGCAACGACTGTTGGCGGTTCTCTGGCGTCCGCTCATTGGTCCGAAGTATGCTCGCCCCACCCTTCTCGGGTGGCCAATAGGCGGAGGCGTGGGCGTGCCCGTGGGGCGAACGGCTGCGGCTGCGGCGCGGGGTCCTTCCCCGTGTTCGGCGTTGAGCCCCCGCTGCCGCCGTGACCGTCACCGCCGCTGCCGCGGTCATCCGTGTCGGGCCCGGCCTCAGGGTGTGCCCCGCACGGTGAGACTCTTCCCTCCATGGTTCTGTCCCATTCACCCAGGTCACCTCCCGGCTGAGACTCCGTCCTAAGCAGTCGGTGCCTGGGACCCCACTGGGCTGGGGCGACGGCTTCGCTGTCTGGGCCCGGCCCGGGAGGGCTCCTGGCACCTGAGGTGGAGAGATGTCAGGTCCCGGGGCCGCAGGTGACAGTTGGTGGAGCTGTGGTGTTTTCCGGGCACGCTGTCGGGGGCACGGATGACACAGTGACGGCGGGGGCGTAATGGGGTCAGCGCCGTCAGCACCTCTCCCCTCCGCTATTGTCACCATCTTGCTGTGTGGCCTTGGACAGATAGCCTCTCTGATCCTCTGGTGCCTCGGCACCCTCAGGGAGGAGGGCAGTGATGTCAACGAGTGCGGGCTGCTGAGACTTCTGCGTCAGCGGAGGTGAGGGTGGGGAAGGCACAGGATTATCTCTAAGGCACAAAGCCGCCACCTGTCAGTCCGAGAAGGCTGTAGTGTGGAGTGGCGTCCAACTTCATCTATCCCTCCAGAAGATGAGACTGGGGCGGGGATGGGAGCGCCACACCCACGGGGATGGAGGCAGGAGAGGATGCAGGGTCCCACAGCCAAGGCCCCTTGTGCCTCTCGGGGCTTGGTCAAAACCTCCTCGTTGTCCCCAAGCAGGAGGGGTTCGATTTAGGTTCTGGACCAGTGTTCTTGTTAGTGAGCAGGAGCCCTACTGGACTGGGAAGGGAGGCTTTGGGTTGCCTTTCCTTTTGAATCTTGGCATTGGGAAGTTGGGATAGGGTGTTTATCTGCCCAGGGAGTTGAATAAGGTCAGGGGCAGTTGTCACTCCTGGACCTGCTCCACTTTGTGGAGCCTCCAAGGTGCAAGCTGGGTGGGGCAGGCAGTCTGGAGACTAGAAGGGTCTAAGCACCCTCGCTTGGGGTGTGAAGGAGTTGAGGGAGGGGATGCTGAGCAGAGCAGGGTGGCAATACTTGGGGAAATAGGAGGGTATGGGATAAGGGTCCCTGCCTCAGTTCCCCTGCTCCACCCATTTGTGAGACAGAGAACACCCATACTTATCCTTGCACCCTTAACCTGTTGGAGGCAGGAGGAAATGGAGTCACATGCAGACTAAGTTGAGATAAAGCTGCTACAATCACACCTGATGTCCAGCCTTGCATTTCCAGGCCTTGTTCTAGGTATGTGGGCCCTCTATTGTGTGTCCTATGTCCGGTTCTGGAGTCAGCAGGTCAGTGTGTTCTCAGTGGGTGCTGCTTTTACAAGTTTGAGCTTTAATGAGAGGCTGAATGGTGTTTCTACTGGACTGAGTATAAGCCAGGACTGAGCCCTGGGCTGGGGGTAAGGGGAGGTAGGGAGGGTGGAAGGTTGTGGAGTTCCTGGCTTAAAAGTCCTTGGACAAGTTTAGAAAGAGGATTGAGGAATGGATGAAAAATGAGGTCCAAATAGCCACAAAGTGAGGGACAAGGTGGGGCTGGCTCTGTGTTGCCTGGGATTTGGGGGCTGCCTCTGGAGCAGAGGGGTGGTGTGGGAGTGCAGCTGTGAGGTAGAGGGCGAGAGGGTGGTAGCTTCTGGAGCTCCACTTTGCTATGGACAGACCGTTTTTGGCCCTCCCTCCAGTTTGGAGCCTTGGGCCTTAGCATGGGACAACCTATAGTAGCAGCTAGCACCCCATGGGGCAGCAGTCTAGTGGGCTGAGAACTCTGGGATCCTGTGTAATGCCCATCTGCCCACCTGTCTGCCCACTTGCCATGCCCCTGGGCTTGCTTCTCATGCCAGAGGTTCCTCTGGGCTTGGCTGAGCCCTGTACTGGGAGGGTAATCTCAAAGCAGCCTTCTCTCTAAAGCTGAGAGGAACGTGAGCTGGCAGCTCTGTCTCCCAGAGAAAAGGTTCTCCCAATTTCAAGAGTTACCAACAGCCCAGAAGCCCCCCAAGGCCCTTGTTGCATCTTTCCAGCCCTCCCCATCCTGTGGCTATTCATGGCACCACCCATGGCCTGTTGACAGCCCATCTGGGGGTGTGTGTGTCATTTTTCCACTGGGGTTGGGGCATTTCCAGGACGTACATTCTTCACATCCTCCTCGTGAGTCCCGCTGGCTGATTGAGACAGTGGGCTCCCAGCAGTCTGCTCTCTGTAGTCCTTGGGGACCTGACTGGCCTGGGAGTGGAGGAGGGGAAAGACAGGGGCTGGCAGGGCACCTCAACCACTGAGCTGTTTTCTGAGAAGGCTGGAGTTCCCGGGACCACCCTGGGGGCTGTTCCAGCATCAGCCTGAAGCATGTTGGCTGCCAGAGCTGCCCCAAAATTACTGGTTTCAGAAACCAGGCCTCTGGGAGTTTGCTTTTGCAAAGGTGGGGGTGGAGTGAGGAGCACTGTCACACAGTTTCAGGTGCCAGTTGAACCATGCCCTCTGAGGAAGAGGCCATGGCTTATTCCTGTGTTACAGATGAGGAAACTGAGGCACAGAGCCATGAAGTGACTTGCCCGTGCAGCCTGAGTTTGAGCCAGCACTGCTGGGCTCCGGAGCCCACACTCTTGACTATGTCCCTGCTGCCTCTGGGGTGCTGTGTGGTTTGGGCCATGCTCAGGACTTGGGTAGTGTGGGAGGCCTTATGCCCTTTCCTCTCACTTCTGATGAAGAACTGTGAGTGGATGAGATTCTGGCTCCCAGGGAACAGTGACTTGCAGGGCTCTCTGCTGTGAAAGGAGGCTTGCTTTTTCCAGCCTCCTCTGAGCCCGTGAAGTCACTTGCTTCCCCACTCTCTTCTCACTGTCCAAGGGTTACAGGCATGCTGTGCCTGAATACTTGTTCCATACTGAGCTCTGGCCAGTGCATGAGATGTGGGTCCTGCCCTCAGTGGGCTTTCCATCTCAAGGCAGGTAGGGGCAGGCAACCAGGGGATTGTGGCAAGGCTAGAAGCATGCCCAGTGGACAGCCACACTCTAAGATGGGGGAGGGGAGTGCCCGCCAGGGCAGGGGTTGGCTAAGAGAGTGCGGTGGGGAGTTCCTCTTTCTGAGAGCCTCTGGCCCTGGCCCTGATTGCCACATCTGCCTAGAGGGCCCAGCCAAGGCCCATGATTGGGCTCCCCTTGGTTTGGTCATTCATTCATTTAACAAATACAAACTGAACATGGCTGCTCCAGGTTCTGGGGACACAGGGTTTGGCAAAAACAGTCACTGCTCTTGTAAGGTGGAGGACATAGATATCAGATGATCCCAGAAGTGAGAAAGGGGATCTTTTTCAAAGATCTTCAGTCCTATACTGGGGTGGGGTTGTGCTACCCTAAAAAAAGATTCTCAGGTTGAGACCCAGGCTGAGGTACAGATGGGGGACAGGACTGTTCACGGCAGAGGGGATGGCCTTGGCAAGGGCGGGTGTGGGCAAGAGGCAATGGGTTGTTGGGGAGACAGGTAGTGGGGCCTGCATGTACTAGGTCAGATGTTTTGTGGAGTCCCCAGGAGCCTTTACTCCCCATCCACTGGTTAGCAGGTTCACTCTGGCTTCCAGGAAGTGTCCTGGGGGAGAAGGGGGGGACCATGTTTTTTTTGGGCTGTCATTCCCCCATGAGGTGTGTGTAGCTGGAGCAGCCTTTGTGCTAGGTAGGAAGAGAGCCTGGTACCCTTACACTTGGCTATTTCTCATAAGTTCTGAGTCCACAGCTTCAGGGGGTGCCTGGAGTGGGTGGGGTTAGGCCTCTTCAAGGGCCAACTGAGTATTATAGTGCTGAGGGCTGCTCTTCTGGGACTGACCCAGAGTGGCACTGGCCAGAGCTGAGCAGGCGCATGGTTCCTCTCCCTGCTCCTGGGGCTGGGGGGTTGGAGAGGGATAGGTGTTGGCCTGGGGCTGTTCCTGCCCTGGCCACTCCTGCATTCTTGAGGCCCAAGCCTCCTCCTTCTCTGCATCTTCCTAGGCCTTCTACCAGGAGGCTCCTGGTACTCAAGCTGTTTGCCCTGCCCAAGAGGCACAGCTTGAGCCTGGGGGGCTTCTCTTACATTGGGAAGTGGGGAGGGAGGTGAGGCCTTCTCTTAGGGCAGCTGGCACTAGAGGGACCTCAAGGTCATGCCTTTAACAGGCCCAGCCCCCGTCTATGAGGCCACTCCATGGTTTCTCTTCATTCTCTGGACTAGCCACGGTCATTCATAGTCACTTGTTTCTAAATACCTGTGTATCTCTGAAAAATAAGGATTCTTCCCTACATAATGTAATTCTATTATTTTACATAATAACATCAGCTCTCATTTCTTAATGTTATCTAAGATCCAGTTCCAGTCAATCTTCCCAATATCCCCCTCAATTGTCTTCTTTATATAGTTAGAACTCCTTACCCCATTGACTTGTCTTCCTGCAGCTGATGTGGTGGAAAAAACCAGGTCAGTTGTCCCGTAGAGTGTCTGCCTTTCTGGTCTCTTTGTGTATTAATCAGAACAGCGTTGGCAGACTTTTTCTGTGAGGGGCCAGATAGTAAATATTTTAGACTTTGCAGGCTATGTGGTCCCTGTTGCAATTACGCAAAGTAGTTTTGCTTTAGGGCAAAAGCAGTTTTAGACAACAAATCTAAACAAATGAGTGCAGTTGTATTCCAATAAAATTTTAGAAAAACAGGTGCGCCCCAGCCCTGACCTGCACCCAGTCCCTACCTCAGGATGTAGTTTGCCCTTCCCCTATCTGGACAACCTCCCCTTTAGTTTCCTTCTTGCAGTTTGGGAAAAAAACAAAACGAAGAACCGGGTCAGTTGTCCTGTAGAATATCCTGCCTTCTGGGTTTGTTGCACTGCTTTCTCATGGAGTCCTTGAGGGTGTCCCACTAACCTGGGTTTTCAGCAGGCGGGAAGTTGGAGCTAAGGGCCTGATTCGATCCAGGTTAGCTGTTTTGATCGGAACCCGCCTTGTGATCCTGTGATTTCATGCTACCTCATATAATGGTGTCAGGTCATCCCACTGTGAGTAAGGGGAGATGGGCCAGTGCGTGACCAGCTGATGGCACATCCCTCCACTGCAGAAGTCTGTCATTTCCCTTAAGAACCCCAGGTCATCTGTTGATGACACTTGGGTGCCTGTGAGCATCTGCTTTTGCCAACCTTTGCCCTCCTGGTTTGCAGCACCCACTGATGTGCCCCCAGCGTTTGTTTCTTTGGGGGAGGGTTTGCAGAATTACTTGGCATTTGATCATTCCTTTGTTATTCACAGTGAGAAATTTTCAGTAAGGAAGAGCTTTCCTTTAACCACCAGGGTAATTTGGTTTTAGCAAAGGCCAAGAAACAGGCCAAATTATTTCTCTTCAATGCTAGTTTTTAGAGTAAAGAGTTAGGGTACTACTCCCCATCAGTGCTGACAAATGAAGGTTGGGGTTTCTTTGTTTTGCTTTCTCTTTTTTGTATTTTCTGAGTGCTCCAATTTTATGTGTTCCATCTGTTTCCATCAGTTGCTCTCATTATTCTTTTTGATGCTTACATTGTCCCAGCTCAGCACCATGGGAGGCCAAACTGTTCACACAGGTTTCCTGGGAGTCCTTTCTTCTGGCCCTGCCCTGAGGCTGCCCTTGGGGAGCTGAGCTGGGAGGCCAGACTGAGAATCAGGCCCGAGTCCTAATGGTGGGTGGGATCCTATGGGGGCAACCCCTCCATGGGCATCTGTTCTGAATGTGGCCCTCACCCATCAGCCGGAGGAAAGCCCCAAGGCCGTGTTTATCTTATGTGGGCCCCCATTCTTGCTGCCCTCCGAGTGCCCTCTTGACTTTGACCTGCACTCAGCCATGCTGGGTTTGTGACCCAAATAATGTGGCCCCTTTTCTAGGAGGGTACAGCTACTTTGGGGTCACCAGCACCAGAGCTGGCCCCTGAAAAGTGCTGGTAATACCTCTTCCTTTCCAGGTTGCCCTTCCTGCCAGCCTCAGGTGGGCTGGGGCACGAGCATCCTGTGATGGAGCTCTGGCACACAGAAACTGAAGCTCAGCACATGCTGGCCAGACTGGCTCAGTGGTGTGTCAGGCAGGGGGTGAGGGCTCTTGGTGAATGTGGGGGCTTGGGGGTAGAAGCCCTTGAACTAGAGGATGCAGCTACCACTTGAGCTGCTGGGAGCAGTGGGGTTTGGGTCCTTCCTAAAGGGAGATCTCTGCTCTCCCCCAGCCAAGGGCCATGGGTGGCACTGACCAATGCCCTCCCCACTCTCCCCCCCTTCAGGCTCCTGCTGGTGTTCCTGGAGCATGGGAGCCTGCTAGGCTTGTGTGTGTGGCAGTGTCCAGCAGGAGCTGCATGTCTCACCCCGTGGCAGGGAGGGCGTCCATGGCTGCAGCCAACAAGGGTGAGTGCCTTCCTGGCCTGGCTGGGTGTGCATGGGTCTTCCTGTGGGCCCTTCTGCAAGGGGGCATTGACGCATGTGGGGCCTGTGTCGACTCTGTGTGTGTGTCTGAACAGGAGTATGAAGTACATCCGTAATTATACCAGTGTTTGTGCCAGATCCTGGGGCTCACCCAAGCCCTAGCAGGGAACCTGGGGACCCCTGCTGGCTCCTTGGTGTGCTGGTCTGTGGAGGTGTGTGCCCTCAGGTCCTCATGTTCCAGCCTCCCTGGTTTCACTGTGGGGGTTGGGCATGAGTGGCTTGGGGTGAGCACTGAGGCTGATGAGGTTGGTAGGAAATTTGGGTTTCATTTAGAGTCCAGAGTGGCTCACAGTGGCAAGGCAGGCCTGGTAAGATTTGAGGGTCCGTTCTGAGGGGCTCAGCAGGGAACACAGAAGTGCCAGGCTGGTCCACCTGGGCTTCTGCTGAGTGTTCAAGAGTGCAGGCCAGGGCTGGCCCAGGCCCTCCCACCAGAAGGACTCTTGGGAGGCCCAGGGCATGTGGGGACCAGAGAGAACTGGGGTCTTGCTCTTGGGAAGATGGGCTTCATCCAGCACAGGCTCGTAGCCCAGCTCCCATTACCCTGCCTGTCTCAACTCCCACCTCCTGGCCTAGAGACTCTGACCTGCTAGGGAGAGCCGAGGCCTTGCTGGGAGTTAAGCAGAGGAAAGGGCATGTCGGAGGCGTCTGAGAGGCTCCCCTGGGTTCTTCCGTCTTTCTTGCCAGTGACCAGTGGTGATGCTTAGAGGCAGCTACAGCTCTCCTGGGTGGCTCAGTGCAGTTCTGGGTCCCTTTGTTTCTCCCACCCGCAGGAAGGTCCCATAGAGCCCATTCCCATTCCTGGTCCTGTCCTGTCCCCTTCCCC
Organism: Manis javanica; assembly: GCF_040802235.1. NCBI lineage: Eukaryota > Metazoa > Chordata > Mammalia > Pholidota > Manidae > Manis > Manis javanica. The sequence goes on along the minus strand of NC_133160.1, from coordinate 29,398,770 downwards.
TCTGAGGTTGGAGTCATCAGAAGGAACAGGCTGGGGCCCTGGGTACTGATAGACTCGCAGGAGAAGGTCCCAGAGATGAAGAGCTTGGCTCCATGAAGGAGAGCACTGGGCAGGGTGTCCGGAGGCCTGGGGCTGAGTCCTGCATGGCCTGGGGCTCGGTGAGAGTCTGAGCAACAGTCTCTTCCTGTCTGTGGCATCAGCCTCCTCCTGTCCAAGTGAGGGCTCATGTTAGCCAACCCCTGAATCCCCCACACCCATTCTCAGGGTGGGTATTTTGTGGGGGACTGGGATTGTAGGGGTCTCAAGCCTCATGATCCCATGTCCTGTAGGATGTGGCCTAGCCCCAAAAGGAGCCCAGCCAGTGAGTGCTGAGTGATGTCAGGGGCAGTTGCAGAGGGTGAAAGGGGGCAGTTTCCAGCCCCTGGAGCCCTCTCCCACTCTCTTCCTAGGCAACAAGCCCAGAGTCCGGAGTATCCGCTTTGCATCAGGCCACGATGCAGAAGGCCTCCAGGGCCAGGGCCATGTCCACTTTGAGGAGAAGCTGCATGACTCAGTGGTCATGGTCACCCAGGAGAGTGACAGCAGCTTTCTGGTCAAGGTACGTGCACACCTCCCTCCATCACCGACCTTACTCTCTTTACCTCCTCCCCAGCGCTCCCTGGCTTCCCGGGCTGATGCCTCCCATCTCCCCGAAAGCTGGCTCTATAGGCATGTCTCTGTCTCTTTCTGTGCCTTGGTTACCACATCCGTAAAATGGGAAGTGGTCAGATCTCTGTGAGAATGAGAATGTTACTTGAACAAGGTGAGTGGAGCCATTATCATTGGCATCAGCCCAAAACAGCAGTGAAAGGGTCTTAAGGCTTATGTTGCCACAGGCCTGGGTTTAGGTCCAGGCCTGCTCCTCTGGCCTTCTGGCCTTGGGCACATGGCCTTGGTTTCCCTTCTCTGAAATGAAGACAATTCCTACCCCACAAAGTTGGTGCAGAATGAAATGGAAGAATGTGTGTATGTCACAGAGGTATGAGGCTAATTATGCTGATAACAAGTGTAACTTTATTTACCTTTCTTTGTCAAACCTCTGGCTGATTTAGGCTCTTGTAGTATTTACTTATCACCCCCAAGCAGTGTTTTTTGCTTGGTGGAGCACCTACCCCTTTAGTGGTCACACTTCACAGGCCCTCCAGTGTGGTTCCTCCAACTGCTGGGACATTGTGGGGCCCTACATCCACTTTGGAGGGGCGGGAGGAAGTCTGTAGAAGGGTGAACTGAGGGGAAACCAAGAATGAGGCCCTCAGGTTGGGCAAGAAACCAGTGCTCAAAGTTGAGCAGGAATATGTGGGGCCGGAGGGAGGCAGAAATCTGGTTCGTTGAGACCACCTTGAGGAGAGTCTAGATTTGTACCCATTTCTGCCAACTCTAAAATCCTTGCTCTTTCTCTTACAGCTGACAGCTTCCCTAGGGAAGAAACATAATGAACCAAAACTTATACAACTAGCTCCCTCTGCCCCCACTTCCCACTGTAAAATCCATTCATGTCTATTAGAGAAAATTTAGAAGATAGAGGAAACTATAAAGAAATCTAAAAGCACTTACAATCATCCTATCCAGAAATAACCATGGTTACATTTTTGGAAGTGTATCATTCCAGCTCTTTTTTAGCTTTGTTTCCAAAAACAAAAAGCTGGTCTCACAGTGCACCCACTGTTTTTTGCTTGCTTTCATTGTGAAGAGTCTCCCGCCTGTGTCAGTAAATAATTTTCCACAAGATTTTACAACTGCCTGGTATTCATTATGTGTATCATCATGGATTTAGCTGGTTCCCTATTGCTGGTGTTCCAGTTGTTTGAATTTTTTTTTTTACCTATTATAAACAGGGTAGTGGTGAGCATTTTTTTGTACATCTCTTATTTTCCTGGAAAATTCTGCAAGTGGTACAGCTGGGTCACAGTGTCACTGCTGGCAGTTACAACCAGACAGCCCTTTTGAGAGGTAGGCCCTCCCCCTGCAGAATGTGGGAGCCACACTGTCATGCACTGACATCAGCCATTGAAAGACTTAAGTGCTCCATGCAGCCAGTCCCAACAGGCCCCCAGGGACAGGGCCATCCAGCCCAAAACAGGCAGGAGAATAAGTGTGCATGTGAGCTGTGGGTATAGCACACAGCCCTGCCCCTTCTGGACTGGCACTCTGGTCAGCCTCCCCACTCAGCAGACACTCTGGCTTGTGACCCATCACACAATGGAGTTTCCAAGGATGGCATCTGACCCAGAGGGCATCAGTTGCCAAGCAATGTATGAACAACAGCAATTGCTTGGGCCGTGAGTTGGGGCCACTGGGCTCAGTGAGCCTTTGGGTGGGCAGGCAGGCATTGTGTTCAGGTGCCAGAAGGGCAGGCAGGAGCCCAAGTTCAGTGACTGGTGCTAGGCCTGTGGGCCAGCTCTGGACAGACACAGCTTGTCTACTGTCCTTCTAATTCCATCCCATCTCTTAACCCATGCAATCTGTGTTGCCCAGTGTCTCCACGAGTGCCTGGAGGAGAACCAGTTGCCATGACCCTGGACTCTTGGTTGTGGATAGGTGCTGCGGGATGGCCTGCACTGTGGAACTTTGAGCCTCCCTTGTGGGCAGTGATACATGCCTTGCTGTGCGTCATGCATGGCAGGAATGACCAAGAGGTCTAAGGAGAACTTAACCCTGACCAGACAGTAGTCTCCAGCCAGGTGTTTCCTGGCTTCCATTTCCTTGTCTATAAAATGGGTCACCAGGAGCTAGGGGCCTGTGAGACATGCTGAAGAGTATGCTGACAGAGCTGTGGGGATGAGGTCCTCAGCGGAAGGGCCTGAAGCCACCGGGCTTGGGGTGTGGGCCAGTTGGAGTGGGGGAGGGAGTTACGCCCCACTGGGATCCCCAAGGAAGCAGGGGTAGGGGCCATAGGATCACTGATGGCATGACCAAGCGGGTCTTGGCGGGGCTGTGAGTGAAGGTGCCTCCTTCCTCCACCCTTCCTGCTGCAGGTTGGCTTCCTGAAGATCCTGCACAGGTACGAGATTACCTTCACTCTGCCCCCAGTGCACAGGCTGAGCAAAGACGTCCGGGAGGCACCTGTCCCCAGCCTGCACCTCAAGCTCCTCAGCGTCGTGCCAGTCCCGGAAGGTGTGTCCCCTCTCCTGCGAGGCCTGGGTGTGAGTGGGAGTGAGCGCATGGGAGCATAAGCACTCCCTTTCCCCATCCAGGGTGGATGGGCAGCTCAGGAGCTAGGGAACATGATGCCTCTTTATGGGCTTGCAGTATGGAGGCTTGGCAGGTCCCATGCCCCAGGCCTACTCCCAGGACAGTCCCTAGGCTCACACTGTGTCTGCCCATCACCTGATAGTTACCTCAGTGGGATGGTGGAGTCACTGAGGAACTGGCTCTGGGCCTCTGCCCTCCCTCCCACCTGCCCCTCAAGAAAAACCTGCCTGAGTCTTAGGAACCCTGGGCAGCTACCTCCCAGCACCCACCAATCCTGGGTTTTGGGCCACTTCTACCCTGTCAGCTTTGCCCCCCACACCCTGCAGAGGCTAGGGTATCAGTTTCATGATGTGCTGAAGCCCCAGCTTCAGTTTCATGTCCCCCATCTCCTCATGACCTTGCCCTTGAGTGGACTGAGCAAGCTCGTTCAGGCCTTTGCCTGTTGCCACCTGATCTGCTCAAAGCCTGCCCTTTTCCCATCACCCTTTCCCCTGCCTGCCTTTTTGGGAATCAGCAGGCCTTCCTTCTGGAAGCCTGAGTCTGGCCCTTGGAGCCTTGACAGGTTTGCCCATAGACTGAAGGCCCATGGGGCTCACTGAGGAATGAGCAGTTCAGAGGCCTGTGTGCCAGCCGGGGAGGATGGGTGCTGTGCTGTCCTTGCTTTTTCAGAGGAGGTGGCCAGTCATGGTGGTGGGTGGGGGCTTGTGAGTGCTGGGGGTGGGAGGCCTCAGGGGTGCCGATCACCCCAGCAGGTTACAGCGTCAAGTGTGAGTACTCAGCACACAAGGAGGGTGTCCTCAAGGAGGAGATGCTGCTGGCCTGTGAAGGTGGCACTGGCATCTGTGTTCGTGTGATGGTGCAGGCACGAGTCATGGGTGAGAGCGAGAGGCGTGGACTTGGCTGCGGGGAGGAGGTGCTAGCTTGGCTGCAATGGTTTTCCCTCCTTCCATCCGAAAGAGAGGTCCTTGCACTGTCCTGGGGCTCCCAGCCTCCTTGGCATGTGCTTGTCTCCCCATCCCCTAGCAGAGCCTGGAGGGAAGTCAGAGCATCCCCTTGGAGTGGGTGGAGCCAGGGTCCCGCCTGGCATACTGACATGCTGTCCACCTTGCAGACCGACACCACGGCACACCCATGCTGCTGGATGGTGTCAAGTGTGTGGGTGCTGAGCTAGAATACGACTCGGAGCACAGCGACTGGCATGGCTTCGACTGAGGCCCGTGCCCCCGCCTGCCTCGGGGCCCCTCAGCCTTAAACCCCACCTCATCTCCCCAAATGCTGTGTGATGGTGTGGCTTCCTCACCTCTCTGGGCATGGGGGTAGAGTGTCTAGGGGCCTCAAGCTGGGGCCTCGCCCATGCCTCTTACCTCTGCCTTCACCTGCCACCTCCCTGCCTCTCCTGTGTCTCCCTCTCCCACTTTCTCCTCTCCGTGTGCCTCAGTCTCCTGCCGGAAGAAATGGGTTGAGTCCCCAAGGAGGCTGTCTGAGGAGGGGAGGGGGAGTGCCTGAGGTGGGTTCTACCCACCCCCCACCCCAAGCCATAGGAGCTCCAGCCAGGGCCCGGGGAGAGGAGAGAGGAGGGGCGCTGGCTCTGTGATGTTGTCTCCCCGTTACTGCTGCTGCCCTCTCGCTTTAGTCACCTCCCTCTTTCCCACTGCTGTCCATGGTGAGTAGGAGGGAGGTGCAGTTCCCAACCCCTGCCCCCAGGTCTGTGTTACTTGGTTTTTAAACAACTGGTTGGGATAAAATGCTAAATAAATAAAAACTTTCAATGGATACGAGAGGCCAGTGGGATTTTTGTTCTCCAGGGCCCTGAGAATGCCCAGTCCTTCACAGATGGGCTAAGGAACAGTTTTTGCTAAACTCATTCTTTTAGGAGGCAGAGCACTTAATGGTATTACAGCACTTGGCCCCAGCACCGGTATTTCAGGCCTGGAAAGAGTTGTCAGGACAGTTTGGTTGGGGAGGAGCCTGCTCAGGCCAGAGAGGTCTGAAGGAGTGGGGGAGCTCTGTGTTAGGGATGCGTGACAGGGAGACAGCAGCACCCCCTCCTGGTCAGCTCCCAGCCCTGTGCACAGCTTCCAGCTATCTGCTTTCTTACTCAAACCCAGGCGCCCTCCACTACCTCGCTATTGGGGTCCCCCCCTTGTGAGGTACCAGCAGGCTATGGCCTCACCTTGAGCATAAAGGCTTTATTGTCACCTTTGGGTTCTCAGGCAGGTGGGGCTGTTGCATGTCTGGTGGGCAGGGACTGTCCTCATGGCACACTAAGTTGATGGCAGTGCTGGGACCAGTCCTCAGGGCTCCCTCTGCCCTCCCTCCCCACCCCACCCTCGATGCCCTTCTGTGGCTGGGATTGGTTAAAGTGGGGCATCCATCTACCCAGCTGGGTCATTTGTCTTCAATGAAAGGGCAAGTGCATCCCCACATCCCCTCATTAAGTGCCTTCACCCTGTGCCCTCTCCTGCTCAGCCCTTTCTACATTTAACAGTCATCTTTGGGTGGTCAAGACCACACCCAGGGTGGTCCTACTACCCATCTCTCCGGGCAGCTTCTGTTTTTCTGCAACACAGGCTGAGCCCATCAGTCAGTGCACTGGGCCCTTCAGGCGTGGGCTCTGCACACCCATCTTCATCCTGCTGCCCCTCCTTTGGTGGCCTTGCTTGGCCTCTCCCAGCGGCTTTCACTCCCACCTCCAACTCCCACCCCCAGTTCAGGCCAGGGCTCAGTCTCTGATGCACGCTGCTTCAGGGTCACGTGCTCCCTACGGGTGTGCCTTCTTAAAATCTAGCTCCTTGACCTCAGTCCTTGGCAGACCCCTCAGCCTTACAGTCAGCAGACCAGGACCCAATCCCAAAGCCAGAATCTTCTGGATGTCCCCACCCGTCCTGCGACCTCATCTCCCCGGACAAGAGGGCGGGGGAAAGGGGCCCTGACACAAGAACAAGCAGGTTCTTCTGCCAGAGCCGAGCTGAGCCTGCTCTCCAGATCCCCAGACCGAAAGAGGGCGGGGCCTGGCACCGCGCCTGCCCGCCCTCAATTAGAAAGAAAGTCAATGGCGGCGCGCACTGAGCGACTGGTGCTGACGTCGACGGCGGTGACCTTAATCTCGGTGTCGCCAAATTGCATGGCGGCGCGGATCTCGCGGCGTCCAGGGTGCGCGCCGGCAGCGTTGGCGCTGCCCTCTGTGGGCTCCAGCTCGAGGCTGAGCGCGCCGCACTTGCGCACCCCCGGGTCGGTGATGAAGCGCGCGTCCTCGGCAGCGCAGCAGTACAGATTGATGAGCACGCGCCGCTGGCCCGGGCGCGCCGGGCAGTAGCTGCGCCGCACCTCCTCGCCCAGGGCCACCGACTGCTCGGCCGCCACGAAGCGCTCAAAGACGTCGGTACACCAGCGGCGGCCGTCGCGAACCAGCAGCTTGTCGGGAGGGTGGCGTCCAGCCACAAAGCGGTTGAGCACGCCCACGCCGTAGGTGAGCGGCGAGCGGCGCACCCGCACCACGCCCGGCGCTTGCCCGAAGAGCACCGCGCCCTTGAGGATGGTGAGGCCCACGTCGTGCGGGACCACCACGCGCAGGCCGTGGGCGCCCAGCGCCACCTGCACCGCGTGCTGCAGCACCGCCGACTCAGCGAAGCCGCCCACTAGGAACAGCAGTTTCACGCCCTGCACCTCGGGCCGCGCTAGCAGCGCCTCTGCGGGTGGGGGTAAAGAGAAGGAGGGAAGGAGGGGAGGGAGAGAGCTGGAGCTGCTGAGGCCATCACTATGCGGCCACTGGCACCACCCCTTTACCCTTCTGTCCTTTTGTACCCTCCTGGCAACTAGAAGCTAGCCATTTCACTATAAAACGGTAGCCTGGTACTGGGGGAGAAAAACATGTCCTCCTGGGTTCTGCCTCCCCAACACTACCCTCCCTCCTGCTCGCCTGCCAATGTGGAGGGTGTGAGATAAGGATATGCCTTTACACCTATTAAATACCCACTGCCTGCTGTGTGCGTGACATTGTGCTCACTCTCTAGGTAGCTCATTTAAATCCCTATGATAACAGTTTTGGGAATGCGATACTATTGCCCCTTTTTATAAATGAGGAACCTGAGGCACCACGGGTTCCTTAACTTGGCCAGACTACACGTCACCCTTACTAGCTCTTACTCTCCACCTCACTGCGTCCTCCAGGTGTTTCACATGATTCTGGATCTCATTCCAGTGAATGGACGTGTGGAGGTTTCCAGGCGGGCACTAATGGGAATTATTCCCTCATCTGTGTTTATGTGGGGTGAATGGAGGACCTAAGCTCAGGCACTCACCTATGTGCTGGATGATCCCGCTGACCGTGGGCTGAAAGAGCTCGTTCATGGCCTCGCAAGACATCCTGAGCATTCCCTGTGAGGACCACTTCACAAAGTTCACACTGTAGATGACGAAGAAGGAGGCACAGGCCCACGGATCAGTCAGGGTCTGGAGTTCTACCCCTCCCCTCCAGGCCAATGTGCCTGGGCACTGATGGCATGTTGTATGTTATCCCAAGCCCTCTCTCAGGAGCTTTAGCTGCTGGCCAGCTCCAGTTCCAGGCATGAAAACCCAGGAAAAAGCCTCCCTTTGCCTTTGGCCAGAGGAACCATGGCGCACTGGCTGGCACGTGTTTGTGTGTGTGTGTGTGTGTGTGTGCATGCGTGTCTGCAGGCAGTGGGGAAGAGAGAGATGCCGGCCTTTCCTCCAGGGCCCAAGATTCTCTTGCCCGAATTTGGACTACAAATTCCAGCTGGGGTACTCACAACCCTCTCTCCCCACTGGGGCTGGCATGATGTGTGCACGGGGTGGATCAGGTGCACCCCCACTTTTCCCTTGGCCCACACCCTCCCTCGTAGCAGCGTTCCCCCTCCATAAACCCTGCCTGAGTCCCCGCTCCCCAGACCCACCTGCTCCTGCGTAGGGCCGTTTCCACGTTGTGGCCTCGCTGCTTCCGGTAGAAGTCGATGAAGGAAAAGGGCAAGGAGATATTGAGCGCCCCCGCACGGTGTGGGCCTGCAGTGCGTTTGCGAGCCTCGAAGGCGATGGTCAGATCCACCCAGGCTGCCGGCCGTTGCCTTTTGAAGGTGGAGATGAAGTCCTCGCCGAAGATGCGGCCCAGCAGCTGCTCGAAGGCCAGGTCTACGCCCACCGCGCCATAGGGGCCGCCTGCGGTGGGGCATGGGGCGAAGTTGGCTTCAGCGCCGACTCTGCCGCCAGGGGATGTTGGCAGGCCAGGGTGCACTGGGTATCAAGGGCACTGCCAGACTACTCACCAGACGCCTTGTAGAGCTCTTTGAGGGTGCCATGGGGCTGCTCCAGCTGGTGCACGGTCAGGTCCACCGTGCCTCCCCCGCAGTCTGCCACCACGTAGCGGTCTCCTGTGGTGGTGAGTGTGAGCATACACTCGTGGGCTGCCTTGCACCTAAGCTTAGTTCTGCGCCCCCTCCAGACTCAATCAGTGTCCAGCCCTGCCTGAGGTCCCAAGCCCTGCCTGCAGGGGAACTGGGGTGAGGGTGGGTTGTAAGGGGCTTCATGTGATTGAACCTCAGTTCGCGTGGTAGGGGCGCAAGGTGTGGGAGAACATGTTTCCAGGGCTGTGCAACTCCCAGCGTTGAATCCCTGGGAGGAGTGGGATTTAGGGGCGCAGCTGTGTGTGGGGTGAATTCAGGTGACTGTGAGGGGACAGCCAGATCAGGTAGAGCTAATGGAGGAGGAAGAGGTGGGGCTTCAATGGGTTGGGGCAGATTTGACTTGGTGAATGTTCCCTTGCCCCCTATCAGCATACGGTGCTCCTTCAGAGCCCAAAAAATATCCATCCGTCACACCTGCTTGCATCTCTGCCCACAGCTCCCCGACGCCAGATTCCACCAGGAAAGTGCGGCTGTGGCGGGACCTCCGCAGCTGCTCACGGGCTGGGGGTCGAGGGATAGCAGGACAGGGAGGTTAGAAGGAGGTGCCTCCCCTAGGGTGCCCACTCCTGTCCTCCCACCAGGGCCCTCCATGAGCACCTGGGGCAGCCAGTTCTCCTCAAACTCCTGCTCCACTCCCAAGTGGGAGAGGGCAGTGCGAAAACCTCAAAGGGTCCTGAGAAACCCCATAGGTAATCTCAGGGGCTATAGCCAACGACAGAGCCCAAGTATTTCTGGCCGCAGGGCCTTCCCTTAAGGCAGAGGGCTCAAGTCATGGCAAGATCAGGCTTTGGAGGAGCTGTGGGGTTGGGAGGTCTTGGGAAACCCAGGGGAGCTCAGGACTTGGAACTTCACCCCATCATGGGAGCTGTCACCTAGGATGGTGACCCAGGTTAACCATAGCTGTCTGGGTGCCCAAGTCCAGCAGCAGGAGCTTGAAGCGGATGTCCGGAAGAGGGGTGGCTAATTCACTGGCTGTTCAGGAGGAAGCTCCTGAAGACTTTCACCTTGGCCTGGGTGGGGGGCTGACTTCCTCCTTTGTCAGGACCCCAGCACCTCCCCCCAGGATAGGCTCTCTCCCAGCTCTCAGACTCAGGGCTGGGCTGAGATCTGTGCTCCTCAGACAATGCTCCCCTAGGGCAAGATGAAATGTCTGCCCTCGATTAAGCTTCCCGAGGTCAGGGCTGTGGCTTCTCCCTCAGACTGAACTCTTCCAGGGATGTTTCTGCCCTCTCAGATTGGGTTGGGGGAGGCTCCCCTTCATGCTGGACGTGGTGGAGCCTATGGCCTCAGTGACCTCTGACCCTCCAAGGGTGAGTGCCTCCAGGCCCACCACTGGGTAGTGCCCCTGGGGGCAGCTTACCTTGCCGGAAGCTAGAATCGATGGAGCGGCGCTCGCCCAGGCGTCCACTGCCTGGGGCCCTGCTGCTGAGATCCCTGAGCTGGTGCAGACGCAACTTGCGGCAGTAGACAGAGGCAGCCTCAGGCTCCAGGGCAATGAGTAACTGCTCTGCATCTTCTCTCGACACCAGGCCAGCCTGGAGATGGATGTTGGGCAGGGCCAGGGAGCATCATGGGTCAAGTGTCATACCTAAGATGACACCCTGGGGCAGGAAACCAGGGCCTGCAGGGCTCCCACCTCCTTCCCATCACACTCCATCCATTCTAGGTCTCTCAGTTGTCTCCATGCTGCACAAATTTGGAGCTGCTTCCACAGTTACCCTGTGACCAGGCTGAGGAAGGGCATGGCCATGGCCAGGAACACCCTGGGGTTGCCCAGCAAGAAGAGACCCTAGACAGAGTGAAAACGTAAAACACCTGGGATCTGTCCTTCTAAACTGCCTAGGCAGCCTGGGTTGCAGCAAGGTCCCCTTCACAGGTGCAGGGCTGGCCATCTGGGGACTGGCCGAGGGTGCTAGTGGGGACTCTAGCACAGTGAGTAATGGGCAGACCATCCATCAGAGGTGGGGGGGGATCCCCTTTGGCTCACTGAACCTTTTTCCTCCCCTAGGCTGGGGTCAGACAGTGGCCACAAGCCTCCCCACTTTCAGAACTTTGTTCCCAGGGAATCTGATATAGGAAGAAATAAACTCTTAACAGTGAAATTCCAGGCACCAAGGCAGGCCAGATAGGGGAGAAAACCCTTGGGATCTGTCACTTCCTGCATTAGGATAGGGGACCCCTCTGGGAAGTACTTTACAGTTTTCTGGGATCCCCTGGATTCTGACCAGGTCAGGGGTGGGGATGGGTGGGTAGGGAGTCTTCCTGCCCAGGGCCAGCCCTTCCTGAGCTGGCAGCAGGGAGCAGTGTGGGAGGAAGCAGGGCGGGTGAACTGACTGGGGACACTAGGGGCGGGGTGTTTGTTCTGGCTGGGCCCAGCCTTGCTTTCATCCTGGTCACTGCAGAGGGCTTGCCCACTGGGCTCGGCTCCTTCCAGGGACGAGGAGAGCCCCCTACAGACCTGGCACCTGGGGAGAGCCTGGCCCATGGGTGTATGTGTGGGGGTTGGATGCCCTGGTATCCTTCAGGGGGGTGCACAGGTAGGCCTGAGATCCCTTTTGGAGATCCTAGGGTGTGCTCCAAGGCCCTAGGGGCAAGACCAAACAATTAGTTTGCTCTGGGAGGTTGTGGCTCCCTCCCGCATCTTGTGTGCACTGGAGAGGGTGCATGCCTGTGCTGTACCCCTCTTTCTCTAGGCCTTTGGGCATCTCTTATGGTAGGAAACCCAGTGAACACTGGGCAAAATCACCTCCCTTCATAGTTTCACAGTCCTATCTCCCCTGTTCAAGAACTTACAGTGTTTGGGGCCATGGTGGTGGTGGGGTCTTGAAGGTACTGATGCCAGCTGAGGTGGCTGTTAGTGGTGCCCTGCCCAGCTCCTGTGTGTTGGCTGCTATTGGCTCACAGCTGCCCCCTTCTCTGGAAAACTGCCCTCAGCTGAACAGGAACCACCTCATTAGAGAGGTTTCTCCCATTTTCCCCAGCAACCAATGATGGCCTGATATGGATGTACAAAAAGCCAGTGCTCTGGCCCAGTGTGGCCAACACCAAGGTACAGTTCCCCTCCAGGGCTCTCCGTGCCATCAGGCTGAAAGCTGGATTCTGCTTAGCCCTTTCTCCTGTCCTGCCTCCCCCACTCCCTTTTCTCCTGAGAGTCCTTCCCTAGACCCCATGATCAAGAATCCCCATCTCAGGCTCTGCTTCTAGGAAACCTGACTTAAGAACCTGGCTAAGCTGGCCTGGGCTGTGCCTCTCGTCCCTCTGCTCTCTGTTCCTGCAGGCCCACCCCCTCTCCTAGGGGCAACAACTCTCCAAAATGCCTAGCAGGGGATGACCCCATGACTCAGTGGTCCCAAGGGCAGTGGGGTGAAGGTGGTATGTGGCCCACCAGCGCCACACCCACTGCTCTGCCTGCAGATCCTCACCAGGTAGGCAGCCTCCCGCATGAACTGCTTGGCCGGCTGTTTCCAGATGGCAGGCACCGTTAGCACCCAGCGCACCGTGTCCTTCTCTGGCAGCGATGGGCACTGCTCCCTCAGCTCCTGGAGCAGAAGAGGGCAGTGTGGGGAATGGTTGCCTCGAGCTGGAGCCTGTCTTCAGTCCTCTGTGGCAGCTGGAGTAACTAACCCAGCCTCAGGAAGGACTTCCCAGCTTTCTGGGAAGAATTCCTAACTCTCCCCTCACCACCCCCAGCCCCAGCACCAGTATGGCCAGTGCAGGCTCTACCAGAGTGGAAAGCAGTGGACTGGAGAAGATGACCTCTGACCTCTGACTGTGGTTACTCAGTGGATGGCCAGGGTATGAATTGAGGGGACAGGATGGGCTTAGGGTCCTGGGTCCCAGGGGCGGGGCTGTAATCCACCTGAAGGGCATGTTCCTTGAAGAAGCGTAGGGCATGAGCAAACACTTCCAGGGCAGGCATTTTCTTTCCATTTACAGCCTCCAGCTGGGTCTTCAAGGTGAGATCCTGGCAGGGGCACAAGGTGGCTGCAGGAGGCCATAGGTTTGCCCCCATTTCCAATGACCTCTCTAAAAATCACCCCATTTCCTGGTGCTTCCCCTCTCTGGCATCATCCCACTGTCACTAATCTCACTTTAGTTCTGTCCCCAGCCCCTCCCCCCCAGGCCCATCCCGTCCTCACCCTTTAGCTTTGCCCACCTCCATTAACCCCGACTGTTCCCCTCCTGGCCCCACCTCCCTAGCTGGAGTCAGGTTCCAGCCAGAATGTGACTTACAGTGGTACTGTGGATCTTCATCTTAAACTTCTCAAAGTAGAGCCAGTCCGGCGCCTCCTCAGGGTCTAGGTCATGGTAGTAGTCGCGTGCGGTGTAGCCAAAACTGTGAAAGGCTCCCTCTGGGGTCAGAAGCAGGCAGGTGGGGGTCTTCTGGTGGGCCACACCTGGGTCCCCACCCTCCCATTTCCTGTGGAGGCACAGAGCTGTCAGCGTGGTCATGGAGAATATTCCCTTCCTGGGGCTGGGTACTGGCTCTGCAACCAGCTTTGTGACCACTTAGCCTCCCAAGCCCCAGTCTTCCCATCTGTAAAATGGGAATAATAATAGTGCCTACTTCTTAGGGTTTGTATGAAGATGGAACTTGGTATCCACTTACATCTCCATAAATGCTGCTCCCTGGGTCCTCCCTTTCCAGGGAGCCATGGGACCCAGCAACATTCTCAGCTCCTGTTTCCTCCCATGAGGTGACACCATCTGGCTTCACCTCCCTGTTCCCTTAACGACACCTGCCCCATATGGCCTCCTAATTTCTCTCCAGGGCTTTGGCAGAGGCCTTCTCCCTCCCAGCCAGCCAGTTCACCCTCCTCTAGGTTAGTTCCTTCAGCCAAGCTCCTTCAAGGCATTCATGATCATTCCTATCTGACCCACCTCAGCAGCTATACCCCAGTCGACTGCACCCCTGGTAGTATCCCCAAACCTGAATGAGATTCCAAACCTCCCTATCTGCAGATCCCCACCTAGAACTCCCTACCTGGTTCACTAGCCGGGCAAATCCTGCCTCCTCTTCCTCGGCCTGCTCTGATGCCCTAACTCCTCTAGGCCAAACTCACCACCACGACCTTTTGGAGAAGGAACTAGGAATCCAGGCAGAAGGAACAGCATGTACAGAAGTTAGAGGTGTGTAAGAGCAGGGAGAACTGGCTCCATATGCAGCAGGAGAGAATGCAGGAATGTTAAGGTCAAATAAGGAAGAGCATCAAATGCCATATCAGAGACCTATCTGGTGAGTTTTAAGTAGGGAAGAGAAGAGGCATGTCCACATTTTCCTATAGAAAGGTCACTGGTCCTCATTTAGCAATAGACTGGAGGGAAGGGAGGATAGGGAAGAAAACCAGGGAGGAGACTACTGCAACTGTCCAGGTAAGAAAGGGTGGGGTTGAACTTAGGGGTGCTGGCCATGGAAAGCAATGGATGAGTATTCCAGAGATACTGGGGAGATAGAAATGACAGGGCTTGGAGACTGGTAGGAATAGGGAGGGCTTGGGAGGAGGCCAGGATATCCCCCAGTTAGTTCCTGTGACTGTCACCTCCACAGGACAGAGACGGTGTCCTCAGCCCCAGAATGGGGCCCAGCATAGCCTCAGCAGTGTGTGCTGACAAGCGTGCCAGCTGGGATGCCCTGTAACACCTAGAGGGCTGTAAGTGCCCAGAGCCTTTGTAGCCTCAATGGATGTGGAGGGAGCAGAGAAAGGGGGAAGACAGTCCAGGCTCACACAGGTCAGGTCCCTTGTGGGGGCAGTGACCTTTCTGTCTGTCTCTCCATCCACCCTTCCATCCAGCCTCCCAGCCCCTGGGGAAGCCCCCTGATCCCCCATCCCAGTCTGGGTTGGGAGTTTTGGGGTTTTCTATAGGAGTCTTCCACCTACTGGCTACAGCCCCACTCAAATACATACAAAGAATCAGTGTCTTGAGGTCTGTAGGGCAGTGTCAAGCAAATGTTTTGTTTGAACAAAACTCAACAACAGAATGAATTTTTCAAACATCTCTTTCATAATAAATTTTTAACTTGTCAACTCACTTAACCCTGTGATCTTCTGTGTCCTTGCTTTTCATTTGAGATGTTGGACCTAGAAACTGCCTCTAGGAGTCTACCGCATAGAAATCCCAACACAAGTTTTCAAGGAAGGCTTTTCACCATAGCACTTTTGTTACAGTGAAAAATTAGAGGAAAAAAACACCTAAAAGTATTAATAGAGGAGTGGATGAATTATGACACGCCTGGACTGTGGAATACTGTGCAACCATTAAAAGAAAGTAGTGGCTCTGAGTATTGACATGAAACATTTACAAAACAGTGTTGAAAGTTTAAAATAAGGCAAGTTGTATAATATCTCGCTTTTATTAAAACACCCCACCTATATGTGCATACACGTGTGCATGTTTGTGTACAAGCATACCTCATTTTATTGGGCTTCACAGATACTGTTTTTTACAAATTGAAGGTCTGTGGCAAACCTGTGTCGAGCGAGTCTATTGGCACCATTTTGCCAACAGCATTTGCTTACTTCATGTTTCTGTGTCACATTTTGGTAATTCTCATGGTATTTCAAACTTTTTCATTATTATATTTGTTGTGCTGATCTGTGATTGGTGATCTTTGATGTTCCTATTGTAATTGTTTTGAAGCACCACAAATCACGTCCTTAAAAGATGGTGAACTTAATCCATCAATGTGTTTGTTCAGAGTGCTCCACCGAGCCATTCCCCCATCTCTTTCGCTCTCCTCAGACCTCCCTAATCTCTGAGACAATATTGAAATTAGGCCAATTATTAACTCTACAATGGCCTCTAAGTGTTTATGTGAAAGGAAGAGTCCCATGTCTCTCATTTTAAATCAAAAGCTAGAAATAATGAAGCTTGATGAGGAAGGCATGTTGAAAGCTGAGACAGGCCAAGAGGAAGGCCTCTTGCATCAAACAGTGAGCCAAGTTATGAATGCAAAGGGAAGTTCTTGAAGGAATTGGAAGTGCTACTCCAGTGAGCACACGAATGATAAGAAAAGGAAGCAGCCTCACTGCTGATATGGAGAAAGTTTCAGTGGTCTGCATAGATCAAACCAGCCCCAACATTCCCTCAAGCCAAAACCCAATCCAGAGCAAGGCCCTAATGCTCTTAAATTCTATGAAAGCTCAGAGGGATGAGGAAGCTGCAAAGAAAAATCTGAAGCCAGCAGAGGTTGGTTCATGAGGGTTAAAAAGAGAAACCATCTCCCTAACAGCAGAGTGCAAGGTGAAGCAGCAGGTGCTGATGTAGAAGCTGCAGCTTATTCAGAAGATCCAGCTAAGATAATTCATGAAGGTGGCTACACTAAACAACAGATCTCCAATGTACATGAAACATTCTTATATTGGAAAGTATATTTGCAGCTAGAGAGGAGAAGTCAATGCTTGGCTTGGCTTCAAAGTTTCAAAGCTGGACAGGCTGACTCTCTTGTTAGGGGCTAATGCAGTTGGTGAAGTTGTGTTGAAGCTAATGCTCATTGACTATCCCGAAAATCATAGGGCTCTTAAGAATTATGTTAAATCTAGTCTGCCTATGCTCTATAAAATGGGAAAACAAAGCCTGGATGACAGTTTACAACATGGTTTACTCAATATTTTAAGCCCACTATTGAGACCTACTGCTGAAAAAGGAAAAGATTCAAAAGATTACTGCTCATTGATAAAGCACCTGGTCATGCAAGAGCTCTGATGGAGATGGACAATGAGATTAATGTTATATTTTCATGTCTGCTCACACAACACCCATTCTGCAGCTCATGGATCAAGGAGTAATTCTGAACTTCAAGTCTTACTTGATACACATTTGTAAGGCTAGAGCTGCCATAGATTATTTGGCATATTTACTTTGCCATAGATCCCCTGATGGATCTGGGCAAAGTAAACTGAAAACCTTCTGGAAAAGATTCACCATTCTAGATTGCATTAAGAACATTTGTGACTGTAATTGGGTAGGTGGGGGGACTTGATATTGGGGGGATCTAGTAACCACAATGTTGCTCATGTAATTATATGTTAATGATACCAAAATAAAAACAATTGTCATGACAAAAAAAAGAACATTTGTGATTCATGGGAGGAGGTCAAAATATCAATATTGTCAGGAATTTGGAAGAAATAGATTCCAACCCTCATTGGTGACTTTGAGGGGCTCAAGACTTCAGGAAGGAAGTAACTGAATATGTGGTAGAAACAAGAGAACTAGAATTAGAAGTGGAGTTGAAGATGTAACTGAATTGCTGCAGCTTCATGATGAAACTTTAATGGATGAGGAGTTGCACCTTATGGATGAGCAAAGAAAGTGGTTTTGTGAAATAGAATCTACTGGTGAAGATACTGTGAATATTGTCGAAATGACAACAAAGGATTTAGAGTATAACATCAACTTAATTGATTAAAGAGTGGCAGGCTTTGAGAGGATTGACTCCAATTTTGAAAGAAGTTCTATTGTGGGTAAAATGCTATCAAACAACATCACATGCCAGAGAAATCATTCATGAAAGGGAAGAGTCAGTCAATGCCACAAACTTCACTGTTGTCTTATTTTAAGAAATTGCCACAGCCAATCCCAACTTTCATCAACTGCCGCCCCAATCAGTCAGCAGCTGTCAACATCAAAGCAAGATCCTCTGCCAGCAAGAAGATAATGACTCGCGGAGAGCTCACATGATGGTTTGCATTTTTAGCAATAAAGTGTTTTTAAATTAAGGTATGCACATTGTTCTAGACATAATACTGTCTCACACTTAACAGACTACAGTACGATGTAAACATAACTTTTATATGCACTGCAAAACCAGAAAACTCATTTGACTTGCATTACTGCAATATTCGCTTTATTACAGTGGTCTGGATTGAACCCACAATGTCTCTGAGGTCTGCCTCCACAAGCCCAGAAAGAGATTTGTGTATTCTACTGTACGTTTTTTATATCTCAATAAAATCTTTTAAAGTTAAAAACAAAGCCTGACATTTCCTGCAGAGGGCGGGGGGCTGCTCCAATTGAGGATAGGAGCCCAGGCCTGGGGCTCATCCTCCAACATTTTGTTCCCGCGGGGAGCTCCACACCAGAGGAGGAAGGAGCTCTGATGAGAGCCCAGGTCTCCTCAGTGACAGCATTCCTGAGACCAGGCCGATCCCAGGGGGTGAGGCCCACCCTCAATCCCCCAGCCAGCTGCCCTCACCTCATCATGTGGATGGCCTCAGGGTCATTGGCAAAGCTGAAGGCGTAGCCACTGGATGTGGTGCCAAAGTCGATGGCCACCACCACAGAGAAGGAGGCTTGTTGGGGGGCTCGGGCCTCAGGCTTCTGCAAAGGCAAGACCTAGAGTCAGGGAGCAGCCCGAAGGCCAGGCGGACTGTGAGTGAGACCCTCCCCTCCCCTGGCTCTGTCCAGGCCAGCCCTGGCCCAGCCCCACCTGCTTGCCTGGGCTCCGCCGCCTCCCAGGCTCCAGGCTGAACCCTGGACATGCCAAGGTCTCTCCAGTAGCCCTGGAGCTTTTGGCTCAAGCCCCTGCTTTCCTGCTCCTAGTTCTCTACCCACCATCTGCCTGGGCTGCCTGAGCCCCACCCCCACTTCATACCATGTCACAGCCTGGGCCCAGCTGGGAGCAATTTCACTCCAGCAAGTAGATTGGAGCGCATGGACCTGTGTATATTTGCCTCTCTTGCTCTTGCTCTTTGTGGCCACAGTGACACAGTGTCTGTCTGTTTTGTGGCAGAGAAGAGAAGCCCATGCACGTGCCCAGAATAGTCCCAGACTTCTCTCAGGTCAGGCCTGGGCTCCCTGAGAACAAGGGGATTCCCATGCTGGATTACTAGGTGAGGCTGGAGCACCCAGGTGGGGCGACCCAGGGAGCTTGTGGGGGCTTATATCCTGGATACTTCAAACTAGTAGTTTCCAAGCTGTTTTTAATGTGTCTCCTCTTCTCCAGAGATAACTTGTATTCAGGTAGGGCTGTGGTGCATGGGGCAGTTGGAGGGGGGAGCAACTCTGGGAGGCCTGCTCTCTGAGGACCTAGAAGCTACATGCTCAGAAGTACAGCTGCTCCAGGCAGGCCAGCCACAGTGGCCCCTGGGTGTCATCCTGGAGGATGGTTGTTGGTTACATGAGGCTAACCTCAGCAGAACTGGTACCACTACAGTCCAAGGTCTCCTACGGTCACCCCTTCTGCCAGGAACATGACAGGCGTGTGCAGAGGCAGGAGGCATGGCGGCACCCCCAATCCAGCCCAGGCCCTGCCGGCCCTGCCAGACACCAGGCCTTGCCCTCTGGAGCTCGACCGCCACCTCCACACCACCCAGGCCACCCACCTCCCAGATCCCTGCTCTGGGCTTACTGGGGACTGTGACGGTGTGAGGGGGGCAATGCCACAGCTTTCCTGGGTCCTTGGGGAGCCGGGTGGGCTAGGCACTGGGGACCGCTCTGGGCTGGAGCCTGCAAAGAGAGGGCAAGTCACTCTGGCACAATCAGGTAGGGGGTTGGTGGCTGGGCTGCAGGCCTGGTACTGGGAGGTTCTCCATCAGTCCCTCCCGGGCCAAAACAAAGACCACTCTGCTGAGGGAGGGAGACTAGCCGGGGAGGACAGGAAGGAGACTGAGGTCGGGGAGGGCTGAGGACCTGTTATCAGAGGCCACCTATCCATGCCTCACCTGGGGAGGGGAGAGACTCAGTCCAATGATAGAAGGGCAGGAGAAATGGGGGACTGAGGGCGAGCTCCTGTGAGGGTGGAGGTAGGGAAACCAGAAAAGATGGGAGAACGGCAGACCTAACTGAGGGAGGTGGGGCTGCTTCCTGCCGCCTCAGAGATTGGCCACATGGGTCTCATCAGACCCGAGGGAACCACCCCCACTCCCCCACCCAAGTGCCAGGACAGGTCAGTGCTGGCTGCCTGGTGAGAATCAAGGGAAGTAGCATCTCCTCCAGCCAAGCCCTGAGCTGAGGGGTGTCTACAACACTAGGAAGTCAAATTCCGAGCCCTCCTCCCCCATAACACACGTAGACTTGCACCAGCATTTGGAGCAGGAGGCCCCCGGAGACCACTTGCAGGCCCAGAACTGAGCTGCGTGCACCTTTGATGGGGAGAAGCAGCCCACAGCCTGGCCTGGAAGTTCAGGCAGTGCAGGGACCTGCTTGGAGGGACATTCCTCAGGTGTGGGCTTTGCTGAGGCCCCTTGGAGGGACACTGGAGCTTCCCTGAGAATCATGCCTGGGGACAGGGAGACTGGCCAGGGAGGCGGATGGGGCCTGGAGTGAACACCCATGGGCAAATCAAACCAGTCTGCCTAGCTCCAGGCTGAGCCTGGCCAGGGCCTGTGCTCCCTTGGCAGCTGCCGTTCTGTGTGGCCCTGACAGGTCCCAGCCTTCCTTTGCCTTGGGCTACCCTGGGAATATCTGAGGGGCCAGGCATGAGGCACACTCTGGGAAGTGCCTGAACAGGGCTGGAGTCTATCATGAGGTGCTGGAGGGGCAGGGACATGGCGGTCACATTCCTGGGGTCCCCTTTCTCAAGCGGTCAGAGCAGCCTTGCACCCTGCCACCAGCTCCACTTGAGGGGCCAAACTGCTGTGGCTTGAGCCTGGGAAGGGAGGCAGGAAGGAAGGCCAGCCTGCCAGGGCTTTGTGAGTGGACTTCCTGAGGAGTGTCCCTCCTCCCTCCTGGCCTCCCACCCCCGCAGAGAACCTACAGCCTGCTCCCAGGCTGGGCCACAGGCAGACATGCAGGCGCACATAGAATTCTCTGTGCAGAACCACTTGCAGACAGACACACTCCCACACAAAGCCCTGTGCAGAGACCTGCCCACAGACAGACATACTCTTACATCACACAGACCTGCATGAAACACGCGTACACACACAGTCCTGTGCACAGAGACCCACTCTGCACACACTCATAGATACATAAGGGGTCCGTGAACAGACCTGCCCTGTGAGTGTGTGCATGCACACACACACACACTCACAGTCCTGTGTGCACCAACCCTCCCTGCACACACACACACACACACTCTCTCTCTCTCTCTCTCTCTCTCTCTCTCTCTCTCTCTCAGGAACCTCTTTTGAGCGAGGCCACATGCAGCGTGGGTGGGTCTCAGTGCTGGGATGAGTTGGGTGGTGGGTCAGGGGAGAGGTTGGGGGGGTTCTTACCGATGTACAGCCCTTGCAGGCCCATCTCCGGAACCGCCAGCATCTTCACAGGCCCTGTAGCTGTGAACAGGAACAGACAAGCAGAATGGCATTTATGTGTTCCTTTGTTCCCTCATTGAATGCTTATTTACTTTATTTACTTCTGGCTGGAGTCCTTTGAAGCAAATCCAAGACACATGTTTCACCAATATATTTTTCAGCATCCCTTTCCAACAGATACAGTCTTGTAAAAAAAAATATTGCCATGCCACCATTATCATGTGCAACAAAATTAATGGTAATTCCCTAATCTCATCTAATGCTCAGTTCCACCATCTCAGCTTGTCTCACAATCTTTTTAACAGTTGTTTTGTTGGAATCAAGATAATCCTAAATGTTTTTGGGTGCCCACTCTGTGCCAGGTGCTGGGGGACATCAGTGACCCAGAATGACACAGTCCCCACCACGGGGGTCCACAGCCTGGTGGGGAAACTGATTTTAATCAGATAATGACTGGGTGAAAATTTGAGATTACAAAGGATGCCCTCAAGATCACAGCTGGGTACAGGCAGGGTAGAAAAGGGAGCCTGGTAAGGTTGGAGAGAGCGGTTAGGCTGGGCTGACCCTGCAGGCAGGCCATTGTAGAGCCTATTTTAGACTTGGTTTTACATGAAGGGCAACAGAAAATTTTGACAGGTTTGAAGTGACAGAGTGGAGGTGACAGCTTGACTAAAACTGTGTTTGAGGAAGTCCCTCTGGCTGCATGGGGAGGTGAATTGCAGCTGGTCAGTGCCTATCAGGGTCCCAGGCAATAAGATGATGGTGCTGGTTGTGTCTTGAGAAAGAAGTGGAGACCTGTAAGTTAGTGGTTAGAATCAACAGGGCTGGTAGAGGATGGCTGGATTGCACATGGGGCATTAGGAAGGAGAGGGTGTCAGGGGTGACACTGTCTGACTGAAGCCAGGAGATGGTGAGATGGAGAACACTGGAGAAGGCAGGCTGGCAGGGGGAGAGGGCAGGCGCTCCAGCTGCAGTTTTGAAACTGCTGAAAGAACAGACCACTGCGCCAGATGCGATGTGGAGCGGTCAGAGAGAGAGCTGAGGTGGGCATGTGTGTTTGGGAGTTATTGTTATGGGAGATTTGGCAGACAGCAGAAACGGGGAGAAAGAGGGGGAGCCTGCGCGGGAAGACTGACTGGAGCAAGGTGGGCTGGCCATGGAGGCTGAGATGCCTGCTGTGGTTTCATGCAGACCTTGGGAGGAGAAAAATGTGAAGCTCAATGTCTTTAGAGGTTGTTGGATGACACTGGAGACACCCAGGCCGGCATTTGGGTGGAATGATGGAGAAGGGGTGGGAGAGGAGCAGTGACCACAGGGCTGAGGACGGAGCTAGCATTCAGGAAGCTTGGCTAAGATCAAGAGCTGACCTGTGGGCAGCTGCTGGAGGAACATAGGCTTGAGGAGGGGACGATGGGTTTTCATTTCTTTGCTAAGATGGGAAGAACTTGAATTTGTGTCTGTGAGGTTCTGGAGGCCAGAGACAGTGTCCTCCAGGTCATCAATAGCTTTGTTACACAGTGTGATCAGTCTCAGGACAGCAGCATTGCAGGTCCTGGGAACTTGTTAGAAATGCAGACCCTCAGGTCCCACCGCATCCTACCTGCTGAGTCAGAACTTGCATTTTAACAAGATCCCAGGTGGCTCAGTGCACATTAAAGTTGGAGAAGTGCTGCTCATTGTGTCCCTGGACCAGTCTTCAGATCACCGACGCTACTGTCCTCGGCTGTGGGCCTGGTGTCCTCCCTAAACAAAGGTGGGGGCTGCTCAGAGCCCGCTCCTTTTCTGTAACAAGTGGCCTGATCAGGAAGTTTTCCTAACAGAACACAGGCAGACACAGAGCTGGGCACTGTCACACCCATACACATACATGTACACACTCTTGCTCATGCATAGTTCACACAACCCAGCCCCATCATGGACAGACACCCAAACATGTCCAGGATACTCCCACACGGCGAGCAGTTTGGAGATTTCCAGACACATGCAATCCTACTGTCCTGGGAGGCACATGGTTGGCTGCCCAGCAATCAGAACCAGGAGAAAGATAGGGGCTGGTGGGCACTTACAGAGCGATGCTGAGAAAGGGAAGGCAAATAGAGGGGGTGGGGGCAGGCTTTGTAAGCCAGGGACAGAAGCCCAGCTCAGGGCAATGGAGTGGCATGCTGAAGGTGGTTCCCACCAGCTCGCAGGGGCTGATTACATGCATCTCTTCCAAGTTCTGCATTCACCAACATTATGTTGGTAGCTTGAAATCAGCCACGGTGGGAGCATTTACACCACAGAAATTGGCAAATACTACAAATCAGGTAGTTTCTCCCTCTTGGAGAGTTGATTGTAAAACATTTACAGCATACCAGTGGATCAAGACCACGAGGCAGAAGCTGGTAGCTGTGTT
The DNA here is from genome assembly GCF_040802235.1 of Manis javanica. Classification (NCBI taxonomy): domain Eukaryota; kingdom Metazoa; phylum Chordata; class Mammalia; order Pholidota; family Manidae; genus Manis; species Manis javanica. Next base: position 29,375,530 of record NC_133160.1, on the reverse strand, counting down.
TGTACATTGTTTTGATTTTTCAGCAAAAACTTTTTGAGCATTTTCTTGGTGTCAGGCACTACACTAAGTGCTGGAGAAACATGTGGTTGAATGCATGAGAGGATTTCTGGACTACAGCTACTGTGTGTGGAGGAGAAACAATCTAGAACCACCAGGAAAAAAAGACTCAGGAGTTGTCACTGTAAGCTGGATTCTATGTCCAAACCATGTGCCCATGATCTCCCCAGCTATCATCCATCTCTGAGTATGGCATACTGAGTGCCCCTACCCTGTGGTGTCAGGGCTGACAAGGGCCTGTTGTGGTACCTGGCTGGAGTGAATCATGTCACCACTCTGTGCCTAAGTGTGTTTCCTGAAAAATGGCTCACATAAGAGGCTTGTGAAGACCTGCAAGTCCAGGTAAGGAAGGTGATCGATAAAGGCAGGGAATCGGACAAATGTGAGCAGCGCTCTTTCCCTTCATGATGTGGATTCTGAATTTGCTCTTGTTAGAAGTTTTTGGTCTTGCTGAGACTTATTTTGAGTTCTTTAGGGAGGGAGGGAGGACCTGAATCTATCTGTGTTAAAGAAGGAGGATCCTGCTGATACTTTGAGAGAGGGGGTGGCAGCCACGGAAGCTTGCACAGCATGTATACACACTCACATATCCAGAAACAGTTAAGGGGAATGCTCATCATGGGGCCCAGAACAACCTCAGCTCCCCAAAGCTACGCCTGGGCAGAGTTCACAGCTGGAAACAGGGAGGGGCGCAGGGTTGGGGTGGAAGTAGACCCCACCCCAGGAGCTGCTAATTTCAGACTGGTGATGTTTATGGGCTTGAGAATAATCGGGTGGGGCAGTTTGATTTACAGAGAAAGTAACTTCATTTCCTGGCTACAAGCACAGGCTAACCTCTGGCCCCAACCTGACCCCTACCCTACTCATACATAGGCCCTTAACCCTGCCCATGGACTGACTCCTAACCTTGTCCATGGATTGACCCCTTGGCCTCATACTGGCTTCTTACCTTCAGCATTACCCTGACCCCTGGCCCTGACTTCTACCAATAGACATGATCTATCAGTCACTGGGAACCAGGACAGGGTATGACTGAACAAGGTCTTAAAACCAGAGACTCCCACCCTGGAGTGCTGCCCAGACTCACAAAAGCCTAGGACTTCTTGCCTGATTTGAATTCTCCAAGGATTTCTTCCTGCGTTGGGGTGTTAAGTCTGGGTACTTATGACCCCAGAGCGATGGCTGGTGGGAGGGTTGTGATATTGCCAGATTGCAGAGCTTCACACATAACTCTTCTCCACCCCCGAGGATAAAGACCTACCCAGAGCTTTACAGCTCCTTCCTTCCCTGGCAGGCTGCCTTTCACTTGGACCCTGCCTGTCCCATCCACAGTTTTCTGCTTCGCATTCTGCCAGACCTTTAATGGAAAAGGACTCTGTCAGCAGGCAAAGAGAGGCCACAGGCATTTCTCCCAAGCCACAGGTTGGGCCAACCAGGGCTCAGGGAACTGATCAGAAATGGCACCCAATGGAGAGGAGCCCTCAGGTGAGGGACCAGCAGGAGGCTGTGAGGTAGGGAGGCTGCCTGCCTCCTCCTGTGTTGGCACAGGGGGTTGAGAGAAATGGCCTCCTGTGGCCGCCCTCCCTGTCCTCAACTTTTCTTTCCATACATCCTGCCCCACCCCCTGGGCCCTCATCATGGGGGCAGCCTGTTCATAAACAACCTCTGTCCCACAGAGTCCAGGGCCAAAGCCCTTCCCATCCTCTGCGACCAGTGTCCATCATCAGCCTTACCTTTGGGGGCTCTGGGCTGCCTCTGCTCTCACAGGGGGTCCACACGTTAGAGCTCTGTCCCTCCTAGGCTCTCTCCTGCACCCAAGCTTGCTTTACAGACTGGCTCCACTGGCCTCACAGGGAGCTTAGACCGCAACCCGCCTGGGCCCCTAAACTGGCCTCACAGAGAGAAACTAGAGGTCCCTGGTCAGGAGGCCAGCCTAACAGTCTGGAACCGTGGCACCCCCGCCACCCAGCCATTCCCGACCTTCCCAGACCACAGGCCCTGCAGCCACTGCACCCCCCACCCCAGATACCCCCTACACACACGCCCTCTCAACCCCAGGGTCTCCACCTCTGGCCTAGGCTGTGACCTCTACAAGTTGGCTTCCTGGAGCAAACCCCAACCCTACACCAGCTCCCTGCCAGCATAGGAATCTCTACAGCTGCCCAACCTCTGCACAGTGTGTGGGGTCCCAAAGCCCAGGATATGAGCCATGGTCGCTGCCCAAATTGCCTTCCCAAACCTGCAGTCCTGCTGGAGAGACGGACTTGCAGGTCTGTCCCCAGCCGGCTCTCCGGGGTCAGAAAATGTGTGGTGCGGTCTCAACCAACAGCGCAGGACAGGACAGCAACCTCGTCGCCTTTCTCTCCTCTGGGAGCCCAGCAGCCCCGCGCCCCAGAACTCACCTCCGCCCGCCCGACAGCGCGTGCTCTGTCCAGCCGCCTGGATCCTGAGCCCGCGCAGCCGGTGGCCGTGCCCTGCCGCGATGGCCGCAGCCCTCGACGTGCGCCCAGCCCCGCGCCTCGGGCTCGCCCCGCCCGCCGCCCCCTCCCCCTCCTCCAGGCCGGATGGCCGCGCGGGCTGAGCCGCCGGGTCTGTCCGTGCTCCCGGCCCAGATGTGCGAGGTCGGGGCGGGGCCTGCCTGCGCGGGCCTCCGCCGAGGGGCCCAGCCTTACCCCGCGTCCAGGGCCCCTCCCCGCGCTGCTCCTGCGCCTCGCGGCCTGCGCCCCGCCGCTGCGTTTCCCCGGCCCGCCCGCGAGCAGCCCGGGAGGTGGGGCTGGGGGAGAAGGGTGAGGGGGGAACATGCGGGGAGGGGAAGAGGAATTCCAGACCCCTCGTCGGCCTCCTGCGGCCCAGCTGCGGAGGGGCCTCCTCCCCCGCCCCCGCCCCCAACAGGACCACCTCGGGGCTCAGCCCAGGCCTGCCCATCAGCGAGAGCCTAGTGGCTACGAGGGCCTTACCTTACACTCCTCCAGTCCCCTGCCCCAGACCACCCCACCCTCCCGCCATCCCTAGCCTTACCTTCAAGGGTCAGGTAGGAGAGGCTGACTGAGGGTGAGGGCAGGCCCTTGTTCCCCAGGCTGGGGCCTAGCTCTGTCCTTGGTGAAATCTGAGGCAGCAAGGGAAGGGTTCTTACAGGCTGGGGCCCCACCCTGCCAGGTGGATCACTCAGAACTCATCCTGCCTTAGAAAGGAGCACCTAGCCCCTTCCCTTTTGGGGGCTCACAGCATTCTTGTCCTAACCCTTGAGAGAGCTGGCCCTCTCCGGGATGCTGGGACGTGGCCTCCGAGCAGAAGGTTTGCAGGGTGGAGACCCCTTACTGCTAGGACCCTCGAAGACAGCCAACTTGCTGAGTCCCCCTGCCACCTCCTGGTTCTGACAGGAACTGGGCATGGCCCCTTCCCTCCTTCCCAGTGTGCCCCCCGCAGAGGCTAAGGCTGGGCACTGTGGCATGAGGACCAAGGACTGCTTCTTAGCAAAGTCCCTCTGTGCTTAAGGGGTCTGGCCTCCTGTCTGTTCCCCTCCCCAAAGACCTCAGTTTTTGACCATCAGAGTTGCCCCCCATCCCAAACCTTTGCAGAGGCTGTTTACCCCTGGAATACTTCCTTCCTCCTCTCCTCCTGTCTAAAAGGCTCTGCAGCTAAAGGGTTCCCTCTCCTCTGTTTGCTGCCCTTATTGTTGGGGGCACTGCCCCTGAAGCCCCCCTGTTGGGGGTAGGGGCTGTACTGTACTGAACAGTTGTGGGTATTGGTACCTGGCCAGTAAGCCAGTGAGGAATCCAATCAGTAACCTCCACTGGCTGCTCCAAGTGTGTGTATGAGTGCATGTATCTGTTGGTGTGTGTGTCTTCGTGTGTCTGTGACTGTGTGTATATGTTTATGCATGTTTGTGTGTCCTGTATATGTGTGACACTGTATCTTATGTCTGTCTGTGAGTGTGTGACAGGTGTGTGATGGAGGCTAGCCGGCCTTCAACCTTATCCCAGAGGCTGAACAAAGCCTGGGAGGGTTGAAGTGGCTATACATGTATGTGGGGAAGGAGCCAAGGGTCTGGCCTCTCAAACAGAGCCTGCCTCTTGTTTTTCTTTTGCCTTCCCATTCCCTGTCTTCTCCATCCCCACCCTCAGCTCCACAGATTGGCCTATCTCTGAGGCCATGGCAACAGGCTCTGAACAGGAGTGAAGAATCATTTTCGGGGTGGGGGGGTCCCAACACCCTCCTGCTTGGCAGTCTTCTGTCCCCCCGTGCAATGTCAGGCCCCCTCAGTTTGACTCGGGAGTCACAGGCCCCACCTTTTGGGCAGCTCCCTGTATGACAGAAGAGGACAGAGAGTAAGCGAGTAATCCCAGTGAATCCTCAGTCCATGTTAGAGAAAGTCTGATTCACTTACTATCAGCAGGTTTGGGCCGAGGTGGGTGTAGACAAGGGTCCTGCAGAGCCCCTGCCCTTTACTGGCCTCTCTGTGTTCCTGCAGTCCCATGTCTCTGGTGTCAGTGTGGGCGCACCCACTGACCTCACTGTCTTCCTGCTTCTCCCTGGGTTCCGGAGGGTGGGGGAAGCTGGCAGGAATCAGGAGGGATCAGCCTCTGAATATGTCCTCCTGGGAGCAGCCTCTCTCCAGGCCAAGCTTCCCTCCTCTGGTCCTGGCTCAGGACTTCTCCCATGGCTGTCCTCGCTCCCAGCCCTGCCCTTCCAACCCATCTCTATTGTGCAGCTGGAGAAGACTTTCAAAAGTTCAAGTCCAGCCCCATCACTTCACCACTCTTACATTCTCCATGGCTCCCCATCACTTACAGGAGAAGACCCAAGTGGTCCAGGGCAGGGACTGCCTCGCCGACCTCCCAAGCTCCCCTTCCCAGCCCTGCCCTCCAACCCCATCCAGTGCCCTTTGAGAACAGCCAGCCTTCTCTGCTTCTAAATCTTTGTTCCACTGGTGCCAGCCCCCAGCCCTGAGCTGCTTAGCAACATCCTTCTCTCCCATGGGCCCTCAAGGAGAAACAGGCCCCTCAACCCTGTGTAGGTGCTATGTCTGTTCAGGGAACCCAGCCCTGGCCATCACTAGGTGGGGCTCTCAGGGAGGCCCCTTGACTCCCTTTTCCCAGCGCCCGCTGCCTGGCCGGACATGGCCAACCAGCAGGCAGGTTTAGGGCAGAGGGTGCCCTTTGCCTCTGGGACATGTTGTCTCGCCACCTAAGGCTCTTTGGTGCTGAGGGGCTGTGGAGAGAACTTTTCAGGCTCCTCTCCCTCCTGCCCACGCCTGGCTGCCTGCTCTCCCCCAGAGTTTGGGACACACACACACACATACACACACACACACACACACACACACACACACACACACACACACACACACACACCAAGGTGAAGACAGGTGCCCCCACAGCCTGCCCCAAGATAGGGAGACAAAGACAGAGGCTTTTCTTACTGGTAGACCTTGTTGACTGACCCCCCTGCCACCTAGCCTGCCACAAAACCCTCAAGGGGGAAGGATTCTGCATCCTCTTTGTAGAGACAAGAAGGCCAGGACTCAGGGAGAGCAGGTCACTGCCCCATTCCTACCTAGCCACGGCCTCAGCCTGTGCCCTTGCATGGCCAAATGTTGCAGGAGGTTGGTGAAGGGAGTATGGTGCCTAGGCACCCAGACGCAGCCCCCTGGATGGTTGTCCTGCCCTGCCTTCCCCTTCCTGGGGATGGAAGGTGGGTGGCTCCAGGGACAGAGGCCCCTAGAATGCGCCTCTACCAGATTTCTGACTTGTAAGCTTCCTTCCAGGAATTACTCCACCTGCCCCCACCCAGCCAGACTTCCTTTCTGTAACCCACAGCCACATCATTTTCCTCACTGGAGATGGGTGTATGGGAGGCCCAGCCTGTGGCCCAGAGTTCAAGGCTTAGCCTTGTTGGTTCTCTGCCTCCACTATTGCCTGGAGAGCCGGTACCTCCTCCTTCATAAAAAGAAAGCCTTGGGGTCGCACGTTCCTGCTGTGCCTTGCCAGTACCCTGCCCAGATCACACCCAAAGCACCAGGATCTGCTCACCTTCTGGAACTCTGCACTGACCCTTGCGTCAGCACAGTTCCAGAAGGTGGGCGGGTTCTGGTGCAGCCCTTTCTCCAGAGTGATATAATTAGAGCTCCCACCAGGGATACCAGGCAGCCTCCATGGATGAGGTGACCCTGAGCTGAGCTCTACAGGATGGAGAGTTACCCATGTGGAGAAGTGGGAAGGACATTCCAGGAGGAGGAAGCAGTGCAGATAAGAGCATGGAGGGTAGAGTGAACGGGAGGCAGAATAGAAAGGCGGCCTTGGCAGCTGGCTAGATGAAAGGCTGGGTGTTTGCCCCTGGAGCTTTTGAGCACAGACCTACCCTTGTGTAGGTATTCCTAGCTCAGCAGGCACCCTGGCCCTTTGCTTGGGAACCCCCAACCCCACTTATTCCACTTGGGCATCTTTTGGTTGGGATCTTTGGTCTCTACTCCAGACCATCCAGAGTCCAGCTTCATTGTATAATTCTCTCCCTGTCCTCCTCGTCACTTAGCTTGGACAACACCTCCCCTGGCCAGCTCCTACCCCATAGAATTGCCCTCTGCTAGGGTGAGGGGATAAAGACAAGGACCAAGACTCTAGGGGAAAAGGCCATGGTGAGGAGGATACTACTTTCGTCTCAGCCTTGCCAAGTTGGAGGAGATTGTGGGGCTGTTGTGTAGACAATGCTCGCTGACCCCTCCTCCAATATCTAGTTTTTTTCTTAATAATAGAATCTTCTCTTTTTAGCCGGGTGCATGGCCACCCAGCATAAAGAATAGATTTGCTACCCTTTCTTGCTGCTTGGCATAGTCATGTGACTAAGTTCTGGCTAATGAAATGTAAGCAGGAGTGTTTTTATGTGGTAACCCCCAGCCTTTAAAAACTGGTTAAATCCATTGTTTCTCCTCCTGCTTTTCTCCATCCTGCTGCCTGGAATGTTGATGGGATGACTGGAGTTGTAACAACCATCTTGGGCCATAAGGTTGAGGGACACACCCTACTGATAGCAGAACCATGACCTGCAAGGAGATTGGCACTTGAGCAGTATCCCCATGCCAGCCCAGGGCTGTGTACTTCCAGACTTTCTGATGCAAAAGCAAGAAACGCTTTTGTTTAGGGCACTGTGTTTCCAGTCTCTGTTACTCATAGCAGAATGTAATCCTATCTGATTTGACCCCAAGGAGAAATATTGACTAGGCAGTTGGTATATGGATCTGGAGCTTGGAGCAGAATTTTGGATTGTGGGTAGGAATTTGGCAGTCATTATCGTGGAGATGGTAATTGAAGCCACTAGAGTGGATGAGATCACCCAGGTGAAGTGTGTGGTGTGAAAAAGAAGAGGGCTGTCCAGGAGGTAGCTGACCCCACCCTCTGGCCCTCAGAAGACCATTCTGGCTTTGCACTCAGCTTCCTCCATTCCCTCCCCCCACCATATGAGGGCGCTTCTGCCTCCCCAGAACACTTCTTGGCTTTTATGATGCAGAATCAGGATGGAGGGAGGCTAGGAGGAAGACAGGTGTGGACTAAAATTGGGGGAAATCATTTGAGGAGTTCTTGAAGATAGAATTTAAGAGCAGCTATTGTGTGTGGCAAAGTGGATCAGAGAAGAAAAGCAGGGGGTTTTATAACATGCTGTAATAAAAGTATTTCTTTAAAGGTATTCAAGAAACACACACAGCCTGAAATTTGTTGAAATGACCGTTTGATTGCTAGACTGGACCTCTTCTGTCCTCACAGCATTCGGATAATGTGACTTCAGAAGTGTTCCACAAGTAACAAAACCCCAGTAGAGCAGCATAAGTAAGGGAGAAGCTTATGTCAAGGACCCAGGGTTTTGTTATACTGTAGAGTCTAGGAGCAGAGGGATGCATCCGGGCTTCCTGAGGGCCTGGAATGAATGAGGAACTGGAACCACGCCAGCAACCAGGTAACTGGCCTGACCCCTTTCCTTCTCTGTTGCAACATGGATTCTCACCTCTGCTGCGCTGTACATCTCTACTGCAATCTTCTCTTGCTGCAGATTGCCATTTACAAAATAATTAAGAGATCTTATTTTTTTGTTGTTTTTTGAGAGGGCATCTCTCATATTTATTGATCAAATGGTTGTTAACAACAATAAAATTCTGTATAGGGGACTCAATGCACAATCATTAATCAACCCCAAGCCTAATTCTCAACAGTCTTCAATCTTCTGAAGCATAAAGAACAAGTTCTTACATGGTGAACAAATTCTTACATAGTGAATAAGTTCTTACATGGTGAACAGTGCAAGGGCAGTCATATCACAGAAACTTTCGGTTTTGATCACGCATTATGAACTATAAACAATCAAGTCAGATATGATTATTCGTTTGATTTTTATACTTGATTTATATGTGGATCCCACATTTCTCCCTTATTATTATTATTTTTTTAATAAAATGCTGAAGTGGTAGGTAGATGCAAGATAAATGTAGAAAAAATAATTTAGTGCTGTAAGAGGGCAAATGTAGATGATCAGGTCTGTGCCTGTAGACTAAGTATTAATCCAAGCCAGACAAGGGCAACACAACATCCACTGATGCAGAAGATTTCTCTCAAAACAGGGGGGGTGAGGTTCTAAGCCTCACCTCTGTTGATCCCCAATTTCTCACCTGATGGCCCCCCTGCAACTGTGCCTGTCTTAGATTGTTCCTCCCTTGAGGAATCTTACCTGTCTCTGGCTAACCAGTCATCTTCTGGGGCCATACAGGGAAATGTAAAGTTGGTAAGTGAGAGAGAAGCAATATTCTTTGAAAAGGTTAGCTTTTTACTTCTTTGCAGATTTATGCCCTGTGGCTTCTATGCCCAGCATTTGTCTTGAGGTATCTACCACTTGGAAGAATTATGATACTCGGTAATTTTCTATGTGAGGCACGAATTCTACTTAAGGGTTGTAATTAGGAAGGAAGAAGAAAAGCTATAGAAGTAGCAGAAGGAAGAAAACATGGGAAGATTGATTATTTCTTTGACATATCTTCTTGTAGAGTAACATAAGCATGTATAGGTTTTAAACTACTAATTAAATTGCATACACACATTAACATAATAGGAATACAGCTACATAACAAAAGCAGACCTACAATTACCAGCCATATCCAGTGAAACCAAGAAAACCAGTTAGGTACCCTAGGCATTTGTGAAAACTTATCAATGATATGATGGATATTGTCTAACTGAATTTGAATAGTTTGAGAAAAATCAGACAAATTAAAACAACACATTCCTGGGAACTGTTCACATCCCATATGTTCTTTTAACAGTAGATAGTCTATAGTTGCACGATTTTGGAGCACTGCAACTTGCACTTATCCTAATTCTTGGTTGAGTTCCGACAGTATAGATCCAGTCAAATTTGTTGTTTTACTGTATGCACAGGCCAGCTTAGATATCTCCTTCTTCATTCCAATGGCAAGTCCAGGAACCAGTGGGATGAATGCAGCTACAACTGCAACAGCACCAGGATCTTTGTTGAAGTTTTTTGATGATCATTTTCTGGAATGACTCTTCCAGAGGATGTTGATGTTGGAAGTTCTTCTTCCTATCGTATCTTAATTCATTTTCTGGGTAGCCAAATTAGGCTTTGATCCTCTGTATAAACACAAACAAACCCTTTGCCCACACTTTGATATGACCTTTATACCATTGTGAAGAACCTATTGGAGATCACCACACAGGAACTGCTTTTTTTTTTTAAGAGAAAGGAATATTATCAGAAAAATGTACTTCCATAGCTGATCATCTGACACCCTTTAAAAGAAGGATATCTTATTTTTAAGAACAGTTTTAGATCTACAAAAATACTGAGTATAGTACAGAGAGTTCCCATATGCCTTCTCCCTTACACACAGCTTTCCTATATTAGTATCTTGGATTAATTTGCTGTATTTGTTACAATTAGTGAGGCAATATCGATGCGTTATTAACTAAAGTCCATAGTTTATATTGATTCACTCTTTGCACTGTATATCTATGGCTTTTGACAAATACATAATATCATATATCATCCTTAGAGTATCATACAGAATAGTTTCACTGCCCTAAAAATCCTCTGTGTTCACCTCTTTGTTGAGCACCTGGCAACCACTGATCTTTTTTTTTTTATAGGATTATGAGTGTATTTTCTTTCATTAAGACATGTGAACTGACAGTCTGCTGTAGGGATGATTATGTAGTAAGTGCTAATGAATAATTAAATTTTTTGACAAACTACGTAGTACCAAATTAATGAAGCCCAGGTCAAAGGTAGTTTCAAAAAACATTTACTGATGTTTTTACTGTCTCTGCAGTTTTGCCTTTTCCAGAATGTCAGATAGTTGGAACCACACAATATGTAGTCTATCAGACTGGCTTCTTTTGATTGGCAATATACATTTAAATTTCCTCCATACCTTTTCATGGCTTGATAGCTCATTTCTTTTTATTTCTGAATGATATTCCATTGTATGTATATACCACAGTTTATTTATCCATTTAAGGTAGTTTTGTCACTTCCAATTTTTGGCAATTATAAATAAAGCTGCTATAAACATTTGTATACAGGATTTTATGTGGACATAAGTTTTCAGCTCAATTGGGTCAATATCTAGGAGCATGATTGCTGCATTGCATGATGAGACTATCTTTAGCTTTGTAAGAAACCACCAAATTGTCTTCCAAAGTGTCTGCACAATTTGCATTCCACCAGCAAAGAATGAGAGTTCCTGTTGCTTCACATCCTTGACAGCATTTGGTGTTGTCAGTTTCTGGATTTTGACCACTCCAATAGGTGTGTGTTGGTATCTCACTTTTGTTTTGATTTGCAATTCCTTAATGACCTGTGATGTTGAGCATCTTCTTATATGCTTATTTGCCATCTGTATATCTTGTTTGGTGAGGTATCTGTTCAGATCTTTTGTCCATTTCTAGATAGGGTTGTTTGATTTCTTACTGTTGGGTTTTTAAAGAGTTTATTTGTGTTTTTGGATACAAGTCCTTTAGGAGATATTTGTTTTGAAAATATTTTCTCCCAGTCTGTTGCTTGTCTTTTTATTCTCTTAACAGATTGCCTCTCGTTTATTGTTTTCTTCTTCACACATGTGATCATTTCTGAATTTATTTGCTCTTCTTTCTAGCTACAAACCGAAGCCAAATAGTGTCTCTTAGTGCCAGTTCCAGATTCTTAGGAGAGATTATTATTTGACCAGTGAAGTGGGAAGTTAATCATGGCTGGATGGCATGGTGTCATTAAGGTAGCTGGAAGGGAGTCTGGGAAATGTAAATTTAGTTTTCTAGCCTTTGCAGTACAGGAGGACAAATGAAGAGGTAGCAATGGGTCTGAGTGTCAACTCTCCATATAAATCTAGGAGATAGAGCTGAGTGGGTTGGGTGGGGGGGCTACTGATATGATGTAGTGTGTGTATGGTAAGAAATTTAACCAGTACAGAATGAGATGAAATGAAAAGCAAAATTTCCTACACCCAGGTCCACTTCTCAGAACTTTTTCTAAGTTTAGATATTCCGGAGTTTTAGCATTATAGTTCTAAATAATATACTCGACCTCTGTTTCTTGATTTAGTAACTAAAGAGAATATCTAACAATGTCTCATCATTAAAGAAAGAACTTAAATCACATTATCTCTCATCCTCACAAGCTGCCTTTCTCAGTTGTGTTAGCTATCTTACGATTGTAGTCTTATGTTGGTGTTATTCATAGTTCTAAACTTTTATTTAAAACTTAGTTCCCCCTCCATCAACTTCAGATAGAATTGCTTGAGATCCATCACTAAATAAGAATAATTAACCTCTGTATGCCAGCTGCCACCTTACTTTTCTGCCTCCTTCTAATTTCTACAGGTTTTATCTTCACATTTCCATGGTCAAAGTTTATAACATTTACATTCTGTTCTAGAATTATAATTAAATCTTCCATTCTGTATCTTTAGGTTGATTCTGAAAACCAACCAATTCTATGATTATATGAACATTATTGACTGTAGGACCAGGTTATGCGATAGCTCCTGTGAGAAGGAGATGTAATGCCATTTCCTCCACCCTGCTTGTCCTGCATAAAGAAAGAGTATTTGCTGTCTTGAACTTTAAGGTCAAGCAGATTCTCTTTTCTTATGCTCCACTAACTGCTCGAAAACATGTCTCACAAGTGTTTGCTTCATATATGGTCACTGGAATAGATTGTGTTGTTTCTGGTTTTCTAATTGCCTTTCTTTTTTCTTTCTGAGAGAAGAAACAGATGTTGTCTCCATTACGTTTGCACAAAATCCACTTGGCATGCACACTTTCCCATGCCTGGCTCCTTTGTATATGTAGTGAGATGTGGTAGCTGTTGTGTTTATCCAGGACTCCTTTTCCCTCCCCAGTGAGTTGCTGCTCACCAATCTAATTGTGTGATTTGGGTGCCCACCCCCCAATATTTGCAGTGTTTTCAAGGGAGGGCTTGTATGTAAGGCCTGGCAGTGTACCTTGATGGCAACTCATCTGAGGGCTGGACACACAACTGAGGCAAGGATAATTGGAATCCTCCCATGAGGTTTGACCAGTGGGTATTGAGACAGAGAAGCAGTTATCCCTTTAGTTTCAGGTAAGGCTTGATTCAGGGACTCCAACGATGTCATCAAGGACCCAGGGTCACTGTATAGCTTCCTTCAGCCCCCAGTGCTTCCCTCCTTGCCCCTCACAGTGGACCACCGGCAGAAATGCGCTCCTCTGGGGTAGCAAAGGCGGGTGGGAGGAGGAGTGTCAATCCCACCTAAGCCACAATCGAGAGTACAGGAGGGAAACGTATTTTTTACCAAAAGAAGGGTGAATTCATTTTGGACACCTAAGCCCACCAATGTTCACACTCCTTTCTATTGAATTTCTTTTTATTTCAGTGATTCTATTTTAAATTTTCAAGAATCATGCTTGGTTTCTTTTTATAGCTGCTTCTTTTTGTTTTATGAATGTAATAGAATGAGACTCCTTCTTTTTATAAATTCTCTGTTCTTTGAAATATGTTTCCTCTGAGATTAGTTTGTTCACTTTTAGTTTGTGAAAGAGGCAGTGTAAATGAGTAATTCAGAGTCCAAGGCAAGAAAGAGGTTGCCTGGCTTCAGATTCCATCCCGCTGCCCCTTACTAACTGTGTAAACCACCACCAAGTTAAGTTGCCTTTCTATGACTCAGTTTCCTGTAAAGTGGAGATAACAATAGCACTTAGCTCAGAGGATCATTACAGGAGTTACTCAATGTAAATGCTTAGACCACTGCCAGTAGCACAGTAAGCACTCAGAAATGATTTGCTATTATTTTCTTTATCTTTCTCCTTTGCTTGTTTTTTCTCTACTGTTTGGTAATGATACCTGGTGGCCCATTCATCTTATGAACAAAGGGCAGGGCTGATGGGCACTGGCACTGATGTAGGGTATCCCTCTGCCCTAGTATTAGCAGTGTGGGGTGGAGAGAGGTCCAAATGCTGGCTGCCACCCTTTTCAGGGGTGTGCTCTCCCATAAGGAGCCCACTCCTGCTCTCCGCACCAGCTCTGGCCTCTGGGCAGCTTTCTCTCAGGAATGCTTTGACTAGAGCTTCCTCTGCCACCATCGGTTCCTCATTGTAATCTGCCCTTTTTCTATCTTCTAGAAATAAATAAAAATCCTTGCACAGTTGATGCCCCATTCTCCACCCCAACCCCAGGCATCTTTTTCTGGGCCCCTCAATGAATTTATTTCCATTTCCTTTTCCTTACTGTGTTTTGTTGGCATTGGATGGGCAAAGGGTGGTAGAGACATGTTCTCAGCCCATCATCTTGAACCATAAGTCGGTGTATTGTCAGGCAACTGTGTCTGGGGAGGTCTCTCCCTGTGCACTAGGTGAAACCTCAGGCTGGACAGGGAGGGTTCTTGACTCTGATCGAGAAAGAATTCTCAAACATGTCCAACAAGTGCAGGTAAGGGAGGAATTCATTAAAGCAAGAGTGGTAGTGAATGGCAGCAGCTGTGCAGACAACACGGAGCAATGAGGAAGCGAGGGAGGAAAGGGAAGTTCATTGAACTCCTGCTCAGCATCGGGCAGATCCTTTGCCAATTCCTGAAGCCAGAGTCACATGTCATCCAGGGTCCGCTTGAATCTGCACAGTGTGGGAACTAAGCCATTACCACCCCAGAACATGGGGGAGGCATGGAGCAATGGATGGAATGAGATTATGTTCTGAGAACTTCCCAAAAGCAAATAAAGGAGATTTTCAGGCAGGCTACGCAAGAGCATGATCGTACAACTGCAGTGCTGCCCGGGTCACCCAGGTGATGGGAACTTTCAAGCCTGAACCAGAGATCTCAGTCCCTACTTGTCTGAAATAGGAGAGAGTGAAGACTAATGCTTAAGTCTAGGAAAACTGAATGAAATAGTGAAGTAACAAAGATGCTTACCACTGGAAGAGCACAGAGACAAAATGCAGTAAGTTGAGTAGCAAGAAGGCTTTATTTAAGGAAAAGTAAACACTCAAAGAAGGGGAGTGTAGGCAGCCTAAGAGAAGAGGCATGCTTAAAGGCTTAGGATTCTGCCTTTAAGGCTTTCAAGACTGGGGGTGTAGTCTTGACATGTAATCTCTTGATGTCTCTCTCCAGTGAGAGACATTACAGCATCATCCATGGTGATGGGGCCCCTTAGGGCCTGCCGTGCTCACCCTGGACACCCAGACCCTGCCCAGGAAGGAAAAAGGGATGATTCATAACTTTGGCCTCTGTGGTCATGTTGGCCTCAAAGCTAGTCCCTCAGTGGGTCAAACCACAAACCTGGTGGCTGTGTCAGCAGGATGGCCAACCAGTCTCCCCAGGACCCTGGAGGCCTCAGACTCTTGGAAAACAGAAGCGGGTGAGTCCAAGATGCACAAGCATGGGCAGACTGTGAGAGACAGACCACAGGCTGTGTGGGGTGACTGAATGAGTGACAATCAGGGTGTCACTATCGAATGGAGGTTGCCTGGGCAGGGGAAGAGAAGCATAGCTTTCAGCCACTCCCACTCTGCACTCACAGAACTCTTCTGACATCCCAGGTCTTGCAGGAAGCTCTTCACACAAGCTGTTTGGAGGGCTCCAGGTTCAGAGTGGTTGCATGACTTCCCTGTGATCACACAGCTGGTGAATGATACGCCCAAATTTGAACTTAGCTCTATGCAGGGCCCAGGTTCATAACCACTGAGCTACACGATTACCACCTGTCTCCAAGCTAACCAGAATACAGTGGAAAAGATTTCCCTTGGGCCACTATGGACTGTCCGGGCTACACCTCATATGATGCAACAGGTTCTGAATCAACAAAGGAGAGGAAGCAGAGGGCTCTGGCACCCTCTGGGGGACACAGGAGGCTCTGCAGATATGCTGCCAAGGAGATAGGCAGGGATCCCGAGTGGTGACCCCAGTATGTCTAAGTAATGAATGACTGAATTAGGGTCCTTGTTGCTCCGTAGGAGGGCAGAGCTTCATCTCCCCTCCCCCCCACTCCATGGCAACGAGCCCCAAATATTTACCTTGGCATGTCATCTATTGGAATAAAGATGCAAACTCATGTGACTAAGTTCGGGCTAGTGCTATATAAGCCGAAATGATGGGTGCAAATTTTTTAAATTATCCTTAAAGATGGGGACATGATCTGCTTTGTTCCTTCCTTCATCCTGCTTTCTGGAATGCAGATATAATGGCTGGAGCTCAAGCAGCCATATTGGACCATGAGTAGAAGCTGCCCATGGAAAATGGCAGAACAAAAAAATAAGGAATCTAGTTTCATGATGATTGCACAGTTGCCATATCAGCATTGGATGCCAACACTTACTTGAGGGAAAAGAGGTACACCTTTATTTTATTTAAACCACCGTTGTTTGGGGTTTTCTATACTTTTGACAAATTTATTTTTCCTTTTAAAAAATTATGCTTGTTCATCCACGATATAGGTAGGTCACAGTGAAGGCAGTAGAGCACAGAGAAAACAAGTAATGACTCTAAAGCATCTTACTACACTGATGGACAGTGACTGCAATGGGGTGGGGGGACTTGATAATAGAGGGGAATGTTGAAACAACAATGTTGCTCATGTGAAACCTTCATAAGATTGTATATCAGTGATACCTTAATTTAAAAAAATCATGCTTGTTTATTCCAGAACAAAATAAAGCACAGCAAAATTTTACTAAGTAACACCATTAAGGCATGAAATAATTTATTAGCTAGATTTAATTTTCTATCCAAGATTTCACATTTCAAGCATTGTTACTTAAAAAAAAGCAAAACCTATTGTTTGACAGATTTTGATCTATATATTTAATTGCAATGAAATGGAATTTCAGGATAAAATGTCTGAGATTTGTTAGAGTTTTTCCCCTGACCTTTTTTCTTTGTATAGCAACCTCCAAATGACATGGATATGAAAGTAGTTAAGCACACTGCTTTCAGCCACCTGCCCCAAAGCTGAAAATGGCAGTTGTCTCAAGAATCAAGGGCTCAGCCATGGGGGATCCTTGATTTTCTGCTTCAGCAGAGGGGAGGGGCTGCTGAAGTCATGTGTATGTGTGTATATGGGGGCATGTAGGACCGTGGGGAGAGGAGAGGAATCAGACACTCCCCCAGCCTGTGACCCCCACAAATAGGACTTGCCTCTTGAGGAGTTTTCAGAGTATCCTGGTGGCAGTGGGGTACTGGGAGGCTCCCACAGTGGGAAATCAAAGCCTTGGTCTGGGTACTCTGTAATGCTGCTCCACGCCAGGCTGGGCTTGCCCCCTTCCCCTTTGTCAGGAGTAACAGTGTACAGAAAGCTCCCTTCCTCCTCCCTCAGGCCCCCCAGAAAGACCAAGCAGCCCTGAAAAAGAGGGGTATGGACATGGCTGGTGAACAGGACCCACCATTCCCACTCTGCCTGAGAGGTAACTGCAGCGTGGTCCCCAGATCCCACTTCTGCCTGCTCAAGTCCCTGTGTCCTGGGCCTTGCCAGGGGCCTTCCCCTGCTGAGGAGGGCTTTCCTGCCTTGGTGTTGTGCAAGGCCTGCAGCTGTCTCCCTGACAAGCCTCGGAGCTGAGCAGTAGAGCTGAGGCTTTGGGAAAAGAGGAAGCAGCCCCGAGGCTGGATCTCCTCTCTCGGGGTGGTGGAGCCCTGGGAGAAGAGCACCACGAGCTCCCGGCCCTCCTTCCTGTTATCTCCTGTGGTTCACCAGCCCAGCAGCCGCTCTTCCCGTGAACAGGTACTTCCATGCCTGGGCCTGGAGGGCAAGTGGAGGGTTGGGAGCAAGGCTGTGCTGAGATTTGCTGGGGGGCATCTGGGTGTGGGTGCTGGACACAAGCCAGCCCAAGCCCAAGACACTAATGGAAGCTGTACTCATAACCCAAGCCCTGCACATCCCAAGTCCTCCCCAACCCCCAGCGCCGTCCCAGTCCCTATCACCACCCTGCCCCTGCCCTGCCCTGAGCCCCATGCCAGCCCTGCCTCACCCTCAGCTGCCTCCACCCCCACCATTTACCAACCATCATCTCCATGCCCCCTGGCCCCACCTCTCCCCTCGGCTCCCACCCCAATGCCATCCCAGATTGCAGCTAGCATCCCCTTTGCCCCAGCCCATCCGTAGCTCAACCCTCACCCATGCCCAGTCCATTCCACTTCTTTCACTGAGGACCCCCAGCACCACCCAACCTGGGTCAAGAACGGGTGCTCGGGGTTAAGAGCCCTCACAGCCAGGTTAGAGAATGAGGTGGGAAGTTTCCACTGCCCATTTCAAAGCCAACAGACCTCATTTATGGATTATATGATTTTGGGGGTTAAATATTTGGCCTATATTGGGGTTTTCCACTGTTACGAAGATAATGTGCTCTGGAATTGCCCATCTGATTTCCTATCTGTGGAGCAGAGCCCTCCAGCTGGCTGTATTGCACTATTTCCCTCCTTCCCCAGCCTGACAGGGAAGTCGGAGAGACACTCTGGGGCAGGAAACAGAAACTGAGCCCTGCATAGCTGCCTGGAGTGAAACTGCCTCTGTCCTCTCCTAGACTTGGCCTCTGGGAAATCAGAAGTCAGGGATTTGGAGCCCCAGCCCACCCCCTCTGGCTGTCCTGGGACATCTGACCTCACATCCACTCCATGTGCTCTAACACAGGCAGGAAACATGGGCACCTACTGTGTAGAGACCACCCCAACTCATCCCTCATGCAACAGACACCACTTCTAGGGGCGGGAGTTCAAACCCTTGTCTTCATGGCGCCCAAGACCTGGACATACAGTGATGAGCCTTGGGAAGTGCCTGAGATCCGGGGAACAGTCCTCTCCCAGTCGTTGCCTGAGGGACCGTTGTCTCAGTGCAAGCCTGCTCCCTGTCCCCCTGTATACCCACCTCCTTCCCAGGACCTGCAGTCACCCCTCTACCACCAGGGGGCGCTGGACGCACACCAGGACACCCAGCTCAACCCAAACCCTAGGGGCACCTACCCCTCAACACCAGGTTTTCAAATAAGGACAAGGGTCTCCCTTTCTAGGCTCCTTCTTGCCTTTTCTTTTTCCAGGAAAGTTCTCAGGGCTGAGCTGGTCTTTGGGGTGGAACAGCTGAGCCGATAAGCTGGACTCTGGTGGAACTGACCCCATGGGTGTTGGAACTCCCATGGGTGTTGGAACTGAGCTAAGTGTAGGTGACATCTACATGATGTGATTTTGGGTGGTTCTAGAAAAAGTCTTCTCACACATTCCAAAAATCCCTGCTCCATTCTTGGGTCAGTATGTCTAAAATTCCACCATTCCTTCTGTAGGTTCAGCCCCAAATGGGAACAGCAGGGAAGCTGGGGACAACAAATGGGTATCTTGCTAATATCCTGGCTGTAGAGGAACTGACCCCAAACATGCCCAACAGGCAGCCATTCAGGCAACATCCAGGTCACAGGCCCAGGCCGGCCAGCATGAGCCTGTCCTGTGGCCAAGGACCAGGTGTGCAGATGTGGGTACATCCTCCTGGGAGAGGAGCCGGCCTAGGGTGTCCCAAAGAACTGTGGGTGAGCCAGTGGACCTGCAAATGTCCAGGCCTGTCTGGTGGAGCAGCCAAGCCAGGGGGCTGTGTTCCCTGAGGAGCAGTGCTCTTTCTGGCTGACCCAGGCCCTTGGCGTTGCCTTGCTCCCGGCACGGACACTCCTCCTCCCAGCACACTTGGCTAAGAACTGCTCTGTGGTTCTGAAAGGCACTTCAGGCCCCATCCAGGCTCTGTCTTCAGCCCCTACCCAGGTGTGCCCTCTGGTAGCCACCAGTTGGCTGGGCCCCAACTGAGGCTGATGGGCTGGGGGCTGGGAGATGTCACGAGTTTCCTGTCCCCACTTCCAGTCTCCCCAAGCACTCCCCCCTCACTCTGCCAAGTCAGCATTTAGGACCAGGGAGGACTGCAAAGTTGGCAACATGGGTTTTTGTACATGTGTGCTATAAAATATACATAACAGAAAATGTACTGTCTTAACCATTTTTAAGTATACATTTCAATGGCATTAAGTACATTCACACATACTGTGTAACTTGCACCACTGTCTATTTCTAGAAGTTATTCATTATCCAAAACAGAGACTCTGTACCCATTAAACATTAGCTCCCTATTTCCTCCACCCAGCCCCTGGTAACCTCTATTCTACGTTTGTCTCTATAGATTTGCCTCCCTAGGGTAGTGGAACCATACAACATTTGCCCTTTGTGTCTGGCTTGTTTCACTTAGCATAAGGTTTTCAAGGTTCATCCATATTATAACATGTATCAGAATTTAATCTCCTCTTAAGGCTAAACAGTTCTGTTGTATGGGTTCATGCCACAACTTTTTTATCCATTCACCTCTTGATAGACATTTGAGTTGTTTCCACTTTGACTTGTGAATGCTGTGTAAACATGGGTGTACAAGAATCTGAGTCCCTGTTTTCAATTCTTTTGGGTAGATAACTAGGAGTGGAGTTGCTGGATCATATGATAATGCATATCTGACTTTTTGAGGAACCACTGAACTGTTTTCCACAGGGGAAAACATGTCCACCATTTTATATTCCCACAAGCTGTGCAGGAGGCTTCCAATTTCTCTACATTCTCAACAACATTCGTCATTTTCTTGTTTTGTTTAATAGCCATTCTAATGGGTGTGAAGTGGTAGCTCATTGTGGTTTTGATTTGCATGTCCTTAATGACTAATGTTGTTGAGCACCTTTTCGTGGGCTTGTTGGCCACTTGAATATCATCTTTGTAGGAACTGATATTCAAGTTCTTACCCCATTTTCTGATTTTGGGTTGTTTGGGGTTTTATTGTTGTTGATAGTATGAGTTGTAGTCATTCTTTATATATTCTAATACTAATCCTTTATCAGATATATGATTTGTAAATATTGTCTCCCGATCTGTAGCTGTTTTTTCACTCTCTTAATAGTGTCCTTTGATGCGCGAAAGTTTTAAATTTTTATCAAGTCCAACTTATCTTTTTTATTTTTTTGCTTGTGCTTTTAGTATAATACTTAAATAATTGCTGATCCTATAGCATGAAGATTTTCACCTGTTTTCCTCTAACAATTTTATAGTTTTAGTTATATGTATTTCTGGTGTATCTCCCTTTCTGATTCTGTGGCACCCCTTAGAGCCCCTATACCCACCAGGGGCACTCCATGGCAGAGGGCTCTCCTTCTTGTACATGATACACAATAGGTGTTTAACTCATGTTTGTGGGATATGTGTTGTTCAGGGCCTTTGTGCCCTGTTGCACCTAGACTTCCCTGCCATGAACTCTAAATTCCCTAGGGCCACATATCTCTTGTCCACCACTGCAAATCCTGGGGGGCTCTGCACTGTGGCAGGGTATACATCCTCCTCAGTCTTAGGTTCTGAGAAATGGGTTCTCACAAGCTTCCAAAGACAAGGCAGGTACAGAGATAGTACTGGGGTGGCTGCAAGGATTCCAAAGGGGGAAGTTTTAGTTAGAAGTTTCTGTAAGACATACCTTGAAGACTAAATAAGGTTCCAGTTGGCAGGTATTATTCACGGTGGAGGCAATGTTGGTCAGCTGGAGAGCCCATAGGCAGACAGGACTGACCTAAAGATAGGGGTGTGGGGAGTAGAGCATGGGGGCAGAGCTGGGAGTAGAAAATGAGAAACTTCCAGGGATGTGTTGGGGCCCATATAGCTCATGGGCAATGGTGAGCTATAGAAGGTGTTCGAGCAGGGTAGTGACTTGATAAGTGCTCAGTCAAGCCCCATTATGGCCCGTAGCTGGTAAGGCTGGTGGTAGGGAGACCAGTCTCAAGTAAGAAACTATCGTTATCACTGGGTACCTTGGAGTTAGTCCCTGAGCCTCTCTGGGCTCCAGTTCCTGTTAGCTTGTGGGCAGGGAGGTGGTGGGGAAGTGGGGAATAAGCAGCTGCTCATTTACACTGGGGCTGGGGAACCAGAACTTAGGGTGGGGCCAAGGGACACATAGAAGGCTTTCTGGTGCATACCACCAAGTAAGGGCATCCTGGGTACAGTCTGAGCTGTGCATGTGGGCTCCTGGCTCTGCTGGCAGCTGCCCCAGAGCAGCCCTGCCCTCTCACTGGCTTGGCCACCATAGCGTGCGGGCCTCTCAGCAGGCCCAGAGGCGGAGGTGTCCTGAGGTTCCTAGGAGGCCCCTGTGGGCCCCACCAGCACGGTGCACACTGCCCTTTTAGGACCCAGAACTCACGCAAGAACCTGTGATGGATTACCTGCTCCAGCTCTTCCAGCTGACCTCATCCATCTCAGCAGGTAAGGTTCTCTGGCCTTGCCCAGCTCCCGGGGCCAGCCTTGGGGAGTCCAGCCCTTCCCTGGCCTGGGCAGACTGGACAGTGCCTGTCCACAGGTCTGTGCTGAGATCGAAGGAGGGCCCGGGAAAGCAGTGACAAGGGGCAAGGCCCCTCCCCGGGGCGCCAAGAGGAGCTGCTCCAGGGCTGTTGCTAGGGGGCCGGGCAGGGTTTTGATGCCCATCTGAGACACTCTCTTTGGGGAAGATCTTAGGGCTCTGCGGTGACCCCAGGCCTGCATCACTCTCCTCTCTGCACCCCTCCCTCAGGTCTGGCCTCATGGGGTGTCTCCAGTCCCCAGGAAGTGCAGGGCGTGAAGGGGTCCTGCCTTGTCATCCCCTGCGTCTTCACCTACCCTGCCGACGTGCAGGTGCCCGACAGCATCACAGCAATCTGGTACTATGACTACTCGGGCCAACGGCAGGTGGTGAGCCACTCCACAAACCCCCAGCTGGTGGAGGCACGCTTCCAAGACCGGGCCCAGCTGCTGGGGCAAGCTGAGCACAAGGTGTGCAACCTGCTGCTGAAGGACCTGCAGCCCGAGGACTCAGGCTCCTACAACTTCCGCTTTGAGATCAGTGAGGGCAACCGCTGGTCAGATACCAAAGGCACTGTGGTCACCGTGGCAGGTGAGGAGCAGAGGGGCCTGCCTACTGCCTGAAAGGGACCCCCGAGCTGCTCCTGACCCCACTGGCTCACAGACCCAACACTTGTCCTAAACCCAGTATTGGCCCCCACCTGGCCCCAGTCCTGCATCCCGGTGCATTCACCCCAAGTGGGACTGGGGGGAGAAAGTAGCCTCTCCTTCTGCTTGAAGTCCCAGGGGCTCATCCCTCAGCTGAGGGTTCAGTGCAGAAGGTCTCGGGGGATCGGAGGTTGAAGGAGAGTCCTGATGCCCTGTCTTTGTCTCAGAGAAGCCCAGTGTGCCTACCCTTACCTGGCCTGCCGAGCTCCGCGAGGGCATGGAGGCAGACTTCAACTGCTCCACCCCCTACACCTGCCTGCAGAAGCCGGTTAGCCTGCAGTGGCAAGGCCAGGACCCCACTCGCTCGGTCACCTCCAGCCTCCAGAAGCTTGAGCCCACAGGTGTCACCCACCTGCAGACCCTCCACATGGCCCTGACCTGGCGGGACCATGGCCTGACCCTGCAGTGCCAGCTCTCGGTAGCCGAGCAGAGGACACAGAGCGAGGTTCACCTCCAAGTGCAGTGTGAGTGCCCGAGGGGCCACACCCTCATTAGCATACATGCGTGGCTCTCCAGTGGGAACCAGGCCTTCTCCAGCCTGTAGAAACAGAGCCCTTGCTCTTGAGAAAAAGCCAGGTTCACTCAGACCTACAGGGTTGGGCAGGTGGAGAGAGACTGCTAAGCCCTGGGAGCCACATTTAACGGCTTCCTTCTGCCACTTGTCCCCAAGCCCAGGCGGGGCAGGGAAGGGGAGACACAGAGAGTCAGAGAATTGGGGTTTGGGCAGCAAGGGCCCTGGGATTTAGCCCAGGTTTGGAGGATGCTGGTGGGGTTTTCGCTCTGAGTCCTTTCCTGCCTGAGGCTACTTATGCTTCTGGTGACCCGGGGCCCACCCGGCCATGGCAAAGAGGCAGGAGAGGAAGCCCGAGTTCCTGCTTGAGGATGCATCTTCCCATCACAGTAAAACAGGGCAGCCTATTTGAGAATAGCCACTGTTCACAGCCATCAGGTTGTCTGGCTCCACGACCACGATGAGCAAACTTTGGGGAGTTACTTGCATCTCAGAGCCTCTGTTTTATCCTCTGTGTAGGGGAGGTAACAATAAATAGTGCCATCTTGTACAACCATGGTGAAAATAGAAGGAGTGCTTAGCACACACTAAGCACTCCAAGCTATTAGCTTCTATTACTTTCATATTTTGAAAATAGCTTTTATGAGCGTGTTTTCATGGCAAGAGGCTTCGGAACAAGCCTGAAAGAAACACCGTGTCTTTGGTCAGCGCCTTCCATATAAATGGGTCAGCCACTCTCAGAGCTCAGTGACCCTGGCGTGGTCCCCTCCGTTAGGTGGCTGGTCCCTTGCCAGCAGCCCCCACAGGCCACCAAAGGGAGCAGTGTGTTGCCCATGAGCCCCAGGGGACAGCACGAGGCAGAAGGCCACAGAGGCAGTGTGGGCAGTGCTCAGCCAAGCCCCGACTGTCTTGTCAGGCTCTCAGCAGAGGAGGAAGGGATCAAGAATTCCTCACAAGGCTGGGGCAGCACCTGCCCCTGGAAAGGGGGACTAACAGGACCCACTGTTGAAAGAAGAGGGGAGGAGTGTGTCCATCTTACCCAACATCCCCTGTAATGCCTTGCAGATGCCCCGAAGGGTGTGGAGATCCTTCTCAGTCCCTCGGGGCGGAACATTCTGCCAGGTGATCTGGTCACACTCACCTGCCAGGTGAACAGCAGCTATCCCAGTGTCACTTCCGTGCAGTGGGTCAAGGATGGGACACACCTCAAAGCCCAAAACCGTGTGCTGCAGTTGACCCAGGTGTCCTGGGATGATGCTGGCGTCTACACCTGCCAAGCTGGGAATAGTGTGGGCTCTTCAGCCTCACCCCCTGTCAGCCTCCACATCTTCAGTGAGTCTCTGGGGAACCTGGGTTTTGACCAGAGGGTGGGGAGGGGTCCAGGCCACTGGGGCTGAGGGAAGCCAGGCCAAGTTGCCTCCTGGGACGTGGGTGTAGCGTTCTAGCCCTACTCAGACAGATGACAAATCTCCCCGGCAGGGTGGGATGTCAGGAGGACCCCAGGAAACAGGTCAAGGAGAAGCAGGGCCAGTCCAGAAAGCCCCTCTGCAGAAGGACAATGATGTAGAATTGCACTGTATGTACAGATTTGCACTGATTGGCCGCAACCCCATTGTTCTGAGGGGTTGGGCCTGGAAGTCAGCTGAGTGTCCCCAGTGTGCCTTATGTTACCCCACAGTGGCCGAGGTCCAGGTGAACCCAGCAGGCCCCATCCTAGAGAACCAGACAGTGACACTGACCTGCAATACACCCAGAGAAGCACCCAGTGGCCTGCTCTATAGCTGGTACAAGAACCACGTCTTGCTGGAGGATCCCCACAGTCACGCACTGCAGCTGCGCTCAGCCACCAGGGCCGATACTGGCTTCTACTTTTGCGAGGTGCAGAATGCCCAGGGCAGAGAGCGCTCTGGCCCTGTCAGTGTGGTGGTCAGCCGTAAGTGGCCGGGGTGGGGTGGCACTGGGTTCTGCCAGAGCCAGGCCAAAGGGTGGGGTGCCCACTGGAGGGTTGGGGTCCTGAGCCTGCGTGGGCTTGAGCTCACATCCCAGCTCTGCACACCTGGGTGAGGCTTTGATTTTCCTGGGCCACAGTTTCCTCCTATTTTAGAAAACCTTTTACTTTGAAATAAGTTAAACTTACAAAAAGTTGTAAGAAGAGCAAAAGAATTATCATAGATCTTTAGCCTAGATTCCCCATTTGTTAAATTTTGGAGCATTTGCTCTCTCTCTCTTTAAATACATACACATATAATATATATGTAGATGTACATATGCATATATATACATGTCTGTATATAACATGTACATTACATATATGCATGTATTGTGTACACATACATCTTTTCTCTGTATATACAAATACAAGCATGCATATGTTACATACACATATATGTTATCTGTCTCTCCATCCATACATTCACATTCCTGAAGTTGCAGGCAGGTGCCTCTTTACCCTTTAACTCCTCAGCATGTGTATTTCTAAGGTAATTCTTGTGCATAACCACAGCACAATGATCAGTCAGGAAATGTGACATTGACACAAAACTCCTACCTAATCTACAGTTCATATTTAAATTTTACCAATTGACATATAATGTCCTTTATGGCAATTATTTTTTTCTGGCCCAGGATCCCAACCAACCAGAGTCCCTAATCTCATTCAGTTATCATGTCTCTTTGTTCTCCTTTAACCTGGGACAGTCCTCAGTCTTCCCTTGTCTTTCTTGACATTGAAATTTGAAGAGTTCAGGCCATTTGCTGTGGATGCCCCTCAGTTTGTGTCTGGCTTAGTAGACTGATCCTGTGCACCTGGGTGAGAGCACCACAGACAGGATGCAGCGTCTGTCTCTCAGCATCATGCCAGGAGACACGTGATGTCAGTTTGTCCTGTTGTTGGCAGTGCTAACTCTGATCACTTGGTTGAGAAGTGTCCACTGCCAGCTGTCTCTACCAGATGTGTTCCCATCTTTAAAGACGGGCTTCTGATCCCAACTGGCATGGTTGCCACAAGGATGGACAAAGTGATTTGCCCAGCCCAGGGACAAAAGTGTAGGCAGCAGGCAAGCAGGAGAGGGGTTGCCCCTCTCTCCCAGGGCATTGTGGGACAGAGGGAGTTCAGGGGCCACAAAGGGGGATCTGGGATCTGGGGAGTGCCCTGTCTGAGGGTGACAGGCACCCCCTCATCTTCACACAGACCCACCCCTCGCCCCAGAGCTAACTGCCTTCCTGGAGACGCAGGCTGGGCTGGTGGGCATCCTCCGCTGCTCCGTGGTCAGTGAGCCCCTGGCCACCCTGGTGCTGTCACACAGTGGCCACGTCATGGCCTCCATCCCTGGGGAGGGTGACCTCAGCGCACGCTTCAGTGTCTTCTCTGCTCCCAACTCCCTGCGCCTGGAGATCAGAGATCTGGAGCCAACTGACAGTGGGGAGTACACATGCCTAGCCAGCAACTCCCTTGGAAATGCGTCCTCCACCCTGGACTTCCAAGTCAATGGTAAGATGGGCATTGGGGGCTGGCGGAGGGAGCCCAAGGAGAAGGCATGCTCCAGCCTCTTCCTCCTAGGAGTCCAGAGGACTCAGCTGAGGGGCTGAACTAGCTGGCTAGTGAAAAGTCACGTCAGAGACCTGGGCTGAACAGTCATCCCAACCTGGGAGATCCCTGGAAATCAAGGCAGAAAGGGAAACAGGGCAGGTTGCATTATTCCTTTTGTGCATATTCTGACTCTGAACTTGTAGGGTCCTTCATATGCTTTCATTTGTTTTTCATTTCTCCAGCATTCGGGGCAGGCTTTGTGCTAGGAGTCAGATGCAGGAGGCAAAATAAGGAAGTGGGGTCTTCCAACTCTTGGCCCATGTGCTGTCTTCTGAGGCTGTGGCAGACATAGCTAATCAATCAAGCCAGGTTTTCTGGCTCAGAATCCCTTTCAGCCATGCTGCAGCCAGCTACGATCAATAGATCAGAATTGACATTCAAGGTCAAACCCTCCTGCTTATCAAGAGATTGACACAAGACTCTCACCTAATCTACAGTCCATATTTAAATTTTACCAGTTGATCCAATAATGTCCTTTATGGCAATTATTTTTTTCTGGCCCAGAATCCCATCCAGGGTCCCTCATCTCATTCAGTTATCATGTCTCTTTATTCTCCTTTAACCTGGGACAGTCCTCAGTCTTCCCTTGTCTTTTGTGACATTGAAACATAAAGAGTTCAGGCCATTTGCTCTGTGGATGCCCCTCTGATGTCATGAAGCCCAGACCCACCTACAGTTCTGTGAGAAGAGGGGAACCCTGGCAGGCTTCCTGCAGGGGGTGGCCTGGAGCAGCAGATGTGCAGAGGAGCTAAGCCTCCCCATCTTTCTCTCCTGCCAGTGGCCCGCCTCCTCATCAGCCCGGCAGCAGAAGTGGTGGAAGGACAGGCGGTGACAATGAGCTGCCGGAGCGGCCTAAGCCCCACACCTGACATTCGCTTCTCCTGGTACCTGAACGGAGCACTGTTTCTCGAGGGGCCCAGCAGCAGCCTCCTGCTCCCCACAGCCTCCAGCACGGACGCCGGCTCTTACCACTGTCGGGCCCAGGACGGCCACAGTGCCAGTGGCCCCTCATCACCTGCTGTCCTCACAGTGTTCTGTGAGCAGCTTCCCCACAGGCCGCTGCCTGTCATGGAGGATCAGCTCCCTGGGGCCCATGAGCACCCCCACCTCCTTGGTTCCTCCTGACCCCGCCCTGCCCTGGGGGAAGACCAGAAAGGCAGCCACAGGCCTGGGCACCATAGGCCTCTCTGCCTGGGGTTGGAATTGGGAGTACAAGGCTGGGGCTTTTTCTGCCTCCCCACATCCTATCCTTCAATCCTAGCCATTTTGGAGCCCTCTGCCTCTAACCTCAAACCCACCACAGGCACCATGTCCAAGATTTGTCCTCCTGAGCTGGGCTCTGGGATTCCATGCTCTTACATGTGGGCGCATGCCTATAGGCTGCTCCCCCACAGGCTCCCAGAGTCGTGAAGGCAGACCTCTCAGCACAGGGACTGTGTCCTGTAAAGTGTGGGTGCCCCACATTAGCCCGAGGGGCAAACCAGTGTTCAGGACAGACTTGGCTTCCAGAAAGCCTCCCCTGACACATACAGGAGCAACGTCCTGGGGCTGTCAGGCAGAACGGGCACCTTGTGGGGGTTCTCTGGTGTCAGGGTGAGATCACATGGGGCCTTGGCTGATGGCTGTCTTTCACCATCCATGTCCAGAAACCCTAGGAAGAGGGCATTTTAGGCATTAGCTGTTATCACAGAAGCTGGCTTGGAGATCAGAGATAAGAGGCAGGGAGGATCTTGAGGGACAGCTCAGTGTAAGGAATGGGGTGCAGAGTGGAAGCAGGGATTGCTGTGGGCGCCCTGCTCAGGGCACAAGGAGTTATGCAAGGTGACTGCTAGCCAATACTGAGCCTTTGTCTGAGCTACAAAACGGCACCCTTGCCCCTGGGAACAACTCAGTCCAGCCCCAGGTCATAGCTCAGCACGAGGTGTGTCGGCTGAATTCCCCCAACCCCGGTCTGGTTCTCCTTGCACAGTGCACAGCCTGCGCAGCTGTTTTCAGCACCTCTGGGCACATACCTCTGTCCAGTGTGTACTGGAAGCCTCGCCAGCCTAGAGTGGACCTGTGGGACCCTGGCAGAGGCCGTGGGATGAGTGCCCATGCTCTTCTTCTCCACAGACGCCCCACGCCGGCCCACGTTCACTGCCCAGCTGGACCCTGATGCCGCCGGAGCTGGGGCTGGACGGCAAGGCCTCCTCTTGTGCCGCGTAGACAGTGACCCTCCTGCCCAGCTGCAGCTGCTCCACAGGAACCATGTTGTGGCCTCTTCCCTGCCACAGCAGGGTGGCTGTTGCAGCTGTGGGGGCTGTTCCCAGCGCATGAAGGTCACTAGGGCCCCCAACCTGCTGCGTGTGGAGATCCGAGACCCAGTGCTGGAGGATGAGGGTGTGTACGTGTGTGAGGCCAGCAATGCTCTGGGCAACACCTCTGCCCCGGCCACCTTCAATGCCCAGGGTGAGCTGGGGCAGGGACCAGTGGCTGGGGCCGAGGGTTGGCGCTTAGGACCCTATTCCTGTACAGCTGTGCTCTGAGGAGGGTCTGTGGGGTGAAGCACCCCCACAGCAACAGGAGTTTGCGTTCCTCCCTTGCGCCCTGGGCACCCCAGGGGGTCTCCTTCCCACCCCTCTAGGCTGGGAGGCTGGACCACAGCCCCCAAGGTGGGGAGCAGCCAAGGGGAGGCCTGTCTCGGCAGGCCTGTGCTGCTGTTCCACAGCCACTGTCCTGGTCATCACGCCATCACCCATGCTGCGGGAGGGCACCGGGGCCAACCTGACTTGCAACGTGAGCCAGGAAGCTGCTGGCGGCCCTGCCAACTTCTCCTGGTTCCGGAATGGGGCGCTGTGGGCCCAGGGCCCCCTGGAGACTGTGACACTGCTGCCCGTGGCCAGAACGGATGCTGCCCTCTATGCCTGCCGCATCCTCGTCGACGCTGGGGCCCTGCTCTCCAGCCCGGTGCTCCTGAGTGTGCTCTGTGGGTGATGGGCAAAAGCAGAACTGGGCACATGGGGACCTGAGGGGTGGTCCGGGGTAACAGGACTGGGGTTGAGTTTGGGGAGGCAAGGGTGGGCCTGGGCTGTGTGTGTGTGGAGGGGGAATGGGACACAGTGTGGCAGCTGGCATGTGGTGAGCTGGGCTGGGGGTGGCCTGAGCTCCTTCCTGTCCTTGCAGATCCCCCGGACCCTCCAAAGCTGTCAGCCCTCCTGGACATCGACCAGGGCCACGTGGCCGTGTTCATCTGCACTGTGGATAGTCGCCCCCTGGCCCAGCTGTCCCTGTTCCATGGGGAGCGCCTCTTGGCCACCAGCCCAGGGCCCCAGCTCTCATCCCATGACCGCCTCCAGGCCAAAGCCACAGCCAACTCCCTGCATCTAGAGATTCGAGACTTGAGCCTTGGAGACTCTGGAAGCTACCGCTGTGAGGCCACAAATGTCCTTGGCTCAGCCAATACCTCCCTCTTCTTCCAGGTCCGAGGTGAGTGTCAGTTCTCTGAGGGTGCAATAGACCCAAATGCCTGGGGGCTCCTCTGGCCAGGCTCTGGGCTGGGGCATGTGGATTTTGTGCAGAAATGTGAGTCTTTCTCAGCCATGGTTAGGAGATAGTTTCCAGTCACCCAGCAGGAAGCCTCCCTTTGTTTTCAGCTAGATATTTTCACCTGTAATAACTGTGGCAGCCACTAAGAGCCAGTGGTAGTTACACGAGGTGGCTTGCTTGGTGGGAGCACTTCCTGACGGGTAACTTCTTTCATAATATAATTTTATAATGTAATAATTATTGTCATACAAAACCTAATATATATATGTGTAATATATATATATGAATGCGAGTATATACATGCACATGTATACATGCACTTATACATAAGGATATATTCATGTATTTATATACACATATATGTTCTCCTATAAAAATCTTCTCTAAGAAAATAAGCCAGGAAAAAATAAAGTTAATGCCTTTAATGCTTCAAAGACCAAAGAAAAACACATTTTTTTCCCTCCCACAATGACAAATGTGAATTTTTGAACATTTTCCTTGGGCCTTGGTTCTCTATATCTTTTCTTATTTATCAGACCCATTTTACAGGCAGAAAAAGCATTCAGAGTTTTAGGAGCTTGCTCACAGTCACGTGACTAGCGGGGGTCCCTGCTAACTCTGGTTCATTCAGTTCTGGTCTCAGGCACAGCCTGTGCTCTCAGTCACCCCTCCAGCTGTCCCTCCTTCTCAGTCCCCCACCATGGCCTCCTCCAGCAGACCCAGAGGGCACTGCCCTTTGCCCCATCCCAAGTTCCTGGGTTCTCATGACCTGCAGCCTGGCTGCAGAGAACTCAAGATCACACAGCTGCTAACTTCCCCTTCCAAGCCATCAGTCACCATGCTGAGTCCAGCTCATGATCAGGACAGTGGCCCTTGGCATGACCTAAATCCCTCCCATTTCAGTGCTTTATGGGGTCAAACAACAACTGTCACGAGCTCATACACGCAAGTGCTGCACCTGGCACTGGGTTGTAAGTCACATAAGCTGGGCCCTCAGGGGCTTGACCTCTGTAGGCAAGATGTGACTGGTAGAGAAAAACCTTAACTCAAGGCAGCAGGAGGTCAATGCCAGGACAGAACCAGTGCAGGGGAGTTGGGAACAGGAGAGGAGGAGGCATGGGGCTGAACTGTGGCCCTCGGTGGTGGTCTGGTGGGGGAGCTGTGGCCCCAGGAGACGGGGTTGGGGTCCTGCAGTTCTGGCATGGACACACACAGTCCCAGACTGTGGGAGGGTGTGGCAGAAGGCCCTTACCTGCTCTCCGTGTCTCCCTGCAGGAGCCTGGGTCCAGGTGTCACCATCACCTGAGCTCCAGGAGGGCCAGGCTGTGGTCCTGAGCTGCCAGGTACCTGCAGGGGTCCTGGAGGAGACCTCATACCGCTGGTATCGGGATGGCCAGCCCCTTCAGGAGTCAACCTCGGCCACACTCAGCTTAGCAGCCATAACTCTGAGCCAAGCTGGGGCCTACCATTGCCAAGCCCAGGCCCCAGGCTCAGCCACCACGAGCCTGGCGACTCCTGTCAGCCTCCATGTGTCCTGTAAGCTTTCATTGCATCCATGCTTCTTGTGGGAGGCACGGGGGTGAAGGAGTCAAGGTCACGGCTAGGGTAGGGGATACCGAGCCCTTGGTCCTGGGCTCTGTCTCTGAGAGACAGCACCAGATGAGGGGTCAGCTGGAGGGGCCCTGACCACTCCCTGCCTTGTGTAGATGCCCCACGCCAGGCTTCCCTCACCACCCTGATGGACACAGGCCCCGGACGACTGGGCCTCCTCCTGTGCCGTGTGAACAGTGACCCTCCAGCCCAGCTACAGCTGCTCCATGGGGCCCACGCTGTGGCTTCCACCCTGCGAGGTGTGGAGGAACTTGCAGGCAGCAGTCCCCGGCTGCAGGTAGCTGTGGCCCCCAACACACTGCGCCTGGAGATCCACAACACGATGCTGGAAGATGAGGGTGTCTATGCTTGCGAGGCCACTAACACTCTGGGCCAGGCCTCTGCTTCGGCCAACTTCGACACCCAGGGTCAGTGTGGGGCTGTGAGTGTGCGCATGAGTGGCTCCTTTACGAGAGGAGAGGTGGCTGGGGAGAGTTCTGGAGGCCTGAGGCATGGGCAGATGGGCTGAACACAGGAGTTTCCATTCCCACCTTTCTGAAGGGGAGCAGTCTCCAGACTGGAGTTTCATGGAAGAGTCTTTCTTAAGAACAGAATTGTACGTGGATGCACAGTGGATAAAACTGATCAGAAATGAGGTGCCCAAGGGGAAAGCAGAGCAGGGCAGGGGAGGCCTGTTCTCCCATGCGACTCAGGGCATGTCAGGGTGCTGCAGATCCCTGCCTGAGACCACGTGAGAGATGATGAACCAGTACAGGTGGGCCACCTGTGCCTCTCAGGCTGAGGGGCTTCCTTTGCTCAGGGAGACAGGTGGCTTGTGTCACATGGTCTCATGACCCTCATGGTGTCCCTGTGCCCTCCTTTTCTCCCCAGCTGTGAGTGTGCAGGTGTGGCCCGAGGCCACTGTGCAGGAGGGGCAGCTGGTGAACCTGACCTGTCTCGTGTGGACCACCCGCCTGGACCAGCTCACCTACATGTGGTACCAGGATGGGCAGCAGCGCCCAGGTGCCCGTTCCATCCTTCTGCCCAGCGTCACAGTCACAGATGCAGCCTCCTACCGCTGTGGGGTGGTGAAACCTGGCCAGGCACCCCGCCTCTCCAGGCCTGTCATCCTGGACGTCCTCTGTGAGTGCGGTAGATCAGGGTGGGGCTGGAAGGAGTGACAGCAGCCCTCAGGGCTCAGGACATGGCCAAAGCCCCCCAGACATCCCACCCAGAAACCCTGTACCCAGCTGGCCAAGGGGGAGATAGATAAGGAGCATTAGAGTTGGGGGCAGAGGGGACAGGTCCTCTCTGGGCTCCAGATTAGGCAATTGGGAACCTTTGGTGTGGGTAGTCAGTGTCCTCCTGGTCTGAATGCCACCTACAAACTGGCCACTGGCTGCAGTCTCTGAACTTCTATGCCTTTCACGCCTGCAGATGCACCCCGCAGCCTGCGGCTGACCTACCTCCTGGAGAGCCGTGGAGGTCGGCTGGCCCTGATACTGTGCACTGTGGACAGCCGCCCACCCGCCCAACTGGCCATCAACCACGCCGGCCGTCTCCTAGCTTCCTCAACCACAGCCTCTGTCCCCAACACTCTGCGCCTAGAACTGTGGGAGCCCCAGCCCAGGGACGAGGGTTTCTACAGCTGCTCTGCCCAGAGTCCTTTGGGCCAGGCCAACACATCCCTGGAGTTGCGGCTAGAGGGTGAGGCAGGACCCAGGCCAAGCCCTCCAGGGGTGGGATCACCTGTGCCCTCTGGCTGCACCCAGCTGACCCTGGCTTCCCTGGTACAGGTGTGCAGGTGGTCCTGGCCCCATCGGCCTCTGTGCCTGAGGGGGCTTCTGTCACAGTGACCTGTGAGGACCCTTCTGTTCGGCCACCCACCCAATATGCCTGGTACCACAATGGCCGCTGGCTGCAGGAGGGGCCAGCCGTCTCCCTCTCATTCCCAGTGGCTACGCGGGCTCATGCAGGTGCCTATTCCTGCCAGGTCCAGGATGCCCAGGGCACACGCAGCTCCCGGCCAGCGGCCTTGCAAGTCCTCTGTGAGCATGTGTCCTTGCCTGGGGGTGCCCAGGATGAGGGCAGGTGGAGAGCACTTATGGGTCCTGGTGGAGGTGGGCACGGGACTGCAGTACACCTGGGAATGGGTGCTTGGGGAGAGAAGGATACAGGTGATGAGGAAAGGAGCCCTAGGGCCCTTTGAACTCAGCCTGGAGGAATTTGCCCACAGGACTCCTGAGAAGGCATCACTTCTAGGAAGCGACCACTTGTCCAGGGGCTTCAGACTCACCAGTGCCAGGCAGGTGGGCAGTGGAGAGCAGAGGGTTTCCAAGCAAGGTCCCTAACCCTGCCCTGCTCTGTCCCCAGATGCCCCTCGGGATGCTGTTCTGTCCTCCTTCTGGGACTCAAGGGCCAGCCCCATGGCTGTGGTACAGTGCACTGTGGACAGCGAGCCACCTGCTGAGCTGGCCTTGTCGCACAATGGCAAGGTGCTGGCCACTAGCCATGGGGTTCATGGCTTGACATCGGGGACAGACCGTGTCCAGGTGGCCCGCAATGCCTTGCGGCTGCAGGTGCAAAATATGCCCACAGGTGATGAGAACTCCTATGTCTGCACAGCCCGCAACTTGCTGGGCTCTGTCAGCACTATGGGGCAGCTGCAGGCAGAAGGTGAGTGGCAAGGGGGGAAAAGAAGAGGTTCCAGTGCTTTGAGGTCAGAGTCTGGGTGAGAGGCGGGGCTCCTATGAGAGGTGGCTGGCTGGCCCGAGGGGGTAGATACCGCTCTGCCCAATCTGATGGAGGAGGAACAGCTTCCACAGGCCTGCAGATCCCCAACTCCCTCCCTGTCCTTGGCCTGCAGGTGTACGTGTGGTGGCTCAGCCAGGGCTGGATGTGCCTGAGGGCACAGCACTGAACCTGAGTTGTCACTTCTCTGGTGGCCCTGGACCCAGGGACAATTCCACCTTTGCTTGGTTGTGGAATGGCCAACGACTGCACACAGAGCCTGTGCCCACCCTCACCTTCATCCACGTGATCCGTGCCCAAGCTGGGGTGTACCAGTGCCAGGCTGAGCTCCCCACTGGGGCCACCACCTCTGCTCCAGTCGTGCTCCATGTGCTCTGTGAGTAACACCACCCTCTGCCTCAGTCTCCTCACATCTCACATGCCCACCTCAGGTTTTCCTCTTCTGTCTGCAATGAGCACTGACTTCACAGGCATGGAGTCCTGCCCAGGAGGCTTCCCACTGGCCAGCTGGGTGATCTTGTGTGTCCTTACCTTGGTTTCTTTGTTTGCGAAACGTCAGTTTCCTCACCTTGTGAGACAGATAGGAGATAATACATACAACAGGCCCTCATCAGCTTCGTTCTCTTACTCTATTCTTTATCAGGGCCCCATGCTGTATCAGTCAACTGTTGCTGTGTAACAAGCCACCCCAAAACTTAGTGCTTAAAATAATAACCATTTTATTTGCTCACAGTTCTGTGGGCTAGAAATTTGGGCTGGACTCAGGTGGGCAGCCCTGCTGGTCTCATGTCATGTAGCTGTAGTCTTCCAGTGGCTGAACTGAGGCTAGATGGTCTGGGATGGCTTCACCCTCATGGCTGGCAGCTGGGGCTGGCTGTTTGCTAGGCCACCTGTGTCCAGCAGGCTGACCTGGGTGGCCCCGTTGTTGTGTTCCAAGGAGAGCAAAAGCCAAGAAGTCAGACAATGTTATTTCTGCCTTTTAGTGGTCAAAGCAAGTCACAGATCAGTTAGGAAATAGGCTCTACCTCTTCTTGGAAGGTGCAGGAAAGTCACCTTGCCTGGGTACAGGGAAAGGAGGGATTTGTGATTTTTTTTCTGCAATCCACACTCCCTGTCTTCCCATAGACCCTCCCAAGGTGCCCTCCATGACGGTCTTTTTGGAGCCTGAGAGTGGTGTCCAGGGCATTCTGGACTGCCGTGTGGACAGTGAGCCTCTAGCCAGCCTGACCCTCCACCTTGGCAGTAGGCTGGTGGCCTCCAGCCAGCCCCAGGGTATTCCTGTGGAGCCACACATCCATGTCACAGTCACCCCCAATGCCTTGAGGGTGGACCTGGAAGAGCTGAAGCCCAGCGACCAGGGAGACTATGTGTGCTCTGCCTCCAATGCCCTGGGCTCAGCCTCTGCCTCCACCTACTTTGGAACCAGAGGTGAGGAATCTCCGTCTCCCAGGCCACTCTCAGGTCCATAAAGGCCTACCTCTCACTTCTAAAGGCTTCCATCCGAGGTCTTTCCTGAATCCCTTCTGCTACGGTCTGCTTGTCAGGACAGTTTAGACTGGTTGCTTGGAGCTCCTTTAGGGAAGTTTCTGTGATAAAGTGAAAGTCAGAATAGGTTTCATCTTGGGGGAGTCACCTTGGGAGGGAGCCTTGGAGGTCTGGAGCCATAGCTGTCCCCTGAGCCCCACCCTTGTGTTCCAGCCCTTCACCGCCTGCATCTGTTCCAGAAGCTACTCTGGGTCCTGGGGCTGCTGATGGGCCTCCTCGTCCTACTCTTGGGCCTGGGAGCCTGCTACGCCTGCAGGTGGGTCCAGGGCTGCAGGATGGACGGGGTCACCTCATCCTTCCTCTCTTTTCCCCCAACATACTCCCATATCCCCCTTTCCCTGCCCATGCCTCCTAGCCTGCCTTTCCTCCTCCTGCTTCACATTTGGGAATCCCTCCCAGAATCGTCTCTAACTCCATCCTGCTGTCATTTCTTCTCTCCCTATCTCTACCCTGTCTGCATGAAAGAAGGGCTGGAGAGGAAGAGAGATAAGGTATCCCACTCCCCACAATGCTCCCCACTGCAGTGAGTGGTCTGGGGCCAGGCATGGCAGCAGGGGAGAGGGAATGGGGTAGGCGGGGGGTGGGAGGCTCTCTGAGTCTGCTCTTGCCCTTGCAGAAGGAAGCATTTTCATAGGCTGATCTTGGGTGAGAATTTGGTGGAGATGGCTTCGCAGAAGGAGACCATGCAGGTATCCATTCACTGTGTGGGGCCATGTGGACATAGTGCTCGGCTGGCAGGTGGTGTAGAGCTGGCCCCTGGAGACTACTCATCTACAGGGTGGTGCCTAGAGGTAGGGGGAGATTGAGGAGAGAATATGGAGAACCAGGGCCCCCTGAAAAGATGAGGGGGCCATATTCTGATGGGGCAGAGAGCAGACATGTCCTTGCTCATGGCCAGCTGGATGACTGTGACAGTCGTTCTGAATTTGGCAGCATCACCTGCACTTCCAAGACACATCTTAGAACACATCATGTTTTGGGGTCTCTCCCTCATTCCTTAGTCTGCCTGTCCTTGGGTAGGGGTGGAAGCCTATCTCCCTCTCCCCCCTGATGTATCTCCTTCTGCAGACAATCCACATGGTGGTCTGGGGCTCCCAGACACATTTTCAGCCATGCACACTCTCAACAATCCCTTTGGGACCCCCACCCCAAGCTGGAGGTCTGGGGCACTGCCTTCCAGAGTTGGAGGTCAGGCGATGACTACTCCCAGAGTCTTCCTGTGACCAGGGTTTTCTGTGGGAAGCTCAATGATCCTGATGCAGCCAAATTTGGGACTTTGTTCTGTGCTTTATCCCTGAGCTGACCCATGGCATTGCCTACCTTCAGGAGGAGGAGGTCACCAGGACCTGTGAGGACTCCAGCCCCGTGAACAAGGCAGCATTGGGTCCTGCTCACCTCTGTGAAAATAACTCTGTGACATCTGATTTTCTATGACCTGGCTCCAAACCTCTTGCCCCCAAGAAAACTGGGTGGTGGGGCAGAAGTGACCCCCAATCTACCCAGGAGGGTGCTGACCCTGGGGGACACTGAAAAGAAATGAGTTGATTGTGTTGTTCACTTCTCTTCCTTTTTTCTTTCGACATCCTTTCTCCATTTATCTTCCAATGTACTGCCCCTTCACATCCTTCTCCTCCAAGCCTACCCTGGACTTTTTGGATGGAATAGAGTAGCAGAGGATCTTTCTACATCCTCATGGGCTGGCCCAGGCACTCTGTATTTGCTAGAATACAAGTTAGGCTGTCCTAATAAGAGACCAAATACAGTAACTTCAACATGAGAGAATTTTTTTTCTCTCCCTTACTAGTCTGGATATGTTATGGTGGTTAAGGTGTTGGAGCTCTGGATCCTTTTCTTATTTTTCTCCATCCCTAAAATGTTGTCTTTGATTGTGAGGTTCACATGACCCACTGTGTTCACATTTCCTCCAGCAAGAAGAGAGAAAGAATGGAAGTTGAAGACACACCCGTTCCCATTGTGGACACAACCCAGAAGTTGCATGTGCCATTTCCACTCACTTCCCATTGGCTAAAATTCAGTCACATGACCACTCCAGGCTGCAAGG
Source organism: Manis javanica (assembly GCF_040802235.1). Classification (NCBI taxonomy): domain Eukaryota; kingdom Metazoa; phylum Chordata; class Mammalia; order Pholidota; family Manidae; genus Manis; species Manis javanica. Next base: position 29,337,357 of record NC_133160.1, on the reverse strand, counting down.
GGTTCTGGCAAATCTAGTTTTTAATTCTATTTCTAAAGGACTCCCAACCATGGGCTTCATCCCTGAGACTTTTAACATTGGTGAGAATGCTGCCAGCAGGGCATGTTCTGGCTCAGGGTTCACTTGCTGAAGTGTCCCTGGCCATTCTGGTCATGGGCTTCTTGGAGGAGGTAGTCCTTCTCACACGTTAAGACTGAGGAAATAGAGAAGGTTTGGTGGCTTCTAGGAGGGCATGCCAGGCCTGAGCAGGCCTCTTGTGCCAGGCCTGGTCCCTGGAAGAAGAGGTGTTCCCATTCCTACCCCCCCATACCAGGCAACATGCAGGAGCAGACACTATGTCATCAGCATCCTTGTTTCTGCTCTAGGTGCATCCTTCTCCATGATCAAGTGGGCTCACATGCTCCAGGGGCTGTTAAGACAAACAAGGGTCACCAAGAAGGAATAATGTGTTCCCAGGAAGTCAGCACCTACTGGGACCTGTTCCTGGGTGGGCTAGTGACTAACCACCCTGATAGTGTGGTGGCAGATGGTGGAGTGGAGTGGGGGTAAAACTCTGCTGCTCTGAGATTTGGGTTGAGTATGGGGGTTGGCATAGGAACTAACAGACTGGAGAGAAATTGGAGGCCACGTGAGCTCTGTGTAGCTGCAGCTGGATCCTTCCTCATCCCAGGTCCCATTCTTTTTAGTGCCTAATTGCCAGACTCTCCCTGGGAGTCTGTCTGGCATGTCCTTCTAATAAATGTCCATCTTATGACATAATTGGAGTCTCTTTCTTGCAACCCAAACTGCCGGACTGGAACACAGGATTCAAAGGTGAGTGGGCTTATTCTGGGAGACTGCCTGCCGGAGGTAGCCAGTGAGTGAGTGCAAATTACATGGCATTTACCACAAACTATCTTATGCTCAAGCCATTTGTGCCACTTCCTGCAACTTGGGGCTCTGCATGCTGCTCACCTCCACTGCCCACATGACCATGCTTGGCATATAGCAGCTGAGTGCTTAGAAAGCACTGTTTTTTCTACATTGTCACCAAGTGGAAAGGGGGAAAGTATGGGTTAATTCCAAGGTGGGACAAGGAGAGAGCAAGCCAAATGCAGCCGGGTCTTTTGGGGCTGTCTGGGGGAAGAGAAGGTGAGTGGAAGCCACAGATAGCCACAAAAAGGGTAGCTACTGAGGGTTTGGGGAGGCTTCATCTGCTTCCATGTACCTCCAAGGAGTGTAGGTCTTCCTGGGATTGGAGGGTTCTCAGAGGGGTTAGTTGTGTCGCCCCCAGTGATGTGAGGTTCCTCAAGAGTTTAAAAAACAACTTTAATTCAAGTGTAGCACACTTATTGGAAAGTGCACATATTATAAGTGTACAGCTGTAATGGCTTTTCAAAAAGTGACCTGGCCCATGTAACCAGCACCCAGATCAAGAATAGACCATTCTAGCACCCAGAGTTTCCCTTGTCCCCCTCCCAGTTGCAACCCCCTACAGGTAACTACTATCTTGACTTCTAACACCATAGATTTGATTTGCCTGTTTTTTAATGTTATATAAATGGAACCATACAGAATGTATGGCAAGTTTGGAAAACTGTTTGCCATTATCTATTAAAGCTAAAACATCCTGCCCCATAACCCTGATATCCCACCCCCGGGTGTTTATTCAAAGGGTTAAGGGCTTGTGTCCACTGTGAGAGGTGTACTGGCATGTTTATAGTCACCCTGTTCTGGTCACTCTTCAGAATGAGTCCTGTTTATTGACGGTGGGTGTCCCCATTACGTGAGCCCTTCAAAGGCTTAACTCTTCCTAACTGGCCTTTTCCCAGGACACTTCCTGGTGCTCCTCTGGAGAGTGACACCATCAAGCCATATTTGATAAATCATCTTTCCCAGGGCTTTATCGGGCATGAGCACTGAGCTGATCAGTGTCCCTCCTAGAAGCCATCTTCCTCAACTTTGATCCAATGGACTCATCCCCTCCTCTGTAACCTCCAAGTGTAAATAAACAGTTGCTCTGAGATTACAGCAGAAAATTCCTCTGACATGCCTGGATATAGCTCATCTGGATTTGGATGACTGCAACCCCACATAGTTCTTAGGCTACGTGTTCCCCTCGTTCTATTAACTCTGACTGTGTGCCAGGACCTGTGCCAGACAGTGAACAGAAGACTCCGTGGAGCTTGGGACCTGGGGGAGAGAGACAAGGAAATGGCAACTACATGACTGTGTGAAATTAGTTGCAGTGAGCAGTTTAGCCCAGAGGACAATAACGAGGCTTTGGCGCGGGGAGGACCCCTCCACAATGAGACTCCGAAGCCTCTGTCTGCAGTGTGAGCAGCAGTTCTCCAGTTTGCGGTATTCTTGCTAGAAGAGGGAGGGCCCTTCCTCCTCCTCTCTCTGACGTCCACACTGACACCTCCTCATCTGCATTCAGATTCTGGCTGCTGTGGGAGTCTGCTCTGCTTTGCTGGTCCCCAGCTTGTTTCCTGCCAGGCGCGTACCCCAACCCTAACCCTACATTTGGCGTGTCTTGTCCCTATGCTCTCTGGGGCTTTCTTAGCTGCCTCTCTCCAGGGCTGTTTCCTTTACTATGGTTGGCACTTGTATCTTCATAATTTCCCTTTCTCAGAATCTGCATTCTCCTTTGGAATCTCCATTTGTGCTCCTGATTCAAGATGGAAGTCTGGGTCTCTCTGTCCATCCTAATTCCTCCCCAAATGAGAGAAGAGATGGCCAGATGGATCCAGGGTGTGACAGGGTGCCTTGCTCTTTGTCCCCCTGGTTCATCTAGTGAAGGATCAGAAAATTCTGTTCTGGAGGGATGGCCTCTGCTGTTGTCAGCACCCTTGGTGACCCTATTCAGTCATCCACAGGGAGGGGTTGATGCCTCTCCAGGCTGTCTGCCCTGGATCCCCCAGTGTGGCCAAGGCAATCTATGTTTGAATCAAGTTTGCAGCCCCCAGATGAGGTTTCATGTGCAAATGACTTACAAGGATGAGCTTCTAGAGAAGACCAGTAAAGGGATGAAGGCAGCAGGACAAGCAAGGGAAGAAACTAAGGACACATGCACATGAATGTCCAGAGCAGCATTTTGGGGCAACATCTCAAAACCAGGAACCACCCAAATGTCCAGCAACAGTAGAATCAATAAAAAGAAAATGTGGTTATATTCACATAATCAAGTGCTACCCAGTAATGGACATAGCTGGGTTAAAGCCACACAACAGGCTAGATACATTTCCCAAACTGGGATAATATTTGTAACTCATACTCCAAACAAAGGGTTAATCTCCCTTATATATAAAGAGTTCCTTCAAGTGAAGAGAAAGACCAAAAACTGAATAGAAACATGAACTGCAAATATGAACAGGCAATAAAGAGAAAAGGAAATACAAATGATGCTTAAATGTTTGAATATATATATTCAACCTCACTCATAAGAGAAATGTAAATTAAGACTGTACTTTTACATTTAATGAGCAAATATTACAGTCTGATAACAGACATATCCTTTGACCCTGCAATCCCACTTGTAGGAAATCATCTATCTCACAGATAAACTTGCATATAAAATTATTCATCACAGTCTACAGCATCTTACTACGCTGATGGACAGTGACTGTAATGGGGTTTGTGGGGGGGATTTGGTGAAGGAGGGAGTCTAATAACCATAATGTTCTTCATGTAATTGTAGATTAATGATAATAAAATAAATAATAAATAAATAAATAGATAGATAAATAAATAAATAAATGTTAAGAAGAGAAAAAGACATTATTCATCACAGCATTAGCAATATATCCATAATACTACTAGCAAGGGGATTAGAAACCATTTATATGCCCAAGAGGAGACTATATGAATAAATGCTTTCAAATATAAAAAGTGATGAGGATGCTGCACACACATTAGAATGGCTAAAATTAAAGACTGACAACACTAAATGTTGATGAGGAAATGGAACTTTCCTACATTGCTAGTGGGTGTGTAAAATGATACAGCCACTTTGGAAAGTAGTTTCTGAAAAACGTAAACATACCCTTACGATGTGACCCTGCAGTTCTACTTTAAAGTATTTACAGATGAAAAATGAAAACACATGTTCATACAAAGACACAACAGTTTTGTAGCAGCTGCATTTAGAAGAGACCCAACCTGGAAAAGAACCCAAATGCCTAATTGGAGAATAGATAAATCATGCTTCCCTCATACCATGGAACATACTCAGCACTACAGAACAAATTACTGATACATGAAACATGTAAATGAATCTCAAAAACAACAAAGAGGGAAGGAAGCTAAATACAAAAGAGTACATGCTTTATGATAACATTAATATGAAATTCTAGAATAGGCAAAACTTATGTACAGACAGAAAGCCTCTCAGTGGTTGCCTGGAGTTGGGAGTGGGAGAGATGAACTGGGAAGGGGCACAGGGGAACTTTTGGGATGGAAATGTATCTGAATTGTGGTGATGATGGCACAGGTGTATACATTTTTCAAAACTCATTTAACTCTACACTTAAAATAGGTGCATTTTTTGTGTGTCAATTATACCTTAATAAAGTTGACTTAAAAACCCAGAGTAATAATAATAAGCTAATAGTAATAATTGTAAAAATAGTGATACTAAGACCACTCTAAATGCACTGGTAGGAAAGACCTCCAGGGTGTGTTAAGCAAACAAACCAAACCAAAAAAATCAAGGTGCAGAAAAAACGTTAATAAGAGAAACAATATGTCTGTTTTGACTGAGGTGTACATAAAATAACCTAAAAGCCTATACAAGAAGCTCATAACAGTGGCTACCTGTTGGGGGATGTGGGCTGAGGGGATGGAGACAGAAGAGGTAGGGATGTTCCCTAAACATCATACTCTGCAAGTTGAATCAGGCGAACATAGGTTCCTTCGCTGCTAGAACTCTTACTAACTGAATTGCCCCATTTTGCATTCTCTAAAACAGATTTGCTTAAAAGTTAACATCCCTCGCTCTTGGAATACTGGACTACTACTCCATACCAGTATGTACGACCCAGTACACAAACAAACCTTTAAAACATGGAACAGCTGTTACCAAGGCCGGCACGGCCCCCCACGTCTGGGCGTCCATGGCTTGTACAACTCCTCCCCCTGGCCCCGGCTGGGGGCCAAGGGCTACCCGGACCCCCCACAAACCTGCACCGCGCGCCTGTACCCTGCCTCGCGGCTGCGCGGCCCGAGCCCCGCTCGCCCCCGGGGCAGGCGCTGGCGCCCACTGCGACAGACTCGCTCGCGGCCGTCGCCGGCCTCTCTTCCCCTGGGGGCATTTCGGCCGGGTTCTGCCGGGGCGTCTCGGGGCAGGACTGGTGGCAGGGGGGCGACAGAAGTCCGCCCCAGGAGACCATGGAGTGGGGCGCTCCTTACACAGATCCGAGCAGCAACCGATGGCCCCCTAGCCCTAGCCCCTGGTCCTCCGCTGTGGTCCCCAAAACTCCCTTCCCGAGGGTCCCCGTCCCATCCCCACCTCCACCTCCACGAGTAGGGGGGCCTCTGAGACCTACGCGGAGGCGAGGCGGGACGGTCCCCCAAGAGGCGGCCCAGATTCCCTCCCAGCCCCGCTCGGGCCGCCTCTTACGGTCAGTACCGCCCACCCCCGAGGGCGCCGGGGGTCGCACGCCTAGACGGCCAGGGTCGCACCGGGTCGACGGCGTGCGGGGTCGCGCGGGGAGGGGTGGGCTGGGGAGCGGGAGCGGCAGGGTCCGGAGGCGGCGGCCGGCTGCACTGGGCGCGGGTGGGCCGCGGTCCAGCCGGGGCGGAGCCGCGAGCCGCCAGCCTTGGCGTGGAGGCCGAGGCGTTCGCAGCTATGGGCCGGGGGATTCGGAGAGCTCGAGGGTCGCTGGCGTGGCTGTTGCTGCTGAGACTGTGGCCATCGTGGCCAGTGGGCGGAGCTGAGGCGTTTCAAGGTGAGTGCTCCCCGAGGGGCAGCAGAGCCACTGTCAGGGGACCACTAGGCCAGGAGGAAGGACGGGCGTGGGGAGGGTTGGGGGAGTCTCTGTGGGACCTGCGCAGGGATCCTCAACTGTACTGGGCTGGCCTCGGAGCCCACACTTGCACACTGTGCTCAGCTGCCACTGTGCGGGGGCCACAGCAGAGCATCGGGCCCGTTCCCCCCTGAGCAACTGCCTAGACCCTCAACCTCTGCCTGGATTCTCCCGCAAGACGGCTCCCAGGCCCCATCGGCCAGCGTGAACCTTACTGTACCTCTGTCCCTCAGGGAGGCCCCCAGCCCACTGGAGACCCTGCTGTGCCCTCAGACTAGGGGACTAGCTGTGGCCCCCACATGTCATCCCATGCTCACTCCCTCCTCCCAGGGCCTGGGGCAGTGTGTATGTTGTTATACTCTTGCCTTGTTTGGTGAGATAGAGAAGGACAGTGTCAAACAGAGGGTGCCTGTAGCAGGGCCCTGGAGGAAGACTGCAGCTCCGGCTCTTTCCCCAGTACCCTCTCCAGCCCTCAGTGGGAGGATTGACCGAGTCCTGTACATCAAGTGTCCAGCCAGGGGACAGGGAGGAGAACCAGGGAGGAGGCAGGAAGGTCCGAGCTGGCCTGGGCAGGCTGGGGACAATGGGTCACACGGCATTGGGAGGGGGTGTGTGGACCAACAGGGATAGGCCCTAAGGGGGAGGGACAATAGCCCTCCTGCCTTTGGGGATGGTCCCCAGGCATTTTGCTCCTCTGTCCTCCTCAGCCTGAGGTCAGGGGAGAGGGATGTGACCCCTGGGAAGAGTGGAGAGGGCCTCTATGCTACCCAGACCTACCTGGACCCCCAATTTCCACTTTCATCCACCTAGTCACCACAACTCCTTCTCTGCCTCCCTCTTCCTCGTCAAGGTGCCAGTGACCAGCGTGTGTGCACAGGGCCATGAGGAGAAACCCCACCCCACACCCACACGAGCACACCCTCCCCTCTCCACCTGGGGGGCCTAGGGCCAGAAAGACTTTGTTCTCCAAGCCCAGTTAAGTCCTCTCTGGACTGGGATATCCCCCTCCCGCTGCCCCCACTCCCCCACCCCCTGTGGACTCAGACCCCTCCCACACCAGTCCTTCAGCCTCCATTCCAAGGCCACTCCCCACACCCCCCAGTCTGCCTGATGGCAACTCACGCATCCAATCAGGGAGGGCTTCTTGGGGCAAGTGGCCTCCTGGAGCTGCTGCTATTTCAAGTGTTTGATGATGGAGTCTGGGGGAAGAGATGGAGGAGGAGAAAGGAGTTGGGCTGGCCTGACAGGAGCTGAGCCACTTCCACTGGCAGCCATCTCAGCCTGAACAGGACTGTGGCCAGGCTGGGTGAGGGGTGGGGAGCTGTCAGTTCTGGGAGATGGCTTCCCCAGGGACTGAGTGCCAGAGAGATGGGAGAGTTGCCTGCACGCTCTGGGCTGCCTAGGGCCTGGCTCCTGTACAGCGGGTGTGGTGAGAGTAGCTGGGGCCCACTGTGGGGTGGGAGGGCTGGGAGCATTCCAGGGGTGCATTCCAGATGCCTTCTGAGTAATGCCTGGCTCTGGTATTCCTCCTGGAGCCCCCTTCAGCAAACCTGGCCTGAGTGCCCTCAGGCCCTGCCCCCCAGCCCTCCCCAACCTTGAAGACAGGAGGAGGGTTCTGGAAGCCCTGCTTTCAGCATGAAGCCTCCAAGGAGAGCCCTGGGCAAGGTGGGCCTCCCAAGACAACATCTGGCTGTTGTTTTTCTCAGATGGTGAGGGAGACACAAGCATCCTCTTCCCAGATCTCTCATCCTAAAGGCATCTGCTGCCGTCTAAAAATACCCAAGGCTGCCTCCCCTTTCCCTTCCCTCTGCACTGGGTGCCTTGGTCTCTTCCTTATGACCTTTGACCCCAGGCTCCTGCTCCCAAGGTCAGTAGGGTTCCTGCATCTCCAGCTGAGCTGTCCTTCCCAGGCTCCTCTGTCTCTCTTCTGCCACCTCCCTGGTGGCCCCTCAGTTCCCAGGATGGTCCATGGGTGGCCATCCTCTAGGCTAAACCTTTGAGTGTTGAAGACGGAGTCTCCTATTCCCCTGTTGATATCCTACAATCCCATCCATCTGTTGTCCCCCACTCCCCTGTTCCTCAGATCCCTTTCACTCTGGAAGAAGTACCCCTGGAGAGCCAGTCACCCTGCACTGGGTCCTGGATGGACAACACTGGCGCATGGTCACCCCGGACAAGCTGGTCAGTGCCAGGTCACACCTATTCTGCAGAGGCCCAGGGCCTCCCAGCCCCTTTGCCCCTCTCCAGATTTCAGCATGACAGTTTTTCTGGGGTCCTTAGATTCCCCCTGAGTCGTTTAGTTCCTCCCCAAAGATTGCCGGGGTGATGGGAGAGACATCTAGATCCCAAGAGCCTGCACACATGGAAGTCATTTTCAGGCTCCACCACCCCCTTCTTCCTCTCCTCCCAGAATTATCCGGGCCAACCCTGCTTCATCAGGCAGAGGTGGAGCCAGAATTTGAGGGGCCTGAAGCTTTTCAGGGACTTTTTTTAAGAAAACACCAAAATATCTTCCTTTTGCAAAATTTACCAGACCATGTGACACTGTGGGCACATTGCTATCTCCTCCAAGACCCTACTGCTGGGGGGCCTGAAACTTCAGCCCCATTGGCTCATACAGAATCCACTTCTGGCCAGGGGGCAGTGGTCACTCTCCTGGCACCCCCAGATGCAAGCCCCCACCATTTTGATTCTTCAGAAAGCTCAGCCTCAGCCTCCTCCCAACACCCATCCCTCACACACTCCCAAAATAATCATGTCCCGATCTGCATGCACCACACATCTACGTTGCAAACCAGGAGGCCTGCAACCTCAGTACACCCATTTTACAGAGGGGCAAACAAACCCAGAGAGGTTGGAGAAATTGTCCAAGGTCACACAGCACTCCAGCTCAGAAGGCCTGAGGCCCACTAAGATCTGAAAGATTTCAATGCACCAGCCAATGTCCCCTAACCCTAGAGAGCCCTCCTTATCCTGAATTTTCAGACAAGATAGAACAATCCACTGTCCAAGCCAGAAAGGAGGAAGGAAGCAAAGCACACCATGAAGGCTGAGAGACCCCTACAGGCCCAGCAGCTCCCAACCTAGGGCCCTCACCAGATCCTCCAGACACTCAGGTCTCAGATTCAAGTGGTCAAGCACGGCGCTGGCCTGAGCTTTGAGGTCACTCTCCTGGACATCCCTGGCAGAGGGGAAGGCTGGACACATGCTGTGTCACCCTGACTGTGGACCTCCCTCCTGGTCTGGCCTGGGCTGTGACCAGGAGGGGAAGCAGAAGGGCCTTGCTTTCCCCATTCATGGGCCCCTGCCCCAGGGAAGCCTGCCTAAATGAGGACAGAGTCAAGGCAGGGAGTCCTCAGAGGCACAGTTTCCCCAGAGGCAGGGAACACCCACATTTCATGTCGGGGGTGGGGTACATAGTGAGGGGCAGAATCCCCAGGAGGGCAGGAAGTGAGGACAGCAAGGACTGCAGACAGATGGACAGAGAGAGGGGAGCCCACGGGTGGGGTAGAAGGAAGCCTTCCATCTGGGCTGCCACCTTTCTTCATGCAAACCTTTCTCCAATAAAGCAAATGGCATTCTGGCCGCATGAACTCATGCTTGGGGCTTGGGGCCTTGAGGGGTGGGGAGGCTTTTGGTCAGGGGAGGAGGGCTGTCTGTTCTCCACCTGCAGAGGAAGGGCCCCCCCAAGACTCATAGGGCCTTGGCCTGGGGCCCAGCCCAGTGCATTGTGGGCTAAAAGGGGAGGGTCAGCATTCCAAAGACACAGAGTTCTCCAGGACACTCCTGGGCCAGCTCCAACTCTGGGCCCCCAGCCAGGCTGTGTGGACCAGTGGGGGCAGATGGGATATTCCCACAGAATGGAAGAGGCAAAGACAGTAGGGGGAAGGAGAGGCTGGTGGGCCTGCCTCCCTGATATCTAGCTGGCCTCCTGACATCTAGTCATCTAGCCTAAAAAGCCAGTGTTTTTCTCTTGGCCTGGGATGGGGGTTAGTATTTACTTCATGGGCTCAGGAAAGCAGGTATGAGGATTGCCTGCTGGAGGCCAAGGAAAATTTCTGTCTGTGGGCCGTTTGTCAGCATGGAGGTGGATGAGTAAAATCTGAATTCTATAGTAACAAGATACAGAAACAAAAGGCTGTGAGAAGGTCTGAGCCACAGCCACCTGATGCTGCCCACCCAGTGTCCTCCCCACTTAGAGGAAGCCTCCGGGCAAATAAAAGACGTGGGAAGGCCAGAGGAAGGACCCAGCAACCTTAGGCAAGGCAGGGCACCTTGCTGGGACCTCCTGTCTCTTTAGGGAGGATGCGGTGTGCACCTGTCAAATGGCTGTTTTCAGGACAACAAACATCCTGAGTTTGGGAACATCTTTGTCTGGGTGTTCTCACCCCCACGCCCCTCCACGCCTGCTGTGGCAAGTGGGGAGCCTGCTGGCCTCTGCCCCACCCCCCACAGGGCTCTCCCCAAAAACTCTCTGGCCAGCTCCACAGCCTATGTGCTCCTTGGCACACAGGAGGCCTGGATGTCTGCCATCAGCCCAGCACTCCTTCTTGCTCAGGTCTCGGAACTAGACACGGGGCTGGTGGCCTTGGAAGCTGAAGGCCAGGAGCTCCTGCTCGAGCTGGAGAAGAACCAGTAAGTGCCAGGCTGGGGAGGAGACTGGGAGCCAAAAACAACCTCTCCCTCTGGGGGCCTCAGTGCTAGAGGCATGAACTGCTGGGAGTCCCTAGGAGAGGTGGATGGAGTAAGGGCTCCAGAGGGGCAGGTGGCAGGTGGAGTCACGCCAGCCCATGACTGGTTCACTAGAGGCTGAAGTGGACTTTGGGGCTAGTTTGGCCCACTGTGGGGCACATCCCCTCATTCTGGCCCCAGGAGCATCTTTTCAGCTTTCTGCCAGAAATGAATAAGCATCATCGGGTGGGTGCTTGCAGGTTGTGCTCAGGCAAAACATGGATTCCAGAGATGGGCTGACACTCCAGACTGAGGAAATGGCAGGAACAAAAGTGAAGTGGCTACAAAGGTCAAGGCACAAACAGGGGCCTGCAATTTGTCTGGCCCACCTAGAGCATCTCCATCTGCAGGGAATGAATTTGGGGCATCCCCATAGGCCATCTAAATGCTGAATGTCCAGGATGGTACAGAGTGAAAGATTTTGAGCTGGTGAGTGAGCAGGCTGAGTGGAGTGGAGTGAGTGTCCAAGGAAGAGCCTGGGGTCTTGAAGCCACTCAGACTGAATTACCAACAGCTGTCACTCAACAGCGCTTGTTTCATTGCAGGTACTGTTCTAAGCACTGTAATCAGATGGAACAAACTTTAGTTCCATCGTGCCTAACCCAAGTTTCTCTGAGGTTCAATGTCCCCACGCATTAAATGGAGTAATCACATCACCAACTTCCTAGGGTTGAGTGTGTGTGTGGTGTAGGGGAGCAAGGCTGGAGAAGGTGAGGGAAAGGCTAGGGGGTAGAGAAGCAGGCATTACAGGTCTTTGGGGTGGTCTGGCAGTAAAGGTCAGGTTGGAGGTCAAGGATTTTCTTTAAAGAAGAAAGATTGACTTATGGTTGGTCCATTTTGGTGAGAAAGGGCCTAAAGATGGATCATTACTGGGGAAGGTAGAGATAGGATCCCTGCTCAGGCGGGTAGGGCAGGAGCAGGTGTGAGGAGGTGGGGATACTATTTTCTCTGGCAGCAGGGCATGAACATCACTGAAGGACAGGTGGGGAGATACGTGCAATCTGGGGGCCAGAGAAGATGTGAAGGATCTTCGGAGTGAGGAGGAGGAGGAGGGAGAGGGTTGACAGATGCCAACAAGGACAGGCAGCAGGCAGGGCCACCTAGGGAGTTCACCACACTTCCTAGACTCCAAGTGCCACCTCCTCAGCAGTGTCTCCCGAATACTCCCCCCCTGCTCAGTCCCAGACCTGTGGACCCAGCTGCCCCGGGCCCCATGAGGACCACAAACTCTTTCCCTACTCCTGCTCCTCCTTGGTGCTTCCCACACTCCCACTTCCCACATCTAAGCCATCACCAAGGCTCCTTCTAGCCCAAGGCTTTTCTCAGCTGAGCGATACAATTGCTCTTGCTTAAGATACACTTTACTTCTTAAGTGTTAGCCTTGTGCCTCACTCATAAAGCTGCTTAATCAGCATTCAGGGAGGAGGGGTGGGGGGCATCCTAGAGGAGGCAGGGCTGAATTAGGTGATTCCCACAACACCCCCTCCCAGCAGGCTGCTGGCTCCAGGATACACAGAAACCCACTACAGCTCAGATGGGCAGAGGGTGGTGCTGGCTCCCAACCACGCGGTGAGATACTCCCAAGGGCTCTGAGAACAAGGGAAGGGTGCTGGGGGATCCACTCCCTGGGGCTTCCCCCATCCCTCCCCCATTCCCCTCCTGTGCCTAAGGAGAGGCTGGAGCCAGACTCAGTCGCCCGCCTTCTCTCCTACACCTCCTTCAGCCCTGGCTGAGATTTGGGGTGGGCTTCCTTGTTCTTCAGGATCACTGCCACTATCATGGGCGAGTGAGGGGCTTCCCGGACTCCTGGGTAGTCCTCAGCACCTGCTCTGGGATGAGGTGAGGGGTTCTGGGGGAGGAGGCTGGGCCTGGAGTTGGGGGAAGAGTTCCCTCACACCCACTTTGCACCCCTATGCACCCTAGGGGCCTGATCTCACTCTGCAGCAATGCTAACTACTATGTGCAACCCTGGCCAGTGGGGGACTCCAAGGACGTCTTGACCCACAAGATCTTTCAGCTGGAGCAGCTGCTCAACTGGAACGGGGCCTGTGGCCACAGGGACACCAGGAACATGACCCGCCTTTCTCGTGCCACCCAGATCAGGGTCAGGGGTGCAGACAGCTTTGGGAGTGGGAATGCAGTATCCATAACCCTCCAAACCAGGACAGGAAGGCACAGCCACAGTTAACAGCCTCCTGTCCTGGTGTTTCTATTTGGAGGATGAAGAAACAGGTTCTACAAATTTTCTGTTAGCCTTGTGCTTTTCAGGGATTGGGGCTGGTGGTCAGGGCTCAAGCCTGCCCCTCAGGGTCACCGTTGCCTCTCCCAGGAGAAGCGGGAGGCCCGCAGAAGCCCAAGATACCTGGAGCTGTACATCGTGGCTGACCGCACCCTGGTGAGAGGAACCCCAAGGGGGCTGGCGCAGGGGTGGAGCTCACTGAGCTCTCACAGCGCTTTATTGCTGCCTTTCCAGTTCTTGACCCAGCACCGGAATTTAAACCACACCAAACAGCGTCTCCTGGAGGTCGCCAACTATGTGGACCAGGTTGAGGGTGGTGGGAACAGAGCCCTTCTGGGGATGACGGTGACAGGGGTGGGCACGTCCCAGGGGACGTGGTAGGCTTGGGGATGAGGAGAGGGAATGGAGAGGGGTCCCCTAGGAGAAGCACAGGCACTGTGGCCCTGTCCCCCACTTCAGTCCCGCCCCGTCCCGCCCACAGATTCTCAGGACTCTGGACATTCAGGTGGCGCTGACCGGCCTGGAAGTGTGGACCGAGCAGGACCAGAGCCGCATCACGCCGGACGCAAACGCCACGCTGTGGGCCTTCCTGCAGTGGCGCCGGGGGCTGTGGGCACGACGGCCACATGACTCGGCGCAGCTGCTCACGTGTGTGCCCCCGACCCCCACGCGGGCCCCCACCCCACCTCGGGCGGCCCCGACTCCTGGTTCCTCCCAGTCACCGGGCGCTCCGCCTTTAGGGGCCGCGCCTTCCGGGGTGCCACTGTGGGCCTGGCGCCCATAGAGGGTATGTGCCGCGCTGAGAGTTCTGGAGGCGTGAGCAGGGTGAGCTCCACCGCGAAGGGGAAGAGAGGTGCTGCGGGCGGGGGAGCCCCGCAACCCGCAGTGACCGTCCCCGCGCCATCCCAGGACCACTCGGAGCTTCCCATTGGCGCAGCAGCCACCATGGCCCACGAGATAGGCCACAGCCTCGGCCTCAGCCACGACCCCGACGGCTGTTGCGAAGAGGCAGCGGAGGAGCAGGGCGGCTGCGTCATGGCAGCGGCCACTGGGTACCGCAGGGAGCTGCGGGGTGGAGGGTGGCGGCGGGGAGGCTCCTCTAGACCTGGGGGCCTTCCGCAGCCACATTTCTTAGGGAGAAATAGTTATCCCTCGGTTTCCTCTTCTGTAAAATGGAGATACAATAGTGCTTGCCCTGAGAGTTGTTTGAGGCTTAAATGGGGAAAACTCAGGTAAAGTGGATTCTTAAGAGTATGATTATTTTCGGAAGCACCTAGAGAGGTTATTCCAACCCCGGGAGTAGCAGTGCTGGGTCTGGATTCGAGCTTGAATCTTGGGCCGCCCGCTTCCGCGTCTTACCCTCGGGCCTCGGGCTCGCTGTGTGACTTTGCGCAGGTTACTTCCAGTCTCTGGGCTCTGCCTGTGAAGGCTTCGAGCCACGGGTCGCTCAGGCTGGGGGGTGAGCAAGCACGGAGCGGTGAGGTGGGTGGGGATCGGAGACCAGTGCAGGGTGGAGGATGGTGGCCCTTCCCCGCCCGTAGGCACCCGTTCCCGCGCGTGTTCAGCCGCTGCAGCCGGCGCCAGCTGCGCGCCTTTTTCCGCAAGGGGGGCGGCGCGTGCCTCTCCAACGCGCCGGACTCCGGGCTCCTTGTGCGGCGGGCGCGCTGCGGGAACGGCTTTGTGGAAGACGGCGAGGACTGCGACTGCGGCGCAGGCCAGGTCGGGTCCGCGCTCCCACTCACAGGGGACCAAGGCTGACCCCCGCCCGCCCCCTCCCGCGAGGTCTGGGCGCTGCGCACTCACCTGGTCCCTCCTGGTTTTTCTCGCTGCAGGAGTGCAGGGACCCCTGCTGCCTCGCCCACAACTGCTCGCTGCGTGCGGGGGCCCAGTGCGCCCAAGGGGACTGCTGCGCGCGCTGCCAGGTGAGGGCAAGGAGGCTCTGGGTGAGGGGTAGGGGCGCTTCTGAGCCGGCCATCCGGTCTTGGTTGGTTGGCGCCCTCTGGACCGCTGCGGGTGCTCACTCTGCTCGGTAAATCCGTGTGGCCCTCCCGCCTCTGAGCCCTGTTGTCGGCGTGGATCCTTACTGTCCATTCTCTCTGTGCCTCTGCCACTCTCTTCGCTTGGGTCACCTGCGTAGCTGAAGCCGCCGGGCGCGCTGTGCCGCCGGGCTGCGGGCGACTGTGACCTCCCAGAGTTCTGCACGGGCGCCTCCCCCTACTGCCCCCCGGACATTTACCTACTGGACGGCTCGCCCTGCGCCAGCGGCCGTGGCTACTGTCGGGACGGCGCGTGTCCCACGCTGGAGCAGCAGTGCCAGCAGCTCTGGGGGCCTGGTGAGACTAGCGTGTACCCACCCCCATCCTCTGGTCTGCGCAGTTTTTGACTCTAGGGGAGATGGGCAGGGGTATCTGAGGCCAGCGGAGCGGGATCTGGACTGCCTGCAGCCCTGCTCGTGTTCCCCAGGCTCCAGCCCAGCCCCGGAGGCCTGCTTCCAGGTGGTGAACTCCGCGGGAGACGCCCACGGGAACTGCGGCAGGGACCCGGACAGAGGCTTCTTGCCTTGTGCACAGAGGTGGGAGTGGAAGAGGGGATGGGGGTTTGGGAGCAGAAGCTGGGGAATGGGCTGAAGGAAGGGGGACACTTCATGCTGTTTGACCACCCTCCATTTTGTCCCCAGGGATGCGCAGTGTGGGAAGCTGCAGTGCCAGGGCGGGGAGCGGAACCTACTCCCGCCATACATGGTGCCAGTGGACTCCACCATCCACCTTGGCAGCCACGAGGTGACCTGCAGGGGAGCCTTCATGTTGTCTGGTGTCCAGCTGGACCTGCTTGACTTGGGCCTGGTAGAACCGGGCACCCAGTGTAGACCTGGAATGGTGAGCCCTGCCCACCTGACCGCTCCCTGCCCCGAGTCCTGAGGCCAAGGTCACTCCACCTTACTGCCCAGTGCATTCATTGCCCATAGGTGTGCCAGGACAGGCGCTGCCAGAACACTACCTTCCTGGAGCTGGACCACTGCCTGATAACCTGCCATGGCCATGGGGTGAGTGGCCCAAAAGGCTGGGGGTGACCTTGGGGTCCCTAATCCCATGGGACTCTCTCTCCTCTCCTCTGCAGGTTTGCAATAGTAACCGTAACTGCCATTGCGCTCCAGGCTGGGCTCCACCCTCCTGTAACAAGCCAGGGTTTGGTGGCAGCGTGGACAGTGGCCCTGTGCAACCGGAAAGTGCGCCTACTGGGGGCAAATGGGGAGGTGCTGAGGTGGTGCACCTGCTCAGGACTCAACCCCACCCTGTCCTTCGCAGACCATGAAGCCTTCCTGCTGGCGGTGACCCTTAGCTTCCTGCTGCCTCTGCTCCCTGGGGCTGGCCTGGCCTGGTGCTGCTGTCGGCAACCAGAATCCCATCTCCACCAGGGCTTCTGGGGCTCAAGGAGGGACCCCACATGCAGTGGGTAGGCTCTGAGGCTTCAGTCCCTGTTCCCTGAGCCCATTCCTGCTCCTCAGCTCTGCTGGGCCTGGGGTTTTGGGGGTGGAGTCTTCAGGCCTTGCACCCAGGACCAGAGATCTGGGAGAGGCAATGGAAAGAAGCCTTGAGCAGGAGGCGCCAAGGATCTCCCAGTGGAGCCGAGGGTGTGGGTCCCTGCAGTGCCCATTATTGTGTCATTTTGCTGTTTTTATTTTTCTTTACCAGCTCCTAATGCAGTTTTCTTGCTCCACTGTGCCCTTCAAGGACACTCTAGCTTCTCTCTTTCATGAGATTTCAGCCTTGTGTCATTTCCTCTGCTTAAATCTCTTCTGCTACTCCCTTCAAGTTGCCAAATGCTGAGCCTGCATATTTTTTCACGCCATATAACTGGTCAGCTATGGCAATGGCTGCCCTTGTGCCAAGAGGCCCACTCCTACCTAACCAGTTCTCTGTGACCTGGGAGGAGGGCCACATAATACCAAGCAAGGCCGGCACCCTCTGGCCACATCTAACAGCCCAGCCTTGGGAGTGCTGCAGGCAAGCAGACAGAGAGGGCATGATTTGGGCTAGAAATGGGGCAGAAGGCATCCCAGATAGGGCCAAGGCACCAGCCACATCCCAGGTGCCACCTGAGAGGACCTCAATGCAATGAGCTGTGATTATGGGTCTGTGTGCAGAGGAGCGAGTGGTCAGAGCTTGGCGGGTCAGCCTAAGGGGCCCACAACTGCATCTCGTCATCAAGGCCAAGTCTTGAGGGCAGTGGAGACTGTTTTGAAGAGACTGCAGTCAGTGGCAAGACCCTGGGAAATGGGGCATAAGCTGCCAAGCAGGGCTGGGACCATCAAGGGCAGCAGGGCCCCCCAGTGGCAAGGCACACAGGCACAGCTGTCATTGCAGGAGGAAGTCCACCCTCTTTGGGACCCGAGTGATGCCAGCGTCTAGAGGGTGCCCAGCACTCTGGGGTGGCGCCAGAGCCTGGGAGAAATGTCAGGGCTGGAGAGAAGTGTGGGTGGCCCTGGGTGGACAGGAGTCTCAAGGGAAGCCTGAACCCCAAGGGCTTCTCTCAGGAGGGAGCAGGAGAGGAACATGAAGCAGGTTTCCACCTTCAGTCAAGGCATGACTTGGTCTGGGTGTGCCGTGCTCTCGGTCACCATTCTGATCTCCTGTCTCTTATCCTGCTGCTTAGGCCCAAAGATGTCCCATGCAGGGACCACACCCTGGGCAGTGTCCACCCTGTGGAGTTGGACCCAACAGTCCCTGGAGAGCCCCAGCCCCTGGGTGAGTGAAGCCCAGGGGGAGATGGGGAGGCAAGTGGAGGGCTGGTTCTCGCCTTCTGCCTCCTTCCAGATGAGTCTCCTCTCCACTTAGCACCCAGACACCTTGAGTCCCCTGTGCCCTACCCTGCCTCAGGGACTCCTGCTGACTGGATTCACAGCCCTCATCCTCCACCATTGCTCCACAGACCTTGAGAACTCTTCCAGAGCCGGACAGCCACCATGAGAAGCCTGCGCCCCGTAGCCCTGCCTTCACCCCAGAGGTAGGGGGCCCTCCCTCTCCCATTGCTTATCCACTCCCATTGCCCCTCACTTTGCTGTATCCTACCCTGAGGTTTATGAGCTTGGGTTGTAATGGGAATGAGATAGGAGCTCATGGAGAAGCTGTTGACATGGAGCTCAGATACTGGAAGACCTGGGGGAGAGGGAGAAGTTGGTCCCTCTGGATCACTGGTCCTCACTGAGGGAGGACAGGGTCCCAGCCCTCAGGGGATGACCTTCCTTTACTTCATTCTCAGCAGGTCAAGTCCAGAAGCCAAGATCCTGTCTCTGGTGAGACAGAGCTCCTGAGATGTGGAGATTTTAAGACAGGTGGCTACTGACAGCCACTCCACAAACTTGGACCCCCAGAGGCCCAGCCAGCAAGTCAGCTGGCCTCCTGCACCTTCAGGCGGCTTGCAAGTTTTTTCCCACTCCAGGACCCCAGAGCCTCATCATAAGTTGCCTCCCGTTGTCCCTGTCCTCAGGGCCAGGGATCTTGCTGGGGCACACACTCCAGCTCAGAAAAATCAGTCCAAGGAGTACATGTCATGTAGTCACTGCCATCCTGTCACCAGAGGAGGCTGGGTCATGATGGACTCCAGAGAGGCCTCGGTGTGTCTGCTCCATGCACAGACTTGAGGAAGGCGGTGGCTGCCAGGCCAGAAGCCTGGACTCCAGGACCCTATATTTCAGAACAAGTCCATTTCCTTGGAGCCTGACCCCTGCAAAACAAAAACCTCAGGACTTTCCTTCCTCCCTCTTCCTGCCCTGTCCTGTCCCCCAAATGCTTCCTCAGCTCCACCCCCATTCCTAGTCCTCCACCTGAAGGTTTGGGGGGAGTGGAGCCTGCTACAGCCCCCTCACTCTGGACACTACTTAGCCTCTCCTCCATTCTATGGGAGGAGACAAAGGGAGCTATTTAAAAAGGACACTAAAGTAGAAATCAGAAGAAAGACATGTTGCCTTTGGCCTCTGTAAGTTGTGAGTTTTTTGTCTGGGAGTTCAACCCCATGGGGGTCACTGAGGGTCAGAAGGAGTGGTAGCTGGTCATTGGAGCCTCAGATGGCAGCCAAGGCCCCAGATGTACCTGGGCATAGGATAGTGTCACCTAGCTTGAATGATTCCTTTGTCCCATTCCAGCCTCTCTTGGATATTCTCAGCCACTTACTCTCTCCCCTTGCTTTAGACAAGAGTTGCTGCATGACTGTATCAGCCAGCTTGTTGGCTGTGTAAGAAAACCACCCCACAATTTAGTAGCTTAAAACAACTAATTTTGTGAATGAGTAAATTAAGTTGAACTCAGCTGGTGGTTCAGCTGGTCTCAGCGAGGCTCATTTATATGTTTGCAGTCCGATGCTGGTCAGGTAGGCAGTTCTAATTCTGAGTTTGGCTGGCTGTTGGCTAGGGGGAGGAGGATGAATGGGCTGGGTTTCTCATTTTCCAGCAGGCTAGCCCAGGCTTATTTACTTGACAGCTGCAGAGGGTTCTAAGAGAACAGGGCCAGGATTAGAGTGAGGGGAGTGATACACTTACCTTGGGCACAAAAAAAGTAATCAAGATAAGTGATATATTAATGCAGTATTTTAAAAGATCAAAATTAATGCAAATAAAATCCATGATGAACATCAAATACTAAAAAAGTCCATGGTGAATATAAAACATCTGAATTTTAACTAAAGACAAGGTCAGTAACAGTGCCAAATCAGAAAAGGGGAAGAAAAACCTTTTTATTTGCATATGACAAGATTTTATATATAGAAAATCCTAAAGACACCACCAAAAAATGGTTAGAACAATGAATCAAGTTGCAAGGTACAAAACCAAACTACAGAAATCAGTTGTGTTCCTATCCACTAATAACAACATATCTTAAAAGAAATAAAACAAGATTTGAGATGGCAGTGTGAGAGGTGAGGCAGAGAACTCCTCTGAAAACCACAGATAGGGTGAAAATATAGTTCATACAACTAACCCTAAAACAGCAACAGGAAAGAAGGCTGCACCAGACTGCACACAGACCTCACGAACAGAGCAGACCTCACAAACGGTAACATAGGAAAGCCTTGATCCAATGGAACCTGAGCCCTTCCCCCAACCCAGCAGGAGGAAGAGAAATGGAGCGGGGAGGGGGTGGAAGCCTGGGACTGCTGAACATCTGGCGCTGGAGATCTGCTTTGGGAGCAGAAACCTACATTGTGTGGTGCTCTGGAGGATGGGGAGCTGGGACAGGTGGAGTGCTTGAGAGACAGATTCCAGCCATTTGTGGAGGAGGGGGTCCACATCCTACCGCTCTGTGTCTGAGGAAAGGCAGGTGGTCTGACAGGCTCCCTAGCAGCAAGAGGGCTGCTGAAGGGGTGGGGTTTGCATGGAGCTTGCTGTGTGGGAGAAGGGACAGGGGGACAAGGTTGTCTGGGTGTGCTCTGCCCAGCAGATTGGGAACTTTGGGGAGCTTCAGGTGCTCCATCCCCCTAGCTGGCTACTCAACTCCGAGGCCCCCCACTGTGAGACACAGCCTGCTGAGCCTTCCTCCTGGCCTGACAGCACTGGCTTGCAAACTGGCAGTCACTGCTTCAGGCTGCCAGTCACTGGCATCAGGCTGCCAAGGGAGGCCCCGCCTACAACAACAGCTAGAGACGCCAAGCACAGAGGTTTACACCTGTGTACTCAGCCCACTGGCTCTGATACAGGAGACAGGCAGGGCAGACAGGAATCAGGAAACAGCTCTTTACTTCCACCAGGCACAGCTCTGCTCCCCTATAAGCCCCAACCTCACTCTAGGGGCTGAGCAGCTCCAGAGACTGGAGCTTCTGGGCAATAGGAGGCACCACACAGAAATATGAAATGTCAAAAAAACATGGTTCAGACCAAAAGCTCACAAACCCCAGAAAAAGGGCCAAATGAAACAGAACTCACCAATCTTTCTGAAAGAGAGTTCAAAATAAAAATCATAAACATGCTTATGGAGGAACAGAAAAATATTCAAGAACCCAGGAACGAATTTAAGACGGAGATTCAATCATTAAGAAATTCCGTATCTGAAATGAAACATACAATGGAGGGATTTAAAAGCAGATTAGTTGTACTAGAAGAGATGGTAAATGGAATAGAAATTAGAGAAGAGGAATACAAAGAAGCTGAGGCACAGAGAGAAAAAAGAATCTCTAAGAATGAAAGAATATTGAGAGAACTGTGTGACCAATCCAAATATTCACATAATAGGGGTACCAGAAGAAGAAGAAGAGAAAAAGGGATAGAAAGTGTCGTTGAGGAGGTAATTGCTGAAACCTTCCAAAATCTGGGGAAAAAGATAGTCTCTCAAGCCATCTAGATGCATGCATGGATCTCCCAGCACAAGGGACCCAAGGACAACAACATCAAGACATATAATAATTAAAATGGCAAAGATTAAGGATAAAGACAGACTTTTAAAAGCAGCTAGAGAGAGAAAAAAGATCACGTACAAAGGAAAACCCATCAGGCTATCATCAGATTTCTCAACAGAAACCTTACAGGCCATAAGGGAGTGGCATGATATACTTAATGCAATGAAACAGAAGGGCCTCAAACCAAGAATACTCTACCCAGCAAGGTTATCATTTAAATTTGAAGGAGGGATTAAACGATTTTCAGATAAGCAAAAGCTGACAAAATCTACCCCCAAAAAACCACCTCTACAGTGCATTTTGGAGGGACTCCTATAGATGGAGATATTCCTAAGACTAAATAGCTGTCACGCAAGGGTGTACACAAAGAGTACAGAATATGATTCATAACTTACAAAGAGTGGAGGAGGAAGAAAAAGGAGGAAAAAAAAAGAATCTTTAGGATGTGTTTTTAATAGCACAAGAAGTGAGTTAAATTAGACTGTCAGATAGTAAGGGAATTACTCTTGAACCTTTGGTAGCCACAAATCTAAAGTCTGCCATAGCAACAACTACCTACCTATCGATAATCACCCTAAATATAAATGGTCTGAATGCACCAATCAGAAGACATAGAGTCACTGAATGGATAAAAAAACAAGACTCATCTATATGCTGCCTACAAGAGACTCACTTCAAACCCAAAGACATACACAGACTGAAAGTAAAGGGATAGAAAAAAGATATTTCATGCAACTAATAGGGAGAAAAAAGCAGGAGTTACAGTAGATGTATCAGACAAATAGACTTCAAAACAAAGTCACAAGAGACAAAGAGGACATTACATAATGATAAAGGGGTGAGTCCAACAAGAGGATATAACTATTATGAATATCTATGCACCCAACACAAGATCACCTACATATGTGAAACAAATACAAACAGAATTAAAGGAGGAAATAGAATGCAATGCATTCATTTTGGGAGGCTTCAATACACCACTCACTCCAAATGACAGATCAACCAGACAGAAAATAAATAAAGAGACAGAGGCACTGAACAACGTATTAGAATAGATGGACCTAACAGACATCTACAGAACACCCCATCCAAAAGGAACAGGATACATATTCTTCTCAAGTGCACATGGAACATTTTCAAGGATTTATCATATATTAGGCTACAAAAAGAGCCTCAGTAAATTAAAAAAGATTGAAATTGTACCAACCAGATTCTCAGATCACAAAGGTATGAAACTAG
Source organism: Manis javanica (assembly GCF_040802235.1). Taxonomy (NCBI): domain Eukaryota; kingdom Metazoa; phylum Chordata; class Mammalia; order Pholidota; family Manidae; genus Manis; species Manis javanica. Next base: position 29,314,758 of record NC_133160.1, on the reverse strand, counting down.
AAATAAATTATGCAAAGAAAATGAAAAAGCCCACAAACACATGGAGACTTAATAACATGCTCCTAAATAGTCAATGGATAAATGACCAAATAAAAACAGAGATCAAGCAATATATGGAGACAAATGACAGCAATAATTCAATACCGCAAAATCTGTGAGATGCAGCAAAGGCCACGCTAAGAGGGAACTATATTGCAATACAGGCCTATCTCAGGAAAGAAGAATTCCAAATGAACTTAAACTCACAATTAATGAAACTAGAAAAGGAAGAACAAATGAGGCCCAAAGTCAGTAGAAGGAGAGACATAATAAAGATTAAGGCAGAAATAAATAAAATTGAGAAGAATAAAACAATAGAAAGAATCAATGAAAGCAGGACCTAGTTTTTCAACAAATAAACAAAATAGATAAACCCCTAGCCAGACGTATCAAGAAAAAAGAGAGTCTACTCACATAAACAATCAGAAATCAGAAAGGAAAAAATCACTATGGACACCACAGAAATACAAAGAATTATTAGAGAATACTATGAAAAATTATATGGTAACAAACTGGATAATCTAGAAGAAATGGACAACTTTCTAGAAAAATACAACCTTCCAAGGCTGACCCAGAAAGAAACAGAAAATCTGAACAGACCAATTACCAGCAACAAAATTGAACTGGTAATCAAAAACCTACCTAAGAACAAAACTCCTAGACCACATGGCTTCACCACTGAATTTTATCAAACATATAGTGAAGACTTAATACCCATCCTCCTTAAAGTTTTCCAAAGAGTAAAAGAGGGAATACTTCTAAACTCATTCTATGAGGCCAGCATCACTCTAATATCAAAACCAGGCAGACACCACAAAAGAAGAAAATTACAGACCAATATCCCTGATGAACATAGATGCAAAAATACTCAACAAAATATTAGCAAAACAAATTAAAAAACACACCAAAAAGATCATCCATCATGATCAAGGAGGATTTATTCCAGGGATGCAAGGATGGTACAACATTCGAAGATCCATCAACATCATCCACCACATCAACAAAAACCACATGATCATCTTCATAGATGCTGAAAAAGCATTCAACAAAATTCAACATCTATTCATGATAAAAACTCTCAACAAAATGGGTACGGAGGGCAAGTACCTCAACATAATAAAGGCCATATATGAAAAACCCACAGCCAACATTATACTAACAGCGAGAAGCTGAAAGCTTTTGCTTTAAGATTGGGAGCAAGACAAGGATGCCCACTCTCCCCACTTCTATTCAACATAGTGTTGGAGGTCTTAGCCACGGCAATCAGACAACACCAAGAAATAAAAGGCATCGAGACTGGCAAAGAAGAAGTTAAACTGTCCCTGTTTGCAGATGACATGATATTGTACATAAAAACCCCTAAAGAATCCACTCCAAAATTACTAGATCTAATATCTGAATTCAGCAAAGTTGCAGGATACAAAATTAATACACAGAAATCTGTAGCATTCCTATACACTAACAATGAACCAGCAGAAACAGAAATCAGGAAAATAATTCCATTCAAAATTACATCAAAAGGAATAAAATACCTAGGAATAAACCTAACCAAGGAAGTGAAACATATATACTCTGACAACCACAGACACTCATGAGAGAAACTGAAGAAGATACCAATAAATGGAAACACATCCCATGCTCATGGATAGGAAGAATTAATATTGTCAAAATGGCTGTCTTGCCTAAAGCAATCTACAGATTCAATGCAGTTCCTATCAAAATACCAACAGCATTCTTCAATGAACTGGAGCAAATCATACTAAAATTCATATGGAACCACAAAAGAGCCCGAATAGCCAAAGCAATTCTAAGAAGGAAGAATAAAGCTGGGGGGATTATGCTCCCCAATTTCAAGCTCTACAAAGCCACAGTAATCAAGACAATTTGGTACTGGCACAAGAACAGACCCATAGACCAATGGAACAGACTAGAGAGCCCAGATATAAACCAAACCATATGTGGTCAATTAATATATGATAAAAGAGCCATGGACATACAATGGGGAAATGACAGCCTCTTCAACAGCTGGTGTTGGGAAAACTGGACAGCTACATGTAAGAGAATGAAACTGGATTATTGTCTAACCCCATACACAAAAGTAAACTAGAAATGGATCAAAGACCTGAATGTAAGTCTTGAAACCATAAAAGTCTTAGAGGACAACATAAGGAAAAATCTCCTGCCTATAAGCATGAGCTTCTTCCTGAATGCATCTCCTCGAGCAAAATGAAGGCACATGAAAAGATGCTCCATGTCGCTAATCATCAGAGAAATGCAAATTAAAACCACAATGAGATATCACCTTACACCAGTTAGGGAGGCCACCATCCAAAAGACAAACAACAACAAATGTTGGCGAGGATATGGAGAAAGGGGAACCGTCCTACACTGCTGGTGGGAATGTAAATTAGTTCAACCACTATGGAAAGCAGTATGGAGGTTCCTCAAAAAGCTCAAAATAGAAATACCGTTTGACCCAGGAATTCCACTTCTAGGAATTTACCCTAAGAATGCAGCAGCCCAGTGTGAAAAAGACAGATGCACCCATATGTTTATTGCAGTACTATTTACAATAGCCAAGAAATGGAAGCAACCTAAGTGTCCATCAGTAGATGAATGGATAAAGAAGAGGCGGTACATATACACAATGGAATATTATTCAGCCATAAGAAGAAAACAAATCCTACCATTTGCAACACCATGGATGGAGCTAGAGGGTATTATGCTCAGCGAAATAAGCCAGGCAGAGAAAGACAACTATCAAATGATTTCACTCATCTGCGGAATATAAGAACAAAGAAAAAACTGAAGGAACAAAACAGCAGACTCACATAACCCAAGAATGGACTAACAGTTACCAAAGGGAAAGAAACCGGGGAAGTTGGGTGGGAAGGGAGGGATAAGGGGGAAAAAGGGGTATTAAGATTAGCATACATAATGTAGGGGGCTGGGGGGATACAGGGAAGGCAGTATAACACAGAGAAGACAAGTAGTGATTCTAGCATCTCATTATGCTGATGGACAGTTACTGTAATGGGGTATGTGGTGGGGACTTGATAATAGGGTAGTCTAGTAACCATAATATTGCTCACGTAATTGTACATTAATAATAGCAAAATAAGAATAAACAAATAAATAAAAAGAAATAAAACAATACCATTTACGATCGCATCAAAAGCAATAAAATATTTAGGAATAAATTTTACCAAGGAGATAAAAAATCTTTACACTGAAGACTACAAAGCTTTGATGAAAGAAACTGAAGAAGACACAAAGAAATTGTAAGATGCATGGTGTTCATGGATTGGAAGACTATTGTTAAAATGTCCATACTACAAGCCATCTATAGATTGAATGCAATCTCTATCAAAATTCCAATGGTATTTTTCATGGAAATAGGAAAAACAATCCTATAATTTCTATGAAACCACAAAAGACCCCAGATGGCCAAAGCAATCCCGAGCAAAGGGTACAAAGGAAGCACTAGCATTTTTGTTAGCAACTTTTCTGCAAGTCTAAAATTAGTTAAGGATAAAAGGTGAAAATTATGGAAGACGGAAAAAAAGCAACGTTGTTTCTTAAAGTTATTGGTTTAGCATGGCAGACACAAGGTCTCCCTGGGTGGTTGTGTGGATGTTGTGTTGGGTGGGGATGTGGAGGGGTCCATCCATGCACGTTCAGGCGCTGCATTCAGGGCTCCCGATCTCTCCTCGGTCGCAGCCTGGACGGGGACTCAGTGGGGGCGGGGAGTCAGTCCCGCTACAAAGGCTCCTCCCTACAAAGACGCAGAAAGGTGCGCGTCTGCGCCAACACCTGGCTCTACACCCCGCTTCCGTAGGGCGGCACTGGGAAGTGGGCACCTGTCGGGTTCGGGCTCTGCGTGGGGCTGTCCTCTCCTCGGTGCGCTCTCGGCATGGCCCTCTGTTTGGCGCCCGCTCTGCTGCTGCTTCTGGGTGAGTGGCCTCCTCGTCCTCCGCGCCCCTGAACCCTGGCCTCTCTGTCCCAGGGGATACAGTGGCAAGGCAGGAGGACCGCAGGAAGGGGCATTGGCGAGAGATTTGTGCACGGAGCGCGGAGACGCCTGGCAGTCCGCACCGGCCGCTCGCCGTGCACCCCGCTTCCTGCCTTCGGGCCGGCTGCGGAGCCACCCTCTCCCAAGCCCTGCTTGGTAACCCTGCCCCAGAAACTTTCTTTTTCCTATTGCCTCCCCTCTCCCACCTCTCTTCACCTTCTCAGAGACCCAGTTCTCCACCTTCAGTCTGGGAGCTTAACCCTGATTGCTTGTCCCGCATCTGCCAGTCCCACCTGCTTCCCCTTCCCAGCTGGCGCATGCGGAGGGAGGGGTCACTTTACGCGCTGGTCGGGTGGGGAGCATGGAATCTGACAAAGGTTTAAGGCAGAGGAGATCCTGGAGCTGCGATGTGGGTGGAGATGAGGTAAGGGTGCTCCTGGCAGAAGGAGACAGGTAAGCAAAGGAGGAGAGGTGTGACCAAGACTTTAGGCGACACTAGGTGCTACTGTGTGTGGCTGAGGCCTGGGGATGCGAGCGGTTCGGCTGGGAGAGAAAGGTACAGTTTGCCTGCTTCTGGAGGAGGGAAAGGCAGGGGAGGTGAAAGGAGGGGCGCCCCTCTTGTCTACCCCCTCCACTCACTGGCCCGTGCCAAGCCCTCAGTATCTACCGGTCCTTCCTGCAGAGCAGAGCGTGCTGAAGCCACAGCAAAACTCACCATGGCCCCTGCTATCCAACCCAGGGCTCTAGGAGGAGCTGTGGCCAGCGCCAGAGAGGGGCCCTGCTCCCAGCCCTGAAGCAGGAGACACCCCTCTTTCTACACACACGGGAGATTGGGCCTAGTCAGGCTGGGAAACTTCCCTCAGACTGAGGTGCTCCCTGGGGCTGAGAGCACCAAAGGGTGGGGCTGGCCTCGTTTTTGGTGACCTAGGGCCTAGACAGGGGCTGCCAAGTCCTGACCTCCCAGACCCTGCCTGGCTTGGCCTCTAGGGGAGTGCCACCCATCATGGCCCCCTGGGGCCTGACGCTCAGAAGAGAGCCCTGTGGCCTGCCATCAAGGACTTCTCTCGAATCCACACCCCAGCAGCCAGGTCCAAATGGGCCTGCCAGTGCCCAGAGCCCTTGCGAGGAAATCCCTCTTGCGCCTGGCTGGTGGAGAAGGGCTCAGGGGCCAGGGGAAGCCAGAGACCAGATGGGGCAGCACAGTTCAGACCACCGGAAAGGGGTCACAGGAAAGGGAGGGACGCCAGCAGCAGGGGGCAGGAGGAGGCGCACTAGAAGGTCAGGAAGGAGGGAGAAACATAAATCTGCAGACCCCCTCAAAGGTCTCCATGGGGGAGGCGGGGAGGGGAAAGGAGGAAACCTCCAGGTTCCCAGCTTGGCAGGGAGAGAGGAAGAGGAGCGGCTACGGTCTTCAGCGTCGTTTCTGATAGGTTTCCATTAGCCAGCTCCCCAGGAGCCTGGCTCTATCCCGCGTCAGCCGGGGCCCGGTGGGAGGGCACCCGTGGGCTCCTCTTTGAATGGCTGTGGTCGTTCCGGGGCAGGGATGGTGCCTGGGGAGGATAGACCTCAGCATGTGCTGAAGGCCGGCCCCCCTCGGTGTGCCCCATCCATCCCAGAGGTGTTGCGGGAATCCGAGAGCCCGCTGCCGCCCATCCCCTCTATGGAAGGCAGGTCAATGCCAGACGGTCACACCTTCCAGCCACATTCTGTACCCCTTTGGGTTCTGAGCGCCCTGCACCTTCGGAGGGTGTGGCGGGAGTGGGGAGCGGGGCGGAGGCGAAGGGTACAGCTACGATTTACCAAGAATTGCAGCCCGCCTGCCCTTCCCAGGGTCGCCGAGCTCTGCCGGACCAAACCGTTGCGTGGACGCGGCCGAGGCGTGCACTGCGGACGCGCGTTGCCAGCAGCTGCGTAACCAGTATGTGGCTCAGTGCCTGGGTCGGGCCGCGCTCGGGGGCTGCCCCCGCACCCGCTGCCGCCGCGCCCTGCGCCACTTCTTCGCCCGCGGGCCACCCGCGCTCACCCACGCGCTGCTCTTCTGCCCTTGTGCCAACCCTGCGTGCGCCGAGCGCCGGCGCCAGACCTTCGTGCCCGCCTGCGCCTTCTCGGGTCCCGGCGGGGAGCCGCCCTCCTGCCTGGAGCCCTTAGACGCCTGTGAGCAAAGCAGGATCTGCAGGTGCTGTCGGGGTGCGTGAGGGTCAGGGGAGGGGGTAGGTTTGGCGGGGCGGGGGTCCGCAGGTGAGGGCAGGTGTGCGAGGCAGCGGGGCGGGTCCGGGTCCGCGGGTGAGAGTAGGTGGGGGAGGCGGCGGGGCGGGTCCGGGGTCCGCAGGTGAGGGCAGGTGTGGGAGGCGGCGGGGCGGGTCCGGGTCCCCGGGTGCGAGTAGGTGAGGGAGGCGGCGGGGTGGGGCCGGCTGTCGGCTCACCGCCCTCTGGCCATGCCGCGCAGACCCCGTTTCCTGGCCTTCCAGGCCTCCTGTACGCCAGCCCCGAGCGCCCCTGACGGCTGCCTGCCCGACCAGGCCCCCCACTGCCTGCGCGCCTACGCGGGCCTCGTGGGTACGCACAGCCGGGAACCGGGCGCGGGCGGCGCTCTCCCGGGGATGCCTTCGCCTGCGGGGGCCGACTACCCCGCCCTCGGTCCCGCAGGCACCGCCCTCACCCCTAACTACGTGGACAACGCGAGCGCGCGCGTGGCGCCCTGGTGTGGCTGCGGAGCCAGCGGAAACCGGCGTGAGGAGTGCGAAGCCTTCCGCGGGTTGTTTACGAGGAACCTCTGCTTGGGTGAGGGGGCGAGGCGGCGAGGCGGGGCGTGGAAAGGGTGGTCGGCTTTTATAGTCCCCTCCCAAGCCGCCTGGCTGGCTGGACCCTATTTTAGAGATAAGGAAACTGAAGCTGTTTGAGGCAGCCACGCAGGCCCACTTCACTCTCCGCTGTCGACCTGCCTCAGGGGAAGTGCGCGCTCAGCTGTCCCCGCAGACCAGGTCACAGACTGGAGAGTCCAGTCCTAGGGATGTCTAGGCTGGGGCCCCTGGGATGGGCGGGAGGTCCGTAAAACAAGTTCCCGGGGAGCTGGAATGGAACAAGGTGATTCCTGCTTCCTCCACTTCTGAGGAGGTTGCACCCTTGAGGCCCTCCTAACTCTCCCTGTTGATGATTTCGCCTTTTGGGTCTGAATAGCTGGCTGGTCTGCTGCCCAGTCTTGGGAGGTAGGGGGCCTGAATTTGATGCCCAACGCTGCCACTTAACAGCTGAGAGTTAACTCCTCTGAACTTTTTTTTTGCCCATCTGTAAAATGGGGCTAGTAATTGTCACCCTCCTCTGTGGGACTGGAAGACTATACAGTTTGTAAGGCACTTTTAAGCATGGTTGACCTGATTTATTCTTCACCCTGTGCCTTCCATCCTAGAAGCCAATCCTGGAAGGCATCCTATCCTTTCATCCCTGTGTGGGAGAGCCCACTGGCAGGATGTCAGGGGTCTCAGTTTGTCCCCAAGGAGCTGGGCCCTGTGCTGGGCTTTCCCAGCCAAGCCCACCCTGCACACCTTCCTCCATAGATGGAGCCATACAGGCCTTTGAGAGCAGCGGGCCCCCAATCCTGCAGAACCAGCTAGATATCCACCAGGACCCTGAGAACAGCCTCCTGCAGGTAGGTGGAGGGAGGGAATGGTGAGCTGGCAGCCCCTGCACTGCCTTCTTCCATACACTTCCACCCCAGGTGGGCCCAGATGGAAGCATGAATGGCCTGGGATGGGGGTGGTGGAAGCAGAGAGTGGAGCCAGGTTCCTGCCTCAAGTCCATGTTCTGCTCCACTGCCCCCACCCCACCCTCAAGGTATCCTCTGCAGAAGGGCTCTTGGAGGAGAGCTGTCTGCTCTCCATGCTCCCTGTCCTGGCTCTCCAGCTCCTGTTCTGACTAGAACAGCAGACCTGAGACAACACAGCCAACTGTCCCACCCTGCCCTAGGTTCAGAGCCATGTCGGTGGCCTGCTGCTTCACTGAAAGGAGACTGGCTTACCTCCCAAGCTGGCCCAGTGCTCTTGCCAGGCTGTTCCTTGCAGGTCTGGACACCTCCTGTGACTGCCCCTGGAGCAAGGGATGTAGGGTGAGGGCCTGGTGCAAAGCCCACTGCTACCTTTCAGTAGGTTTCTTGGTTGTAGGTCCCTTTCTCCAAGGTCTGTGGGGTCTTGGGATCTCCTTCAGAGTAGGAATGGGACAGGTTCATTCCTGTGTAGCTGAGGCCTCAGTGGGGTCTGAGATCACCTAGGGAAAGTCAGAGACCATCCAAACTCCCAGAAATATAGGAAATTTTATCAGCCCCAAGTAGATCATGTCCAAAGGGGTCCATCTGAACAGACTCCCTCCAACACTGCAGCCTTTAGTGGTACCCTCCCAGTTAGGCACTGCCTGTTACAGCCACCCGCCGGTGTTGGCCAAGCATTTCCTTTCCATGGTGTGCTGCTTGGTGGGCATGGCCTGGAGTGAGAACCAAGTTCCCCGCATTGCACATCCAGCCATCTTCCCCATGGTTTACCCAGCACAAGGAACAGCACCCACAGCTCAATAAACTGACATGCACAGAGACTGGCCTTGCTTTCTTGTGAAGTGTGTCCTGGGAGCCTGGAGACCAGGGTCAGCCACAGGTGTGCCTCTGCCAAGGCCTGGTGACCTCACATGGCCTCAGAACATTTCCGGGCTCCCTAGCTAAACTTGTGGATGCTACCGATCCAACTGTCTGGTCCTACTGGCTGAGATTTTGGTTGCTTTTGTTTATTCTTTCTTTCTCTGCTAGTACTCAGACAAGGAAATTATATTTTCCAGCACCCCTTTAGGCTAGGGGGTGGTCATGTGACCAGTCTGGCCAGTGAGCAGAAGTCACAGATAAGGCTTCCACGAGAGCTTTTTAAACAGGAGCAGACTTGCTGACTGGTTCCTTCAGCCTTTATCCTCAACCCACCCCTCTTCTTGCCCAGAATTTGGTGGCAATAGCTGGGGCATAGGTGCCATCCTGAAAATGGAGGGAGCCACATGACACTGTGAAGTCACTGCACCAGCCCCAGCCTGCCACCCTCTGGGCTCTTCATTACGTGATTATACCTCTAGTTTATGTACCTCTAGTTTGCTCAAGCCAGTTTCTGCCCAGGCATCTGTTATTTGCAGCCAAACATAGGCCTCCTCAGGTGCCTGGGATCACGCACTGTACCTGCTTAGGGGAGCCCTTCCTCGGTGCACACACAGCCCAACCCTGACACTTCAAAGAAGGAGTGATGGTTGTTTTTTGTTTTTTTTTTTATTCCCACACATTCTGCCTGCTTCTGTCCCTGTGGAGAATTGAATTCTTTCCTGGAGCTGAGGGAAATTTATCATAAAGGTTTTACACACACTGTGTGTGTGGTCAGTGTGGACCCAGTGAATGCCAAGGGTGCCGTGTTACTTTGTAGTTCTGTGAAGAAATTTGAAGAGGAGACCGCAGAACCATGAGGGCCCAGTATTAAGCCTTCTGCCCACTTCCTTCTTCCTCAAAAGCCTGGAGACTCCTGAAGAGTGAAGGGTCACCATGTCTCCTGGCTGCTCCTTTTCACACCCAGTTGAGGCTTGTCAGCAGCCATGAAACTGGCTGGGGTGGAGGCTGTTGGAGCCTTGTCAGAGACCTCTCTGGGCCAAAGCCACCCATCCCCGAGCTGCTGGCCACACTCTGCTTCCTGAGGCAAACTACGGCCAGTGACTGAGGGAGGGTTCAGAGGCCTGGCCAGCTTGCCTCAGGAGGGACAATTCTATGTGTCACTCATGCTCCAGAGCTCCTCGAAGGATCAGGCTGAGGCCAGATCCCAGCTGAGACCACATCCTAGCCTAGCTCCTTCCCCTGCCTACTCCTGCCTCTCTCACTTAGAGATTCCCCTGAGGGCACTCCCTCCAGTCCATCAGGGCCTGAGAATCCATTGTGGGCTTGGCTTCTGGAGAACCTGACCTAAGACATAGGGGTCAGGTACAGAACACACCGAACTCCAGGCCTGGGGCTGTGCTGACCAGAAAAAGAGCCACCAGCTTGGAGACTCTGTCTTAGCAACTCATTCCAAACCCACACATACCTCGTGTGGCAGCTGTCAACCAGCCCCCCAGCTTCAGCCAGCACTCTTCTGATTGGAACCAAGCACTCAAACTGGCTTGGGGCATGGAGCTGAGCAGTCCAGGCTTCAGGGACAACTGTCCCCAGGGGTCAAATGATGGTGCACCTGCTGGTCTGTGCATGGCTTCCCTGTGCAGCCAGTCTGGCTCTCACCACACGGTGAGTAAGAATGCCACCAGTGCCCCAGATTCACCATCCCTGCTTTAAGGAATCTCAGCAGAGAAAGGCACCTCTTCCCCAGAAGTCATGGACTGTCCCAGGCAGGACCCTAGTCGGCCCAACATGGGTTATAAGCCTTTTCCAGTGGCTTGGGGAGTGACATCAGCCCCCCAAGATCACATGGAATGGGAAGGACAGATTTCCAATGGGAAAAGGAAGGTGTTGGGCAGAGTGAAGCTCAGGCCCAACCTATTCTCATTTCATAAAGAAGAAGGAGTGTTCTCAGCCACTTTCACCTGCACAGCAATGGACGCCTGCAAGTGGGCCAGGGAAGGCTGGAGTGTATGTGTGTTGGGGGTGGGGCAGGGAAGTGAAAGCATCACCTTGCCCTGCTCACTGGCCGCCTGGTGGTCCCAGTGAAGGATTTCCTGTCTGCTAAGTATTTTACCTTATGTGAAGGTGCTAAAGTCTACTACTCTATTTGTTACTCAAATCAGAGTAAAATATAGGCATGTACTTACAAAAGATTGGGAAGATGAAAGTGAGCAGAACCTAGCTGAAAATAGCAAAATGTTTCCTGGCAGCTGCTGTCTTCTCTCAGTACTTCTCTCCAACTCAGGCATGGGGTTCAATCAAATGGAGCTTCTTTAACATTAGACAATGTGCAACAGAAAAGAAGCTTCCTTATCAGGTGCCGGGGAAAAATGAAAGATCACAGGGCCCCTGCTGCCTGGCTCTCTGTTTTATTCCCAGAATGAACATTCCTGTGTGGGAGGCTTGAGGCCGCCGGGGGCATAGAGCCAGGCAACTCTGAAGACAGAAGCCAAGGGGGGGCAAGGCACTGGGGCGTGCAAAGGCCACTGTCTTGCCCCACGAGGCCTGTTGACTTTCCTAGGGTTTTGCTGTTGTAGGGGGCTGAATACTGGCCCCAAGGACATTGTCCACATCCTAAGCATTGGAACCTGTGAAAGTTACCTTAGATGTAGGCAGAAGAGTAAATGTGCCTTATATAGCAGAATATGTGATTAAGTTATGAATCTTGAGAGGAGGCACTTAGCCTGTATCTGAGTGGACCTTAAATGTCACATGCAGCCTTACAAGAGATGCAGAGGGAGATCAAACACACACACACAGAAGATAGGGCAACGTGAAGACTGGAAGGTTGGAGTGACATGGCCACGAGCCAAGGGGGTGCTGGCAGCCACCAGGCCCTAGAAGAGGCCAGAAATGGATTCTCCCCTGGACCTCCAGAGGGAGCACGGCCCTGCTAATACTGTGATTTTGGTGTGGCCTCCAGACCACGAGAACAGATTTCTGTTTTAAGCCACCAAGGTTGGGAAATCTGTTACAGCAGCCCAGGAAACTAAAATGAGTAGTCTGCATTTTGTCACTTCTGCCTAAAAAGGTTCTGGCTCACACATGGTACTAAGTGTGGCCAAAAGCCTCACGGCTGAGTCCAGCTGTGACCCCCACTATCAGGAACAGGTCCTGCCTTGCTCATCTACCTCTGAGCATCAACCTCTGTGTCCTTCCAGGTAGCCTGCTTGCTGTCACTCTCTCACATGAGCTCTGGGAGCCTGGGGTCCTGGCCCTGGCCTTGTCCCTGTGGGTGGGTCTCAGCTGTTGTCAACACTGAGCCTCTAGCTGGCAGGTGGCTGTGGGGTGGGGGTGGGGGTGAGGCAGAAAGGCAGGTGCTGGAAGCATCTGTGGATTTATTGGTGGAAATTTCATGGCTCATGGACACACACTCAGGTTTGAAGCCTGGTTTAAGTGTAAGATTGATGTGGGAACTGCTCACTGGCCACTTCCTTTTGCCACCTTCCTAGTCCAGTCAGGTTGGGCCAAACTCACAGAACCAGCTCATTTTTAAGGAAGTGTGGATGTTGGTGGGTGAAATTTCCAGAGCAGCAGAAGTGGGCTATACAGGGCTTCATGAGCCACCTCCCAGGTAGACAGCACCTTGCCAGTGAGTGGGCACCAGTATTGAAGGACACAGAGTCCTGGCCCTGCCTTTCCGGACTGCAGGCCTGGGAAGGCCTGGGTTGATGTCTTGGGAAGCTGTTCTGCCAGGGACACACTGCCCCACCCAAAAGGAGCCTCCAGTCTGCGGCAGAAAGTACAAAAAGAAAAATAGAGATGCATACACACACAGGAGAACAAAATGCACACATAACCTCAGAAACAGAGCCTCAGAGAACAGGATTAAGCAAACAAGAAGGGAAGGCCTACAGGGTGTGCAAACGGACCCGGCAGCAAGGGCAACCCCCAGCTCTGCGTGCAGGACATGCCATAGGTCGGAGGGCCATCTGCTCTAGTCCCTTTCTTGTGTGGGGGACACAGGATGGGAGAGAATTCTTGCTAGGCATGTTGTACAGCTGGTGCCTGCAGGGTGTGTCTGTTCAGCTGTGACTCCCATGTATGCGGTTGGGGACTCAGATACCAGGAATGACATTGTCATTAATGGCAGAATCTTCCAAAATGATGACCAGCTCTTGGTAAAGTTTTGAAGAAAACAAAGTTTGGTCTTCTCTTGATTTACACATTAGTTGCATTTTTGGAAAACTGTGTTAAACACGCTTGCAAATACTTTGGGTTCTACACTGTAATTAGGAACAGATTTCCTCATCTACACAACTATCCAGCAAGATGTTCAAAAACTGAGTGGGATGTGGATCAGTTGCTTGTTGGTCGGGACAGCCCTGCATGTCACAGGAGGAGCCACTGCATCACAGGAGTGCCTTCTGCTTCAATGCAGTGACCAAAATTGCCCTTTTATTTCCAAAATGTCCCCTTGGGAGCAGTCCTTTGCTGGGTGAGAACAGTATACTGCCCCACAGGACCTGGCCCGCCCCAACTCCTAGCACTGCTCCTGTAGCTGCTTTGCTCTAGCCATGTGGCTGCCTCACCGAGGCTCAAACCTCAGACCCACCTGCGCCACCGCTGGGCATTTGCACCTGCTGCCCCCCCCACCTACTATTCTGCACACTCTTCTCCCAGACGTCCTTTGCCAGCTCCCTCCTTTGTTCAGCTCCCTACGCCCTGCCACACACTGCTGTGCCCTAGCATTCACTAACCCTATCCTTACTTTTCTTCATAGAACTTACCATCTGACATCCTGTTCATTATCTGTCCTCCCCACTATGTTGTCATCTCAAGAAGACAGGGATTTTGTAGTGCCTGGTCCTTACACAATGCCTCGCCAGCTGACAGTGGCCAGACCGGGCAGGCCCTCCCGCAGGAAGGCAGGGGTGCAGACACAGGGCAGTCACTGGCCTACAGAAGTTTTGAAATCCTGCTGGGCCCCTCCTTGGAGTGGGGGCTCCCTGCACAGGCTGTGATCTGGTCTCTGAGCCCTGCTGAGGCGGCCGTGGGTGGTGCACCCTCCTCAGACACAGGGTCACAACCACCTCTGCCTGTGGGTGGGTCAGGCCGCCCCAGTGGGCACACGGTTGGTTGGTTCTTTAATTTTCAAGCCAGACTAATGGTTTCTTGGCCACATAATTCATTTTTCTTTCTTTTCCAGGCAGGTACAGGGTCAGTGATGGCATTCCAGGGTCTTTCCTGGCCAGCTCTCAAGTTGGCTTTCTTTGCTTCCCTATCCACACACCTCTCCATCAGGGCCTTGAGGCTGTGGGGCTCAGGCAGAACACCTCAACCTCATCTGATTCTCACCACTGTCTCACTGGGTCTTTGCTGCTCCCAAGTACCTCTTCCCCTTTGGAGACGAGAAGCAAGACTAGTTGCCTCTCCCGACACTACCAGACTGTGGATTTCAGTATTTTCCACCCCTTGCCTTTCTGTTTGTAAACTGGCTAATTCTTTCTGGAACTCAGCCCTTCGTGTTGCCTTCCAAAGACAGCCAATAACAACTACACACAACACATTGTTTTTTTTCCAGATTCTTCCCCCGGAGCTAAAAATTCAGTAGACATGTAGTTTGCTTGATTAAGTTTTCAAACAGAACAGGCTTGTCACACGTTTACTGCCACCTGATAGGGACCCCAGCTTTTCTGCCTGCTGGGTCTGTTTCCTCCCTGCCCGCCACTAGGTCACTCAGCCAATGCCCCGCACATTAGGTTCTGGGTACCGTCGCACTGCACTTCAAGGTGCCCATTTGTGAACAGGGAGAGTTAAGAAAAGCTGCCTGTTGTATTATGCTCAGTGAAATAAGCCAGGCAAAGAAAGACAAATACCAAATGATTTCACTCATATGTGGAGTACAAGAACAAAGAAAAACTGAAGAAACAAAACAGCAGAATCACAGAACCCAAGAATAGACTAACAGTTACCAAAGGGAAAGGGACTGGGGAGAATGGGAGGGAAGGGAGGGATAAGGGTGGGGCATTACAATTAGCATGTATAATGTGGGGGGGGGCATGGGGAGGGCTGTGCAACACAGAGAAGACAAGTAGTGACTCTACAGCATCTTACTACACAGATGGGACAGTGACTGTAATGGGGTTTGTTGGGGAGACTTGGTGAAGGGGGGACCCTAGTAAACATAATGTTCTTCATGTAATTGTAGATTAATGATAGCAAAATAAAAAAAAAAGGAAAGCTGCCTGTTGTAATAAACCCCCGATGTCAGTAGGTCACTACGGGAAGTTTGCTTTTCAGGGAGGCAAAGACCAGCACACAGCTCTTGAGGTGGCTTGCCTCTAAGTAGTGACTCAGGGACCCACCATCGCAACATCTTTAACACAGGACCTCCAGGGAGTCCCAGACAGGAGCATGGTATGTGCCAGACCTAGAACTGGTATACAGAACTTGTCCAATGTTTCTTTGATTGCAGCTCAGTTTATGGCCCCAACCTAACTGCAGGGGGCTGGGAAATGTTGGTTTGCGGGTTCAGTGTCAAAATATAACAGGTGTGGGGAACACACAGCACAGTCTCTGCCATAGTACCACCAAGTCACAGATTTTTATCCTACCATAACCATTTGGCGGCTCCCACAGCCCTCTCCAAAACAGCTTTGAGCAGTTCTTCAAGCTGACAGTGGCACCAACCCACTCATTTGCCTCTCTGACCCTGACCCACACTCCCGTGGGCAAGGCCTCCTCCAGGCTGCTGGACCCCTGGCCTGGTGCCTGGCCCCATCCTCCTCTAGATGAACCACTGCCCTTCCTATCTCAACCCCCATTACACTGATCTCTTCTAGGCCTTCTGCAGTCACACCAGGGTGCTGCAACACACTGTTCTGAGGCCAGGAGCTGCATAAAGGCTGGCACACAAGGCTTTGTGAATGGTAACTTCATCAAAAATTCCATACCAAGGACAATGCTGTGGCTCTGGCAACTGAACCTATCAGTATACCTGAGATTCAGCCCTTTGGAAATCTGGAGAGACATTCAGGATGCACAGGTGGGTGAGAAGCGTAAAGACCAACAGTGGCATGGCCCACACGCTGGTCTCCTTCCCCAGCACTGTCACTCCACGGGGGACGCAGGCTATAGTGAGGACGCTGGGAAGTCAGCTCGCAAGCCGTGCAGGGCTCTTCACCCCACAGGCTGAATGCACCCCAGCCAGCCGAGGAGTCTGAGGGGCCCACTCTGCTGGCTTTACACCTTCACCTTCACGGACTGCCAGGTGCTTCCTCTGGGGCTGTCTGAACACCAGTAACCACACTGAACATTTTTTTCCTTTTCTTAAGGTTCTAATGACCAAAGTGTAAAAATAAGTTAAGAAACAAAATCAAAATTAAGCACATAACGTAAACCACATTTTTACCAGATCTACTTTTATTTCAGAAGTTTGTATTATAGTATTTACTTTTGTTTATATACAAGTTCTTCACATTTGTGTTTAAAACGCACAGACCTCCCTTAATTTTCTTGTTCCTGCTTAAATTAGCTGTTATTTTACAATACAAAAAATACCAAAAAATTGCAGTCCTAAATGTATGTATAACACCCACAGTCCCCAGCAATGAAATAGTTTACAATACTTACTCCATATTTACATGAGTGCAATAGATGCTAAATTATACATATTAACAAACTAAGCTTGAATCCAAACCAAAACAAAAACAAAAAGAAAACAAAAACCGTTAAGAGCTATAAAACAAAAACATTTCCAGAGCCAGAATTAGTTCAACAAAACAGGCTTCACTAGTGTTTTAGAATGTTTTGTGCACAAATTCAGTTACTGAAAGTCAATTTCATTATTGCCTTTAAAAGAGAAGGCGCCTGTTTTCCTCTCCAGTCCCAGCCATCGCCCTGCAGGATGGGTGTTAGTCTCAACAACTCTAGGAAAGTGTGTCTTGGCGGGCCTGGCTACCTGCAAACCATCACGATGACTTTTATGGTTGGAACTAAGTTTGAGAAATGGGGCAGACATTTCCAGCTGAGAGCCAGTGCACAGCCCGAGGACAGACCCTCTGCCTTCCCAGGTCCGTCCTCAGGATGGCCAATTCTCACTGAAACCACTATAGAGAAAGATCTCCCGGGGTGAGGGGTTTGAGGAGCTGGGTTCTGTTGTAATTCTGAAGAGCTTCTTTCCATCTTGGTCACTGCCCTAGCATGGATGTTAGCAAGTGCTTAGTGAGTAACCGTTGCATGACTGGAAAAACAAATGACACTGAAGGATCAAAGGTGCTCACGGAAGTGACACCACCACCCAAGGAAGTGAATCACTACCCCCAGCACACTCCACAAAGTTGAAGGAGTGAGATCTGCACTGAAGGGTAGTTCTTTTTCTACCAGCAGTGCTCTGGTCTTCTCATCTGTCTCAGGCCGCCCAGTGCAGCTCCTAGCTGGCACCTCAGGCTTCACCCAGAGATACTCTACTATTTTCCTTTTGCTCACAGTCCTCCTGTCCAGGGCTGCTTCTCCTCGGGCTTAGCTCAGCGGAGTGTGAGTTGCCTTCTTCCCACACCTCCTCCCACCTTTGAGGGGTGATGCTCACAGGGAAGCTGACTTCTCCCTAAACTGTGCTTAGGGAGTGGGTAGGAGGTGGATAGGCCAGGCCGTGTGGGGTTAGTTCCGTGTGCAGACATGACTATTTATCAATGAACCAGCCACCCCCAGTTGTCAGTATAGGGAACTGTAGTCCTAGGAAATGGTCATTAAAAGTTTAGACAAAATCACCTCAAAATGCAGCCTGGAAGACCCCTTTCTGGAAAATCTTTTTTCTATAGGTATAGTCTTTGAACTTAAGACACTAAGAGAAACATTTCTCAGGATGAGACGGGTCATCCCTGCCACCACCCACAGCACCAAGAGGCTATCAGAAAGACCCCCAACGCACTGCAGAGCCAACAACAGTGACAGAGACATTCCTGCTGCCTTCGAGTCTCTTCACACACTGCTGTAAAGGGACCAGATGCCCGGTTCTTCCTACGTGTACTGTTAGACGATTTCTGAGTTAGGAGTTATTCCATTGGTACCAGATGCACTTGAGCACATCAGCACTAGGGGGATGCCTTTCTTGGCTTTGCTATCGAACTTACAGGGCCTATAAGGAGGAGCTCTCTGAACTTGGATATCCAGTAGATGGCACAAAACATACTGGGTGAAACTCAGACACCATTACACGTAATAAAAATACATTAAGATAGCTTTCTGTTTTATGTACACTCTGAATGTCTGAACATTCTGGGCAGTACTGTATAAGTTATGTACAAGCATATCAATGTTTTCATGACTATTTTAATTTATATACAGGCTCTCCCGTGACACGCAGGCATTTCTTTGAAGTTCCACGTGACTCTCTTGGTAACTGGCTCTAAGCTGAGTGCCTCTTTCTCCTGTCACTCCTTTCCTCTGGCCTGAGCCTGGAGGAAGCTGTTTGCTAGTAGCTGCAAAGGAAAAGCAGATGGATCAGCTGCTACTCCACTGTTGGAGTGGAATTAAACAAAACTTGCTCCTTCTTTCCTTCCTTTTTTAAAAAAACATTATCTTTTAGGAAAAATAAATAACCAGGTGGCTATGTGACATGCTGCATGTTATTTAAAGGTATGGAACACCCATGGGGAAGGGACTCCTTTGGCCAAGGAAACACTGGTCTTTTGGACAAACAAGGATTTTCCTAGTGAGAGGACCCTCTTAGTGGCCTCCCTCTCTCTGCCAAGAGGCCTTGTGGCAATTACAGGGGCAAAGGGCCAGTTCATGGCAGGCTCTCTGTGGGGGGCCATGATCTGGAGGGATATGGGGAATGTAGAACAGGAGGGGTCTTTTCTAGAACTGTCTGCTCTTTAACAATGATGTGAAAAAGCAGCTTTCTGAGAGGCAAGCCTCAAAGTAGAGGTGTTTTGTACATCAGTGTTCTATGGTTCAACTTCCTTGAAAACATCTTTCCAGGCAACTCTTCAAGGGCATGCGGTTAGCACTGGGGAAGAGAGAGTTCTCTCTCTCTAGGCACTGCATTTAAAGGTGAAATGCCGCAGTCTTTGCTCTTTTGAGTATTAATTTCTCCAAACTCACAAACTTAATCATTGTTGTCTAAAGGTCCATCCCAACAGGGTACTGCGACAAGAACCCTGGGTTTTGAAGAAGAGATCTCAGGAGGCTGCTGAATAATGTCAGAATACAGAGCACCACAGACAAGGCCAACTCAACATCTGGGCAGTGCCATGGGGAGAGGAGCAGGGACCCACTTCAACTGGTCACTTCCTGTTTAGCATAGTCCTTCCTCCTCCTCCTTTTTTCCATGTGCTTTTCATCTTTATCAGCATTTGCGGCCCTCTCCATGGCCACTGCCTGCTTCTTGGAAGGAGGCTGGGATTGCTGGCCTCTTCTAGAGAGAAGAGGGCAAACAGCTCCAGGTCCTTCTCCAGGCTTTGGGCAGGTTCTGCTGGACAACAGGGGACTGCCCCTTCCCAGGTGTGCAATTCCACTTGCAGCGTGAGGAGGCTATGGGAACACACTGTTGCTCTTCAATCCAGGAGTCCCAAGTGCTGTCATACTCTTTTCTGCTTGAGGGAGACACGCAACATGCAAGTCTCTTCCTCTGTGGTGCCCTGGCAGGAGTGGCAAGAAGGGCTGAAGCAAACAGCAGGCCTGAAGTGACCTGGGGCAGAGGGCACACGGGGACCACACCTTATTTCATGTCCTTTTTGACAATACAAACAAGAACTTTCACATTTAGGTCATTTCTAATGTCCTCTTGGTTCCTGCGGCTGTTAAACGTTCCTTGGGGTGAGAAAATTCTTTCCTGGCTGCAAGTTAGATTTTAGAAAAAGAGCAGATTGCCAATGGTAGCTATTTAAATTTTGTAAGAATGTAGGAATGCAATTATGTAAAAACTCAGGCTTACTACCTTTCCAATTGCTAGATCTATTTAAAGTCTAGGCACTTAGTGTGTGTGTGCGTGCATGCGTGTGCACGCACGCATGTGAGAGACAGAATTTCAAGTGGATTAAGACTAAATCAAGTTGCTATAGAAAACTACCTATTACATCAGTTTACATTCTAAGTAACACTGCTGATCTTGACATTTAAAATAGCCCCCTTCTATCTTAGTTTGATATGATTCAAAAGAGATGGACCATTATTAATTCTCAACTAGATAAAAGCTACTCCCTGGAAGAGAGAGCTGCCTAAATCGTGCAAGTAGCACATCTTTTAAAAAAGATAGCAGGCTTCAGATGATGAAAACATGTGACTTCATCTGACTGGTTTTTAAAAGACCACATTTCAGAACAACTGATGGCGAATGTCTACTTGTAAACACTACATGTTTGTTTTTTGCACAGTCGAGACAGTCCCAGGAATAGTTTTCCACACGCGACCCTGAGCATCAGCCTGAGCTCTCTCACTGGCTCTACCCCTGCCTCGTCCAACTGCCGGATTGCCCCTGGACCTGCAATTAAATCAGTTTTTTCCTATGCAAAAGTAAAAAGTTAGATGCTGGCGCACAGATGAGAGAAACCGTCCAAGAAAGCTTGTGAACATGCAAATGAGTCAGATGCTCCGAGAGTTCCAGTCTTCTGCCCGCTTCACACAGCCTTTCCCTGCCTGCTCCTTCCCTGCAGAGGCCCTGGCAGCCACACCTCACTCACGGAGAGTCCCCAGCCCCAGCATCAAATGCAGGTCCCAGGCTGTGCAGGCGGCTGCTGCTTCCGGTTCCTCACAGCTCCTGACTTCTCTTTGTACACTATTGGCATCTGCTGAGAAATGTCCACCAGGGCACTGGCCACTGCAAGACCTTGGGAGAATGCACAGGGGGAGCACATGTTAGGGAGCAGCTTGCTTTTGTTTTCAAAAGAAATTTTAAGTTCTTTTTACATTCCCATGGTGCAATAATTAAGTAAAGTATGTGGGAAGTAAAGTCTTACTTCCGCTCTGCCTCCCTCTGGGTAACTGCTTCATGAATTTGTATGTATTCTTTCAGGGTTTATTTATGCTGAGGCTCTCAGGAGCCACGTTAGTGCAGCTTGTTACCTCACCTTGTCAAGTCTATAAAATGGGTGAATGGGGACAGGATGGCTCTTAAGTGTCTGGTTTAATGCCTGGCCTGTAGTAGAGACTCCACACCAGTGACAACTGTTACAGCAAAGGCAGAGCTGCATGCTCTGAGAGTCCAGAGGATACCGTCTAAGATGGGCCTAGGAGAGGTGGCTGGGATGGCCCCACTCAGTGAGTCTCAAGTAGTGATCAGGCCTTCATCAGGAGTGAGGGGGGTGGGGCACGAAGGGCCATAGTGTTGCAAACCTGTCACCACCCCAGCCAACCTTGCCCTCAGGGAGCACCGGCGAACGTCTGCTGAGCAGGGTGGTGGCGGCAGGAGACACGGCTCCAGAGTGAGGTCAGTGAGTCATCCTGCTCTCAACATAGGCAAGGCTGAGTTATGGGTCAACACACAGAATCCCCTAAGTGAATTCCCTATGAACTAAAGACAATAAACCCTGGCCTGGCTGTGCCTAGAGGACTTCACAGACCCACACCCTACGGAAAGCTAAGCTGGAGGTCCGTCTGCACCTGAGGGCTGACCTCAGAAGGCTGCGGAGCTCAGAGCCTGGGTAAGGATTCTAGGACACTCTTTCCTCACAGACACAAGGTTTCCTTTGGCTAAGGCAACCCTGACCCCTGACCTCCAGAATCATTTCAGCTGAAAGTTGTCTAAAACATTCATATTGCCTGAGGTATCCCTCCAAAGCACTCCATGATCAGTCAAGATCCTTCCAAAACTGAACTCCATATTTCTTTAGTGTTCCACAATAAGGGAGTGTTTACCTAATTATGATTCATACATGGAACAGTGTAAAAGACAATGGTAAAATATTATGGACTAAACTATAAAAGTGTTTATGATAGTTATGCAAGAATAAAAACTAGAGCTATAAAATCATTTCAACTAAATTGCTGGCCAGGGCTGGAAAGAGAACAATGAAAAATTGGTGGATGCTGGAGTAGAACTATGAGTAAAATTTTCAAAACCTTTCTTTAGGTTGTTTAATTGCTATTCATGCCTTAAATTTAAAATAAGAGTAGAAAAGTAAACTTGAAATGGATCAAAGACCTGAATGTAAGTCATGAAACCATAAAGCTCTTAGAAGAAAACATAGGCAGAAATCTCTTAAATATAAGCATGGGCAACTTTTTCCTGAACACATCTCCTTGGGCAAGGGAAACAAAAGCAAAAATGAACAAATAGGACTATATAACTAAAAAGCTTCTGTACAACAAAGGACACCATCAGCAGAACAAAAAGGCATCCTACAGTATGGGAGAATATATTCATAAACCACATACCTGATAAGGGGTTAACATCCAAAATATATGAAGAGCTCACATGCCTCAACACCCAAAAAGCAAATAACCCAATTAAAAAAATGGGCAGAGGATATGAACAGACACTTCTCCAAAGAAGAAATTCAGATGGCCAACAGGCACATGAAAAGATGCTCCACATCACTAATTATCAGGGAAATGCAAATTAAAACCACAATGAGATATCACCTCATACCAGTTAGGATAGCCAACATTGAGAAGACAAGGAACAACAAATGTTGGCGAGGATGCAGAGAAAGGGGAACCCTCCTACACTGCTGGTGGGAATGCAAACTAGTTCAGCCATTGTGGAAAGCAGTATGGAGGTTCCTCAAAAAACTAAAAATAGAAATACAGTTTGACCCAGGAATTCCACTCCTAGGAATTTACCCTAAGAATGCAGGAGCCCAGTTTCAAAAAGACCCATGCACCCCTATGTTTATTGCAGCACTATTTACAATAGCCAAGAAATGGAAGCAACCTAAGTGTCCATCAGTAGATGAATGGATAAAGAAGAGGTGGTACATATACACAATGGAATATTATTATTCAGCCATAAGAAGAAAACAAATCCTACCATTTGCAACAACATGGATGGAGCTAGAGGGTATTATGCTCAGTGAAATAAGCTAGGCAGAGAAAGACAAGTGCCATATGATTTCCCTCATTTGTGGAGTATAACAACAAAGCAAAACTGAAGGAACAAAACAGCAGCAGACTCACAGACTCCAAGAAGGGACTAGCGGTTACCAAGGGGAAGAGGTTGGGGAGTGTGGGTGGGGAGGGAGGGAGAAGGGGACTAAGGGGTATTATGATTAACACCCACAGTGTAGGGGGGTCACAGGGAAGACAGTGGAGCACAGAGAAGTAGTGACTCTACAGCATCTTACTACTCTGATGGACAGTGACTGAAATTGGGTATTAAGGGGGACTTGATAACACGGGTGAATGTTGTAAACATTATGTTGCGCATGTGAAACCTTCCAAAGATTGTGTATCAATGATACCTGAATAAAAAATAAAATAAAATAGGGTGGAAAAGCAAAGAAACGGAGGAGTGCTAGGAATACTAACTTGGAGGAGGTGGGGGAGGCAGCGAGAACAGGTAAGATGGCTGAGCAGGAAGAGTGAAGAGGGGGAAAGCCTACTCCCCAAGACAGAGCCTAGGAAGGGACAGGATGGGAGCGGCAGACCTCAGGGGGCCCAAAATACTGACAGCAAATGTAAGTGTGGCTGGGAGCAATGAGGCTTCTGGGCGGCCAGGGAGCTGGACTGGGAAGGACGGGCCTCAGGAGCTGTTTGGGGAACAGCAGCAACAATGGGATCATCTCACCAAATCCTCACCATGATGGGAAGCAGGCACTGTTCAGCATCACCTCTGTACCCATGTTCCCCAAGTTAGGAAAGGATCCTCCCAGTCGGAAACATAAACCAGGTTTGTCACTGGCCCTCATCTACTCACCCGATTGCCCGGGAGGAGGGATTCCACCGAGGCCTCGAGGGAGCCGGACAAACACAGAGAGGACAGCGGCTTTGTTCCCAAAACATGGCTCCAGGGCAATAGGTTTGGGAACAGTCTGGTGGAGGAAAAACAAAGAATTAAAGTGGTGTTTCTCAAGCTTTAACATTACAGACTACTCCAGCATCCACCAGTTTTCATTGTTCTCTTTCCAGCCCTGGCCAGCAATTTAGTTGAAATGATTTTATAGCTCTAGTTTTTATTCTTGTTGAGTGCCCTCTACTAGTTTCTATTGCTGTGAAACAAATTACGAACAGTTGCTTAAGAATACCTATTTATAATCTCAGTTTTCTAGATTAGGAGTCTAGGTGAGCTCTGTAGGATTCTCTGCTCAAGGATATGGCTCTATTCATGTCTTCCATCAGTTCTGGAAAATTCTGTTCTTATCTTACAATGGTCTCAAGGGTCTCAGCTCTTCATAAGGTAGAAATCATTATCATCTGGGCTGGCTTTTATCTGGAGGCTCTGGGGAATAATCTGTTTAAAAACTCATTCAGGTTGTTGCCAGGATCCAGGTGCTTGTGGTTGTCAGCCTGAAGTCCCCATTCCTTTGTTGGTGGTCAGTCACGGGCTACTCTCTTCTGGAGGGCACTCACACTCCTCCTCATATGGCCCCAGGTGCAAGCCAGCTACGGCATGGCAAGTCCCTCTCATGCTTCCTCTTCTGCCACCAGCTAGAGAAAACTCCTTACTTAAGGTCTCAACTACCTTGGGACTTTTATGACTCCTGCAAAAACTTCTAGAGTGATGTTTGATTGAATGACAAAATGGGAGTCCTGGGGATATGTTTAGAATTTTGCCTTCCGTACCCCCAAATATGTCATCCATTTCTTCAATTTGGTTGAAGAAAATCCTTTCCAGAATCCATCTGGCTGCAAGACAGGGAGATGACTAGATGGGTGAAATGGCAGAAGTAGGGAAACCAGTTCCGATCCAACTGTGACTACCCAGGTGAGAGACAACAGCAGTTCAAGGTGGCAACACTGGTGAGGGAGGTACGCTGTGGTCAGGAAATATTTCTGAAGATAGAACCAAGATTTGCTGATGAGTCTAAGATCCAATGAGAATGAGAGCAAGGTTTACTCAAATATGATTCCATGGAGCAACTAGGATGGCGGAGTGATACATACTGAGCTGGGGAAGATATGTCAGAGGAGCAGGTGTGGGGAGCAATATCCAGAGCTCAGTTTTGAACACTTTAACTTTGAGATGCCTGTTAAGACATCCAAGTGGGGATAATGAGTAAGGAATTGGGTACATAAGTCAGAGGCTCACAGGAGATCTGGGTGCAGAGATCAAGGTGTTAAAATCCGTGATGGAAAAGATCACTGTTATGGTCTGAATGTTTGTGTCCTTCCAAAATTCATGTTAAATCATAACCCCTAATGTGATGATATTTGGAGGGGCTTTTGGGAGGTGATTAGGTCATGAGGGCAGAGCCCTCATGAATGAGATTAGTGCCCTGATAAGAGACCCCAAGAGAGCTTCCCAGTCCCTTGTACCACGTGAGGCTAGAGCTAGAAGGCACCATCTATGAACCAGGAAGTGGCTCTTAGCAGACACTGAATCTGCCAGCACCTTGACCTTGGACTTGCCAGCCTCCAGAACTGTGAGAGAGAAATCTCTGCTGTTTATAAGCCACCATATAAGCCATGTTTTGTTACACTGTCCTGAATGGACTGTTACAATCAACAAAAGACAGGAGAAGAGGCCCGAAGAGTAAGGCTGGTGTACACAGCTGTGGAAACATACTGGGGATGAAGAGGGCTGAAAAAACAACATTGAGCAAGAACAGCCAGAAGGTGAGTGTGGGGTGCCCTGAAAGCAAAGTCAAGAGTGTTTTAAGGAGTAATCAGCCATGTCACATGCTGCTGACATATGACATGCATTATTCAGTACTTCAGGTTTGTCTGTTTTTTTAATCCCACGAATTATTACTTCATCAGGACAATGTTTGCTTAGATTTGTAACATGTTCACCATTTTATTTACTCCCTCTTCCTTCTTATACCTCAGCGCATCCTCCTGGGCTAATTTTCCTTTTTTACTAGCACATCCGTTAGACCCTCTGTAGGGGTCTGTTGGTGGCAAACTGCTTCTCTACTCCAAAGGTATCTTCATTCTCATCCCTGTTTTTGGAAGGTGGGTACTGGGCACACTACTCCAGTTGGCAGTTCTACTCTTTCAACACATTGAAGCTGTTCTTCCATTTTCTTCTGGCTTCTGGTGTTACAATGAGAAGACAGCTCTCACTTTGTAACTTCTTTGTAAGTGACCTTTTAATGTGGTCAAATACTTATAACAAAATTCACCATCTTGACCACTTTCACGTGTACAGCTCAGTGGTGTCAGCACACTCATTGTTGTGCAGCCACCATCCACCTCCAGAACAACTCTCTTCATCCAGCAAAACTGAAAGTCCACCCACGAACCAGTGACTCCCCATTCTCCCCACACCAGCCCCTGGCAACCACCATCCTGCTCAGTGTCTGTATGGATCTGACTGCTCTAGGCACCTCATATAAGTAGGATCATATAGTATTTGACTGTGACTGGCTTACTGCACTTAGCATAATACCCTCGAGGTTCATCCACGGTGGAACATGTGTTAGAATTTCTTTCCTTTTAAAGGCTGAATAATATTCCATTGTATGTATGGATCACAATTTGCTTCTCCATTCAGCCACTGATGGACACTGGGGTTGCTTCTATCTTTCAGCTATTGTGAATAATGCTATGATGAACATGGGTGTGCAAATGCATCTTTGAGACCCTGCCTTCAATTCTTACATGTATATACCCAGAAGAAAAATTGCTGAATCACATGATAATTCTATTTTTATTGTTTTGAGGAAGAGCAATACCAGTTGCCATAGCAGTTGCATAGTTTTGCATTCCCCCTAACAGTGCCAAGGGTTCCAACTTCCCTACACTGATCATACAACATATATCATATAACATATATGTTAGGTCTTCTCGTCTACCCTCCAGATTCTTATTATCTGACACATTTTCCATTTCCTTTTCTATTTTCTGTGTGGTTTCTTCAGATTCATCTTCCAGTTCAAAAGTTCTTTCCTCACTTGTCTGATGTACTGTTTAACATATAAACTGAGTTATTTTAAAAATTTCAACTATCTGTTCCATTTCTAACAGATCCATTTGGTTCTTTTTCAGATCTGTTCTTTATGATTCCATCTTTTATTTCTTTAAACACTTTGTACCTAGCTACATTATATTCTTTAGATGTCAATCCTAACATTTAAGTCCTCTCTAAATCCACGGTCTGTCATCTCTGTTCTTGTTCACAGTGGCTTGCCTCTCTTGTCCTTGGTGATCTTCACTTGGTTTTGATCTGTGGGATCCTACAGGGCTGAACTGGGGATGTTTTCCTACAGAGTGGATCTGCACCTGCTTCAGGTGGTAGTCTGGTATGTCAGCGATGTGGACAACTTTAGGGTGACTTATGGTTCTGCTTGATTCATGGTTTGTTCTTTCTGCAGGGAGGTAAAGGGAGAGTCGTCCCTGGATATTTTCACCTACTTCCTGTGAGCTCAGTAATGCTTTAATAAGTATGTTTGTTCAGGATCTACAGCTGTTTCCCCAGAGTATCTAAAATATTTCATCATTTTGCCAAAAGAGAAAGTCTTATATCCTTCATCATATTTTTTGAAGGGGTCAGAAATACTTATTTTACACAGATTGCATAGTGTATTAAAATATTGCCCCTTTAAAAAAATCCCCCCCAATACATATAAATTGAACAGCTGTTCAGTTTAGCTGTTTTCAAATACACACTTTAAAGCATTATGCCACAGAATACTTGCAAGAATATCAGACAAAATCATTTATATTTTAAAATCCCCTGAACACAAGGCTGCTTAACAACTTGCATCAAAGACGAAAATTATCTGGGTGATGGTTATGTGAGTTCAGACACGTCAAAATTCATCTAGCTATGCACTAAGATTTATTCATTTTATGTATGTACCTCAATTAAAAAAAATAAAAAAACAAAGACTAGAATATGAAAATAAATGTATACCTGACAACTTGAGTGTGCTGGCTTACTGTTAAAAAGAGAGGAAAACATCCATGGCGACAGAATAAAGCTCTCGTTTTCTCTCTGGTTTCCCAGACTTAGAAGCATGAGTTTTGACAAGTTAATTTAGAGAGACTTTTGAATCACATTCTCACCTTTATACTCCCCCCAATAAGATCAGGAGGCTCTTCATCTGTTTCCAAGGCAACGTTTACAGAGGCAAAGGGACGACTGGCCATCTGCTGCATCTCTCGAAGAAGTTGCTATTGAATAATACAGCAAAGCATTACTGCAACTGGTGCTGATGGGATTTCCCTAGAGAATACTGCATATTAAAAATACCTCATCCTCCCTTACTTAGACAAATCAAGTCCAAAATGGTATTTTTGAGACAGTTGGGGAAAATGGAACACAGACCATGAATTAGATAATGTGAGGACTTAATATTGCTGTCATGTTAAAGAAAGAGTCCTTATGTGTTGGCGATACACACTGAAGTACTGATGGGCATAATGCTATGATGCCAGCTTATTAAATACATAAAATAAATGATGCAGCCCTATCGCCTCATATTTTTATTACTAAAGCCAGACTTTCTTTCTACTGAGACCTGAAATAAGTATTTACACAGCAATGAAAACTGTCCCTTGTTACAGAGGAAGAGCTCTTTATTCAGGGGGTGGTGTAAGCTAAAACCATGAATGGAAAGCTCTGCGGAGTTGGAGGGACAAGCAGGGGCTCTGCATTTAGGGAGGCCTGGATGTGACTCCCTGCTCAAAGTTCTCCAGCTTTGTCACCTTAAAAACGATGTTTAAAGTCTCTGGCCTTCAGTTCCCTCCTTTTGGAAACAGATTTTTAATCCCCTAAGAGTGTCAGTAAATTCAAATGAGATGCTTTAACTATAAAGTGCATAGCACATGGTGGATGGGCAATCCTGTCACTAAGGGTACTAGAGCTCCAGCCTGTCACTGAAGCTCTGAGATCATGCCATGGAAGGCAGTCAGGCCTACTTCAAACCACCCCCTTGGAACTATTATAGAAGATCTTGGGCTAGACAGATCATGGCTCTGTTTTAGAAGGGCATTTTCATGTTAAATATTTTCTTAAAATACCAGTAATAACATTCCCACATCTCATAAAACTGTTGGCCTACTTATTCAACAAATATATGCAGCAACCTTACTCTGGGTTCTGTGCTACTTGAAGTGCCAGTCACAGTGAGCCAGAGTATCTACCCTCCGCCAGTTCTTTTCTGAAGAGGGAAGGAGGTGATGCATGTAAAGACACTAAAAACAGGGCCTGATCCATAGCAGGGACTAAAGCAGTTCTAGCTGCTATTTTTGTTATTGTGAATAACATTAAATTATTTCTTCTACAATTCTGAGAGGGATAAATCATGACTGACATTTTAGAAATGGAGAAATATATTCTGAACAATCAGGTTCACAGCTACAGGCAAATTTTAAATCACAAGGGTAAAAACTTAGTTTATTGGTCATCAGCTGCATAATAAGCATCCTTTTTAAAAAAAATCTTTTTTCTTCAAGGTAATTCATTTATTTTCTCCAATGTATGTTGCAAATATTTTCTAGTTGGGTGTGCCTTCTCTTAATCACTTCTTTATTTTTGATGTACTTAACTATTAATTTTTCCACAAGGAAATCTCTACTATACCATGTGCCAATAATCTTATTGGAAAATAGTAATCTGTCCCCTTTCCAACAATAACAAAACTTATTTCTCTTTCTCTTAATGCACAGTCTAGAATATCCAGAACAAAATTAAGTGACTATGGGGACATCATGATGCTTAGGAACATGGTGTATGAAGACAGAAGTCCCAAGTGTAAAGCCCAGTCTGGTCTCTTAGTGACTGTGTGATGATGGTAAGTTACTCAGCCCCTCGGAGCCTCAGTTTCCTCATCTGTGAAGCAACTGCTAGTGTGTGTAACTATTTCACAGGGTTGTTGTAATGATTAAATTAGCTAATCTACATAAAACCTCTTAGAACAATACCTGGAGTTCAGAAATGCTCAAATGTCAGCTCTTATGATGACTACCTTGTCTGGATGTCACTGGGACAACATCTAGTATTTTCTTATCATGAGTGATGATGTTTATCTGGATATCCTTCATAGTGTTATTAAGGAGGTAGAGTTTTGTTTTTAAACTAGAAATGGGTGTTGAATTTCATTGAATGTTTAAATGATATTTGGCCACTACTAAAATTTGGGTTTTATTTTTACCTACAGGTGTAACATATTCTAATAGGCTTTGCAGTGTAAAATGATCCTTTTTTACACTGGTACACTGGACTGCGGCTGACAGTCATTATGCAACTGGCCTTTATATTTTGGTACCACCTGTCTCAGGCTCTGGATTCAAGGTTTCTATGCAAAAAAATGAATTAGAACTCTTTTCCAGGTTTTTCATTTTTTCCTTTGCTTGGGGTTAGTTTATATCTTTTGGCAATAATTACTTCTGATAAGCATACAAAGAGGAATAGACTATTATTTCCATAAGCTCATCTCAAACTGAAACTCCCTGGGTCTGAAGTCCTTTGTGGAGAAAGTAATATTTTGACAAGTTTTTAATTCCTTTTCTGGCTACTGATTTACTGAGGCTTCCCACTTCTTTCTTACTTCATTAGGATAATATATATTTTTTCAGAGCATTGTGTAATTCATCAGGACTTTAAAATGTCTTCATAACAGAATTATCTTTAAAAACCCTCTGCATGTTATCTACTGAATTTTAAAAATGATGTCAAAAAAGAGTATGCGATATTACTTCTATGATAAGATCACCTCTACATGGCTCAGAAAAAGTGTCATGGCTCCCAGGGACAGGCCCATATTCCTGAGCCTATTTTAACCCTATTATATACACTAATGTTCCATAAACAGTGCTGAGTGCTTTTGAGTTTTTATGGTAGAGATTCCTGTTCTCTTCTAGTCTACAGATTCAATTCTGTAGAAAAAGGCATGATACAAAAAACCAAGGAACACACGTAAGTCTATCTTAAGTGCACCTCCTATAGCAACAATGCCATAAAGAGGAGGACCAAAGGGCAGAGACAGCACAAGTGCAAGTTGCAATAAACAAAGTTCTTAGGTTGCAATTTTTCACCATGTTTATTTATTTGATTTGTCAACTGTAAGTATCTGACTTTCTATTACTTTTGGAATGCAGCTCTGGAAAGAAATCAAGACTCACTGAAATTTAAAACTCAAGCAAAAACTTAATTAGACACACTCTTCAATTTCCTTAAATAGTAAGAAATTTTTGAGATGCTTAAATGGCTGATTTTACTCTCATTCTTATGAAAGACTCTGGGGAAGGCTATGCTACCAAGCCCTCCCTCAGATCTCCAGCCTGAGTTAAGGATAGGGTAATATTGGCACCTGTAAGTCAACACTTAGGTCTCCTTTTAGAAAGTTTAGACCATGTGGTGCAGAACTAATCACACTTTATATAGCACTGATTGAAGTCTACTGACACTGTACTGCAGAAAGGGCAGCATTAATCTCAGTGAGAGTATGCCTACCAATTACCACCCAGTAGCTAAAACTATCTTGAGAGACATAGAAAGGAAAACGCTTACAGGGATTCACTCATCTTTACCCACTGAGACTTACCTCTCTACGCCTGGAGGCCCAACAACTTTGTTTGATCTTCCAAACCACAGCAGCCACCAGGAGCAGAGAGAGGAAACAACTGTGAGAGAGGAAAGCACCAAGTTATCATCCCAGCGGCCAGAATTGGCACACTCATCCACACCACCAGCCAGGAAGGGAAATAATCCCCAAATACCAACTTCAAGCACGTTGCTAATGAGTCATCACAATTATGTTCTGGTTTATAGGAAGTGAAGTGTGAGAAGACATTGATAAGCAGAGCTTCCTGACCTGCCCTCTACACTCTATGTCCCACAAGGCACTCAGGGACAGCCCTGGCCTCCCACTGGGCCTTTATTGGAATGGCCCATTCATGGCCTATCCCAAAGAAGAATAGTAATTCTGAGATAACTATAACACATAAAAAGCATAGTATTTAATTGGATAAGCAAACATTTACTGGTAAAGTCTAAAAAAATGAGAAAAGTTTAACTATTAAAGTAACAATCAGCTTTTCATAAGGAAGTGGTAAACATGGAAGATATAAAGTCATGTGATAATATATATTCAATTATAATTCTATAAAGTCAATACATATATTTTTTATAAAAAATAAATTGATCAAACTCAAGCTGACAGCTTTCTTGCAAGTATTAGAAGAGAATAATTCCCAGCAGTCTTGTAACAGCAAATGATTTTAATGTTCTGTCATCTGTAAACCAGGTGTTAAAAGGTTTGAGAAGCTACTGACACCAAAGAAAATGACAGAGTTTTGGTTAAAGGAATAATGAAACTAACAAATAAACCTCTTAGATAACTGCTGAAGTTAAACCTGGCATTTTTACTCATTAAACGCAGAGCCAAGCTCTGCATTTGCAGATGGGCTCAGCTTCTCAAATGGCAGCCTCAGTGCACCCAAGTGCTGACCCCCAGGCAGGCTGAAGAAAGACCAAGATGACCGAACTTCTGCCCTTTCACATCTAGAAACCTCAGGGATCCCAGTCCACCACTTCCCCGAGATGCACCAGAGTGAAGGCACCTCCAATGGCTTCGCTGACAAAAGAGAAGAGGCTCCCAGGGTCATCACTCAGGAGAGAGCCTTCAGTTCCTGTCTTGCTGGGCCTCGTGGCTATCCTGACACGGCCAGTCTTCCCTCCTCCCTGACAGTCTCTGTTTGCCCTCTAATAGATAATTTATTTGGACAGGTCATGTTCTAGGCTCATAGAATGCATCAATGAATTCAACAAAAGAACACTCTCCCTCTAGAGTTTACATTCCAGCAGGTGGAGAAACAGCAAACAAAAAATTACAGAGCATGTTAGAAGGTAGTGAATGCTACAGAAAAAAAGGGGAAGGGGGCTGAGGAGTGCCACTGGCCCTCTAAAGCAGAATGATCAGAGTGGGTGGGCCTTCATTCTTGAGAAGGTGACATCTGGGCAAAGACTTGGAGGAGGCTGTCTACAGAAACATACCAGGGCAAAAGTGAGGATGTGCCCAGGACTCCTTGAGGAACCTGAGGCGGCCAGCATGGCTGGAGCTGGGGGAGCTGGACCACAGACAAAAGTCAGAGGGGCAAGGACAGGCAGATCATGGATGTCCTGCAGGTATTATAAAGGTATTGGATTCTACTGAGTGAGATGAGGAACCAGTACTACAGGGTTTTGACCAGGTAAGTGTCATGACTTAAGTTACACAGAGGAGATCCTTCAGGGAAGCAATTGCAGAAACAGGGAGACCAGTAGTCTAGGAGAGAGAAGATGGAGGTTCAAACCAGGCTGGTGGCAGCAGGGGTGTGAAAAGCACTTTGCAACCTGGATATAATTTGAGTTCGAGACAACAGATTTCTTGACAGGCTGGATGCAGGGTATGAAAGAGGGGTCAGGGTTTTTGGCCTGAGGAACTCGCCATTAACCTAGACAGGGGAGGCTATGTGTGGAGCGGGTGAGATAGCAGACAGTCTGAGACATGCTGAATTCTGAGATACCCACCCAACAGCCAAGGGGGAGAGGTCATGGGCAGTTACATGAGCCTGGCAGCTAGGTGCTAGGTCTGGGCTGGAGATGGCATGTGGGATCATCAGCATATCTACTGTGTTTGCATGAGGTCACCTAGGGAATGAATACCAATACTGAATGTCCTGGGGGCCACCCCACCATCGAGAAGTTGGGGAGAACAGGAAGCGGCAATAAAGGAATCTGAGAACAGTTAACCTGCTGTCTTGGTTTTAGCGCTTTTTTGTATTTTTATTCTGACAAATAAACGTAAGGAGGCAGCAAATCCACATGGAAGGACATGAACAGCATGAGAACTTCTAAACTGGTTGAGAAGCTCCTGACGTGGTTGGGTACAGGTTGGCCTCAGAGGCCTCTCTTGGGACTGCTCAGTACTGCAGGTCTGTGCCCCTCTCCCCCAGGCCTCGCTGGGGCTTCCAACTTCAAGACAGACCCATTAAGAACACCAACAACCCAGTTTCAGCTTCCTAAGAAACGACACTAAAAGCATACATGGATGGCCCTTCAAAGCTGCTATGTGCGTGTTTTCTCCTGGGGCATTACAACAGTGAAGAATTTACGAGTTGTTTCAAACAAGGTGGCACTTGCAGACATCTGTCCCATTTTGTTTTTCCCAAACTGGTTGGGCTGTAACTCCATGTTCACCCTACGTCAAGGCCTCTTACCAACTGTTTTCTCTATTTTTCAGTACAATGTATTTTAAAGAAACATGGCATAATGGAAATTTTCAAACAGCAAAAGTAGAGAGAATGATCTAGTGAATCCCTCTATGTCTGTTGCTTAGCTTTGATCACTGTTAACATTTGCCAGTGTCACTCAAAGATCAGCAAAGAAATACATTTCTGTCTTTCCACACCAGGACGCTGGCCCCAGGCTACGGGTCTCTCACTTACTGCCAGCTTTGTACCTAAGGAGAAAACAAGACTCCTTTGGCCTTTCATCTAAACCTGTACCTGCTTATCAGAGGCTTGAACTTTTCTGAGATTATTCTAAAAAAATCCACACCTATTTTTTTTTTGTTATGTATTTTTGAAAAGTCAAAAACTGTCTGAGAGCTCAATGTTTGAGGACTCTCTCTCTCTCTCACCAGCTTACTTATAATTTCACAGCTAGAATGGTATCAATCTTTGAGAGCATCATCAGCTTTCCTTCTAGAGGACAAGGCCTTTAATAATGGTTGTTTTTTCCCACCTTACAAGTCTAGCTTTCCTGTAACTACATATGCATTTCCTGGCCTGGCCTTGACTTCCAAGGCAGCCTGAACACAGATACCACTGCTTCTTCTCAAGTTCCTGTAATCTGCATTTCACTATTCTGGTTAGAATTGGATCCAGAATGACAGAACCCCATATCAGTCTGTCTTCTGGAAAATAAAATGGTCAACAAGTCATAGATTTGTCAAGATGTCTGCTGTCAATCTAGCAAGTCTTAGCAGAAGTTCAGATAATTAAGTTTAACAAAAACATTGTTATCTCACCCACATCAAGGATTCCCATTAAATTCCCTCCTTTTGGCTGGGTGGAGTGACATCACCTGTTTCTCCTTTTTATCCTCTCTCACCTGCTGCCCTCTCTAAGGAACCTCTAATCCAGCCACACAGATTTTCCATTGTAGTCTGTCTCTCCTCTTACCACTCACAGCCATCATCCTGACCACTCTGGCACATCACCCCACAACACAAAGCCCCTTTGCATACATTACCTCATTTGACTCTCAGAGTGAGCAAGTTTTAATGTCTTAACAATTTCCCACTTTATACACAAGGCCCCAACTGGAGTCTGGAGAAGCAGCTCACTGAGATACAAACAGGGCTTAACAGCTTGTCCGATCTAGAACTGCTGTGCCTGAGACTAGAAGTACTTTTTCAAGCTGATGTCACGCTGATGTTCTCATCTGGATCACTCTTAGCCCCACTCTGAATCTCTTTACTGTATCATATGAGTTATTCTTCAGAGTGTTAGGGTTATCTGGATACTTCTCTTCCTCCCCTGATAGGTTTCATGTGGATCCTTTGGGACCTGGTTGACTTGCTCTGGGAAAGTATTTTCTCCCCCATGCTCATAAAAAGGGCTCCCTTCTTGGCTAAAAGATAATCATTCTTGGTTCTTAAACACAATCCAGTAAAACCGAAGTTCTGGATTCCTTTCCAGAGGTTCTACCTTTCAAAAGGGAGAGGTGATGGAATGACCATCTGTCCTTGTTACCATGGTCCCTAAGGATGTTTCCCATCAATTCTAACGGTGTCATCCAGGCTTCCACCAGTCCACAAAGTGACTAATCCTCACTGGGCTGGCACTTGGCAGCAGGGTCATCTCATTCCCTACACCTGTTCCAAGGACATAGCACCCCTGCCAACTGGAGCTACTGACTTAGAATATGGCCTCTGCATCTGCTTAAAACCAGCCACCAACCAGCACCATTAGCTTGTTTCCCTCAGACAGGCTGGTGCTAGTGTTCCTCATGACCCTGCACTTCTCCCCAAGGTCTAGTTTACTTTCCACATACATTTGAGCACGACTATGTGATAGATGCTGAAGGTCTATTTGTGTGTAGGAGTGAACAAAAGGGACAGTGTCCCTGCTCTCTTGAAGCTCAGAATATAACTGGACATAGATAGAAAGTACATATCATGATGAAAAAAATCTATGGGCGAGAACAAGGGAACACAATATAGTTTGGGGGTTCCAAGATGAAATTTTGGAGATAGTGATACGGCGCCAAGATCTGAAGGATGAGTTTGGTATAATAAACAACATAATTATTTGGTCTTTGTCCAGTGTTCCTGGCACAGAGTTCCTAAAAAGCTTGGAAATTTCATGAGCGATAACCCCCTTCCCACCTTTTTTACACAAATGTTCATTAACAGCTTTATTTGTAATATCCCCAAACTGGGAACAGCCCAAATGTCCCACAAGAGGTAAACAGATAAATAAATTGTGATTCATCTTTACACAGACTGTTACTTAGCATTAAAAAGGAAAGGCCTACTTTTTTCCTTTTTTTAAATATACCTTTACTAGTTTTTTGTACAAAGTAATTTATTCAATACAGAAGGGTATAATAAAAAAAAATGACAGGGCCTCTGAGTCTGAATGAACTATTTTTTGTAACAGGCTTACTGAGATGTAGTTCACTAGTGTGTTTTTTGTAGGCTAATGAATGACTCATGGGAGAGCGGGACCTAAATAGCTTCAGGATGGGGGCTGGTCACCAGAAGAAACAATCAATGAGCAAGCAGTTGGAACGCTCAGCCCCGTCCTCCCTGGGGAGGGCAGGAGGGCAGGAGGGCAGGAGGCTGAGTTCAGTCACCAAAGGCCAATAATTTCATCAGTCATACCTATGTAATGGAACCTTGAAAAAATGTGGAACAACGAAGTTTGGGGGAGCTTTTGGGTTGGTGAGGACGACATGCCCAGGCAGGGCACAGCTCTGCACTCCCCGCCCCACCTCCATGCCTTGCCCTATGCATCTCTTCCACTTGGCTGCTCCTGAATGATATTCTTTACAACAAAACTGTGATTTTAAGTAGTGAATTTCTGAGTTCTGTGAGTCATTCTAGTAAACTGTTGAATCTGAGGTGAGAGTCACGGGGACCTCAGATTTGTAGTAGAGTAATCAGAAGTGTGCTGGCTTGGGGACCCATTCATGGCTGACATCTAAGTGGGGGCAGTCTTGTTGAATTAAGCCTGTACCCTACGAAGTCTATGCTAACTCCAGGTAGTATCAGAACTAAATTGAATTGTAGACACTCAGTTAATGTCAGAAAATTGGTTGTTGTTTGGAAGAACCAAGCAATAAATAAAAGTGTATGGGTGAAGGGTAGGGAGAAGAATGTTCCAGAAAGAAAAAAAAGGATGTGAAAATGCTGTGAGGTGGGAAACAACTCGGTGCTTTTAAAGAAATACAAGGCAGCCCACATAGGGGGAATGCAGAGAATAGTTGCATAAGATGAATATGAGAGGGGAGCAAAGGCCAGTTCATGCAGTACCCTGGTTTTAATTTTAGATACAGTGCAAAGCCACTGCATTGAGGTAAGTGATAGACAAAAGCTGATTCATTTTAAAGGTCTCCTCTGGACTTTTTGTGGATTGTACCAGGGCCAAAGTCAATTGAAATAGTCCAGATGACATTGTATGGCTTGGGTGCGGGTGGGGGTGGGGGTGGGGGTGGTGCAAACAGATACAGACACAGGGCTCTAGGTGCTGGGACGTGGTGAGGGAGTGCCCATTCCATGTGGAAAGGAGAGAAGTGACTCACAGCTGGCAGCACCGTGCTGCCAATTAGTGATGTGGGCAAGACAGTGAGGAAGGATCAAAAAGTTCACTTCTGGGCACATTACACCTCAGATGGGGATGGCAAAGTTCAGTCAGAGAGCAGAGTGAGAAGATGGCCAGGGTCAAGCTCTGGAAGAAGATCCACAGTGAGAGGTTGACTAGGAAAGGGAGGTTCAAGGAGGAGTGGCCTCGGGCAGCATGGGCTCACAGAGGCCAGAAGAGCCTCACTGAGGAGTGTGGTCAGTTGGCTGGTACTGTTGAGAAGTCAAAGATGAGAACTGAAAAGTATCTTTTGGATTTGGCAAGAGAGATATGCTTGTTGCGCTCAAAAACCACCAGAAATTTAGATCACATGTGGAGATGGAAGCCAGACTATAGAGGGCTGAAAATTCAAAACGGTACTTCAGCACAAGGATTTTGGGGGCAGTGAAAATACTCTGTATGAGATTATAATGACAGATATATGCCATTATACATTTATGCAACCCAACAGAGCACAAAATAAGACTTCAAAATATTATTAATCTCACAAAAGAATAGGAAACTGCATTCATAAAACTGAAATAGGTTATTAGGAAAAATACATTAGAAATAAAAAGTAAACACTAAAAAAGAACTTATGAGATGGACTGATGCAAACTGAGAGCAAACCGCACAGTAAAATATGGACTTCGGATGATTATGATGTCCGTGTAGGTTCATCTTCAGTAAAAACATAGAAGTCTGGTGAGATGTTGACAGTCGGGGGAGGCTGTGCATGTGTGGGGCAGGGGCTGTATGGGAAATCTCTGTACCTTCCTCTCAATTCTCTTGTAAAGTAAAACTGCTTAAAAACAAATAAAATCTCTAAAAATTAAAAGAAATAAACAAAATCAAAGGTGCTCCAAGCCTAGAGCCAGTGGGTACGATAAAGGAGGAAACCCGCAGAGTGTTCATGGGGGGCTGCATTCAGATGTGGCCACACCAGGTGGCTTCTTCCCTGTCTCTGCTGTGCTGAGCAAGAGAAGACAGCAGCTAAGGCAGCTCTGGTCCCAGGGCTGGAGAGGCAGGCAGGATGGCAGCTGTTTTGTTCAGAAAATAAACTCACAGTACACCCAACCCAGTGGCCCATTCTGTCTCCACTCCATACTCACTGGAGGGGACAGACAGAAATGGCATTCACACAGGCAAACGTGAACTCTTCAACCAAAAGTCAGACATTTTGAGGAAAACCAACATTGTGAAATAGAGGTACCAAACAACAAAAACCCAAACATCTGAGAGACAGTTATTAAGAGTACAAATAAGACCTCAAAATACACAAATTTCACAAAGGAATAGGAAATTGCATTCATAAAACTGAAAGAGACTACAAGGAAAAATGTATTAGAGAATAAGCAAAGATTAAAAAAAAACTCATCAGATGGGTTCAACAAAGAAATGGAGTCAACTCTGGATTACAGCAATAAGCTGGAAAACATTGCGGAGGAGCTCACCTAGCATGCTGTGCAAAAGGAAAATGAGAAAGAAAGATTTAAGAAATACAGAGGACAGACCCAGAATCTCCCTCATTCATCTAACAGAGATTTCTAGAACTCAAGCAAATAGAATTAAAGGAAACAACCAAAGAGAAGATAAAAGGAAACAACCAAAGAGAAGATAAAGTTGCAAAACTCAAGACTCCAGTCTTCATACTCAATGAGTCCTTCCCTGCCCCTGCCAAGTATCAAGTTCTTTTTCAGACCTCTTCTGAGATTATTCCAGGATACAGTTTTGCATCATAACACCACGACCACACTAGCAGCATCCAACAAAAGGGAAGTCATGGGACACAAAAAATGGTGCCAGAAACAAAAAAGATTAATTTCTAAAAATTGTTCCTATAATTTAAATCCCCAATAACTACTACCTATGAGGTAACTGGATGGTTGTAGGTGAGTAATTACGGGGCTCTCTCAAGACCTTAAAGCAGCTAGCTCTTGTAGGAACTGGAACCATGAGGCTGCCAGGAGGCTTGGCCATGGCCACATCCCCACAGAGGTTATATGTGTTCTTTCCCATCTGAACTTCTATGCTTTAGCTTGCATGTGATGGAAGTAATACTGCCCCAGCTCCTGAATTCATACAACTTTCAGTGAACTCAGGGTTTCTCAATGCCAGCTAAACCTAAGACTCACTGGAGAGCCTTTAGAATACATCAACAATTAGCTTCCATGCCAGACCAATTAAATCAGTATTCCCAGGTAGTTCTAAGGTATAGCCAGGGCTGACAGTTATAAGGTTACTGTTTCAGGCTCTAAGAACTCAATTTAGAACTTGTAGTAGAGGCCTCTAATTGGCCATTCATCTTGCTTGTCAAATGGCAGGTTTGTCTGTGTATGGGGTGCCCTTAAGCTCTGGACTGCTAATGACTACATTAAAGGGTGATTAAATGCCATCATAAAAACATGAGTAGCGCAGAGTCAAAGAAGGGGTGGACTCTGGGGTGAATGTGTCAGAAGGCTTCATAGAGTGGACAATTAGGTTGGGTTTGTAGTAGTAGGAATATGATGGGTCAGTGGGATCTGGTAAGTACCGTTGAGGAAAATACAGAGGAGAACTAGGTAAGAGCACCATCCCTCTGGGCCCTGCTGCTCACATGATCAAAAAGGAAGGAAATGACAACTCTCTTGGAAGGACTCATAAATTGGTGGAAATCACAGGGCAAAGATTCATGACACACTTGATTTGCATGCATATACGACAAATCTTTGGCTCTCCTGTGGAGGAACCATGAAGATGGCTCATGTCCTGGCTGCCTGGCACTAAGCGAAAAGAAAAATGCTGGAAAGGTGGAAGGAGATCTTGGGATTTTAATTTTTTCTATGGTAACATGAGTAAAGACAGGTTCCTTTTAGAATCTACATTTCTGTGGAAAGAGATTTCCTTGTGAATGGGAGGCAATTTCATCAAATTTCCAGCACCCCATATTGCTAGCATTGCATCACCAGGACAGAGGTCCTGTGGTGCATGCCCCCACTCAGCTCTAGTGAGCTAAGCCGGGCATATTATGAAAAAGGAAATTATAGAGAGTGAATTCGTGGCCTAGTGGGTGTTGTGACCTTGGAGTCAAGGTAATTAATATCCTGCCTTGATTCACAAACAAGTTTCTGAAGTCTGTCCATTTGGAAAAATAGTTAAGCTATATCCAATAGACACAGATGGGTAAAGGGAGACCTAAATATGAAAAGACATTAGAATACTCAGGAAGAAATAGAGGAAAAGACTGATGGATCTGCTTGGTGAAAGACCCCAAAATGTAGTTATAAGTCAAACAACTGAACACACACACACGTTAACAGTCACAAAAATAATGAGATCCCAAACTTCTGTAAGAAAAAGGCAGACACCCCCAAAGAAATATGAGCAAAGGATATGATTACTCCTAATCAAAGAAATCCAAATTAAAACAAGATCCCAGCGATACCCCCCCGACTGGCAAAATTAAAATAACAATTTCTAGTGCTGCTGAGGAATAGCAAGAGCAAGAGAAACAGGCAGAAAGAGTTAAGGGAAATTACATTCTTGCCGCAGAGTGTACATTTGTGCAACTGTTCTGAGGGGCCGTTTGTCAGTGTTTTTGCATCTCAGAGAGATATTCATAGAAAATCGCAAAGATGTATAACAAAAACAGGACAATCTAAGAGTCGAAAACTAATGACTAAATCAAAATATGGTACTCATACTATGGGAAAAGCTGTTTAGAAAAACAAGGAAACATCAGCCACAGACCATTGAGAAAAAAAAAGCAAGTTACAGCACAGCATGTGAAGTGGTAGCACATTTTATAAACTGAAGAATTAGAAAAACCCCAGCTCATGTGCAGTGTATATACACAGGGAAAAAAATTCTGGAAACATATACACCAAAATATTAACAGTGGAAATTTCTGAAAAGTTGGATTAGGGAAAGACTTAATTTTATTTTCATGCTATCTGAAAACTTATTATGAACATAAAATATTTTTGGTATTTTATAATGTAAGAATTCTTGTCTTCAAGCTTG
Source organism: Manis javanica (assembly GCF_040802235.1). Taxonomy (NCBI): domain Eukaryota; kingdom Metazoa; phylum Chordata; class Mammalia; order Pholidota; family Manidae; genus Manis; species Manis javanica. The sequence goes on along the minus strand of NC_133160.1, from coordinate 29,273,230 downwards.
AGAAAGTCTGAATTAAGTTTTAATATTTGGTTTTAAAATACTTCTTAGATGTATTCAGCATTATTTCATCTTGTTATGTTGTGCCTACAATTTTTTCCCTTTCTGTTACCTATATCATCATTGTTCAAAGAAATTTAATGTGAGCCACATATGTAATTTTAAATGTTCTAGCAGCCACATTACAAAACAAGAAGAAACAGATGAAATTAATTTAATAAATAAAATTTTATTTAACCCAGGATAGCCAAAACATCAGTTGAACATGTGAGCAATATAAAAATTACTGAGATAGTTTTACATTCTTGTTTTCTACTAAGTCTTCAAAACCCAATGTGCCTCTTATAAGCACATCTCCATTTGAATGCTAAATGTTTACCAGAAAACATTTTATCTGTATTTAAGATTTCATAAAATTCAGATTTGAAAATGTTGATTCATATACCCAGTAACGTTCTCTGAAAATTGAATCAAGTATTAGTTTTTAAATATTTAAATTAAAGTTAAATAAAATGAAAAATTCAGTTTCTCAGTCACATTAGCTACATATCGTTACATGTGACTATTGGCTATCAAGTCTATACTAATCTTTTAGTTTCTTGTGCATTACAATCTATTTTTTACTTCCATTTATTTTTTCATCACTCAAACAAATTTGAAACTTTGAAACTTTAACTGTTCCCTTGGTTATGTATCATGTTCCACTGGACAATCTGACTTTGTGCTAGAGTTTCACTGGTCACTTAGCTCAACACAATATTTATTACATGGGAGGGCCAGTGGACTGTCTCCCCACCCTCCCCATTTTTTCTTTACCATTCTTTTCTTGATCTAGAGATGCTATAATTTTGAACAATTTTACTATCAAAATAACAGAAACATACATAAATTTCATTTTTTGTTGGTGAAATATAGAAATGTAATCGGTCCCCTCCTGCCCCCCCAGAAATGCCAAATGTCTTTATTAGATTCATTTCTCCCCCTCCAAGACTGAAGGAATGCAACTGTTATTTCTTGGTGGAGATGTCATCATCCAGAAACTAAAGGCTATGCAGAATGCTGGGTCTCTTACACTTAAGAGAACAAAATGCACCAGATAACCAAAGTAAAAAAATATATATTTTAAGTAAATTTTATAGCAAAAAAGACAAATTGGTAATTTGACGACTCTCTTCCTCAACATCATCAGCTTATGGCAGGCGGAAGTGGGCCCATCAGGACATAGATGAATCTTGACACAAGGCCATCTGCTCCCGGAATGTCTCCTTTCATGGTAGGAAGGGGAGGAGGGCACTGAAGGGCTTACTATGGGAAATATAATTGTATGGTTTTCATGCCAGCATCTACCCTTACTGGTAAGGGCTGCAAAAGATATATGCCTTTAAACTGTTTTTTTAATACTGCCCTTTTGTCTAGTAACTGCTGATCTGACCTATTAATTCTAATACTTCTGTAGGTTCTTTGAATTCCTATGACTACAATCATGTTGTAAGTAATGATGATTTTTTTTTTCCTTTACCAGTTCTTATGTATTTTAATTTTTCTTGTCTTACTATATTGGCTAGAACCTCTATCACAATGTTGAGTGAACTAAGTGATATTGGCATCTTTGTCTTGCTCCCAAACACAATGGGAGAGCATCTAACATTAAGAATGTGGTTCACTGTTGGCTTTATATATTGTGTGCATATATATATATTTAATATATAGGTAATGGCTCTATATAATCACTACATATATATATATATCATATTTAAAGAAGTTTCTTCCTATTCATAATTTACTAGTTTTTAATGAATATTAAATATTATCAAATGCCTTCCCCCATTATATCATTTTCCTCCTTCATGCAATTATTATGAATTATACTGACTGATATTCTGATGCTAAATCAACCTTGCAATTCCTGTATTAAGGCCAACTGGGTCATAATATACTAGCCTTTTTATATTATTAGTGGATTTCTGCTTCCTCATTCATGATTGAGACTGGTTCGTAAACTCTGTTCTCATCATATTCTTGGTGGATTGTTCTAAGTTCATAAAATGAATTGGGATATATTCCTTCTTTTTCATTTCTCTAGAAGATTCATTAGTAATGATAATATTTCTTCCTTAAAAGATTATAAGTTACCAATGAAGCCACCTGGGCCTATAGTTATCATTGTGGGAAAAGTTTTAATTATGTATTGTTTAAACCACTCAGGTTCCTATTTCTTCTGTGAAAGATTTGGTAAGTTGTAAGTAGGTTCTGCTTTTTTAAAATTGTGCCATCCCATCTATTCTATTTTCAAGTCTATTTATATGAAGTTGCTCATAAAATACTCTTCTGGAAGAGAAAAGTGTCTGAAGGATTTGGAGTAATGCCTTCTTTCTTCTAATTTCTGACATTATTTATACCTTCTCTTTTTCTTGGTGAATCTTCTGGAGGTTAATCAATATTATTCTTTGCAAACATCTAACTGTGGTTCTCTCAATCCCTTCTACTGTACCTAATCACCTGTATCATTAATTTTTGTTCTATTTATATTCCTTTCTTCTTTAGGTTTAGTTAGCAGTTCTTTTTCTGATTTATTGAGAGGGGTGTTTTTTTTTATTTTCCAACATATGCCTTCATAAAGTAGTGATTCTCAACTTCAGCTGCATGTTGGAATCACCTGGGAGCTTTCAAATGCTTGGGTCCCATTCCCAGAGATTCTGATGTAACTGGTCTGGGATGTGGTTTGGGCATCAAAAACTCCCTACGAGATTCTACTGTACAGCTAAGGTTGAGAACCATCAATTTAAAACTAAACCCTCTAAGTACAACTTTAACTGCATCCACACATCTTAAATTTTTCTTCACCATTCAAACTGTTCTAAAATTTCTGTTGTGCATGGATGGAGCTAGAGGGTATTATGCTCAGTGCAATAAGCCAGACAGAGAAAGACAAGTACTAAATGATTTCACTCATTTGTGGAGTGTAACAACAAAGCAAAACTAAAGGAACGAAACAGCAGCAGACACACAGACTCCAAGAAGGGACTAGTGGTTACCAAAGGGAAGGGGTTGGGGAGGATGGGTGTGGAGGGAGGGAGAAGGGAATCAAGGGGCATTATGATTAAAACACATAATGTAGGGGGGTCACAGGGAAGGCAGTACAGCACAGAGAAGACAAGTAGTGACTCTATAGCATCTTACTACACTGATGGACAGTGACTGCAATGGGGTGTGTGTGTGTGGGGAGCTTGATAATATGGGGGAATGTAGTAACCACAACGTTGCTTAATTGAAACCTTCGTAAGATTGTGTATCAATGATATATTAATAAAAAAAATTGTTGTGATTTAATTTATATAAAATTTTTAAATGGGAAAATGCAATATTCAGATTTAGAAGTTTGGTAAATAGTTACCTTTGGGGAAAAGGGAGGGGTTGTGATTGATGGCAATGGGAGCTTCTAGGGTATTGGTAACAACATATCTCTTGTCCTGGGTAGTGTTTACATGAGTGTGTTCAATTTGTGATAATTCACGGAGCTAGACACTTGTGTTTGTGTATTTTTATAATTATTTTTTATAGAGAGAAAATAAGTGGGAATTATGATGGCACTAGCCTTCTCAATATTAATTACTGGAAGCTAAAAGAAACAGCATAAGGCCTTTAAATTCTAACAGGAAATGGCTTCCAACCTAGAATTCTGTGTTCAAATTTCAATCAAAAGTGAGGGTAAAATTAAGATATTTTCAGAGCAGAAAGGTCACAGAAAAGTTACCTTCCTGAGAATGTGCTCCATCCAAAGGAGGGAATAAATAGCAAGGCCAAGATATGAGGTCCAGGAAACAGAGAGACTTCAATATAAGAGGAAAGCAGAAGAGATTCCCAATATGACAGTTGTACAGCAGGCCTCAAGATCTGGTCACTTGGGAGCAGCAGGCTGGAGGGTTCTAGGGCAGACATCCCCAAGAGAAACTAAAGCCAAGAGTCCTAGCTTGTGTTGGACCATACTGAGATTTTCCAGTGATATGAGAGTACAGGGATAAATGAGGGCTAGTGCATAGAAAACCAAACTATTAAAAAAAAAAACATAGCAAATATCACATTTAGGATGAGGAAAGTGTGACTTCTCCATCCAAAAGACGGGGAAGTATAATCATAGCTTAAGTCAGCTATGAATGGGAGTTTTATGGATATAATAATCAGCAGGGATGACTGATTTAGCCAAACACTGTGATGTAACTACATTACATCATGAGTGGGAGGAAGGGGATTTGTATATGTTGGCAGTGTAGGGGGAGTTGTTGGGTAACAAAATAAATCTCATGTTTATAGTTGGACTGTAGTTATTGAGATAACCGAACTAAGAAATCAAGAAATAGTGTAACCATGGAGAGGTAAAAAACAGCTAAACAAATTAAACTAGGGCGGAAGGGGATGGAAGGTGTAGGACAGGATGCTGCTGCTTTTTCTTGTAAGATAAGTAGCATTTGTTCTTTTCAATTATGTGTATATGATATTTTCATAAAAATAAACTGCAAAAAAAAAAAGTCCTATAAAAATAAAAGAATTCCAAGAGCTTTTTAGCTTTTAAGCTCTGGATAATCTCCTGAATAATCTCTTGAACAAGCAGCAGCATGTATGTGGCACACACCAGAAATCATTATTAATTAATTGTTGTTTCAACCCCCAAATCTCCCCTTATGAACTGCTAAATTATCTACATTTTAGATAATTTAGATAGGGTACATGAAAAACTGCCTCAAAAAGCCAGAAAACACAAACCAAATGTTCTCATTTTATCAGATTAGACTGAATTTAATTACAGCAACTTTTCAGGAACATATGTAAAGTTAGTTTAACCTGTTGTACAAACACAGGATTATTTTTCTTCTATGAGCTGATAATCAATAGAATTCGGTACCTGAATCAAAAGAAAACATACAGTTTGTGTAAGTAAAATTACCTGAAGAACGTCACAAAGAACTGTACCAGGTCCATAAAATTGCTGTGCTGGGAGAAGGCAATCTGTGACAGAAAAACAGGCAGTGTGATTAGCTGGGTACACAATAGCATCACCTTGAACTTGAACAGCATTTTGAACTCTTTTCAGTTCAAGAGTTAAGCTGAAAGACATATTGAAAATTTTCAAGAAGAGATTAATGGAACTTTTTCACTTGAGGAAAAACGCCTCACCTCATTTAGTTTCTTTTCGTTCTCCCTGTCAACCCAAAACTAGTATTCTGAGGCTTCATCACAAATTCCCACAGCACCCCTCTGCTCTTGACATCAAATGTAAGTTCTTTTCATCTGACCTTGAAGAGCCCCAAGTACAAACCCCAAGGAGAGTCAAGTCAGTTTCCTCCAGACAAAATGCTCTTCTCATCTGTTTCAAATACCTTCACGAGAATAGCTCATCTGTGCTCCTTATCCCTTGGACACTTATGTGCTCAGTGTGCACTCACTTCAAATAGCGTCCTTTTTAAAAACCATTATCTCAAGTTTTACCTCATTGAACATCATCTGACAATCAATTTTACACCAGCTGGAAGTGAAATAACTTTAGACCAGGAATATAAAATACCCCTAATGTAGTTCATCAACTCTAAAACACCACTGACTGAAGGAGGCAATACTGCCAATTACACTATGACAAAGTGCTTTAAAAAGCACTGACTGAGGCAGAGCCAAGATGGTGGCATGAGTAGAGCAGTAGAAATCTCCTCCCAAAACCACATATATTTTTGAAAATACAACAAATACAACTTTCAATAAAAGAGAGACCAGAAGACACAGGACAACAGCCAGACTACATCCACACCTGCGAGAACCCAGCACCTCGAGAAGGGGGTAAGATACAAGCTGCGGCCCAACGGGATCCGAGCACCCCTCACCCCAGCTCCCAGCAGAAGGAGAGGAGTCAGAGCAGGGAGGGAGAGGGAGCCCAGGGCTGCTAAACACCCAGCCCTAGGCATCCACACCGGAGCGCGGACACAGTGCGTGCGAAGGGTGCTGGAAACTAGGGAAGCAGGATAGTAAGAACTGTGAGCCGGTCCCCGCAGCCAGCACCCCAGGGACAAAGAAAAGTGAGTGCTTTTGAAAGTCTTAAAGGGACAGATCCCCACTGCTGGACGGAAGCGTCCCGGGACACTTAGCCCAGCAGCTGGGAATCCCAGGGAACCCTGGGAACCCTAACCCCCTGTGCAGCAATGTGGTTTGGAGACCCCTCAAGGTGAACAGCCTCCTGGCTGTTTCCCCTCTGATGCGGCTCCGCCAGCCTGAGCAGCAGCCCGAGGCAGGCCATGCCCACAGCAACTGTGGAGCTAAACTCCATAGCGGCCTGACAAGAATCAGAGGCCTCATCTGCGCACAGCTGCCCAGCACAAGCTGCTAGAGGTTGCTGTTCTCCCAGGAGAGGAAGGCCACAAACCAACAAGAAGGGACATTCTCCCAGCCATCACTTGCCCCAGCTCCGCAAACTATCTCTATCACCATGAAAAGGCAGAATCTGAGACAGACAAAAATCACAGAGACAACACCTTAGAAGGAGATAGACCTAACCAGTCTTCCTGAAAAAGAATTCAATACAAAAATCATAAACATGTGGATGAAGATGCAGAGAAATATACAAGAGTTAAGGGATGACGTCCAGAGGGAGATTACAGAAGTGAAACAATCTCTAGAAGCATTTATAAGCAGAATGGATAAGATGCAAGATGCCATTGATGGAAGAGAAACCAGAGAACAGGAACACATAGAAGCTGACACAGAGGGAGATAAAAGAATCTCCAGGAATGAAATAATATTAAGAGAACTGTGTGAACAATCCAAAAGGAACAATATCAGCATTATAGGGGTACCAGAAGAAGAGAGAGAAAAAGGGATAGAAAGTGTCTTTGAAGAAATAATTGCTAAGAACTTTCCCAAACAGGGGGAGTAAATAGTTGCTCAGACTACGGAAGTACACAGAACTCCCAACAAAAAGGACCCAAAGAGGACAACACAAAGACACATAATAATTAAAAAGGCAAAGATCAAGGACAAGGACAGAGTATTAAAGGCAGCGAGAGAGAGAAAAAAGGTCACCTACAAAGGAAAATCCATCAGGCTATCATCAGACTTCTCAATAGAAACCTTACAGGCCAGAAGAGAATGGCATGATATATTTAATGCAATGCAACAGAAGGATACTGTATGCAGCACAATTATCATTTAAATATGAAGGAGGGATTAAACAATTCCTAGACAAGCAGAGGTTGAGGGAATTTGCCTCCCACAAACCACCTCTACAGAGTATCTTAGAGGGACTGCTCTAGATGGGAGCACTCCTAAAAAGAGCACAGAACAAAACATCCAACATATGAAGAATGGAGGAGGAGGAAAAAGAAGGGAAAGAAATAATCATCAGACTGTGTTTATAACAGCTCAATAAGCGAGTTAACTAAGACAGTAAGGTAGTAAACAAGCTAACCTTGAACCTTTGGTAACCATGAATCTAAAGCCTGCAAAGGCAATAAGTACATATCTTTCAATAATCACCCTAAATGTAAATAGACTGAATGCACCAATCAAAAGACACAGAGTAACAGAATGGATAAAAAAGCAAGACCCATCTATATGCTGCTTACAAGAGACTCACATCAAACCCAAAGACATGCACAGATTAAAAGTTAAGGGATGGAAAAAGATATTTCATACAAACAACAGGGAGAAAAAAGCAGGTGTGGCAATACTAGTATCAGACAAAATAGACTTCAAAACAAAGAAAGTAATGAGATAAAAAAGGACACTACATAATGATAAAGGGCTCAGTCCAACAAGAGGATATAACCATTATAAACATACATGCACCCAATACAGGAGCACCAATATATGTGAAACAAATACTAACAGAAGTAAAGGAGGAAACAGAATGCAATGCATTCATTTTGGGAGACTTTAACACACCACTCACTCCAAAGGACAGATCCACCAGACAGAAAATAAGGACACAAAGGCACTGAACAACACACTAGAATAGATGGACCTAATAGACATCTACAGAACTCTACATCCAAAAGCAACAGGATACACATTCTTCTCAAGTGCACATGGAACACTCTCCAGAATAGATCACATACTAGGCCACAAAAAGAGCCTCAATAAAATCCAAAACATTGAAATCCTACCAATCAACTTTTCAGACCACAAAAGTATAAAACTAGAAATAAATTGTACAAAGAAAGCAAAAAGGCTCAAAAACACATGGAGGCTTAACAACATACGCCTAAATAATCAATGGATCAACGACCAAATTAAAATGGAGATCCAGCAATATATGGAAAGAAATGACAACAACAACACAAAGCCCCAACTTCTGTGGGATGCAGCAAAAGCAGTATTAAGAGGAAAGTATACAGCAATCCAGGCATACTTAAAGAAGGAAGAACAATCCCAAATGAACAGTCTAATGTCACAATTATCGAAATTGGAAAAAGAAGAACAAATGAGGCCTAAAGTCAGCTGAAGGAGAAATACACATAATAAAGATGAGAGAAGAAAAACAAAATTGAGAAAAATAAAACTATACAAAATATCAATGAAACCAAGAGCTGGTTCTTTGAGAAAATAAACAAAATAGATAAGCCTCTAGCCAAACTTATTAAGAGAAAAAGAGAATCAACACACATCAACAGAATCAGAAACAAGAAAGGAAACATCACAACGGACCCAACAGAAATACAAAGAATTATTAGAGAATACTATGAAAATCTATATGCTAACAAGCTAGAAAACCTAGAATGGACAACTTCCTAGAAAAATACAACCTGCCAAGACTGACCAAGGAAGAAACACAAAGTCTAAACAAACCAATTACCAGCAAAGAAATTGAAGCCATAATCAAAAAATTACCCAAGAAAAAAACACGGGCCAGATAGATTTACCTAGGAATTTTATCAGACATACAAAGAATATATAATACCAATTCTCCTTAAAGTTTTCCAAAAAATAGAACAGGAGGGAATACTCCCAAACTCATTCTATGAAGCCAATATCACCCTAATACCAAAACAAGGTAAACAGCCCACCAAAAAAGAAAATTACAGACCAATATCCCTGATGAACGTAGATGTAAAAATACTCAAATAATATTAGCAAACTGAATTAAAAAATATATCAAAAGGATCATACACCACGACCAAGTGGGATTCATCCCAGGGATGCAAGGATGGTACAACATTAGAAAATCCATCATCATCATCCGCCACATTAACAAAAAGAAGGACAAAAATCACATGATCATCTCCATAGATGCTGAAAAAGCATTCAACAAAATTCAACATCCATTCATGATAAAAACTCTCAACAAAATGGGCATAGAGGGCAAGTACCTCAACAAAATAAAAGTCATATATGACAAACCCACAGCCAACATTATACTTAACAGTGAGAAGGTGAAAGCTTTTCCTTTAAGATCGGGAACAAGACAAGGATGTCCACGTTCCCCACTTCTATTCAACACAGTACTGGAGGTCCTAGCCATGGCAATCAGACAACACGAAGAAAAAAAAGGCATTCTATTGGCAAGGAAGAAGTTAAACTGTCACTATTTGCAGATGACATGATATTGTACATAAAAAACCCTAAAGAATCCACTCCAAAACTACTAGATCTAACATCTGAATTCAGCAAAGTTGCAGGATACAAAATTAATACACAGAAATCTGTAGCATTCCTATACATTAACAATGAATTGGCAGAAACAGAAATCAGAAAACAATTCCTTTCAAAGTTGCATCAAAAAGAATAAAATACCTAGGAATAAACCTAACCAAGGAAGTGAAAGACCTATACCCTGAAAACTACAAGACACTCTTAAGAGAAATTAAAGAGGTCACTAACAAATGGAAACTCATCCCATGCTCCTGGCTAGGAAGAATTAATATCATCAAAATGGCCATCCTGCCCAAAGCAATATACAGATTTGATGCACTCCCTATCAAATTACAAACAGCATTCTTCAATGAACTGGAACAAATAGTTAAAAAATTCATATGTAACCACCAAAGACCGTGAATAGCCAAAGTAATCCTGAGAAGGAAGAATAAAGTGGGGGGGATCTTGCTCCCCAACATCGAGCCCTACATCAAAGCCTTAGTAATCAAGACAATTTGGTATTGGCACAAGAACAGAGCCACAGACCAGTGGAACAAAATAGAGACTCCAGACATTAACCCAAACATATATGGTCAATTAATATACGATAAAGGAGCCATGGACATACAATGGGGAAATGACAGTCTCTTCAGCAGATGGTGCTGACAAAACTGGACAGCTACATGTAAGAGAATGAAACTGGATCACTGTCTAACCCCATACACAAAAGTAAACTCCAAATGGATCAAAGACCTGAATGTAAGTCATGAAACCATAAAACTCTTAGAAAAAAACACAGGCAAAAATCTCCTGTACATAAACATAAGTGGAGGGGGGCGGAGCCAGGATGGCGTCATGAGTAAACCAGCAGAAATCTCCCAAAACCACATATATCTATGAAAATATAACAAAGACAACTCTTCCTAAAATAGAGACCAAAAGACACAGGAAAACATCCAGACCACATCCATACCTGCCCAAGAACCCAGCACCTGGCGAAGGGGTAATATACAAGCCCTGGCCCAGCAGGACCCGAGCACCCCTCCCCCCAGCTCCTGGCTGGTGGAGAGGAGTCAGCAGGGGGGAGAGAGAGCCCAGGACTGCTAAACACCCAGCCCCAGGATTCGGGACCAGAGCACAGACACAGTGCATGCATGGGGTCCTGGATCCTAGGGAAACAGGGTGGCAGGACTGGTGAGCGGGTGCCTGAGGCCGACGCCGGAGAACAAAGAAACGGGAGTGGTTTTTCTTTTTTTTTTTTTTGGCGAGTGCTCTTTGGAAGCCTTAAAGGGACACGGACCCCAATAGTAGGGAAACAGGGAAGCAAGACCAGTGAGCGGGTGCCTGAGACTGGCACCTGAGGACAAAGAAAATCGCGCGTTTCTCCCTTTTCTTTTTTGGTGAGTGCTTTTTGGAAGCCTTAAAGGGACAGGGACCCCAATACTAGGGAAACAGGGCAGCAAGACCAGTGAGCGGGTGCCTGAGAGCGGCACCTGAGGACAAAGAAAATCACGCGTTTTTCCCTCTTTTATTTATTTTTACTTTTTTTGCTCTTTCGTTGTTGCTGTTGTTTTGGTTTGGAGAGTGCTTTTTGGAAGTCCTAAAGGGGCAGGACAGGACACTTAGCCCAGAGGCAGGGAATCTGGGGATCTCTGGGCACTCTAACCCTCTGGGCAACAGGGAGCACAGAGGCCCCTTAAGGAGATAAATAACCTCCCGGCTGCTCCCCCTCCAACGGGGCTCCACCACTTTGGAGGGGCAGCCCCAGCCAGGCCACGCCCACAGAAACAGCGGAGATAAACTCCATAGCAACCGGGCATGTAGCAGAAGCCCTGTCTGCGCACAGCTGCCAAGCATAAACCACTACAGGTCGCTATTCTCCCAGGAGAGGAAGCCCACAAACCAACAAGGAGGAAAGCTCTCCCAGCTGTCACACGTACCAGCTCTGCAAACTATCTCTATAGTTTATCTCTATGTTAGCCTGATGGGTTTTCCTTTATAGGTGACCTTTTTCTCTCTAGCTGCCTTTAAAACTCTTTCCTTGTCAAAGGAAAAGATTACAGACAAAGATCACAGAGACAACACCTGAGAAGGAGACAGACCTAACCAGTCTCCCTGAAAAAGAATTCAAAATAAAAATCATGAACATGCTGACAGAGATGCAGAGAAAAATGCAAGAGCAATGGGATGAGATGCAGAGAAAAATGCAAGAGCAATGGGACAAAGTCTGGAGGGAGATCACAGATGTCAGGAAGGAGATCACAGAAGTGAAACAAAACATGGAAGGATTTATGAGCAGAATGGATAAGACGCAAGAGGCCATTGAAGGAATAGAAGCCAGAGAACAGGAATGTAGAGAAGCTGACATAGAGAGAGATAAAAGGATCTCCAGGAACGAAACAATACTAAGAGAACTATGTGACCAATCCAAAAGGAACAATATTCGTATTAGGGGTACCAGAAGAAGAAGAAAGAGGAAAAGGGATAGAAAATCTCTTTGAAGAAGTAATTGCTGAAAACTTCCCCAAACTGGGGGAGGAAATAATCGAACAGACCATGGAAATACACAGAACCCCCAACAGAAAGGATCCAAGGAGGACAACACCAAGACACATAATAATTAAAATGGCAAGGATCAAGGACAAGGAAAGAGTTTTAAAGGCACCTAGAGAGAAAAAGGTCACCTATAAAGGAAAACCCATTAGGCTAACATCAGACTTCTCGACAGAAACCCTACAGGCCAGAAGAGAATGGCATGATATATTTAATGCAATGAAACAGAAGGGCCTTGAACCAAGGATACTGTATCCAGAACGACTATCATTTAAATATGATGGCGGGATTAAACAATTCCCAGACAAGCAAAAGCTGAGGGAATTTGCTTCCCACAAACCACCTCTACAGGGCATCTTACAGGGACTTCTCTAGATGGGAGCACTCCTAAAAAGAGCACAGAACAAAACACCCAACATATGAAGAATGGAGGAGGAGGAATAAGAAGGGAGAAAAGAAAAGAATCTCCAGACAGTGTATATAACAGCTCAATAAGTGAGCTAAGTTAGGCAGTAAGATACTAAAGAAGCTAACCTTGAACCTTTGGTAACCACGAATCTAAAGCTTGTAATGACAATAAGTACATATCTCTCAAGTCACCCTAAATGTAAATGGACTTAATGCACCAATCAAAAGACACAGAGTAATAGAATGGATAAAAAAGCAAGACCCATCTATATGCTGCTTACAAGAAACTCACCTCAAGCCCAAAGACAGGTACAGACTAAAAGTCAAGGGATGAAAAAACATATTTCAGGCAAACAACAGTGAGAAGAAAGCAGGGGTTGCAGTACTAATATCAGACAAAATAGACTTCAAAACAAAGAAAGTAACAAGAGATAAAGAAGGATACTACATAATGATAAAGGGCTCAGTCCAACAAGAGGATATAACCATTCTAAATATATATGCACCCAACACAGGAGCACCAGCATTTGTGAAACAAATAATAACAGAACTAAAGAGGGAAATAGACTGCAATACATTCATTTTAGGAGACTTCAACACACCACTCACTCCAAAGGATAGATCTACCGGGTAGAAAATAGGTAAGGACACACAGGCACTGAACAACACACTAGAACAGATGGACCTAATAGACATCTATAGAACTCTACATCCAAAAGCAACAGAATATATATTCTTCTCAAGTGCACATGGAACATTCTGCAAAATAGACCACATACTAGCTCATAAAAAGAGCTTCAGTAAATTCCAAAATATTGAAATCCTACCAACCAATTTTTCAGACCACAAAGGTATAAAAGTAGAAATAAATTCTACAAAGAAAACAAAAAGGCTCACAAACACCTGGAGGCTCAACAACATGCTTCTAAATAATCAATGGATCAATGAACAAATCAAAAGAGATCAAGGAATATATAGAAACAAATGACAACAACAACACTAAGCCCCAACTTCTGTAGGATGCAGCGAAAGCAGTCTTAAGAGGAAAGTATATAGCAATCTAGGCACACTTGAAGAAGGAAGAACAATCCCAAATGAATAGTCTAACATCACAATAATCGAAACTGGAGAAAGAAGAACAAATGAGGCCTAAAGTCAGCAGAAGGAGGGACATAATAAAGATCAGAGAAGAAATAAACAAAATTGAGAAGAATAAAACAATAGCAAAAATCAACAAAACAAAGAGCTGGTCTTTGAGAAAATAAACAAAATAGATAAGCCTCTAGCCAAACTTATTAAGAGAAAAAGAGAATCAACACAAATCAACAGAATCAGAAATAAGCATGGAAAAATCACGATAGACCCCACAGAAATACAAAGAATTATTAAAGACTACTATGAAAACCTATATGCCAACAAGCTGGAAAACCTAGAAATGGACAACTTCCTAGAAAAATACAACCTCCCAAGACTGACCAAGGAAGAAACACAAAAGTTAAACAAACCAATTACGAGCAAAGAAATTGAAACGGTAATCAATAAATTACCCAAGAACAATACCCTGGGGCCGGACGGATTTACCTCGGAATTTTATCAGACACACAGAGAAGACATAATATCCATTCTCCTTAAAGTGCTCCAAAAAATAAAATAGGAGGGAATACTCCCAAACTCATTCTATAAATCACCCTAATACCAAAACCAGGCAAAGACCCCACCGAAAAAGAAAATTACAGACCAATATCCCTGATGAATGTAGATGCAAAAATACTCAATAAAATATTAGCAAACAGAATTCAACAGTATATCAAAAGGATCATACACCATGACCAAGTGGGATTCATCCCAGGGATGCAAGGATAGTACAACATTCGAAAATCCATCAACATCATCCACCACATCAACAAAAGGGACAAAAACCACATGATCATCTCCATAGATGCTGAAAAAGCATGACAAAATTCAACATCCATTCATGATAAAAACTCTCAGCAAAATGGGTATAGAGGGCAAGTACCTCAACATAATAAAGGCCATATATGACAAACCCACAGCCAACATCATACTGAACAGCAAGAGGCTGAAAGATTTTCCTCTGAGATCAGGAACAAGACAGGGATGCCCACTCTCCCCACTGTATTCAACATAGTTCTGGAGGTCCTAGCCATGGCAATTAGACAAAACAGAGAAATACAAAGAATCCAGATTGGTAAAGAAGAAGTCAAACTGTCACTATTTGCAGATGACATGATATTTATTGTACATAAAAAACCCTAAAGACTCCACTCCAAAACTACTAGAACTAAAATCGGAATTCAGCAAAGTTGCAGGATACAAAATTAATACACAGAAATCTGTGGCTTTCCTATACACTAACATTGAACTAACAGAAAGAGAAATCAGGAAAACAATTCCATTCACAATTGCATCAAAAAGAATAAAATACCTAGAAATAAACCTAACCAAGGAAGTGAAAGACCTATACCCTGAAAACTGTAAGACACTTAAGACAAATTACAGAGGACACTAACAAATGGAAACTCATCCCATGCTCCTGGCTAGGAAGAATTAATATCGTCAAAATGGCCATCCTGCCCAAAACAATATACAGATTCGATGCAATCTGTATCAAATTACCAACAACATTCTTCAATGAAATGGAACAAATAGTTCAAAATTTATAGGGAACCACCAAAGACCCCGAATAGCCAAAGCAATCCTGAGAAGGAAGAATAAAGTGGGGGGGATATCACTCCCCAACTTCAAGCTCTACTACAAAGCCAAAGTAATCTAGACAATTTGGTACTGGCACAAGAACAGAGCCACAGACGAGTGGAACAGAACAGAGACTCCAGACATTACCCCAAACATATATGGTCAATTAATATACGATAAAGGAGCCATAGACATACAGTGGGGAAATGACAGCCTCTTCAACATTTGGTGTTGGCAAAACTGGACAGCTACATGTAAGAGAATGAAACTGGATCACTCTCTAACCCCATACACAAAAGTAAATTCGAAATGGATCAAAGACGTGAATGTAAGTCATGAAACCATAAAACTCTTAGAGAAAAACACAGGCAAAAATCTCTTGGACATAAACATGAGTGACTTCTTCATGGACATACCTCCCTAGGCAAGGGAAACAAAAGCAAAAATGAACAAGTGGGACTATATCAATCTGAAAAGCTTCTGTACAGCTAAGGACACCATCAATAGAACAAAAAGGCATCCTACAGTATGGGACAATGTATTCATAAATGACAGATCCGATAAAGAGCTGACACCCAAAATATATAAAGAGCCCATGCACCTCAACAAACAAAAAGCAAATAATCCAATTAAAACATGGGCAGAGGAGCTGAACAGACAGTTCTCCAAAGAAGAAATTCAGATGGCCCACAGGCACATGAAAAGATGCTCCACATCGCTAGTCATCAGAGAAATGCAAATTAAAACCACAATGAGATATTACCTCACACCAGTGTGGACCACCACGATCCAAAAGACAAACAACAACAAATGTTGGCGAGGTTTTGGAGAAAGGAGAACCCTCCAACACTGCTGGTGGGAATGTAAATTAGTTCAACCATTGTGGAAAGCAGTATGGGGGTTCCTCAAAAACCTCAAAATAGAAATACCATTTGAGTCAGGAATTCCAGTTGTAGGAATTTACCCTAAGAATACAGCAGCCCAGTTTGAAAAAGACATACACACCCCTATGTTTATCACAGTACTATTTACAATACTCAAGAAATGGAAGCAACCTAAGTGTCCATCAGTAGATGAACGGATAAGGAAGATGTGGTACACATACATAATGGAATATTATTCAGCCATAAGAAGAAAACAAATCCTACCATTTGCAACAACATGGATGGAGCTAGAGGGTATTATGCTCAGTGAAATAAGCCAGGCAGAGAAAGACAAGTACTAAATGATCTCACTCATCTGAGGAGCATAAGAACAAAGCAAAAACTGAGGGAACAAAACAGCAGCAGAATCACAGAACCCAAGAATGGACTTATAGTCACCAAAGGGAAAGGGACTTGGGACGATGGGTGGGAAAGGAGACATAATGGAGAGGGGGGGAAGAAAGGGGTTATTACGATTAGCATGTATAATGTGGGGGGGGGCACGGGGAGGGATATGCAACACAGAGAAGACAAGTAGTGACTCTACAGCATCTTACTATGCTGATGGACAGTGACTGTAATGGGGTTTGTGGGCGGGGCGTACATGGTGAATGGGGGAGCCTAGTAAACATAATGTTCCTCATGTAGTTATAGGTTAATGTTACCGAAAAAAAAAAAACCCTACAAAGATTTCACAGAAAAAAGAAAAAGAATACATGGGACTACATCATGCTAAAAAGCTTCTGTACAGCAAAGGACATCATCAGCAGAACATGTAAATGACATATCTGACAAGGGATTGGTTATCGTCCAAAATATACAAAGAACTCACACACCTCAATACTCAAAAATCAAATAACCCTATTAAAATATAGGCAGTGGATATGAATAGACACTTCTCCATAGAAGAAATTCAGATGGACAACAGGCACATGAAAAGATGCTCCACATCTCTCATTATCAGGGAAATGCAAATTAAAACCACAATGAGATATCAGCTAACACCAGTTAGGATGGCCAACTATAGAAAAGACTTGGAATAACAAATGCTGGTGAGAGGAACCCTCCTACACTGCTGGGGAGAATGCAAGCTAGTTCAATCATTCTGGAAAGCAGTATGGAGGTTCCTCAAAAAACTAAAAATAGAAACACGGTTTGACCCAGGAATTCCACTCCTAGGAATTTACCCGAGGAATGCAGGATCCAAGTTTCAAAAACACAGATGCACCCCTATGTTTATCACAGTACTATTTACAATAGCCAAGAAATGGAAGCAACCTAAGTGTCCAGCAGTAGATGAATGGATAAGAAGATGTGGTACATATACATAATGGAATATTATTCAGCCATAAGAAGAAAACAAATCCTAGCATTTGCAACAACATGGATGGAGCTAGAGGGTATTATGCTCAGTGAAATAAGCCAGGCAGAGAAAGACAAGTACCAAATGATCTCACTCATCTGAGGAGCATAAGAACAAAGGAAAAACTGAGGGAACAAAACAGCAGCAGAATCACAGAACCCAAGAATGGACTAACAGTTGCCAAAGGGAAAGGAACTGGGGAGTGTGGGTGGGAAGAGAGGGACAAGGGGAATAAGGGGCATTATGATTAGCACACATTACATAGGGGTGGGGGCATAGGGAAGGCAGTATAGCACAGAGAAGACAAGTAGTGACTCCATAGCATCCTACTACGCTAATGGACAGTGACTGTAATGGGGTATGTGGTGGGGACTTGATCATGGGGGGAATATAGTAACCACAGTGTTGCTCATGTGATTGTATATTAATGATACCAAAACAAAAAGTTCTCCCAGGATTCCCCTTACTCAAGCCTTGCTCCTCCATTCCATTCTCCCAAGTGCTGCCAGAATGGGTCTTCCAAAACACTGATCTTTGGTCACTTCTTGGCTTAGAACACTTCAGTGACTCCCAGTGGTTTTCAGACTATGGTACAAACCCCTCAGCAGAAACCTGCAGTCTCTTCATGACAGCCTCTGCTTAGCTCTCCAGCATTTTGCTCACAGAGCTGTTACTTCAGTGCCACTAAACTCCTGGTAGTTTTTGAGAGTGGGCATGCCCCTTCCCCAACCTCCTGTTCCGTAAAACGGGGCTGCCCCTCCTCATTAGACTCAGGTGATGCGGAACCTCCCCTCTCATCCCTGCATGGGGACACACCCTGCCACCCAGTGATTGATAATAGCTGCTTCTGCCCATTCATGGCTGCTATTCTGGGCCACAAAGTCTGCTGAATGAGCAAATGCTAAAGGAAGCCTAGTGGGTTCTGGCTGTGGAGATCATGGGAGAGAGGCCTGTTGGACACGGAGACCATCTGGCCCAGTATAGCTGGTGTTCACAGATGGGGGGGATGAGACTGTCCAGGGACAAAGCGTCTGGAGGAAATTCAAGAGAACAATGGCACTGAAGAGCTGAGCAGAAAGAGCCAAAGCTACAGGTGAAAAGCTGGAGAGAGCAGCCTTTCAAGTAGAAGGAATAATAAATAATGGTCATGATGAAAACCACGAGGTAGTACAAGAACCTTAAATGCCACTTGAAACAAAGATGTGCACTTTTAAGTAGTTTAATTCTAAATGTAATTCTTGGCTATACAATTCTTGACACTCTTAAGGTACAGATATCTAACACCAGCAGGAATGTCTATATATAATAAATGTAAACGCTAAAAGTGTATCTGACACTCTTCACAACCAAAGAATGAAAACAACCCAAGTATCCAACAACAGCTGAGTGGATAAACAAAACGGTATATCCATACAATGGAATGAAGTACTGAAACATACTAAATATGGACAAGCCTTGAAACATGCTAAGTGAAAGAAGCCAGTCACAAAGAACCATATATTATGTGATTCAATTTTTATGAGCTATTTCAGAATAGGTAAATCTATTACAGACAAGAGAGTAGCCTGGGGGTTGCCAGGGGTTGGGGGGAGGGAGGAATGAGAAGTGACTGGTATTGGGCACAGGATTTCTTTTTGGAGTGGTGAAAATATTCTAAAATTGATTGTGGTCATAGTTGCACAACTCTATGAATATACTAAAAACCACTAAATTGTGTGCTTTAAATGGGTGAACTGTGTGCTATGTGAATCACCTCTCATAAAGTGGTTACTAAAAAAAAATGTATCTGCGTCAACAAGTTTCATGCATCCTTTGCTCAGTATAGCAATCCTGTTAGTGCCCATAAACATAACTCTAAAGTCTAAATCAATGCCCAGTTCTCAATACAAATTCTGTGTTGCCTTCACTTGTGAACACTACCCTCTTACATAAACTAGCAGATGAAACACTTTCTGCTAGGAGAGGCTTTAATATTAGTTCCACATTACAATAACCACCTCTGTTGCAGAGCCAGTTAACAAGCCAGGAACCCAGCTTCACCACCCACCTTCCCACCTCACACACAAGGCCTGCCTGTCCATTCTCTATGCCTGAATATCTACCCTCCCAAACTATGTGCATGGCTAAGTCAAGTCCTTGCTTATGTGGGAGAACACCTGGGATGGCTTTCACAAAGCAGGGTCTGAGGGAGGGCACTTACTCACAGGAGCAACCAAGCCCAGAATAGGCACAACTGGCCCCAACACACCCACGACTCTCCTACACAAAGGCCTTTTCAGTCTCGGTGGGTTTAAAAAAATCTACAAATATTTTTACAGTAAGTTTCAAATTCCCTCAGTTAGGAGTTACAGGTTTCGATCTGTTCCTAATTATGGAAAAGAATCTTGGGATCGGTTCAGAGTGAAGGAACTTGAGTGTAGCATTACCATTTTTACAGCATCAATGTTTACATTAATTTCTAGTAGATAATTAGATTTCCTCAGCTATTTTGCTTTAAAAAACAAGAATCAAAGACAAAAAAAAAAAAAGGCTTCTGCTTGCATTGAAAGCCATACTGAAATTTAACTGGCCTACACACACTGCATGGTTTAGACATTTCCCTACTCTCGTCCTCAAAAGAGTGTACATTTGTACTGAATTTGTAGTCTCTGTGTGTGCATGGGTGTGTTTAAGAGTTAACTGAATGTAGAAAAGCTAAGGCTCTGAGGAAAACAGCAATAAAGTAATGCACAGCCCTCTCTGTTGAGCACACAACTGCACTGCTTAGGAAGATGCAGGCTCAGCCCTCCATGCAGTGTGCAGCCAGACACGGTACCAAGCAGAGAGAACCAGTGTCATGGGAAGACACTGAACACATGATGCCACAGGTCTAGTCACACTGTTACAAATACTGCAGATAGTTGTACCAAAGAGCAAAAAAAATTTTCAGTAGAACTTACCTGCCTGTTCAAGGAAAGCTTGGCAAACTAAATGGAGAGCACGCCATCGTTTGTTTTCAAAAGTGCTCCTGGATGCAGCTTTCATAAACGGATCTTAGGCAAGTGAGTGATCCCACCCAGGTGAGACCAGTAAAAAATCAGGCAGAATACCAACATTTCTTTGATTCTTCACTTAAAATTAGTACTTTAAAAAAGTAAGCCTGGGGAAGAGAGCTCTCCAGAAGGAAATGCTCTAAAACCATTTCAGCGACTTTCAGAGGGTGGAGCAACAGGGTACTGGGAGAATAAAACTGTAACTCAGCATTGGCAACAGCATGCCTATCTCCAGCACAAAAGCCTGTTTATACACAGCATACTCTTTCCAAATGGGAAAAATGTCAGCAGCATAAGTCAAGACTTTCACTAAGAATCTTGAAAATATTAATCATTTTTCAGCTATATACAACAAAGCCTGAAGTTCACCTGATTCAGAATATAATGAGGTAAGTCACTATGAAAATAACCTCAACTTAAAGCAAGTCAATACAGTATTTGCTAGAATCCAAATCAAGTATTTTATAAAAATATATCATCTATAATTTGATAGTGTTAGATGTCACTAAATTGAAATTATACTGACTGGAACCTAGAGCTCAACCACTTTGGAGTCAAACAACCTAAATCCCTGGTTCCCCCCAAGTTTCCCACTACCTTGGTGTGTACATCCTGTATAATCTCCTCACCCTGACCTGATCAGATGACCCCTTTTAAAAGAGGGTCTAGAGGTTAAGAATTAGAACCCAGAGAAAGCTGAAGCTTCAGTAGATATATTTTTATCTATATCTGGTCTAAAATTTTTGTTTTCAAATGTTATAGCAATGGTATCATGCAGTATGTAAATTTCTAAGATTTCCCCCCCTTCCCACACAGCAAAATTACCTTGGGATTTGTCCAAGTTGTAGCAATAGTTTGATTGTTTTTTATTGCTGCTCCACAATATGTATGTAACCAGAGTTTATTTAATCATTCACCTACTGAAGGTAACGGGTTATATCCAGTTTGGGACTACTATGAATAAAGCTGCAGACTGCTGCTGTATAGATGCTATAAATATTGGTGTGCAAGTGTTTACATGAACATAGATTTTTATTTCTCTAGGATAAATGTCCAGGAGTGCAACTGCTGGTCTCTATAGTAAATACAAGTTTAGTTTTGTAAGAAAATGCCGAACTATTTCCAGACGGCTGTACCATCTTACTTTCCCACCAGCAATGTATGTGTAATTCAATTTCTCTGCATCCTCTCTAGCACTGGTTTATCACTATTTTAAATTTTCCCTATTTAGAAGGGTGCACAGTAACAACTTATTGTGGTTTTAATTTGTACTTCTTTAATGGTTTTGATGCTGAACATCTTTTGTGTAGTTATTTGCTGTATGTTTATCCTCTTTGACAAAACGTCTCTTAATGTCTTTTGCCTATTTTGATATTTTTAATGTTAACTTTTGAGACTTCTAATATTCTAGATATAAATGCTTTCTTGGAAATACAGTTTGCAAATAATTTCTCCCTCTATGTAGCTTTTTTCATCCTCTTACCAGGGACTTTCACACAACAAAAGCTTTTGGTTTTGATGTGGTGCAATTGATTGATTTCTCCTTTTATGGTCATGTTTTTATTGTCAATTCTAAATATCTTTTGCCTAGCTTTAGGAGATTTTCTTAGAAGATTTCCTGTTTTTTTTTAAATAAAAGTTTCATAGTTTCACATTTTACATTTAAATCTGTGACCCATATTGAGTTTTTCTGAGTAGTTCTCATGTTTTGAGTAAGATGTGAAGTTCATTTATTTGTTTCAGTTGTCAAATTGTTCTAGCACCACTTGTTGAAGAGGCTATCCTTCCTTCATTGAATTGCCTTTCTTCTTTGGTCAAAAATCAGTTGGACATATTTATATGGTCCTATTTCAGAGCTTTATTGCATTCTGTTGATTCATGTCTATCCCTCTACCAATAGCCACTTCATTCCTCTCTTTTCAAAACTGTTAGTATAGCTATTCAAGAATCTCTGCCTTTTCATATCAATTTTAGAATAAAGTTGTCTGCCTACATCTACAAAAAAAAATTTCGCTGACTTTTTTTTGGCATTTACTTATTTACTTATTTTTTTGCTGATTAAAAAAATTGGTATCATTAATATACAGTTACTTGAGCAACATTGTGGTTACTAGATTTCCCCCATTGTCAAGTCCCAATCACATACCCTTTAGGATATCAGCATCCATCAGCGTAGTAAGATGCTAGAGAGTCACTACTTGTCTTCTGTGTTATAAAGCCCTCTCCCTGCCCCACCCCCCACATTATACATGCTAATCATAATGACCCCTTTCTTTTTCCCTGCCCTTATCCCTCCCTTCCCACCCATCCTCCCCAGTCCCTTTCCCTTTGGTAACTCTTAGTCCATTCTTGGGTTCTGTGATTCTGCTGCTGTTTTGTTCCTTCAGTTTTCCTTTGTTCTTATACTCCACATGAGTGAAATCATTTGGTACTTGTCTTTCTACACCTGGCTTATTTCACTGAGCATAATACCCTCAAGCTCCATCCATGTTGTTGCAAATGATAGGATTTGTTTTCTTCTTATGGCTGAATAATATTCCATTGTGTATATGTACCACCTCTTCTTTATCCATTCATCGACTGATGGACACTTAGGCTGCTTCCATTTCTTGGCTATTGTAAATAGTGCTGCAATAAACATAGGAGTGCATCTTTTTGAAACTGGGCTCTGCATTCTTTGGGTAAATTCCTAGGAGTGGAATTCCTGGGTCAAACAGTATTTCTATTTTTAGTTTTTTGAGGAACCTCCATACTGCTTTCCACAATGGTTGAACTGGCTTGCATTCCCACCAGCAGTGTAGGAGGGTTCCCCTTTCTCTGCATCCTCACCAGCATTTGTTGTTCCTAGTCTTTTCTATGTTGGCCATCCTAACTGGTGTGAGCTGATATCTCATTGTGGTTTTAATTTGCATTTCCCTGATAATGAGAGATGTGGAGCATCTTTTCATGTGCCTGTTGGCCATCGAATTTCTTAATGGAGAAGTGTCTGTTCATATCTGCTGCCCATTTTTTAATAGGGTTATTTGTTTTTTGGGTATTGAGGCATTTGAGTTCTTTATATATTTTCAATGTTAACCCCTTGTCGGATACGTCATTTACAAATATATTCTCCCATACTGTAGGATGCCTTTTTGTTCTGCTGATGGTGTCCTTTGCTGTACAGAAGCTTTTTAGCATGATGTAGTCCCATTTGTTCATTTTTTATTTTGTTTCCCTTGCCCAAGGAGATGTGTTCAGGAAAATGTTGCTCATGTTTATATTCAAGAGATTTTTGCCTATGCTTTCTTCTAAGAGTTTTATGGTTTCATGACTTACATTCAGGTCTTTGATCCACTTTGAGTTTACTTTTGTGTATGGAGTTAGACAATAATCCAGTTTCATTCTCTTGCATGTAGCTGTCCAGTTTTGCCAACACCAATTGTTGAAGAGGCTGTCATTTCCCCATTGTATTGCTGAGATTTTTAAAACTTTTCTTTTAATTGGGCTAAGATATATGTAAGACAATATTTACTATTTTAACCATTTTTAATTGTATGATTTAGTACACAGAAGCACAGATGCTGAAAAGAGGATATTGTGAATAACTGTTAATACACTTAAAAACATATGAATAATAAAATATCAAGAAAAAAGTTATCTTAAGTGACTCAAACAGAAAGAGAAAATCCAAATTATCCTGTATTAAAGAAGTTGAATCAGCAGCTAAAAAAAAATTTCCACAGATAAAGCATCAGAATCAAATGATTTTACAAGAGAGATCTATCATGTATTCAAGGTTCACATAATTCTAATCTTATAAAATCTCTTCTAGAAATGAGGTAGAAAACTCAATTTAGTTATTAAAAGTTATATAAAAACTGCACCGAATCTACAGTATCTTACTATGATGATGGACAGTACTGTAATGGGATTTGTTGGGGGGATTTGGTGAAGGCGGGACCCTAGTAAAAATAATATTCTTCATGTAATTATAGATGAATGACAACAAAATTAATTAATTAATTAATTTTAAAAAAAACTGTACCAAGGACAGGCAGGGAAAATTATCAGACATACTCACTCATGTAATTGATAAAAAAAATTCTAACCATAATGTTAGCAAACTGAATTCAGCAATGTGTAAAGTAAGAAAGAATACATCATGCCCAAGTCAGGTTTATCCCAGGAATGCAAATGATTTCCAGAATCCTGGCTTATACAACAGGATGGCACCATTCACTGAGAAAGGAAGCACAGGCTTGATGGGTAAGGTCACAAGAATGAGTGAATGCTGAATGCAGGGAGCTCGTGAATGTCCAGGTAGAGCTGTTTGGGCAGCAACCAAGAATCCTGGTCCAGAGTTCAACTGTAAGCTTGGCTGCAGACAAGAGTGCTGAGAATCACCAGTACAGAAGTAAGTCCTACAAATGGGCTGGAATTAACCAGGAAAACTGTGTGAGAAGAAGACCAAACAGAACCAACACCTGAATCTCAGATAATCCCAATGTCTAAGGAAAAAGATCTCCTAAAAAGACTGACCAGAGAATCAGGGAAGGAAAGGAACAGGAAGGCAAGACAGTGACTCAAATAACTCCATGAGAAGGAGAGGGAACTGAAGAATTCAGTCACTGGAGTTGCTAAGACAGTGTGCGGGAAGGAGGCAGACTGCCGTGAGCTGACGGGTAGATGCATAAGAGGACAATGACATAGGCAGTGTGGTCAATGCCTACGAGAGGGCTGGCTGAAGAGGGAAGCAGCGAGTGTGCAGGAGCAAAGGGAGAAGCAGATTAGAGGATGAACAAATCTGTAGGCCATCAAGGCAGGAAAGGAGAAAGGATGGTGAGAAAAAACACAACACAGAGCCTGTCTTCCATATCCCAGAAAGGAAGATTGTTCACTTACTCACAGTCCCAAGGCATGAACACTAAACCACCAAAACTAGATTTCAAACCCACCCAAAGTGACCAGTGACAACATGCTTCTGAAAGGTGGCAACCAGTCACAGCCCCAGTCCGGTGACCATGTTTCCATGGCTAAAAGTGAAACAGTCACTCAGAGTCTACCCATCCCTGACTTCCACATTTACCCACAATGAAGGGGGTAAAAGCAGAAAGTACTGAGGCAAGGCCTTGAGGACAGAGTGATGGATGATTATAAAGAGCAAAAATGGGGCCATGGGTCTTATAAGAGGGAAGACCAGCAGTCCCCTGGGAACAGAGAGGAGCAGCAGCTGGTTAACCACAGTGACTGCAGCAGTCAACATGAACTCTTAGACCTGCCTCTTCAGGTAATGGGCCCAAAGAATTTGAGACATGGAGAGGCTACATACTGTGTATAGGAACAAAACAGGACTCAAACCCACATCCATCTGACAGCAAGGCCTATGCTCTTAAACTCAACTTTATACTGCCTCCCAGCACACTTCATCCTATCCTCTTTAAACAGATAGCATTTTGGGGATCTTTTCATGCAACACTTTCACTGGTGAAACATGTCTCTGCTTCACTTACACACACCTGACTTACTCCAGAATTAAAGCTCTTTTGCTTACAGCTCTACAGGCTTTTCATAGCAAGTACTCAATGAAGGATTGAATATAGT
This sequence comes from Manis javanica, assembly GCF_040802235.1. Classification (NCBI taxonomy): domain Eukaryota; kingdom Metazoa; phylum Chordata; class Mammalia; order Pholidota; family Manidae; genus Manis; species Manis javanica. The sequence goes on along the minus strand of NC_133160.1, from coordinate 29,247,047 downwards.
TTTAACTACCAAATTTGTTAGATGTCAACTCACTTCCAAAGTGCTTGCAACTCTCCTCCATTAGTGATTTAAACCACTCCCACTATGATCTTTACAGTATCTACATGTTCAGTGCTCCTTTGCCATAGATATTACAAAGGCAAAGCTATACTGTACATCTCATTTACCACAAGTTCCAAATTAGTGAATTTAGTTCCCACTGTAGAGATTTCACTGTCTGCAGGTGAGACCAAAAAACACATCTTACCTGAATTTTGATGGGCCAGGTAAAATTACTGACATAAACAAAGAAAGTGATATTTGGGTGGTTACGAAAATCAAACTTCTCATTAGAGAAACTATCTTTGTATTCCTTGATGTTTGTTTTCGAAACAACAGGCATTTCTTCTCCAGCCTGGGTTCCAGCTGTTAGGAAGAAAAAAATGAAATGGAAGAGCCTTTTTTTTTCTTTTGGATGGAATCTGCCCTCATTATTAAGGCCAATGGTTTGTGTTTACTAAACACTTACTATGGTGTAGGAACAGGCTTTAAGTGCTCAATTTCATTCAATCGTAACAACTTTATTATTTTCCTCATTTACAGATCAGGAAATAAAGGTTCAGAGAAATTATGTAATCTGGTCACACACCAAGAAGAAATGGATTTGGAATTTGAAGCCAGGAAGGCTTATACACAAGCCCATACCTTCAACTAGAATGGTTTTACCAGGAATCCCTGCAACTTCCCTCTGCTGCAACAGGCTACGTGTGACTGAGAAAATCACATGCCACTAGAATCCCATTACAAGCAATGGCATGAACTGCCCACAACACTTCAACTGCTCTGCTTCCTCTTTACACCTGTTCGGTAGTGCTCCAGACCTGCCTACCAGGGAGAGATTCCCCCCACTTCCTGACTAGTAATGACCTCAAGTCTCAACAGCAGTGGTAGGAAGGCGCTCCAGGGGTGACTACAACTGAATGCAAGCCCCTTCATCTGGTATACATCCTATTCCTTTGGCATTCGCATTCTCCCTCAGCCAGACATTCTAGTGTCCATGAAGATTCGTGAAATACATTTTCCCCCTAAATTAAATCCCGTGACTGGAGCCAAGATTGTCAGATCCCACTGGACACTCATTGCAAATCATTCACACACTCAGAGGTATTGCCATTCATCAGAAAAATGCTCTGATAATTCAGACTTTTTCTTAAAAGTCTCTTCTCACTGTAAGTTTCTGAACTTTTTCTGAAATCAGTGAAATCTCTGAAGGTATGATAAACATAAAGTGACAGGCAAAGGTTTGTTTTTATTTTGCTTCAGTCTAATTGGTTGTTTTGACCAAAAAACATTGTAATAGTAATAATGACGATGAAACAGTTACCATTTAGTGAGAATTTACTATGTTTCAAATACCACATTGATGACTTCCTTTATTATTTTGTTTAATCTTGACAGCACTCTACATAGCTAGGTGTTTTTAGTTTCCCATTTTATCAATGAGCAAACTGGCTCAGAAAGCCTAAGTAATCTGCCTAATAGCATAGTACAGCATGGTAAGTAACACGCAGAATTCAAACCCAGGCCTGTCGAGCTATGTTCTTAACCACTACATCAGGCCCACCCTTTATTTCTTAACAGGCTTTCTGCCCAGATCTTCTTTAGTGAGTCACAGTAAGATAACAACAGAGCAAAAAGCTGTGCTCTTAGAGCTTGATTCAATTCCCAAAGTACACTTCCCTGTACTTGTACAGAAATCTCATTCTGTTTAAAATGTTCCTATTGCTTAATCTATGAATCACTTGCATCTTTCACTTCTGAAGCATGGAGGGGGATGAGATAATGGCCATGCTGGGGCAGCTGCAGCAACGCTACTAGTGGTAGTGAGAGCAGGGGTAGAGAGCATGTACTGAGGCTGCCACCACAGAGGGCACTGGCATGTATAACCTAATTTAATCCACAAAACAGTTCTAGGAGATATGTATTGTTAGCTTCGCTTTCTAATGAAAACACTAAGGTCTAGAGAGGGGTTTACATATTTGCTCAAGGTCTCCCACTTATTAAGTGGCAAAGGTGGGTTTCAACCTCCTGTCTGTCTCCAGAGCTCCCTTGTCAACTTCTCCATCATGCTTCTCAATCTATTACCTCTACTCAGATGGTCTTTTCTAGGTGTGTCTTTACCTGAGAAGCTGGCGGCCCAGGTGATATTGAGGTTGAAGTTTTTGGAGGCATTGATGAACATGTCCAAATCCCTGTTTTGCTGATGAGAGGTGCAGATAATTAAAAAATCAGCTGTAACAGTTTCCAGATTTTAAAAGAAAGCAGTAATTAAAGTTTACTACTCTCAACTTGCTTAATTACAAAACAGGTATTTTACAATGTCTTAAGAGAAATTCATGCTTTATAGAAGAATCAGCCACATACTTAACCAACATAAGCAATATACCTCAAATAAATTTCATTTCTCTCCCACAAAAATATATGGAATTTTATGATTCATCAAATGCCCAACCCCATGGAAAAGTATCTTTAAAAAAGAAAACCATCTTGAGAGAAATCTTCTGCATCCGTGGATGTTCTGCTGCCCTTGTCTAGCCTGGATTAATACTTAATCCATAGGCACACACCTGATCATCTGATCATCTACATTTGCCCTCTTACAGCACTAAACTATGTTTTCTACCTTTATCTTGCATCTACCTACCACTTCAGCATTTTATTAAAAATAAAAATAATAATAATAATAAAGGGAGAAATGTGGGATCAACATATAAATCAAGTACAAAAATCAAACGAATATTCATATTTGACCTGATTGTTTATAGGTCATAATGCGTGATCAAAACCGAAAGTTTCTGTGATGAATGCCCTTGTACTGTTCACCATGTAAGAATTTATTCACTATGTAAGAATTCGTTCACCATGTAAGAACTTGTTTGTTATGCTTCAGAAGACTGGAGACTGACGAGAATTAGACTTGAGATGGATTAATGATTGTAAAAAAAAAAAAAAAAAATTTATTGCTTTATCATTCCCATGCATATTCTTTTTATTTATTTTATTTTTAGTGCATAGGTATCTATCTGTAGTTGTGTATGTGTGGTGTGCATATGTTTTTAAATTTTATATAAATGATATCAAAGAATATCCATTCTCTTACAACTTGCTTTTATCACTTAACATTCTATTTAAGATTTATCATGTTGATCAGATAAGGTACAATTTAGTGATTTATGAAGTGTTATCCTAGACTATTGGCACCACCATTACTTGGGAGATGCAAGTTCTTGAGCCCCACCACTGACCTCCTGAATCAGAAACTAAGCTGAGTTCTGGCAACCTGGTTTTAAAAAACTGCTGGATTATAATGCCTATTAAAGTTTGAGAACCACTACTCTAAAAAAAAAAAAAAAAAAAAGAAAGAAAGAAAGAAAGAAAACCCTGGCCAGAGCTCAGTCACTTACATGCTGCAACTATGTTAGGGGGACTCAGCCTAAGGATCCTCTGGACAGCTGTTTCCAAACATCTGGAGAGCTCACTCCTATCAGTAAAACACTTGATCAAGTGCCTCAATTTATATGTACTTATGAATTAAACCCAGGTTATTCTGAACTGATAGATTATATAGTGTAAAATTCTCTAAAATGGAAATGGTTTAAAAAAAAAGATTTAAAATTTAAAAATTCTTGACTGCATTCACTCATGATTTGAAAAACATTTTTCTCTCACTTAAAGTACTATTTCAAGAGAAGTATGACTGAATGTGCTTTATTAGCCTTGAAAACCTTGTTTACCACGTACGATACAGCAATTTGAAGAGCTAGCTGAATTTATTTTGATTCTTGGTTTGAATGACTGATGAAGATGTCTCTGAGAAATGTGCTGAGCCAATTGGAAGAAGTACACTGTTGGCTATGCAGGGTAAATTATACTAATTTTTAGTTTTCATGAAAATTTGGCTAATAAATCTCTTTCTTAGGGTCAAATAATTGTCTCTGCAAATTAATCAGATGTTACATTTTTACACTTTAAAAATAAATCCAATCCTGCTGAAATTCTTCATTTGTAAAGACCATAAATAAATTATAAAATTAAATTTTTAGAGGCTGTTTTTTTTTATAGTTTTTATAGCACAAAATCACAGCAATGTTAACATTTCCAAATAGCCATTTTCAAAATATGGTATCCAAATCAGAAGTTTCTCTCACAAAGCGGTTACCTTCCCATTTATTGATATAACTTCACCTTCTTCTTGAAGGGGCAACTCAAGTGTTTATTTATGTTTAATATTTTGCTGGCAGCACACCAGCAACAATTATTTCTTTCAATAAAGAATCAATAAACTTGAAGTCCTCATGCTTTTGTAAAAGACAGAATATATACACTGGACAACTCTATTAAATATTCTGTCATGAGATAAACAGGGAACTCCAGAAGGTCCAAATATTTTCATGTTCACTCCCCACCTTGTTAAAAAGTATTACTGACTCTCCTATGTTCATTTAAAATAAAATTAACATCAATTACATCCTGAAAGACTGAGCACTTCAGCCACTTGCTTATGAATAAGGTAGGAAATAAATTTCATTGCATGGTACTTTCACTAAAACTTTATCCTAAGACCTTTTATTTTTTAAAATTCCCATCACACAGACACTCAAATGATATGCCTATGCAGTTTTTGCAGTTTTTTCACAAAACATTTTTGCTTAAAGTCATTCGTTATTTTTATTTAAAAAGCTATTCACTCATGAGAATGCTTCTTCTCTAGTACATCTATCTCTTCTTAATTTTAATATTGCTGGGGATATAAAAACAAATCTTACTTTCATTTAATTGTAAAGGAAATATCCCACACTGTGGGCTTTGTTCTACTACTGATTTACTTTCTTTTTAAAATCTAGCAATGTTTGCTGGTAACATTTGTTAACAATATACTTTGGCATATTGTCATATTGTTTTCCACCTGGAATTTGGTACATGTATGGTGACAGGAATTTTATAAATGGTAAATGGCTTTATGTATATGATGAGATATAAGAAATTTCCAAGGAGGCTCCTAAGCAATTTATCATCAAGTTTAGTAAAATTTCATCATGTATTGGAGTGGGTATTGAATGTATTTCATCAAAGAAATGGCACAGGTGTATCTTCATGGTCTAGATGCTTCCTTTTAATTAAGTCATGCTATGTTGGCTCCCTTCTACCACTAGGCAATGCCTTATGACAGGCTGGGGCTCATCATTAATGGAAGTAGATATAAATCCACATTTCAAATAGAGGTCTTAGTAATTTCAATTACTTCTGGCTGACTTCTTGTTGAACCAAGCTAAACCTTCACTGTTTGTCTTCCTAACAAAACCAACAACTTATTCAGGGACAGAAGTGTCACTTCTGCCATCTTCCTTGGGTCACTGGCATGAATTTCAATATGCAGTTTCTTTGTGGGTACTTTTTAAGCCTCTGGTCCATTCTGAGAGAGTAAATCTGGGCTCTGCCATTTGACTCTGATGGGGAGAAATCCCTTTACAGTATCCTTTCTTTTTTTTAAGGGGCTGCGGATGGGCAAACCAGGTATGTCAGTCTGTGTATCAGATGCTGATAAATTTAATAACCTGCCTTTTAGATGGAAAGGAACTAAAATATAGATTCTAACATTTCTTTCTTGCACTGCTAAACATCATCCTGTGTTTTCCACTCTGGAGCCCACTGTTAGGGCAGTGCTTCTCCATAATGATCAAGAAAAAGATCCACACAAGTTCAAAATAAAGCAAAAAGACTTTGAAAATCTTACTTCATCAGGTGTAGCCACAAAATTGATGGCTGTGTAATAGCGGTCATCTTCCTGGGATAGGCTAAAGGTGAACTGATAGTCTATAAGAAGAGTATCTATGGAAAGAAAGAAATGCAATTTTAAAAATTGAAACAAAACATAATATTCTCTAGAGATATAGGTTAATTTTTTTATAGATATCCAAGCACACTTTTGGCTCATTTATAGACAGAGACCAGAAGGTTTTTCAAAAGGAATCAGGTCTTTGGAGAGTATGATCCTATTTGGGTTAACCTACCAAACCCTCTTTATGTCATCACTCTAGCTGAGATCTTAGGCTCCAACCCAACTCACCTACAAATATTAATTGTACATCTATTACATGCTAAGTTTTGCTTGGAGATACAAGGTTATAAATTAATGGTATAAAAGGAAGCAAGACTCCATGGAAAAATGGTTGATTCCAGGTCTAGAGCAAGGAATATGTGCTTAGTTATCTTACCCTAGAAAGCAAGGGTGCATTGAAAGACTAATGTGATACAGTAAAAGAATACAGCTTGAAAGAGAGCCTACTGGTCAAAGATGGTGTAACTTTATTCTAGAAAGTCTACTGTACAACCCAATTTAAAAATGGACAAAGAACTTGAATAGCTATTTCAAAGAAGATATACAAATGGTCAATAGGCACATAAAAAGATGCTCAACATCATTAACCTTCGGAAATCCAAATCAAACCACAATGAGATGCTGAGATGCTCCTCACTTGCATGAGGTGGCTACTACCAAAACATCAGGAAATAACAAGTATTGGTAAGGATGGAGAGAAACTGGAACCTTTAAATACTGCTAGAAGGAATGCAAAACGGTGTGGCCACTGTGGAAAGCAATACATCAGTTTCTTAAAATATTAAACACAGAATTACCAATGATCCAGCAATTCCATTTCTGAGCACACTCAAAAAGAACTAAAAGCAGGAACTTGAAGAGAGATATTTGTACTCATGTTCATAGCAGCCAAACAGATCAGTTATTACTCAAAAAAGCCAAAAGGTGGAAGCAACTCAAGTGCCCAATGATGGATGAATGAATAAACATGTGGCATATACATGCATTGGAATTCATCCTTAAAAAGGAAGGAAATTCTGACACATGCTACAACATGAATGAACCTTGAGGACATTATGCTAAATGAGAATCCAGTCACAAAAAAACAAATACTATATGGTTCCATTTACATGAAATACCCAGAGTAGTCAAATCCACAGAGACAGAAAGTAGAATAGTGATTGCGAGGGACTGGGGAAAGAGGGAAATGGAGAGTTAAGTTTACTTTTAACTATTTAAGAAACTGTCAATTGCTTTCTAAAGTAGCTATAATACCATTTTACATTCCCAAAAAGAATGCAGGCATGGCATGGTGGTTCCAGTTTCTCCCTATCATTGGTAAAACCCTTATACTGGCTTTTATTTTTCAAGATACATTAGAATGCATGAGGTTACAAAAAATTCACTGATGTGGTTTCAGATTCCACATTGTAACTAACCTTTAAAAAATGACTAGTTGTCCATTTTGGTATGTTATTTAAGGATAATATCCACAAGTTTCAGAAGAGGTTATTAAAATACCCTACCCTTGTAGTGAAGGCTGTGCTAAGAGGAAAGTATATTGCAATACAGGCCTACCTCAGGAAAGAAGAACAATCCCATATAAACAGTCTAAACTAACAATTAACGAAACTAGAAAAGGAAGAACAAATGAGGCCCAAAGTCAGTAGAAGGAAGGACAGAATAAAGATTAGAACAGAAATAAATAAAATCGAGAAGAATAAAACAATGAAAGCAAGAACTGGTTCTTCAAGAAAATAAATAAAATAGATAAACCCCTAGTCAGACTTACTAAGAAAAACAGAGAGTCTACACACATAAACAGAATCAGAAATGAGAAAGAAAAAATCACTATGGACACCACAGAAATACAAAGAATTATTAAAGAATACTATGAAAAATTATATGCTGACAAACTGGATAACCTACAAGAAATGGACAATTTTTGAGAAAAACAAAACCTTCCAAGGCTGACCCAGAAAGAAACAGAAAATCTGAATAAACCAATTACCAGAAATGAAATTGAATTGGTAATCAAAAAGCTACCTAAGAACAAAACACCTAGACCAGATGGCTTCATGGGTGAATTTTATCAAACATTTAGTGAAGACCTAATACCCATCCTCCTTAAAGTTTTCCAAAAAGTAGAAGAGGAGGGAACACTTGCAAACTCATTCTACAAGGGCAGCATAATTCTAATACCACAACCAGGAAAAGACACCACAAAAAAGAAAACTATAGACCAATATACCTCTGAGCATAGATGCAAAAATACTCAACAAAATATTAGCAAACTGAATTCAAAAATATATTAAAAAGATCATCCACGACAATCAAGTAGGATTTATTCCAGGGATGCAAGGGTGGTACAATATGAGAAAATCCATCAACATCATCCACCACATCAATAAAAAGAAGTACAAAAACCACATGGTCATCTCCATAGATGCCGAAAAAGCATTTGACAAAATTCAACATCCATTCATAATAAAAACTCTCAACACAATGGGTATAGAGGGCAAGTACCTCAACATAATAAAGGCCATATATGACAAACCACAGCCAACATCATACTTAACAGCAAGAAGCTGAAACCCTGTCCTTTAAGACTGGGAAAAAGACAAGGATGCCCACTGTCTCCACTTTTATTCAACATAGTTCTGGAGGTTGTTGCCACAGCAATTAGACATTATTGTTAAGGAATGGTAATTACCATTGGTAAGAAATGGTAATTAGACCAGATTGGTAAGGAAGAAGTCAAACTATCCGTTTGCAGATGACATGATATTGTACATAAAAAACCCTAAAGAATAAGATTCCTCAAGGGAGGAACAACCTAAGACAGGCACAGTCGCAGGGGGGCCATCAGGTGAGAATTTGGGGATCAACAGAGGTGAGGCTCAGAACCTCACCCCCCCTGCTTTGAGAGAAATCTTCTGCATCCGTGGATGTTTTGCTGCCCTTGTCTAGCCTGGATTAATACTTAGTCCATAGGCACACACCTGATCATCTGATCATCTACATTTGCCCTCTTACAGCACTAAACTATGTTTTCTACCTTTATCTTGCATCTACCTACCACTTCAGCATTTTATTAAAAATAAAAATAATAATAATAATAAAGGGAGAAATGTGGGATCAACATATAAATCAAGTACAAAAATCAAACGAATATTCATATTTGACCTGATTGTTTATAGGTCATAATGCATGATCAAAACCGAAAGTTTCTGTGATGAATGCCCTTGTACTGTTCACCATGTAAGAATTTATTCACTATGTAAGAATTCGTTCACCATGTAAGAACTTGTTCGTTATGCTTCAGAAGACTGGAGAGACTGACGAGAATTAGACTTGAGATGGATTAAGGATTGTACATTGAGCATTGACCCCCCTATACTGAATTTTATTGTTGTTAACAACCATTTGATCAATAAATATGAGAGATGCCCTCTCAAAAAAAAAAAAAAAAAAACCCCTAAAGAATCCACTCTAAGACTACTAGATCTAATATCTGAATTCAGCAAAGTTGCAGGATACAAAATTAATATGCAGAAATCTGTGGCATTCCTATACACTAACAACAAACTAGCAGAGAGAGAAATCAGGAAAACAATTCCATTCACAGTTGCATCAAAAAGAATAAAATACCTAGGAATAAACCTAACCAAGAAAGTGAAAAACCTATACTCTGAAAACTACAAGACACTCGTGAGAGAAATTAAAGAAGACACCGATAAATGGAAACACATCCTGTGCTCATGTATAGGAAGAATTAATATTGTCAAAATGGCCATCCTGCCTAAAGCAATCTATAGATTCGATGCAATTCCTATCAAAATACCAACACCATTCTTCAATGAACTAGAGAAAATCGTTCTAAAATTCATATGGAATCACAAAAGAGGCCAAATAGCCAAAGCAATCCTGAGAGGGAAGAATAAAGTGGGGGAGATCTCATTTCCCAACTTCAAGCTCTACTACAAAGCCACAGCAATCAAGACAATTTGGTACTGGCACAAGAATAGAACAATAGATCAAGGGAACAGACTGGGGAGCCCTGATGTAAACCCAAACATATACGGTCAATTACTATATGATTAAAGGAGCCATGGACATACAATGGGGAAATGACAGCCTCTTCAACAACTGGTGTTGGCAAAACTGGACAGCTACATGCAAGAGAATGAAACTGGATTATTGTCTATCGCCATACACAAAAATAAACTCGAAATGGATCAAAGACCTGAGTGTAAGTCAGGAAACCATAAAAGACAACATAGGGAAAAATCTTCTGAATATAAGCATGAGAAACTTCTTCCTGAACCCATCTCCTCAAGCAAGAGAAACAAAAGCAAAAATGAACACATGGGACTACATCAAATTTAAAAGCTTCTGTATGGCAAAGGATACCATCAACAGAACAAAAAAGCATTCTACAGTAGGGAGAATATATTTGTAAACAACATATCCAACAAGGGGTTAACATCCAAAATACATAAAGAACTCACATGCCTCAACACCCAAAAAGCAAATAACCTAATTAACAAATGGGCAGAGGATATGAAGAGACAGTTCTCCAAAGAAGAAATTCAGATGGCCAACAGACACATGAAAGAAGCTCCACATCACTAATCATCAGGGAAATGCAAATTAAAACCACAGTCAGATATCACCTCACCCAATAAGGATGGCCAGCATTGAAAAAACTAAGAACAACAAATGCTGGCCAGGATGCGGAGTAAGGGGAACCCTCCTATACTGCTGGTGGGAATGTAGGCTAGTTCAACCATTGTGGAAAGCAATATGGAGGTTCCTCAAAAAACTAAAAATAGAAATACCATTTGACCCGGGAATCCCAATCCTTGGAATTTACCCAATTATACAACTTCTCAGATACAAAAAGACATATGCACCCCTATGTTTATTGCAGTACTATTTACAATAGCCAAGTTATGGAAGCAGCCTAAGTGTCCAGTAGAAGATGAATGGATACAGATATGGTACATATACACAATGGAATACTATTCAGCCATAAAAAAGAAACAAATCCTATAATTTGCAACAACATGGATGGAGCTGGAGGATATTACGCTCAGTGAAATAAGCCAGCAGAGAAAGACAAGTGCCAAATGATTTCCCGCATTCGTGGAGTATAACAACAAAGCAAAACTGAAGGAACAAAATAGCAGCAGACTCACAGACTCCAAAAAGTGACTAATGGTCATCAAAGGGTAGGGGTGTGGGAGAGTGGGTGGGGAAGGAGGGAGAAGGCGATTGAGGGGTATTATATTTAGTACACATGGTGTGAGGGGTCACAGGGAAAACAGTGTAGCACAGAGAAGGCAAACAGTGAATCTGTGGCATATTACTACACTGATGGACAGTGAGTACAATGGGGTATGGGTGGGGACTTGATAGTATGGGTAAATGTAGTAACCACATTGTTTTTTCATGTGAAGCCTTCATAAGTGTGTATATCAGTAATACCTTAATACAAAATTAAAAAATACAATAAAATAAAATACCCTTTTCCAACTCTATGTTTGGTGAGGCCAGTTTTTTTTCATGTACTCTAACCAATGAGATATAGTGCAACAGACTGAAGAGTAGTAGATGTAAGAATCCAGCTGTCTTCTATTAAGCCACAGCATTGGCCTGTGATTCTAGTCATTCTAGGGACATAGCACACTGTAGTTTTAATACACATATCCTAAATGTCTAACGATGTTGAGTATTTTTTCATGTGTTTATTGGCCAATAGTGTATCTTTTTTGGTGAAATGTCTATTTGAATCTTTGCCTGTTTTTAAGTGGAATTGTCTCCTTATTCAGTTGTAAGAGTTTTTTATATATTCTGGATATAAGCTCTTTATCAAATACACGATTTCAGGCATTTCCTTCAGTCTGTGGCTTTTATTTTTTAATACAAGTCTTAAATTTTGATAAAGTCCCAATAAACAACTTATTCTTTTATGAACTGTGACTTTGGAATCATATAAGAGCTCTTTCCCCTACACAAGGTTATGAAGTTTTTCTCTTGTTTTCTTCCAGAAGTTATATACACGTATGTAGGTCACATTTATAGGTTCTAGGTGGACATGATTTTGAAGGGATACTATTCGTCCCAGGAAAGCAGGTGTAATTTTATAGTGGACATGCCAAAACATTAACTCCTTTTCCCCTGGCTGCATAACATGACCTATAATGTGGATACTCCTACAGGAAGAAAATCCGTTTACCCATACGGACCTGGGCACCTGGCAGATTTATATCTCACTGTAAGTTAATCATTAAGTATTTTATTTTATATATTAGTTCCTAAAGAGGTGGTTAACACAAATCAGTTTCAGACAGAATAACTTCAACTGTATTTTAAGAGCTCTGTTTTTGACCTATATTCTAAAATATGAAATATGTTGACCCCAAGGAGGTAATGACAAATGGAAAATAAAGTTTCAAGACAACATAAACATGGGAAGCCAGAGATGTGTATCTCTGAATTATTCCCTGATATCTGTATGACATATTAACATAAACCATAACCATAATTAAAGCAGCTTAAAAGTGTTCATTTTTATAGGAAACAATAGAATGTAAACACATAACTGGGGGCTATTTCCAGGGGTGGAGCTATATATTCCTATAGCACTTATTTCCATTCTCAAACCATGTTAAAGAAAGGAATCAAGTTTTAGTGAACTATTTTGCTTCTAGACAAAATCAAATTTCAGAATCACTTACAATAACATGTTCCTTTGAGAGGGTTTCCCTGGTACCGATTTTCGACCTCACACCTAGGGGATAGAAAATGAAGATTATTTTCTATTGCTAATTAAAATAGAATCTACTCATTTTAAAATCAAGCAGATCTTTTAGATCAACTAAAAACAAATAGAGTCAGTGCAACGACATTCTTCACTGTTACTCAGATAAAGTGACTAAGGAAAGTTTGCATTTTTTTAATATTGACGGTTCAGCACTTCATGCCACCACCAATTGATAAACATTTGCAATAGCACATGAGGTAATTCCACATCATAAACTGAGATCCTATTTATTATAAGGGAATCACATTTCCACTTTCACATGAACTATACATTCTTCTAGAAATAAAGTTAAAATGTTTCTCAAATACTCATTTCTCACTCCTTTCCTATTCTCCTTCAATAAACTGATCCTGTTCTTTAAGTACAAGTGAGAGAAGGCTAAACATCAAGAGTCACTCTTTTTAAAAAAACCTTGAACATGGTCCAGCAGTCTAGAGGAAAAAATGAGCTCTAGTCAGAAAGAACTATTAATTTCCCCAATGGACATCATGTATGGACATCAGCCAAACCCAGTCTCCCACTTCACAAAGCCAATCAGGCAGGCACAGTAGCTACGAACTATGAGGAAAGCAGGGAAAGTTGAGGCCAAGCACCTTTCCCAGATAAGTAATAGAGGGAAATTGTGTCCTTTTGTCCAGGGTGATGCTTAGCACATGCTTTTGTCTAAAATCTTCAAGAGAAAGTCTTTCACTGGACCTACACCTCATTTCTTTATTTTATACCCCCAAGGGTAGAAGTGATTATATCTACTCTATTACATTTTTCTATTAAAAGGAACCTAGATCCAGAAGTTAAACTTAATCTTTTACTAGACTTTTCTCCACATATTGGTCTTAGGATATCATGAACCCAGTTAAGTATACACTGGTGTAAACTATGAAATGGAGACTGAACAATTCCTTCCTGAATATTATCAAGGTCTCAATCACTGGTGACATTTAAGGAAAACAAAATTTATCAATGACATATCTGTTTGTACTGGCTCAATGTTTTGATATTTAACCAAACACTTCTCTTGCAAGTGTCCTGAACAATGAATAAACCTGGAGCATGTGTTTTATGAGGTTTTCTGGTGAGGCAGACAGGTGCATATTAATCAGGTGACAATCCCTCTTGTTTCAAGTCACCAGGACATTAAAAACAATTATCGTTAGTACTGCTACTGACAAATGGGGAAACTGAGGCTCAATGCAGTTAAGTGATTTGTCTCAAGAACACCTTACTCAGTGGCAGTACAGTCAGGGCTAAAACTTCACATCTGCCCAATGCTGTTGCATCCTCATGGATGGGGACCTAAACTCTCCCCTAGGAGATGTCTGGCACACTTCACGAAGGAAAATGCTAGAACAAGGAGGGATGTGTTAAAGGCCAAAGGATCAACTTCACCATCAGACAACAAAAGTGCCAAATAAAATATTGTTCTGGAACACCAGCTCTTCTCTGTTTTGTGCATTCTGACATGACAAAACTTGAGTAATGGCTAAAGTTAAAAGTTTAAGTCAAAGCTAAAGTTTAAGTCAACAACCCAGGAAATATCACTCAAATGTTAAAATGTGAATTAAAGAGCAATAAGGAATTGCTGCTTAAGTGATGATCTCCTCAGTATGGAGGCTGACCAAATTAGATCTGTCTGAAGTAGAAAGGGAAAAATTCTAAATCAATCAACTCAGGGTTCCCTGCACTCACAAGGCACAGAGAAGGGGCTAGTTATTGGGGTTCAGCAGCTTCATAGCCCTTTAGCCTTCCTTAGTGCTGCAGACCCAGCTGACCTGGCTGTCAGTCACTAACCCAGGAGTGACCTTGGCAGGGATCCCAGGAGTGCGGTACTCACAGCTGGCACTCGTCCCCCTTGACTCCCTTGGTGGTGCAGAAGCACTTGCCCGTGTTGGTGTTGCAGAGTGACGCGTGCCCATTGCATTTGCATGCTGGGGAGAAGGAAAAGGAATGGAGGTCACTACTGGCTCAAAAGGCGATGATGACACTATCAGAGATTTTTCCTAAAACAATTTTACCTGAATAGCATTTGATAAGACAGATTAAAATAAAAGCATTTAATGGGCAAGATTCATGTTTTTCAGCTAATGATTTATCTAAAATAATGTAAAGGCTGCATTAAAGGAACCAAAAGTCAAAGGACAGGGGGAAACAAGAGTGCTGGTTTCTGCTGCCATCTGAAGCAACTGCTATTTTGGGTCTTTTCAATAGACTGTTTTCACTATTATAATTCTGTCATTCATTCAATAAATATTTATGAAGCATCTCCAGTGTGCCAATTGCTGGGTGTGGAAGACACAGACACTGTGTGGGTCTTCCACACAGACACAGTCCCTTTCCCCATGGAGATGCTCTCAGCAGTAACTGACTGTACGACTGCACCTGAGGAGAGGACTGGGCTGGCTGTGTTCCACCTCAACTCAGGTACCTTCTGCACAATGGCCACACTTCTAGTCACACCAGGGCTCAGTACTGGATATGATTCCACTAGCAGCTAAGTATTTCAGGAGCCCTGCAGGACTCACCACCCTTGCTTTGCTTTCTTAGCCATAGAGAAAACAACTCTTGCCATCTCCCTCCTCTAGCCATCAACATCTCTACCTTTTTCCATCTAACATGTAAGTGTGAGCTATGATAAACTTTACACTCCAGTTGAAAGCAATGAGTCTTTTGGTTAATACACTTTACTTTACACCCTGTTTTTCTGTGAATAATAAAGTTATTAATTAGGCTGCAGATGGGTGTATTTGTAAAATAAATCCTGTGAAGAAAAAATATCACCCAAAGAAACCTATGGAACAGAATAGTGCCGTGGTTGAGAGAATGTACATTAGAGTCAGAAACATGCATGTTCAACTCTTGGCTGTGCTGAGCAGGAAAAAGCAAAGGCTTGAAGTCAGACTGCCTGGGTTCGAATTCAGTCTCCTCCACCTAGCTTCCCTGTAACTTAGGACATGCAATTAAATCTTCCTATGTCTCAGTCTCCTCATCAAAATGATGGGGAAAATAACAATGCCTATTTCCTAAGGCTGCTGTGAGGATTAAGTGAGATAATACATGAATGAAACACAGTAAACATTAAAAAAACCAAGGCTATTATCCTTAACTAAGGACTATACAGTTCTAAGAGGAAAACATTAAAGACTTGGAACCACTCACAGAATTTTAATATCATGCTTTCTGTTGTGGATTGCAACTCTAAAAAATAAAGCTAGCTCTAAGTTTTGGAAAATTGTATGCAGGCCCCACAAATGCCAGAGAGGAAGATGTAATTATTCTAGACAGCAGTTGCAGATATGGGGATGATGGCACCCACAGGCACAACCAGGCCCAGTAGGTAAAGGCACACATTCTGGATGTGGTTTCCAGTGTGGCCACATTGCCAGTGAGACCCTGGATGTGTTGCTTGATCTTGGGCATAATAAAAGCGCTCATGTCTTGGGCAGCTGTCAACAATGCCCTGACTCTCAACAATGTCAGGTACTGTGACTACTAGCTAATGGATGGAGTCTATTCATAAGGGAAAAATATTTTGACTGAATACCTTTTAACTTGCACAGGAGATTTTATTTAGGAGTGACGGGAAATGACAGGAGAATAGTAGTAATAACTGCTCACATACATTGAGTACTGACTACAGGTCATGCAGGTACTGCTCTAACTGCTTTCATTTCCTCAATGACCCTATTCTCCCCCCATTTTACAGATGAGGAAACAGAACCCCAGAGAGGTTAAGAGACATACTGCTAGATATCTAGGTCTCTCCTGGCTGCTCTAGGATCAGATTCTCAAGGGCCATGCTAAGGAGTTTAGGGATGGGATTTGGGGAATAGGTAGAGATTTTCCTTTCTTTTTTATTTTCCCTCTCAGAACCTGAAGGGTCTTTCCACTGAAAACAAGAACCAAAAAGCAGTTCATTGGCAGCACCAGTCATTTAAAAAATACACAGTTTATGTTCTAACAATAAAATATCCTACTGCTTGCACAAATCTATTTGACATGGATGGGGAAACATGGGATTATTTACATCTTTAAAATATATTATAAGTACTGAGGAGTCCAGTTCATCGTTAAAGACCTATTGGTGATTTTTTTCCCCAACCATAGGCAATCCCTGGCAGGTCTTATAAGGCAAACTGCCCTCCCACACCAGCCTGGGTGGAAGTATCTGAAGGGAGCTGCAGTCAAGGTCTCAGGACCCCTGCTTGGCTACCTCTTTCGAACATTTGCTTTCCTAGCTCAGACACCTTCACTTCTAGGTCTCTTTATCTGAGGCCTTGGGCAGAAGTCTTCTTCATGGCTCCTCAACGAGTCTTCTTATGAGGGAGGGGAAGCCTTGAGGACACTCTCTCTACTCCCTCATACTTTTCTGGGGTTACTCTTCTGAGCCCTCCCTTCTCACCTTCCCTCCCCACCCCATAGTCCATAAAAGGCTTCTGCTGCAACCTTTTGTTCAGGGCTCTCTCAACAGTGAGAGGACCTCCTATACCTCTGTGCTCACCCACCTGATGCCCTGAAGCCCCACCAGCATGGATTCCAGGAGGGAAAATGTAACAAGTGAGTCAGTGTTTTCCCTGGTTTAAGCCTCTTGCTTCATACTACTGAAGTAAGTGATTAAAGGCTTAACTCTGTCTGTTTTTGGCTTGTTCCTTTAACTAGCTACTCTGACACTTGGCAGCTCTGCTCCCTCTCTCCCAGGCTCAATTGACCCCTCCTGACAAGCATGACAAGAAATGCAGCTCCAAAACCAAGTGCTTTATTCCGCCTGATTTGCAATGAGTAACCCTGACGGATGTGGCTTACGCTGACATCTTCCCCCATTGGTGGGGTCACCGTAGAAGCCAGATATGCAGGTCTCACAGTGCTTGCCCGTCGTCAGGTTCTCACACTTCTCGCAGATACTCTGATTAACGCATTTGCTGTGGCCGTTGCACTGGCAAGCTGGAAGAAGAAGAATTTTAAGGGCCTCTCCATGACAGAACAGGGTGGGGTAATTCTCAAAAGAGTCATTTGGAACTATCTAAGTTTCTTATTATCTCTAAATACAAAATCATCAAAATTGGCTCACTAAAAACTAGCTTGAGAAATAGGATCAAAACATCAAAAAAAGAGGAGAAATAGGATCAAAACATCAAAAAAAGAGCTAGTCCAGAATAATCATAACCATACCACAGCAAGGTGAAAGTCCATGGCTATTAAAAAATAATTTTTGTTGTTTCTTACTATAAAAATAATATATGTTCATGACAGAAAATATGATAAGGAAGGGAGAAAATCATATATAGTTTTACCACCCAGAGGTAACTGTTCACATGTGGAATCTTTAGTTCCAGTATCCGGTTTCAGTTTTATTTAGCTGTATTCATGATAATACTCAATTTTAATTTTTTCACTTAGATCATAATTATTTTTACATTATTTCATATATCATAAACAAAACTTTAAATGGTAGAATGATTTCTATAACTCATAAATTATTTAACCATTCTCTTACATTCTGATATTTAGATTGCTTTCTGGTTTTCATTTTTAGAAAAGATAACCATCTACACAAAAACATTTCCATGAGTGGAGTTAGTAAGATTCCTGATGCACATGGGACTCAACAACTAGAAAGGCCTGTGAAGCCTGGATTTTCAGGACTGCCCAGGACAGCTGTGCAGGCTGTGCACTGCAGACTCCAGGTGTGGCCATTCACTAGCACACAACCTATACCCTGTAAGCAGATTCTGATTCTGCAGATATTTTGTACCAACCCCCAGCTTTAATGAGATATAATTAACATATAACACTATGTAAGTTTAAGGTGTACAATGTGTTGAGTTGATGCACTTCTATATTGCAAACACAATTTTATTATTATGCACTTGTATATTACCACCACAGCATTAGCTAACACCTGCACCACATCACAAAATAACCATTTCTTTTTCGTGGTGAAAATATTTAAAACTTTTTCTTTTAGCAACTTCTGCAGATCTGTCTTGATTGATCAATGTGATACGGTTTTTCACTATCTTGGCAACGTTCCACAGCCCTTCATCTGTTCTATTTGCCCACCTATTTTCTCTCCATTCCTATAAAGACTCCAACCGAAAAACTTACAAATGACCACATCAGTTATGACTGTCCCAAAATTACTTAAGATGTGTGTGTTCTTCTGAATGTTCCTCTGAAGATGAACAATTGCTTACAAAGCAAAAGGGCAAAGCACAGCACACACACACAAATGTAATGCCTAAAATCATTCACCGAAAAAAAAAAATCTGTATTCTGGTTCAAGGTAAAATGACCGAACACATGCTTCTCTCTCTTCCCCTTCAAAATCTCATTGGAATTACAGAAGAAATGTAAAAACAAAGATAAATCAATAGGAGCATGGAATAAGAGGAAAAGGGGCTATCAGAAGCACCAAGGGAAACTTCTGAAGTACTGAGTAATTTCTAGAAATTACAAAGCAGGTAAGGTCAATCTGACAGAAAAAGGGGAGTTGAGACACCTGTATCCTAATGTAGAAGAAGGAGGGGACTGCCAAAGTGACTAGATGCACTTTAACAACTGTCACCTAAAAAATCCAGCAGAGGCTGGGAGCCAAAGCAGGCCTCAGGAGACCAGTGAACAGCAGGATCTGCCTTATGACCTGCTCTGTGCCTGCTCATGGTTGGCAGAGGCATCTGTCACAGGGCTGCAGATGGAAAGGACAGTTTTGTGGGGCTAGCAGGGGAGGGGAGACTGGAGTCAAAAAGAAAAATCAGGGCAATGCCCCAGCTATCTGCAGGGTGCCCTGACAACCCCAGAAAGGTGACATTTGGCACAATCACGGATGCACCAAATGCATCCAGGCACCTCGTGTGTTGCTCCTTCCTTCACACCAAGGGAAGAACGCAGACTACTCAACAACAGTCAGAGCAGACCAGTGCTGGAAGACCCTTGTGGCTGGCTGGCCAGCCTCTCCCTTAGGCCATCACACCCCACACTCCATGCTGATAAACATAGACATTGTTATAAATACAAACCATCTGTGAGGGTCACCAGCATAAGAAAAGCATCAGCCTAAAAGCACCACCTGGATAAACATGTAATGCAACTAACCCTAACAGTAGGTTAGTTAGTACAAGAAACCTGAGAATGAAAATTACTGATTTTAGTATATTCGAAGAGGCTTGAGATTGCATTCATGAAATTTCATAAGAATTCATAAGAATTCATAAGAATTTCTCCCATTCTGTGGGTTGTCATTTCTCCTAATATATTCTTGGTATTGATGGAAAAGCAGATTAAATATTAATTAAACTGGTAGATTAGAAATATAATTGTAGACCCTCAAAAGTCATAGAGAGAAAAAAGGGAACAGAAAATTTAATTCAGTTTGGTAGTTAAAAAACTGGTTTCTCATTTTACCTTGCATTTCTCTGTTCTATTTCCTTTTCTGAGAACAACTTCTCAACATTTTTTGCTCGCTCTTTTCACTCGGTTGACATTTAGTTTTGTTTATTAAGTGTGGAGGTTAACACACTCTGGATGACAATCTTTTGCTACAGACACTGTAGATGCTTTCTCCCGGTCTGTCTCTTGCCTTTTTATCTTTGTTTGCAGTGCTCTCTCCCTCACAGAAGTCCTCACACACTGCCTGCTGTCAGTAGCACTCTCACCCACTCACCTCCTAGGAGGTTCTGCACCTGCCTAGCCTCTCCCAACTGTTCTGGAGGCCCATCAGCACATTCCTCAGTATTCTCTGATCAAAGGCCAAGTTCTCAGGGTTGGTTTCCCAGGGCAGCCTCCGCAGCAGCTCTAGGCCATGGCTTTAGGCCAGCTCATGGTCTATTCCTTCTTGAACCAACAACCACTGGAAGGGACAGAGAGAAGGATGGAAGGAGTGGGAGAAGGGAAAGGAAGACAGGGAGGTAAAAGAAGGGAGGAGAGGAGAAGGGAAGAAGGCAGGAAGAAGGCAAAAGAAGGGAAAGAAAGGGAGGCACGCAGGCAGGGTGGCTGAATTGTTGTCTT
This sequence comes from Manis javanica, assembly GCF_040802235.1. Classification (NCBI taxonomy): domain Eukaryota; kingdom Metazoa; phylum Chordata; class Mammalia; order Pholidota; family Manidae; genus Manis; species Manis javanica. The sequence goes on along the minus strand of NC_133160.1, from coordinate 29,226,363 downwards.
GCCAAAAAGAAGAGACATTTTTCCGCTCTCCTTTTTCTTAGAGCAAACCATTAAGAAAATCTGTACTTAAAAATTCTTCCTCTGTTCCTCTGATATGTAGATATGCACAGAAATCTTTCTGAATCTTAAATAGGCCTCTTGTAAGCCCTACAATCAAGGAATGTTTTTCTTAGGAACCTGGGAGCCACCTCTGAAATGTAAATTGTCAAGAAAGATAGCACCCCACTCCTTCAGCACTAAGGAATTTAGGCTGGGTGGATTTGTGCCAAACTGTAACCACCTGTTTGCCATAAAGGTACAAGAAGTTTTACTGTTTTCTTTGGATGAAAGCAATTAACTGACACAGGCAGCCACCCCGGTTAGCAGGTTAAATTCAGGATGACGAAAGAACGTGTAGCCAATGGGCGCTGTACAAGTTAATTGTTCATCCATGGAAACCTAAGCATGTATATAATAGATTATGTATATCTGGCTATTTAAAAAGGTGTGATTTCTCTCCATCTGTGCAATCTCAGTAGTGGACTGCCTGTGATGTGCATCAGTCTAGTTTAATGCTTATTCAATAATAAAACTATTTTTTCTTTCTTTCCTATATTTGTGGAGGGGAATTTCTGGGTTGGCAAGAGATTTTATTTTTACTTTTTCCCCTAGAACTTGCCACAATGTATTTTTAAGTAAAAAAGCAAATTGCAGAACAATGTGTATCATATTCATAGTATATAGCATAGTGTGTTTTATTTTAAAAAATATACAGTGGTATGTTTAGAAGTATCTAATAAAACTGTTACCAATTTTAACCTGTGTGAAAATGAGATGAGAAGAGGAATTCCAGTTTATTTTATCTACATTTGTAATATTTAATTTTTTACAGTGAACATATTTTACTACCTTTATAATGAAAGTCAGCAAAACAACTCACTTGAAATTCTCACTATTTTCATTACCATTAAAAATATTTTTCATATGAAACTATTTCTCCTAGAATGATCTGTTTATCTTTTCTTCTTAAAGGAAATCCACATAAATAATGTAGCTTTCAAGGTTTTACTCTGTAAATGGGTAGTGAAACACTTGATTTGGATAAATAAGACATCTTACCTGGACACTGAATGAATGACCAGTTGTACCTGCTGTCCTCCAGACACATGCTGGAATTGAGAAGGGGTTGGGGATAGGAATTTCCTGAAGGGGCCTGGGAAGGCATCTTCACTGGTCCTTTATAGGAGCCCTCTATGCATTTTCCTTTGCCAGTATTGCTGGGATCGGTACACCAGCCACAACCTGGTTGCTCCAAGCAATGACTACAGGTACAGTAGCCTGAGCAATTTTCAGCTGTACAAAAAAACACATGTTGCAATTCACTATCACATGTAGATCTGAACTCACTGTATTTAAATTACCTTTTTCTTTAACAGACTATTCAACTTCTATGAGTCAAAATTCCTATTTATTGTTATTATTCAAATGACATGATAAATGTAAAGAGCCCAATATCTTGCCCAACACACAGGGACTCCTCTGCTCCTCTCAATCCCAGGTGCTGGAGGCAGAAGGGACCTCAGCAGTCATCTACTGGAAAGCACTTAATTTCTGAATTGGGAGATAAAGATGTGGAGATATTACATGGACTGAGCAATGCATTTCTGAAGTTGAGCAAGTTATCTCTATCCTGTGATCTATGCTACACTTAACTACTTGTGTCCTTGTGCTTGATTCTGTGTGAAGGTTCTCATCAGGCAGTCTCTGGACAGACTTGAGCAGGTCAAGGTCCTGTCGCTGAAGTATTCAGAGGCTGAGGGCACTGCCCCACAGCAGGAGTTGTCGCCCAAACACAGGACACTCCTGAGTGCCTAGAGCTTGCTTTTCACTTACGGGGACAGCTGCTCATGGTATACCACTCCATGCACTGGCCGAAAGGGAAGGAGGCCACGTAGGCATTGGAGTCCACACACTGCTTCATGTTGCTGCACCACATGCACTCGGAGCTGCCGCTGGTGCACTCGCCACAGGCGGCCCGCAAGGCGCACGGCGTCCGGCACTGCTTGGCACTGTGGTTCGCTGGGAAGGAAACCAGAGACACTTAGAGCTCCCACTGTGTTAGCTAAGGTCAAGGCTTTTCAATGTGTATTATCACCCACTAGTGTGTCATGAAATCAAGTCAGTGGGTTACACTAAATAAAGGAGAAAATAAAAAACATTAGAGTCAACATGTACTGTTTAGGCAAGTCTATTTATACATTTGGGGGAGAACTCTTTTTCTTTCAAAGAGCATTAAGGACAGACACAAGGGAACAAGCTAATCTTTCCACAGACTACATTCTGGGGAAGAAGGACCACAGCATTCATTAAATACACCAAAGCATTTGGGATCCAAACTGGCAAAAGAGCTCCCCTCTGGGAAGTTTACAAATCATATTTTAAGGTAATTCCTGCAGTTATGGATTCTCTTCTCCACCTCTGTGCTCCTCAGACAAATTACAAAACCTTCCAAAAATGAATGTGATGGCAATGGAGTCCAGCCTCCCAAAGAGTGCCCCAAAAATTCCACCTATTGCTGAGTTCCACTGCAAGAGGAAGACACTTGCCTTGGGCTTGTCTGCGTGAGGCTGCTGCCCTGTGCCTGTCTCTGTGAAGCCTGAATATGGCCCACAGGAGAGCGTCAGACCTGAGAGGCTACTCAGAGGGCTTAATTCCTTCAGTTCCTTACTCTCGCTCAGCTCAGGTCTGCTCCTTCACACTGCTCCCCACTGACATGATCTTTCTGTCCACTGTCCCTGCAGTGACCTGCTTGCTTTACTGATCTTTTCTTTGCATGTTTTTTGTTCTTTTTACCACAGCATTTCTCTGCCAACACCAAGAAAGCTGCTTTCAGAGCAATTCTCTATATCTTATGTGGTCAATAAACTAATCAATCTCATTGTCCATTAGAATACTAGGTTCTATGAGTAGTGTTAGTTATTTTTGTTTATGCTTATGGCTCATATTATTCAGAGCCAGAAACTATTTCCTTCTGCTCTTAAAATTCTGGGTTATACTCTGCTTCATATGCTTGAAATAAATACTCCCTCTGTTTTTCATGAATATTTCACACATTTCAAAACTTAATTATGCCTCCTACAATTCTCTTTCAGTGAACTACCAATAACACATAATCACCCACATACTTACCAGGCCTTTCACAGACGCTACCATTGAGAGGGTTGATGCAGGTGGCAGCCTTCAAGCCCCGAGTACTGGGTTCTGACAAGATGCCACAGAACCCAGCATCACTGGGCTCAGAGGGCATCCATTGTAGCAAACTATTTGTGAATGGGGACATATCTTCCCAGCACCAGTAGGACACATTGATCTTCCGAAGGCCAACCCAAGGGGTTAAGGTGAGCTTGGACTGTAGATAAAAGAGACACAGCAATAAAATATAATAAATGTCTTGACCAAAACAGGCTTCTAGATAAAAACCACTAAGTTACATATACACACACAGATACAAGAAAACTTCTCTATCCCAACCCAGCCAGAGTATAGGATGAACCAGAGAAGATACCAAAATGTTCACAGAGATTAACAGTAGAGCAATAATCAAGTTTCTAAATTTCTATACTACCCTATGAAAAGTGCTATGAAGAGAAGGTCACCCCTCAAACTTGGTTTCTTGTCTATTCATACATGAAATGAACATACCAATATTTATGAAATTATATGCTATTATATACCTATCATCAGATCATTAACTAAGCTTGTTTTGGAGCCCTGGCCAATTTAGATGATTGAAGATACACCCTTCAGTTAGGGGATATTGGCTGGCACTGAATTTTTAGGAAATAATCAGACACTGAATCCCTGGGAGACTTGACTCTCTGTTTCTTGCTCTCCTGAAATTTCCTTCTTGTTGCAATTTAAAAAAAAATGTTTTTAAATCAAAGTACAAAGGTTACCCTAGAAATGAAGATATTCCTAATTTTGGCAGTTACAGAACAACATGTACAATGTATTTCCATTTGAGAGGAAAAAATATGCATGCCTATCAAAAGACCTAAAAGAAACATACCCAAAAGAAGCTTTCAGATATAATGAGTGATATTTGCTTATTTTTAATGTTATTATACTCTAAATTTCCCTTGAAACACTTATTATTTTTTAAGGAAAGAAAAATAATTAAAATTCATACCTTTAAAAGTCCTTAAATAACTTTCCTAATAAAATTCAAAGCAATCAGCATTGTAGACAAGGCCTCTCCACATGTGGCCTTGATTCCTCAAGAGGTCCAGCTACAGCAATTCTCTTCCATCCAGCCTGCAGCCAGCCATGCAAATTTATCTGCAGCTCAGCCCTCAATCTCTGTGTCCTGAACTTGGGGATACAGACAGGCCTTCCCTCTTCACCTTCCCACTCATGCCTTCTAATCTTCAGGGTTACCTCTTTCTGGCTGTCTATCACAACCTTTGCCCTAAAGGCTAGGCTGCATGCTCTTTCTTGTTTTTCCCACACAAGCCTGGGCTATAAGTCTAGACTTACAGCTCTGGAAGCACACTACACTATAGTCGTCTCTCACCTGCCAGCCTTATCCACAAAACTGTGAATCCCTGCTGTATAAAGGTGGTCCCACCAGATTAGACTACCTAGCACTTTCTGGAGCTAGAAAACCTGAGGAAGAAGGAAGAGGGACCAGAAGCTATATCTATGGCCAACCGGATGAACCTTTCTAACTAGGTATTCTTTCCAGAGACATGAACTGGGAGTTACTGATAATGGGAAAGCTGTAAGCTACCCATCTTCTGAGGGAGTGACTATAAGCAGGATTGGCCCACAGCCAAGGGCAGAATACTGGAAGAGGCCCCTATTTAGGCATACGGAAAAGAGAAACAAACAACATGGGCAGTGTCCAATGGAGACAATGAAATTGAAAAGCTTACAAAATATCATAAAATATCAAATGTGGCCAGAGTGTCCCCCAAGGTAACCACATTTATAATGTATTATCAATGTTGGACTTTATACACCATACCAAAGTTGCAATGGAAGAAAAGAATAATTGGAGAAAAGCAAAATACAGGGCACCTCAGACCAGTCAAGAAAGGCCCTCAAGGTGGTGTACAGAAGCCACATGAGGCCAGTACCCAGAAGACACTTCCCAAGTCCTTCACTGAACAAGGGCACACCAAGGAGGTGCTGCCCATTCCCCTCCCTGCCCGAACAGAACATTTCCCCAAACGGCTCAGTACCAAAGCCAAGAGCTTTGTCCTGGGAGTACCTACTTAACTGTGGATAGGACCACAGTTTCAGGACTCTGGATAAAAAAGACTAAATGTGATCATAACGATAAAGAGGTCAGTCCAACAATAGGATATAACTATTATAAATATGTATGCACCCAACACAGGATTACCTACATATGTGAAACAGATACTAACAGAATTAAAGGTGGAAATAGAATGCAATGCATTCATTTTAGGAGACTTCAACACACTATTCCCTCCAAAGGACAGATCAACCAGACAGAAAATAAGCAAAGAGACAGAGGCACTGAACAATGTATTAGAACAGATGGACCTAACAGACATCTATAGAATACTCCATCCAAAAGCAACAGGATACACATTCTTCTCAAGTGCACATGGAACATTTGCAAGAATAGATCATACACTAGGCCACAAAAAGAGCCTCAGTAAATTCAAAAAGACTGAAATTGTACCAACCAGCTTCTCAGATCACAAAGGTATGAAATTAGAAATAAATGACACAAAATGAAAAGCCCACAAACACATGGAGGCTTAATAACATGCTCCTAAATAATCAATGGATCAATCACCAAATAAAAACATAGATCAAGCAATATATGGAAACAAATGACAACAATAATTCAACACTGCAAAATCTCTGGAACGCAGAGAAGGCTGTGCTAAGAGGGACATATATTGCAATACAGGCCTACCTCAGGAAAGAAGAACAATCCCATATGAACAGTCTAAACTCACAATTAACAAAACTAGAAAAGGATGAACAAATGAGGCCCAAAGTCAGTAGAAGGGACATTATAAAGATTAGAGCAGAAATAAATAAAATTGAGAAGAATAAAACAATAGAAAGAATCAATGAAAGCAGGAGCTGGTTCTTCAAAGAAAATAAACAAAATACATAAACTCCTAGCCAGACTTATCAAGAAAAAAAGAAAGTCTACATACATAACAGAATCAGAAATGAAAAAGGAAAAAAATCACTACAGACACCACAGAAATACAAATAAGAGAATACTATGAAAAATTATATGCTAACAAACTGGATAACCTAGAAGAAATAGACAATTTTCTAGAAAAATACAACCTTCCAAAGCTGACCCAGGAAGAAACAGAAAATCTCACTAGTAAGGAAATAGAATTGGTAATCAAAAAACTACCTAAGAACAAAACTCCAGGACCAGATGGTTCCACTGCTGAACTTTATCAAACATTTCGTGAAGACCTAATATCCATGCTCCTTAAAGTTTTCCAAGAAGTAGAGGAGGGAATACTCCCAAACCCATTCTACGAGGCCAACATCACTCTAATTCCAAAACCAGGCAAACACACGACAAAAAAAGAAAACCACACAGCAATATCCCTGGTGAATATAGATGCAAAAATACTCAACAAAATACTAGCAAACCGAAATAAAAAATACATCAAAAAGATCATCCATCATGATCAAGTAGGATTCATCCCAGGGATGCAAGGATGGTACAAAATTAGAAAATCCATCATCATTATCCGCCACATCAACAAAAAGAAGGACAAAAACCACATGATCATCTCCATAGATGCTGAAAAAGCATTTGACAAAATTCAACATCCATTCATGATAAAAACTCTCAACAAAATGGGTATAGAGGGCAAGTACCTCAACATAATAAAGGCCATATATGACAAAACCACAGCCAACATTATACTTAACAGCGAGAAGCTGAAAGCTTTTCCTTTAAGATCGGGATCAAGACAAGGATGTCCACTCTCCCTACTTTTATTCAACATAGTTCTGGAGCTCCTAGCCACGGCAATCAGACAACACAAAGAAATAAAAGGCTTTAAGACTGGCAAGGAAGAAGTCAAACTGTCCGTGTTTGCAGATGACATGATATTGTACATAAAAAACCCTCAAGAACCCACTCTAAAACTACTAGATCTAATATCTGAATACAGCAAAGTTGCAGGATACAAAATTAATACACAGAAATCTATTGTATTCCTATACACTAATGATGAACTAGAAGAAAGAGAAATAAGGAAAACAATTCCATTCACAACTGCATCCAAAATAATAAAATACCTAGGAATAAACCTAACCAAGAAAGTGAAAGACCTATAGCCTGAAAACTACAAGACACTCATGACAGAAATTAAAGAAGATACCAATAAATGGAAACACATCCTGTGCTCATGGATAGGAAGAATTAATATTGTCAAAATGGCCATCTGCCTAAAGCAATATACAGATTCAATGCAATTCCTATCAAAATACCAACAGCATTCTTCAACAAATTAGAGCAAATAGTTTTAAAATTCATATGGAATCACAAAAGAGGCCAAATAGCCAAAGCAATCCTAAGAAGGAAGAATAAAGCGGGGGAATTATGCTCCCTGACTTCAAGCTCTACTACAAAGCCACAGTAAACAAGACAATTTGGTACTGGCACAAGAACAGACCCATAGACCAATGGAACAGACTAGAGAGCCCAGATATAAACCCAAGCATATATGGTCAGATTAATATAGGATAAAGGAGCCCTGGATATACAATGGGAAAATGACAGCCTCTTCAACAGCTGGTGTTGGCAAAACTGGACAGCTACATGTAAGTGAATGAAACTCGGTTATTGTCTAACCACATATACAAAAGTAAACTCAAAATGGATCAAAGACCTGAATGTAAGTCATGAAACCATAAAACTCTTAGAAAAAAACATAGGCAAAAACCTCTTCTGCATAAACATGAGCAACTTCTTCATGAACATATCTCCCTGGGCAAGGGAAACAAAAGCAAAAATTAAAAAATGGGACTATATCAAACTAAAAAGCTTCTGTATAGCTAAGAACACCATCAGTAGAACAAAAAGACACCCTACAGTATGGGAGAATATATTTATAAATGACATAGCCAATAAGGGGTTGACGTCCAAATTATATAAAGAGCTCACACACCTCAACAAACATAAAGCAAATTATCCAATTAAAAAAATGGGCAGAGGAGCTGAACAGACACTTCTCCAAAGAAGAAATTCAGATGGCCAACAGGCACATGAAAAGATGCTCTACATCACTAATCATCAGAGAAATGCAAATTAAAACTGCAATGAGATATCACGCCACACCAGTAAGGATGGCCACCATCCAAAAAACAAACAACAAATGTTGGTGAGGATGTGGAAAAAGTGGAACCCTCCTACACTGCTGATGGGAATGTAAATTAGTTCAACCACTGTGGAAAGCAATATGTACTTTCCTCAAAAAACTAAAAATAGAAATACCCTTTGATCGAGGAATTCCACTCCTAGGAATTTACCCTAAGAATGCAGCAGCCCAGTTTGAAAAAGACACATACATCCCAATGTTTATTGCAGCACTATTCACAATAGCCAAGAAATGGAAGCAATCTAAGTGTCCATCAGTAGATGAATGGATAAAGAAAATGTGGTATATATACACAATGGAATATTATTTAGCCATAAGAAGAAAATAAATCCTACCATTTGCAACAACATGGATGGAGCTAGAGAGTATTATGCTCAGTGAAATAAGCCAGGCGGAAAAAGACAAGCATCAAATGATTTCACTCATTTTTGGAGTATAAGACAAAGAAAAAAACTGAAGGAATAAAACATCAGCAGGCTCACAGAACCCAAGAATGAACTAACAGTTGCCAAAGGGAAAGGGACTGGGAAGGATGGGTGGGAAGGGAGGGAGAAGGGGAAAAAAAGGGACATTACGATTAGCAGACATAATGTGGGGAGTGGGCACGGGGAAGGCAGTACAACACAGAGAAGTAGTGATTTTATAGCATCTTACTACACTGATGGACAGTGACTGTAATGGGGTATGTGGTGGGGACTTGATAATGGTGGAGTCTAGTAAACATAATATTGCTCATGTAATTGTAGATTAATGATACCAAAAAAAAAAAGAATGTACCTTCTCCTTTGGGGCTAGCCCCACCTAAAAAAAACCTAAATGGACACACATTTCTTAGGGTGGTTGACATTAAATCATATTACACACTATAATACCTGAAATCTGAGACACGCCCTTCTTTGCCCCCCAGCAGAACCTAGGGATAAGACAGATGTGAAATCATCCACCAATGTCAGGAGGACGTGGGCTGCACTTGTTACTATTCCACCCACATGTAATCATTCATATATCTTAAAATTTAATAGATATGACTAATAAAAATAAGGTGTTAAAATTTTACAAAAAGAAAGAAGGTATTAAAAGAGAGCTTGGCCGTGCAGCCCCACCCACAGTCCGTTACATGCACACACTGGCACTCCTGACAAGCCCATCACAGTTGAGCGGTCCTGATGCCCTCGGTCTAAGGGCAGAGCCGGGAAACAAGTTCTGAGGATTTGACTCACCATGCTCTGCGATGACTGCATTAATCGGAGCTGCTTAAGGACAAATTCTACCTTCTTCTGGGTTGTAAGAGAAGCCAAAAAGGCATTGTGGTTCCTACAGGACAATTTAGCATTGTCGTAATTCTCCTTGGCAGTAGTAATTTTCAAACATGAGTTTCCAACCAAATGCCAGCCAATGCCACAGATATTTTCTTTTGTGAAGGGGGGAGAGAAAAAATAATTTTAGAAATCACACAAAACTACTGTATTACCAGTTCGAATTACCAAAAACCTAAAAGATTTTTGCAATTTGAATTCCAGGTACTTCATTAGGATGTAGGGAGGGCATCAGATACATTACTAAGGCCCAGATACAGAATACAAGAATTTCTAAAATGTCTATCAGTCATATTTCTGGACCTTAAGATATATATTCCGAGGTCAACTCTCCTATGTCTTTGAAGAAAACATGTTTGGTGACAGTGTTTGATTTACAAATCTTTTGAAGAATAATTAGAAGTAAGACTAAAATCCTAAGTAAAGAGCAGAAATATGAATATGCTTATTGGAAGGGAACGGGAAGCTGCAAGAATAGTCATGCATCAGTGAAGGGACAAGTCTACAGTTTTTAAAAGCTGCACTGTTTGCACATCAAGTGGGAGTAAAATCAAATGAACAAACCATCCCAAAAGTGAGGTGAGAAGATCCTTTTTGGGAAAAAAAATCCAAGTGATATGGCTGCAGTACACAAGGCAAGCTTATAACCTGCTACTGTGATTGCCCTGGACCCACTCAAAGAGCTGCACAGAAGCTATGAATGCTTCCTGGTACACCTCACCACAACAACAGCACCCTGGAGAACCATCAACGTCGTTCCCTAACAGTCGGTGAGATAAATGGGACATACCGCAGGAAAGGGATTATTTGAGAGCAGACAGACATGCTCCTTAAAGCGTGGCATTAGGATCACTGCTTCTCAAACTGGAGACTCTAGGGCCCTATCCCAGATGTGCACCAGGAGCTGACTTCTGTCGAGTCCCCATGTACTTTGCTTTGTATTAAAGTTTGAGATGCAGTGAGATAAAGAAGAAGACCACTCACAGCAAACTAAATCAAGTACTTGCAAAGGACATTCAAAAAGGGCCTGGTAGAGCCTAAATGCCCTGCACATGCATCATATGTTACGCAGAGCCAAAGAGGTCTCCTATTCTGGACATCCTGGTTGAGCAAATATATCATGGAGTTTCTCATGAATGGCTAGCCTCAGGCTCCCAACTTATAATCCTGAACCCCACAAGTGGCATAAATTCAGGTATCACCCCAGGAGGTGCTGACAGAGGCATTCCTCCTCTCCTTGTCAGAATGTGCAGACAACCCAATCCCTGTGATCAGTGAGTACTCTGCATAAAGTGCCCAGCTGTCTGGCTGCTGAGACTCCACATTCTGCTCTCAGGCTACCACAGCAGAGAGGGGTGGGGCCAATGGAGCAGGCTTGATGAACTGGAGCAAACTGTCTGATTCTCTAGGGCAACAGATGATGCTCCACTTTATTTCAAAGGACAATAGGAGCAAATATTTATGAACTACATCTTTGTTTTAAAAAATAACCACAAAAACGGTATAGGGGATGAATGGATAAAATGAGTTTTTCCCCTCATTTTAAATCTAGGCTACAGAGTATTAGCGGTATCCCTACGCAAGGCCTACCAGGCAGGGCGATGCACTCCTGATTCCGGGGCTCCCACTGGCAGTTCTGGTCCAGGGCACAGCTCCTGCAACTGGTCTTCTTGTTACAGTAGAACATGGGGTTATCCTTGGGGCAGTTCTCATACCTGGAAATGGAGATCTAAAACACAGTGGACAAAAGGTTTTCTCTGATATCCACAGAGAGAACTCATGGTGAAGACAAACAGGATACTAAAACAATAAAATCTAATTGAGAAAGCAAACTGCAAATTGATAAATAAGAGGCAGATGAAGCAGCCCTGCAGTGCAAACACTAGGGAAACATTCTACTCAAGGGCATGCCTTTACCCAGCAAGACCACAGTGTGCTCTTTAAATACCATATTTCCAGGCGCTCATTATCTGTAAAATCAGAAGTGACCTTGCTGCTTTCAAATGCATCCCAAACACCTACAAGTTTAATATTTTATGAACTGCCTTACAACCTAAATTAAAAGATCATAAAAGGTGAGCATAAATTATGCTGAGCCAAGATACAACACAAGATATGGAGACTCTGCAGCCTATTATTTCCACAAGTCAGTATGGCCATGACACCTGACTTTCAGTTTCCAGTCCAAACTTGTTCTAAAAGCCTTATACAGGTAGTTAGTATACCAAGCCTCACACCGAGGAGCTAGTCCTTAGTTACAGCCACACCCAGGTAGTGGGGTACACTCAGAATAAGTCCTCCCTTCTTCTAAAACACTACATATCATGGTGATGGGGGGAGTCTAGTAAACATAATGTTCCTCATGTAACTGTAAATTAATGATACCAAAAAAAAAAAAACACTATATATCAACCTCTGTGGAATTAGGATGTATAAGCATTCCTTCCTAGAAGAAAACCTAGGCAATAATACAATCCCAACTGCATGGGAGGTTTTAAAAATACCTCTGGGTCAGTATTTATACCATATACTTTATAACTACACCCAATCCTACTTGGGATTTTTCCTCCGAAATCCTGAGAAACACCACTGACCTGGCCTTCCGTGCAACTGTGGTTCATTGGGGCACAGTGGTCATTGCACCAGTGGCAGTCGTTGGTGTTGGCCGTGCAGCTGTAACAATCTGTATGCTGATCACATCTGTCATGGTCAAGAGCTACGAAGAGGAGAAAAACTCATCAACTGTGACAGCTTCTCAGAAAAGTCATAAGCCATTATTACAGCTGCTGTTGAACACAATCTCAGACTGAGGTTTAAAAAAATGTACCAAGGGTTGGAAAATAAGATGATTAGTAAAAATGACAGGAAAATATACTGTTGTGTTCAAGTTAAAATAGTATTTAGAAATAAGTAAACAATCTGAAGAAACGCTATTTTGTACCCCCTCCACCCAACAAAAGTACACCAAAAAGTCAAAAACAAAGGTTAATTTAATTCAACAATGGGATATAATGAAAATAGGTCTGGCACTGAATACTTTTCTTCCCAAGAAAAAGTCAACAAGCAATAGAATGAACACCAAGAGCTGCCCAGGAGTCCAAGTAACGTAGGAGACCAAGCTCTTCCTCCCAGTCATAAATGCAAGGCTCTTCTGGGCACAGGAAGCAGGTGGTACCATAGAACACCAGTGGAGTACAAGGATGAGCTGTATTTGGTACACATACATATGTAAATCTCAGAGTGCAAGCTTGGGAACTTCTGGGTTACCACAGACCTGCTGCATCTCCTATTGTCCCTAGATGGGTAGAGGTGGGCAAGAAGAGAGAAGATGCACAACCATGGTGCCTCATCTATTGAACCACTCGTGTGCATGGCCCATGGTGGAATCCATGGACAAGAAAAGGCAGGGGCCATCATCACAAAGACCCCAGCAGTCTGCTCCTCAGTTGCTCTTCCTGCCCTGGTCATCACCCGAAGGACCCCAAGGACAGAAAGCAAAGTGAACCAGAAGGCAACATCTGAGGTGAGTCCACAGTAAATGGGCTCATATTTGAACCACTTAAATTAACTAAATGTTATTTTCTCTGAAGTAGCACATTTAGGCTACACTTTTAAAATCTTGTTAAAAAGATAACTTTTTCACAGATTTTATCCCTTCTGGGAGACAGTGACTAACCTACCAGGTCCTGGTCATCTCAGTTCTCCAGCACTCACCAGCCTATCAATGAACCGGGAAGGTTATCTGGGTGTTCTCATTGAAGATTTATGTTCAGCTTAATTTGGAGTGTTCTAGGAGCATGAAAACTGCTCCACCCACCTAACTCTCACAGTAAATACTACACCAACTCTAATAGTTAAGAAATTCAGTCAACATACCTTAAATTAACAGAAGTGAACAAATATTTTGCAGAGACATTTTTCTTACTTTTAAAGGATTTTCTCACATATTACTTCACTAATTGCTTTCTGGTGTATGTCTGGGCAAAAGGTGAACAGCTAAGTAAGCAAGGTCAAGAAAGCCTGGAAAATACAAGTGGTGGTTCTAGCAGCAAGGATACTGCTGATCCTCTGCAACTGTCTGGCTTGCTGTCACAGCTGTGCCCAACTAGAAACTTGAAAATACTCTGCAAAGAGACAACTCTATCTCCTAGCATGATCTAGTCCAACACAGCTTTTCTGGGTTGCCCTCTTAATCTCATCCTTAATGTTACAACTGTGTAATCCCATACGGCAGTCGCTAACCACATGTAGTTTTTAATTTAAATTAATTAAAATAAAAAAATTCAGTTCTTCCATCACACCAGCCTCATTCCAAGTATTTGATAGCCATATGTGGCTATTAGCTACTATATTAGGACAGTGCCATAATAGAGTATTTCCATCATTAAAAAAATTCTTATTGGATTGCATTGCCTCAGACAACTGCAGCAAGGTTCTGGAGCTAGTATACAAAGTCTATGCAATGCCAATGAGGTTTTGTCTTTAGCATTTGCAGACAGCTTCTAGGAGCCACATGGCATATTCCCATCTATTGTAAAGATACAACAAACCAATTTTAAAACACCCATTAAGCCTCTGTGTAAGTTATTACTGAATAATTCTGCATGATAAAATCAACATAAAAAGTATACATGTTAAAAGCCTTCTTAATTGAGAAAAAATAAGATTTCAAATTAATTAAATTTTAAGAGAAAAAACATACTTCTTTTGAAAAAACATTCTGATTTTAACTTTTCTTCTTGTGCTTCAGTTGCCAGCTCCCAGGAGATACACTGAGATGACCTTGTGTCCCACACACATCGTATGCCAGGCCCTGCTGCTAGACAAGCAGCTTCACTCCGGTGTGCTTCACATTGCTCTGAAGTGAATACCAGGATGTCACTGAGGAGGAGGCTATTGAAACCACCAAATACATACATGGTACTAAAAGAAAAAAAAAGTGGGGGGAGAGTAGTAATTTACTGAAAACTTTATTAAAAAAACAAAGGCATGATACACTTTTTACAATCTTCAAACAAACTTTATATATGGAAAATCCTGTAAAAAACTTTTTTTCAGGATCTCAAAAAACATTCTTATGCGTTTCCCTTCCCAATTCTAACCTTTCATTCTGGCCTGTACCACCCAGCATAATTCCTATAATCCACCTACTTTTTAAAGCTAAAAAAGTTGTCATGATAACATGGTGACTTTAACCATGATTCCCTGGATATCTTAATATCAGGCTCAGCTAATGTGGGTAAAACTGTAGTTATTTCCAGAATCTCACCTGGCTATAGTACATCTGCATATCAATAGGCATTCCTCAGGGGTGGAGACAGAGTAGTGCATCTCCATACTAATGGGTAATTACCTGGACTACTGAAGGCTTATCTGAACCTGAGAGGATAGGGGGAGGTCTTGCTTGCTTCTGCCTAAGCAGGAAACAGACTGCCTCGACTGCAGTTTGTAAGCAATTAAACGGGCTTCAAACTTTATTTCTCCCTTTGACTGATTGCAGTTTTAGAGGTATTTTGCCCCAGGATTTCCTTTCCCTGGAGTTACAGCTAACATCTTTTCAAATTAAGCATATAATTCACATTTACATATTTTTAAGTATTAAAAATAGATACATACAATTTAAAAATGCATAGATAAAGGCTAAGACTGTGTAATGAATACACAGAACAATAAGAAACAGACACAAGTGCACATGGAAATTTAGTGCACAAAGTGGCATCTTAAATTGATGGGAACAAGATGGACTTCTCAGTAAGTCATACCGAGATAACTAAATAAACACATAGAAAAAGATAAAACTGAATCAACTTCTCACTTTTTACACCAGGACAAATTCCAAATGAACCAGAGAAAACAACTTGAAACCACACATGCCCTAGCAGAAAGCATGGGTGAGCGACTCTATAACCTGAAAGGCACAAGAAAAATCCCCATGACTTAACATCCAGAAGGCAATTTAAGAAAACTTGGAAACTTTTTATTATGTAAATTTAAAAGACTTTTTTGCATAGAAAGTAATGCTATATGCAAAGTAAAACACACTATGACAAAATTATTTACAATTTATATTACAGGAAAAGGAATATCCCTAAGATAGAGCTTCAGCCGGTTTGCAAGGGAAAATGCAAATGACTTCAAGCATATGCAAAGATTAACTTTAGTCACAAGACAACTGCAGATTAAAATTAGAGTGAGGGTCCATTTCTCACCTAAAAACACCGAAGTCTGACAACCTCTGGAGCAGTGAGGTGCTGTGGAAAACAGGACTCTCACACACTGCTGCTGGGCACACAGAAGGGCACAAGCCCAGAGGGAAATGAGGCACTATCTAACAGAACTACCCATTTTTGTCTTTGAACCTGAAATCGCATTTCTGTAAGTCAGTCCTGAAGACGTAGCAGGAAAAATACAAAAGGAAGTATACATGAAACTATTCACTAGAGCATTAATGGTAAGAGCAAAGACTCAAACAACCCAAAATGTCCATCAATTAGGGATGTGATGAATAAACTGTGGTACATCAAAATCAAAAAAGACTCAAGAGCGAACATGAAGAGGTACTCACTGGCCAAAATTGGGCAATGTTTGAAATTTAGTAAGAATAAAAACTGTAATGGATTGAAACACAGCAAATATTTTTAAATCCACGAGTTCATAATACCACCCCCCCAAAAAAGCACCTTAGTCATCAACTTTGGAGAACTCTAAAAGATCAGTTCATTCATTTTGAAAAATGGCAAATAAAACTCAGATAAATTCTAGCCGAAATAAGCAAGTGACCAGAGGCAACAAAGGGCCAGGCAGTTTATTTGAGCACAATTCCCAGACGATGTTCCCCGGTCTGGCTAGTCACAGGCTGGGGAAGTCATACTCAGCAGGGAAGGCAGCAAGTTTTTAAAGAAGGTAGGGGGAGGCAGAGCTTAGATTTACAGCGGGACGAGGATTGGCTAGTCTAAGGCACATTTTTCAGGTTGGGAGGGGGCAGCAGACGGGGGCTTTGGCACGTCGTCAGTGTCCAACGTGCTCACCCCTCCCTCCGGTGCCTCCAACCTTACAAAAACGACGGAATCAACCCTATGAAGTGATCCTGACAAAATATTGAAGGGAATCTGATCAAGCTAATATGAACGAAATTCAGGAGAAAGACTAGGACACTGTTTGAAAGCATGGGAATGCAATAATCAAATTCTGGACTATAAGAAACTCCACCAGATTAACAACCCAGTTTTTTTTAACAAATAAGGGGAAAACTGATGGATGGGGAACCTACAGATCAACAGAAACTTAAAAGACATTTTAGTTAATTATAATATATAGACCTTATTTGTATCATTTGAAAACAATTAATTTTTAAAAATTATGAGACAATTGGGAAATGTGAACATTTACTGGACACTGAGGGGACACAATATTAATTACTGGACACAACAGTAATTAAAGAATTACTATTCACTTTTAAAAGTGTGATAACTGTATTGTGGTTGTGTTTTGAAAAGAATCTCTGAAAGATATCCAGTCAATCCTCATTTGTAGATCCTGTATTTACAAATACACCTACTCACTAAAATTTCTAACTCCAAAATCAATCCTTGCAGCAGATCAGTGATCATTCACAAACATGTGCACGCGCAGAAAAATTTGTGTTGCTCAATGTACATATTCCCAGCTGAGGTCAAACATGGTGACATTCTGCCTTCTTGTTTTAGATCTTATACTATAATCAAGAAGTCTTGTTATAGTTTATTTAATATGATGTTTTTTGTATTTTTGTGCCTTATGTTGGTGATTTTACTATTTAAAATGGTCCTTAAGCATAGAGCTGAAATGCTCCTAAGCATTTGGGGCAGGGTGGGGTGTAGGGGGACAAACACTGTACATGATTTAATTGCATTTTGCCTAAATCTCTTTTCTATTTCACAGACTACATTAAATTTCTAGCGTTAACTAACAGTACAAGTAGGTCTATTATCTCTTGCATGTTCATATGAGTTTGTTTTTTGCCTAAGGGTAAAAAAAATCTTAATATGGTCATTTATAGTATCTGCCTCTAAAAAGATCAAAATCCAAACCAGTGTCAAGATTTTCAGCCTTATATAAGACAAGCCCAATTCCCATTCAGAGACAAGGTGATCACTGTGTACCTTAATAATGATCTCATCTACTCTGGTGGTTCAGAAGGCTATGTGTTTGAACAAGGTTGCAAGAAGCTCAGAAGATAATGCAGAAGGCCCTACCTATCTACTTGTTCATGGCTGAATATGAGGTATTGAAAACATAAGAAACAAAGCCAGGGCAGACTTGTAAACTTCCAGAACTATGTATATATTCCCCAAATCACAAGCAGATCCACTAGCAAAGAGTGGAATTCTTACTGGCTTAAATTGTTTAAGCAAAACACCACTATCAATCACTGACTGATCACTAAGCAACACTGACCTAGAGGCAACCTTTGGAAGTCAGGCTCTAAAGCAAAAACTAGGAAAAACAATTAGCAGAAAAATCCGCAGTGGTACCCAGGGGTGACAGACTCTATAGAACTGGTCTAGGCAAAACACTCAAACAGGAACAACAATGATTTGAATTAAAGTTGCTCTTTTGGTAAATAAATAATGTCATAAAATTGAACTAGCCATGGCCTTTTACTACATGGCCTTTCTCTTCATCCTATCCCCTCCAACCTTGCCTCATACTCACATATAGGCTCAAACAAACCACTAGAATTACAAAAATAAAACCATTACTATAACTCAGCCAAACCATTACCAATTCTGATTCATGGTTAAATTACATCATACAGCAAACTGTCAACTTCTCTTACGTTTGTACAAAACCTCAGAATGTTTTAATAGAAGAACCATGTATTTGCTAGTTGTCCTCACATACTGACAGCTGTCACTGAGCAAATTATCTACTATGTGCCAAGTCCTATGCTACGAGAACAAGGAATATAAGCTGAGGCCAGGCATCCAAGGCAAGATGGTGACAAAATGGTCCAACTGCTTTTCAGAGAAAGACATCAAAAGGCATTTACTAGAAAACTTTTAAGTGATTTTTTACCAAGGAAGTATCAGATTACAATGTAAAATGCTTCAAATTAGTAAAGTAGCCAAAAATCCTTCCATTTCAGTCTCAATACCTAACCAATGTTGTCACAGAAAAACCACTTACAGCTAAGTGATTACTTTATAAACAATGCCACCTTTTTCCAATATCTAAAATGTCTGAATTTTCTCCAAGATATGTTGCTTTCTTATCTTTCCTAATCCAAGGTCTTCATCTACCTTACATTGTAACATCAGAACTTCTGAAAGCCAAGGGACTCTTAACATGATGTAGGCATTATTATAGCATTTAAATAGTTCCAGGATTGGTAAAGCCTAGACTGTTAAAAGGTGAAGCAGACAACAGTCATCACAGCTGAAACATGAGACAAATTAATAACATTAGTAGGCTGTTTAAAAAAACCAAACATCTTACAGCATCTTACTACACTGATGAATAGTGACTGCAATGGGGTGTGTGGGGCGGACTTGATAATATGGGTGAATGATGTGACCACACGTTGCTCACATGAAGCCTTCATAAGATTGTATATCAATGATAACTTAATAAAAAAATAAAAAAATAAAAAAAACGAACATCTTTAAAGTACAAGGTAAGAAACAGGTAGAGTGGTCACTCTGGATCCCCTTATATGACAGCAGTTTAGGAAGTCCTCTATTAATGCAAAGAAATGCAGTGCAGACTTCAGATTAGCCAGAATACAGTCTTGATGTATATGAAGCACCAGAGTGTCCCTGTCTCTCACCCCCTACCTTACCCCCAGCTGAAGTGCCCTCTCTCCTTTTCGTCAAATCTCTCCTTACCATTCAGATACAACTATGAGCAACCCGACAACCTCAGTACCACAAACATTGGCAGATAGCAGCGAGCTTAAAACAGCAACCGAACAGGACTTCTGCTGGCCCATGCGGTCAAATGCCAACATTAAGCGCACTCCTGCAGGCTAACAAAACCCTGTCTACAAACACAGCAAGAGTAAGTCACAGCTACACCAAATATTTTAAATGTACATCAGGAAACTCACACCTACATAATTCTGTGAAAAACTAATGGGATGAGGGAATCCTGCTAATATGTAAGTCCAGTTCAACTTCTTCACATTTTACTTCTTTTTCAGTTTAAACACAAGAGAAAAGGAGCAAGCACTTCTCCAGTTACCTGTTGTGTAAGACTGCTGAGTGGCCAAACCTGTTGACATCATGGTGGAGATCGGGTCTGGGAAGCACAGACCAGCGGTCACAAGCTAGGAACAAGAAAAACACATTTCAGAAGGGGTTGCCATTCACCGTCAATTATCTTTGGGAAGAAAACTACAACTAAGACAACTTCACAGTATTTATCCCTCAGTTTTTCTTAACCACACCATTATTACCAAGGTAAAATGCAGCAGCAGCAGAACAGCAGGGCATGGGGGGAAGGCAGGACTGTACAGCGATTCTAATTAGTGAATGCATCCAACACCTACAACACCCAGAGTATTTACCCACTTTCCACCTCTGTGAGTGCTACAGCCTATCGATGTTACCCACTAACATGTTTCTTCAGCAAATTTTACATTTTTAAAAGTTTATGTAAGTAAAGCATGTGGGTTCCATAATTATTTTCCACTCTGTATCAATCTGCCCAAACTTACTACCTAAATTGGAAAAAAAAGGCAGTAAATTAAAGCTAAAAAAAAATTTCAAATATTAATTTTTTAAGGTCCTTTTCTTGATGCCGTAGATCTACCAATTTTTCTCCTTCTGATCATGCCAGCAACTCTCCTCTGGATCTTATACCAACTGCTGCTGCTGAAACTTGTCAACCTCACACTCATTGTCTCTCTCTGAGACACACAGACATTCACATTCACTAAGAAAAGGTTCTTCAACTCAATCCAGACCTTTACTCAACTGTTTACAACAGCTTTCACGTCCTTCTCCTACCCAGCTAGACTCTGGTCTTCACATAAAGAACAGAGGCCATCAACTTTGCCCACCCACCTGGCTTCCTTCCCTAAAATAACAGTGTGGCAGGGACCCTTTCACCTACCCCATTTGGCTTTTACCGCAGCATTTATATATATCTTTTCCACTTTAAAATGCTTTTACCACAGCATTTACATGAGGCCCTCAAGGTACCCCTTCCCTTACCATCAAGATAATTTCTTAAGAATTAAAACAGCAAACATTCACTGTGTACATCTCACATTACATTACACTTCCCAGCCTCCTGCAATCAGGATTACCCCTCCACGTCTAGAGAGTAATAAATGACGTCTTTATTACTGAGTCTGAAAGACACCACAGTCCTTATTCTACTTAATCTCTCTGGGGCCACTGTCAACTGCTCCCTCACAAGTCACCAATCTTGCCTCACTTTTCTCCTACTTCTCTGACTTGTCTACAGTCTCCCTCTTCTTTCAGACCTCATTATCAATCTATCCTCTGGCTCTTGGCTCATCCTGATGACACATGCTCCTTCAAATGCTCCCCTCCTCCTAGAGCTTCTTCCCACTGACCTCTGTACTACTCTGCCCCTCAGTATTGAACATGCCCCCAAATTCCATTTACTCACTTCTCCCCAGATCCTGTCCCCCTACTTCTATTTCCAGCCTCAGTAAAAAGAACCATCTACCATGGCCCACACCAGATACCTGGGAATAAACATGCTCTCACCTCTTTAAAAACACACCCCAGACAATCCTCAAACCCATCCATCTCTTTATCCTCATTGCCATTTCCACAGCCTTGTTCAAACCCTCCTCAGGACTTCAGCAACAGCCCCTTCCCAGCGACTCATCACAAACCACAAAGGGATCTTCCTAAGACACAAATACAATTCCATCACCCCTTCTGTAAGGCTCTTCAAAAAGCCCAAACTCCTCAGCATGACATAAGAGGTCCCTCAAGATCTGACCAATCTGATAGCTGCTTGCTTCTCTAGTTCAGCTTGAAGCCCTACCTCCCCAATATGCTATGATGATACAGCCAAACCTAACCCCCAAGTATGAGGCATGGTCTCTTTCTACCTCTGTGTCACTGCACATGAGTCTCCTTCAACTGAGAAAGCCTCCTAACTTGGTTTAGCTAACTTCTCAGTGTTCCTCAAGACCCAGTCTAGATGGCCCTCCTCAAGAAGGCTCTTCCTCATTATAAAATAAGTCACATGGACGACAAAAAGAAAGAAAGGCCGTGGCTTTCCTTGACCATAATGTTACCTCTGTGAGTTAAGGAATGTTCATAGGTATTCTCATACAGTCTGCTCAGTTCTCTGCCTCTCCCACCATGAGGCCAAGAGCTGAAACCTATTCATCTTACAATCCCCAATGTACAAGCCCAGGGGCTGACACATAAATGTCTGCTAAAAAAGAACATTTGATGCTATTTATACAAGAGAATCTTTTATTTTCATGAACAAATATTGCCCCCTTCTGGTCAAGTACATTAACCACACCAAAAATTCTAAAAATTCCACGTTTTCAAAATATTCCATCAAGAATGTGTTTAACCAATTATAAAATAAATGAGTCATGGGGATGAAAATACAACATATGGAATATAATCATTAATATTATAATGTCTTTATATGGTGACAGATGGTAACTACAGTTATCATGGTGAGCATTTAGCAATGAATATAATTGTCATACACCTGAAACCAATGTATTTTATACCAATTGTATTTCAACTTTAAAAAAATGTGTGAAACCAGTTTCTAAGGAATGAGATAAAGCTACACATAAGCAAACTTAACATAATGCTGGTGGCCACAACTACGTAACACTATTGCATAAGGCATTCACTTGTAATACCAGACAGGCAGTCACCCCAACTCATCCTAAAAAATTTAACACTGAACCAAGTAAAGGTACTGACCTAAAAAATGATTTAATATAGAAGTAATACTTTTTAACAGCTATACAACATTAGTCAAATGATTATTAAAAAATATCATTTGGACCTCTTCCAAATGGCGTGACCATTTTTAATTAGCAATATTTTCAGTTTCTTTTAAAATGCTGCTTCTAGACAAAAAAGCTAAAATGGCTTTGGGACTCTTACCAATATCATAAGCCATGAAATCTGAAGAGAAGCATTTGGCACCATGGCTCATGGATGTGTCATTGTGTGTGTTTCCTCCAAACACCAGCATGGTTCCACTCACTATCACAGCTGTGTGCAAGTAACGGAAAAATCGGCTGTCCTTAAGAATGGTCCTTTTGAGTTTATTTAAAAATAATAAATACAAGGTTAGTTTTTTAGAATACTTAACTATTTGCTAGTGCAAACATAACCATTTTCTTAACTTCAGATCCAAATATGCAAACACTTACAGATTTCTCCCTGTATGTAAGTAACTCTCCTAACAATTAAACAAACATGTAAAGTCTTAAAGACCTATGAGAATTTTAACAAAATGTATTAAGAGCCATGAAATGTTCATACCCTGTAACCCTATAATTCCAACTTTTGGGTAAAAATCATGTGAAATACAGACAGAAGCTTAACAAACAACACTTTATTAATGAGACAAAATCTAGAAACCAAAACTTTCAACTGTACAGGCTCAGTGCACCCACATGATAGAGTATTAGCCACTAAAAATGACGATTTTAATGAGAGATTGCAGAATGGTAGCTGTACATGGTCTCAAATGTATAAGGAAATAGGAGAAAGAAGAGAAACATTGCTTTATAATCACATTCATTCATAATTCAGAATCTGCTTTACATTAATAAATTAGCATATTTTATATAGTCCAGTATACAGCAGAGTGAGGAAAGCTCTGATCTACAAATTGAGACCATCTGATGATTTCATAGAATAATGCCAGTAAATTACCCCAATTATGACATCTTGGTCATCAAGAAAAGGTTAAAAAATAGATACAGTCTACTTAATTGCAACAGTGTGCATAAACTCAGCTTTAGAGAGCAATTTATTCTTGGGATTCTGAAGAGCTAAAAGTTGACAGTGGTACTGAGTGTATGAAAATTGAAAACCAGTCAAGAAATATTAAGCACATTAAACTCAACCTACTACAAAACTACAGAATAATGCAACAAAGTAAATACTAGCTACATTATTAACTTCTGCTTATTTCCCAATTTCTCTATTTACAGTGCAGAAGAGAATTATCTCCTAGGCCTGAAAACAAAAATATAGCGCAATATTTTCCCAGCAACTGCCAGAATTCACACCTTAAAGCGAAAGCTCAAGAAAAAGCACCCACCACATCTGGGTGTCCACAGAGTATCTGTAGAGATCATCTGCGAGCCGGTACTTATTGGCGCTGAAAGCCTTGTAGCCTCCATGAACATACAGGGCCCTGGTGCTGTGGTCATAGACACTGCTATGGCCATAGCCACCTTGGACAAGGGCACCCCTGGTAGCTAATATACTCCATGTGTTCTTATCTGGAAAGCAAAGCAGTGAAAGGCAGATGTCACAGGTTCCTCTTCTCCTCTCTAATACTTAAAATCACCAATTAGCTTAGGACAAGACAAGAGATTATAGGAGATTTGATGTGTATATCTTACTTTTTTCTTTTTTTAAAGTAAGGACACCTAAACCTTATAACAAAGCCAAGCAGCCAAACTTCAACTTGTTAAATGTTCTTATGTTCCAATATGCCATGTAGGAAAAGAATTACATTAAATTAAAAGACTCGGATTCCCCTCTATTGAGCATTTAATTCCCCAAGCCCTTTAGTGGCCCATATACATATGTACTTTATAAGCCTACCTTCTCAAAATATTATAGCTGGTACTCCTACTCCACAGTAACAGATATAATAAGATCTAACCAAAAGATAGATTACATATCAAGGGGAAATCACACTCCACTAAACCAATCTCTAAAAACTATCGAAAATTTTCTTTTCTCAGAACATTTGTGTTTCAAGCCATTTTTAAAATTAATTTTATTTTCAATATGCAAAGCATTTAGTGCCAGCTTTAGCTCCTTGCCAGATTGACAGTAACAAATCTACACTACATAGCAGCATCAACAATCCATATTTCATTGGTAATACATCAATGTTAACTGCCTTTCAAAATAAAGTACTGGGTCACATTGAATTAAACTGGTTGGGTTGAGTTTTGTTATAATAATAAGCAGTTAACTGTTTCAAATGTGACATTCAAAAAAGATCCACTGGAAAAAATATACCTACCCAAGTCATATTCCTGCACATTGCTTATATATCCATATAGAGGGCAGTGACCAAAGATGACGAGCATGACCACTCGGCCATCATTCAATGTGACAATGTGTGCTGAGTGCCCGACCACTGCATACTGCTCCTTTGCTTTAGGGGTTAACAAAACCCAAGATTCATTATGAACATGAAACACTCTCAACTCATTGGTCACGTTCCCTGTTGAATCAATTTTTCCTCCATACATGTAAATTTTATCCTAGGGGAAAAATGTAAACAAAATTCTAAAAAACATTGAAAGGATCAAATCTGAGAACAGAAAAGGAATAGTTCACAACCTCGATATTATTCATAGTTTAAAAAATGTTAGTGAAATGCACCTTTCAGAGAATTACTGAGAAAAAGATGGAGACAGAAACAAAATAAAGCCACATTCTGCGTCTCTTACACTTCTTGAACTTCCTCACATGAGATCTTTTGCGTATAAAATGACTTGGAAAAAAAAAGTTGAAAGGTTCCCTCATCCTACCATAAATCACAAAACAAGGAAATGAAAATGATTATTCAGTTATATTGCAATGTGACTATTCTTGGCTAAACTTCCTAATGATCACAACAGCTAATCTACACTACATTAATTTTTAACCATTTAGTACCATAATCAATATCCCAGGTACAATTTGAATCCATTAAAATCTCTCAGATTAAATTAGTTCCAACTTTAGTTTCTACTTACAATTTAGCCAATTATATAACCTCAAAAAGAGAATTCCCCCAATTAAAAACCAACAGTGCAGTCAAAATCAGAGACAGAAGGTAGAATTGTGGTTGCCAGAGGCTGGGGAGAGGAGGGAATGGGGAGCTATGTTTGATGGGCACAGAGCTGTAATTTCACAAGATGAACGGATTAGAGATGTATGGCGGTGATAGCTGCACATTATGAATGTATTTAATACCACTGAACTGTACACTTAAAAATGGTTAAGATGGTAGATTTTGTTATGTATATTTTATGACAATAAAAATGATTAGAGTAAACAACAACACTGAATAGCTTTTCAAAGACAAAATATCATGAAGTGACTGTGTGTAATGGTTGAGTTTCTAGCTTAGCACAGAGTAAGGCATTTTACCTTGTATAATGCTAAAGAATGGCCATATCTAACAACCACATTGTTCACAGATGGGTTCAGGGCAAGCCACTCCCTAGAAGCAAGGTCATACCTACAAAACAAACAGATTGTATTTTACCCAAATGACAAAACAGAGTATCTCGTGCTCTTTTATTTGTAATATAATTCAGTTTGGAGATGCTCATTAAATCTGCCATGCATGTGGGGAGGCAAACGAATCTAACATCCGAGCCCACAGTGCATATAACTCAGGAAGGAGGCTGGGCTGCCCAACCCAGGGTTAAGAAAGGCTGCATTACACTCAAGGGACTTACTTAAACTTCTAAAACTTTTCTGTCATTTAATCATGTGAAACAGAAAACAGGTACTGAAAAATCCAATAAGTAAAAGAAAATTCCTAACTTCTTTTATCTGATTTTTTTTAAGTATTTTTAAGAAAGCTAGAATATCATTTAGCAGTTCAATTATAGTATGAATATATTTAAAAACTTAAAAATTTTGTCAATGTCAAAAAGAAAATCAGTTATACTCTTGTACTGAAGCATTGATCAGATTCAATATCTTAGAATGTTTCCTTTTAGTTTGTCTTTGAGGAAAACATTGTTCTACTGTTTTTATTAAAATCATAATACTAATCTAACCAATGCAAAAATATAAAGAACTAAAAGCTTAAAACATGATACCAAATTTCATAACCTAGAAATGACTACCATTAAGTAATTATTCCGGACATTTTTCTATGTACGTATATAGACAGAATAGACTGACAACATATTTATAAAAAGGGGATCATGCTATATACTTTTGACGTTAACTTTTATACAATTTAATAGAAAAAAGAAATCAAAGGGAAACCAGTGTTATTGCTATACCTTAAATGTTAATTTTCTATAAATTTCCCTGAATAATCCAAGTTTTTAAAAAATTATGAAAAACATCATATAAAACATAAGAAAGTTTTATCCTAACATAATAGCAAAAAGGAACAAATGCCCATCAATAGAAAATGGATTAATTATAACATATAATAGAATAACCAGAGTGAAAGATATACTTGAGCAACATATTCTCAATATAAATTTCAAAACAGTGTAAAACTAAAGGAGCAAAATGCAAACCACTGTTTCTATAAAAACTAAAAACAATTATTTATTCATTCTATATGTTTATATGTATTAAAACTGTACAGACATGTATACAAACACCACACCACAAAATCAGGATATTGATTATTTCTGGGATTTTGGAGGGATATGCAGGGGTCTTCAACTATTAGCCATGGTTCATTTCCTAAGGTGTGTGGTGAATGCATTAGTATTCATTATTTTTCTCTAAACCTTTCCTTTTGTCTTAAATATTTGATATGTGATATGAAACAGAAATATAAAATGGGGTCATTCATTAAATATTAATGCATAAGTTAATACCAACTATTATTTTATATATTGTTTGAATACTCTGTATTTTTAAAATACATGATAAATTACTTGGAGGCTGAATTCATTATAGTTTTTAAGTTACAGACAAAATTAATTTTTGACAGAATTGACTACCTTCTTGCTTTGAAAGTTGAAAATCTTAGCACTCACATTTCCTCCCATTTCTTCACCCAGTTTTTGTTTTATGATTTTTATATTGTCCAGGCTCATAACATTCACATTCCACTCTATAAATATATTCCATGGTAATTTAGTACTGGATCTACATTTTAACTGATTCTCAATCTCCTTACAATCTGAATCAATCTCCTTACAACTTGCCCTTCTTGAGTCTCTTTAATTCTAATGGGATGGATTTCACTATTAAGTGGCTTTTTTCTAGAAGAGCTCAGATGTACTTCCTTCCCTAAATTCTCTCATGTTCAAGAATATCTGCTTCCTAGCTTTACAGCTGAATGACATCTTGGCTGGGTACAATATTCTTGGGCCATCCTTTCTTTCCTTCAGAACTTTGCAGATGTTGTTCCCTTGAATATTGCTGGTATTGAATACTGCTATGGAGAAGTCTGAGGCAAGTCTGATTTTCCCCCCTTTTATGTAGTTTACTCTTCTGCTTGGAAGCCTGAAGAGTTCTCAATCATTCTCATTCTCTCTCCCAGTCCTTTCTTCCCTTCCTCCCTTGCTTCCCTCTCCCTGCCCACATGTATCTTTCTTTCAATGTTATTTTAAAGACACAATTTTGTACTTTATTCAACGTAGAAATAACATTCTGGGAACTGCCTTTACAAAATGGACTGAATACCACCGCAACACTTTTATGGAGTTCTGGCTGTGGAAAGTGTTTTCTGAGAAGGACTAGCATGGCCTCTGAAACAAATAATACACCTAATGTTCAAGCCACAGGCCTGTTTCTGTAAGCCTGAGAGAGAGGAAAGAAACAAAGGGAGCACAGAAACAAGACTCCAGACAGTCCAATCCACATCTCTTTCAAGTAACATGGAAGGTGCTCAATCAGTATCTTAATGCATTTTGCTCCTCTCAGTCAACATGTCAGCTCAACAAGCTTATCAGAGACACTATGCTGGAAGGTTCCCGTAACCTGGCTAAGCAGAATTGCCAACAGATACTTACAGAACAGGCTGTTTCTCTTCACAACACAGTGAAGCACACATAAGACAAGACCAATAGTGATGCAATAAAATGTAAGAAATTCCCAGCACCAAATAAATCCTTGTGTGAGCTAAGCTCAAGATAATGGAATACTGAACTAGTTCTAAGACCTGGAGAGATAAACAAAGACAAACTTCAGGGATTCAGACATAGCAGTGTTCCTGAAAGGTGTAGCCATCTGTCTCACAAACTCCTCCTTGATGGCTAGTGACACTATGACCGTTATGCCACAAGGCATGTGCTCCACCACCCACAGAAGCCTGGCACTGCGATCAGAGCATCTGGCCTTCCACAGACCACAGCAAAGGCTCTGTGGAGACTGAACACAATCCCAGCCAGCAGGAGGCATGGAACTACCTGAGGCTTCCCACCCAATAATTCTTCCTTTATCATAAAAAGTTCAATAACTTGATCAAATCAGGTCTTGTCATTGAATAGTAAGATTTTTCTGGTACATCTTGTTATTTCAGTCCATTTGTTCTATTTGTTACATTATTTTCTTCAGTGAAAGTAACTACCTTTATATTGGATCTTCGGTCTTCCATTATCCTTGCTTTTCTCTAATTATTTCAACCTGTTCATTTGCATTCACTGGAATCATGTCTATTAAGCTGCCAGTAATTCTATTTTCTTTCTAGTTTTTGCTGTAACTTATTTATATTTCTTTAGATGTGTGATCTATCATTTCATCTCACTCTGGTATTATTATCTTGTCTTTCAGCTTGTTTTTCTGAATTCAAATACTCATTAAGCTGATCTATAGTGCACAGCAGTTGGAAGGAATCACCTTCTGCTCCTTGAGTTACTTTTCCTCTATGACCAGTTCTTGTCAGCTTTCATACACTGTATTTTCTTCCTTATTTTTTCATCAAAGAATATTTATATTAGCTACAATGTCACTTCTTTCATCTGTTTGTAGTTAGACATTGCTCTACAGATATTTTATTGCAAAATGTGGGTAATGTCTTAATTCTTTGTCCACAGTATTTAAGACAAGTTTTTTCTTCCATACTAGCTTTGGTGTGAGAGCTGGTAATTTTATGTTCTATCCACCTTTCTGAAGTTTGAGGAAATGCTGGGGCTCAGGTGGGGGAGTGTACAGTCTATTAGAATACTATCCAGACTCTCCCCTCCTCTCCTCTCCTCTGAGATTTTAAGTGTCTTATTCCAGTGTTCAAAGCATATCCCAAATTAAATAGAAGCCCTGACTTTCCAGGAGAGACCGTCAACCACTTGATCAATTTTCCCCTTTTCACCTGATTTCCCCAACAACTATTTATCCTACTCTTCAGTTAGAAGAGTAAAAAAACAATGATACCCATATGGTTTGCTTCTTTCTCGATTTGGGGCTGTCAGTGAGAACTCTCAAAATCTCAGCCATATTTTGTGGGGTCAAGAAGGGGTCAGTTTTGCTGTTCCTTTGAGCCTGACTTAAAGTATATTTGATCAGGTTATACTCCTTTGCTTATCTGGTTATCTGCTGCTCAATATGTCCAAGAGGAAAAGTCACACAAATGGTAGAATGTGTGAGTCTCATTATGCCTATTATAATAATAAGGATACAATCACCATCATACCTTATACCTTTACCTTTACTTCTCAGGTGGCACTATAAGTAGTAAGAAGTGCTTAGATTGAGCACAGATTTTTAAAGTAGAGCTAACAAGATCTGCTGACATACTATGGTAGACAGACACTAGGACAGTCCTTTAACCCCTGCCTCTTGGGTGCTCATATCCTTGTATTACTATATATACCCTTCCCCTTGAGTATGAATTTCTTTTGCCAAATGTGGCACTTCTCAACCATTATTTCTTCAAATACTTTTTCAGACATACCCTCTTTCTCCTCTCCTTCTAGGAATCCTCCAGTGTCAGAAATGTAAAGATTTTTTTATGTGTGAAGAGTCCACATATCCCTGAGGTTCTGTTCATTTTTTTCAGATTAAGGAATTTCTAGTGTTCTAAATTTTCCATTTGATTCTTCTTTGTCTTTGTATCTTCTGTTTCTTTGGTGAGACTATTTTTCATTTGTTTCACGTGTGTCTATAACTGTTCACTGAAGCATTTTTTAATGGCTGCTTTAACATCTTGTCAGATAATTCTAATATCTGTGTCATCTTGATGTCAGCATTATCTTGATTGCCTTTTCTCAATCAAGTTGAGTTTTTCCTGGCTCTTGGCATGACAAATGACTCTCAATTGATATATGAACATTTTGAATATCATGAGATGCTGGATCTTACTTAAATCATCTGTTACAGCAGGCCTCCTCTGCCACCACCTCAGTGGGGAAGAGGAAGGCCAACTCATTACTGCTGTTAGAACCAGATAGAATCCAGGCTCCCCACAGGATCTCTCATTACATCACAGGGACTGGAAGGGCCTCAATACTGCCTGATGGAGAAGAAAGTCCCAGCTCCCTAACTAGCCTTCTCTGACACTACCCTGGCAGGGGGATGAGGTGATGGAGCACCTCACTGCAAGCTGGCAAGAGTGGAAATATAGCCTTGACACTGACTTTCCTGGTAGGGGTGTGGGTGACGTAACAGTTCTTTCTGTGGTGGTGTTTGGCTGGAGCAGAGTATTGCATAACTTTGCTGTCTTGCTAAGCTTAAACTGTCCATTTTGATCATCAGGCTAGAGAGTCCAGGTTTTTCTTGGGGTTTTTTCAGCTTCTGCCTACTGGCATTTCAGATTGCCTATTTTCCAACAATGACATTGGGATACATGAGGCAAAAAGAAAACCCTCAGAATTTACCATTGTGTTACTCCCTGGGTCCCAAGGTTCCCAGCCAGATTGCCTTCTTCTCTCTACCTTTCAGAGTTTTCTCAAGTTTGTTTTATGTATGCTGTCCAGGGTTATTAACTGTACTGACCACAAAGAATAGGGGAAAATGACTTTCCATTTCTTTTTTTAAACTTTCTAAAAAAAATTTTAAAGTTCCTTTTCATATTCCATTTCTAAAGCAGTTTCAGTTGTTTATTTACTCCTGTGTTTCTTCTTGATTTGTTTTTGGATCTAAAAGTACTTTAAAATTCTTTCCTAACTTCTAGCATCTCATTTCTGCATTTTTCTAGTTCTTGCTGTACTGTTCTTTCATGTCTTGTGTCATTTTCTTATTGCATTTTAGCCTGTTTGGGACTAAGTCACAGTTCTCATCAGTTTTGTGAGCACACTCTCTTTTATGCTTTCATGTATGAAGGGGTGTTACTCCACTCCTATTCTTTTTCCGATATTAACTTCCCATGAGATTTGACCTTGATATTTTTTATGTTGCTCACTTTTAAGTAGAGTTACTTTTTCCTGAATTCTCACAGGAGGGGCTTGCTTTAAAATAGTCCTTCTAATTTCCCATCTAGCTCATTCTGTCACTGTAGGGACTGTTCAAATACATGGCCAGTTTGAGATCTTGTTGGCATCTCCTGGCTCTGTTCCCCACCTGTTATCTAGACTTCTACTTTCTCCTACTATCCCTGTCACGTTCAATTTGAACTCTATTCCTAGCAGTCCTCCTCAGTGTGGAACTTTCTCCTGCAGAGACTTTGGCTGTTTTAATTTAAGAGTTAATAAGACACAAACTGCTGTAGCCTCTTCAGATCCGACCACAAATTCTTTGAGCTCACCCTCCTACTAAAATATGCACAATCTTTCCAGTTCCCACAGAGAGCAATTCCAATTGCTTTCAAATCGGCTTGCTGAGCTTTCAACTGAGTCTCCATAGGTATTCTGTGGCTCCTGCATGGGTTCTGATACTACACAGGTCTTGCAGCTGTCAATGGTGTAGCCCTACCCATTCCTATAGATACCTTCTGGCCAAGATTTGTTTATAGATGTCACCCATGTGTTTTTCTATTTTGCTTTCCTAGTTGTTCTGTGTCTGTTTTAATGATTACATTTGGGTGATTCAGAAACCATGCCACCACTGCCATATTTCCAGAATTCTTTAAAGAACAGATGCTGGGTTTTGACAACTTTCATTAACAGAAAATGAAAACGTTTTCTTGAAAAAATTTCCAGGGCACAAAATCAGCATGATTAAGTGTTTATAAATTTCTCTCAAAAGTCAATCTCCATAACTAATTCCACTGTGACAATATATATTCTGCCTTTAAGATGGGAGTAGAAAACAGACCTTGAACCCTGGGTCAAGTATTAGACAATGGCCCAATTTCCATTAGCAAAGTATAAATTCCAACCACGTGGACTATGAAAATGAAATTAAATTAAGAGAAAACGTAATCCCCATTTATATGAAGCTAACTATATGTATCTAATGCAAAACATATGAGAAAGTACCTGTAAAAGATGAGTTACTACTTATTAAGACAATGAATTTTTGTGGCTCCCAATTTAAAAAACTAAGAATATGTCACAAAGTCTGGAGTACCACTACCAAAATACTAACAGGGATTTTCCTCAGGCAATGGAATTACTGAGAATTTTTCTTTTTGCTTATCTCTATAAATTTTCAAAATGGAAAACTAGTAAGTTTTTTACAAAAATGTTTTAAAAAACTTACGCTAGAACCATGTTGTAGTCTGAGTGGTTGAACATATATC
This sequence comes from Manis javanica, assembly GCF_040802235.1. Lineage (NCBI taxonomy): Eukaryota > Metazoa > Chordata > Mammalia > Pholidota > Manidae > Manis > Manis javanica. The sequence goes on along the minus strand of NC_133160.1, from coordinate 29,193,158 downwards.
CTCCAACCACCCACATGATATTCCCAATGACCACAGCTTTGTGAGACGCTCTAGGGAGCTTTAAGTTAGAATATTCCTCTCGAGTCCAAAATGACTGGTTAGCTGGTACAGCAATTGAACATCCAGGACCTAATAAGACAATATAAGTTAGCTTCACAAAAATGCAGCTTTAAAATTACTACAGTTTAAGTTTTAATCATCTAAATGTAACAAACATCTAAAGAATACTTAGTCTTTCCTTTAGCATCTAAATACCAGACAAATCCCTTTAATTTGTGCTTTCAATTTACTCAGAGCCAGCGGCCAGGGTAATCTCTAATAGAACTCATAATCATATATTTTGTAGTGATAACCTGACTATATCTAGGTTAGGATATTTTAGTAATGAAATGCTTATGCAGCTTTTAAAGGAAAGAGTACACAAAGCAATTATTAATTCAAATAAAAAACTTCAGGGCTAAGATATAAACTAGTCCCAGGAGTTTATATCCCAGGCTATGTATTTCCTGGAAAATCAAGAAACTCCATTCTTGGGAGGTTTGGCTTCTGCTCCAACATTTGCACAGTGGAAGGTATTCAAACAGCCCAATTATTTAACTCCTTGTTGTCAGCCAAACCAAGCAACCTGAAGCACTTAAACAGGCACACTTTCTTTCAAAACAAAGGTGTTCTGAGGATGGGGTAAATGTATAGAGAACATGATTAAATCTGTACAGCTGTTATCAGTCACCCTTCCAGAAATGGCTAGATCATTTTTGGGAGTCTACATCTGCAGATAATTCCATTAGCTGACTTCTTTAGGATTCTACTGAATAACTGAGCCCAATGTTCTCTGACCGTTAGTGAAAGCTTCTGAGGAGATACCATTATTGTCAGCTCTTGTCCCACCTCCCAGCTGGGTTCTCTGAATTTTTCCTTATGGCTAAGACCAGGTTCTTCAACTTTCATGAATAAGTTGTAAAAATGTCAAACCCCTCCACAATTCCAAAGACCATAACTACACATTCAAGAAATTCAAAGATTACCAAGAAGCTGAATAAAGAGATGTAAAACCTTAAGCACTACCTAATACTTGATTAACAGAAATGGTACAGTGCTAGGAATAAAGTCACTATACAACTTATTAAACTAGGAACATACTGTGAAGTGGAAGGAAAATAAAAATAAAAAGTGCTTTTCAAACAATATGGCTTCTCTCTCACTTACCAACTTTACATCTCCCTGTATGGCCCCGGAAGATGACTGGTTAGCCAGAGACGGGTAAGATTCCTCAAGGGAGGAACAACCTAAGACAGGCACAGTCGCAGGGGGGCCATCAGGTGAGAAATTGGGGATCAACAGTGGTGAAGCTTAGAACCTCACCACCCCCTGTGTTGAGAGAAATCTTCTGCATCCGTGGATGTTTTATTGCCCTTGTCTAGCTTGGATTTACACATAGTCTACAGGCACACACCTGATCATCTACAATTGCTCTTTTAGAGCACTAAACTATGTTTTCTACCTTTATCTTGCATCTACCTACCACTTCAGCATTTTATTAAAAATAAAAATAATAATAATAATAAAGGGAGAAATGTGGGATCCACATATAAATCAAGTATAAAAATCAAACGAATATTCATATTTGACCTGATTGTTTATAGTTCATAATGCATGATCAAAACCGAAAGTTTCTGTGATGACTGCCCTTGTACTGTTCACCATGTAAGAACTTATTCACTATGTAAGAGTTCGTTCACCATGTAAGAACTTGTTCGTTATGCTTCAGAAGATTGGAGACTGACGAGAATTAGGCTTGAGATGGATTAATGATTGTGCATTGAGCACTGACTCCCCTACACAGAATTTTATTGTTGTTAACGACCATCTGATCAATAAATATGAGAGATGCCCTCTCAAAAAAAAAAAACTAAGGAAATCTGAATACACCACCAACTTTTGTAAATAATGTATTGATATCAGTGTTCATTACTTGTAACAAATGTACCATACTAATGTCAAATGTTAATAATAGGGGATACTGTGTGTGGGATGGGGTGGATATAGGAACTCTTTATGATCTGCTCAGTTTTTCTGTAAATTAATTAAACTGTTCTAAAAACAAAAATAAAAATAAAAATAAAAATAAAAAAATAAAAAAAATAAAAAGTGCTCCTACCCTGCCACTCTGAGAAGCAGGAGCATCCTCTGACATCACTTGAATTGCAGAAGCCTCGATGAGGAGAACCGCAGTTATTTATACAGTGAGGAACATCACATGCTTCACCTTTCCAGTTTTCAAAACATTCACATTGAGCAGTGTTGCTGCTATTATCGATCTTACATTCTCCTCGGCCTGAGCAATTATTTGGACACATGTCAAAACTGCAAAAACAGGAGGGGAAAATTTAATCAACACAAAGCAAAACTTCGATTAACATAGAAAACGTCTTTCCGCACAGGGTTTAAGAATCTCTGAAACCTGTCCCTCCAGTTGATTCAGAAGCACAACTGCAGGACTCACCATTGCAGCATGAATGGGGTCGCTCGACACTGCAAAGCTAGGGCGCGTAAGGAAAATCAACCCAGCTGGAGTCTCATAAGAAAAGACAAGCTAAAGAAATCACAAGGATAGAAGAGATTCTTGCAAAATGTCCAGTCTTAGCTTCTCAAGGGAGGGACGACTATAGTACTCTTGGTGGCCCACAGAAGAAGAGCATTATAAAGTTGCCAAATGCACACTTGCAAGTTTGGAGACAAAAAGGATAAAACAAACTGTGAATAATACATTACTCTCCTCACAGTACATATCTCTCCGGAGAGTGTATGAGAGTTTAGATAATTTGTTTAAGATTACTACCCAGACTAGTGTCCTTAAAATTCCTTTGTAAGTTTACCCACTCATTTCAGATTGAGAAGAGGGCCATTTTAACTTATTATACGAGTTTAATTATAATGTATCTCATAATAAGGTGACAATAAGATAAATGCATTGACAGCCCTTTGAAAATACATAATTCAAACTTTAAAAAGCAGGGGATAACTGGACTTTAAGATACTCTAAGAATGTAGATACTTCTAAGGCCTATAAAGAAAACTAAAAAAGACACTTTGTAGCAAAGCATGTCAGAAAGTCAGGAAATGGTTGAGAAAACAAGTTAATTAATGTCCTACACCTAAATATCAATTTATAATACATTTATAATAAAATTTTATAAATATCTGCATATAGTACTTTAATCAACTATATTATAATAGGTGCATCTGCCTACTTTTCAAGCCTCAGGAAGCAAAGTAAATAAACTTTTCCATAAAAAAGCTGAATGACATTATTTTAGGTCTTTAGAAAATGATGCCTGCTGTCACTATAGAAAAATACATACAAGTTTCAATGAAGATCAATTTCACCTTTATTAAGAAAAAGGCTTTTAGACATATGCACACCTATGTTTATTGCAGCACTATTTACAATAGCCAAGAAATGGAAGCAACCTAAGTGTCCATCAGTAGATGAATGGATAAAGAAGATGTGGTACATATACACAATGGAATATTATTCAGCCATAAGAAAACAAATCCTACCATTTGCAACAACATGGATGGAGCTAGAGGGTATTATGCTCAGTGAAATAAGCCAGGCAGGGAAAGACAAGTATCAAATGATTTCACTTATCTGTGGAGTATAAGAACAAAGCAAAAACTGAAGAAACAAAACAGAAGCAGGATCACAGAACCCAAGAATGGACTAACAGTTACCAAAGGGAAAGGGACTGGGGAGGGTGGGTGGGAAGGGAGGGATAAGGGGGAAAATGGGGCATTACGATTAGCACACATAATGTGGAAGGGGAGAACATGGGAAAGGCAAGATATACAAAGAAGACAAGTAATGATTCTATAGCATCTTAGTACACTGATGGACAGTGATTGTAATGGGGTATGTGGGGGGGGATTTGACAATGGGGGGAGTCTAGTAACCATAATGTTGTTCAAGTACTTGCACATTAATGATATCAAAATTTAAAAAATTTAAAAAAAGAAAAGAAAAAAGGCTTTTGCAAGGCAACAATTATGGAGTCTAAATTTCAGATTGGACTTACGGTGAAATGGCTACAACAATCACACTTCATTTTTATGAAAGGCCTAAAAGAAAACTGAGGTAAAACACTTCCACTGTGTGCTCAAATCTATGCCTTACACCAATAATACGTTAAATTATAATATCCTACAGACACACTTGTTAGCTCTATAGGAGGGAATAACACACAACCAAAACGTAATGTTATTGAAAACAGGGAAGAGGAAGTAACCCTTCATACCTTCTTAGCTAAAGGAGGAAAAGTACAACTTCCCCTTAAGCCTTAGCCCCTCAAGTCCCCTTAGACATAGGCTTACTCTATGTGCCAAAATTAATTTTGAGCACTCTTTAGAGCAGTGAGTTACATAAATCTCAAAAAACAACAATTATTGGTGACTCTCTAAAAAGTGAAATGGCAGGTGACACATCAAAACATCTGCTTGTATATCTACCTAAATTGGAGTAATGAGAAAATGAGACTAATTTTCTGTGCTTAAAACATGACTCAGAATGAGAAATAAGATGAATTGCCAATTTATGTGAAAACAAAATTTGTGTGGAAAAACAAAAAAACTATTTGGTTTTTCTTCTTTTACAAGAAAATAGGGAACACCTGAGTAGCTGTGCAACTAAGCCTCAAGGGTCCACCAACTGAGGCCAGCCCAAGCTAGGATTCAGAACAACCTGAGGACAACTGGAAAATGAATGACAATGTTTTGTATATGTGCTTCTGGGCATTTTCTGAGGATAAAGACCAACATTTTATTTGGCTCTTTATCAGGTCTGGGACCCCTCAAACAGCTGAAGACTCCTTTTTATTTATTTAATTTAATTTTATTTTTTATTAAGGTATCACTGATACACACTCTTATAAAGGTTTCACAAGAAAAACAATATGGTTATTACATTCATCCTTCTTATCGAGTCCCCCCCACACCCCATTGCAGTCACTGTCCATCAATGTAAGATGCCACTGAGTCCCTATTTGTCTTATCTGAGCTGCACTGTCTTCCCCGTGACCCCAAACACACCATGTGCACCAATCATGATACCCAACAATCCCCTTCTTCCTCCCTCCCCACCTGCCCTCCCCCATCCCTCCCCTTTGGTAACTAACCACTAGTCCCTTCTTGGAGTCTATGAGGAGGACTCCTTTTTAAAGGGCAGGGATCTTGGAACCAAGAAGATAACAGAATTCAGGATAACCTCACATTCCTTCACTTAACAAATATTAATTCTGGTCTGTAGGAGAGACTAAGAATTCCCCCTATACCAATCAGGTTAAGAATAATGTGCATTCCTGGGGAAGAATCTGGCCTTAGAGCTGGGAGAAGGGGTCTCCAGCAATGGGGCAAAGGCCTTCCCATGTCAAGGAGTGCTTGAACTGCCTTCTCTCCTGGGGTGCGCCCTCCCTGAAGTTTCTCTGTTCCCCCAAGGCCGCTACAGTGAGGGCCCTGTAACAGTGAAGGCTATGTGCCCTCTAACCCCTGACCTAGGAACCTACACAGAACCCAGAATGGGGCCTGGATGAGTGGCTATAGCAATGTTACTCAGAATGTAGATCATGGATATGCAGCACCATCACTGAGGAGCTTATCAGAAACACAGGTTCTCAGGACCCAACTCTAGGTGAGGTCCTGGGATCAGCATCTTAGCAGGGCCTCCAGGAGATCCCTGTGCCTGTGAAGTTTGAGAAGCCCTGGCCTAAACTACATCTCTCCAATCTCCCCTCCCCTTCTGAGACAAATTTCTTCACCCTCAACACCAGAACTTGCCAGGGTTCCATCCTGATTGTGTGCCACCAGGCCTTTGACCCCACCTGCCCTGCTAGGGTCTCCTAGGGCCTCCTCTGCTTATTCACCCTCATAGTTGTCAGCTCCCTCCTCCCTGAGACTTGTTTCTGGGCTTCTGTGGCAACACAATCCACTAGCATTCCTCTGCTGCCTTTACTCTGCCTCTCCTCACTGTGCACATGGCCCAGCGGCCAGTGAGTCATTGTCCATGAGCCAGGGATTCTCAGATGACAGTTCTTCTGGGGCCTAGATCTGAATATCAAAGTCCTGCTCAGACATCTCACATGTACCCAACCAAACTAATCAGTCCTTCCTCTCAATCCAGCTTTCTGCCTGCCTGTTAACTAAAAATCACCTTGCTGGTACTATGATAAGGTGCCCAGGCTGCCAAGTCACAAACCCTGGGCACCTGGAAAACTGAATTACCATATCAATCAAGATAGAGATGGCTTTGAATGGGCCAGAAAGAATACTGAGATCCCAAGAAAATGGACAAAAAGAACCCAGCATAAAGGTTGCACATGGAGGTTACTGTCTACACCAGAAGTTTGGCAAACTATTCCATAAAAGGCCAACTGGTATTTCAAGTTTTGTAGGATACAGAAGCATGTTAACACACAGACCCCTTGCTTATGGCATTTTATGAATGTAACTACTTACGAAAATAAACATTTCTTCAGGGCAGAAAAAAAAAGTTAGCCTCTCTCCTACCACAACAAATTCCAAAAGCCACCTAAGTCTCTCTGTCTACATTTCCTTTGTAACCTCGGCTAAGGACCAACTACTGAGCACATGAACACTAATATTTGTTAAATCATACTTAGCAAAAAACCCCAGTGTTTTTATCCATTTGCAGGATAAAGCCTCTCTCTTCCAAGAGAAGCTCAACACCAACAGGACTTGAGTTGAAACTGGGTGGTCCTACCACTTTGACAATCTACTGTTTCTCACCAGTTTCCTCTATAATAAAACAAATAGAAAAATGGTGCCTATACTTCACCGAGTTTTTAATAGAAAACTTTAAACAAGAAAATGCAAACTCCCTGGAGCAATGCATGGCACACAGTAAGCTCTCAAAATATGTTAATCATTACTACTGTTAAAACAAAGTACGTAGCATCCAAATTGATAAAGAAGTTAAACTGTCACTATTTGTAGATAACATGATATTATACATAGAAAACCCTAAAGACTCCACCAAAAAACTATTAAAACTAATAACTGGATTCAGCAGAGTTGTGGAATACAAAATCAATACACAGCAATCTGTTGCATTCCTATATACTAACAATGAATAGCAGAAAGTGAAATCAGAAAAAAAATTCCACTTATAATTGCATCAGAAAGAATAAAATACCTAGGAATAAACCTAACCAAGGAGGTGAAAGACCAGTACTCTGAAAACTATAAGACACTCATGAGAGAAATTAAAGAAGATACAAATAAATGGAAATCTATCCTATGATCACGGATAGGAAGAATTAATATTGTCAAAATGGCCAACCTGCTCAAAGCAATTTACAGATTCAATACAATCCCTATCAAAATACCAACAGCACTTTTCAATGACCCAGAACAAATAGTTCTAAAATTCATATGGAACCACAAAATACCCCAAATAGCCAAACCCATTTTGAGAAAGACGAACAAAGCTATGGGTATTACACTCCCTGACTTCAAGCTATACTACAAAGCTGTGGTAATTAAAACAGTATGGTACTGGCACAATAACAATGGAGCAGAATAGAAAGCCCAGATATAAACCGATCCATATATAGTCAATTAATACACGATAAAGGAGCCATGAATATACAGTGGGGAAAAGACAGCCTCTTCAATAACTGGTGTTGGGAAAACTGAACAACTATATACAAGTGAATGAAACTGGAGTACTGTCTAACTTCATACATAAAAGTAAACTCAAAATGGATCAAAGAGTTGAATGTAAGACATGTGACCATAAAACACTTGTCACATTGCCTTGAGCAAGGGAAACAAAAAATGAACAAATGGGACTACATCAAACTAAAGGCTTCTGTACAGCACAGGACACCATCAGCAGAACAAAAAGGCATCCTACAATATAGGAGAATATATTCGTAAGTGACATATCTGATAAGGGGCTAGCATCCAAAACATATAAAGAACTCATATGCCTCAACACCCAAAAAACAAATAACTCCATTAAAAAATGGGCAGAGAATATAAACAGATATTTCTCCAAAGCTGACACACAAATAGCCAACAGACACATGAAAAGATGCTCCATGTCACTAATCATCAGGGAAATGTGAATTAAAACCACAGTGAGATATTACCTCTCACCAGTTAGAGTGGCCACTATCCAAAAGATGAGAAATAACACATGTTGGTAAGGATGTGGAGAAATGGGAACCCTCCTATACCAGCTACTGTTGAAAGTAGAATGGAGGTTCCTGAAAAAACTAAAAATAGAAATATCATAAGACCAAATAATTCCACCTCTAGGAATTTACCCAAAGAAAACAAAATCTCTGATCAGAAAAGATATATGTACCCCTATATTTACTGCCACATCATTTACAATAGCCAAAACATGGAAGCAACCTAAGTGTCCCTCAGTAGATGAATGGATAAAGAAGATGTGGTAAATATACATAGTGGAATATTATTCAGCCATAAATAAAAAGAGATCCTGCCATTTGCAACAACATGGATGGATTTAGAGGGTATTATGCTTAGCAAAATATGCCAGGCAAAGATAAATACCATATGATTTCACTTGTTTGTGGAATATAAAAACAAAGCAAAACAGAATGCACGAAACAGCAGTAGACTAATAGACACTGAAACATGACTAGGGGTTAACATGGGGGAGTGGTGGGGAGGGGAAGGGTAATAAAGGTGCATAAAAATTCTCAATCATAATGTAAGTTCGTCATGGGGATAATAGTACAGCATGGGGAATATAAGCAATGACTCTGTAACATCTTTCTATGTTGACAGATAGTAACCACACTAGAAGGGGTGAGGATTTAATAATATGGGTAACTGTTGAATCACTGTGTTGCATATCTGAAACCAATGTAAGATTGTATACCAACGATACTTGAGAAAAAAACCCTCTAAACCTCTGAAATGGCGAAAAAAAAAAGTACATAGTCTGTGAATAAAATCACAAACATTAACTTAAGTAATCTTACTTGTAAGTGATATTAAATCCAGTCAAATTATAAGCAGCATCACTAAAAAAATGCAGCAGGGCATAGCCTGATGTGGTAACAACCTCGGGGACAGTTTCATTGCCATCTCTCTCAGGAACGATGAGGCCACTGAAAAGAAAACACAGCTCTTAGAAAAACGATCATGGGCATGTCACATGATGCCACACAAATTCAAAACCAGAATTCATCCAGTATTTCCAGGAAGGGCAAATTTCCTGTGATAAATGCATAGTGCCACCTGATGGGATCTTCTGAGGAACAGACCTGAATCTTTCACTAGGCTCTCCTTTATTCAATGTTATATTTCTAATGAAATTTGAAATCAATGGCCCTATCCCTTTTTTTTAAATGAAACTTTTTATAATGCTTCTTAGAAAATCTGTGTAACCTCCACAATCACAGAAAGTAACCAACTTGGAGTTGGTAAATGCTAAATATTTACTATTGAAAGACAAGGAAAGTAAAAATATAAATAAATAAGTTCAATAAACACCCATAATCCTAACATTATTAGCACTCTAATGTATTTTCTTTGACTAATTGATACATTACAACTTACATTCTATTTTACAAGTAATACACTTACAAGCATTTCCTATGTCACTAAAAGCTCCCTCACAGCCCAGCACACAATAGTACTTGTTGGGTGCCTGGAGAGGGTTAAGAATTACTGAGTCAAAGCGTCTAAATAATGGCGTTAAGGCTCTTGATCCATAATACCAACCTTGCTTTCCAGAAGAGATATGCCAACTTGAAAGTCCATCAAAAAAGAATGAAAGGTCCATCCCAACTCACCCTGCCAACAGGAGGATTACTAGTCCTATTTTAGCTTTGCCAATTTAGTAAGTGAAAACTGATTTTTAAACTGTGGTTTTGAGTTTATTTTACAGTCCTGAGGCTAATCATTTTTTCTGTGTTTTGCCTTTTGCATTTGTTCATATGCTCACGTCTCTTGCCCAGTTATCAATTAACTATCACCACCATGTCATTCATTAAAAACCTAAATCCTTACAGGCCCTATGCAATTGCCTCCGACACACCACCCCATTGAATGAACAAACATCCATCTCCTACTGCTCCCTCTCTTCACTCACCCAACCCCAGCCACGCCAGCCTCTTTGATTTCCTAGAGCACACACCAGGTAAATTCCCACCTCAGAGCCTCTAACTAACTGTTAAGTGCTCATTCACTAGGACCCAGCAATTCTATTTCTTTCTTTATAGAAGAAACACTTGCTCATGTACACAAACCACACAAAAATCCTCACTGTAGCACTATTCAGGATGGCATCAGGTTGAAAATCAACTAATCGCTTACCCATAGGGTTGGTTGAATGAATCATTACATATTGTAGGCAAGCGGAACTAACAAGTTCATTAAGACAGTCTGGAAAAAAAAAAAAAAAAGAACAAGCTGCCAAACAAAGGACATAGTATATGTGTACATTTACATGTATTTATATGAGTGCATATGAAAATGAAGCAATGGAAGAGTACATAAGCAGGAAATGGGGTCGGGGTGGGGATTTCATTTACTGAAAATTTTAAGTATGAAGACAGAATTCTAAGAACTCTAGGACTCTGAAGGTGCTCCAGGGGTCACAAAACAGAGAAACATTTTGTATTACATATTCAACTAATATTTACTAGGCACTTAAACTACATGTGAGATACTGTTCTAGGTACTAGGAATACAACAGTGAAGAAGTCCCTGCCCTCTTGGAGTTCACATTAGAGAAACAACAAATAAGCCTAGATAAGATGCCCATCCCACACACAGATGGTATATATAACACCAGGTAGAGATAAATGCATGAAGGTAAACAGAACAGAATAAAAGAAAATAAGAAGGTGCTATTTTAGGGAAGGCCTCTTGGAAGAGGTAATATCTAATCAGAGACCTAAATGAAGGTTTCAGCCATTATCAGGCTCTCATCTGTTTTATATCCCAGAACCCCTTGAAGTACTGAAGAGGGTAATTACAAGAGCACAGCCACCTAGAAACAGGTATGTCAAAAGCCATCTTCTCATAAGAAATGCTGAACAGGAAAGGACTGGGGGCTTCAGTCAGGTAGGAGACCCTGCACTCTTGTTATCTCAGCATGAGCTTTAGGACCAAAGAGATGGGAGCTCTGATCCTCATTCCGTACGCCTCATTCCGTACACTGACAGCTCTGAACCTCAGTTTCCTCAAATGCACAGTGAGAGAAATCCTACCCACCGCACAGTGATGTAATGAGAATCAAACTGTTGAAAATAGGGCCTCACACTAGTAGGTACATAAATAAGTGGTGGTTGATGGTATTTATTATTTATATGGTGGGACATTCAATTGTGCGGGATGGATGGCAGAATAGGTGGAGGGAGAAAGGACAGAGTCACAGAAAGGGTGGGAGGGCCATGATGCTGGAGAAAGGGGATCAGTTTCCACACTGTCAGAGAAACTCAGGCATCTGTCTCTTCTCATTTAAAAAAGTTGAAATTGTGAAAGCTTTGGAATGTGCTGCTTTCTCCCAGTGTGAAAATAAAACAACTGGTTTATGACAAAAATAAACTTTTACATAGCAAATGAATATAAACACAGCCGCAGCCAGCATGTAAGGCAATGGAAAGTGTGTGGGTAAGAAAGGGATGCTACAGCTGGGCCAGTCAACTGTCATTGTGAGCCGCTCCCCACCTCCCTGTCCCCTACTCCTAGGTAGTTAAGTAAGGCTGCTACCTTAGGCTGTAGCTGGTTGTTCAACTTGAGCCAATCAAGAACTGCCTGCCCTAGGAGTCTTCAAAATCTTTTAAATACAGAATGTATGTCATTGTTTAAAACCATTTTGAAAATTACTGGACTACGATATTTTCTTAATTCTCAGGCTTTCTGAACTCAGCTGGGGCACAACCTGATTTTACCAACTATACTATGTAAATTTACTAGTAATCCTCAGTTTGACACACCTGTGTCCTTGCAAAACTATATGGTCCTAAAGGGCAGGGAGATGTGGACGGTAAGTCAGATCCTTAAAGAGCCTGGTGATGGGGCCGGGCAAGGTCAATATTCTGACTCACAAAGGAAAGTCCAAGAACATGAGAGGGGTGCCTGCTTCTGACTGCATTCTCTAAGTGTTCAACAGTCTGACCAGTTTCAACTGGGTGCTGGACAGACTGAACACGTGCTTTAGCAAGGCTTCCTCTAACAGCTTTTCATCATAGTCTAAACTAAACTGTCTCATCAACATTCGCCTTTCTTTAAAAAAAAAAAAAAGAAAACCTCTGAAAGAGGAATAACGTTCTTTTGAAGAATGTTCTCAGAAAGGAAAACTAGTCTCCCTGCTCTATCTCCACAACCACCACTGCATCTCCTCACCGACAGACCCTAGCACAGTAGCTGCTTCATAAGATGCTGCATTTATACACTGGTTAAACTGGATGTACCACAAGGTCATAATACAGTACAGCTGGAAACATTGCTCCAGTGGTTCTCAAGTATGTCTAGTAGTAGAACTCTGTTAAACAAATTCTATTCAGAATTTCAATTATGTGAAAGATAAATGTGATCAACCAGTTAAGAGTCAAATTTAAACTCCAGAGTTTGCAATACTCCCAGAAAAAATACAGTACACCACCTTCATTTTAAGCTTGAAAATCTAGGACTAGGGCACCTAAATGCCATATACAAGTTCACATAAAGACTCAGGCAGAACTCAGATTAAAAGTCCACGTCTCCTGAGTCCTGTGTGGTTCTTCTTTCCTTACTAGATGAACTATCTGCCGCCAGGCTCTCTTCATTCTGGACCCCGAGCACATCATCACTGAGCCGACTGCTCCATCCAAAGCCCTCCTGACCCAGCAGCACTTCTCAACTCCCCATCTTGCGACAGCACACTCAGGGCCTCAACTGTGGTTTTCAAATTTTCCTGCACATCAGTGCTTAGAAGTTTTGTGCCTCAGGTAACTTTCAGATTTTAAATATGTATTGTTTTTTTACTGTAATTTTAGAAAATTCACATTCAAATTATATCATAAATTAAATTTTAACACAATCAATGGATTAAAATCTATACTATCAGTTAAGCAATTTTGTCATAGAAACCTAAAAATAAAAATCACGTGTTATCTGAACATACACTTTGGCTTCTCTCAAGTCACCGACTACAAATTATAGCCTTCTACTTATTTCGTTTTTGCTGTTGATTTACACATCTGCTCATCAGATACGCAGTCCAGGTGAAGAGCAGAGCTATGCACACCTGCTTGGCTGATGTTCCCACAAGCACTATTGGCACAAGCTGATTCAAAGTGCTGGCACTTAATAGGGAGTCCATCCATTTTTTTAAATTAAGTTGTCATTGATACACACTCTTAAGCTTTCACCTGAGCAACACTGTAGTTACTATAATCATCCATATTATCAAGTCCTCCCCAAACCCCACTGTAGTCATTGTCCATCAGCATAGCAAGATGACACAAAGTCACTACTTGTCTTCTCTGTGCTACAATGTCTTCCTATACCACCCCCACACCATGTGTGCCAATCATAATGTCCCTCAATCCCCTTCTCCCTCCCTCCCCTTTGGTAACTGTTAGTCCCTTCTTGAAGTCTGTGAGTCCACTGTTTTTTTTGGTCTTTCAGTTTTGCTTTGCTGTTGCACTCCACAAATTAGTGAAATTATTTGGTACTTACCTTTCTCCACCTGACTTATTTCACTGAGCATGATGCTCTCTAGCTCCATCCATGGTGTTGCAAATGGTACGATTTGTTTTCTTCTTAAGGCTGAATACTATTCCATTCTGTGTATGTGCCACATCTTCTTTATCCATTCATCTACTGATGGACAATTAGTTTGCTTCCATTTCTTGACTATTGTAAATAGTGCTGCGATAAACATAGGGGTGCATCTGTCCTTTTCAAATAGGGCTGCAGCATTCCTAGGGTAAATTCCTAGAAGTGGAATTCCTGGGTCAAAAGGTATTTCTAATTTTAGGTTTTTTAGGGACCTCCATACTGCTTTCCACAAAGGCTGAACTAATTTCCAGTCCCACCAGCAGTGTAGAAGGGTTCTTCTTACTCTGCCATCCTCGCCAGCATTTCTTGTTCCCCTTGTCTTTTCAATGTTGTTGGCCCTCCTAACTGGCGTGAGGTGATATCTCATTGTAGTTTTAATTTACATTTCCCTGATCATTAGCGACGAGAAGCATCTTGTCATGTCCCTGTTGGCGATCTGAATTTCTACTTTGGAGAAGTGTCTGTTTATATACTCTGCCCATTTTTTATCAAGTGATTTGCTTTTTGGGTGTTGAGGCATTTGAGTGCTTTATATATTTTGGATATTAACCCCTTGTCAGATATGTAGTTCACGGATATATTCTCCCATATTGTAGGATGCCTTTTTGTTCTGCTGATGGTGTCCTTTGCCGTACTGAAGCATTTTAGTTTGATGTAGTACCATTTGTTCATTTCTGCTTTTGTTTCCCTTGCCCACGGAAATATGTTCAGAAGAAAGTTGCTCATGTTTATGTTCAAGAAATTTTTGCCTATGTTTTCTTCTAAAAGTAATATGATTTTATGACTTACATTCAGTTCTTTGATCCATTTCGAGTTTACTTTTGTGTATGGAGTTAGACAATAATCCAGTTTCATTCTCTTACATGTAGCTGTCCAGTTTTCCCAACACCAATTGTTGAAGAGGCTGTCATTTCCCCATTGTATATCCATGGCTCCTTTAACATATATTAATTGACTATATATGCTTGGATTTATATCTGGACTATTTTGTTGCATTGATATATGGGTCTGTTCTTGTGCCAGTACCAAATTGTTTTGATTATTGTGGCTTTGTAGTAGAGCTTGAAGTCGGGAAGCATAATCCCCCCCATGTTTATTCTTCCTTCTCAAAATTGCTTTGGCTATTTTGGGTCTTTTGTGGTTCCATATAAATTTTATAACTATTTGTCCTAGTTGTTTGAAGAATGCTGTCGGTATTTTAATAGGGGCTGCATTGAATCTATAGATTCCTTTAGGCAGCATGGCCATTTTAACAATATTAATTCTACCTATCCATAAGCACAGGATGTTATTTCCATTTATTGGTGTCTTCTTTAATTTCTCTCACGAGTGTCTTGTAGTTTTCACGGTATAGGTCTTTCACTTCCTTGGTTAGGTTTATTCTTAGGTATTTTATTCTCTTTGATGTAACTGTGAATGGAACTGCTTTCCTGATTTCTCTTTCTGATACTTCATTGTTAGTATATAGGAATGCAACAGACTTTTGTGTATTAATTTTTTATCCTGCAACTTTGCTGAATTGAGTTATTAGTTCTAGTAGTTTTGGAGTGGATTCTTTATGGTTTTCTATATATAATATCATGTCATCTACAAACAGGAACAGTTTAACTTCTTCCTTACCAATCTGGATGCCTTTTGTTTCTTTGTGTTATCTGATTACCATGGCTAGGACCTCCAGTACTATGGTGAATAAAAGTGGGGAGAGTGGGCATCCTTGTCTTGTTCCCAATATTAAAGGAAAAGCTTTCAGCATTTCACTGTTAAGTATGATGTTGGCTGTAGGTCTGTCACATATGGCCTTTATTATGTTGAGATATCTGACCTCTATCCCCTTTTTGTTGAGAGTTTTTAACATGAATGGATGTTGAATTTTGTCAAATGCTTTTTCAGCATCTATGGAGATAATCATGTAGTTTTTGTCCTCCTTTTTGTTGATGTGGTGTATGATGTTGATGGATTTTCTAATATCGTACCATCCTTGCATCCCTGGAATAAACCCTACTTGATCATGATGGAGGATCTTTTTTATGTAGTTTTTAATTCAGTTTGCTAATATTTTATTGAAGGTCTTTGCATCTACGTTTATCAGGGATATCGGTCTGTAATTTTCTTTTTTTGTGGTGTCTTTGTCTGGTTCTGGTATTAGAGTGATGCTGGCCTCATAGAATGAGTTTGGAAGTATTCCTTCCTCTTCTACTTTTTTGGAAAACTTTAAGGAGGATGGGTATTAGGTCTTCACTAAGTGTTTGATAAAATTCAGTGGTGAAGCCATCTGGTCCAGGGGTTTTGTTCTCAGGTAGTTTTTTGATTACCAATTCAATTTTATGGCTAGTAATAGGTCTGCTCAGATTTTCTGTTTCTTCTTAGGTCAGTCTTGAAAGGTTGTATTTTTCTAGAAAGCTGTCCATTTCTTCTAGGTTATCTAATTTGTTAGCATGTACTGCTTCACAGTATTTTCTAATAATTCTTTGTATTTCTGTGGTGTCCATAGTGATTTTTCCTTTCTCATTTCTGGGTCTGTTTATGTGCGTAGATTTTATTTTTCTTGATAAATCTATGGGTTTGTCTATTTTGTTTATTTTCCTCAAAGAACCAGCTCCTGGTTTCACTGATTCTTTCTTTTGTTTTATCGTTCTCAATTTTATTTATTTCTGCTCTGATCGTTATTATGTCCCTCCTACTGACTCTGGGCCTCATTTGTTCTTCTTTTCCTAGTTTCATTAATTATGAATTTAGACTGTTCATTTGGGAACGTTCTGCTTTCTTGAGGTAAGCCTGTATTCCAATATACTTCCCTCTTAGCATGGCCTTCACTGTATCCCACACATTTTTGTGGTGTTATTGTTTTCATTTGTCTCCATATGCTGCTTGATCTCTGTTTTTATTTGTTCACTGATCAACGGATTATTTGGGAGCATACATTAAGCCTCCAGATGTCTGTGGGCTTTTTGGGTTTCTTTGCATAATTTATTTCTAGTTTAATACCTTTGTGGTGTGAGAAGCTGGCTGGTACAATTTCAATCTTTACTGAGGAGATCTTTTAATGGCCTATTATGTGATCTATTCTGGAAATGTTCCATGTGCATTTGAGAAGAATGTGTATCCTGCTGCTTTTGGGTGGAGTGTCTGTAGATGTCTGTTAGGTCCATCTGTTCTTATGTGTTGTTAAGTGCCTCTGTCTCTCTACTTATTTTCTGTCTGGTTGATCTGTCCTTTGGAATGAGTAGTGTGTTGAAGTGTCCTAAAATGAATGTACTGCATTCTACTTCCCCCTTTAATTCTGTTAGTGTTTGTTTCACATATGTAGGTGATCCTGTGTTGGGTGCATAGATATTTATAATGGTTATATCCTCTTATTGGACTGACCCCTTTATCTTTGTCTCTTGTGACTTTGAAGTCTACTTTGTCTGATACAAGTACTGCAACTCCTGCTTTTTCTCCCTATTAGTTGCATGAAATATCTCTATCCCTCCACTTTCAGTCTGTGTATGTCTTAGGGTTTGACATGAGTCTCTTGTAAGCAGCATATAGATATGTCTTGTTTTTTTACCCATTCAGTTACTGTTTGTCTTTTGATTGGTACATTCAGTCCATTTACATTTATGGTGATTATCAATAAACATGTACTTACTGCCATTGCAGGCTTTAGATTCGTGGTTACCAAAGGTTCAAGGGTAACTTCTTTACTATCTAACAGTCTAATTTAACTTACTTAGTACTCTATTTCAAACACAATCTAAAGGTTCTTTTTTTTCCTCCACTTTTCTTCCTCCTCCACTCTTTATATATTTAGAGGTGTCATGTGCTGTACTCTTTGTGTATCCCTTAACTGACTTTGTGGGTTGTTGACTTAATTTTGCATTTGCTTAGTAATTAATTGGTGTAATTCCTTTACTGTGGTTTTCTTTTCTTTGGAGAGAGGAGCCTTAGGAACACTTCCATCTATAGCAGTCCCTCCAAAATAAACTGTAGAGATGGTTTGTGGGAGGTAAATTCCCTCAACTTTTGCTTACCTAGGAATTGCTTAATCCTTGCTTCAAATTTAAATGATAATCTTTCCGAGTAGAGTATTCTTGGTTCGAGACCCTTCTGTTTTATTGCATTAAATACATCATGCCACTCGCTTCCAGCCTGTAAGGTTACTCCTTAGAAGTCTGATGATAGCCTGATGGGCTTTCGTTTGTATGTGATCTTTTTTCTCTCTGGCTGTTTTTGTGTGTGTGTGTGTGTGTGTGTGTTTATTTATTTATTTTCATGAAGGTATCAGTGATATACAATCTTATGAAGGTTTCGTATAAGCAACAATGTGGTTATTACATTTTCCCCTATTATCAAGTCCCCACAACATACCCCATTACAGTCACTTTCCATCAACATAGTAAGATGCTATTGAATCACTACTTGTCTTCTCTGGGCTACACTGTCTCTGGCTGCTTTTAATACTGTGTCCTTGTCCTTGATCTTTGCCATTTTAATTACTATGTTTTGTTGTTGTCTTCTTTGGGTCCCTTTTGTTGGGTGATCTGTGCACTTACATGGCCTGAAAGACTATTTCCTTCCCCAGATTGGGGAATTTTTCAGCAATTATTTCCTCAAAGACAATTCCTTTCTCTTTTTCTCTCTCTTCTTCTTCTGGTACCCCTATAATGCAAATATTGTTCCATTTGCTTTGGTCACACAGTTCTCACAATATTCTTTCATTCCTGGAGATCCCTTTTTTCTCTGTGCCTCAGCTTCTTCTTATTTCTGTTCTCTAATTTCTTTTTCATTTACCATCTCCTCTACCTCATCCAGTCTGCTTTAAATCCCTCTATTGTATGTTTCCTTTCGGATACTGTATTTTTCAAAGTTTCTTGCTCTTTCTTAAAGTTCTCCCTGAGGTCTTGAATATTTTTCTGTAGCTCCATGAGCATGTTTATGATTTTTATTTTGAGTTCTTTATCAGGAAGATGGATGACCAGTTTCACTTAGCCCTCTTTCTGGTGTTTGTGGAATTTTGGTTTGCACCAGGTTCTTTTGCCACTTCACAGTTTCAATCATTACTATGGAATAACAACTTTGTGTAGGCAGCACCCTCTAGTGCCCAGAAGCTCTATTCTCTGGAGCTGCCCAGCACCTGGAGCAATGGCGGCGGGGCAGGTGAAGTGGCACCAGTGCTTGCTTGGAGTTAAGAACTCTTTCCTGCTTTCTGGCTGCAGTGCCTGCCTCCACTGCCAGGGCCAGTGGGCTGAGCACACAGGGAGGAACCTCTGCATAGCACCCTTGTGGCAGGGCCACCTCTGGCTGGTCCGGTGCAATGATGGGGGCAGCAGGTTTGTGAACTGATGCTGGCTGGGAGGAAGGAGTGGCAGGCTGTGTATTATTGTGGGATGCTTGGCATGTATCACCAGCCAGGAGGATGGAGTGTCTGAAGCTCCTGAAAGTTCCCAACCTGCTGGGCTGCATGTGCTGGTACGATTTTGTGCACCTGTCCTTTCTCCTGAGCCGCAAGCTCTGTGTAATCCTTGCACCTTTAGCAGTGCTCTCACTGTTAGGAAGTCTTTCCAGGTGCTTGTCTTTCTTTAGTTCCGGAGCAGCTGGTTGTGGGTACCTATTCTCCATAAGCAGCCGGAATCTCAGTCTCTCAGAGTATTCCACCTGTCTTTGCTTTCCAACCCCATTAAATCACTAGAGCACCATTTAATGTAGGTTCATGCCCAGAGCAGATCTCTAGGGCTCGGTGTTCAGCATAGTTTCAATCATTACTGAACACCCTTTCCACTCCATTTCTCTTCCTCCTGCTGGTGAGCTTGGGTGGAGGGAGGGTTGGGTCCCACCGGATCACAGCTTCACTACTTTACCCTTTTCTGTGAGGTCTTCTCTTTTCCCCAGATGTAGGCAGTCTGTTGCAGTTTTCTTCCCGGTTGCTCTTTCAGAATTAGTTGTATTTGCTGTATTTTCATATTGCATGTGGTTTTGGGAGGAGGTTTCTCACTTCTCACGCCACCATCTTTAAGCCTCTGGGACACCATGAATTTTGATTAATGAACTCAGTGTCAAGTGAACCCCCAACAATTACTATCCTGGTAACATGACACTACAGACAGATTTAATGCTTGTGTTAAAGTTTGGGGTGCATCTTGCAGTAACCCAAGGCATCTTCAAGTTCTGGCATAAAGATATATATGTCCAAGATTCCTCAAGGGAGGAACAACCTAAGACAGGCACAGTCA
The DNA here is from genome assembly GCF_040802235.1 of Manis javanica. Lineage (NCBI taxonomy): Eukaryota > Metazoa > Chordata > Mammalia > Pholidota > Manidae > Manis > Manis javanica. The sequence goes on along the minus strand of NC_133160.1, from coordinate 29,173,122 downwards.
CAGGGGGGCCATCAGGTGAGAAATTGGGGATCAACAGAGGTGAGGCTTAGAACCTCACCCCCCACCCCCTGTTTTGAGAGAAATCTTCTGCATCTGTGGATGTTTTGTTGCCCTTGTCTACCTTGGATTAATACTTAGTCTATAGGCACAGACCTGATCATCTACATTTGCCCTCTTACAGCACTAAATTATGTTTTCTTCCTTTATCTTGTATCTACCTACCACTTCAGCATTTTATTTTAAGAAATAATAATAATAATAATAATCATAAGGGAGAAATGTGGGATTCACATATAAATCAAGTATAAAAATCAAACAAATAATCATATCTGACTTAATTGTTTATAGTTTATGATGCGTGATCAAAACCGAAAGTTTCTGTGATATGATTGCCCTTGCACTGTTCACCATGTAAGAATTTGTTCGTTATGCTTCAGAATATTGGAGACAGTTGAGAATTAGGCTTGGGGTTGATTAATGATTGTGTATTGAGTCCCCTATACAGAATTTTATTGTTGTTAACAACCATTTGATCAATAAATATGAGAGATGCCCTCTTAAAACAACAACAACAAAAAAAAATAAAGATATATATGCCCAACATTTGGCCAAGGACATTTTAGTATTTAGCATGGCCTATCTACTATGCTATTTGGCCTTGTAAGTGAATCTTTGAAACCCAGAAAATGGACTTGGTATTCAGTTCAAAGATTTGTCAGAGTGTTCTAAGCCAAAGGGAGTGAAGAAATACAAGGGCACATTAGTTCCTCGATTTCCTGTGTCCCTTGGCTCCTCACATATTCTTTACTCTCTGTTTCCGCCTCATCCATAAGAGATATCAACCAGACTAGCCCCATATGAGGCATAAAAAAAATATTTGTTGATGGTTCCTTTTTAAAGTTAGGGAAGTAGAACATTTCAGGGAAGAAATCCAGGAAGTCAGTTACAGATGAAAAACTGACAACTATGGCTCTCTACAGGGATGTGAATTTTAGAAAAATATATTTTATAAATCCTCTATCCAGTAAAAGGAAGAAAAATTGTAAAGTTCTAAATTCCCATGGGGTCAAAATGATAATACAGAACTTAACTGTTAATGCAAACTAAAATGCCAAAAAAATTCAGAACACCCCATATATTTGATGTTAAACTGTTTTAACTACTAACATAGAATAAACTTGTTTTTAAAAAATCATAATCCACACAGGTAACCACTGTTGACTTTTTATGTATTCTTCCAAAAAGTTTACCTCATCCATATTAATACACATACATAAATACACACATGCACACAACTATATTTGAATTCAACAAATAACTCCTAAAGCCCTATTCAATGAACAAACACATCAAGGATCAAGATGAACACTGTTCGTGTTTAAACGTTTCACAGAAATAAAATTATTCAATATATTACTACAAAACATTTTTTAAATGGAAATTTCACCACCACAAGAAGCAGGTAAACTTGAGGCTACTATCACAACTTTATAGATCAATAAACTGAAAACAAAGGTTAAGTAATCTGCCCAGAAACTTACCTAGAAGCTATAGGAGACCAAGTCAGGCCTAGCGTACAAGTAATAGGATTCCAGCACTAGTACTCTTTCCATGAAATACATGTTAAGTGATAATAAAGGTGAGTCCAAGAAGAAAGTAATCTGTGACATATGAATATGAATTCAGAAATCAAAGAATGATTAACTACGACTTAGATGACTGAGCTTACCTAAAGGCAGCAACTAGTGGAGCATAAATTGAGTCCCCATCATAAACGTATAAATGATCCCAACTACACTCTGTAGCAAAATGACTGAAACGAAGTCTCATTATTCTATTTGGCCTGGAAAAAACAAAAAAAGTAATTTATAATAATCATCATAACTATCAAACATTTAAGAAAAATCTGTAGGTAGATTTTTAAAGATTTTACAAGTACAAAAGAAATTAACTGCATATGAACAGTATTCCTTTGTCAGATTTATTTCATACTTACCATGTGCAAGAGACCACTAAATATGCAACGGTAAACAAAACAGATATGGTCTATGCCTCTTTGAGCCTTACAGTCCACATAGTGGTTATTCTTTAACAGTCTCTGAACCAACCCATCAGCCCTTCCACTTATGCTTTTCCTTCCTTATTCAAATAAAGATTCCACGCTGTATCATTTCAAAAACACGACTGCCAATTCTCTAACTTCACCTTCCGCTCTGCCTTTTCATAGAACTACCTGGTAAAAATCCTGGTCTGTAGGAAATCAGTTACATGCTCTGACTCTGCTCTGACTCCAAAGATAACTACCACTGGTTCCATCATTAGTCACTGCTCACCAACTTCAAGTGGCACCTCAATTCTGCCAGCAATCCCATTACTAACTCTTTCTTTTCCTCTCCACTACTACTACTGACTCTCAAGTTACTATTTCAAACCATTTGGTCCCAACTCCCTGCTTGTGCTCAACACTCAGACAATAATCTCTTGAATTCCCAAATATTTTCATAAATAGATATGCCGTCCTGCTCCTTCCATCTCTCAACCATTTACCATCTCCTTCTCTTCTGGAACTTCCACATCCATGTTTGTCTCTTAAGTATCACATATTTTACAAAAAAACAACAACAACAAAATAGAAAAAACTTCAATTTCCAACTCTCTTTCTGGCTATTACCAAAGTTACTCCTCTGAATAGAGTAGAAATCCACAGAAGACTTTGCTTCCTCTAGTTCCTCACAGCCGACTCACTCCTTTACTGTCAAACCTGGCTTCAGCCCAACACTCCCCTCAAAAAGCTTTTGATAATATCAACACCATTGGTATGCTGGTGATACCTAATTGTATTTTTCCAGCCTAAACCTTTCCTCTACCCCATACTTACTTGTCTAACTAACATCTCTAAGCCAACCACTCAGTATTAAATGAATACACAAACAAGTTAACTCAGATGGTGATGAGTAGCATACAAAAATTAAAGGAATGTGATATGGTAGTACAACAGGTGGTAGGGAGATACCCTAGAGATTAGAATAATGAGTGAAAGCCTAGGGAACAATGTTTCAGGCAGAGGGGACAACAGGGCCTTAAAATTCTTGGGGAAAAAGAAGTTGATGTGTCTAAGCAGAAGGAAGAAAATCAGCATGTCTGAAACACAGCAGAGGGAACCACATGAGTTAAGAAGTGAAAGGTGGGCAAAAGGAAAAAGCAAAAATCAGGAGGCCAATTTTGCAGCTGTTATAGAGGCCCAGGAGAAGATAGTTGATGGTTCTTGCAATAACTGTTGAAATGAAGATTAAAAGGAGAATGCAGATGGATTGGAGAGCTATTTGAGAGGGAAAACTGACATAACTGACAGGCTGAATATGGGCATGAGGGAAAGGAGGGATTTTTTTTTTTTGCTTAGGCTTAGGAGGAGCAACCACAGAAAGCACATTCAGAGACACACTAGAGAAGGACAACAGATGTGAGTGACTAGAAAAAACAAGGGCAGAGTAAAAGGGCAAAGGAAACCTTAGAGCAGCAGTTCTCAAAGTGTGCTCCACACAAAGCTGAGGCTGCTGAGACCCAAGAGGTCAAAACTATATTCACAATAATACTCAGATACCAAGTGCCATTTCAGCATGTTGCCATTTACTAATATAATGGTGTAAGCACAATGGTGGGTGAAATGCTGGCTCCTTAAAACCAAGCAAGGGAGCAACACCCAACTGTGCCACTGTTAGGGGTTACTCTGCACTACTTCACTCTCACGGAAAAAGAGAAACCAAGCCTCACTTAAGGACATCTTTATTAGGCAGTAAAAATTACTAACTGTATTAAATCTTGACCCACTAATACACATCTTTTTAATATTCTAGTGACAATTAGAAGTATGCACAATGGGCTTCCGCTGCCTAACAAAATACAGGGTCTCAAGGAAAATCACTTTTGCCATTGTTTGTGTGGTGAGCTGAACTAGCTGCTTTTCTCTAAGAACATTGTTAATTATTTTTACCTGAATGAATAACTGAAAAGCTATGGTTATTTGGACTTGAATATCTGGCAGATATTTTCTTGAAAATGAACAAAGCATGTCTGTCACCTCAAAGAACACAACTGACAGTATTTGTTGCCAAAGATAAAATACAAGCTTTCAAGCAAGAGTTTCAGAAAATTTGTATCTGCCACCTAGATACAACTTTCTAATACTTAAAATTTTGGGATGAGATTGGTGGTTATATTAACCAACATGACTTGTTAACACAGTATATAATGAAATATATCAACATTTGGAAGATCTACATAGTTCAGTGAACAATTCTTTTCCAAAATGACCCCAGGTATTATGGTAGAAAACTATGCATGGGTTAAAGATCCAAAATACAAGAAAACCAATGGATTTTAATATCATTTGAGATTCCACACTGTAATTTATCTTTAAGAAAATACTACTTGTCAAGTTTTGGTGTAGTACCAAAGAAGACCATTCTTTGATATTTAAATTATTTTAAAAGGTCTATTAAAATCTCCTTGCTTTTCCTACTACATATCCAAGTGATGTCAAATTTTCTTCACGTATTTCAACCATGAAAACATATTTTAACAAAGTGAATGCTGAAGAAAATATGCTAATCCAGGTGTCTTCTATTAGGCCAGACACAGACAACATTTACAAAAATGTAAAACATTATCCTTCTGAATTTTTACAATATGGGTGTTTTCTTTCCATAAAAATATGTCATTTGTGCTAACATGCAGTGAGTTTATTACTGTGGCTTTTGAATGAATAATTTTTCCTGGTTTTAATTTTTAATATCATAAACACAGGTATAATTCACATAAACAAAAGTTATTTGGAATTCTCAAAATTTAAGAATTTAAAGAGATCCTGAGACCAAAAAGTGGGAGAAATATTTATTTAAAGGTTTACCATAGAGAGAAGAAAAAGAAGACAATTGCTGGAGGGCCACAGGAGGCCCAGAAGTTGTTTGGGTAGTAATAGTTATTCTGAATTTTCCTACCCAAAATAAAAATAAGAACTTAGAAAAATGAAACAATAATTTTCCAGTGCTTTAAGCACACCATTCAAAATACTCAACATTTTAACTATTACAGTTGAAAATATATACATTTCTGGTATGTACAATTCATTTGCAGCATGAAATCAACATGAAACTTCATATTAACGAAGATTAAGAAAAATAAGTCAATTTCAGTTAAGTTAAAAGTTATCAATTAAAAATATTTAAAGTAGTTTATGCTATAGATTGTTAATTTTACTTGTAGGCAATGTTAATTGCCACACTGAGCTCTATTCTGAAAAAAAGAAAAATTATATCAGCCATTACTACTTACTGTCCTTCAATGAGCCATGTGCACTTTGTTTTATATTTATAATTTCCAGGTCCATCTGTTATAAACCCAGAAGATCCAGTTAATCTGTAATTCAAATAAAAATAACCAAGTAAGTCTACCAAAATTTCACATGTTAATACTTCTCAATACAATCCAAGTTAAGCATAGTGGGTACATTAATGCTTCCTATTATAACCAGAGGAAAATGCCTGGACAGTTATATTCAGATTATACAAATCTGGATCAAATATTTGCCATACACTTAAGAAAAGGGAATACAAATATACTAAGGTCAACAGGAATGAACAAAAACATATCTAAATCTTCCTGAGAAAGGAAAATCATACTTTGTACCATGAAAATGGACACAAGAACTTATTTATGAGTATCAGTTGGTTTTTAAAGCATAAGATCATAGTTACAGTTACAAGTAAAGTACATTTATCACAATAACACCTAGAGAGCCTAACTGTGATGGGCAAGTACATCAAGCCACAACACACAATGTACCCATTGCAGCCATTCAGCTGCATCTTTTGAAGTGGCTGTCTGCCATACTCCATAAGCAGGGTACATCAGCACCTGTTTACCCACACTTGCACTATGCCTGAATTAATCAATATTTTTAGGTCTTGCCAACGTGGTAGGCATATCCTGGTACCTCATTAATGTCTTGACTGGTACTAATCCTGATGTTGGAATATCTTCTCATATGTTTTGGTGATCTGCATTTCCTCCTTTGTAAAGCAAGATTCCATATTCTTTGCCTTCTTTGCTACCAAGCTGTCTTTTTCAAATTAGTGTTTAGGAGCTCTTTTTATATTAAGAAGCTCCCATCTGAACATTAATTAAATGCACTATAAGTATATTTCCTATTTAGTTTTTTCTTTATACTTTGTGACTAGTATCTCTTGCAATATGGAAATTTTTAATATTTAAAAAGGATGTTATTCCCTTCCTCATTGTTATTTCCAATCATTTTTTTCCTCTGTCTTTCACCGCTATTGTGAAATCGATGCTCTTTTCTGGATCTGCCTCCCTTACTTTTTACTGATATCCCAGTTACTCCTCCTCACTTAGTAAAGGTATTAGCATCTAGTTCACTGCTTTCCACTCAACTACATAAATGTCCAAGATGCTCTGTCCAAAGCCCAGGCTCTCTATTTCTTAACTTCATCACTATCAATTCTTTCCTCCTTTCCATGTCAATCACCCACTCCTCTGGACCCTGCTGCTACCAGTAATAGGACTACCACAATCTTCATTTTAGACATACTATATTTTAACCACCATCACTTATTTCTCCAGTTCATCCAGCCTAATTCCCCCTTTCCAGTGAGTTATCAGCCCCATGGCAACTTCCAAACCACTAAACTACACTTATTCCTGTTCATCACCCACCATATACATTTCACTTTCCCACTTACCTCATAAAGATTCCATGGTCCATCACAATTACCATCCCCTGCAAGTCTCTTGACTTTTCTGCCCCCTTACTCTGTTGTACTTATCTGATATAGCTGTCTCCATGTCTGACTTTCCAACATATCCATTCCACCCCCAAAATATCAATATGAGCCAATCACAGTTTCCCATGTCCCCTGCCAATCACTGGTTAGAAATGTTTATCAGTTAAGATTAGGTTCTAATGCAACCCATAGCCAGCATCTCCATGATCACCAGAACTTTGTTGCTGTTATCCTCAACATGTGGCTTCCACCTCACAACCAAGGTGGTTGCTCAAAATCCAGCTATTATTCCCACATGACACTCAGCAAAAAGGAAGAAAAAGCAGCACACAACCCTCCTCATTTAGCCAAACATGGCAATTCAACTTACATTCTATCAGACAAGTTACATCTAAATGTAAAGAGAGGCTGAGAAATGTAGCCATTATCCCAGACAAAACTATGTACCCAATGAAAACTCAGGATTCCCTTTACTAGGGTAGTAAAGGCTATGAAGGGTCATTATTAATTTCTGTTACAGCATGTAATCTAAGACTCAGTTGTGAGGAGAAGACTGATAGAGGGCTTCTGGGAAACCTTTTCATACTCTTAAGGAAGACGGTGTGGTAGACAGGGAGATGCACCACCAACATCTCCCCTTGAAGGAAGGACTTGCTGCCAGATACAGCAAGGAGTGTGGTCAACAGACAGCCTCCAGCTATCAAAGTTAGTTTCTTCAGAAGCTACCTTGTTCCAGGTCACACCCTCTCAGGGCAGCCCACATCACAAAGAGTATATGTCTGGGACTTTCCAACCCCACATGAGACAACTCTGCAAGACAATCCTTGCTCCATAGCTCACCTTTGTCAGGCCTACATTGAAGCTCAACTTCTTCCTTTGCCCAGTTCTGCTTCCTGCCCACTCCTCTCTCAGGTGTCATACCCAACTTGTATCCCAAACTCCATCTCAGCAAATGTGTCCAAGAAACCCAACATATAACAGACTCCAAAGAAACCAACCTTCCCCCTCTGGACTTTGTTGCAGTTGGACTTCATACCTAAAGTACTGCAGCCATCATGCTACGAGCCTGAACACAAAGCCAACACCAAGGATGACAACTCAAAGGAATGTAAAGGTCCCTGAAAGGGAGTACCAATCAGCCACAGAGACCACCCGTTTTATGAGTAAATAAATTTCCCACTGGTTACTCTGTTACTGTGTGTGTGTGTGTGTGTGTGTGTGTGCATGTGCATGTGCATGTGCGCACATGCACACTTTCTTGATTCTTTGTTTTAGGCTCTTTTAGCTCAAAAAGTTTTATGACTTTCTACTAGGCTTGTTTTGCTCCTAGAAGTTTCTATGGACTTCACATGAACATGTTCAGGTATTTGCAAATTAACATCACTTTTAGAAAAGAAATAGGTCACTTCTCCTTTAAATACTTAGTCTCTTTAAAAATACACTTACATAATGAATACACTTACAGATAATGAATAGATATGACCACAGACAAGCTTTTCTGTCAACTAAAGGACAAATCTTTTTTTAATTATCTCCCCAAGTACTCCCAACCACCCCTAATTAAGACAAACATTTAACCACCTAATAAGCATTCTTAACTATTTCTCTTCATACTCACAAGCCCACAGTACATATATGGTCTCTTATATAATCATTTTTTAGCTACACAAAGTAATTATTATACAGACCCTTCAGCATTTCTTTTTTACTCAATGAAACTGGGGGAATCCTCCTAATCAGGTATTAGTCTGATTCACTTATTCATGTAGCATACTATTCTAACTGATGGAGGTACCATTGTTTTTCTGTCTTTCTCCAACTAACATTCATTTTGTTTTCAGTTGATTGGCATTATGCACGTTGCTGCAGTAAATAACCCTATACGTATGGCTTTACTTGTGCTTTAATTTCTAATAGATTCTTAGAAGGATTCCTGAGCCAAAGGAATATGAATTTTAATTGTTAACCAAGCTGCCAAATTATTTTCCAAAAGGACATAACAATTCATATTTTCACTGGCAATATATGAGAATATGCTATTTTCCACCTCTCCTCTGTATCCAGTGCTCTGTTTCTTTTCAATTTTACCAGTTTTTTAATTTGAAATTCCTGTGCTCCAGTGAGGCCAATGGGTGATTAGTGAAAATTTACATAGAGAGTTTTTTTTATGAAGAAAAGACAGGAATATCAACCTAAATTTCAGGTCGAGTTTTATAGTTACCACTGGTTATCTAGATGTGGACACTGGTACCACCTGTGGCCACCTTACCAGCAGTCACACAAAGGCATCAAATTGAAACAAAGACTTTTCAATACAAGCCCAGAAATATAAATAATTAATCCCTTGCTTCTACCAATTTCCCAATTCAAGAATATGCTGAGGGTGATTCTGTGGTAGAAACAAACACAGGGAAAATAGGAGAGTCCTCCACAGGAGGCAGGTTTCAAAGTGGTCACCTTAGAATTCTTTCCTTCCAATTTACTTGTATTATACTACCAATGTGGCCTGTAAAACCTCAATTTTTCTCACCGGTTAAGATTTTCTTTATGGTCAAATACCTTAGACAGTGATAAACTCTGACCAAAGTTCCTTAGACATTAAAGAAAAAAATGTATTACAGGAATGTAAACTACTACTTACACACGCACACACACACACACACACACACACACAATTAACTTTGAGTGCATTATTCAATTCCTTTATATTCTTACTTACTTGTTAACTACTAGACCAAATGATAAGAAATCCCATACCATGACAACTCCATCACATTTGTCACAGTATTTTTATTTTTTCTAATGTATTTAACTATTCAGTCACATAATTTTATGACAATTAGATCTTCATAAACTGTCCCTTTTATCATAACAGTAACTCATTTTAGATGTTTACCCAATTCTTTATTTTTTTCATTTCCTTGTCAAATTTTCAAGTTTGTTTCTTCTAAACTGAACATGGTTAGGTTTTGTTTCCTAATCTAGTCTGGCAGTTTTAATGGCATAATATAATCTATTCATCTGTAGTATAGTGACTGCTATACTGGTTTGATTTCTTCCAACAAAATTTTTAAATCAACCTTTGTTAGAATTTACATATAATAAAATGCAACCACCTTAAGTGTACAATTTGTTAAGTTTGGACAAATATACACACAGGTGTAACCTCCTAAACATGTCACCAACAAAAGTTCCCTTGTACTCCATTGTAGGTCATCTCCCCCAACACCAATCTCATTTCTTTCACTATAGACCTGTTTTATAGAATTTGATTTAAAGGAATCATACACTTTTGTGCCTTTTGATTTTTTGGATCAACACAATGTTTCTGAGTATTGCATGTATCAGCTGAGTAGTATTCTATTGTATGAATATACCACAACTTGTTTACTCATTCTCTTGAGAGACACTTGGATTTTATAGTTACAGACTCTTATGAATAAAACTGTTAACAATAGGCAAAGTAGGAAGGCAAGGCAGAAACCTCCTCCCAAAAACATATAAAACAGAAAAATATGGCAAATACAACTAAACCTGAAAACAACCTGAAGACTGAAGAACAGACCACCTACATCTGGGGAAGAAAACCTCACAGAAAAAGGTAAAGTGGCAAAGTCAATTTCTGGCAGGACCCAAGCCTTCGCCCCAGCCCAGCCCACAGGCAGGAGAAAGAGGAATGGAGCAGGGAGGAAGTAAGAGCCCAGGATCGCTTAACACCTGGCCCTGGAGATCTGCTCCAGGAGCACGAGCCCACATTATGTGGTGCTCTGGTAATTAGTGGGGCCAGACAACAAAGACAGGAGGAATACTAGGAGAAACTGAGATCCCAGCAGCTCATGAAGAACAGGGATGCTCCACCAATCTCCCTAGATAAAAGCAAAGCAGGAAGTTTGAAAACTTCCCAGCAATGGGAAGACGGGTGAGTGTTGGACAGGGTGCTCTTCTCAGATCTTCCCAGCCCACCCTTGGCTCAACAGGTCAGGAACTCTAGGGAGCCCCAGACACTCCATCCCCTTCACTGGCAACTCAGCCCTGAGACTCCTCCCTACACACGCGGCTGGCAAGACAACCCACCTGGCTCAGCAGTAGTGTAAGACGCTGCTGCTGGGTAGGCAGGAGACCGTCCCAGCTTTCTCAGTTCTGTTTCAGCCCAACTAGGGAGATGCCTGCAAGAGCAAGCCCCACAAGTTCCTTCCTCCCGGCAGGTGTCCAAGCCCAGTGCTGCATGTCAGGTCTGGGTAGAGCTGCACATCAGCCCACCCACTCCATCAACTCTGTACTCCCTACCATTGCTGCAGGCCAGGCAGAGGGCAGCCCCACCCACAGCAACTCCAGCAGAGACTTCTGCGCTGATGACAATCAGCCAGGTTAGAATCAGAGCACTACAGACAAGACAGAAAGGTGGCCCCACCCACTGCACTCCAACAGCTGGGGCTCCTGCACTGGAAAAGTAGAGTCTCAAGCTTCTGCACACTAGAGGGCGTCTCCTTCATAACGCTATTACTCCATAGGTCAGGAAGCAGCAGAGACATCTAATACAAAGGAACACAGAAACCTTGACAAATGAGGAGGCAGAGGATAAGTTCCAAAAAAATCCAACAAGACACCAGAAAGAGGACTAAATGAAACAGAAATCACCAATCTTCTTGATAAAGATTTCAAAGTAAAAGTCATAAACATGCTCACGGATCTACCGTAAAATATTCAAGATCTCATAGAGGACTTTAACAAGAAAACACCTGCAAAAGAGCTACACAGAGCTGAAGAATACTGCTATCTCAAATGAAACATACAATGGAGGAATTTAATAGATTATTCAGGCTGAAGAAGCTGTAAATTAAATGGAAATTAGGAAACAGGAAAACAATGAAGCCAAAAACAGAAAAAGAAGGATCTCTAGGAATGAAGAATAGTAAGAGCTGTGTGACCAATCCAAGTGAAACAGTATTCACATAATATGGGTACCAGAAGGAAAAGAGGGAGACAAAGGGATAGAATGCCTCTTTGAGGTAATAATTGTTGAAAACTTCCCCAATCTGGGTTTGGAAGCATAGAAAGCCCCTAATAAAAGGAATCCCAGGAAGACACCACCAACACACATAATAATTTAAATGGCAAGGATCAAGGATAAGGAGAGAGCATTGAAAGCAGCCAAAGAAAAAAAATTACTTATAAAGGAAATCCCATCAGGCTATCAACAGACTTCTCAGAAAAAACTTTACAGGCCAGAAGGGATTGGTATGATATATTTAATGTAATGATATGATATATTTAATGTGATATGATATGATATGATAATGTAATGAAACAGAAGGACCTCCAAAAATCCTCTAGCTGACAAAATTATCATTTAAATTTGAAGCAAGGACTGAACAATTTTCAGATAAAGTTGAAGGAGTTCACCACCAGTAAGCCAGCCCTACAGGTTATGTTAAAAGGACTGCTGTAGATGGAAATGTTTCTAAGGTTAAATAGCTTTCACCAGTGAAAATAAACTCACAGTAAAGGTAGTAGACCAATTAATTACCAAGCAAGTATGAAATTATAACAAAAGCAGCAAAATCAAATACTCACAAAATCAGTCAAGGGAAACCAAAAAGTGCAGATTATGACATCTAATACATAAAGCGTGAAGGAGAAAGAAAAAGAAAAAAGTACTTTTAGTTTATATTTAAAATAGAGTAATCAGCAATTTAAGATAGACTGTTATATACTAAGGAAGCTATCCTTGAACCTTTGGTAACCACACAACTAAAGACTAAAACAGATACACAAAAAAATAAAGAAAGAAAAATCCAATCACAACACTAAAGAAATCCATCAAACAACAAGAGAAGAGTGTAAGATAGGAAAACAGGAACAGAGAAGAGTGATAAAAACAACCAGAAAACAGTAAATTGGCAATAAGTACATACCTATCAGTAATCACCTTAAATGTAAATGGACTAAATGCACCAGTCAAAAGACACAGAGTGGCAGAATGGATAAAAAAAACAAGACCCAGCTATATGATGCCTACAAGAGACTCATTTCAGACCCAAAGACATACACAGACTAAAAGTGAAGGGATGGAAAAAAGTTATTTCATGCAAATTATAGGGAGAAAAAAGCGGAAGTAGCAGTACTTATATTAGGCAAAATAGATTTCAAAGTAGAGAAAGTAATAAGAGACAAAGAAGGGCATTACATAATGATAAAGGGGTCAGTCCAACTGGAGTAAATAACCATTATAAATATCTATACACCCAATATAGGAACACCTAAATATGTAAAACAAATACTAACAGAATCAAAGGGGGAAATAGACTGCAACACATTTTTTTTAGCAGACTTAAACACACAACACACATCGATACACAGAACACCAGACAGAAAATAAGGGAACAGAGATACTGAACAATACATTAGATCAGATGGACTTAACAAATATGTACAGACCATTCCACCCAAAAGCAGCAGGATACACATTCTTCTCAAGTGTACATGGAATGTTTTCCAGAATAGATCACATACGAGGCCAAAATAAGAGCCTCACTAAATTCAAAAACTAAAATTGTATCAAGCAGCTTCTCAGACCACAGTGGTATGAAACTAGAAATAAGTTACACAAAGAAAACAAAAAAGCCTACAAACACATGGAGGCTAAACAATATACTTCTAAATAACCAATGGATCAATTATCAAATTAAAACAAATCAAGTAATACATGGAGACAAATGAAAACAAAAACTCCAACAGCCCAAAAACCTGTGGGATGCAGCAAAGGCAGTTCTAAGAGGAAAGTACACAGCAACACAGGCTTACCTCAAAAACAAGAACAATCTCAAATAGGTAGTGTAAACTTACAACTAAAGAAACTAGAAAAAGAAGAACAAATGATGCCCAAAGTTAGCAGAAGGATGGACATAGTACAGATCAGAGCATAAATAAATAAAACAAAGAAGAATAAAACAATAGAAACAATCAATGAAACCAGGAGCTGGGTCTTTGAGAAAATAAACAAAATAGATAAACCCCTAGCCAGATTTATCAGGAAAAAGTGTACACCCATAAACAAAATCAGAAACAAAGAAGGAATAATCAGACACCACAGAAATAAAATGAATTATTAGAAAACACTATGAAAAATTATATACTAACAAATTGGATAATTTTGAAGAAATGGACAACTTTCTAGAAAAATGCAGCCTTCCAAGACCCAGGAAGAAACAAAAACTGGTAACAGATCAATTACCAGCAATGAAACAGAATGGGTAATCAAAAAACTCCCAACAAACAAAAGTCCAAGTCCAGATGGCTTCACAGCTGAATTTTACAAAACATTTAAAGAAGCACTAATACCTAACCTTCTTAAAGTATCATACATTACACATCACATCAAGAAAATGGACAAAAATCACATGATCATCTCAGTAGATATTCAAAAGCATTTGACAAAATTCAACATCCATTCATGATAAAAACTCTTGACAAAATGAGTACAGAAGGGATGCACCTCAACATAATAAAGGCCATGTATGACAAACCCACAGCCAACATCATACTTATTAGCGAAAAACTGAAAGCTTTCCCCTAAGTTGGTAACAAGACAAGGATGTCCACTGTCACCATTTTTACTCAACGTAGTACTGGAGGTCCTAGCCAGAGCACACAATGCAGAGATAAAAGACATCCAAATTGGTAAGGAAGAAGTTAAACTGTCACAATTTGCAGATGACATATTATACACAGAAAACCTTAGACTCCACCAAAATACTATTAGAACTAATAACTAAATTCAGCCAAGTTGCTGAATACAAAATTAATCCACAGAAATCTGTTGTATTCCTATACACTAATGAAGAATTAGAAGAGAAATCAGGAAAACAATTTCACTTACAATTCATCAAAAAGAATAAAATATCTAGGAATAAACCTAGCCAAGAAGGTAAAAGACCTTTATTCTGAAAACTGTAAGACACTCATCATACAAATTTAAGGAGACACCGATAAATGGAAATCTATCTAGTGCTAATGGACAGAAGAAGAAATACTGTCAAAATGGTCATCCTGCCCAAAACAATTTACAGATTCAATGTAATCCTTATCAAAATACCAACAGCATTCTTCAACCAACTAGAACAAATAGTTCTAAAATTCATATGGAACCACAAAAGACCCCAAATAGTCAAAGCAATCCTGAGAAACAAGAATAAAGCTGGGGGAATTACACTCCCTAACTTCAAGCTCTCCTACAAAGCCACAGTATCAAAACAATTTAGTAGTGGCACAAGAACAGACCCATAGATCAATGAAACAGAATAGAGAGCCCTAATATAAACCCACACATACATGGTCAATTAATATATGCTAAAGGAGCCATGAACATACAATGAGGAAAAGACAGCCTCTTCAACAACTGGTGCTGGGAAAACTGAACAACTACGTGTAACAGAATGAAACTGGATTACTATCTGACTCCATAAACAGAAGTAAACTTGAAATGGGTCAAAAACCTGAATTTAAGTCATGAAACCATAACATAGGCAAAAATCTCTTGAATGTAAACATGAGCAATGTTTTCCTAGACACATCTCCTTGGGCAAAGGAAACAATAAAAAATGAACACATGGGACTACATTAAACTACAAAGCTTCTGTATGGCAAAGGAAACCATCAGCAGAACAAAAAAGCACCCTATGTAAGGGAGAATACATTCATAAATGACTCATCTGATAAAGGGTTGACATCCAAAATATATAAGGAACTCATACATCTCAACATACAAAAACCAAATAAGTAAATGAAAAATGGGCAGAGGACCTGAACAGACACTTCTGCAAAAGAAGAAATACAGATGGCCAACAGGCACATGAAAAGATGCCCCACATTGCTAATCAACAGGGAAATGCAAATTAAGACCACAATGAGATCTATCACCTCACACCACTTAGAATGGCCACTATCCAAAAGACAAGAAATAACAAATGCTGGAGAGGATGTGGAGAAATAGGAACCCTCCTACACTGTTGGGAATGTAAATTGGCGCAACCACTGGGGAAAGCAATATTGAGGTTCCTCAAAACACTAAAAACAGAAATATCATTTGACCCAGTAATTCCACTCAGGAATTTACCTGAAGAAAACAATATCCCTGATTCAAAAAGACAAATGCACCCCTATGTCTATCTCTGCACTGTTTGCAGTAGCCAAGATATGGAAGCAATCTAAGTGTCCATCAATAGATGAATGGATAAAGAAGATGTGGTACATATATACGATGGAATATTCTTCAGTCATAAAAAATAAAAGAGATCCTCCCATTTGCAACAACATGGATGGATCTAGAGGGTATTTATTATGCTCAGTGAAATCAGCCAGTTGGAGAAAGACGAATACCATATGATTTCACTTATTTGTGGAGTATGAAAACAAAGCAAAACAGAAGGAACAAAATAGCAATAGACTCATAAACAACGAGAAAGGACTAGTCACTACCAAGAGGAAGGGGTTGTGGTGGGTGGCAGGTGGAGCAAGGGTGAAGGGGATAAAGGGGCACAATAATTCACAATCACAATATAAGTTAGTCATGGGGACAGTAGTATAGCACAGAGAATACAGTTAATGATTATGTAACATCTTACTATGCTGATAGTAACCACACTAGAGGGGGTGAGGATTTAATATTATGGGTAAATGTTGAACCACTCTGTTGTATATTTGAAAACAACGTAAGATTGTATATCAACAATATTTCAATTTTTCAAAAAACTGCTAATACTCGTAATACAAGCCTTTGTGTGGACATGTGTGCATATTTCTCTTGGATAAATACATAAAAGTGAAATTGCTGGATCAAAGTATAGATATATACCTAAATTTAAAGAAACTGCTGACTTGTTTCCTAAGTTGTACTATCTTATTCTTCCTCCAGTAAGGTATGAATCTTTTCTGCTCTCAAGTCTCATAGTACTCCCTCAGCTCAAGCATAGGTAAGATTGTACCCATCCATTCTGCAATAGACTAGCCTTCTGGAGGTCAGGACACATGCATGAGTGCAACATCACACTTTCCAGGATCGGCAGCTTCATAGTCCTTGCCCCTTGCTACACTGGTCCAGCTACATACCAGTTCTCTCTACCCACAATAGAATCTAGATTCCAGTTTCCTACAAGTCCCCATAGCAAGTTGGTTCAAGAAAAGGGGAATACTTACAGTTGAGAGAGCCAGGGAAGCAAGCCACACTCAGGCTACCACGTTCCTCATATCTGCCATGGCTCTTCTTTATTGTTAAAGTCCATCTGAGTTTGGATTTTCTGTTGCTTCCAACTAATAGCAGCCCAACTACTTTTTTCACCAATTCTAAGATGAACACTTTTTTTCTAATAGCTCAGAAATCAGGATGCAATGTAAAATCAGTGGCACGTCACAGTTTAAAAGCAGTATTTTTCCTTTGTAGTACACAAGACAAAGGTACACTTTACAATCTATGTCACACTAATACCTGCAGTTATACCAACGCAAATCCTAAAGCTGGCTGAACATGATTCTCTGCTTACTCTGTATATGTAACTAAGCAGCTGGCTAAGGCTAAAGACACCACATTGTGCTGATGGTCTCCCTTCACATTTATAAACACATATTTTAAATAGTTTGCAGCACTGCAAGACAACCAATCCTTTCATTTCCCTGGTCAATCCACCTTTACAGCTCATTATCTCTTTCAACTTCCCAAACCCTCTTCAATTTTAACTGATGATCGGCAGATTACTTCATTCATTTCATGTCTACTTTCCCCTAGTGGAATGTAATTATATTTAGAGAACAGAGTCTGGCACCAGAAGTACCTAACGCTACCTAGGTTGGTTTCTGGGATTTTTCAGGATTAGGAAAAACATTTCTGAAAAAGAAAATACATAAGTTCATACTGACATTTCTAACTCAAATTTCAGATCCCAGGATTCTACCCAACTTTTTTGATTTTATCTCTTTTCCACACCAAAACTCTAAGGCCTCAATCCAATATAATTATCCACTTGCTTTATACCTTAGATGACACATTTTCAGAATAACAATATCAACATTACTACTGACTCTCTGATTACTAAAAACAACTTATGATACCTTTGCAGTTCTTTGCCCTCAGGAGTATGTCTCACTAGAAACAGTTTAAATTACTATGTTCCAAAGTCACTTGTAATATTCTACATGTACTTCAGCCCCAAACCTGATACACACTTAGGGTCACTTACTTTGTTTTTGCATTTGATTTTTAGGGACTGCTTTTTTCTCATTTCATTTTTGTTTTATAGAATGGTAACACATTTATTTGCAAGACTCTAAAGCCTAACCATGAAATAAAGTACATTCTAAAGCCTAGGTTCCATAAACTGTTTCTTCCACCCTATTCCCTCTCCAGAGTAACCATTTTTATTAGTTTTTGGTTAATCATTCCTTTGGTGCCATGTACGTATACACACAATACATGTGTATATTTTTTTTAGCAACCCTTTTCTTTGAAAAATGGTAACATACAATACCACTGTTCTGCTCCTTGCTGTTTTAACAATATATTCCAGAGGTGACCACACAGCACATATGTGCTTGTTCCTTTTTATAGCTACTCCATTTATAGTGTTCCACTGTGTAGACAGGCTATGTTACTTAACCAGTCCTAACAATCTTAGCCCAAACTAAACTGCTTTGAATTTTCTTTTGTAATTTAAATTCACATAAAAATTCAAATTCATTATGATGGCTAGATCAACTAACTTGTTGGTATTCTGGCCTTTGCTGTCATAGTTTTAAGCAAAGAAGTTAAGTGTGTAAGAAACAAAATATACTAACAAAGCCCCTGATGGAGGGTTCTCAACTAGAACATACTTCAAAATTATCCAGAGCTTTAAAAACCACAAATGATGGAGCCCCAATACAAACCTTTCTTGGGGGGGACCCAGCATTGCACTGGTGTCTTGAAAACCTTCACAAATGATTCTAATATGTAAACCAAATGAAGAACAAATCTTCCATATATAATCTTAGAATTTCTTGGTGTTAAAGTGGCTTAATTTTTGGCACCAATGCTGAAAATATTCCCACATTCCAAAGTTTCATCTTTAGTCAGAAAATTTTAATCTAATTCCTTAAAATAAAAATACAATGAAAAAAGTTTATCATAAAAATTTATTCATAGTAATGGATGTAAAAAGACTTGTCCTAATTTTTTTTAAATCTACAAATATTATAAATTACATTTCAAATGAGTGCTATATGCTTTAATATTTAAGATACCTTAACTATACCCATCCATGATGACAAATAAAACTATCACAAAATAATATGGCTCCCTCAGATTTTTAAAAAATAATAAATCCTTTACCTTCAAAGACTCACTAGAAACAAGGGACAATTCCTTTGCTGAAATCCTAGGCTCTGTCCTTGGAGTTGTCCTGTATCCAGTTCTCCATGACCCTCAAAAGGTAATCCCATGGGCATTCATGGCTTCAATCTGCCATTATGTGCTGATAACTACCCAAGCTATATTTCCAGCACAAAGCTAGACCCATATTTCCCAGGTCAAAAATCTGTCGTGAAATCGCCTTCTTTTATCTCTTGTGGCTTTTTTCCACAATTTTTCATCCCATCTTTCAAAACTTACCAACTGTCCCTTTACCTCTCCCCACTCAATCAGCCTACAAAACAACTCTCATTTCTGTCCCACTTTTACCCCCACTGCCAACCCCAACACCCTAGTTCAGATTCTCCTCGTCCAAGCTTGGTCTCCTGAAACAGCTCAGCCCAGCTTCTTGATCCGGCCAGTTCTCTACAGAGCCATCTTCCTTCCTCAAAGGCCAATCTGATCATGTCAAAACTGCTGGAAACCTCTGCATGCCTTAGTGCTGCATGCAAGGCCCATCACAATCCAACCCCCAACTTACCTCTTCTGCTCCACACCTCTAGCCACTGCTCCGCAGACAGAGCAGCCCACACTGCAGCAATACTGTATGTCACTCTCCTCCTGCAACTCATCTCCCATGCCTTAGAGCACATACTGACTTCTCTGTCTAGAATAACTTCTCTTCTACCCTCCCTCTCGCCTCCCCATCCAGTAAACCTAACCACACTTTCAGATCTCAGCTCAAATACCCCTTGAACTGTGGGAGCTGTGTCCAATGGTTTTTGGTGCTAGGTGATGCCTTCTCTGTATTCAGACTTATCATGTTGCCTGATTATTAATGATACAGAGAAACATCTCTACACAATAAACTACCATGATTTTCTCAAGGACATACCATACCCATTTGCTTCTTTTTCACCAGTGCCTAAAACATCATAGATGTTCATGTACTGTTTGCTGCCTAATGAATAACAATGTCAATCCCACCAAAGTTTCACAACAAAAAAGCTTAAGCTCTTATTATGAGCAAATTATTACAAAGAAAGTCTGAGAAGAGCATGTCAGAAGCTGAAGAAGTGAAAGTAGAGCCTTTGTTCAGACATCCCAACACTGACTCTACCCCTCAGATGAGATACCCTGTGGATGCCTAGTTTGGCTCAGAACCAGGAGAGTACAATAGTTCATGTAAAACATTACCTTAAACATCTACATAAAGATTGTTTGTATTATGTTTTTCTAAATAGAAATGAAAACTCAACTACCCAAAAGACAAACAACAAATGCTGGAGAGGATGTGGAGAAAATCTGTTGGTAGGACTGCAAATTGGGGCAACTGCTGTGGAAAGCAATATTGAGATTCCTCAACAAACTTAATATAGAAATACCACTTGACCTAGTAATTCCACTCCTAGGAATTTACCTGAAGAAAATAAGATCCCTGATTCAAAAAGACATATGCACCCCCATGTTTATCGCTGCACTGTTTGCAATAGCCAAGCTATGGAAGCAACCTAAGTGTTCATCAACAGATGAATGAATAAAGAAGATGTGGTACATATACATAATGGAGTATTTTTCAGCCATAAAAAGAAAAAAACTCCTGCTATTTGCAACAACATGGATGCATCTAGAGGGTATTATGCTCAGTTAAATAAGACAGGTAGAGAAAGACAAATACCATATGATTTCACTTACTTGTAGAATATAAAAACAAAATGAAGCAGAAAGAACAAAACAGCCTTAGACTCATGGACACTGAGAAGTGACTAGTGGTTACCAAGGGAGAGGGAGACTGCTAAACCACTGTGATGTACATCTGATAAAATAAAAGAAAGAAAGCTCAGAATACAGAAGGGCAGTGCAACAGGGAAAACTGAAAGTTCCAGAGCCAAACTCAACCTTGCAAAGAAACCAGGAGCCAAGAACTATGGCTCTGACACCCACTTTATATGGCTCTGCTTTGTGTGGCCCCCTCATTTCTTCTAGGTTTCTAGATCCCTCTTCAGCTAATATTTTGAGATATTAATTTTATGGAAGGAATATCTCTTCCCCTTCAACTACAGTCCATCTTGAAATGATAAAATAGCCCCATTCTCTCAGGTTCAAACTGTTGGTGTGACATTTGTTAGCTTCTTCCTCTATTTAACCCCTCATCAAATGTATGACTAATTTATGATACAACTGCCATCAAAGGCTTCCTTAGATTTATCCCCTTCATCTCCATTCCCACTCCTACACTCTACACCAAGACCAAACACTTCATAGTATTCTTACTGCCAAAACCTTTGGCTATCTTCACAGCTTCGGAGACCTGCCCACAAAGTCTGCTAACCACCCCACAGCCAGAAAAACATTTCTAAAGCACTGATGTCACTATGTCACTACCTTGGTCAAGTGTTTACAGTGACTCTGCACAGGCTATGGAATGAAATCTAAACTCCTGATCCTGACAAGCCAGTTCTCATCACTGTCCCCCAAACACTCTATGCCCATTCTCATTTCTACTGTGCTTTTACTCATACTATACTCACCCTCTCCTTAGGACAGCAATCTACCCACCCACACACATTTTCCCCTATCTAATGCATGTTCTCAATCTTTCTTGTGTATCCAATAACTAGAATCCCTCACAGGTAAAATTAAGCACAAAACAGAATTACATACAACTGAGTCACCCAGACAACAATAGACTCATGAGCTAAATATTACTTAGTGTTATAATAATACCAATAAAAATAATAATAAAGAATTCCATTTCTATGTACTATAGTAATCAATATCAGGTGAAGTGCCAATTAAAATTTCAAAAAGGACTTTTGTTGGATTAGAGGAGCAAAGGGCTAAAAACAACCAAGACAAATAAGTTTTATATGACTAAGGGGTATTTCCAATCTGTAAGGGGAAACATACTATTCTATAAATGGGACTCGGACAATGGCTTACCAAATAAAATTAAATTAGGCTATTAGAACAAACTATACATAAAAATTAAGTACAGGTAAATAAAAGATCAGAATGTGAAATAGCAAAAAAAGTTTAAGTTTTGATGAAGAAATACAGGAGAGTATCTTTAAAAAATCAGTATAGGGAAAGAATTTTTAAATATAAACCAGAAAGCACAAGTCATAAAGGAAAAGAATAATAAAACTGACCTCATTAAAATTTGAAGTTTTAAAAATACACCATAAATTATGGAAGTTAAAGACAAGCTATAACTTATTGCTGCTGGTAATGTCAATTGGAAAAATCTCTGTGGAAAACTATTTGGCAATACCTAACAAAATTTAAAATGCACATACCCTCTGACAAAGGAATTTTACTTCTAAGAACTAATCCTAAACACAGACCCACAAGACTGAGGGGTATTATGTTTAGTACACATGGTGTGGGGGATCACAGGGAGAACAGTGTATCACAGAGAAGGCAAATAGTGGATCTCTGGCATCTTGCTGCACTGATGGACAGTGACTGCATTGGGGTATGGGTGGGGACTTGATAATATGGGTAAATGTAGTAACCACATTGTTTTTTCATGTGAAACCTTCATAAGAGTGTATATCAATCATACCTTAATAAAAAAAAGACAGACCTACAAATGTGTGAAATGACATGTATACAAGGTCATTCAACACTTTCATATAAATTAAGGCACATCTACAAAATGGAGTAACAATTTAATGTACTGGTATGAAATTATCTACAAGATAAACTGTTCAGCGAAGGGGGTGGTGGGAGAGCAAACAAAGTACAGGTCAGTGAACAGAGTAGGCCAATTGTAGTTGCTTATAGATGCAACTAACCTATCTGGAAGACCACAAGAGAAACTGGTAACAACTGACTACTCTCATGGAGGAGATGGAAAACTTTCTACCACATACCCTTCTTTAGCTTTTGAAAGTATTTACCTATTTTAGAGAGAGACCGTATTTCATTTATTCTAAGATGCCCTTTTTTTCTCTTTTAATATCTCTGAAATCAAGGTGCTTCTTAGAACTAATGTCCTATCTTAATTTTACTGGAAGCATTTTTCTTTTTTAGTAGTACATAAAATAATGGTGTATCTTATAACTGATGGTATCCTAGATTTAACAAAATGAAAAAAATTCTTAATCAACTTCTTTTTATGTTGGAATATAATTTAGATTTACAGAAAAGT
This sequence comes from Manis javanica, assembly GCF_040802235.1. Taxonomy (NCBI): domain Eukaryota; kingdom Metazoa; phylum Chordata; class Mammalia; order Pholidota; family Manidae; genus Manis; species Manis javanica. Next base: position 29,149,790 of record NC_133160.1, on the reverse strand, counting down.
TTTGCAGAGATGATATAGGTAATTCCCAAACACCTCTTACCCAGTTTCATCTAATGTTAACATACCAGATTACCACGGTACATTTGCCAGACTAAGAAACCAATATTGGTACATTTCTATTCCCTAAATTCCAGACTTTATTCACAGGTCTCCAGTTTTTACACTAATGTACTATTTTCTGTTCCAAGATATCATATTACATTTATTCATCAAATCTTTGTGCCTCTGGTCTGTAACAGTTTCTTAGTGTTTCCTTTTTTTCATGACCTTGACAGTTTTGAGAAATACTATCAAGCATTTTGTAGAATATCCCTCAATTTGATGTTTTTCTCATGATCAGACTAGGGGTTATGTGAAAAATACCACAGAAGCAATATTCACTCCTAATCACAGCATATCAGGAAACATATGGTATCAACTATCTTATCACTGCAATGTTAATCCTGATCACTTGGTTAAGACAGTGTTTGCCAAGTTTCTCCATTGTAAAGTTATTATTATTTTTCCCCTTTCCATATCCTATTCTTTATATTCAAGGGGGCAATAGAGACAAATTAAGTTCTATATTCTGGAAGGAGCTGGTACCTACTTATATTATTCAGAAATCTTCTGTAAGATTTGTACCTTTCCATTATTTATAAGTAAAATTTTTAAATTATGAAATAAAATAAGACAATCCCATTCACTAGAACATCACTGTTGCATAACCCCAGGGTTAATAGCCAGAAAATGCAAAGGACCCCCGTAAATCAACAACAACAAAAAGACAAGAGAAAAAGCAATTCAAATAAACAAACTCAATGACCTTTAAACATATGAAAAGACATACACTAGTGTTTGTAATCAAGAGAATGCAAAATGAAACTACCATGGACCATTTCATACACTACTAGGATGCCCAAACATGAGTGATGGGCGTTAAAAACCTGAACCAATCACTTTTGTTGTTGTTGTTGTTGTTGTTGTTGTTGTTGTTGTTGTTGTTATCATTAATCTACAATTACATGAAGAACATTATGTTTACTAGGCTCTCCCCTTCACCAAGTCTGAACCAATCACTTTTAAGAAATATTTAGTACTATTTAAAATTGAAGTGATTTGACCCAGCAATTTTAGTCCTAGGGATATACTCTAGAGAAGAGCCTTCAAATTGCCCTGGGCTGGTCTGTGAAAACAAGATACAGAGTCTGGATAGTTCAAATGTAATACATTTTTAAACAATTATCTTCCACATACACTCTTTCCTAACATGAATCTGCCTGAGATAAAGTCTGCAGTCTTGCTGGTGTCCCTTTACAACCTATGGAAGGGTTTCCCACCTGGCAAAAGCAAAGACCACCTACCTCCAGAATACAAAAATTTCTAGGACCTCTAACAAAGAATTATCCAAAATGTCAATGCCCATCCTAAGAAAATAAGTAACTCTAATGTCTGGGTAACAAATCCTTTTGAAAATCAGGTGGTTTCTAATTTTTTGGTTACAAAAAATTGACGGTAGATATAATTCAACTGTTGCCTGGTAGATACTTAAAAAGAATTTTTGATGAAAGATTATCCTTTGACTTTTGGCATATAATTTAAAAGGAGTTCAAACACTTGGGAAACACTGCCACAACAAAATTTCTTCCACCTAATTATACTTATTTATGTCAGCAAGGTTTCTCAGTCTTATATTTGCCAAGAGAGGGGGAAAAAGGGGGTTAAGATTTACACTGAACTCCTCTGTCTCATTCTAGCAGTAAGTCCTATCATCCACAGATTTTTAAAAAGTACTATTCATTTCAGTAAGACATGTTTTGTAACAGAAACCTACCTAACAAGTTTAAAAATTACTTCTAAAATAGTGTTTTATATTTGTATTTGCTCAGCTCTACACTAAAAATCATAATGATTAGTTAATTCAGAAGAAAATCTTCAACACACAAGGCCTCATGGTCACAGGAAGCTGAAAAAATTATTTTATATACAACCTCATTATAAAGAAGTGTAATAGGATAATAAACTATCGTCAAGCACAGAAATTTATTAGAATAAAATTCTATGGGATAAATACACACACACACACACACACACACACACACACACACACAGATTAGTGCATGCAAAACCGGTGAAATCCAAATAAGGCTGATGGACTGTACCAATGCCAATTTTCTGGTTGTGCTCTGTACTATAAAGGTTATCATTAAAAGAAATGGGTGAGAGGTACAGAAGACCTATTATTTATTCTATGTGTGAGCCTACAATTTTCTCAAAATAAAACTTTTTTTAATTATATAGGAGGATTTTGAAACTCATTACACAGCCACTTACTACAAAGTAATCTAGACAGTCTGATACTGACATAACAATAGATACATAGGTCAATGGAATATAACTGAGAGTCTAGAAATAAACTAAAATATCTAGAGCCAGTTGATTTTTGACAAGGCTACCAGGACCATCCAGTGGGGAAAAAAATAGTCTCTTCAATAAATGGTGCTGAAACAACTAGATATTCACATGCAAAAGAATGAAGTGGAACCTCTACCTCACAGAATGTACAAAATTTAATTCAACATGGATCAAAGACCAAAATGTAAGAGCTACATCTGTAAAAAGAAAACACAGATGTAAATCATCACGAATTTGGATTAAGAAGTGGTTTCTTAGGTCACTTAAAAAATAAGCAAGCATAAATAAATAAATAAATGAATAAGCCTCATTAAAATGAAGAACTTTTTAACATAAAGACACTGCCAAGTTGTTTTTTTGTGAAAAACAACAAACAAAATGAGAAAAAATTACAGGTGACCCTTGAAGATCTCAGGAGGTTAGACATCAACCCCTGACATAGTCAAAAACCCATGTATAGCTTTTGACTTCCCAAAAGCTTAAGTATTAATAACCTACTGCTGATCAGAAGTCCTTCAAAGAACACAGTCAATTAACACATACGCTGTATGTTATATGTATTATATACTGTATTCTTACAATAAAATAAGCTAGAGAAATGAAAATGTTTTTTCAAATTGTTGCAAATCTCCAAAAAATTTCCAATATATAAATTGAAAAAATTTAAGGACCTGTGCAGTTAAAACCCACGCAGTCCAAGAATCAAATGTATTTGCAAATCATATATCTTTCAAGGGTCTCATATCCAGAACATATAAAGAACTCTTACAGCTTAACAAAAAGACAAATAATCTACTTTAAAAGTGGACAAAGGACTGAAGTAAATAAACATTTACCCAAACAAGATACACAAATGGCCAATGAGCACATGAAAAGATGCAAAATTAATTGTCATGAGGAAAAGCCAAGATGGCAGTCGGAGTAGGGCAGAAGAAATCTCCTCCCAAAACCATACATATTTTTGAAAATACAATAAATACAACTATTTCTAAAAGAGAGACCAGAAGATACAGTACAACAGCCAGGCTACATCTACACCTGCGAGAACTCAGTGCCTCACAAAGGGGGTAAGATACAGGCCACAGACCGGCGAGACCTGAGCGCGCCCCCACCCCCAACCGCAGCTCCCCGGCAGGAGGAAAAGAGTCGGACCAGGGAGGCAGAGGGAGCCCAGGACTGCTAAATACCCAACCCTAGTCATCCACACCAGGAGCGCAGACACACATTGCGTGGTGTGCTGGATATTAAGGAAACGGAACAGTAAAATCTGCGAGCGGGTCCTCGCAGCTGGCGCCCCTGGGACAAAAGAAATGCGAGTGCTTCCTGAAAGTCTTAAATGGACAGGGGCCTCACAGCTGGATGGAAGCATCCCGGCACACAGCCCAGCAGCTAGGAATCGCGGGGAAATTCAGGCGCTCCAGCCCCCTGGGAGGCAGCGCAGCTCTGCAGCCCCTCATGGTGATAAACAGCCTCCATCCATTCCCCCTCCATCATGGCCCTTTCATAGCAGGGAAGCAGCCTGACAGCGGCCGCACCGATAACAACGGCCCAGAGCCTCCTCTGCAGCCACCCAGGCCAGACTCAGAGGCCCTGCTGGGGCGCACAAACAAAGGAAGCCGGGAAGGGGTGCCAAGGGTCACCATTCTTGCAGGAGAGCACACCCGGCGCGCCTGCACCTCCCTGCAGGGCTCTGGGCTGCACCGACAGTGGCCCCGTACGCAGCAGCTCAGGAAATAAAACTGAAACCAGCTCCAAGGAGGGCAAGGCAACCAGCAAGCAGGAAGGGACTTTGGGCTCCTAGCTAACACATGCACCAACTGCCCATGACTACCTCTATAGCCATGAAAAGGCAAAAGAATCTGATCCAGTCCAGAATCACCCAGACAACCCCTGAGAGGGAGCCTAGTGAGATAGATTTAACCAATCTTCCTGAAAAAGAATTCAAAATAAAGGTCATAACCATGCTGATGGATCTGCAGAGAAATATGCAACAGCTAAAGGATCAACTTAGGAGGGAGAATACAGAAATACAACAATCTCTGAAAGGACTTAAGAACAGACTGGATGAGGTGCAAGAGGCCGTTAATGGAATAGAATTCAGAGAACAGGAACACAGAGAAACTGAGGTAGAGGAGATAAAAGGATCTCCAGGAAGGAAAGAATACTAAGAGAACTGTGTGACCAATCCAAACAGAACAATATTCGCATTATAGGGGTCCAGAAGGAGAGAGAGAAAAGACAGAGAGTGTATTTGAAGAAATAATTCCTGAAAACGTCCCCAAAATGGGGGAGGAAATAGTCTCTCAGACCATGGAAGCCCATAGAACTCCAAACAAACACAAGGAACCCAAGGAGGACACCAAGACACATAATAATTAAAATGGCAAAGATCAAGGACAAGGACAGAGTATTAAAGGCAGCCAGGGAGAGAAAAAAGGTCACCTACAAAGGAAAACCCATCAGGCTATCATCAGACTTCTCAACAGAAACCTTACAGGCCAGAAGAGAATGGCATGATATGTTGAATGCAATGAAACAGAAGGGCCTTGAACCAAGGATACTGTATCCAGCACGATTATCATTTAAATATGAAGGAGAGATTAAACACTTCCCAGACAAGCAAAAGTTGAGGGAATCTGCCTCCCATAAACCACCTCTACAGGGTATTTTAGAGGGACTGCTCTAGATGGGAGCACTCCTAAAAAGAGCACAGAACAAAACACCCATCATTTGAAGAATGGAGGAGGAGGAATAAGAAGGGAGACAAATAAAGAATCAACAGACAGTGTTTATAATAGCTCAATAAGCGAGTTAAGTTAGACAGTAAGACATTAAAGAAGCTAACCGTGAACCTTTGGTAACCACAAACTTAAAGCCTGCAATGGCAATAAGTACCTATCTTTCAATAATCACCCTAAATGTAAATGGACTGAATACACCAATCAAAAGACACAGAGTTACAGAATGGATAAAAAAGCAAGACCCATCTATATGCTGCCTACAAGACACTCACCTCAAACCCAAAGACATGCACAGATTAAAAGTCAAGGGATGGAAAAAGATATTTCATGCAAACAACAGAGAGAAAAAAGCAGGTGTTGCAGTCCTAGTATCAGACAAAATAGATTTCAAAACAAAGAAAGTAACAAGAGATAAAGGAGGACATTACATAATGAAAAAGGGCTCAGTCCAACAAGAGGACATAACCATTATAAATATACATGAACCCAATGCAGGAGCACTAACATATGTGAAACAAATACTAACAGAATTAAAGGAGGAAACAGAATGCAATGCATTCATTTTGGGAGACTTTAACACACCACTCACGCCAAAGGACAGATCCACCAGACAGAAAAGAAGTAAGGACACAGAGGCACTGAACAACACAGTAGAACAGATGGACCTAATAGATATCTAAAGAACTCTACACCCAAAAGCAACAGAATACACATTCTTCTCAAGTGCACATAGAATATTCTCCAGAAAAGATCACATACTAGGCCACAAAAAGAACCTCAGTAAATTTAAGAAAACGATATAAATTGTACAAAAAAAGCAAAAAGGCTCACAAACACATGGAGGCTTAACAACATGCTCCTAAATAATCAATGGATCAACGACCAAATTAAAATAGAGATCAAGCAATATATGGAAACAAATGACAACAACAACACAAGCCCCAACTTCTGTGGGAGGCAGCGAAAGCAGTTCTAAGAGAAAAGTATATAGCATACCAGGCATATTTAAAGATGGAAGAAAAATTCCAAATGAATAGTCTAAAGTCACAACTATTGAAATTGGAAAAAGAAAAACAAATGAGGCCTCAAGTCAGCAGAACGAGGGACATAATAAATATCAGAGAAGAAATAAATAAAATTGAGAAGAATAAAACAATTGAAAAAATCAATGAAACCAAGAGCTGGTTCTTTGAGAAAAAAACAAAATAGATAAGCCTCTAGCCAGACTTATAAAGAGAAAAAGAGAATCAACACACATCAACAAAATCAGAGACGAGAAAGGAAAAACCACAACAGACCCCACAGAAATACAAAGAATTATTAGAGAATACTATGAAAACCTATATGCTAACAAGCTGGAAAACCTAGAAGAAATGGACAACGTCCTAGAAAAATACAACCTTCCAAGACTGACCAAAGAAGAAACAGAAAATCTAAACAGACCAATTACCAGGAACAAAATTGAAGCAGTAATAAAAAAACTACCCAAGAGCAAAAACCCCGGGGCCAGATGGATTTACCACGGAATTTTATCAGACATACAGAGAAGACATAATACCCATTCTCCTTAAAGTTTTCCAAGACATAAAAGAGGAGGGAATACTCCTCAATTAGTATACGATAAAGGAGCCATGGACATACAATGGGGAAATGACAGCCTCTTCAACAGATGATGCTGGCAAAACTGGACAGCTACATGTAAGAGAATGAAACTGGATCACTGTCTAACCCCATACACAAAAGTAAATTCAAAATGGATCAAAGACCTGAATGTAAGTCATGAAACCATAAAACTCTTAGAAAAAAACATAGGCAAAAATCTCTTGGACATAAACATGAGCAACTTCTTCATCAACGTATCTCCCTGAGCAAGGGAAACAAAAGCAAAAATGAACAAGTGGGACTATATCAAGCTGAAAAGCTTCTGTACAGCAAAGGACACCATCAATAGAACAAAAAGGCATCCTACAGTATGGGAGAATATGTTCATAAATGACAGATCTGATAAAGGGCTGACATCCAAAATATATAAAGAGCTCACGCACCTCAACAAACAAAAAGCAAACACTCCAATTAAAAAATGGGAAGAGGAGCTGAACAGACACTTCTCCAAAGAAGAAATTCAGATGGTCAACGGACACATGAAAAGATGCTCCACATAGCTAGTCATCAGAGAAATGCAAATTAAAACCACAATGAGATATCACCTCACACCAGTAAGGATGGCCACCATCCAAAAGACAAACAACAACAAATGTTGGCGAGGTTGTGGAGAAAGGGGAACCCTCCTACACTGCTGGTGGGAATGTAAATTAGATCAACCACTGTGGAAAGCAGTATGGAGGTTCCTCAAAAAGCTCAAAACAGAAATACCATTTGACCCAGGAATTCCACTTCTAGGAATTTACCCTAAGCACACTGCAGCCCAGTTTGAAAAAGACAGATGCACCCCTGCTTATCACAGCACTATTTACAATAGCCAAGAAATGGAAGCAACCTAAGTGTCCATCAGTAGATGAATGGGTAAGGAAGATGTGGTAGATATACACAATGGAATATTATTCAGCCATAAGAAGAAAACAAATCCTACCATTTGTAACAACATGGATGGAGCTACAGGGCATTATGCTCAGTGAAATAAGCCAGGCGGAGAAAGGCAAGTACCAAATGATTTCACTCATATGTGGAGTATAAGAACAAAGAAAAAACTGAAGGAACAAAACAGCAGCAGAAACACAGAATCCAAGAATGGACTAACAGTTACCAAAGGGAAAGGGACTGGGGAGGATGGGTGGGAAGTAAGGCATAAGGGGGGTGGGGGGAAGAAAGGGGTCATTACGATTAGCATGTATAATGTGGGGGGGGGCACAGGGAGGGATGTGCAACACAGAGAAGACAAATAGTGACTCTACAGCATCTTACTAGGCTGATGGACAGTGACTGTGATGGGGTTTGTGGAGGGGGGGACTTGGTGAATGGGGGAGCCTAGTAAACATAATGTTCCTCATGTAATTAAAGGTTAATGTTACCAAAAAATAAATAAATAAAAATAAATTAATTGTCATTAGGGAAATGCATATCAAAGCCATAAAGAGATACTAGTTACACCAACCTGGATAGCTATAATTAGAAAGCAAAGAAGGAAATACACAAATAAGTAAATAAATATATAAAACCACAGCAAATAACTACTGGTGAGAATGTGGAGAAAATGGGACTTTTATGTATTGCTGGTAGGAATGTGAAAAAGTCCAGCAGTTGCTCAAAAAGTAAGAGTTAACATATGACCCAGCAATTCCACTCCTAGACATACACCGCAAAGACATACCCATATGTCCACACAAAACTTGTACATGAATGTTCAAAGCTGCATTATTCACAATAGCCAAAATGTGGAAACCCAAATGTCCATTAACTGATGAATGGGTTAATGAGATGTGGTATATACATGCAATGGAATATTATTCAGCCCTAAAAAATGAAGAACTTGATACACAATACAACATGGACGAACCTTGAAAACATCATGCTAAGAAAAAGTCAGTAACAAATGACCAAATATTATAGGATAACATTTACATGAAATGTCTAGAAGAGACAAATTCATAGTCAGAAAGTAGACTGGTTGTCAGGGGTTGGGAGGAAGGAAGAATGGGGAGTGACTGCTAATAGGTACAGGGTTTCTTTTTGGCATAAGGAAAATATTCTGGAATTAGACAGTGGTGACAACTGCATAAATTAATGAATATGCTAAAAATCACAGAATCATATGCTTTTAAATGGTGAATTTTATGGTATGCAACATCCAGATTAGTGGACATAATTCAAAACCCAGAAGAAAAAATTATAGAATGAAAATAAGGATTTAAGCAAAAGAAAAAAAAAAGAGCAAAAATGCCTATTCAAGAAGACCTTACATATCTATTTTTTTTTAATGAATGAGAATGGTTATCAAACTGTTGATTCCACCTGATAAGTTTTAAAAAGTAATATAATGGGTTTTTTTTCAGTAATTCTATTTATAGATGAGAAATGACATTGTCTGCCACCATATAAATTGATTTTTAAAAATTTTGTTTGTCAACTGCTTGTCAACTAAAAGTATGCAAGGAAGTAAATAGAAATTTTACATTATTTTGGAGGTGCTCAAAAGGTTTGAAGATCACTAACCAAGAAAAAGTCATACACAGGTGCACAAAGAGATACATAAAGAATGTTCACTGTACCACTGTAAAAAGCTGGAAAAATCTAAATGCCCATCCAAAGGAGAATGGGTAAATAAATAGGAATTCTATAATGAATATACTGAGGCAACTAAAGCTACATTTATCAACACAAAAAAATCTCAAAGGCATAAAAAAATGGGCTCTTGGGTGAAAAAAAAAACATGTTACAGAATGATTACTTTTTATAAAGTTTGAAAACAGGATCTTGTTTTGGAATGAAGACCATTGTGTGTGTATCTGTAGTAAAAGCAGAAACATACAAGGGAAATAATAAACATCGACCTCACCGCACTAGTTACCTCTGGAAAGACAGTAGGGTGAAGAGGATTAGGGAAAGGAAACATAGGCTTTGGTTAGTATCCATAGTATTTCATGTTATAATAACTTATCTTCATATTGTTATGTGGTAATAATCATTAATATGGAGGAAATTCAGCAAAGCTAGGTTAGAGACACACAGATGTTCGCTGTATTGCTTTTTATCTCTTCCATAGGCTTGAAATATTTCTTATTAAAAGGAAGTTAAAGTTAGCCCAGAGACTGAACCAGCACTACACATTAAGACTGCTTAAACCAACAAGCTATGTGGTCAGAACTGCTCAGTGTTTTTCAACCAGTGATCCAGATGATGTTCAATTAAGAGACAGGAATGACATCTATTAAAGGAGAAGCATATGATATGTTTAAATACAAATTGTGGAAAGGCAAAGAAGGAAACTCATTCTGCAAATCTGTCTCAAAATCATCTTGCCCATCTTCTGATAAAATCCTTGTAGAGCTTTGCAAGATGTATTTAGTACTTTAACAACCAATGTTAAAAAGGAAAAAATTAAGTGAGAATTATAGCTGGTTTGGCCTTTTCATTCAGTTCTGGAAAAAAACATCCACATAGGAAACATGCTATTTGCAGAGAAATGCTCACAAACACCTGAAAACCACTATCATTTTATCACTGAGAAACAAAAGACACAAAAATTACCAAGAAATAGTTTTTAAAGCACAAATATATGAATATCAAACATTACAGGGGCGGAGCCAGGATGGCGGCGTGAGTAGAGCAGCGGAACTCTCCTCCCAAAACCACATAGAATTATGAAAATATAACAAAGACAACTCTTCCTAAAATAGAGACCAGAGGACACAGGACAACATCCAGACCACATCCACACCTGCGAGAACCCAGCGCCTCACGAAGGGGGTAAGATACAAGCCCCGGCCCAGCGGGACACGAGCGCCCCTCCCCCCGGCTCCCAGTGGGTGTAAACAAACCGGAGCGGTATTTTTTCTCTTTTTTGGCGAGTGCTTTTTGGAAGCCTTAAAGGGACAGGGACCCCAATACCAGGGAAACAGGGCAGTAAGACTGGTGAGAGGGCGCCTGAAATAGGAGCCTGAGGACAAAGAAAATCGCGTGATTTTCCCTTTTTTTTTGGCGAGTGCTCTTTGGAAGCCTTAAAGGAACAGGGACCCCCAATACCAGGGAAACAGGGTAGCAAGACCACTGAGTGGGTGCCTGAGACCGGCGCCTGAGGACAAAGAAAATCGCGCATTTTTGCCTTTTTTTTGAGAGTGCTTATTCGAAGCCTTAAAGGGACAGGGACCCCAATACCAGGGAAACAGAGCAGTAAGACCGGTGAGCAGGCGCCTGAGACCAGCGCCTGAGGACAAAGAAAATTGCGCGTTTTTCCCTTTTTTTTTGGCGAGTGCTTTTTGGAAGCCTTAAAGGGACAGGGACCCCAATACTAGGGAAACAGGGCAGCAAGACTGGTGAACGGGTGCCTGGAACCGGTGCCTGAGGACAAACAATATCACTCGTTTCTCCCTTTTTTTTTTTTTTTTTTAGCAAGTGCTTTTTGGAAGCCTTAAAGGGACAGGGACCCCCAATAATAGGAAAACAAGGCAGCAAGACCAGTGAGCGGGTGCCTGAGACCGGTGCCTGAGGACAAAATCGCGCATTTTTTCCTTTTTTTTTTTTTCCTCTTTCGTTGTTGCTGTTGTTGTTTTGATTTGGAGACTGCTTCTTGGAAGTCTTAAAGGGGCAGGACAGGACACTTAGCCCAGACGCAGGGAATCTGGGGATCTCTGGGCACTCTAACCCCCTGGGCAACAGGGAGCACAGAGGCCCCTTACGGAGATAAATAGCCTCCCAGCCGCTCCCCCTCCAACGGGGCTCCACCATTTTGGAGGGGCAGCCCCAGCCAGGCCATGCCTACAGCAACAACGGAGATAAACTCCATAGCAACCGGGCAGGTAGCAGAAGCACTGTCTACGCACAACTTCCAAGCATAAGCCACTAGAGGATGCTATTCTCCCAGGAGAGGAAGGCCACAAACCAACAAGAAGGAAAGCTCTTCCGGCTGTCACTCGTACCAGCTCTGCAAACTATCTCTATCACCATGAAAAGGCAAAACTACAGGCAGACAAAGATCACAGCGACAACACCTGAGAAGGAGACAGACCTAACCAGTTCTCCTGAAAAAGAATTCAAAATAAAAATCATGAACATGCTGACAGAGATGCAGAGAATAATGCAAGAGCAATGGGATGAGATGCAGAGAAAAATGCAAGAGCAATGGGATGAAGTCCAGAGGGAGATCACAAATGTCAGGAAGGCGATCACAGAAGTGAAACAATCCCTGGAAGGATTTATAAGCAGAATGGATAAGATGCAAGAGGCCATTGAAGGAATAGAAACCAGAGAACAGGAATGTATAGAAGCTGACATAGAGAGAGATAAAAGGATCTCCAGGAACGAAACAACACTAAGAGAACTATGTGACCAAAGCAAAAGGAATAATATTCATATTATAGGGGTAATAGAAGAAAAAGAAAGAGGAAAAGGGATAGAAAGTCTCTTTGAAGAAATAACTGCTGAAAACGTCCCTAAACTGGGGGAGGAAATAATCAAACAGACCACAGAAATACACAGAACCCCCAACAGGAAGGATCCAAGGAGGACAAGACAACACCAAGACACATAATAATTAAAATGGCAAGGATCAAGGACAAGGAAAGAGTTTTAAAGGCAGCTAGAGAGAAAAAGGTCACCTATAAAGGAAAACCCATCAGGCTAACATCAGACTTCTCGACAGAAACCCTACAGGCCAGAAGAGAATGGCATGATATATTTAATGCAATGAAACAGAAGGGCCTTGAACCAAGGATACTGTATCAAGCACGACTATCATTTAAATATGATGGTGGGATTAAACAATTCCCAGACATGCAAAAGCTGAGGGAATTTGTTTCCCACAAACCACCTCTACAGGGCATCTTACAGGGATGGCTCTAGATAGGAGCACTCCTAAAAAGAGCACAGAACAAAACATACAATATATGAAAAATGGAGGAGGAAGAATAAGAAGGGAGAAGAGAAAAGAATCTCCAGACAGTATATAATAGCTCAATAAGCGAGCCAAGTTAGGCAGTAAGACACTAAAGAAGCTAACCTTGAACCTTTGGTAACCACGAATCTAAAGCCTGCAATGGCAATAAGTACATATCTCTCAATAGTCACCCTAAATGTAAATGGACTGAATGCACCAATCAAAAGACACAGAGTAATAGAATGGATAAAAAAGCAAGACCCATCTATATGCTGCTTACAAGAAACTCACCTCAAACCGAAAGACAAGCACAGACTAAAAGTCAAAGGATGGAAAAACACATTTCAGGCAAACAACAGTGAGAAGAAAGCAGGGGTTGCAGTACTAATATTAGACAAAATAGACTTCAAAACAAAGAAAGTAACAAGAGATAAAGGACACTACATAATGATAAAGGGCTCAGTCCAACAAGAGGATATAACCATTCTAAATATATATGCACCCAACACAGGAGCACCAGCATTTGTGAAACAAATAATAACAGAACTAAAGAGGGAAACAGACTGCAATGCATTCATTTTAGGAGACTTCAACACACCACTCACCCAAAGGATAGATCCACCGGGTAGAAAATAGGTAAGAACACACAGGCACTGAACAACACACTAGAACAGATGGACCTAATAGACATCTATAGAACTCTACATCCAAAAGCAACAGGATATACATTTTTCTCAAGTGCACATGGAACATTCTGCAGAATAGACCACATACTAGCCACAAAAAGAGCCTCAGTAAATTCCAAAATATTGAAATTCTACTAACCAATTTTTCAGACCACAAAGGTATAAAACTAGACCACAAAGAAAACAAAAAGGCTCACAAACACATGGAGGCTTAACAACATGTTTCTAAATAATCAATGGATCAATGAACAAATCAAAATAGAGATCAAGGAATATATAGAAACAAATGACAACAACAACACAAAGCCCCAACTTCTGTAGGATGCAGCGAAAGCAGTCTTAAGAGGAAAGTATGTAGCGATCCAGGCACACTTGAGGAAGGAAGAACAATCCCAAATGAATAGTCTAACATCACAATAATCAAAACTGGAGAAAGAAGAACAAATGAGGCCTAAAGTCAGCAGAAGGAGGGACATAATAAAGATCAGAGAAGAAATAAACAAAATTGAGAAGAATAAAACAATAGCAAAAATCAACGAAACCAGAGCTGGTTCTCTGAGAAAATGAACAAAATAGATAAGCCCCTAGCCAGACTTACTAAGAGAAAAAGAGAATCAACACAAATCAACAGTATCAGAAATGAGAATGGAAAAATCACGACAGACCCCACAGAAATACAAAGAATTATTAAAGACTACTATGAAAACCTATATGCCAACAAGCTGGAAAACCTAGAAGAAATGGACAACTTCCTAGAAAAATACAACCTCCCAAGACTGACCAAGGAAGAAACACAAAAGTTAAACAAACCAATTACGAGCAAAGAAATTGAAACGGTAATCAAAAAACTACCCAAGAACAAAACCCCGGGGCCGGACGGATTTACCTTGGGATTTTATCAGACACACAGAGAAGACATAATACCCATTCTCCTTAAAGTGTTCCAAAATATAGAAGAGGAGGGAATACTCCCAAACTCATTCTATGAAGCCAACATCACCCTAATACCAAAACCAGGCAAAGACCCCACCAAAAAAGAAAATTACAGACCAATATCCCTGATGAATGTAGATGCAAAAATACTCAACAAAATATCAGCAAACAGAATTCAACAGTATATCAAAAGGATCATACACCATGACCAAGTGGGATTCATCCCAGGGATGCAAGGATGGTACAACATTCAAAAATCGATCAACATCATCCACCACATCAACAAAAACCACATGATCATCTCCATAGATGCTGAAAAAGCATTTGACAAAATTCAACATTCATTCATTATAAAAACTCTCAGCAAAATGGGAATAGAGGGCAAGTACCTCAACATCATAAAGGCCATATATGATAAACCCACAGCCAGCATTATACTGAACGAGAAGCTGAAAGCATTTCCTCTGAGATCGGGAAGAAGACAGGGATGCCCACTCTCCCCACTGTTATTTAACATAGTACTGGAGGCCTAGCCACGGCAATCAGACAAAACAAAGAAATACAAGGAATCCAGATTGGTAAAGAAGAAGTTAAACTGTCACTATTTGCAGATGATATGATACTGTACATAAAAAAACCCTAAAGACTCCACTCCAAAACTACTAGAACTGATATCGGAATACAGCAAAGTTGCAGGATACAAAATTAACAAACAGAAATCTGTAGCTTTCCTATACACTAACAGTGAACTGATAGAAAGAGAAATCAGGAAAACAATTCCATTCACAATTGCATCAAAAAGAATAAAATACCTGGAATAAACCTAACCAAAGAAGTGAAAGACTTATACTCTGAAAACTACAAGTCACTCTTAAGAGAAATTAAAGGGGACACTAACAAATGGAAACTCATCCCATGCTCATGGCTAGGAAGAATTAATATCGTCAAAATGGCCATCCTGCCTAAAGCAATATACAGATTTGATGCAATCCCTATCAAATTACCAGCAACATTCTTCAATGAATTGGAACAAATAATTCAAAAATTCATATGGAAACACCAAAGACCCCGCATAGCCAAAGCAATCCTGAGAAAGAAGAATGAAGTAGGGAGGATCTCACTCCCCAACTTCAGGCTCTACTACAAAGCCATAGTAATCAAAACAATTTGGTACTGGCACAAGAACAGAGCCACAGACCAGTGGAACAGATTAGAGACTCCAGAAATTGAGCCAAACATATATGGTCAATTAATATTTGATAAAGGAGCCATGGACATACAATGGCAAAATGACAGTCTCTTCAACAGATGGTGCTGGCAAAACTGGACAGCTACATGTAGGAGAATGAAACTGGACCTTTGTCCAACCCCATATACAAAGGTAAACTCAAAATGGATCAAAGACCTGAATGTAAGTCATGAAACCATTAAACTCTTGGAAAAAAACATAGGCAAAAACCTCTTAGACATAAACATGAGTGACCTCTTCTTGAACATATCTCCCCGGGCAAGGAAAACAACAGCAAAAATGAGCAAGTGGGACTACATTAAGCTGAAAAGCCTCTGTACAGGGAAAGACCCCATCAATAGAACAAAAAGGAACCCTACAGTATGGGAGAATATATTTGAAAATGAAAGATCCGATAAAGGCTTGACGTCCAGAATATATAAAGAGTTCACATGCCTCAACAAACAAAAAACAAATAACCCAATTAAAAAATGGGCAGAGGAACTGAACAGTTCTCTAAAAAAGAAATACAGATGGCCAACAGACACATGAGAAGATGCTCCACATCGCTAATTATCAGAGAAATGCCAATTAAAACTACAATGAGGTATCACCTCACACCAGTAAGGATGGCTACAATCCAAAAGACAAACAACAACAAATGTTGGCAAGGTTGTGGAGAAAGGGGAACCCTCCTACACTGCTGGTGGGGATGTAAATTAGTTCAACCATTGTGGAAAGCTGTATGGAGGTCCATCAAAATGCTCAAAACAGACCTACCATTTGACCCAGGAATTCCACTCCTAGGAATTTACCCTAAGAACGCAGCAATCAAGTTTGAGAAAGACAGATGCACCCCTATGTTTATCGCAGCACTATTTACAATAGCCAAAAATTGGAAGCAACCCAAATGTCCATCGGTAGATGAATGGATAAAGAAGATGTGGTACATATACACAATGGAATACTACTCAGCCATAAGAAGAGGGAAAATCCTAGCATTTGCAGCAACATGGATGGAGCTGGAGAGTATTATGCTCAGTGAAATAAGCCAAGCGGAGAAAGAGAAATACCAAATGATTTCACTCATCTGAGGAGTATAAGAACAAAGGGAAAACTGAAGGAACAAAACAGCAGCGGAATTACAGAACCCAAAAATGGACTAACAGGTACCAAAGGGAAAGGGACTGGGGAGGATGGGTGGGCAGGGGGGTATAAGGGGGGGGAGAAGAAAGGGGGTATTAAGATTAGCATGCATCGGGGGGAGGGAGAAAGGGAAGGGAGGGCTCTACAACACAGAGAGGACAAGTAGTGATTCTACATTTTGCTATGCTGATGGACAGTGACCGTAAGGTGGTTTTTAGGGGGGACCTGATATACGGGAGAGCATAATAAACATAGTATTCTTCATGTAAGTGTAGATTAAAGATTAAAAAGAAAAAAAAAAAGAAAGAAAGAAAAGGGGGATTACTCCTTGATAGGATAAAACAATTGGTAAATCAAAGATTAACGCATGCTTTAAATATCCTTAATGTTGATCACTTAAAGGGTGTCAGATGATCAGCTATGGAGGTACTCTTTTCTGATAATATTCCCTTCTCTTAATAAAAATTAAAAAAATAAATAAATAAAGCAGTTCCTGTGTGATGACCTCCAATGAGTTCTACTCAGTGGTATAGAGGGCATGTCAAAGTGTGGGCAAAGGGTCTGTTTGTTTCTATGCAGAAGATGAAGGCCCAGCTTGGCTACCCAGAAAATGAACTAAGATACGATATGAGGAGGAGCTTCCGGCATCAGCACTCTCTGGAGGACTGTGCCGGGGAATGATCATCAAAAAGCCTCCACAGGAATCCGGGCGATGCTGCGGTTGTGGCTGCGTCCACCCCACCGTTTCCTGGACTTGCCATTGGAATGAGGAGGGAGATGTCTAGGCTGGCATGTGCATACAGTGAGACAACGAATTTGACCAGATCTGTACTGTTGGAACTCAATCAGGAGTTGGGAGGGGTGCAAGTTGTAGCGCTCCTAAATCTTATGACTATACTATCTACAGTTAAAAGAACATATGGGATGTGAACAGATCCCAGAAATGGGTTGCTTTGTCTGATTTCTCTCAGACTGTTCAAGTACAGTTGGACAATATCCATCATATCATAGACTAATTTTCACAAATGCCTAGGGTGCCTAAATGGTTTTCTTGGCTTCACTGGAGATGGCTGGTAATTATAGATTTGCTTTGTTTATGTCACTGTATTCCTATTATGTTAATATGTGTGCGCAAGTTAGTTAGTATTTTAAAACCTATACATACTTAAGGTACTCTACAAGAAGATATGTCAAAGAAATAATCAATCCTCCCATCTTTTCTTCCATATGCTACCTCTATAGCTTTTCTTCTTCCTTCCTAATTACAACCCTTAAATAGAATTCGTGCCTCATCTCGAATTTACCGAGCATCATAATTCCTCCAGGTGGTAAAGATACCTCGAGACAAGTGCTGGGCACAGAAGCCACAGGGCATAAATCTGCAAAGAAGTAAAAAGCTAACCTTTTCAAACAATATGGCTTCTCTCTCACTTACCAACTTTACATCTCCCTGTATGGCCCCGGAAGATGACTGGTTAGCCAGAGACGGGTAAGATCCCTCAAGGGAGGAACAACCTAAGACAGGCACAGTTGCAGGGGGGCCATCAGGTGAGAAATTGGGGAACAACAGTGGTGAAGCTTAGAACCTCACCCCCCCTGTGTTGAGAGAAAGCTTCTGCATCCATGGATGTTTTATTGCTCTTGTCTAGCTCGGATCAGCACATAGTCTACAGGCACACACCTGATCATCTACAATTGCTCTCTTACAACACTAAACTATGTTTCCTACCTTTATCTTGCATCTACCTACCACTTCAGCAGTTTATTAAAAATAAAAATAATAATAATAATAAAGGGAGAAATGTGGGATCCACATATAAGTCAAGTATAAAAATCAAACGAATATTCATATTTGACCTGATTGTTTATAGTTCATAATGCGTGATCAGAACCGAAAGTTTGTGATGAATGCCCTTGTACTGTTCACGATGTAAGAACTTATTCACTATGTAAGAATTTGTTCACTATGTAAGAACTTGTTCGTTATGCTTCAGAAGATTGGAGACTGACGAGAACTAGGCTTGAGATGGATTAATGATTGTGCATTGAGCATTGACCCCCCCATACAGAATTTTATTGTTGTTAACAACTATTTGATCAATAAAAATGAGAGATGCCCTCTCAAAAAAAAAAAAATTACAGAAAAGTTGTCTATTTCTATAGCACAGAGTTTAAAGTCAATCTCTATTTTAATGTATCACCTGACCCTTAAATTAAGTATTTTTTACTCATCTAAAAATCATGCTTTTCCTTCCACATTTAATATAAAATGCATTAAACAACATGTGCCACATGTTAAACAGGGAAAAGGTACTTTTTTTTTAGTATTACAAATTGTATTTAAAAGGTATGTTCAATCATTAGTAAGATACTACTTTTTAGTCTATTTAAAATGATCTTTCAAAAACAGAATGCCACTTTTTAAAGATTATTTTTTAATTCCTAAGGGAGTCCATAAGATTACACACTTTTGTGAAGGGATTTGTGAATCAAAAAATAGAGGAAGAAAATCAAGAGATGACTTCTGTGTCTCTTAACAGCACCTGACACAATTCCAGCCCCTAATGCTTATAAGCCTATCAGTAAACAAATTAGAAAATTCTTCATTAGAATGCAAAAAGGACCAAGAGAAATTAATTGGAAAAATTCATTCAACTTAATAGCTGTATACTCTTAATGTCAAATTCTAAAAGGATAAATAGGCAACTCACTCATGACTAAAATTAACTTCTATAAGGGAAAGACAGAATTCTAGATGAGTAAACATGTAAATAAATAGCTAGAATTAAAGTTCACTCAAAATGTGACATGAAAATGGGGTGGGGGATTCACGGGGAGAACAGTGTGTCACAGAGAAGGGACATAGTAGATCTCTGGCAACTTGCTACACTGATGGACAGTGACTGCATTGGGTATGGGGGGAACTTGATAATATGGGTAAATGTAGTAACCACATTGTTTTTTCATGTAAAACCTTCATAAAAGTGTATATCAATCATACCTTAATAAAAAAAATTTTTTTAATGTGACAAGAAAAAACAGAAAACTTAAATAATTAAAAGTGGAAAGAATAAAATCAAACCAGAGTCTCAAGTGTTAAAGGAAAAGCAGTTAAAAGGACATGACAGCAATAAAGTGAAGGGAATGAAAAAAGCAGGACTAATATAAGAAAGACACCCAAAGGAGGAAAAATTATATAAAGTCAGGCTAATAATAAAGGGCTAGTCTTAAATTATAAAGGAAATATGAAAGGAAGAAAAAAACAAAATGCATTTGGAAAATCACAGAAAATGGTAAAGAACATAAGTGAGAAACAAGTTCCATGATAGGTTAGTGGCTGATAAATTTCCAGATACAATTATTTCAAAAAGTACAGCTATAGTTTCACTTAAGTTTCAGAATAATGTCAAGAAGAAAATATGATTTCTGTTGAACCACAGTACCGCTTCCATATTTCTCAAGATTAAATAAAGATAAACTACAAATTTAGTAAATCAGTTGCTCACATTTCTTCAAAATTGTTTTGATGATAAACATACTCTGCTTTTCTCCTACATGTTTGTCTGTCCTCTATGTAGTAGTAAATATAAAGGATTTGCCTATCTTGGGAACCTTTCACAGATATAAAGTTTAAATGTCAGATACCTGCTTTCAAACATGTCATAACTTTTGCAATTATATTAAGACATTCATGCTCGATTTTTCTTTTTTCTCAAACATATTTTTACCTTTTCAAGTAACTAAACTCTACCAGCAATCAGTCAAAAAATTTTAATGTCTATTATGTAATTATTTTACATAAAGTTTTGAGTTTTCACCCAATATAACAACTTCACACAATATAAGCATGCATTTTGTTGCCTCCTCCCATAATTCTATTTCATCCATCACAAAATCAGGGGGTGAATAACTGTCATTTGAAGATGTGACTCTACTAGACTGAAACTGAATGCAGGACAGTCCTCACTGCAACACTTAGTGTTCACCAAATGGCAGGTTCTAGGAATGCACAGGATGTCATTATTCTCACCCCCACTTTCTGGTAACATCTGTATGTCTTCCTTTTCCCTTTCCCTTTCCTTGCTCCTCCTTTCTCAGTGCATGCCATACAACAGAGCCAGACCTCACTCCCTAGCTTCAGAGCAGGTACTCAACTCAGGCCTGATAGTGAGAACTTCCCATGACCCTGTCACAGTGACTGCTTCAGTAAAAGACAAGGGACCAGGGAGCCTTTCACACCTCCTTATTTGCTACAAGCTATAAGAAAGAGTCATTCTTTTCCAGTGGAGGATGCTAAGCTGGTTTGATTTAGCTTCTGGAGACACCACACGAAGACAGCCTTCAAGTGAGGCCAGTAAATACCACTACAAAGCTAAAAGATGGAAGAAGAGGGACCAACTGATTCCCTGGATCCAGCCATGCCTGAAGCCAACAATATCCCTTTGACTTTTCTGTCACATGAACCAATAAATCTTTACCATCTTTGTCTTTTTAGCTTGTCTGGGTGGGGTGTCTGTCACTAAAAGAACTTTAATAGAAATTGTACCCAGTACAATTCACAAATAAAGTGACAATGAATGAGCCCTCAAATGTGAAACTGGCTAAGCAGAGCTGAGGCACAGGGCAGGGGGAACAGCCTCAGCCTCAGCTGGAAGTTGGTAATCCCAATTATGCAATATAAAAGAAATAAGTTAAAACTATTGCCTTTGGTAACTTAGGGTTCAGATCATGTGCCGATCATGATTGGAACATTGGGAGACTTAACAGAAAAATGTCAGGAATTTAGACCATGTTATCAATCCCAAGAGGATAAGGCCCAAACTCCATGGTGTGGAATATAAAGACTTTTTATGATCTGACCTGCATTCCTTTTATAATATAAGGGACAGGAAATCAAACCCTAATTGGTTTAAGAAAAATACAGACTGCAGTACTTCACAAAAGCCAAAAAATACAGCTTCAGACAAGGCCTGATTCATAGATTCAGAAAATCACCAGGTCTTCAGCTCCATTTCTTTGCCATTCTCCTTCTACGAGTTGCTCTTACCTCAGGTGAGCTCCTATCACAACAGCACTGCTAGCTCTAACAGTTCTAGGTCTTAAATCCTCACCACACAGAAGACAAGGCATCTCCTTCACAAAGGCCCACAGAAGAGAGGGGTCTCCAGCAAAAATCCTGAGACTCACTCTGGTTGAGTCAGCTTAGGTCATATGTCTACCTTGAAACAATCACTACAACCTGCGAATGGAATGCCCTGATGGTTTAGCCTAGGTCACAGATATACCCTGAAGCTAACAGCTGTTGGGAAGGTAAATGGGAAGGCCATCATCACACCAGTGATAATGCATCCCTCACAAGTTTTATAATCCAACGACACTCATCTGTGTCCAGTTCTCTACATGTTATGGGTTGAACTGTGTCCCCCAAAAAGATACGATACAGTCCTAAACCACAGTACCTGTGAGTGTGACCCCATTTGGAAACAGGTTCTTTGAAGATGTACTCAAGTTACGATGAGGTCATACTCAGACACCCAACATGACTGGAGTCCTTACAAGGGAAGAGACACATGGAGAATGTCACGTGAGACTGCAGTGGTGAAGGCAGAAACTAATGTGATTCATCTACAAGCCAAGAAAGCCCAAAGACTGCTGGCAATTCCAGAAGCTAAGAGAAAGGCATGGGACAGATTCTCCCTTAGAGCCTCCAGGCAGAGCACAACCCTGTCAACATTTCAAGCTTCTGACCTCCAGAACTGTGAGAAATTAAATTCCTGCTGTTTTAAGCCACCCAGTTTGTGGTACTTTGTTGCAACAAACCCAGAAAACCAATACACTAAGTCGGGGTGATAGTCTCCGTGATTCTTTGCACAGCTCTTTGTTCCTTCCCGAATGCCCTTCACCAGATGGTGCATTAACATCAAACCTCTCAGATCTGCCCAACTGTTCTCTTCTCTTTGATATCTTCCACCCAAATTTGACGACCTCCCAAGAGTCTCTCCACCACATGTTAGCCCAGCACCACATACTGCCTGCATTTTTATTATTAGATTCTAATCACCTGTGCACATAGCTAGCTATCTTCCCTAAAGAATCAGAGCTCCCCAATGGGAAAGCAAGGCCTGATTCCTACCCACCTTCACAACCTGAAGTCGGTGCACAGTACCTCAACATACAATTACTCAGAAGCTAGCTATGAACTGACGCGGTTGGCGACTCATCTCAAAAGAAGGTAACATGTATGAATTCAAGAGAGTTGGCTATTATTTATCGACAAAAACTGAAGATGGGCCTTGAGGTAGAATTCAGATAGAGAAGGAAGAACATGGGGGCAGGGAGGAGGAAAGATGCTGAATTTAACAAATATGCAGAAAAACTACAAAAGAGAAGGATTTGGTTAGGGGAAAAGAAATGCGCATAAAGCAGTGGGAGCCTTCTGCTGAGGTAATAAGATGAGCTTAAAAAAAAAAGCACTAAACTATGTTTTCTACCTTTATCTTGCATCTACCTACCACTTCAGCATCTTATTAAAAATAATAATAAGGGAGAAATGTGGGATTCACATATAAATCAAGTATAAAAATCAAACGAATATTCATATTTGACCTGATTGTTTATAGTTCATAATGTGTGATCAAAACTGAAAGTTTCTGTGATGACTGCCCTTGTACTGTTCACCATGTAAGAACTTATTCACTATGTAAGAACTTGTTCGTTATGCTTCAGAAGATTGGAGACTGACGAGAATTAGGCTTGGGGTAGATTAATGATTATACATTGAGCATTGAGTCCCCTATACAGAATTTTATTGTTGTTAACAACCATTTGATCAATAAATGAGAGATGGCCTCTCAAAAAAAAAAAAAAAGACTAAAGAACTGAAGTTCTTAAAAAGACTCATTTTCATTGTTCAAATATATTTTGCAGAGACTAATGTGAAAAAAAAAAGGTTTCTGAGCAGCACAGGGACACATGTTTTCAGGAGATTTATATAACAAAGTGCAAAATGGACTCCAGAAGTACAAGAGACAGCCAGGGTACAACACAAGCAGGTCAACGATGAGGTGAAAGGCCAGGTACATTAGGATGGCAGCAGCAGGAGGGGAAAGGAGCAAATTTCTAAGATTCTATAGGAGACAGAATAAAAGGAAAGAGCAGCAAAGGATTACTCTTTAAGTTTTGACCTTCGCTTTTATCTGAAGTGGGATTTGCTACTGAAATAAGGAAGTACAAAGGGAAAGACTATTTTTTGCAAAGAGGATAAGAAGTTTGGTCTCAGTCATAGCTCATTATGAAGTGATGGTAAAATATCCCAGTGAAGATGCCCAGCAAACATTAGAAGGTAATGAATTTCAGGAGAAACATGAGGACAAAAGACAGATATAGTGGTCATATAGGTAAAGATGACTTTTACTCAAGTTATAAAAAAAATATTGCAGAATTTCATTCCTCATTCAACAAATATTTATTGAACACACAATTATCCCAAGCACTGTTCTAGGATCTGGGAACATAGCAGTGAGCAAAGCAAAACTGATAAAAATCCCTGCCCTCAAGGAACTTATATTCTACTGGGGAAAACAGACAAGTCTATTTGATTCATGAACATAGATTTAAGGCTTTAGGTTGATACTGCTTAGTAATTATTGTAAGCAAAAAAAATTATTTTTATTTTACTTTTTTACTTTTTTCAACTTTTATTTTCCAGAATTTTCATTTCACTAGTTAAAAAGGCATTTAGGTCCTCAGACCAACAGCCAGACAGGTTCGAGTGAATTAAGATATTTTTTAACGCTAGCTTTCCTGTTGTAACAAATCTATTTTCTCTCTTTTGTTTCTCAAAAGAATTAGATCAGCCCTTCCAAAGAATGTTTGTAAAATGGTGACGGAACTCAGAAACAATTAGAAACCAAATGGCACAACGGAGAGCATGGGCTTGGGAATTAGACAAGGTTCTAATGTGAGTTCACATTCCAGTCCAGTTTTTCAGTGTCACCTTGAGCAATTACTCAAAATCCCCAGGCTTTACCCATCTGTGAAATAGTAATAACCTCACTCCAAGGACTAAAAGGGGTAGTTTCTAAGAGGCACTTGACACAGCACATGGAAATAATGTAGAAATGCCGGTGGCGGCTATGCTGAGACAACTACTACTAACACTGCATGAGTTGGGCACAAAACAAATGCTTAATAAATGCCTACTTCTCTTTTCCTCCCATAGAAGGTTAAGTCTTAACATCATAGGGAACTGTAAGGCTCCAATTCACTAGGTTATTCTATTCTATCCTCCCAAAAGTTTTGTATGGCAGGAACATAAAAGAATTAAATGCATATTAACTTTATAAATGGGCTTAGCATCTTTATTCTCTAACTTTATGGGACAAATTCATCCTTCAAAGAAAAATTTCGATGGTGATGCCACAAGGACAAAAAAAGATCACTGAATTATGAAGTCACATAAAAATGAATGAAGTGACACTGCTTTAGAAGTCATCCAGCAGAGATTCGTTTTTATTAAACTAATACCAATAATCTTATCCTCTGTAACGAATCATTTCTGTAGTATTCATTTAGAAAAACGTTAAGTGATTTGCTAACTATAATCAAGCAATAATCCAAAGTTTATACAACACCCTCAAACTTGTCCTGAAGATTAAATGTCACAATGTATATGAAATGCTTGACCCAGGTTCCTGCATACAGTACACACTCAGTGAGAACTTCGGTGAAATTGAATTATTTTTACTGTACATCCTTTCAACTAATGAAAAAGGCCTTATCATAGCAATTATAACACAGGATGTATGGAGCCAAAAAATTTTTTAAATACTCCAACTTGATGCCATTGCAAACCAGAAAGGTTTTCATTTTTATGTCTCTTAATTTAATAATGAAGAGGTTTGTGAGTTAAATCAAGATACATACCACTATAATCAAAATCAACATTTCAGTCTAAATATCCTTCAACTAAAAATTAAAGGTTATTTTCAAAGGCCAGAGACATAAGCTCCTCTTACTTTCACATTTAAAAATGCAAATTCTAGAAGCCCACAAAGTATAATGGAATTATCAAAACCAAAGTCATAACTGTTATGTTTTTCCCAGGAAAAAGCACTGACACCAGCTTGAATTGGCTCATGTAAAGTCCACACTAACCAGGGAAACCCCTTCACTCAAGCGTGACACCATTTGAGACAGTGTCAGGACTGCCTATTCCCCACAACGAGTGGCTCTTCTCCAATCCTCTGGACTATCCATGTAGACATTCAGATCTGCTCCTTCCTTCTCCCTGGCAACCTCCCTCATGTGTAGATGACGTCAACGCTTACACCTTCCTGCCAGATGGATACTCTGAAAGCACCCAATCTCAGTATGTGCGAATTTAAACTCATCTCAGATATGCTCCACCTGTACCACTCTATTAATTGTATCACCATCCTCTCAATCGCCCAAGATAGAACCTAATTTTCCTTCCCTCACCTAACCCTCCCTCCATTCCCACAGCCTATCTCATGCTCTCTTTATCGCCACCCTGACCCAGGCCAACAGTACATCCTAGTTGCCCACCATCTCTTGTGCTTAAAAATGAGTTCACCTACCCTGAACAGTACAGGCTGATCTTGCTATGCATGTCCCTCCACACCCTGTGGGCCCCCACTGCCTACCAAGAAATCACAGATTTTCAGAACTTAAAGGACTCTGGTCTGACACAACCACCCATTTGCCTGCCCTTGGAAGCTCCTCAAACGCAAAATGTTCTGAGTTCCTTACCTTCCTGCTCCCAGCTCTTATAAAGGCCTATAATGTCATGAGAATGAGAGTGAACTATGTCATTCCACTGCTAATGAGCTAAAAGTCAAAATCCTCAACCCAACCCACAGGGCTCCACATGGCCTGGCTCCTGCCCATCTCTCGAGTCTTGCCATGCTCCCCCTTTGCTCTCTCTCCTAGCCACTTGGTCTTCCATCCAGCCTGCCACGATCTCTCTCATCCCCAGCCTCTGTACATACTGGCCCCTCAGTACCCCATACTTCACACAGGTAGTGCCATTCCACCCCGGACCTCAACTCAAAAGTCACTTATTCAGCCCCTAACCTTACCATTCCAAACTAAGTCAAGTCCTCTGTCCCCTGCTCTTCACCTCTACAGTCTAAAGCAAAAGCATTAACAAATTCATTATTGGATTTCTTATTCCCAAACTAGATTGTAAGCTCCACGAGTGCATAACTGTCTCTCTTGTTTACAATTGTATCTCACAACCCAGCATGGAGTAACCTTCAACAAATGTGTAGATTAATGTAGCTCATAAATCAGAACACTGTTATGAGACCAGCCCCACTAGACACTGAATGTGAAATCACTTGGTTTCTCCATTACCATAGAGAACTCATCTCAACGTTCTCTGTGCTCCTTTGAAGATCTGACATTATAAGAGTTAGAATTCTACTATTCCAAACTTCTCTCAACTCTCTTCTATATAGCCTGTTACCAGCAATGCTTTACTTTCTAGTCTCCAGTTTTGTTGGCATCCTTCCTTTCATCTGTAATAGTCTTCCCAGCTACACATTTCCTAAGTCTGCTTGGCCTAAAGTGCTCAAATCCAATGTCACCTCCTCCTGAAAGCCTTCCTTGCATCCCCCCGGCTAGTCACAACTTCTATGCCCCTGAATTGCCACAGGTTCTCCATTGCCTCGTTCAGGCCTCAGATCAAAAGTCACTTCAAATGAGAGGCATCTCCTAAAGTTGCCCAGGAATAATAATTCTCTATCAGACCATCTTGTCTACTTTCTTGACAGTATTTACCATTATCTGAAATTATCTTGTTCATTTCTATCACCATCTACTTGTTAACTGTCTCCCCCACTAGAATGTAAGACCCATGAAAGTAGGGACCCTGTCTTGTTCACCCTATTTCCCCATTCCTTCACATCTGACATAAAAAATCTTCAGCAAATATATGCCAAAGGCATGAATGACCTGTACCCCTATGACTAGGGTTATTAGTAGTACATTTGTTTCTCTTGCAATATTCCAAACTCCCTGTGGACTAGGCCAAAGTCTGGTTCATCTATTTGTTTATGCATATTACCCGGAAATCTGCACAACTGGAGCAAATAAGAGATAACTACTAACTATTAATGATCTCTTTAAGAGGTACTGTTATGAACCAGGCCAACTAAAAACTCAGTATTTTCTCCAGAAACCAGGGCAAACAGGAACCTCTTTCTATGCCCTCTCTACGACAGACCCTGGTCCAATCTGCTGCCTCTAGTGAGCTTCAAAAGGCTAGTTTCCTCACTTTCCTTTAGCCAACAACCACTGGTTCTTCTATCTTCAATATCTC
Organism: Manis javanica; assembly: GCF_040802235.1. Taxonomy (NCBI): domain Eukaryota; kingdom Metazoa; phylum Chordata; class Mammalia; order Pholidota; family Manidae; genus Manis; species Manis javanica. The sequence goes on along the minus strand of NC_133160.1, from coordinate 29,121,769 downwards.
AAAATCCTACCTTTTCCCTTCTACCTCCAGCCAATAAATCACTTTCAAGGCCCTGTTTTTTCTGAGTATCACATATCTCCAATCAGTAGGAGAACTCATTAGGTGTTAGGGAAGAAGGACGTTAAAACTAAGTGTTTAAGACTGGCTTTCTTACCGTTTCTTTTATACCTCGGTTACCCGAAAGCGGCTCGGTTTCAGGAACAGGCTTTCATGCTCTTTGGGACCCTAAGCTTTCTTGCCGTGCAGCCCGCAGGACCCAAACCCCTTTGGGGTGCTCCCATCCCAGCCTCGAACCTTTTCATCTTCCAATACAGGAAGACCCCAGGCCATAGACGAAGATTTCCCCAGAAGCAAATGGCCCTCAGACACCTTGGAACGGAGCGCGCCTCAGCCTCAGCCTCAGCCTCGGGCCGGGCCCGACCTCCCACACCTCCCTGCACTCACCTAAAGCGGCCCCCGCAGTGCTGGCATTGCTCGCCCACCCAGCCCGCGGGGCAGATGCACTGGCCGGTACCAGGGTTGCAGCGGCCGCCGTTGACACAGGGTCGGTCACATTCCTTGGCCTCGGCCGCGGCTGAGCCCGACACCGTCGCCGCCGCCGCCGCGGCCTCGGCCGCCCAGGGCAGCAGCAGCGGCGGGAGCAGCAGGAGCAGCCGCGGGAGGCGCAGCCCGGCCCCCAGCCCCGGCCTCCCAGCCCCGGTTGTGTCCCAGCCCCGGCGCCGCCCGCCGGTCCTGCCCGCGGGCTCTGTCGTCGCCGGCGTCCTCCTCCTCAGCCTCGCCTCAGTCGCCGCCGCCGCCGCCACCATCTTCCCGGGGCTGAGACGGCGCCCCGCGACCACATACACACACACCGCACGGCCGGCTCCGCTTCGCCTGGCCGTGCGGGGCGGGGCTGTGCGGACGGTGGCTCGGGTGGTCAATCCTAGGGGCGGGGCCAGGGCTGCGCGGCAGGCGGGGCCGACGCGTGCGTGCGTGCGTGCGTGCGTGGGCGGGGCGGGGCATGGGGGCTGGCGTCCTACTGCTCGCGGGGCGCTGCTCGTTGTGCAAGCTAGCCATCGTTGTGCGCTTCCCTACCGTATCCGGTCATCGCACTTCCCAACCCCCTCTGCCTGGGAAGAAGGACCTAGGAGAATGCGTCGTGGTGTGGTGCTAGGAGTGCTACGCTTGAACCTCTGCTTTCTCCTCTGTAAAACAGGGATAACGAGATAACACATGTGTTTAGAATCTAACGTATAAGCTGTGCTCAATAAATATCTAACAGACTGAATGAAGACACACACAGGCTGGCCTCAGGTTGACCCAGCAAAAGACCAGACCCATACACTTTTAAATCTGTGGGGAACTTCAGAGTTACCTTACTCCCCACTATTTGCCCTCTAATGATCTGGGAAAAGAGGGCAACATAAAATTAGGAACTGGAACCCCTTCAGTCCACACATCTGTCCCTAGATCCCTTTCTGTCAAGTATTTTGTTACTTTGCTGGCCCGCAGTGAAAGATGCCTCCTGGTAGTATAACCTCCTGTGATCCTGGATCCTGGACTGGACCTATGACTCAATTTAACCAATAGAAGAATGTGGCGGAAGTGACAATGTGCCAGTTCCAGATACCTGCCTTCAGAATACCTGATAAGCTTAATTTTTAGCTGTTCATAATCCTGAGCTGCTCTGCCTCTTACACCTTGCTGTAACGAGAATACATGCAGAGATCATATGGACAGGGAAAAGCCCTGTTACCACCAAGAATTAAGGCCCCAGACATATGAGCCTGGTGGACCCCTCCTAGCTGAGGTACCAGTCAGGAGGGAAGAAGCCTTTTTGGTTGTTTCAATCATCTGGGCTGTTGCTCATTACCTAGAACAGAGATACATCTTTCCTACTGTGCCTTATCCAAAATCCTCAGAAATGATCAACTGGCTGCTGTGTGTAAGACTAAGTTTCAGACTTTCTTTACACAGCAATAGATAACTAGAACATTGTCTGACATAAGCCTTGTGCTGTGAGGAATATTCCTATGGCAGTTCCCTCAGTTTGGACACCTTGCAGTCCCTGGAAAACAAAGCCTCTCATATACCTGTGAAACCTCTCATCTTTACCTTAGAGTGCAGGATTCTAAGATTCTAGGACATATCCCCACATCCATAATCAGGTCCTGACCTTCCTCACTTTGCATCCCTACAGTCCTGATAAAGCTGAACTGCACAACAGTCTCACACACACACCCCTCCACCCATAGTCCTTTTAGTCCTACAAAAAACCTATTGTTCAGCCTAGGCCCTACCACTTACATTATGGCTTACAGATTATGTTTTTTGCTGCAATGTCCCTATGGGGCTATATAGAATGAGGTAAGGAGGTGGAAGACATAGCCCTACCCTCTGGCAAGGCCCCAGTCAGAAGTGGGAGGCTGACATGGAGCCATGCCCTAGCTTCAGGAAGTACAGTTCCCACCAGTCCTCCAGGCCAGAAGTGGAACCAGCCTTTCCTTTCTCTCCTGCACAGCAAAACTGAACCCAGACTATGAAGTTTCACATGATTTTACCAACACTCAGAGATAACGAAAAACAGTTTGCATCCACAGAGCAGCAATATGGCTGTCCTGGAAGCTTGCTGCAGCAACATTCTCTTTCTTATTTTCTTAATCTATTCCCTTCTGTGGTTCTTTTCCCTTAGCCTTCAAAAATAAACAAAATCTTACCTTGACTTGTGAAGGGAAGTATTGCTATCTTCTTTTTCTTTACTGTTCTCATAATCCCCTACACTTTCTTATTTGTGTATGATGGATTAAAGGGTGCTGCAAATTCTTTTACACTCCTTTCATACAGTGACAGGGACTAATCCCCTCTCCCACAAACACACTCCTTGAATCTGGGTTGGCTTTAATGTTTGCTTAACCAAGAGATCATGAGAGAAGTAAGGTGCTGGGACTTCTGAATCTAGGTCATAAGTTTTGCAGCTTCATCCTGAGTGTTTTGGAACACTTGCTCTGTGGAAATCCAGCTACCATAAAAGAAGTCCTGCTACTCTGAGATTGACATGAGGAAGCCAGCCCTGAGTGGTTCCAGCCCCCAACAGTTTGAGTCTTTCCAAGTGAAGCCCCAGACTCTTACGAATGCTGAACCTGAAATTTGTAATATTTCCAGAATATGTCACCTGGCTTTAGTGCATCTGCATCCTCAGGGGTGGAGAGAAGTATGGCTTTAGGGCATCTGCATATCAATAGACGTTCCTCAGGGTGGATAGCAGTTCATCTCCATATCAATGGGTAATTATCTGGGCATCAGAAGGCTTATTTGAACCTGAGAAATGAGGGGGAGTGGTGGTTTTGCGACGCAGCCGGGCTGCAATTTGTAAGCAATAAACAGGTTTTAAACTGTATTTCTCCCTTTGACTGATTTCGGTTTTTGAGAGATTTTGCCCCAGGATTTCCTCTCCCCAGAACCGCCCCCCCTGCCAAATTGCAGATACACAAGCAAAATAAATTAGTACATCTTAAAGCCACTAAATTTTGGGATGGTTTGTTTCGGGATAGCAACAGACTACCAGAATACTCTGTAACTTGCTTCTTCCAAAGACAAAAACAAGGTACGGTTGATCAGAATTAAGAGTGGTTGTGAGACAGAGACCATGGGCTTAGACAGAGTAGTGTGAGGGCCTCCGGAAACAGCAAGGCAAGATATTGACAGTCAAAGCAATGTAACAATGTAAAGTTTCTATCAAAACTCTGTGTTCAGCATTATGCAAAGTCAAGGTCACACTAATTCTCTAGGGTAAAGATACTAGACTAGAAATATAGACATCTTCAGTGAGATCAATTGAAGGTCAAAAGGGCAGAAGCAACTTGGCCTGGAATGTTTGAGTGTTCAGCAAGGGTATTTCAGCATAACCCATGACTTCACTGTAAACAGCCCTAGCAAACAGACAACAACCCAGCCCACCTTGAGGGCAGGGCAGGTGGTACAAGTCCACACCCTAAGCCCTCAGTTCCCAAAAATCCTCAACTGCCTATAAATCCCCTAGACAATGCACCACCCTGGGCTCTCTTGTCCCCTCCTGGCATGAGCCAGGACCTCTTTCCTCTCACTTTATTTCTAAATAAAAGCCTCTACCCTGGCTCTCCTACCTTGGGTGTTTACTAAATTCATTCTTCAATTCCGCAAACAAGAACCACGGCATCAGTTGTATAATTATATATACTAGGTAATGTACAGTTAGTCATCCATATGTAATATACAGTGGGTTCTGATATTATTGCCTCATCACTTCTCATGAGGGGTCACTGCAGTTCCAGAAGCACTTCTGTTGGATTCTTCATGTCTTATCACCAACGTTTTGTGGCTCTTCTACCTGAAATCCCATGCCACCTTTTTCTCCACTAGCCTTTAATCAAGGTAGCCACTTCCAGATCCCAGGAACTTTAATGCCAATGGCAAAGAATTCCTAGCCTTTGATCTGAAACTAATCTAAGTCCAGACCTAAACTAAAAAGAGTCCTCACCAACTGCATGACCAAGGAGCTTTGCATCCACTAAGATGGTTTGAAGTTGCCCCTACCATTTTTATTTTCACTCAAGAAAGGCAGGCTCTCTGTTTGTGTGTCCCTTTTGTTCTTTTTGCTTTCCTGTCATCATTTTCCTTATCTTTGCTAGCATTGTCTCTAGGTCAAGGGCGTGGATGGATTTTATAATTTTGGGCTTTTACTCATACAATGTAAATAAGACAAATGCCCTAGAAGCAGAGCGTGAAACAAGATTTGAGTGCATAATTTCTTAGGAGAGTGCTTTCCCAAGAAAGGCAATTAATGAAACAGGATAGAGCAGAGAAGGGAGGTGCCCAAGGATGTGGTCTTATCTAGTTAAGCTTCAGTCTGACCATATGGAGAGCCCTGGAGCATGAACTGTACCATAGAGTTGATCCCACATTGAGGCAAGAGGGCCAACATTTCATACACATATCTCATTTAACAGCTAACACAGGCAAAAGAAGGATCCAGTAAAGGAAATTTGGGAGGGGTACCAGTAGTCTACATCATATAAAGAATATTTATTGGGCACTAGATAACAAGGATGAATACTGTCCTGGTAAGAGCTATCTATCTGATCAGCTATATGACCTTCCTCAATCCTCAAAAGACCTCACTTTGCCCTATTTGAAATGTCAACGTACTTCAGTATGTCAAAGGTCTACTTACACTTTAAGTCTACGTGGGACAAAGCAATTCCCCTGACTATAGACATCAGGGTCTCACCTAACAGGTAAGGTACTCTATTGCCTATGAAAAAGGCTGATCCTGAAAGATAGGAACAAACACAGCTGGAAGGGTTCCATATAGGAATGAAGCTCCACTGGGTATCAGCTCCCATGTGAGGGACAGGCCAACTTACAAACATAAAATCCAATAGGCCTTGGTAGCCTTTACAGGAAAGTGCTTAGGGATCTTTGACCTGGGAGCACAGGGCTAGCCCTTTGAGCTGTTGGCAAAGCTTCTGGTGGCCTCCACTGACAAACCCTGCTAACACAGGAAGTGGCCTTTATGTCAGCTCAAGGGACAAGACCCAGCATTGGGAAGAGATCACAAATTTAAAAGCAAAGGACTTGAAATTGCTATTGGATAAATTGAACACATACTCCCTCCCCCTAATTTCTACAATAGAGAACAGAAAGCTTTCTCCTATACATAAGACATTATAAAAACAGAAAAAGAGTTAAAAGTCAACAGCCCTGATAAAATGCAGCCATGAGGAAGGACTTCAAATCAGCAGTTTCCATACTGAAGCCATCGTTCTTGACAAAAATTTCTCAGAATTATAAGTAATATCCTGTATTAGTTTCCTGTGACTGTCGTAACAAATTACCACAAATTTGGTGCCAAACAACAGAACTTTATTTTCTCACAGTTTTGGAGACTAGAAGTCCGAAATCAACAGTATCAACAGGGTCACATTCCCTCTGGAAACTCTAGGGAAGAGTCCTTTCTTGCCTGTTCCAGTTTCTGGTTGTTGGCATTCCTTGGCCTTATTAACTTGTGGCCAGACCACTCCAATCTCTGCTTTTGCCATCATATTGCTTTCTCTGTATTGTCTTTCCTGTGCATGTCTCTTATAAGGACACTTGTCACTGTATTTAGGGCTCACTGAGATAATCCAGATGATTTCCTCCTCATCTCAAGATCTTAATTAATTACATCTACAAAAACCCTTTTCCTGATATGGTAACAGTCACAGGTTCTGGGTATTAGGATGTGGACATACTTTGGGGGAGCCACTACTCAGGCCACTGTACAACCCTACATAGAAAGTCAACTCATTCAATTTATTCATTTCTGCAACTAATATTTATTGGCTGGCTACTACATACCAGACACTGATCTAGGGAGGCAGCAGTGAAAAAGCACATAAAAATCTCTGCCTTTCTTCACACCTATTAGATTGGCTGCTCTAAAAACAAACAAAAAACAGAAAATAACAAATGGCAAGAATATGGAGAAACTGGAATCGTTGTGCACTGTTAGCAGGAATGTAAAATGGTATAGCCTCTATGGGAGAGAGTTTGGCAGCTCCTCAAAATATTAAAAATAGAATTACCACATGATCCAGCAATGCCATTTGTGTATTTAACCAAAATAATTGAAACCAGGATCATGAAAAGAGATTTGTACACCCATGTTCACTGCGACATTATTCATAATGGCCAAGAGGAGGAAGCAACCCAAATGTCCAACAATAGATGAATGGATAAGCAAAATGTGGTGTATACATAAATGGAATCTTGTTAAGTAAGCCTTAAAAAGGAAACAAATTCTGACATATGCTACAACACAGACGAACATTAAAGATGTTATGCTAAGTGAAATAAATTAGTCATGAAAATATAAATACCATGTAATTCCACTATATCATGTGTCTAGAGTAGTCAAATGCAGAGATAGAAAATAGAATGGTGGTTGCAAGGGGCTGAAGGAAGAGGAAAAATGGACAGTGGGGTATAGAGTTTGTTTTGCAAGATGAAAAAGTTCTAGAGATCTGCTGTAAAACAGCAGATTGAATATACTTAATACTGAACTGTATACTTAAAAATGGTTAAGATGGCAAATTTCATGTTGTGCTTTTTTTTATGGTGTAATTTCTTATTATTTAATGCACTGCTCTTTATTTTGAAGAACATTATGTTTACTAGGCTCTCCCCTTCACCAAGTCCCCCCAACAAACCCCATTATAGTCACTGTCTATCAGCGTAGCAAGATGTTGCAGTATCACTACTTGTCTTCTCTGTGTTGCACAGCCCTCCCCTTTCCCCCACCCCCCACATTATACATGCTAATCATAATACCCCCTTTCTTCTTCCCCACCCTTATCCCTCCCTACCCTCCCATTCTCCCCAGTCCCTTTCCCTTTGGTAACTGTTGGTCCATTCTTGGGTTCTGTGTTTCTGCTGATGTTTTGTTCCTTCAGTTTTTCTTTGTTCTTATACTCCACAGATGAGTGAAATCATTTGGTATTTGTCTTTCTCCGGTTGGCTTATTTCACTGAGCATAATACCCTCTAGCTCCATCCATGCTGTTGCAAATTGTAGGATTTGTTTTCTTCTTATGGCTGAATAATTTTCCATTGTGTATATGTACCACATCTTCTTTATCCATTCATCTACTGATGGACACTTAGGTTGCTTCCATTTCTTGGCTATTGTAAATAGTGCTGCGATATACATAGGGGTGCATCTGTCTTTTTCAAACTGGGCTGCTGCATTCTTAGGGTAAATTCCTAGAAGTGGAATTCCTGGGTCAAATGGTAAGTCTATTTTGAGCATTTTGAGAAACCTCCATATTGCTTTCCATAATGGTTGAACTAACTTACATTCCCACCAGCAGTGTAGGAGGGTTCCCCTTTCTCCACAACCTCGCCATATGTTGTGCTTTTTTTAAACACTTAAAAAATATTTGCAAAAATCCCTGCCCTCATGGAACAACTGATTAGGTATACTTAAAAAAAAAATCTTTCCTGAAGCATAACACATGTGGAAAAGCAAAGAGATCATCCATATACAGCTCAATGAATTTTCAGAATAAACAGATTCATATTACCAAGGCCTAGGTCAAAAAATAAAACATTACAGAACCCCTCTTGGACCCACTCAGTCACTACCTCCATGAAGGAACCACACTTCTTGACTTCCTATACTATAGATTAGTTTTTGTCAGTTTTTTACTTTATATAAATGGAATGCTTCAGTCTTTTGTATCTGTCTTCTTTCACTCAGCATTATGTTTATGAGATTCATCCATATTGCATATACTAAGTTATTTTTGTTTCTATATTCCATTGTATAGATATACATGGAATTGTATATATACAGATTATATATAATATATATATGGAATTGTATATATACAATGGAATATATATGTGTATATACATACACACACATATATTTATACCATGGAGTATGTACCATAATACGACAACTTATTTAGCTATCTTGCTGCTGATGGACATTTGGGCAGTTTCCAGTTTGAGGCAACTGTGAATAATGATGCCACGTATAGTCCAGGAATCCAGTACAGGTCTCTTGGTGAACACACATACACATTCTTGTTGGGCCTGTACCAGAGGTATGCTGATGTTTAACATGTTTACATGTTAATGTTACATGTTTATGTTAAATGTTTAACAACCACCTCACTGGGGGAAAAAGTCCTCATGTGTAGCATTTTTTTATTTCTGTGGTGTGAATACTCCCACCATGACCTATTTCAAGCTACCAACATGACATCACTAAATTGGAGTCAGGAAGACATAAACCAAATGTGCTCTCACAAGCCAGCAGGAACCCGTGCCAGCCCCGTGTATACCTGGGAAGTCTACTGAGAAACAGATGCCAACACAGAATTAGACAAGCAAGGGACTTATTAGGGGAACTGTTTGTGAAGGATAAAGAGGAAGGAAGCAGGAAAAGGCAGGGAGAAGGTTCAGACTGAAATAAAAAGCTAACAGCTGTGAAGGAAAGGGGGAAGGAAGGGTTGGTTAAGAAGAGTCATAGACAGCAGTACAGTTCCAAGAAGGCTTGGCCAGGCCAATGGGAAATGCTAGAGCCAAAGCTGCCAGTTGGAGTAACCCTGCATCTGGCAAGAATGGACCTGCATTAGCACAAATGCTGTGGTGGAGCCAGAGGGACAGCAGCTAGGCAGTCAGTCAGTTACACTCCCCACAGCAGATTGGACCAGTGTCATTTCATGACCACCATATCTGGCAATATTCCTTCACTCCACCTGCCTGGAGATAAGCAAGATGGCTTCTCAATCAGTATCCTCTCTAGATGTCTTCCTTTTCACAAATTAGATGAACATCTGACTTGGCTGACTTGTTTGGAAGCTAGAGAGGCCCCTTTAGACTGCATAAGCCCTCGGTTTCTTGGAAGAGAGAGAAAGGGATTCAAAAGTAAGACACTGAGTCTCCTCCTAATAAGGATAGATAAGTGTTCTAAATATTAATGAAGAAAAAATAGTTGACCATACTGTACCCTCAACTGATGATTTGAACCTGGAAGGAAAAAACAGAAAAATGAAGTTAGTCAGACATAAACGCTGAAAAAGTCCTTATAATCCAAGTTACAGTTAGTTGTTGAACTAAAAGCAATGTGGTGCTTTTTAAAATATCCACAAGTCCTTTAAAATTTGGAGTTTAATTTCCCTCTCTAGAATAGCGGCCAGGTTTAGCGACTCTCTTCTAACAAATAGAATGTGGTGGAATTATACTGTGACCTCTAAGGCTAGATCATAGAAAAGATAGCTCCTCTGCCTCAGCCTCTCCTTCCCCTTCTCCCTCTCTCTTCAGTGTTTTGGAGGAAGCCAGCAATCATGTCATGAGGACACCCAAGCAGCCTGTGAAGAGGCACAGGTTGGGAGGAACTGAGGCCTTCCACCAAGAGCCAGCACACACTTGCCAGACATGTGTAAGCCAAGTTGGAAGCGGATCCTTTAGCCCTGTTAAGCCTTCAGAGTGTTGCAGCCCTGGCCAACACCTTGACTGTGACCTGATGAAAGACCCTGAGCCAGAATTACCTGATCAAGCTGCCCTTGAATTTCTGACCACAGAAACCATGAAGATAATAAATTGTTACTGCTGTTGTAAGCCACTAAATTTTGAGGGTAATTTGTCTCATGGCAACAGATAACAAATACAGGCAGCAAGGGTTTGGAAGTCCCTTATGTACGCCTACCATGGGAACCGAAGATATTACCACTGAGACAATATGAAAACCTATGAAAAATGTCCATTTCCTTGTTTCCTGCTTTGGCCCATAGAGAAGCCATCTCCTCTCCAAGCTGATTCCCACTGAAGCTCACTGTCCTGGTGCCACCTGAAGCACCATCTCTGTTTCTACTGCTTACCCAAGGCCCTGATGCAGATGGCTGCCAGGGCTGTGATTGAGGCTTCTCACGCCTAAACACAGGTCCCCATCTCATGCTGCTGCTGAGCCAGGGGAACCAACTCCCATCATTTGAAAAGCCCCTGGCAGCAATGCAGCCCCACATTACAGCAAAGTGGTTATTGCCTCACTTGCACTATGACTGTGGCAGGAATCCCAGTGTCGGGGAGAGGTGGCAGATAACACTGTGTACAGAATGAGCTGACCAAAAGCCTGGCCAGAGACTAGAGGTATGGCCCAGATTGCATTGTTTACCAAGTTAAACAGGGGGAAGCCAGATTAGCATATCAAAAATGACTCAAGAAACAGGGAGTTTAACTATGAACTCCAGCAAGTCGGGGCCAAGGGCATTGATTATAGGTGAGGTTCAAAGAGGACAGAAAGCATGAGCAGGAGATCCATGAGCTGAGTCCTGGACTAAGAGCAGCTTTGAAGTCTGTACCATGGTCTGGTGCCCCACCTTAGGGCTGGCTTGAAGCCATCTAGCCCCTTGCCCCCTTTGCATTTCAGAAAAAGCCCCCTCACTTTGTTTCACATGGCAAGTTCCCACAGAGTTGCCAGGGCTCAGACTCTGTCTGTTACTAGCAAGGAGGCTTGAAAACTTTTATGTTAGTTTAGGTTCCCCTAGAAGAAAGCCTTGAGACAAGGATTCAAGGTTAATATACAATATAATCCCAGGAAGCAGGGAGGGGAGCGGGGAAGTGAGACAGGAAAGGGAAGATAGTCCCAGTACAGGGTGTGTTATCAAACCAGTTACTTGTGTGAGCAATCGGAGCTTAATTGCACAGGGGAAGCTCTGGGAAATGGTATAGGACACATGCCGCAGAGAGGTAAGGGTACTAGAGTATTTGAGGGTGTTTATACACTAACTACCATCAGCCATTGCTGAGGGCTGCCAGGGGAGGGGTGTTAGTTACCATGGGGATCAACGCAGAGATGCAGATACTGGTTGATCAATCTTTTATTTGTTTATTGGTCATTTAGGTCTCCCCTTCTGTGAATTAGGCATTCATATCGTTTGCCCATTTTTTCCTATTGGGTTGTTTATCTTTTTCTTATTGATTTGTAGGAGTTAATTATATATTCAGATACTAATCTTTTTCTATTATATGTGTAACAAATACATACTTTCCAGGTTTGGGTTTATCTTTTCACTCTATGGTATCATCCAATAAATAGTTCTTCTTTTGTAATGTAGATGAATTTGTCAGTCTTTTCTTTATAGTCTGTGCTTTTCACATCTTGTTTAAGAAATCTCTTTTCTTACCTTGAGGTAACAATATACTGGGCATGTTGTTTTTCACAGATAGTCTTTAATCCACCTGGAAATTATTTATATGATTATGCAATGTAGGAATTCAATATTTAATTTTTATAATGGAGAATGTCAAATTAAAATAGAACAGTACAAATTAACAGTTTATATCACACATCTCTGTGCACAACCCCAATCCTCTCAGACTCAACACCCAGCTTTAATTATTAACTTGTTTCAGTTGACCATTGCTCTGTAACAAATTACCCCCAAACTTAGCTAACTAAAACAGTAATAAACATTCATGACCTCACACAGTTTCTGTGGGTCAAGATTTCAGGAGTGACTTACTTGGGTAGTTCTGGCTCAGGCTCTGTCATGAGGCTATTAGTCAAGTTGTTAGCCTGGGCTGCTGTCATCTGAAGACTTAACTGGGACTAAGGTGACTCACATAAGGCTACTAAGATGTTGCCAGGGAGCATCTGTTTCTTGCCACATGGACCTCTCCATAGAGTTGCTAGAGTGTCCTCACAGCATGGTGGCTGGCTTGCCCCTAAATGATCCAAAGGAGAGCAAGGTGGAAGTTGAGTGACAATTTTGACATAGTCTTAGAAGATATACAAGATCACGCAAGCGTATGCTGAATACAATGTACACTTCCACTACATTGTATTCATTAGAAACAAGTCACTAAGTCCTACCCACACTTAAGGAAAGAGAGACTAGGTCCCATTTTTTAAAGAGAGTAATATCAGAGTTAGTGGACTTTTTTCCCCCAACTGTATTAGTCTTTTTTTATTCTTTTGGTAATCTCTCCCAGAGTTAACTACTTCTGTTTGTAGGTGATTAAATGTGTAGGGAATCCACTTCAAATGCTGGCACTGCTCTGAGATTGGTCTTTTCCCTTTACTTCACTCAGAATTAAGACTTTTGATTCTTGGTTTTTATATTCCAATCTCCGAAATAGTTTTCACTGTAGACGTTATCTGAAGACAGTCTTATGCTTTCTAGTAGTGGTCTACAACCAAGCTCTAACTTCTCCAGGAACACTGTACAAGATGGGTTTAAGTACGTATTAAGTTAAGAGGCATTCTCTCAAATGAGTTTAAATGCATTTTATTTTTAGACAACCTACATTACATGTTTTTTCTTTAAAACAATGCCTCCACTCCATAAATCAAGGTCAAAATAAATGAAGAGCTTGAGATGACATCAGTCTCATTTATCTAAGTCCTGGTGTTGTATGGATGAAAAGTGTCAGCCAGTTACGATGACAGGTCATAGAGCCAAACAGCCAAATTTGTTAACGTTTTCCCATTTCTAAACCATCCTTACAGAAAATGTTATATGGGATCACACCATCCTCACGGTAGCCCAGCAGAGCAACCATGACATCTGGACTCATAGTTTGACCAATAAAGAACTGGGAGTTTTTGAAATTAGCAAGAATGTGCTTCATTTGTTCTGCAGCTTCTGTCATAAAAGGTTTTACTCTTTCTGGTCTCTGCGCTTCAAGTTTGCCTTAATTGATTTCATATAATCTTTGATGTACTTCTTGGAGGCTTCTTTTGTGAAAATGGTTTCCTGCAAGCAATGGTTCCTGACAATATCAGCACCAGTGATTTCTGTGCTTTGGGGGCCTTCAGTGGAGGCATTTCCAATGAGCGAGTCATCAGTGTTACCCTCTGTCCTACTCACCATCTTCCCATCCACCTCCAGGCACAGCTCAGCCGCCTGTGATCTGTATCTTGTAGATGTCTGAGGGCATCTCATCATGGCTGATGAGATCCAGGTAGATGATCTTGATGGCAGCTGGAGGGAGAGGAGGGAGTGAGCTCGGGGCAGCTAGAGGGCCCTAGGGGGAAGGGGAGAGGGCGGAAAAAGTAGTGGATATTTTTCAAACCAGTGCATAACTCATGGCCAATCTTGTTCCAACTATGCCTCCATCCACTCTCCCTTACACACTAGATTACTTTGAAGAAAATTCCAGACATTTCATTTCATGTATAAGAACTTCAGTAAGAATTTCTAAAAGATAAGCCTTGGAGAATTGTCATAACCTCTATACTGTAATCACACAAAAGTTAACATAATTGCTTAATATCACCAAATATCCAGTCAGCGTTCAAACTTCCCTGATTATTAATTTCTTCTCTTTTTTTAAAAAAAACAAAACAGTTTATTTCAGCCGTCCCAGCGTGTAACTCCAGATCCTCTCAGGCTCTTTTAATTCATCCGTTGCTTCCTAGATCTGTTCTGCATGGGCTCCAACCAGCTTCACACAGGTTGTAGCCTGGCACTCCTCGGGGCCTCTTGTTAATGCTGCCAAGTGTAATATGTAGAAATCTGCTTGGCTCCCACAGGCGCAACCCAGAAGTGGCAAGGACTTAATGCTCTCTGAGGCAAACTTTGACCAATATAGAATGAGAACCAATGGACAACTGCTTTCCATTTCATCCCCAGGTCAACAGTTCTAAAACACAGTACATGCACCATATCAGGTCTATGGGATTAAGGACTCACCTTCAGGGGTGGCCAACTTGAACGTGCTTCCTTGTGTTGATTTTCACTGCGTATCAGCCTGTCTCACTTATCAGCTCCCACTCCTGCTCTCTGAGATCACGCTCCTCAAGAAAGTGTTTGCACATGGCTTTTTTTTTTTTATCAGATTATGCTTTCTGGGTTACTCAGGCTAAGACACTTTGGTTCCAGACAAGGTCCAAACAAGGTCACACTTTGCATTTGATTGATTTGCCTTTTCAGTTCTCTCTGATCTACAGGTTCCATGTGCTCCCACTTCTTTTCTCTTGCAATTATTTGGTTACAACAAAGAACAATTTGATGGGAGGAGTTTACCACATTCTAGAGTATGCTGATCTCTCTTGCTATTGTGTTGCTTATCATGTCACTCTATTTCCTATATTTCCCTGTAAACTGGTAGTCAGATCTAAAAGCTTGATCAGGTTCAGGTTGATTTTCTGGTAAGAATACTTCAGGGTGGTATCACGTACCTTCCCTTGCATGATATCAGGAAACATAATGTCTATTTCTCTCTTTTTGTGACTTTTAAGATTGATCAGTAAATTCAGAATAGTCATTCTGACCCATCCATTATAAACGCCCCTCCAGTCTTGCACCTAATAATTTTAGCAACCAAATATAACCATGTCCTAGAACTGTCCTGTCAAATACAGTAGCAACTAGCCATGTGTGGCTATTTAAATTTAGGGAAGATGGACAAAAACTAAAAATTCAATTCCTTGGCCACACTGTTCACATTTGAAGTGCTCAATAGCTACAGTGGCTACTGCATTGAATAATGCAAATACAGAATATTTTCATTATCACAGAAAGTTATATTAGGCAAAGCTAGCCTAGAACCATTATTTCATTTTATCCTAATATTTATCATTGTTAGCATTTCATTCTAGTTATTTCATCCTTTATACATTTATTAGCTATAATTGTTCTATAAAGAATATTTCCTTATCAGCTATTCAGTTACTCTGAGATATAGTTCATATAGCAGAAGCATTATAAGTGATTATTTGCCTGTATTTACCAGTATTCAGAATAACGAGATGATTCCCTAGCATTCTCCAAAGTTGATCAAATCATTTTGGTTTTTTTTGCTTTGAATATCATTATGAACTAATGAACAACATGTGACATCTTTTGGTTTATTGTAGTTACATTCTTTTTGATGCTTAAATTTTCTATGATAGGTTGGTTGCTATAGTACTGTTTTATAGCTTTTTTTTTTTGTTTCTATTACAAGATGTTTCAGGCTCTTCTTGTACATTTTCTGTCCCAGACATGGAATCAGATGTTTCTTCAGGTAAATGTCTGATTTAGAGAAAAATGGTATTTAAAGAGCACAATCCAGTTGCTCAGGGTCCTCACTCCCTGTGACTTGGTTATTGTTTTTCAATTTCTTAAAATATACAGAGCTAGAAAATAATCTTTTTTGTTTTTTTAAGAAAATACATCTTAGGTTCATACTGATATTCCAAAATCAAATTTAGGACTACAAAGTTTTACTTAACTTCTTTGAGTTTATGTTTGTATTTCTTTCCTCCTGGACTGAGAATCTTGGTTCTTAGTGTCATCAGCACAAGTATTTGTTTTCTAAAAAAAAAAAGAAAAGAGAAAAAGAACTTAGGAGACTTAGTTTTCCCTCCCATAGATCAGAAGAATGATTAACATAAACTCAGATGGATGACTAATAAAGATATTTGCAGGAGGAAAGAGAGAAAAAAGACAAGTATTTGTGTTTTTTTTATCCTATGATACCTATAATAATTTCTGATGCATCTTGAATAACATCCCTTACCCGGTGACCTTCAAATTCTGTGAATTTATTGTTCTCTGACTGCAATTTCCCACTTGAGGGAATTGCTGTTCTCCTACCACCCATGATTTAGTGAACCTGTCAGTCAGGGAACTTGGCCTCCCCTTCTGTGGGAGAGGAAAAGAATCTTGGGCCATGAGGGAGTTAACACCCCATGGGTGAACCTTGCCCAGTGCAAGAAAAGAAACCGGAAGGAACCAACAAAGAGTCCTCTTTCCCTTTCACCCCTCAGTGGGCCATTCCAAGATAGGGTGGGTTTGCATAGCTCTTTAAAAAGACTCCGTGGTAACTAAGCAATCTTGAAGCTGTAATAAGCTCAGTAATACCCCACCTCGCATTTGCTTCCCTCACTTCCCCTTTCTCCAACTTTTGCTCTGGGATTGTACATCCCATTAAGACCCTACCACGAAACCTCTGCCTTTTCGTCTGTTCTCTAGGGAATCCAAGAAAAGACAACTCCCCAGGATCTTCTTCTTCAGAAAGGTGAAGTGCAGTGTTGGGAACTTACATATTTAATAAACATCCCAAGTGACTCTTCTGATTGGGCAAGTATGTCTGACACAACTCAGGCCTCAGATCTCCCATTAACAGGATATGAGCAGCTGAAGTTGTACAGAATTAAAAAGGGAAAACCATTCCAGGAACCCTGCAGATGTGGCCAAGGAGAACAATGGACAAGGATGATCAGCCCAGGGGGCAGCCTGGAGGCAGCGAGATGGAATAACCACAGATGGGCTCTGCAGCCAAAGCAAAGGGCACTTGCTGCCCCTGTCTTGCCTGGAGGCAGTGTGCACCGTGAACTGGTGCCTAGGGATCACCTGTTCTAAACGGAGGTTTTTATTGAGTAAGGTTCTTTCAGTCCCCTTCCAACAATTGTTTGCTTTGGGGTTTTTTTGTTTGAGGGTTTTGTTCTGAGAGTGTTATTTATATGTTGCTGGATCCTGGGGAGCCACCTGGACCTAAGTTATAAGAATGAAGCTAGCTCACAACTGAAGGAAACCACACTCCCAATTGCACACACCGCCCCCTCCCGTCCTGCAGCACACATAGTATGACTTGAGCTATTTGTGTGGGGAGGGGATATGTTAGTCTGGGTGCCCCCAGAAGCAGTTCCTGAGACAAGGAATGGATTGCAAGTAATTTACTTGAGAGGTTGTGGATAAAATGAGAGTTCCTGTGGTCAGGATTCTCACCTGGCCCTGGTTGACTAGCTCACTGCACACCTGTGGGCAATACATGGCTGTTAACTCTATATAAAGACCTCCACCCAATGCTCTGGGCACCACACGGTGGCAGGGCTGTGAGGCTGCAGGGGAGGAGAGCAGAGGCTGGAGTAGTGGCAGCGCCAAGGACAGAAGCCCAGAGGACGGCTGTGCGGGATGACTGTGCAGAGTCCCAGAGGACGGCTGTGCAGACAGAGGGGCCCAGAGGCAGAGACTGGCTTGCTGCATGCAGACTCGCTCTGAGCAAATGGAATTTTAGTGACTGACCTGCCACCTGGAAATAAAATTGGGTATAACCCTTTCACCCCAAGAATGTTTGCTGTCAATTTCTTTGGTCACATTGAATCCATGGTGAATTTGCCCAGGGCTGAAACCTATTGGCAAGACAGGTAAAGGAAAATATTGGCAGGGGAGTGGGGAAGTGAGGCAGAGAAAGTACAGCAACCAATACAGGGTGCATTATCAAGCCAGCTACCACTGTGTGCAAGTGGAAGGCTTAATGCCATGGGAAATTGTGGGAGCCAGTGCAGAACATGCATCACAGTGCTGTTTCACTACAGGGAGTAAGGGAGCGGGGCGCTCAGATGTCAACTCCCAACAGTCATTGGATGAGAGCAGCTCCCAGGGAGGAAGAAACATTAATTCCTCTGCACTTCTGAGCTGCTTTATAGGTGATGAAGACAAAGTAGAGAACAATTAGAGAAAGCCCTTATGCAAAGAAGTACACAAGCTGGCATCTGGAAGCCAGGCCAGTAGGCACTGAAGAGGTAAAGATGGGGGCTATGGGCAGTGAATGCCATCTTCTGCTGCAAGAATCAAGACTTCTGCCCTAAGCTAGCTTCATTATCTTAAAAAAGGTATTTTTAAAAAATTGTAGGCATGTGGCATGTGAGTGCTGGCCATTCAAAGATGTGAAATGCAAACAATATGTGATTCTGCTTTTCAAAATTACCTCTCGCCCATTCCACAAGTTTCTGGGGGACAGTCAGTCAAAAGGCCCATCCGGCCTGTCACAAAGCATACAAATGACCCAAGCAGGCCAAACATGCTAATTCATTGTAATAGACACTATTGGTGCCCCAGTCTGATCCCCTTTACTGGCCAGTGCACCTCTTGTCCTCCAGTTCAGGTGAGTATTGCTGCTGGAGGCTCACAGGTGCACTGTGCTTCAGAGATTTGCCCTCAACCGGAAGGGGCCAATTTGCTGCAGATAATATCTCCAGGGGCCATTCCACATCTAAATGGAAATATAAAAGACAGCTTCCTTGTGTTGTGGGGAGGTGGGGAGAGACAATTCTGCAGTGAAACTGGTGCTTCAGAATTTGCCAAGAGATCAGGCTGATCCTAAACTTCAGCTGGACACTCACCTTTGCTTAGTTTCCTCCCCTCCCCTATCCAGCTGCCCTCACTCCCTTACAGATGTTTTCTGAGAGTGCTCCTCAGTTAATCAGGTACAACCAAATCAATGTCTCAGGCTCTGCTTCTAGGGTGACTAAGCTAAGACCCATTCAGTGGGATACAATGATGGATTGGCCCAGGGAGAATACATAGCCCTGGCATAGCTAGAGCCTTTTGGGGTAATGATATGGACTCTATGATAAAGCAGATGCCTCTCTGTTATGAGCAACACATAAGAATATGTTTTTCTTTTTCTCCTTGTTTAGGTCTTTGATTTCCAGATCAGCAGCTTTCCATGTTAGGTGCCCTATAGATCTCTGTTCATATTCTCATGAACTGGAGCTTGTGTTTGTCAGCAGAGATTATTTACTGCTGCTTCCCTAGTCGGCTAGCTCACCACACACATGTGGGCAATACATTGTTATTGACTCTATATAAAGGACTCCACCCAGGGCTCTGGGTGACATGGTGGCATGGCTGCAGGAGAGCCACTCCAAGACTGGAGTGGTGGCAGTGCTAAGGACAGAGACTGAGATGGCTGTGCGGGTAGAGAGGCCCAGAGTCAGAGACCGGCTTGCTGCACGCAGACTCGCTCTGAGTGGACAGGATTCTAGTGATTGACCTGCCAGCATGGAAATAAACTTGGGTATAAACCCTTTCACCCCAAGAACGTTCTACTGTCATTTTTTTGGTCATATTGAATCCATAGTGAACTTGCTCGGGGCTGAAACCCATTGGCAAGACAACACTGAAAGCAATGTAAAAGCAAAATTCTGAAATCAAGACAATGTAAGCATATGTCACAAGTTTATTTAACTCATTAAGGAAGAAACCAGCAGGTAAACAAAAAAAAAAATCTGGTTTGCAGGCACTTGAAAAACAGGTGTGTGTGTGTGTGTGTGCACGCGCGCACTCACAAGCAAGCAAACAGTTAAAGGAATTCCAAAGACAATTTGCTAGGTAAAATTCAAGACTGGTTAACTTTCTACAGGGTAATAAAATCCTTTAGTGTAACTACACAACCAGGCTATAAAAAACCATAGACTCTATTGGTTTCTAAAGTTAAATTATAACTATATACAGTCATAAAACTTGTCTGTTCCTTCAGTAGCTGCCCAGGACACAAAGTTCTGTTTTCATTCAAACAGGGTTTCGTGAGAATATCAGGAAGAAGTCAACGAATAATTTTGCCTTTTTTCCAAGTGTGGAACAGCTTCTCTCTCTCTCTCTCTCTCTCTCTCTCTCTCTCTCTCTCTCTCTCTCTCTCTCTCTCTCTCCTGTGTCAGGTAAGAATGTCTAATACAGTATTGTCACCTGTAGTCTGGTCTTGCCTGTTCTTTTTGTCCTTGTAGGGTTTGTGCTTTTTTTTTTTTTCCTAATTTGTTGTTATTTTAGTGAGGTTTCAGGAGTAATCAGGCATAAATGCCTGTGCTCAGTACTCTTTGTTTGAGTACTCATTTCTTTCTGCTTTCTGTCTTCCAAGATTCTCTTAAAATGTCTGGCCTATTGTCTTTTCAGTTTCCCTATGCTGCTCTAGACCTGTTGCTTTCCCTCTTTCACAACTTTTCAGGATTTCATTAGGAAATTTCAGCAGGAATGACAGTGTGTATTCCTGTGTTCTATTCATCATCTTGTTCTAGGCCTTTTCCTGATTGTATCAATGTTTGGTTCCAAATATCAAAGAGCTCCCCACTTACGGGGATGAAAGCAAATGGTTCCCATTATTCAGAAAAAAACATTACTTTAACATTGCAAGGATTAGTAGGTATTTTGTCTCTCAACCTTTCTACTTCTTATTCACCCCTCTCCACCTGCAGAAGACAGACCCATTTGCTCGTATTCTGGCTTTCCTTGCTTAAGAAAAATAGCCTTTTCAAATTTTAGGGGTATTGCCTCATGTGTGTTGGGGCCACTGGAACATAAAACCCTCAGGTGGTTCTTTGGAAGGGTTTCCCCTCAGGTTTTCAAATTTTAATGGTCATAAGTAGCACTAGGGGGAGCCAGTTATAAATGTAGAATCCCAGGCTCCACTTTTAGAAGATGGAAAAGGTGCTATGGAATCTACATTTTAAAGAAGGCCCCACATCACACCTGGGGGCAGTGCCAGCCTTGAGTGAATAATGCAGGAGTGGGTTATAATATATCGAATAAAAAGGAATCCATCCGTCTACACTGGTATTAACATAAATCATTTTAAGGAGAGATAGAAAGGAAAGTTCTTTATAGAGAATGCCAACTAGTCAATGTAGAAGGAGTGATAGAAGTGGAAAAATCATCATTATTCAAGAATTCCAATAATGACTGATTCAGATAGGGATCATCAATGGAAGATAAAACCATTGCAATGAACAGGGATGGGAAAAAGGATATTCAAAAGGTCTGGAATAAGGATGGCTACCAAGCTGATAAACAGTGACGATGAAGGGGTATGTGGGGGGGGACTTGGTGAAGGGGGAAGCCTAGTAACCATAATGTTCTTCATGTAATTGTAGATTAATGATAATAAAATGAATAAAATAAATAAATAAATAAATAAATAAACAAACAAATAAATAAAAAGAAATCTTTCCCTTTCCCTGGGTTATAAAGATATTCTCTAATAACTTCCAGTTTTTGCTTTCATATTTAAATTACCTGCAGCTTGTTTTTCATATTCTCTCACATAGATATTTAATTCTTTTCTATATGTGTGGTTAGTTGTTCAACACTACTTACTAAACAGTCTACCAGTTCCCATGCCATTTTAAAATGTCTCATTTATTATACAACACGGTCTCATACATGTTTAGGACTGTTTACCTCTCCCTGTGTCATTATGATAGCTTTATAGTAAATATTAATTACTAATAGTTTTACAATAAATGCTGTTTGATAGATCAAGTTCCTTCTCCTTATTCTTTTCCACAACTGACTTTGTATCAATGACTGTATGGATCGGGTAAGTTCCATTACAAATATACCATTAGGATTTTGTTGGAAATTGCATTTAATTCATAGAGTAATTTGGGAAGAATCAACATTTTAATGAGTATTTAAATAAACATGGAATATAATTATCTTTTATCCATCTGCTTTACTTTATAATCCTCCCTTTCTTCCTGCTCAGAAGTAAACCCTGAGATAAGAATTTGAGTGCAAGTGCCTTATTTGGGAGGTAATCCCAGGAAAAACCAGCAGGAGAGTGGGGAAGAGATTCAGGGAAGGGAAAGCAGCCAGTGAGGTGCACATTCTCATGCAAGTTGTCACTATGGGCAATTGGACTTAATCAGAGGAACCCTGAGGAAGGCTGTGGAATGTATACCTCAGACTCATCCCACCTGAGGAGTGAGAAGCTGGGGTATTTATATAACTCCCTTCATTCATGAATTGAGGGTTTCCCGAAGGTATTATTAATTCCTCAGCCCTTCTAGCCTGCTGATATGGAAGATGGGCCAGCACACAGGGAAATGTTAAGTGCCGAGGAGCACTAACACTGTCTGCTACGCCACCAAGCGGTCTTTTGAAAACTCAGATATAAGCATGTTTCTCCCCTGCCTAGTGCCTCTTACTGTAGAGAAATCCAAAATTGTTGGCATGGACTATAAATTTCTCCATACCAGCTACCAGCTCCATCCTGCCTCACCCTACCATCTCTTTCCTGGGAAGTTCAGTCTCTAGCCACATTGAACCATTGTCCATCTGTTTCCTCAGAAGCAGCTGGGTTCTGTCAAAGCCTACCTTCTTGGCACTTGTTTTCTCTACCTTTAATGCCCTTCCCTTATTCTCTTCCTGGAAAAACCCTTCTAAAATGCAGAGGGGTTAAGAACATGGGCATTGGAGAAAGACAAGCTAGAATCAAAACTCAGTTTTAATGTGGCCAACATTTGCTTTGATTAGTGGGAAATGCCAGATGACAGGATGGATATACAGAGGGCAGTGTAAAGTTGTGCAGGTCCAAGGGTTTTTGAGAGCAGATAATAGAACATAGGGGAAAAATAACAATGGTTCATGAGGGCTGTGAAGAGTTGCTCTTAGCTGTGACATTTTTCATTACTGTCCATGGAAACTGTGAAAATTTTTAAATTATTTATTAAGGTAAGAAAAGCCTGCTTTGATACTTCTTTGGGCAAGAAGTCACTTAATCTTTTGGGAGTTCAGTTTCCTTATTTGTAAAATGGGAATACATTTAATTCTTACCTTATGGTAACTATTGTGAGGATGTATTTGTTATCTATTGCTGCATAAAAGATTACCCCCAAATGTAGTGACTTGTAACAACAAAAGACATTTATTATTTTAAGCAGTTTCTGTGGGTCAGGAATTCAGGAGCAGCTTAGCTGATTGATTCTAGGACAGGGTCTCACAATGAGGCTACTGTCAAGATGTCAGGCAGAGCTGTAGTCATCTGAAGGTTTAACTGGGGCTGAAAGCTCTGCTTTCAAAATGACAGTCACATGAATGGCAAGTTGGTGTTGGTTTTTGGCAGGAGTCCTCTGTTTCTCACCATGTGGATCTCTGAATAGAGTCGCTTGAGTGTCCTTTTAGAATGGCAGCTGCCTTTCTGTAGAACAGGCGATCTAAGGGAGAAGCTGCTCCTATATGTCTTTTATGACCAAGCTTTGGAAGTCACAAATTGTGATTTCTGTCATTCTCCATTGGTCACAGGCCAGAAATGGCCCAGAAGACTACACAAAGGAGGAGACTATATACAAAGACATAAATATGGGAGGTGAGGATCCCTGGGGCCATCTTGGAGGTTAGTTACCACAAACATTAACATGAAAGGTGCTTAGAACACAATGTGTTTTCCAATAATAGTTTTTTATTATACTCATCTTCTGCACCCCTTGCATAAACATCACTCCTTCTGAGAAGCTTTCCAGATAAATATAACCTTGCCAAAATAAAATTGAATCTATACAAACTTGTATTATTTTGCATCTTCAAGATCATGATTTGAGGCATTAAGGCGAAGGGCATCATTATCTGGGTAAGGCCTCTTAGCTGGTGTAACTCTAAGAAGAGTAAGTCCCAGGGCAAAATACCTCCAAAACTAAAATCACTCAAAGGGAGAAATAAAGCTTAAAACCCATTTTTTTTTTTTTGCTTACAAACTACAATCCAGGGCCATCTCTTTCCTGCTCTGGCAGAAACAAGCAAGACTTCCCTCTAACTTCTCAGGTTCAGATAAGCCCTCAGTTCTCCAGGCAATTACCCATCAATATGGAGATGAACTTCCTCTTCTCCACCCCTGAGGAACACCTATTGATATGCAGATGCACTAAAGCCAGGTGGGATATTCTGGAAATATTACAATTTCACCCATAGCTGGTCCAGGCTTTCCTAACTCACCCTGTTCCCATAGCCCCAAACACCATAGTCAGTCACATTCACTTCTTAAATAATGAAAAATGATTAGATTTCATGAAAATTAAAACATTCTGCTCCATAAAAGATCCTTAAGAAAATAAAAATGCAACCACTAGATTAGGAGAAAATATTCTCAATGCATATATCCAAGAAGTGACTCATATCCAAATACACAAAGAATTATTTTAACGCAGTGATAAAATACAAACACCTCAATTTTTAGAGGTGGACAAAATACTTTAAAGGTACTTCACACAGAAGGTATTCAGGTGGTAAATAAGAACATGAAAAGATGCCCAACATGATTAGCCATTAGGGAAATGTAAACTAAAACTACATGGGATACCACTACACACCTGGGAGGATTACTAAAATTGAACATTGACACTACCAAGTGCTAGTAAGGATATGGAACAACTGGAATTCTCATTGTGGGTAAAATTGTAATGTTTCCGGAATGTCTCACCTGGATTTAGTGTATCTGCATATCAACAGGCATTCCTCAGGGGTGGGTAAGAGGTAGTTCATCACCATATCAATCTCCATACCTGGGGGACTGAGGGCTTATCTGAACCTGAGATGTTAGGGAAAGGACTGGTTTGCTTCTGCCAGAGTAGGAAAGAGAGATGGCCCCCTACTGCAGTTTGTAAGCAATAAACAGGTTTTAAACTTTATTTCTCCCATTGACTGGTATTTCTCCCAAATACCAGCTTTAGAGGTATTTTGTCCTGGGATTTCCTTTCTCTGGAATTACATCTGGCCATAGTTGACAGGACCTCTGAACCTGAAATCTGTCATAATGGGTGGGACCTATGGGAGGGCCGCCCCTAGAGATGATGGGGAAAAGTGGTGTTCACGCCAAGGGACGTGTGTCTGCCCTCATGTGGTCATGGAGGCACCACCACCACTGCTAGCCATGGCAACTCCAGCCTGTGACCTGAGCCGAAGGCTGCTGTTGCCGCTGCTCCTGCTGCCAGCCAGAACACTGTGGGCCGGGGAGGCTGAGGAGAGGCACTGAGCCCACAGAGAGGAGTGCCTCGTGTGCTCTAAGGTGGACTTACACTGAGTCCTGCAGCAACATAGGACAATAGTAAGGGGGCCGATAGCCCTCCTCAGGCAGCAGATAGACTACATTGGGCCTCTGCCCGTATCAGAAGGATATTGGGATGCCATGACTTGTGTGGATACACCTACTGAACTATTGGCTGCTTTTCATGCACGTCGTGCTAATCAGCAAACCACCAAGAGAGGCCTACAGCATCTCTTTGCAGCCTATGGCCAGTCACAGGTGATTGAGAGGGATCAAGGCACCCACTTTCCTGGACATGTATTACAACGATGGATGCAGCAATTAAGAATAAAGTGGAAATTACATGTACCGTATAATTGTATCGGGGCAGACATGATAGAGAGGTACAATGGTTTGTTGAAATCTGGTCTAAAGTTGGACACTGATAGTCTATGGGGCTGGTCATTTCGCCTATGGAGACTGCTACAGCGTTTAAATAAGAAGCTCCATAAAGGAGCTTTGAGGTCTGTGGATATGCTAACACACCTTGCTGCCTGTCCTATACAACTATATGTGCAAACCAAAGAAAAGTTCTTAAAGCCAGGATATGGCCGGCAGAGCAACATCCTACTGCCAGCCCCAACTGCAATAAACTTTGGAGATACTGTTGAATGGGTGTGGCCCTGGGTATTTCAACACATGGACTAGTAATGGCTGGCTCTTCTGGCACCTTGAGGAAAAGGCCTGGAAGCTGGCCTCCTGTATATTCCTTGAGTAACAGCAAAGTGGCCGCTAAAGATCAAGGTTATTTTCTTCTACAGTCCTTGTGGCCTGGATGCACCCCCTGGCTGCAGCTGCCATGTGACAGCTGGAATGCACGAGCTATGGACTTAATCTGCATAGGACTTTGAACCTAGCTGAATCCTCTGGTTTGAAGATTATCATGACTTTATTGCTGTTGCTATTGTATGTCATTAATCTGGTCACAAAGCTTGAGTTTTCTTACCCAGGGACATTGCGGAAGAGGGGGAACAAGTAGATTCTAAGGTGAAGTTTCTGGAGGGGTGGGCTGTGGGTAAAATTATAATATTTCCAGAATATCCTGCCTGGCTTTAGTGCATCTGCATATCAACAAGCGTTCCTCAGGGGTGGAGGAGGGGAAGTTCATCTCCATATTGATGGGTAATTACCTGGACAACTGAGGGTTTATCTGAACCTGAGAGGTTAGGGGGAGGGCTGGTTTGCTTCTGCCAGAGCAGGAAAGAGAGACCGCCTGAGACTGCAGTTTGTAAGCAATAAACGGGTTTTAAACTTTATTTCTCCCTTTGACTGGTTTCAGCTTTAGAGATATTTTGTCCTGGGATTTCCTTTCCCCAGAGTTACACTCATACACTGCTGGCAAGAGTGTAAAATGGCACAACCACTTTTGAAAACTATTTGATGCTTTCTTATAAAAATAAAAACACGTGGAGGTGGAGCCAAGATGGCGGCATTAATGATACCAAAAAAAAAAAATGGTCAGAGGAGGTGAACAGACAGTTCTCCAAAGAAGAAATTCAGATGGCCAACAAGGCACATGAAAAGATGCTCCACATCGCTAATCATCAGAGAAATGCAAATTAAAACCACAATGAGATATCATCTCACACCAGTAAGGATCGCCACCATCCAAAAGACAAACAACAACAAATGTTGGCGAGGCTGTGGAGAAAGGGGAACCGTCCTACACTGCTGGTGGGAATGTAAATTAGTTCAGCTATTGTGGAAAGCATATGAAGGTTCCTCAAAAAGTTCAAAATAGAAATACCATTTGACCCAGGAATTCCATGTCTAGAAATTTACCCTAAGCACACTGCAGCCCAGTTTGAAAAAGACAGATGCACCCCTGCTTATCACAGCACTATTTACAATAGCCAAGAAATGGAAGCAACCTAAGTGTCCATCAGTAGATGAATGGGGAAAGAAGATGTGGTACATATACACAATGGAATATCATTCAGCCATAAGAAAAAACCAAATCCTACCATTTGCAACAACATGAATGGAACTAGAGGGTATTATGCTTAGTGAAATAAGCCAGGTGGAGAAAGACAAGTATCAAATGATTTCACTCATATGTGGAGTATAAGAACAAAGAAAAACTGAAGGAACAAAACAGCAGCAGAATCACAGAACCCAAGAATGGACCAACAGTTACCAAAGGGAAAGGGACTGGGAAGGATGGGTGGGAAGGGAGGGATAAGTGGGGGGAGAAAGGGGGCATTACGATTAGCATGTATAGTGGGGGGGCACAGGGAGGGCTGTGCAACACAGAGAAGACAAGTAGTGATTCTACAGCATCTTACTATACTGATGGACAGTGACTATAACGGGGTTTGTGGGGGGGACTTGGTGGTGGGGGAAATCTAGTAAACATAATATTTCTCATGTAGTTGTAGATTAATGATACCAAAAAAAAAAAAGATTTAAGAACTAGAGATCTAAGACAAGGAAGAGCAACCCTCCACTCTTTCCTCAGCCTGCTTGGGGACTCAGCTGGAATCCTGTTCTTCCTATAGCAAGCCCACAGTACATGGAGTCACCTCTCGGAGAACCACTTCTGCTATGCTTGCCAGTATCTCTAATAGCTGTATCCCTTGGGGCTGGGTGGTGGGGCCACATGGCTTTTCCTACCTGTCCAGGAGGTTGTTACTGAGTCTCTCTACCTCTGGTTCTACTCCCACCCACCATCTCACCTCCACCTAATTCTCAAGGTTTGCAAACCTAGCTATGCCTATGTGGATAAAATGAGAGTTCCTGTGGCCAGGATTCTCACCAGGCCCTGGTTGAGTAGCTCACTGCACACCTGTGGGCAATACATGGCTATTGACTCTATATAAAGAGCTCTGCCCAGTGCTCTGGGCATGCCATGGTGGCAGGGCTGCAAGGCTGCAGGAGAGTAGAGCAGAGGCTGGAGTGGTGGCAGTGCCGAGGACAGACAGAGGCCCAGAGGATGGCTGTGTGGAACGACTGTGCAGAGAAGCCCAGAGAACAGCTGTGTGGACAGAGGGGCCCAGAGGCAGAGACTGGCTTGCTGCATACAGACGCGCTCTGAGTGAACGAGATTTTAGTGATTAATCTGCCACCATGGAAATAAAGTTGGGTATAACCCTTTCACCCCCCACCCAAAAAAAAAAAATAATAAATACACATGTACCATGACCCAGCAATTCCACTTCTAAGTATTTATCCAAGAAATATTAAAACATATGGTCACATAAATACTTACACATGCATGTTTGCAGGAGTTTATACATAATAGCCCCAAACTGGAAACAACTCAAATGTCCATTAACTAGTAAATGGACAAATTATATTATGGCCAAACTATGAAGTACTACTACTCATCAGTAAAAAGGAATAAACTACTGATATGTATAACAAGGTGAATAAATCTCAAAATCATTACACTAGTTCCATTTATATAAATTTGAAGAGCAGACAAAACTAATCCATGGTCATTAAAATCAAATCAGTGTGTCTCTGGGGCCAGAGTGGGGTATTTGACTGCAAAGGGGACCCAAGGATCTGGAAAGGTTCTGTATTCTGATTGGTGACAGTGATTCTGAAGCTGTATACATTTGTCAAAATTCATTGAACTGTATGTTTTATTGTCCTTTTTATTGTAAGGAAATTATACCTCCATTAAAAAAGAGTATTGAGGGAAGACTTTTTTTTAAAAGACCCTCATTTGTGGATTTTATACATACCTCAAATCATTCATGAGTAGGGTTGCCAGATTTAGAATAAAACACGTGAAGCCCAGTTAAATTTGAATTATATCTAATGGCTTATGGATATGAACATTGATATAAAACAATGTTGCATGGGATGTGCAGTTGAGTCTTGAACAACATGGATTAAAACTTGCACACAGATTTTTATCAATTACTATACTGGAAAATATTTGAAAATTTGCAAGAACTTGAAAAATTTTTTTCTCTAGCTTACTTTATTATAAGAATATAATATATAATATACATGTAAAATATGTGTTAATCAACTATTTATGTTATTAGTAAGGCTTCTGGTTAACAGTAAGCTATCCATGGTTAAGTTTTGGGGAAGTTAAAAATTGTATGTGGATTTTCAACTACATGGCAGGGAGGTCGGTGCCTCTAAACTCCATGTTGTTCAAGGGTCAACTGTATATTTAAAAATATTTGTTATTTATAGGTGTGGGGAAAATTGCAATATTTCCAGAATCTCTTGCCTGGCCTTAGTGCATCTCCATGTCAATAGGTGCTTCCAAGGGATGGAGAGAAGCAGTCCATCTCCATACCAATAGGTATCACGAGGGTGAGCAGGGCTTATCTGGACCAGAGAGGTTGGATGGGGCCTCTTCCTCTGCATCCAGGTCATGAGAGACACAGGAGAGCAGAAGTGAGAGACTGCTTGTAAGAAATAAATGGAGTTCTCCCACTTTATTTCTCCCTTTGACTGATTTCAGTTTCAAAGGTATTTTGCCCCAGGATTTTTTCCCCCTGGAGTTATAATAGGAAATAAATGATAAATATCTCAATAATACTTCTTCCTTTAATTATATTTTTCTGAATATTTGGTTCTCCTTAATAGTTCATTTTTGTGAAATTTACATATAAAGTTCCTTGCAGATATATTCTATTTCATTTCTTTGTATCATAGCTTCTACAGTGGACACATCTAACATTTAGTTCTTTTGTCTACTGAAAATTCTTGAATGATAAAGCATGGTCAACATTAGCACTAAGAGTCAGTATACTGAACATGTAGTAGGATAAAGTTAACAACCCTGACATTTGCTCTTCAAAATTTGGTATGTTGAAGCAAATATCATCTTTCATGACATGCCTTGTTTCTCCATTCTTCAGTATTATGTTGCATCTCTTGGTCACCAACTTTTTAAAATATTGTCCACTGACAATAAAAGAGCATTGTCATAGATTTTTATTCCTTTATTCTTCAATACTACACATGATAATTCCACTTGTTATGCTGGAAGAGTATTTAGTAATATTCATGTAAAAGAATAAGTCTTCATGAGATGAAATCTATTTCAAAAGGTAGTCATGAAAAGTGCTGTAATAATTATCCACTTCAAGTTGGAATTTATTTTCCTACTCATAAGTAATGTTGTCCGTTTTAAGAATAGCCTTGATACTTAAAGGGATAAATTTTTCATCAATCATTCCTTTAGTACATTCAACAGTTCCCTTAAGCAATGGAGGACTTCAATAATACTGTTTTCTTTGAATTTGCATAATCCTGTTGTTAAAGAGATATTGTAAACTATGGTCAAGAAATAAATAATGGGTAAGTTTTAAGATCAATAGAATTTTGAGGCCTTTTCTTTAGAATTAAAGTGTGATTTCAGTGCCTAAAATAAACTAAGCATTCTCTCAACTCCACTTGTTAAAAAGAGCTAACAGGTTTTTGAATGGAAGAGGAATGATGACTACTGAATGCCAACAAAATCACAAAAATCCCTTAATCTTTCAGTTTGGACAATACAAATGCTGGCACAAGAGAACAATTTTATGACAACTACATCAAAATCAGTAAGATGGTCATCAGGAAATGCTTGAGCAGCATTATACAGAATTTGAGGAGGATAGCCAATAGCTTCCACAGAATCATTAATGCTTTACTTCAACTTTGAATAAACAATATTTGCCCCTTTATGCAAACATATACCAATATTTGCACTTATATTATCTCCATCAAAAGCAGTACACATTTCCTCATCAACCCCTAACTCAATAGGAGAATCTCTGCAAAAATTTGCTCATTTCCGAAGTCTCATCTGAAAGAGATTTTACTCAAAATAGCGTTACAAATAAGCCTTTTCATGAGAAGAGTATTGCACAAGCAAGAGGAAAAATTTTCTGCATTGTCATTACTTGCATCCATGATGATGCTGTAAAAAGATGAGGCATTTAGAGTTTTGATAATCACTGCAACAGTAAATAGAGTTATTACATTTTAATTTTTGCAG
Organism: Manis javanica; assembly: GCF_040802235.1. Lineage (NCBI taxonomy): Eukaryota > Metazoa > Chordata > Mammalia > Pholidota > Manidae > Manis > Manis javanica. The sequence goes on along the minus strand of NC_133160.1, from coordinate 29,090,749 downwards.
GAGATTTTGCCTGGAATTTGAAATTTTGCTTGAAGTTTTGGAATTAGAAAATACTTCCTGTAGCATACATTCAAAAAGTCATTTGAGCTGAAAGACTGATAACAATATACAATGTGGGAAGCCATTACAACTTCTGCTGTAATTATCTTCTTCATCTAAATTTGTCTTTTTTCTTTTCCCTCTTCATCTAATTTTCTCAAATAATCAAAAATTGCTATTTTATCAGTTTCTCTGATACAAGTTGAAATCACACATTATGTTTAGCTGATAGTATATGCTAGTTTATATTTGACTTTCTACTATTTTTAATATTGAGTGAACACTCGCATACTGCACAGCTTCAAAAGGAATTTTTCCTCACTTAACAAATGTCCACTTTTCAGAAAGTTCATCATGAAATTCATGCTTGCATTTTTGGGTTCAAATATAGACCAAAAAAGTGGTAACACAACTGATCTTCAACAAGAGTGCAAAGACAATTAATGGGTAATGAACAGTCTGTTCAACAAATGGTGCTGAGACAGCTGGATAGCCATATGCAAAAGAATGAAATTGGACCCCTACCTCATACTAAATACAAAAATTAACAAAAAATGGATAAAATACCTAAATGTAAGAGTCAAAACTATGAAACTCCTAGAAGAAAATGTGGGTGTAAATCCTTTTGACCTAGATTAGGCAATACTTAGATATGACACCAAAAGTACAAGCAACAAAAGAAGAAATAAATTGTGTATCATCCAAATTTAAAATTTTATGTTTCAAAGGACACTATCAGGAATGTGAAATGAAAATCTACAGAATGGGAGAAAATTTTTGCAAGTCATATATATCTGATAAGGGGCTAGAATATATGACTTAATATATAAAGAACTGTTACAACTTAATAATAAAAAGACAATCCAATAAAAAGTGAGCAAAAGATAGAGCTAGAGGGTATTATGTTGACTGAAATAAGCCAGGCAGAAAAAGACAAGTATCAAATTATTTCACTCATCTGTGGAGTATAAGAACAAAGAAAAAAACTGAAAGGACCAAACAGCAGCATACTCAGAGAACCCAAGAATGGACTAACAGTTACCAATGGGAAAGGGACTGGGGAGGATGGGTGGGAAGGGAGGGATAAGGGGGGAAAAAGAGGGGGACATTAATGTTAGTAGACATAATGTAGGCGGGGGGGGGACGGGGAGGTTGTACCACACAGAGAAGACAAGTAGTGATTCTATAGCATCTTACTATGCTGACGGACAGTGACTGTAATGGGGTATGTGGTGAGGACTTAATGATGGGACGAGTCTAGTAAACATAATGTTACTCACGTAATTGTAGATTAATGATACCAAAATACAAAATAAATAAATAAATAAATAAATAAATAATTAAAAAGTGAGCAAAAGATCTGAGCAGACATTCTCTAAAAAGATATAAAAATGACTAGTTAGTACTTGAAAAGATGTTTACATCGTTAGCTATCAGGGAAATGCAAACCCAAAGCACAGTGAGATATCACTTCATACCCACTAGGATGGCTATAATAAAAATGATGGATAATAAGTATTGCTGAAGATGTGGAGAACTTAGAACTCCCATACACTTCTTTTTTTTTTTGGTATCATTAATATACAATTACATGAGCAACATTGTGGTTACTAGATTCCCCCCATTATCAAGTCCCCACCATGTATCCCATTACAGTCACTGTCCATCAGCATAGTAAGATGTTATAGAGTCACTACTTGTCTTCTCTGTGCTATACTGCCTTCCCCGTGCCCCCTCCTCGCAATATTATGTCTGCTAATCATAATGCCTCTTATTCCCCTTCTCCCTCCCTCCCACCCCCTACCCAAGGCCCTTTCCCTTTGGAGACTGTTAGTCCATTCTTAAGTTCTGTGAGTCTGCTGCTGTTTTGTTCCTTCAGTTTTTGCTTTGTTCTTATGTTCCCCAGATGAGTGAAATCATTTGGTACTTGTCTTTCTCAGCCTGGCTTATATCAGTCAGCATAATACCCTCTAACTCCATCTATGTTGTTGCAAATGGTAGGATTTATTTTCTTCTTATGGCTGAAAAATATTCCATTGTGTATATGTACCACATCTTTATCCATTCATCTACTGATAGACAGTTGGATTGTTTCCATGTCTTGACTATAAACAGTGCTGCAATGAACATAGGGGTGCATATGTCTTTTTGACTCTGAGAAGTTGTATTCTTTGGGTATATTCCAAGGAGTGGGATTCCGGGGTCAAATGGTATTTCTATTTTTAGTTTTTTGAGGAACCTCCATATTGTTTTCTACAATGGTTGAACTAGCTTACATTCCCACCAGCAGTGTAGGAGAGTTCTCCTTTCTCCGCATCCTTGCCAGCATTTGTTGTTTTTAGTCTTTTCGATGCTGGCCATCCTTACTGGTGTGAGGTGATATCTCATTGTGGTTTTAATTTGCATTTCCCTGATAATTAGCAATGTGGAGCATCTTTTCATGTGCCTGTTGGCCATCTGTATTTCTTCTTTGGAGAAGTGTCTGTTCATATCCTCCATCCATTTTTTAATAGGGTTATTTGCTTTTTGGGTGTTGAGGCCTGTGAGTTCTTTATATATTTTGGATGTTAACCCCTTGTTGGATATGTCATTTACTAATATATTCTCCCATACCATAGGATTCCTTTTTGTTCTGCTGATGCCTTTTTGTTCAGCAAAGTGTTCTTTGCTGTACAGTCCCATACACTTCTGGTAGGAACGTAAATGGTCATCTGCTCTGGAAATCAGTTTGGAAATTCCTCAAAATGTTACAGAGTTATCTTTTGAGGAACCTCCCATATGACCCATTAATTCCACTCCTAGTTTATATACCCAAGTCCATATGTCCATACAAAAACTTGTACACAAATATTCATAGCAGCTTATCTAAAAAATATAGTAAAAAGTGGAAACAACTCAAATGTCCACCAACTGATAAAGGGATAAGAAAGATGTGATATAGCCATGGAGTGGAATATTTTTCAATAATAAACAATTAAGTTTTGGTACATGTTACATGAATGAGCCTTACAAACATGTTAAATGAAATAAGTCAGTTACAGAGGACCACATATTGTATGACTCAATTTATATACAATGTTCAGAATAGGTAAATCCATAGAGAAAGATCATTGGTTGCCTAAGCCTGGAATGGTTGAGGAGAAATGGTAGTGTATATGCTAAAAAGTATAGGATTTCTTGTTGGGGTGATGAAAACATTCTAACTTGGTTGTGGTAGTGATTGCACAACTTTGCAAACATACTTCTGGAATTGTAAAAAAAGGAAAAGAAAAAAGATAATAGCAACTGTGACTCCAGGAGGAAGGGGGTCCCATGCCTGGGGCAAGTTCATTATGAATCTGATAAAACCTAAGGAAGGCAAGGGAAAGGGTAGGTTGGGGGAAGGGCTTTATTGCTTACAGCTCAGTCTCTCACTTGGAGTTTTCTGCCCCCTCCCGTTTGACTCCTCTAGCAAGCACCCAGTCCTCCTGTCCCTGCTGCTGCAGTGCACACTCTCTTCCCTTACCTGCCCCTTCCAGGAGGAACTCCATGGTTGGGTCCCTGATGACTGGAAGGCACCAGACTAATTACATACCAGGAACAGAGGGGAGGGGAGAATGGCTGTTTTCTTTCCACCACTGGCCACCATGGCAGCTCTGCTGTGGCCCATTGATATGGAAACAGTCCCTCATCCACACACCATCAAAACCAGGCAGGAAATTCTGAGTGAAAATTTCCATTTACCCCACAACCCACCTGTGCAGAATTCTCACCTTACAATCTACATATCCCCCAATCTTCTGCAATGGCCCTTATGCAAGAAAGCTAGAACACTGTAACCATATTAATAACATATAATAACAACAGAAATTATGATACAGACAGCAGTTAAATCATGACAATCCTCAAACCTAAGGATACAGCTGAGTCCAAAGTCCTACTCAGATTAAGTCCATCGTTCACACTTTCCATAAGAGGCCAGCAGCTGAACTGGCAGGGGACTCTGGGCATACTCAGCAAGTGGCAGCTGCGGCTAGGGGTGCGCCCAATCCACAAAGATGAAACTAGAATAGAATAACTTTAAGGGTTATAAGATAAATGTTTTAATGACACCAACATAGGTAAATCTTGTCCATCAGGTAGGATGCATGTAAGAGTGTCCTGTGATAGGACAGTAGAAGGAATGGGGTCCCGTCCTGGTCTAGCATACCATACCTTCACCCCTCTCCCTGTGGGAGTTATGGATGGGTCGATATGTAGAGCTATGGGAGTTACATGCACTGGCCATAATGACAAAACAAAACTCCCCTGTAAGATGCTCTTATCTTCTGACTGTTTTGGGTATACTATCATGATCTTTGGGGGCCACTCTGCTGTTACTCTGAGAACACACAGGAGGCCAGCTTCCAGGCCTTGTCCCTAAAGCTCCAGAAGGGTCAGCCATCACTGGTCCATGTGTCAAAATGTTCAGAGCCACATCCATTCAACAGAACCTACAAGGTTTAGTGCAGTTGCTGGCAGCAAGTTGTTCTGCTGGCCAAATCCTGGCTTCAATAATTTCTCCTTGTGCTTGTACAATTGTACAGGAGAGGCATCAATGTGTGTTAGCATGTCCATGGGGCTCAATACCTCCTTCTGGGGCTTCTCATTCATACACTGTAGCACTTCTGTAAGTGGACTGACCAGCCCCGTAGACTATTGGTGTCTGACTTCAGGTTAGATTTTAACAAACCATTGTACCTCTCTATCTTGCCTGCCATGGTAGGGTTATATGGTACATGAAACTTCCACCTTATCCCTGATTGTTGTATCCATTCTTGTAACACATGTCCAGTAAAGTGGGTGCCTTAATCACTCTCAATCACCTGTGGCTGGCCATAGGCTGCAAAGAGATGCTTTAGACGCCTTTTGGTCATTTGTTGATCTGCACGATGTGCAGGAAAAGTAACCAACAGTCCAGTAGCTGTCATGGCATACCAATACCCTTCTGACATGAGCCGAGGCCCAATATAGTCTATCTGCCACCTGACAAGGGGTATCGGCCCCTTAACTATTGTCCCATGTTGCTGCAGGACTCTGTGTAAATCCCTCTTAGAGCACACAAAGCATTCCTGCTGGGCTCTGCTGACTTCTTCAAAGGTCAAATGCAATGGACTACAGCCCTACGTTGTCTTTCGCCCCACTGATGGACTACAGCCTACATTGTCTTTTGCCCCTGTGCAACAAATGGTATAACCATTGGGCCACATCAGAGGCAGGCTTTCCTTCTAGCCAATGTACCTGGGTGAATGTGTCTGCTTCATCATTCCCTGAGGATGCCAAAGGCAAATGGCTGGTCACATGCTATACTGTAACTGTTTTAGTCTGACCAGAGAGGCTCACAGGTCTTGCCACAACTCTTGCCCCCAAAGGAGCTGGTGACCAACCATCCAGTTGGCATGGTAACATGTCGATATACACAGGGTCAAGCCCTGATAGATCGCCCAGTTGTCTGTGCAGACTATTGGGGAGGGCTCCTGGGTGATCATGAGCCATACTGCCCGCAACTCTGCCCATGGACTGCTCTTTCCTTCCCCATCCTCTATCCATATGGTCTCAGTTTTTTTAATAGCTTTCTTTCCTCCTTTATAGCATCTCACAACTTGTGTTCCTGTTCTGCCACTTCCTGCCAAAGCACATCTCTCTCCTGGGTAATTCTTTCCATTGCTGCAAGAAACACCCAACCCACAGTTTCCACCACCACATGTGCACTCAGTTGCCCTAAGGAGTTCCCTATTTTGTGGAGGACCAACTCTACTGCCTCTGGTGCCCCACCCTTCCCCAGTTCTGGGAAAGGGACCACTCCTTTAGGAGGAAAATCTCCCTGGACCAAATCCCCACTGGGGGATCTTTGGGTGAATCCCCACCATCCATGGGGGTTCCCTAGGTGATCCCTGCCACCCATGGGAGTGTCCCTGGGTGTCTCCCCACTATTCACAGAGGGGTCCAAGGGAATTTCCCCACCATCTATAGGGGCAGCCCCCTGAAACATCACACCCATGAGGACAGTTTTCAGGTTCACTGGACCCTGCTGACTCTCATTAAAATGTGGCTCCAGGAGAAAGGAGGTTCCCCACCTGGGGCAAGTTCCTAATGAATCTGATGATGGAAGGAAGACAAGGGAAATGGCAGGTTGGGGGAAAGAGTTTTATTGCTCACAGCTCAGTCTCTTGCCTGGCGTTTTCTGCCCCCTCCCACTTGGTTCCACAGCAAGCCCCCAAACCCCCATACCTGCTGCCACAGCACACGCTCTCTTCCCCTGCTGCCCCTTCCAGGAGGAACTCCATAGGTGGGTCCCTGGTGACTGGCAGGTACCAGACCAATTATGTACGAGAAAGAGGGGAGGAGAGAATGGCCAGTTTTCTTTCACCCCTTGCTCTGCAGCGGCTCTGCCATGGCCCATTGATATGGGAACATGTCCTCATTTGCACACCACTATCAAAGCCAGATGGGAAAATCTGGGTGAAAACTTTCATTTACCCCACAGAAACCATTGCAAGAATTGAAAAAGTTGTATTTGATAAATCTCATGGCTGCATTTCATTTGTCACAAGTCCAAACTCACAACCAATAGTAAGTAGGAGTTGAATCCTGAAAGGGTGGTGAAATTTGAACTTGTGGTGAAAAAAACTGAACTCAATATCTGATGCAAAAAAAATGATGAATTTCTCATCTGCCTACAAAGGATAGCTGTAATGCACAGTGTCCCCGAACAAAGCCAGAACTGATCTTACATAGTGTTTTGGGAAGTCTACCATTCAGGGATTGTCAGTATTTCAAAATTCAGATCATCCAGCGATTGACAGACTCCAGCTTTGTTAGCTGGTCACTGTTGTGAGACAGCAGAGGATTGCCTACCTTTCAGAAACCTGGTCCTGGTAGTGAGGCACTTTCTGATAGGTTGTCTTGAAGCCTGGAACCGTCAATAACTGGCTGACTTTAAGAAGCTTGGGGCAGTCATTAATTTACTAACTTTCAGAAACATAGATACTGGAGTGAAGCTTTTGTTGACTGGCTCATTTTCTGAATCAAAGCCCCTGGAGTGAGGCTGTTGCTGAATGACTGATTTTCAGAGCCTGTGGACTGATGAGAAGTTATCTCCAAATGATGGGTGCTTGTTCATGACTTGTAACTTGAGCCAAAAATCACGTTTCTTGTCTTGAATATGGGAAATAAGCACTTTCACTTTCAAGTCACTTCTTTTGGTCTTCCCTCAGCTAAACCTGCTGGAGATACCATAGGGATTGTCCAGGTCTTTTATTTGAGTTGGTAGGATTTTCAGGTAGTGTTACCATTTAAGTGATCTAAGTGCCAATTATCTTGGTGGAAAATTAGCTCTAATATTTTTGTAATTGATTACCGAAAGATGAATACAAGATATTTAAGATATCCTAGCAAAGTCAATATAGGATGCAGGACAAAAATCATTAAATATGTTCTGTATATATAGGACGCCTGGCAAGCTATCAATAAGGTATTTACCGCGTTTTACACATGAAAAGACTGAGGCTCGGTGGGATTAGGTTTCTTGTACAGGGCCCTGCAGTCCGAAACAGGTCAAGCAGAGATCTGCATGGTAAAAATCCTGGATCCTCTGGGACCCTATAAACTCCTAACGCCCATGCTCTGTGCCCGGCTGCACGCTCTCACTAAGCTGAGGTTGGCTAGGAATCCACTGGATGTTTGAAGGGAGGATGCGCTGTTGACTAGCAGGGAGTGAGGAAATAGCACCGAGACAGGCTAAGCGAGCCTGGGATCAAGAAGATGCTCCGGTCGCGGCGATGCTCCGGGACCGAGCTGCAAAAGAAGGATTTGCTGGGAGCGCAAGGCGGCTGAGAGGGGCGGGGCGAGCTAGCTCCCGCCCCTGGCCGCGTCCTTGTGCGTGGCTCGGGGCGCCGCAGAGAGCCCCACTCCACGATGCGGAGCCTGAGGACGGGGCAGAGCGGCGGCGTGGTAGCCCGCCCCCTGCGGACCCGAGCTCCAAACGTGCTGCCCGACCGCCTAGCGGCTTAAGGAGGGCCCCACCCTACGGCCGTGCGCCCGCCCCCCAACCCAGCCCCTCCCGACGCCCCCTTCCGAGCTCCTTGCGCCGCTCCGACTCCGCCCCCGCCCCAACGTGCCCCCGCGCGCCGCGCCCCCCGCCCACCCGGCACGCCCAGCCGCCCAGCCGCCCCGCCTGGCCGCAGCGGGCCTGCAGCTGGCCGGCGGGCCTGAGCGACCCTAGCAGCGGCGCTGTCCTCCTCCTCCGCCCGCCGCCATGGATGTGTACCCCCCGCACCGGCTGGGGCTGCCCCGCGCGCGGTTCCCTGGCGGCCCGGGCCGTGGGTCGCCCTCCGTCAGGTACGCGGGGCCGAAGCCGTAGAGGGGCGGCTGGGCCCGGGGTTACGGGTTGTTGGGGTCCCGCGACGCCTTTCGCCCCAGGGCGTGGTCCGACATGGCTTCCTTGCGGATGGTTTTTCCCTAAACGGCTCCCTGAGGCACGTTTCCCCAGGAACAGTGCTCTGTGTAGAGGCTCTCTCAATGGCTCCTTTATAGACAGCCCCACAACGGCTTCCCCGTGAAGACCCCCTACTGTGACATCCTCACCCCCATGATACGTTTCCCCCTGGAAAGATTCCGCTATAAAGAACTTCCACCGTGGCTTTTCTATGGATAACTCACTTGCCTCTTCCTCATTATGCTTATCCCAGAAATGGCTATCTATAGAGACCCCCACACACAATAGCCCCCTGTAAAGAACCCTCAAATGAATGTCCCTAGAAACGGCTTACCTATAATGCCCCACTACAGTAGGTCTCTAGAGCCTTTCCCCTTGACAGCGGCTTCCCTAAAGAGTACCCCTCCTCCCGCCCCCTACATTACACACACTGACAGCATCTCTCTCTTGCGCGTTTCCCCACCTCCTCCCGCCCCAGCTTCGCGTCGCTCCTTTACTCCGCAATGGGGAGCTCACTGGGGGGCAGTGGAGGTCATTAGGGACGCGGGAGAGAAAACTTACAGGATGGATAGGGAAAAGAGGCCCACCCCATGCCCTCGAAAGCGGCGCACCCCAACCCCCTGAGCCTAGAGACAGAGCCCCCCCCCCCGGGTGCCTCGGTATGGGAAACTGATATTGGGGAGGGTCACCGCCCCTTTTCGACTTGGGAAGATCCGTATCTGGTTTCTGTTCCCTGTGCCTTTGGGGCTGACCTTGATAGTCTGGGCATTGTTTGTGATTGTTATCGGGCCGCCACCGGAGTGTGGAGGTTGCAGTGTTGGAGGGGTTGCAGCAGAGACCGTTGAGAGAGAGAAAAATGGGCCCTGGTACTGCTAAACTGTTATTATACCAGAAGAGGGGGTTTTTGTTTGCTGTTTCTTTATTCTAGCCACTTGGCAAAGCAAGTATGGTATTGTTCCCTTGAAAGGAGGCTGTCAACTTGTATGTTAAAACGGCTTTTCCTATATCTTTGTTAATGGCACTTAGGACATTGTGTTTTAGCTTTTTGCTTGCTAATGTATTTTTTTGTTTTTTGTTTTTTTTTTTAACTAGACCAAATTCTTGAAGAACTAGATCTTAGAATTCTGTTCCTCTCTCAACTCCTTGGCATTCCTTCCCCCGCCCCAGCAACTAATGCATGTTTGTTGGATAAATAAAGGATGGGAGGAGGTGAGGCTAGATATCCTTGGTTGCATTTGGAAGTCCTAATTTGCTTTTAAACTGGCAGGTGCTATTGTTTGAACTCCTGCTTTGCCCTTCAATGAATTCCTTGTAGGCTTTACAGTTCCAAGTGTTTAGCTGCTTATGGTAACCATCTCCAGGCTGTCCTAACGTTTCAAGCCACCAGTTTCCCAGAAAGTATTTGAACTTTGTATAGAATAGAAACTGCACAAAATATTCTAGAACTTCGAGCAGCCATCCATTAAATCCAAGCTCTTTGTAGACTTGGGGTTCATCCCAGATCATCTTGAGCTTTGGAAACTTGGGTCTTTGAGATTTTTAGGGAAAAAAATGAACTTGCCAGTAAAATCCATGTCTAAAATTACTGCTGCCTTCCTTGTTTCTAGTAGCGTGACAGTGTGCAATTGTTTTCTGTTTTAAGTAGTGTTTCTACGTTAAAAAGATGAATGTTGGCTAACTTTACTAATCATAAATTCTGACTCTTCTGTCAAGTGATTTGAGTCAAATTTGATAGTTTTCAGACAAGGAGTAGTGCAGTGCAGGGACCCCAAGGCCTGGCTGCTCTTTATCTTCCGTTAAAGAAATTTAGTGCAGGTTCCCCTCCTTTTCTCATCTCTACATATCTGAACTTGCTTTTCTTGCCCATTCACGCCTTTCCCAGACTTTTGACATTGAACTTTTCTAGCAAGTTTTGGCTCAGCACTTCCAGTCACCCATATTTGGCTTCTATGCTGCAGTCTGACTCCTGAGTGATGAAAGAGGCAGGCCTAACTGGTGAAGTTACATTCCTGAAGACCCATAGATAGTACTTTGCAAGTGTGTGATTCTCTTCCCATAGTGGAGTTCATTTTCACAGATAGGAAATAGAGATCAGGAGTTAAAATACTGTTGCTTTGAACTGGAAGCTTATTTTGAAGGATGTGGTGGTAGTCATCAGTGCTGTCCATCAAGGATTTTTGGTTTCTTCTTTCTGGTCATGTGGTACAGTCATATTTGCCTGCCATTTTTAAAGTTGGGAATAACCTTGTGAGTTGCTTTTGGTCAGTAAAATGTGTGTAGGAATGATGTGTATCCTTTCAGGGTAAAAGCTTCTGGTGTGTAATTTTCTCTTTTTATTTCCCGGGGTGTGGGTGAAACAATAACATTTCCAGAGTTATCTAGCCTGGCTTTAGTGCATTTGCATATCCTCAGGGGTGGAGAGAAGTTCATCTTCATGTCAGTAGGTAATTTACCTGGGCAACCGGGGGTGTGTCTGAACCTGAGAACTTAAAGGGAGGGGCTGGCTGGCTTGCTGGCTTGCTTCTTCAGGAGCAGAGGAGAGAGCCAGCTCTGGACTGCAGTTTGTAAGCAATAAACGAGTTTTAAACTTTATTACTCCCTTTGACTGATTTCGGTTTTTAGAGGTGTATTGCCCCGGAATTTCCTCTCCCCATACTTACACCGGGTTATGATAACTCATGGTGCTATGACTCATGGGGCTCTAGATGATGGCTAAATCCATTAGTCTGGGATCAACCCAGATAACCTATGTTTGACAGAATGAGCAAGAAGTAAACCTGTCTTGTTTTAAGCCACTGAGATTTTGGATTTATTACCAAGAGTTGTATTAAGGAACCAGTGGAAATAGCTTAAATATGCTTTCTTACTTAAAAATCTTTTCCTGCAGAGAGATCTGCTTCTACTCAGGAGTTATTTATCAGTTAAATATCACTGCCTCTTTATACAAATAATCCAGCATACACTCTGCTGAGTGTTGTGGATTCAGGCAAATAAGGTAGGTTCCTGCCCTCAGAGAGCCCCTCTGTATGTGGAAAGTCACAAAAACAGTAAAAATTATAATACAGAGGGAAGAGAAGTAAGTAACTAAGGAAGAAATAGGGCTAAAGGAATAATAATAAGGGGAAGGCAAGTAAGTTGATTTGGGGCTCACCTGTTGGAAGAGTGGAGTTACCATTTACTGATATTAGGAATACTGGAATAAGAGCAGGTTTGTGGAGAAAATTTGGAGTTGCCAATAGATATCCAAGTGGAGATGTTCATTTGTGGTTGGGTATATTAATCTGGAGTTCGGAGAGAGATTGAACTGGAGATACCACCCATACACTGATGACTCCCAGGTTTTTATTTAAACTATGAGACTAGGTAGCAATCGAAGGACTAATGTAGATACAGAAGAGGACCAATATCAAAGCCCTATGGTATCCCATGTGAAAAAGACAGTGTAGTAATGTCTTTCAAATTCTGAGGGAAGATGATTTCCCACCTCTGAGATAGAAGAATCAAGGACAGTCATGGAAGGGCAAGTGATGAGTACTGTTGATAGGCTGATGAGGACTAAGAATAGACCATTAGATTTGGTACTGTGGAGGTCATTGGTGGCCCTAACAAGAACAGGTTTTTTAGTGCAGTGGATTCAAGAGAAAATAGGAGAGCACTTGAAAATGCTGAGTAGAGATAGTTATAATCATGTTGTTGCAGAGATTTTTATAAGGGAGAGCAGAGTAATAAGGCTGTGGCTGGAAGAGTGTGAAGTGTTTGAGGTCTTTTTGTTTTTAGGTGGGTGGATATATAACCTGTTTGAAGTTGATGGGAATTATGGAGTACAGATTAAAACAAGAGAAGGGACAGTTGCAGGTATGAAGTCTTTTGAGTAGGTGAAAGGGCATGGGATCTGGCCATAAATATGGATTATAAATGGGTATATTGGCCTCATCTTGGGTAGGTGTTTGGGCAGTTTATCTGTGGCAATTATATGGACCCAAATACTGGTGTGTTGCTAAATGGGAGAAAGTGGAAGTTCTTTTCTGATTATTCACTTAAATAAGAAGGAAGGTCTGCAGCAAAAAATGAAGAAGGGTGGGGAAGGTGTTGGTAGTTGAGGAGAAAGAAGATTCATCAAGGAGAATGGAGAAAAATAAGTGGAATGAGGAAATGTTTGAGGTGTGCTAAGCAGCACCAAGTGCCCATGTAGTATTTGTTGTCATAAATTTAAGTTATGGCAGTTACAGTTACAACCAGTTAGCATAGTTGTATGCTTTTCCTGTAGCTCTGTTGAGCTGCTTGGTTGTGGGCACTGCCAAAGGTCATGGCTTAGGTAAACAGAGGACCTTACTGGAAGATAGGAATAAAGGAGCTGAGAGGTAAGGAAAGGGAAGGATTATCTCACTGCATATTGAGATTGTTATGAGTTAAGGTTGGAGTTGTAACAGCAAAAGAGACAGTGATCCAGAAGCTAAAATCTTTAGGGAGTGTGGAAGACTGAGTGACCTAGAGGTACAGAGATGTCTGTAACAAGGAGGAATAGTGGGTGGTTATTGTTTGAGGGTATGAAGAAATCATCCAAAATGAAATTAAATATCTCAAAACCAAAGAACATGAGTTTCCAGCTTAAAGGACTCTCCAAGAATCCAGCACAATTAATTTAAAAATATCCATGTTAAGGCACAGCATCATGAAATTTTTGAGAACTATAAGACAAAAGAATATCTACAGATCACATAGATTGGGTCAGAAATCATAGGATTGTAGCCAGACTGGAAATGAGAAGATAATGGAACAACCATTTCCTTCTGAAGGAAAATGGATTCCCACCCAGAATTCTGTATCCAACCAAACTCTCAAGCAGGCGTGAAGGAAAAATAAAGGCATTTCACACATACAAGATCTCAAAGCTTGACCTTCCATGTACTCTTTATTAAAAGCCACTGGAGGATGTGCTGTAACAGAAAAGTCTGATTAAGGGGCTCCTTTACTAGGGCTCCTCTATATCATGTACCGGTGGGATTCTTCCTTGTTCAGAGACTCATGAGGAAGGATGTCCTTTGTTGCTTCTGGCAATTACCAAAGGGCTGGGACCATTTTTTATTGCCATGTCCCACATTTCTTGCCCCAGTGCTTAGATCAGTGTCTGGCACATAGCATTTGCTAAATATGAACTGCTGTTGTTAGCTGTTATGAAACATTGTTTGCATTAATTAATTATTAAATGAATAGAGAATAAGTACAGGGTAAGCTGTGAACTGTGTTAGATTTCATGGGTGTTCAGAGAATGAAGAATCACAGTTGTGAGCTAGATGGTAAGAAGGTAGTTCAGGATAGTGATGTTCAGTAAAGTCTCACAGGAGCTGGTTATCTCATCAGTGATGTTTATTGGCCAAATGCCAAAACCCATGGTTCTCTTTTGGATTTACAGATCTACAGAAGTAGTAATTACTTTTGTAGTGCAGATGGTCCCTGCCTTATATGTAAAGTTAAAACGCAAAGCCAGACTATAACTTTGTATATCTGAAAATGTGAAGTTTCACCTCCAGTGTACTTGCTTAGATGCTGGCCAGAAAGGCTTGGTGTGGTGTAGAAGCAAAAAAAGTTTTGCTTAGTAGACTGTATGGCTCTATTTCTGGGCCAGGATAAAGGTCTAAGTATCTGTCTTTTCCCTTGTATATGGAATGACCATGTACTGAGTACTCTTACAGTGAGCACTGTGGCATTAATAGTGCACAATATCTTGACAGTGTTTCCTAGCTCTTGGGCTCTTCTGTGATGCTTTAATTTTTGGAGAGGGGGAAATGAATTACACACCTCAATTTATTTGATGTTTTTTGCCTTGAAATTTAGAAAAAGAGAGTCTACAACTTGTGTATTTAATTAAAACTGTTAGCTGTGATTTTGAGCCTTGGGTTGAGGTAAAGTCAGCCATTTGGCATGCTTTTTGTTTTTCACATCTTCTTTTGAAATAATATTAGGGTTGGAAATACGGCACAGAGTATATGTGTGCATATATATAGCCTTCACCCAGCTTCTTCTAAAATTAATATCTTACACAACCATGGTGCAGTTATCAAAACTAAGAAACTAATATTGGCACAATACATTATTTAGTTAACTTTTGTTTCCTTAGAAAATTTTTGTTTACTTGGAGTTTAGTACTCCATACTTTATTTGGATTTCTTGTTTTACACTAATGTTGTTCTTCTATTCCAGTATCTAATCCAGAATTCCACATTGCATTTAGATTTGACATGCTTTTAGTAGTCAAAGAAGTGAGGGAAAGTAATTGTGGATGCTTTCTGAATAAAGACTTGTGAAACTCACTTTACAAAAAGTAGATTGTTTGAAGAAGTTCTCAAAGAAAGCTGGAGAAAAGAAACAAAATAGAAAACAAGATGTTAACATAGAATATAGTGACTAGACTTCCAGATAATATTTTCCATTTGTGGTAAATTGTATTTTCCAAAGTTCTTAAATTTAGTTTGTACAATGTCTTAAATACTCCAGTTTTAAAATATGTGTAGACATGGATTGCAGTTGGGATTTTTAACCATTTTAGATAAGGTGGCCTATCAGCTACTAACTGCATTTGACAGCTGGTATATGACACTTAACAATAATAACTTCACTTTGGGGTTTATTTTCTTTTACAAAAGATGTCTGCCTAGAGAAGATCGGAGACTGATGAGAATTAGGCTTGGGGTGGATTAATGATTGTGC
Source organism: Manis javanica (assembly GCF_040802235.1). Taxonomy (NCBI): domain Eukaryota; kingdom Metazoa; phylum Chordata; class Mammalia; order Pholidota; family Manidae; genus Manis; species Manis javanica. Next base: position 29,075,547 of record NC_133160.1, on the reverse strand, counting down.
ATTGAGTCCCCTATACAGAATTTTATTGTTGTTAACAACCATTTGATCAATAAATATGAGAGATGCCCTCTCAAAAAAAAAAAAACAACGATGTCTGCCTAGATGGAAGGGTAGGCTAGTCTTGGTATAAGATCATAAGCGAACCAGGCCTCTTCTGTGTCTGTATTTTGCTATCCTTAGCAAGTGGATTCCATTTTCTCCATAGCTTCACGGTTACAGAATGGCTGCAGGAACTCTATCATGTCTGCCAGGCAAGAAGGAAAAGGAAAGGGACAGCTCTCCTAGCTGAGTCAATCTCTTCCCTTCAGGGAGCTTCCCCAGAAACTTCCACTTGATGGCATCTGCATGTCTCATTGGTCAGCTGTAGAAGCAAAGGAGCTGGGCCTATTGCTCCCTCAAATAAAATTGGTGTACTATTTAGTAAAAAGGAGAGAGTGGTTATGGATTAGATAATGTTTCTATAAAAATAGTCCATATACTAGAAAGTTCAAGTAATAACATACCTTAAAGCTCTGATTATTTTTTTAAGTGTACTATTTCTGTGAGAATAGATAAATGGATCAAATAAAAATAAAAAAATGGATCCAGATATATATGGCAATTTAGTATATGCTAAAAGTGGCATTCCATATCAGAGGATTAAAAGGATATGGTCTTGGGACAATCACTTACACTTTGGGGGAGAAAAGCAATTAGATTCTTGCTTTATGAGAGTAAATTCCAGAGGAGTAAAGAGCTAAATGTTTAACACGCATGTATAATTAAAATGAAATAATTGGTGTTTTACTGTTTTTTAAAATAATAGTTGGGAAGACACAAAAGGAAGACATAAAACCCCTAAGTTTAAAGATAAAGATAGATTTACTTACATAAAACTTTGAAACTCCTGTATGAAAAAGATGCCATAAACAAACTCTGTAAGTTTGAAGGCAGTACTTGTAAATGGCCAAAACACAACTTTTAAAATATGATAGAATGTATAAATTTTTAAGAGAAAAAAATCCCAAGGGACTGAATAGAAAATGGGCAAAGAGCATGACTATGCATTCATTGAAAATGAAATACAGATGATCAGTAAACATTTGACAATCTGCCTAGTAATGAAGGAAAATATAAATTTAACAATAAAAATTCTAACCATTAGGTTAACATTAGTTGAACATGGCTTAGAAAGTTGTGTGGAAACAGGTACTCTGGTATATGATAGGTAAATGTTTTAAGAAAACAATTTGGCAAGATCTGTCATCATTTTAAATGCAGATATCTTTTACCCTGGCAGTTCCACATTTAGGTCTCTACCTTGCAGAAACTTTTGCACTTGTGTCAAAGATGGATGTATAAGGTTGCTCACTGAAGCATTGTTTGCTATTGCAAAAATAATAAAAATTCTGAATGTTAATCATAGTGGCTGGTTAAATAAAAACAAAAGAATATAGTGCAACAGTTTAAAAAATGAGGTTGAGTCCTGTATACTAACTTGGAAAGATTTTAAGGTATAATGTTAAGTGAAAACATGTTGCAGAGCACTTACATATCTCATGATTAGAACTTTATTGAACCCTTCCCCCTTCCAAAAAAACCCTTAAAGTATATATTACTGAGAGATTCACACCACATTGTTTACAGCAGTTTTCTATAATGAGGCAAATAAGATTGGTATGGGGATTCACTTTGTAAAATATTCAGAACAAAGTATAAAGAAAATAAAAATATGTTCATGTTTTGTTTAATTTTTAAAATCAGAAGATTAGCATAAATTATGGAGGAAAATGGGCAGAAATAACATTCTTAATTTTTTTTCTTTATTTTAGGGAACCAGAATACTGAAATACAAACAAGCAAGAAAATATACCTGGCTGTGTATACAGTAATTGTATACGATTAAAATTATAATTTATATGTAATCACTAATTACATGTAAAATGGAAGATGGGAAGAATGTAGAGATGACTGCCTAGAATTCAAAAATACTGTATCTGTGGCTAACTTTTTTATCAGGAAACCAGTGAGGTATAGCAGAAAGGAAGAGTTCAGAGTCAGGGTATCTGGTCACTCAGTTTCTGGTGCAGTTAATCTTTACTCAGCCTTGTAATCTTGGACAAACTGCTTCTGTTCAGGTCTTAATTTCTTCATCCTATCATTCTTTCATGTCCAGATTCTGAGTCTGAATCCAAGGAAAGTAAAAAATACACTGTACATGTAGCATATTTGACATAAACTGCATTATTGGGTCTGCTGAGTCTGCAGGTATTCTAAAGGAGGAACTTTGTAAAGTTGTTGAGTGACCACAGGCAGGATGTGCTAGCTGTGCTCAGGCAGACCTAGAAGCTATAGGGAAGCACTATTGCTGGGCTTGGTACATGTTTGAAAATATCTATTAGGGAAGAAAATAAAGATTGGATGGATATACAGTAAATTCATTGGTGACCTCTTGGGATGAATAACAGTGAAGACTTTAGTTTTATGTAATATTCCTTTTTTATTCATTAAAAAAATAAAATTCATATTTTACATTCATAATTAAAAAGGCACTAATGAAGATAAAAGCAAGTTTGCCAAAATGCTAATAGTTGTTAATTCTGGGTGTTAGGAATACGGGTGATTGTGGTTTTCTAATTATACTTACCAGATTTTTTTTTAATAGGTAAATATTTCAGTTAGTGACAAGTTTAATGCTTCAGTGACAAATGAAAGGCTATGTTCTGGTTAAAAATTAAATTAAGGGAAGGGAGTGGGGGAATGGGTGAAATAGATAAAGGGAGAAGAATTAGTGAGCATATTTGCTATCTTGATCTAGGCAATGGTTACATGAGTGTATACACACATCAAAATTCATCAAGCTGTACACTGAGATTTGTGCATTTTATTGTATGGACCTCAATATAAAAATTCTTTAAAAAAGCTAAATTTGGGAAGCAAGAAAATTTACAAAGGGAAAAAGGAATGAATTTACTTTTACCCATTTGACAAAATAAGAGCTCCTACTAATTTAGGATAATTGTTTTACTCTGGGAAGAGGAAGATCTTCCTGCGTTTTATGTGCTTCCATTTATTTGGCCAAGATACTTGTGGAAAAGAAACTCTGCTCCTGTTCTCAAGACAACCACTAAACTTGTCTTGCCTTTCCATAGAAGTAGTCGGGGAGCTGTTTGTTTCTTAGTCACATGACCTATTCATACTTTTGTCACTGACTGGTTTTAAGTTTGAAAAACAAAGAGCTCTTAGTAACTTTGGCAGTCAGACAGCCTATGCCCAGATGGTTTGGGAAACAGGCCAAAGGAATAACTTGATAAATTATTTCTGGTATAGAATTTAATATTTCTATTATATCTAGTATCTCTAGTATAGCGTAGAGAATGATTACAAAACCAATCATCTGTTAAACTGGAAAAAATAGGGAGGGACAGGCTACCATTTCCCTGGGGAAAGAAGTTTTCTTACTTCAAGCTTGATCATCTCGCAGTTTCTTCTGTTTTGCCATTTCTAAAACCCTACGTTATCCCATGCCCCCCCATACCTCCAGCCCCAGATTTTATGAAAATGTTCAAACAATACAGAAAAGGTGAAGGACTAGTACAATGAATACTTGTTATACCCACCACTTAGATTCAACAGTTTTTAACATTTTACCATATGAACAGTTATCTTTATTTTTTCTTTTCTTTTCCTCATTCTTCTTTTGTGTTAAAACTTTTTGAAGTGACTTGTAGACATCATGGTGCTTCACTTCTAAATACTTCCTCTTGCATCTGCTAACAAAAAGGACACTGTATGACCACAACATTGTCTCACCTAAGAAAATTAACAGTGATTCCCTGCTATCATCAAATACTCAAATCCAGTCCATAATCAAATTTTCCCAGATGTCTTATGAATTCGTTTTCTTAAAAATCAAATTCAGGTCTGTACATTGCATTGTATTATTATTCTTTAATCTCTTTTGTGTTAGAAGAGTTCTTCCTCTCTGTTATTTTTGTTTTACATGGCACTGACTCTTTTTAACTTAATTAAAAAAAATTCTGGTAAAATACACAACAAAATTTACCATCTTAACCACTTTTAAATGTATGGTTTAGTGGCATTAAATACATTCACATTGTTGTGCAGCCATTACCACTATTCATCCACAGAACTCTTTTCATCATCTAAAACTGTACCTATTAATAACTCTCCATTCCTTTTCCCCAGCCCCTGGCAACCACCATTCTATTTTCTGTCTCTTAGGAATTTGACTAGTATAGATACCTCATAAAATGAAATCATAGTATTTGTCCTTTTGTGACTGGCTTATTTCACTTACTATAATGTCCTCAAGGTTCATCCATGTTTTAGCATGTGTCAGAATTTCTTTCCTTAAGATTGAATACCATTCCATTCTATGTATATAGCCCAGTTTGTTTGCTCCTCTGGTGATAGACGCTTGGGTTGCTTCTACCTTTTTAAAAAAATTATAGTTGATGTACAGTATTGTATTAGTTTCAGATATACAACATAGTGATTGGACATTTTATACACATGAAATGATCACCCCAATTGGTCCAGTTATCATCTGTCACCATACAAAGTTATTACAATATTATTGACTATATTCCCTATGCTGTACTTTTTATGTCATGACTTAAATTTATAACTGGAAGTTTGTACCTCTTAATTCCCTTCCCCTAGTTTGCTAATACCCACTTCACCCCGGGCAACCACCAGGTTGTTCTCGGTATGAGTCTGTTTCTGTTTTGTTTATTTGTGAGGTTTGTTTTTTAGATTCCACACATAAGTGAAATCATATGGTATTTGTCTTTCTCTGACTGACTTCACTTAGGATTGCTTTTAAAACCTTTTGACTAGTGTGAATAATGTTATGAACATGGGTATACAAATATCTCTTTAAGTTCTTGCTTTCAGTTATTTTGGGTGTATACCCAGAAGTGAAATTGCTAGATTATATATGGTCATTCTCTTTTTAATTTTTAGAGACATTGCCATTCTGTTTTCCATAGTAGCTACACTATTTTACATTCCCATTAACAGTGCACACAGGTCCCAATTTCTACCCATCATTTTTCATTTTTGTTTCTTTTTATAGTAGTGGTCTTGATTTGTGTGGGCATAGTATTTCTGTAGTTTTGATTTTCATTTCCCTAATGACTAATGAGGTTGCACATCTTTTCATGTGCTTATTGGCCATTCATATATCTTTTCTGGAGAACTATTCAAATCCTTTGCCCACTCTGAATTGTTTTTTTGTTGTTGTTGAATTGTAGGAGTTCCTCGTATATACTGGGTAGTAGCCTTTTGTCAGATATATGATTTGCAAATATTTTCTCCCATTCTGAGGGTTGCCTTTTCACTCTGTTAATCACTGTTATAATAAGTAATATAATTAATTTCACTCTGTAAAATGTCCTTTGTTGAAATAAGTTTTAAAATTTGATGGTCTCATTTATATGTTTTTCTTTTGTTGTCTGTGCTTTTGTGGTCATAGCAAGAAATCCTTGCCAAATCCAATGTCATGAAGCTTTCCCATATATTTTCTTCTAAAAGTTTTATAGTTTTAGGCTTATATTTAGGTCTTTATTATATTGAGTTAAATTTTGTGTATGATGTAATGTAAGGTAAAGGTCTGAATTCATTCTTTTGCATGTGGATATAGTTTCCTCAAAACCATTTGTTGAAAAAAAATCTTTCTCATTGAATGGTCTCAATAGCATGGTCAAAAATAATTTGACCATGAGGACGTAATAAGTGACATAAGCCAGTCACAGAGGAGTTTATTTCTAGGCTCTCTATTCTGTTCTGTTGTTCTGTTTGTCTTTCTTTATGCCAGTACCACACTGTTTTGATTACCATAGCTTTGTAGTAACTTTTGAAATCAGGCAGTGTATCCTCCAGCTTTGTCCTTTTTCAATAATGTTATGGTTATTCTGGGTCCCTTGAGATTTCATATGAATTTTAGGTTGGATTTTATTATTTTTGCAAAAAAATATCATTGGAATTTTGGTGGAATTACATTGAATCTGTAGATCATTTTGTGTAATGTGACAACTTAGCAGTATTAAATCTTCCAATGCATGAACAAATGTATTTCCATTATTGCTGGCTTTAATTTCTTTTAGAAATTGTTTCTCTGAATCCCCACCAGCATTTTGGTATTGTCATTTTTTTATTTTAGCTTTTCTAATAGATTTGTAGTAATATCTCATTGTGGTTTTAATTTGCATTTCCCTAATGGATAATGATTTTGAGCATGTTTTCAAGTGCTTATCTGTATCCTTTTTGAGGAAATGTTTCATTATGCCTTTTGCTCATTTTCTAATTGTTTTTTACTGTTGAGTTTTGAGAGTTCCTTATGTATTCTTCTTTGCAAATATGTTATCCCAATCTGTAGCTTGTCTTTTCATTCTCTTTACAAGGTCTTTCACAAAGCAAAAAATTTTAATTTTGATTAAGTCCCATTTATCAGTTTTTTTTATATGGATCATACTTTTGGTATCAAGTCCAAGAACTTCATCAAATCTTAAGTCCAGAGTATTTTCTTCTAGGATTTATAGTTTCACATTTGAATATTTAAATCTGTGATCTATTTTGAGCTAATTTTTGCATAAGGTATAGGGTTTAGGGTGAGGTTCATGGTTTTGTCTATGGGTATTCAGTTACTCTAACACCATTTATTGAAAAGACTATCCTTCCTCCATTGAATTGCTTTTGAACCTTTATCAAAAATAAATTAGCTATATTAGTGTGGGTCTATTACTTACTACTCTTTTCTGTTCCATTGACCTATTGTCTTTCTCTCAGCCAACACCACTCAGTCTTGATTACTTTAGCTATATAAGTCTTGGCATTAGGTAGAATAATTCCTCCCACTTTATTCTTTTTTTCAAAACATTTTTTATTCTATATAAATGCATTTCCATATAAGTTTTAGAGTAATCTACAAAAAATCTTGATGAGATTGTGTTAAACCTGTACATTAACTTGGGGAGAATTGACATCAACATTATGTTGAGTCTTCCAATCCATGAACACACAATGTCCATTTACTTAGATCTTCTTTGATTTCCTTTATCAGTGTTTTGTGGTTTTTAGCTTTTAAGTCCTATGCATGCTTTGTTAGATTTCTATTTAAATTTAGATTTTGTTTACCAGGTGTTTGTTGCCTTTATACAGAAGTACCATTGATTTTTTTTTTCTGTTAGTCTTTTATTTTTTATTTTTTTTTATTTTGTTATCATTAATCTACAGTTACATGAAGAACATTATGTTTACTAGGAGTACCATTGATTTTTATCTGTTAATCTTACGACCTTGTTGAACTCATTTATTAGTTTTTTGGTAGATTCTGTGAGATTCCCTACATAGGCCTTATGTCATCTGCAAATAGGGATAGTTTTATTTCTCCCTTTTTAATCTCTGTGTCTTTTATTTCCTTTTCTTGTCTTATTGCATAGGATAGAACTTCCAGTATTATGTCAAATAAAGTGGTGAAAGCAGACATCCTTTCCTTACTCCTCCTTTTAAAGGAAAAACATTTAGTCTTTCACCATCAAGTACAATCCCAAACTTTGCTTTGAAGGCTTTTTGTAGATACTCTCTATCAAGTCGAGGAAACTCGTTTATTTCTAATTTTCTGAGTTTTTTAAAATTGTGAATGGGTGTTGAATTTTGTCAGGTGATTTTTTTCTGTATTAATATGATTGTATGATTTTTTTTTTTTTTAGCCTGTTAATGTGATAGATTACTTTGATTTACCAATAATGAAACAAACTTGCATTCCAGGGAAAACCCCTCTTGGTCATGCTGTATAATTCTTTTGATATGTTGTTGAATTCTATTTGCTAATTTTGTTGACCCTTGAACAACACAAGGGTAGGGGTGCCAACCCCCTGTGCAGTCAAAAATCCACAATGACTTTTGACTCCCCAAAACCTTAACTAATAGCCTGCTGTTAACTGCAAGCCTTATTGTAATGTAAACAGTTGATTAACACATATTTTGTATATTACATGTGTTATATACCCTATTCTTACAATAAAGAAAGCTAAAGAAAAGAAAATGCCTTTTCAATTTGTTACAATTCTCAAAAAAATGTTTCCAATATGTTTATTGCAAAAAAGCCATGTATAAGTAGACCCGTATAGTTCAAACCTATTTTTGCTCAAAAGTCAACTGTATTTTATTAAGGATTTTTACATTTATACTCATGACAAATGGTTATTGGTCTGTAGTTTTCTTTTCCTTTTCTTTCTTTTTTTGGTACTGTCTTTGTCTGGTTTTGGTATTAGGTGGAAGATTGTGAACATCTTGAAGGAAAAAGTGGTGATGACCACTAAGTCATGGAGTGGATGACTTGGGGCATGGGGGCATCAGAAAGAATCCAGGGGGAAAAAAGAAATCCAGGGAAGGGAAATAGTGTTGTTTGGCTGGAAATACTATTGCTTGGGTGAGTATAGGGAATGTACCAGAGCAGATTCAGTGAGGGGTGGGGATGAAGTCTGATTGTCATGGATGCAGCAGTTAGTGTAGTTGGTTTGTAGAGGATTTTAGTTAATGATGGAGTAGGGCAGGGAATATGTTGACTTTAGAGAAAAACTGAAATATTAAAGTGTTAGCGAGTGAATAGTGGAGGCAGATCCTGGACCTGGAGGTGACAGGGAGAAACCCAGTGGAAGGATCAGTCTTGAGCAGGAAATTGAGCACCTTTCTGTGAGACTGCCAGGAAGGAGAACGGGTTCTTATGGAGAGCATGGGTGATGTGATACTAATGTCTGGGAGTGCCTCTCCTTGTGCTTTGTTGGGGAGGAGGGGGCTATCCCTAAGACCAAAGGAATAATCTGTACGAAATGGGAGCAAGTACCCTTCACTGACAATCTATCGGGGTAGTTGTGATGACGAATCAGTCTCATGTAAGTCCTTAGATCAGTTTTTGGTTTTTATCTGTTTTTTTTTTTTTTTTTTTGCTTTGCTTTTAACAGATTGATGAGTACCACAAGGCAAACCAATGTGGAAATTCTTTAATAATCCTCAAAAATGAGAAGTCACTGGAGGTCCTTCTGGTCAGCTGCTGGGTCTCAGTCCTGCCCAGCACTGACATGAGAGGGCCTTTAGCTCTATCCTCTGTTGAGCCAAGAGAGCCACTGACCATCCCATTTGTAAGCAGCAGTTCTGCCTTAGTCTTCAGATCAGTTTTGTATAATCTCTTCCAGAAAATAGCAGCATAGGGGAATACTTTCCAGGTGATTTTCTGGTTTTGATACCAAAACCAGACAAGGACCAGTATCCATCCTAGCAGTCATTCCTTTTCCTCACGCGTTCATGTGCTGGCACTCGGGGAGCTGATTTCTGTTCTTCTTGCAGTTGCAGCCGACTCCGCCAGGTTCAGAGCATCCTGACCCAGTGCAGCAAGTCTCAACCTGATGGAATTCTCTGCATCCTAGGTCAGTCTTTTGATAAGGCGGGACTCAGGGTTGGGGCAACCTTATTAAAGTTCACAGGAATATACTAATAGTTTCATTGTGAGATAAACTGTGAAACAAATGGACTCAGGACCATTGAGAGGCAGAATTGAGCATTTATTTCTTCTTTAGATTTTTTTTTATTATGAAGATACATCATATAATTTAAAAATTAAAACAATATATGAATAATAATGAACAGAGCTTCCTAACCGTCCCAGATTCCCAGTCCCACTCCCCAGAAATAACACTGTTGAATGGGAACATTTTACACATATTGTTGTTAACCTGATTTAAAAATTTTCATTTGATAATATATCGTGGAGATTTTTCTCTATCAGATTGATCTCCTTCCTTATCTCATTTTCATTTATATCCATAGTATTGAGTCCTAGAAGTGGAATCATTAGGTCAGGTGGTTTGTTCATAAACCACACTTTCCTTTCCAGAAGCAAACTGCAGCAGTTTGTGGTTTGTCCTTCCTTAGATATTCTATGCATAATTTTGTTTTTTCTCTTAACAGCACTTTTGTTTAACCTTATGAGAGGCAGTGTGCAGAGTGGTTAAAAACCCTGGGGCCAGGCATGTTTTGGGTTTGAATCCTGGATCCACCACTCAGTCCCAGTGTGGTGGACCTGGAATTCCAGCCAGAGGTTTCAAATGCTTAAGCAACAGTTACTGGATTCTCTTCCCAGCTGCATCCATCAGGAGTATGGGGGCTTTCTTTGCCATGAATTTACCTATAAATAAAGCCACCTATTTGTTACTGTACTTATGCTGTTATTTCTATTATACTCAACCTAGTGAAAATAGGCAGCATAAAATTGATTCCATGGGCTATTTGAATATAGAATACTGAAGGATTGAGAAAAGGCTCAATTATAAGAATATCCTGAGGCAGATAAGTATCTGTTTTAATAAAAACCAAGTGTTGTGGAAATTGGTGTGTTTAAGGTTATATGTGAAGATGAAGGTAAAACATTAATAAACCTTCAGGACAAAGAGCTTTATGTGAAAGTCAAGCAAGAAATCAGTGAAGGACTCCGTATACTTTGAAACAGATTCTGAGGTTTAGTGAATTGTACTTTTCTGTGTAATTAGAATTGTCATAGCATCTCATTGTTTGTTGGTTAATTGGTTTAACTGGCCTTCTAACTGCTGGAACACCCTTCCAGGCAACTCTGATTCAACTCATCTTCATTTTAGCATTTGTCATTTAGTTATTACGGTATAGGAAATGTTCTTAATTTCTGCTAACCTTTTTTTTAAATAGCTCCATGGTGGTATAATTGACATATAATAAACCACACATAAAGTGTACAATATGGTAAGTTTTGACATATGTACACATATGTGAAACTACCAACACAATCAAGATGGTGCAAGTATCTATTACCTCCAAGTTCCCTTGTGCCCTTTTGTAAGGACTCTGTTCTGCCCCTTCCCCACTCTCAGACAACTACTGATATGCCTTCTGTCACTATACATTAGTGTATATTTCCTAGAGTTTTATATAAATGGAACCATACAGTATACACTCTTTTTGTTTGACTTCTTTCATTCAGCATATATATTTTGAGATTCATCCATATTGTAGCATGTATTGCTAGTTCATCCTTTCTTATCGGTGGTGAGTATTTTACTGTGTATATTCTATATGCCTATTTGCTTATCTGTTCAACTGTCAATGGATATTTGGGTTTCTGTTTTTTTCCTATTACAAATAAAACTGGTATAAACATTTGCATACAAAGTGATTATACCATTTTATTTTCTTACCAGCAGCTTCCAAGAGTTCCATTTCTCACCAACACTTGGTATGGCCAATCTTGTTTTTTTCCTTTTTAATAAACTTTATTTAAAAAAAAAACAATTTTGGGTTTACAGAAAAATAGCAAAGGTTGTACAGAGTTTCCATGTTTCTGCTATTATTTGCATTTTAAATTAATAATGGTACATTTGTCACAAATAATGAATCAATATTAATACATTATTAACTAAAGCACACCTTCATCAGATTTCCTTAGTTCTTACCTGATGTCCTTTTCTTGTTCCAGGATCCCATCCTGGATACCACATTACATTTATATTAGTTGTTGTGTCTCCTGAGGCTCCTCTTGATTATGGTAGTTTGTCAAACTTCCCTTGTTTTTGATGATGACCTTGACAGTTTTGAGTAGTAGTAGTCAAGTATTTTGTAGAATGTCCCTCTTTTGGGATTTGTCTTATGTTTTTCTCATGATTAGACCTGGGTTATGGGTATTGGGTAGACAGAAGACTGGTGAAGTAACATGCCATTTTCATCATATGATTTCAAGGATACATACTATCAGTATGACTTTTCACTATTTATATTGCTCTTGATCACCTGGCTGAAATACTGTTTGTCAGGTTCTGCACTGTAAGGTTATTTTGCCCGCCCCTCTTCTATATTCTCCTCTTTGGAAGGAAGTCACTATGCCCTCCACACTTAAGGAGTGGGGAGTTATGCTCTTTGAGGAAGGGAATATCTACATAAATTATTTGAAATTCTGAATTCTCTCCCATTTATTTATGTATTCAATCATTTATTTGTCTCAGTCTGGACTCATGAATATTTATTTTATACTTTGAGTTAAAACCCAGTATACTTTATTTATATGTTGGGTTATATTCTGCTACTTCAAATTGTTCCAGCTTTGCCCACTTAGAGCTCTTTCAGTTGACTCCTATGTCCCTCCCTTTGATGTACTCCACATCAGTTTTTGTTTAACACTTCTGTACTTTCTAGAACTGTAAGATACTCCAGGGTTTTGTATATTTTCTGCTCCAGTCCTAGAGTCAGCTATTTTTCCAAGGAACCTTGGTCCTTTTTATTGGAGAATATTAGAAACCAAGATCTGGGCACTTGGGCCATATTTTCTGGTTCCTTCTATCCTCAAGAATTGCTTTTTGGAAATCAGTAGCTTTAGTAATCTATGCTATTTGTCTCAATTATATAAATCTTGAATCCTAGTAAGGATACTTAATGCTGAGGCCTGTTTGTTTCACAGAGTTGCTTAGCTTGGTTTCAGGCTCAGACAGGTGTGATCTGCTGCCATTAACCTAACCATCAGGGTTTTACTGAGCAAGGGCAAGTTTTGGGGGCTTATTGGCTCCCCATTGTACAGTACAGCTGATCAGAGCCTCCTTTTGCCTTTCAGGAATCGATAGCAGGTACAATGAAGGCTGCAGAGAGCTGGCAAATTATCTTCTGTTTGGTTTGTACAATCAGAATACCAGTGATTTTGAGAAAACAGGGTTTTCAGAAGAAGTTCTAGATGGTAAGTATATATTGGTAAATTCTGTGTGAAAGAGGAGTAGGAATTTATTTCTTTTGATCTGTATTTCATGATCTTTTTAAGGGAAAGTACCAAATTTAAAGTGAACCTGAAGCCCCAGCAAATGTTTGCCTTTTTTATTAATGAACAGCATTTCTACTTTGCTGATATCTTAAATAGTGCATTGCAGTTGGTTACCTGCTGGATGGTAAGAGACTAGATACAAGCACTTTTCGGAATATGCCTACTGGATAAATCAGCTTTAGGGAAGAAAAGTAAACATCAGCATTTGGCTTTGCATCTTCTTGGCAAGATTCTTATTTTCCTCTGAATTTCCCACTGCCTCTACATGCTGGGAGGTTGAGATTATGTGTGTAGTCCTATGAAAGCACTTTTCAGTTTTGAGTCAAGGATGAGCCTGCCAGCTCCTCCTACAAGGAAGACTGTGGCTCTTCAGCTTAGGAGCAAAGGCTCTTTGTCCTGCTTTATCTTTGGGAATTGTTTTTTGTGTGACTTTCATTCGTGATGATGCCCATAAGTACAATGCAGGCTTTCTGCCTGCATTCCCTCTCTCAGCTCTGAGATACTCACCCTGTGTTTCTGCTGCGGTGGGCTGATGCCCAGAAGCTCTCTCTGATATCATGTACTTAGCATCATGACTTATCTGCCAGATGGGTCAGGAGACACAGGAATAGACAAATCAAACTGGATAAAAGACAGACAACTCTCGTGAAGCAGCTAGGCGATGCATGAAAGCAAATGTCTGATGTGAAGTAATCTTGCTGTGGACCCAGGAGCAGTGGTTTTTAACTGGGGGCACTTTTATTCCCCAAGGGACATTTGGCACTATCTGAAGATGTTTTTGATTGTCACAACTGGGCAGAATGGATAGAGGCTAGAGATGATACTAAATAAACATCTTACAATATCTAGGACAGCTCCCCACAACAAAGAATGATCTGGTCTAAACTGTCATAGTGCTGAGGCTGAAGTGCCTGGTCCAGTGTGTGAAAATCCTTCTAGAGTAAAGCCCTTAATAATGTTTATCCTTACAAATTGGTTAAAGGTTTCCTTTTTTTTATTAATAAGTACAGAAAGAGCAAGCTGAAATTATTCCTTCATTAAATTTCTTTCAGTTCAAATTTAATTTCAGAGTTTGAATTAAAAACATGTTTCCTTATACTGTACTATATCTACTGGTTTGGAAAAAATTCATCTTGGCAGCTCATTTATAGAGTTTTAAAAAGATGCTTGGTAAGAACTTGTTGGTTATGCTTCAGAAGATTGAAGACTGACAAGAATTAGGCTTGGAGTGGATTAATGATTGTACATTGAGCATTGAGTCCCTATACAGAATTTTATTGTTGTTAACAACCATTTGATTAATAAATATGAGAGATGCCCTCTCAAAAAAAAAAAAAAAAAAAAAGACAGATGCTTGTACCAGCCACACATTTCACTGCAGCCATGGTTGATAAGGGTATCACAGTACTGAAATTAAGGAAGTAGTTTAAATCCTCAAACGTATGCTTTTTTTTGCTTATCTTTCTCTTTATCCTGTCACCTGGCACAGTGCTTGCTTATGAAATGAACATTTTCTTCCAAACTAATACATTCATTTTTTAAATCCAAGTAGTTGGAGAGCTGAGATCACCAGTTTTATGTTTCTGCATTTCAGTCTCTAATTGTATGAGAGGAAAAGAGGCCAACAAGAGGATGAGGATTTATTTATTTATTTATTTTTATTTTGTTATCATTAATCTACAACTACATGAAGAACATTATGTTTACTAGGCTTTCCCCTTCACCATATCCCCCCCACACACTCCATTAGTCACTGTCCATCAGCGTAGTAAGATACTATAGAATCACTACTTGTCTTCTCTGTGTTGCACAGCCCTCCCCGTGCACCCCCCCACATTATACATGCTAATCGTAATGCCCCCTTTCTTTTTCCCCACCCTTATCCCTCCCTTCCCACCCATCCTCCCCAGTCCCTTTCCCTTTCGTAACTGTTAGTCCATTCTTGGGTTCTGTGATTCTGCTGCTGTTTTGTTCCTACAGTTTTTGTTTGGTCTTATACTCCACATATGAGTGAAATCATTTGGTACTTGTCTTTCTCTGCCTGGCTTATTTCACAGAGCATAATATCCTCTAGCTCCATCCATGTTGTTTCTTCTTATGGCTGAATAATATTCCATTGTGTATATGTACTACATCTTCTTTATCCATTCATCTACTGATGGACACTTAGGTTGCTTCCATTTCTTGGCTATTGTAAATAGTGCTGTGATAAGCAGGGGTGCATCTGTCTTTTTCAAACTGGGCTGCTGCATTCTTAGGGTAAATTCCTAGAGGTGGAATTCCTGGGTCAAATGGCATGTCTATTTTGAGCTTTTTGAGGAACCTCCATACTGCTTTCCACAATAGTTGAACTAATTTACATTCCCACCAGCAGTGTAGGAGGGTTCCCCTTTCTCCACAACCTCGCCAACATTTGTTGTTGTTTGTCTTTTGGATGGTGGCCATCCTTACTGGTGTGAGGTGATATCTCATTGTGGTTTTAATTTGCATTTCTCTGATGACTAGCAATGTGGAGCATCTTTTCATGTGTCCGTTGACCATCTGAATTTCTTCTTTGGAGAAGTGTCTGTTCAGCTCCTCTTCCCATTTTTTAATTGGAGTGTTTGCTTTTTGTTTGTTGAGGTGCGTGAGCTCTTTATATATTTTGGATGTCAGCCCTTTATCAGATCTGTCATTTATGAACATATTCTCCCATACTGTAGGATGCTTTTTTGTTCTATTGACGGTGTCCTTTGCTGTACAGAAGCTTTTCAGCTTGATATAGTCCCACTTGTTCATTTTTGCTTTTGTTTCCCTTGCCTGGGGAGATATGTTCATGAAGAAGTTGCTCATGTTTATGTCCAAGAGATTTTTGCCTATGTTTTTTTCTAAGAGTTTTATGGTTTCATGACTTATATTCAGGTCTTTGATCCATTTCGAATTTACTTTTGTGTATGGGGTTAGACAGTGATCCAGTTTCATTCTCTTACATGTAGCTGTCCAGTTTTGCTTGCACCATCTGTTGAAGAGACTGTCATTTCCCCATTGTATGTCCATGGCTCCTTTATCATATATTAATTGACCATATATGTTTGGGTTAGTGTCTGGAGTCTCTATTCTGTTCCACTGGTCTGTGGCTCTGTTCTTGTGCTAGTACCAAATTGTCTTGATTACTATGGCTTTGTAGTAGAGCTCGAAGTTGGGGAGTGAGATCCCCCCCACTTTATTCTTCCTTCTCAGGATTGCTTTGGCTATTCGGGGTCTTTGATGTTTCCAAATGAATTTTTAAAATATTTGTTCCAGTTCGTTGAAGAATGTTGTTGGTAATTTGATAGGGATTGCATCAAATCTGTATATTGCCTTGGGCAGGATGGCCATTTTTACGATATTAATTCTTCCTAGCCAAGAGCATGGGATGAGTTTCCATTTGCTAGTGTCCGCTTCAATTTCTCTTAAGAGTGTCTTATAGTTTTTAGGGTATAGGTCTTTCACTTCCTTGGTTAGGTTTATTTCTAGGTATTGTATTCTTTTTGATGCATTTGGGAATGGAATTGTTTTCCTGATTTCTCTTTCTATTGGTTCATTGTTAGTATATAGGAAAGCCTCAGATTTCAGTGTGTTAGTTTTGTATCCTGCAACTTTGCTGTATTCTGATATCGTTCTGATAGTTTTGGAGTGGGGTCTTTAGGGTTTTTTATGTACAATATCATGTCATCTGCAAATAGTGACAGTTTAACTTCTTCTTTAACAATCTGGATTCCTTGTATTTCTTTGTTTTGTCTAATTGCCGTGGCTAGGACCTCCAGTACTATGTTGAATAACAGTGGAGAGAGTGGGCATCCCTGTCTTGTTCCCGATCTCAGAGGAAAAGCTTTCAGCCTCTCTCTGTTTAGTATGATGTTAACTGTGGGTTTATCATATATGGCCTTTATTATGTTGAGGTACTTGCCCTCTATACCCATTTTGTTGAGAGTTTTTATCATGAATGGATGTTGAATTTTGTTGAATGCTTTTTCAGTGTCTATGGAGATGATCATGTGATTTTTGTCCTTCTTTTTGTTGATGTGGTGGATGTGGTGGAATGTTGATAGATTTTCGAATGTTGTACCATACTTGCATCCCTGGGATGAGTCCCACTTGGTCATGGTGTATGATCCTTTTTATATATTTTTGAATTCAGTTTGCTAATATTTTGTTGAGTATTTTTGCATCTATGTTCATCAGGGATTTTGGTGCATAATTTTCTTTTTTGTTGGGGTCTTTGCCTGGTTTTGGTATTAGGGTGATGTTGGCTTCATAGAATGAGTTTGGGTGTATTCCCTCCTCTTCTATTTTTTGCAAAACTTTAAGGAGAATGGGTATTTATATCTTCTCTATACGTCTGATAAAATTCTGAGGTAAATCCATCTGGGCTGGAAGTTTTGTTCCTGGGTAGTTTTTTGATTACTACTTCAGTTTCTTTGCTGGTAATTGGTTTGTTTAAATTTTGTGTCTCTTCCTTGGTCAGTCTTGGAAGGTTGTATTTTTCTAGGACGTTGTCCATTTCTTCTAGGATTTTCAGCTTGTTAGCATGTAGGTTTTCATAGTATTCTCTGATAATTCTTTGTATTTCTGTGGGGTCCGTTGTGATTTTTTTCTTTCTCATTTCTGATTCTGTTGATTCTCTTTTTCTATTAATAAGTCTGGCTAGAGGCTTATCTATTTTGTTTATTTTCTCAAAGAACCAGCTCTTGATTTCATTGATTTTTTCAATTGTTTTATTCTTCTCAATTTTATTTATTTCTTCTCTGATCTTTATTATGTCCCTCCTCTGCTGACTTTACGCCTCATTTGTTCTTCTTTTTCCAATTTCGATAATTGTGACATTAGACTATTCATTTGGGATTGTTCTTCCTTCTTTAAATATGCCTGGATTGCTGTATACTTTCCTCTTAGAACTGCTTTTCCTTCGTCCCACAGAAGTTGGGGCTTTGTGTTGTTGTTGTCATTTGTTTCCATATATTGCTTGGTATCTATTTCAATTTGGTCGTTGATCCATTGATTATTTAGGAGCATGTTGTTAAGCCTCCATGTGTTTGTGGGCCTTTTGCTTTCTTTGTAGAATTTAGTTCTAGTTTTATACCTTTGTGATCTGAAAAGTTGGTTGGTAGAATTTCAATCTTTTGGAATTTACTGAGTCTCTTTTTGTGGCCTAGTATGTGATCTATTCTGGAGAATGTTGCATGTGCACTTGAGAAGAATGTGTATGCTGTTGCTTTAGGATTTAGAGTTCTATAGAAGTCTGTTAGGTCCATCTGTTCTAGTGGGTTGTTCAGTGCCTCTGTGTCCTTGCTTATTTTCTGTCCAGTGGATCTATCCTTTGGAGAGAGTGGCGTGTTGATGTCTCCTAAAATGAATGCATTGCATTCTGTTTCATCCTTTAGTTCTGTTAGTATTTGTTTCACATATGCTGGTGCTCCTGTGTTGGGTGCATATATATTTTAATGGTTATATCCTCTTGTTGGACTGAGCCCTTTATCATTATGTAATTTCCTTCTTTATCTCTTGTGACTTTCTTTGTTTTGAAGTCTATTTTGTCTGATACTAGTACTGCCACACCTGCTTTTTTCTCTCTGTTCTTTGCATGAAATATCTTTTTCCATCCCTTGACTTTTAGTCTGTGTATGTCATTGGGTTTGAAGTGAGTCTCTTGTATGCAGCATATAGATGGATCTTGCTTTTTTATCCATTTCTTACTCTGTGTCTTTTGATTGGTACATTCAGTCCATTTACATTTAGGGTGATTATTGAAAGATATGTACTTATTGCCATTGCAGGCTTTAGATTCGTGGTTACCAAAGGTTCAAGGTTAACATCTTTAGTATGTTACTGTCTAACTTAACTCGCTTATTGTGCTATTGTAAACACTGTCTGGTGGTTCTTTATTTCTCTCCCTTATTCCTCCTCCTCCATTCTTTATATGTTGGGTGTTTTATTCTGTGCTCTATTGTGTTTCCTTATCTGCTTTTGTGGGTAGTTGATTTTATTTTTTGCCTTTAGTTAGTATTTGGTTGGTCTGCTTTTTTTGCTGTGATTTTATTTTCTCTGGTGACATCTATTTAGCCTTAGGAGTGCTTTCATCTAGAGCAGTCCCTCTTAAATACCCTGTAGAGGTGGTTTGTGGGAGACAAATTCCTTCAACTTTAGCTTGTCTGGAAATTGTTTAGTCCCTCCTTCATATTTAAATGATAATCATGCTGGATACAGTATTATTGGTTTAAGGCGCTTCTGTTTCATTGCATTAAATATATCATGCCATTCTCTTCTGGCCTGTAAGGTTTCTGTTGAGAAGTCTGATGATAGTCTGATGGGTTTTCCTTTGTAGGTGACCTTTTTTTTCTCTCTCGCTGCCTTTAAAACTCTGTCCTTGTTCTTGATCTTTGCCATTTTTATTGTTATGTGTCTTGGTGTTGTCCTCCTTGGGTCCCTTCTGTTCAGAGTTCTGTGTACTTCTGTGGTCTGAGCGATTATTTCCTCCCCCAGTTTGGGGAAGTTTTCAGCAATTATTTATTCAAATATACTTTCTATTCCTTTTTCTCTCTCTTCTTCTTCTGGTTCCCCTATAATGTGGATATTGTTCCTTTTGGATTGGTCACACAGTTCTCTTAATATTGTTTCATTCTTGGAGATCCTTTTATCTCACTCTGCATCAGCTTCTATGCATTCTTGTTCTCTGCTTTCTATTCCATCAATGGCCTCTTGCATCTCATCCGTTCTGCTTTTAAATCCTTCTGGAGATTGTTTTATTTCTGTAGTCTCCCTCCCTACTTTGTTCGTAATGTCTTGTGTTTTTCTCTGAAGCTCCATCCGCGTGGTTATGACCTTTATTTTGAATTCTTTTTCAGGGAGTTGATTAAGTCTATCTCTCCAAGCTCCTTTTCAGAGGTTGTCTCTGTGATGTTGGTCTGGATAAAATTTTTCTGCCTTTTCATGGCGGTAGAGGTAGTTGTGGGGAATGGTGCATGTGTCAGCTGGGATAACATCCCTTCTTCCTAGTTTGTGGCCTTCCTCTCCTGGGAAAACAGCGACCCCTAGTGGCTCTTGCTGGGCAGCTGCACGCAGATGGGATATCTGTTTCTTGCCTGGCCACTGTGAAAGAAGCTCTGCCCTGCCACTATGGCGGAGCTGTGCCGGAGAGGGAACCGGTGGGAAGCTGTTTGTTGCCGTGAGGGTTCTCAGAGCTGCGCTGCTACCCAGGGAGTTAGGGAGCCGGGAGTTTCCCGGAATTCCCAGCTGGTGAGCTTAGTGTGCAGTGGCGCTTCTCTCCAGCTGTGGGGTCCCTGTCCCTTTTAGACTTTCAGAGGACACTCACTTTTCTTTTGTCCCAGGGGCGCTGGCTGCGGGGACCCGCTTGCAGGTTTTACTGTCCTGTTTCCCTAGTATTTAGCACCCCATGCACTGTGTGTCTGTGCTTCTAGTGCAGATGGCTGGGGCTGGTATTTAGCAGTCCTGGGCTCCCTCTCCGTCCCCGCTCTATCACCTCTCCTCCCACCTGGAGCTGGGGTGAGGGGTGAGACACGGGCAGCAGCTTGTATCTTACCCCTTTGTGAGGTGCTGGGTTCTCACAGGTGTAGATGTAGCCTGGCTCTTGTCCTGTGTCTTCTGTTCTCTCTTTTAGGAATAGTTGTATTTGTTGTATTTTCAAAAATATATATGGTTTTTGGAGATTTCCGCTGCTCTACTCATGCCACCATCTTGGCTCCTCCTCCTCGAGGATTTATTTTTAAAAGAAACATTTAAAATAGTTTTCATTTCCTCTATTTGTCTTATGCTTTCTTCTTTTACTATTAAAGAAGAAAAGAATCTTTTGTGCTTTTCTTTCTTGTGCAGTCTGTTAAACTTCACTCAGTGGTGACATCAGAACCCCATGAGATCCAGAGAATGCTTAATTAGGTTTAGTAACTTTTGTGTTGTTTCTTGTATTGGATCCTATGTCTTTGTCATGTGTTACATGTTAGTGTAAAGTACCATCTGCATAGGAAGCCCTCAGATTATCCAAGTGACATCAAATTCTCCTCAGCAGGTGATCAAGGCTTTTCAAGGCTTTTCAAGGGCCTGTGTGAAGACCAGCGGTATGAGAGGGGACCCCTTACCCACCCCTTGCCACCTTTTCACTCTGATGCTTACTGAGAGTCAGCAGTGAAGAGGTTGCTCCATATTGTGTTCCCTAGAACACCTTGGGTCTGACCGTGAGTGGAGCACAGAGTGGCTTAAAAGGCCAGCATTATGGATCTCTATTTCAAGAGGCCACCCAGCTGTATGGTCAGCTGCAGTCAGTATTCATGGGGCTTATGTTTTCACAGAGTAGGATCTGTTAAAGTGTATTACTGTACTGGCATTGCGCTAAACCTGCTGCATCAGAGGCTCCCTGCCCCATGCTGCTCTCTCACCTCCAGCAGCTTCCTCATGTCATCTTGTTCAAGAGAGGCCTGATAGCTGGTTTCTGAGGAGCCGTAGAATGAAATCTCTGTTTTTTTTAAGTATGGCTGTATTACATGACTAGTTTCTTAGTTTACCTAGGTTTATTTGCACCCTTGGGACTGCTTTATTTATTTGACTCGCCATCAATGGTTATTCCTTAAGTCTGTGAGCTGCTATCTATTTATAGAAGCATTGTTGACTTGCCTCTACTTCCTTCCTCCAAGGCTTTCCTGTATACAAGTTGACCCCCCGTACACAGTAACCCTTTCCAAAGCTGAAAGGTGACATCCTCAAGCCCATGATGGCCTTGAGCCAGATGAGCCAACAGCCAAGAGTTTGAGACACTGATGTCTGTGGGAGAACCAGTCACTAGCTGTATTCTGTACTGTTTTCCTGCCTCAGTGGCTTTAGGCAGTGGTGTTTCCATTTGGCATTTATCTCTGCAGCAAAGTACATAGCTGAGTTTGGCATCACAAATGTGACCCTGTTAAACTTTGCAAAACACCCTGAAGGCTGTTGTTTTGATTATTCTGTGCCTGCATTGTCATAATTAGAAGGCCACAGTGGTGGGAGGATTGCATGGGGACTAAAAAATCCTTGCTGTTCACACTTGAATGTTCTACAAATCATTTTGAGGCACATTGCTTAAAGAATTTCCAGTTTATAGTTTTATTACTTTGTCTCTGAAGTAGTTTTAATGGTTTTACTAATGATGTGAGCAGAAAATGTCCAAAGGAAATGCCTTTGATAACCTTGTTTTAATTTTGTTTTTCTTACAGATATAATTATATTGATTAAATCAGATAGTATCCATCTGTACTGTAATCCCATAAACTATCGCTATCTCTTACCCTATGTGGCATATTGGAGAAATCTTCATTTCCACTGCATGACCGAAAATGAGGTGAGGAGAAAAGATAGAATAAGCACTTAGAGACACTCTAAGGGTGCTCTCTCAGGAAGGTGTAGGTCTGGAACAGGAGGACCCTAAAAAAATCAAATTGCCTAATGTGGTTCACACAGAAGGTTGTTTATTTTAGTGGAACTTTTCATATTTATTATGAGGCTACCTTATATATAAATTATAGGGACAAAATGGACTCCTTATAAGAAAGACAAATGCCAAATGATTTCCCTCATTTGTGGAGTATAACAATGAAGCAAAACTGAAGGAACAAAATGGCAGTAGACTCAGAGACTCCAAGAATGAACTAGTGGTTACCAAAGGGGAGGGGTGTGGGAGGGCAGGTGGGGAGGGAGGGAGAAGGGGACTGAGGGGTATTATGTTTAGTACACATGGTGTGGGGGATCACGGGGAGAACAGCGTAGCACAGAGAAGGCACATAGTGGATCTGTGGCATCTTGCTGCACTGATGGACAGTGACTGCATCGGGGTATGGGTGGGGACTCGATAATATGGGTAAATGTAGTAACCACATTGTTTTTTCATGTGAAACCTTCATAAGAATGTACATCAATCATACCTTAATAAAAATTTTAAAAAAATGGATTCCTTATATTGGAACCTAGTAGTGGACTTGTGAACCTGCCCTCCTGCCCTACTTCTTGATCACCAGCCTGTACCTGTTGTTTCAGGGGACTAGTGCCTAGGAGACTATCTCAGGAGTATTTGATAAGCTTTGTGACATTTCCATGTTTGGATTTCTTGGCATCTATTTCTATCTGCCTTTGGGCCCTTTTCAACAGCTGGCTGGAAATCAAATTAGGATTTCATGGAAAGTGTGACCTGATAGGGATCAAGAACCCTTCTTTCTATATGAGCACTTGGGAGAGTTTTTGAGAACAGGTTTTCTTTTTCATTTAGGTTTCTGATCCATTTTGACTTGATTTTTGTGTGTGCTGTGAGATAAGGGAATGGCAAGTATTTTTGACTAACAAACATAAAAAGTTGGCTTTGGAAACACCCTCTTGGGTGCAGTCCTCTATAAATATAATTTGGAGCAATTCTGTATGATGAAATACAGAGGAAATATGGAATTCTGTGTGATATTTCATCAGAGCCTGTTTTCTTTTTAATTTCCCTCTTTAGTATGAAGATGAGGAAGCTGCAGAAGAATTTAAAATTGCCAGCTTTGTGGACATGGTTAGAGACTGTAGTAGAATTGGCATTCCTTATAGCTCCCAGGGTGAGTATGTGACAGCAAGCCATATTAGAACCTTGCTTGGATGCTGTGTGAATGCAGTGGCTCTACTTCTCCTTTTTCAGTGGAGGCATTCAGCTGGGAAACCCACTGATCTATTTTCACTAAAGACAGAGGATCAAGCAGAATGAAATTTGGGGGACTTCCCTATCCAAGCTTATGTTCATAACTGAAGTTTTTGCATCAATGCAGCAGGTCACTGACAGTCGGATAGAAGAACTGATAAGAGATTTACCACAAGTTGCTATCTAGTCTGTACCAATTTTTATGTAGAGAGTGTAGATGGGGGGGGGCCTCTTGGTAAGAAGAAGTAATAAGAAATTGTAATTCAGGTAGCTGTGAAAAATGTGCTAGCAGCAAGGCTCGAAAATGATGTGTAAAGCTACAGGAAGAAATCAAGTTTAGCAGTGCTTGTATCTTTTTTTAAAAAGCCTCGCACATTGAAGCTATTGTTATAAGAAAGGAAAGTTTTTGATTTGGTAATATTCCCCTGAGGAAGTTAGTTGGCTATGTTTCTTAAGGGAGAGGAGCCAAATTTGGGTCTGTTAATAATTATATCCACTAAGTGATGCAAGTCAGATGTAATAGGCCACTATTTATTTACTTACTTAGTAAATCAAAATGTGAAAAATACAGTATAGAGAAAAATGAATTTATGTAACTTGCTTATGGTTTGAATTTTCTTTGGCTTTTATTTTGTATTTCTAGTTTTAATATCTAATCATTTTATCTGTTTCAGTTTTATTTTACTAAGTGAGGCCATGGTGAACTTGTGAGAAATGTTGCCTGTCCAACCACATTAGATCAGGTTTACACTGCTATATCCAGGACGGTACTTGATACATGTTGTTCTACTTGATTCTTCTAGGTCACTTGCAGATATTTGATATGTTTGTAGTGGAGAAATGGCCAATTGTACAGGCCTTTGCACTTGAGGGCATCGGAGGAGATGGATTTTTTACCATGAAATATGAGGTATGTATGAAAAGCAGTGTGTCTGGTTTTTGCCTGCTGCTGAGCTGTTTGTACAGAGGGCCCAGTGTAAGTGTGCATCCTTAACACTCTTAAAAGCTGGCTGCCACATGATGCTTTTGTGATTAAAATCCAAGTTGTCCTGTGCGTGAAGAGCATGCTCTGTTTTATCCATTCCATCATAGGGCTGCACTAGTTTGCTTTAGCCATTCGCCTGTTGAAGGACATTTGGATTATTGTCTGAGTTTTGAGTGTCTTGTATTTGTTGTGGTTCATTTTGTTTTTGTTTTTTGCAAATTAAAAGAATTGTGGTAAAATACACATAACATAAAATGTACCGTTTTGAAGTAAAAAAAAACAAAACTCTGGCTGTCAGTGACCTCCCAAGAATATGGAACAAGTTAAAAGACTTGAAATGGAAAATAATTGCTGTTTAAGCTAGTCCCTAAACAGAGCTCCTGTGTCCTTTCTTCTTGGAGTTCTTCTCTGTCCTCCTTCCTTTCATTTCCCCATTTAGCACTGTTCTACCAGTCTACTCCTGTAGCTCCCTAGGCTGACTCCTCTTAAAGATTTTATCATCTTGTGTTACTATACATATGTCACCCATTCACTGTGGTCTCTGGACTATAAGCTCCTTGAGAACCAAAACAGAGCCTTCTTGTTATCGTCATCATTAGTCTCAGAATTCATCTAATGTGAGAACTATTCAAGAGCAATGAAAGGGACTGCAGAATTTTGTATAAGTACAGCATACTAGAGGAATAAAAGGGTTAACTTTTGTGGTAAGAACAGTATCATGGATTTCAGTATTCCTTGCATCTAGGAGATGACCCATAAATATTTGTTAAGTGAATTAATGAATGAGTCTGGGAGAGGGGAGTCATACAGAGCATGTGTTAGGGAGGTTGGCCTTGCAGGGTAGCACCACCCCAGGCTCCCCATTGAGATGACTGCCCCCAGCACAGGAAACCAGGGAGAGTGTGCACTGACATGCTCGAAATGGGGTCACACTATTAGGGATAGAATAAGTAGGACCTTTGGAAGAAGACCCCAGGATAATTCCTGCTCTCCCTCCGAGAATTAGCAGCATTCACAGGAAATGAGCACAGGCTTGGCTGGCAGGTCCTGTGATGATGAACATAGCTGTAGGCCGGTGAAGAGAAACACACCACTTGAACTTTGAGTGTTCTCACACTGACTACAGGTAGCAGAATGGAAGCATCAAAAAGGCTGTGGGAGCTGTCCCTGCTATGAAGTAACACTTACTAATTTAATAGAGTAGGGGCCTGAAGAGAGGAAGCCTAAGAAGGTTAAGAGGAGCTTAAAAGTTTTTAGCAATAATGGTAATATTTATTTTAATTAATTATATCAACTAAGCATTTATAGAGTGCCTCCTACATGCCAGACACCATTCTAAGTGCTTTATATGAACTGACTTTAATTCTTACAGTAACCCTCTGAAGTAGGTACTTTTACTGCCTACACCTACCCCCCACCCTCCACATTTTAAAGAGAGGTTAAATGAGTCACAGAACTGGCATCTCCTAAGGGGCAGGATTGGGGCCAAGTCCAGATCCTCCGGCTTCACAGCCTGTGCTCCTAAATCCCTGGGCTACAGTGAGATTAACTTTGGAAAGCAGTATGCCAGGAGGCCACACAGTTCATGCAGCCCAGATGACACAGGCCTTTCCGGCTCCTGTCTTAAGATGCATCACACTGTGAAGTCACATCCAAAAGGAACAAAGTCCCTTTTGAAAAAACCTTTGTAAGGTCATGTAGATCTTTACTGTGTGGTGGTGGTTTATGGGATGAGATGGGCAGTGAGGAAGAAATAGCACATACCATTAAGTGAGAGTTACTGTAAGTCTCTCTCAAGACCCTTTTCTCCAGATCCTGCCCTTCTCTGTAACTGCTCATTTTCATTCTCTTAAACACTGTCTTTTTGTGTCTATTCCATTCTCCCCCACATCAGTTTTCTTCCTTACCTTGGCCTTCCCAGTCCTTTAAAGGTATGGAGCAGTACTCCACTCTGATTCACATATCAAAGGCCTGATAACTACCTGAGCTAGAGACTCTTGCCTCCTTTGAGGACTGAGAGAACTATAGATACTTATGACTTAATTTTTTAAACTTCTGTTTTATTTCATGACCATACCCAGAAGAAAATCATTAATGATAATGACGCTCTGATGTAGTAGGTGCCAGCATGAGAACGGAAGCCAGAGCCACATAGCTTTTACTTGGCACTTAGAGGCTAGTCCAAACTGAGTTAAGGATATAGAGACCTACTTCCTCCTGGGAAGCAGTACAGGGCAGTTCCTGTGCTAGGGCTTTCCCTGCCTCTAGCTTCCTTCCCCTTAACTTGCCAGCTGCTCAAACTGTGACCTGGTAATGTAAATTTACATCAACTCATTCCCCAAGG
Organism: Manis javanica; assembly: GCF_040802235.1. NCBI lineage: Eukaryota > Metazoa > Chordata > Mammalia > Pholidota > Manidae > Manis > Manis javanica. Next base: position 29,048,720 of record NC_133160.1, on the reverse strand, counting down.
GGAGGATTCTAAACTACTGAATAGTGACAGTAATCGTAGGGTGAGCAATCATTCACCTTTAATGGACAAACTTAAAATCTTCATACTGCAGGCAGAGAAAGGCAAGTGCCAAATGATTTCCCTCATTTATGGAGTATAACAGTGAAGCAAAACTGAAGGAATAAAATAGCAGCAGACTCAGAGACTCCAAGAAGGAACTAGTGGTTACCAAAGGGGAGGGGTGTGGGAGGGCGTGTGGGGAGGGAGGGAGAAGGGGATGGAAGGGTATTATGTTTAGTACACATGGTGTAGGGGGATCACGGGGAGAACAGTGTAGCACAGAGAAGGCAAATAGTGGATCTCTGGCATTTTGCTGCACTCATGGACAGTAACTGCATTGGGGTATGGGTGGGGCTTGACAATATGGGTAAATGTAGTAACATTGTTTTTTCATGTGAAACCTTCATAAGGGTATATCAATAATACCTTAATTAAAAAAAAGATCTTCATATTGAAAGAATAAGACTTAGGAAAAGATTCAACAGACTATAAAGAAGGAGGCCATATTAGATACAGAGATAGATTAGTGTGCTTGTAAAAAAGATTTTCACCAGGAAATAAAGTGAAAATTGGGGAAAATTCTTACTTTGTACTTTTTAAGAATAGAGTTTGTAGAAAGAGAAATGAGATGTAGAAGGTAGAGCAAGCAGAGGGGAGATGGATTACATAAGGAAAAATTGTAATAAGTCTCAAAATTCATAAGTGGAATTAAGACTTGCATTTAAAAATAGAAATCAAATTCAGTACCAAAAAGTATAATCAGTTGACATGCTTGAAAAGCTGTTCCAGAATATAGAGGAAGGGGCCAAATAGATTACATCAATAAAGGGAAAGAAGATAAAATGGAGGAAAAATAATAGAAATTGGTGATATTAAAAATGAAGGAATTAATTGAAGGTTGTTATGTAGTAGTTTGTGTCTCCCCCACCCACATCCCCAAGTGACAGGCAACCAGGCATTTACCATCTGCTACCCCCACCCTGGGAAAAACAAGGAACATGGGTGAGTGGGTGGGAGTTCTCTAAAGAAATTGCAAAACAAGACAAAGAGAATTCATTGACTGGTATAGCTTTTGTTGCCTGGAAGTACAGCTATCTCCACATTTTTGCATTTAGAGTATAAGGGGTTAGGAATTTGGAATAACTGCCTCCTGTCTGTCCACCCTAAAAAAACTTCCTGGTAGTTGACAAGCTCTGCTGAGAGCATAAAATTTCCAGTCAGCCTTTCCACTTGAAAATATAAACAGACAATCAAAAATCACCAGACATTTGATTAAATACATATTACTTGAAAGAAAAAGATAAAGATTTTTTTAAAAGATCGAATAAGAGCCAAAGATAATATACAGAGGAAAACTTAAGACCCAACTCTCCTTAGGGTGCCCAGACAGATGTAAGATTTGGCAACGATGGAACAAGTGTTATGCTGTGGTAAATGAGTGTGAGGAAAATAAGAGCTCTGGAAAATTATGACTGACAAACTAAATAGAGGAGTTAGGAGGTAAAGTTAGGAAAATCTCTAAAAATGTAAAATTTTTAAATCAAGGAGATAGAAAATATATGAGAAAAAAGTTACAGGAAATAAAGAACTGATCCAAGAAATCTGATATCTAACAAGTAGGAGTTCCAGAAAGATAGAGATATCAGGAAGGAGGGAATTAAAAACAAACATGTCCAGTGATAAAAAAAAATAAAAGCTTTTAAACTAAATCACTTAGCCAGTGTGAATGGGAAGAAAAAACCTTAAACTATCTATGCCTTTTTTGAATGGTAAAGATAAAAGAATGTTATAAAAAGCTTCCAGGAAGAAAAAAAAAATCACATACAATAAGAGAACAGGAACCAGATTTCTCTCCTTCCAAACAACCAAAACAAAGAAAACAGAAAATATCAAGCAAAATGTACGAAGCAGTGGTTTTCAGAATATGAGACATCAGACAGCTAGGAATATTGATTCCCTGAGAAACAGAAATAAGGTGAGTCCCATGATTTTACTACCTTGAGAAGAGTTCGAGGCTGTGGTACAGGGAGGGGGTACCCAGGTGAATCCCAGTGCATTTCCGAGTTAAGGAGATACAGCTGAGTCTGGTGACATCAAGGCAGCTAGAGTACTATAGAGGAAAGAACTGCCCAGAGAGCGAACTCCCAAGATATGCCAAGATTCCCCTACCCTCCCTCAATCCCAACTGTTTAACAAAGTATTGATCAGTGCATTCCCATGTGAGGTAACTGCCAGAGGTGGAAGAAAAAAGAAATCTGAAAGTATTTGAGAACACTGTGTGATGCGTCCTTAGAACTGGGAACTGTACTTGTTCCCACCAGTTAGACTGGGAAAACACACATAATTCACAGAACATTGGATAGGGTTCTCAGGAAGGTTCTGTCTCTGTAGCAGGGAATAGTTAGCTCTAGACTGAGCACAGCTCTAGGCCCTCCTAACAATTCATAAAAGCAAGACCTAAAAGGATCAAACTGTTTCCAAGTAACTGCATTATAGAATAAAGCACAGGAATGTTTATAAGGATACAAAAGTATTTTGCATCCAAAAAGGTAAAATTAACAATGTCTGACATCCAGAGATGATCAGGTTTACCTGTAAGCAGGAAAACATGACTGATAATGAGATACTCAATCAAAAATGACCTAGAACTGCATTACGATTAGCAGACATAATGTAGGGGGGCACATAGGGAGGGCTGTACAGCACAGAGAAGACAAGTAGTGAATCTTTAGCATCTTACTACACTGATGGACAGTGACTGTGATGGGGTATGTGGGGGGGACTTGATGGTGGGGGGAGTCTAGTAACCATAATGTTGCTCATGTAATTATAGATTAACGATACCAAATAATAATAATAATTATTATTATTATGCACTGAAAAAAAACACTCAAAAATGATACATACATTTTAAACTTTAATTCACCCTAGAGAATATTCACCTTCTATGTGCCATAAACTATAAAGAAGATGGTATGAAAGATTAAGATATGGTTCCTTCTCCTGTATACTAACATTTGTGCATTTTATTGCATGTACCTCAATAAAATAAAAATAAAAATAAAGATATGAAAAAAAAATTGACCTAGAACTGACAGAAATGTTAGAATTAACAGACAAGGACATTAAAACAGTTACTGTAGCTGTATTACATATGTTAAAGAAGCTAAAGGAAAATTTGAACATGTTAAACAGAGACAAAAAATATTTTTAAAGACCCAAATTGAACTCCTAGAGATGAAAAATACAATGTCTAAGATGAAAAATACACTGGATGGGATTAAAGCAGTTAAAAATTGCAAAAGAAAAGATTAGTGAATTTGAAACCATATCTGTAGAAACTAAGATGAAGCATAGAGAGAATAAAAAATCCAAAAAAATGGAAAGTGCATCAGTGAGCTGTCAGGCATGAGAACAGAATTAAGACATTTTAAAACTCAAAAAATGTTTGCTTCCCATTAATCCTTTCTTAGAAAGCTGTTGGAGGATGTGCTCCAGTAAACAAGTGAGTTAACCAAGAAAGAGGAGGCAAGTAAACTGTGGAACCATATCAATCATCTGAGAGCTTCAGGATGATAGCAAAGAAAAGTCTCAAAGTCAGAGTTGTAGCTGTGCAGCAAGCTTACCTAACAGCCAGACCAGAATGAAGCAAAAAGACAAAGAATTGATAAATTATCTGATATGTTTAAGTTAATCGTTCTCAATCCAGATGATTATGCTGCCACCTCCCCAACCCAAAGGCATTTGTCCGTGTTTGGAAATACTTTTGGATTGCATGGACAGTGGGCAAAATGGGGGAATTTATAAGCATCTAATGAGTAGAGGTCAGGGATATTGCTAAGCCTTCTAAAATGCACAGGGCAGTCCCTCCCAGCAAAGAAATATCTAACCCAAAATGACAATAGTTGTTGCTGTTGAGAAACCCAAGTGTAAGCATACTGGAAAACTGGGTGGGGCAGTTAGAAAAAACGTTAGGATGATTTTTTTTAATTACATGAGTGAAAAAAATGAAGTTGTTAGTAGCTGTAGGTAGAATGAACTTTAAGAAAACAAATAGGAATATGGTATATACTTAGGCTGTAATAAATAATATGTATATATGGTCTTAATATTATAAACAGTAATTAGTGGTATAATAAAAGTCATCTTATGATGTTAGATGATGTTAGGGTATATACATAGAAAAAGTGTGGGAATGGGAATGGATATAGAAGACCTACATTTTTTTATTTTTTATTTTTTTTATTTTAAATTTTTATTAAACTAAGATTGATGCACAATATTATATTGGTTTCAAGTATACAAAGAGTGATTCAACAGTTATTATTAAATGCTCACCCAAATTAGCAAAGTTATTACCTGTTAACATAGAAAGATGTTACAGAACTATTGATTATATATATATACATATATATATACATATATATATATATATTTTTTTTTTTTTGAGAGGGCATCTCTCATATTTATTGATCAAATGGTTGTTAACAACAATAAAATTCAGTATAGGGGGGGTCAATGCTCAATGTACAATCCTTAATCCATCTCAAGTCTAATTCTCGTCAGTCTCCAATCTTCTGAAGCATAACGAACAAGTTCTTACATGGTGAACGAATTCTTACATAGTGAATAAATTCTTACATGGTGAACAGTACAAGGGCATTCATCACAGAAACTTTCGGTTTTGATCATGCATTATGACCTATAAACAATCAGGTCAAATATGAATATTCGTTTGATTTTTGTACTTGATTTATATGTTGATCCCACATTTCTCCCTTTATTATTATTATTATTTTTATTTTTAATAAAATGCTGAAGTGGTAGGTAGATGCAAGAAAAAGGTAGAAAACATAGTTTAGTTTTGTAAGAGGGCAAATGTAGATGATCAGATGATCAGGTGTGTGCCTATGGACTAAGTATTAATCCAGGCTAGACAAGGGCAGCAAAACATCCACGGATGCAGAAGATTTCTCTCAAAGCAGGGGGGGTGAGGTTCTGAGCCTCACCTCTGTTGATCCCCAAATTCTCACCTGATAGCCCCCCTGCGACTGTGCCTGTCTTAGGTTGTTCCTCCCTTGAGGAATCTTACCGGGAAGACCTACATTTTTGCCGTAAGTCAAGATTTAATTTCTAAATTGATAGGTCAAAAAGTAGTGTTATACTCATAGTATATCAAAATATGGAAGTAACTACCAGAACAAAAATATTAAAGACTTCTAAGAAATGAGACTAGTGAAGCTTTGTGAAAGTTTTGGGGAATTAAACATTTTTTTTATAAGTCTTTAGTACCATTTGATTTTTTTAAAATCACGGACATGTATTATTTAAATTTAAATTTTATTTCAAACAAAGGCAAATTTTATGTGTGTGTGTGTGTATAAATAAATATATGTGCCCTTCATTCAGGATATCAGGATGTATGAAAGGTTCTGAAAAGATTGTTTCCTGAATGGGACAGCATTTATTCATATGTATAGGTTCAAATATAATTGATAAAAATTTTATTTATTATTCTAATTACTGAGTTTTCACCAAGATAGTAATTTCTGAATGTCTGAAAATAATTCTGTCTTAGTAATACTGACTCAGTTATTTCAGTGTTTTTGCCCTTGTTTTGCAGTTGCAGGATGTGAGTTTAAGTCTATGGAATGTCTACAGCAAGATGGATCCTATGTCTCTGGAGAGTTTGCTTTCAGAAGTAAGGAACCATCCTGTTTAATTTATAAATATTACAGCCAGCTCAGTTATCCAGTAGTGGTATTTAACTTGAAGAAATGCAAGATATATTTTAGTTTGAGTAGTTTCTTCTCTGATTGTTGTTTTGAACTCCTCAGAGGTGGAAGGGGGCCTAGAAAAGTGATGCTACCCCTTCCACTCTGAGGAAACCTCACCTGAGATAAGAGCAAGGCCTTCTGCCTGGCTCGGGGTTTAGGTTTTCACCTACAGACATTCTTTATGCTGGTCTTAACTTTAGAAAAACAATACAGAGGGTGTCTTTTTGCATTCCTTCTTTGGCATAAAAAGATAAAAAAAGATGAAGTATGGCTTAAAGGAATCATGGATTAGAACAAGGGTCAGCAAACTTTTCTGTAAAAAGCTAGATAGTAATACTTTAGGCTTTGTGTGTCCTGTGTCTTTTGGAAATAAACAATGCCATTGTAGCCTGAGAGCAGCTGTGGACAATGCTTAAATGATTGGGCGTGTCTGTGTTCCAAGGAAACTTTATTTACAAAAATTGTGTCCATATGTCCTGCCCATAGACCATAATTTGCTGATCCTGGATTAAAGGGTCTACATTAATTGTACATCTGAACTTTGAAGAAAAAATTAAGGTAGGTGAAGCAATTTGCAATAAGGAGCAACAAACAAAACTAAAACTACAGGAATAGGTACTTTCATTAGGCAGCTCAGTAGTGTCTCTCAGTGGCCATGGATAGATATGCATAGGAAAAGAACAGCTTGTAGCCTTTTAATGAATTTAGTTATATCAAAACCCAACAAAAATAACTCAAAAAAAGAAAAACTACAGACCAGTCTCACTTGTAAATGTTAATGCCTGTGTTTTAAGCAAAATATTAGCAACCCAGTATCATGTTAAAAGAATATTCTCTAATGAAGTAGAGCTTACTAAAGGTTCAGTATTTAGTTTATCAGGAAATCTGATGTAATCACTATACTGATTTTTCTCCTTTGAACCATTTATGATGCTTCCATAGATGCCTAAAAGGCATTTGATAAAATTGAACATCCATGGTTAAATTTATCCCTTTCTCCATGTTTTGATGAGTGGGAGTTCGGAGGAAAGAAAGAGAAGAACAAGGATGTAATACAGGGAAATAAAAAAAAAAAAAGAACATCCATTCTGTTTAAACATTGCTAATTAAATATGAATATAAAAGAAAAATAAAACCTGAACTTTTTGTTCTTTGAAAAGACCTAATCATCATTCCCATGGCTAGCCTAATTATGGGGAAAAAAATGAAAATGCAAAAATTTACAGTATGAAAACACAAGAATGACAAAGAAAGTTTAACCACAGATAAAGAAGATAAGTAATTCAGGAGTTTCTCCAAGTGTCTTGAGACCCAAGCCCTACTAGCATGAAATCTCAGTGTGAGGATGCAACAGGTCACACATGCAGGCTGGGCAAAGCAGTGTAGTTTTGAGAACATTGCAAACATCTCTGCAGTCAGTAGAGAGGAACCACTCAAGAGAGCATCTTTAATTGCACCTTTACCAACAATGTTATCATGCAGCTGAAAGAGTAACAGTGGTAATCACCACGGGTGTGTCATAGGCCCTTTCCTGGGTTCCGACTTCCCATGCATTGGTATTCCTAGGTGATATCATGAGGAAGAGGAAGTGTTACTGAACTTCTCATCTATCCTGAAGAATGAAAGCTTAGAGCCAGATATAATTTATTTAGAAATACTAAATTAATAAGATGTTTCTTATATCAAAATGTGGTTGAGCACATTTATACCCACTACACTATGGAGATCTCTTTCAAATCAGTAAGAAAAATAACAGTGGAGAATTGAGGGACAGCAGAAATTGTTCACAAAATAAGAAATAAAATGACCATAGATTTCCATTCCTAGTTAGAGATATACAAAGTTGAAAAAGATCATTCCTTTCACCATAACAACCAAAACAATCTGGATAAGCAACAAAATGATAGTTTAAATTGAAAAAAGGAAAACATCAGGAGCTGCAGATGGAAAGAAAGCTAGAAGAACTCAGTTCCAGAAAAATAGTGCCCTTCGTAGGATGGTGCTCTCATTTCTGGTGGAGGGTGAGGAATCAGGAATAAGAGGAATTCAGCTGACCTTTTGAAAGCTGTGTGAGGATGAGTCAGCACCTACCTGTCAACTCTGTCTCCTAGGTCTTCATAAGTGCTCAGAGTGTAGTACACCAAAGGCTAAGAGCTAGGCAGGAAAGCTAAGAACTGTTTGCCTCTTTTCTCTCCTGAGGAAATTGACCACTCAGCCATCTCCTGGATTAGAGCGGAAAAGCTGAGTACAACCCTTTGGAGGCATTCCAGGTTTGTACAGAGTAAGCAGCTGCCTCTTAAGGCTGAGGGCAAGACAGCAGAACAGATCACTCCCTATGAAGGCGGAGCTAAGGGTTCTAGAAAGCAAAGAGAATGCCTTAGCAACCTGTAAGGCTGGTAGTCCGCTTGTAACGCAGGGAGAGCTCATCCATGATCCAGAAAGCTAGTGGCTCAGCTGTAAAACAGAAAGAGATTTCAAGAACCTTGCCAGTGCTCTGAACAAAATCTCTACTGAAGTTCAGACTGTATCCAAAATATTTTACTGATGAACTAAATCAACTCCAAATGTAATAAGACCCAGATCAATTACAGATCAAATTGACTAAGATCCCTATGTTAGTAGTCTGACAAAAGAAAGAATGTACCTTTCTAGAGGTAAAAATATCAGTTTTTGCTGTTCTCTTATACAGAATGTCTGGCATATGGTTTTAAAAAATTGCAAGACATGAAGCAAGAAAATTTGATCTGTGGTAAAGGAAACAGTCAACTGAAGTCTCCCAGATAGTGGAATTAACCAATGAGGAATTTAAAATAACTAATAAAAGTGCTAAAGAATCTGGTAGAAAAGGGGACATCATGCAGAAAAGATGAGAAAATTCAACAAGAGACCTGAAGACTATAGAAAGAACTACATGGAAATGCTAAACATGAAAAATACTTTTTACCAGAAATTAAGAATTCATTAGATTGGCTTAACAGCCACCTAAACACAAATGAAGAACTTGGTGAACTTGAAAATAGGCCAATAGTTTTTAAACTGAAGGACAAAGAGGAAAAGAACAAGAGCATAGAACAGAGCACCCAGTATCTGTCAAACGGTGTCAAATGATTTAACAGTATAATTGGAGTCCTAGGAGGGTAGAGAAAATGGAAACAGGAAATTTCAGTTGCTAATGTCCAAGAACTTCCCAAATTAATGAAATACATCAATCCACAGATCCATGAAGCTTAGTAAACTCCAAGTAGGATAAAAATTACTATAAGTATGTATAAAAATGACCATAAATTTGTTCAAGGATCTCTTGTGGTGAGTCTACAAATGTTCTTAATTAACTTTGAATCCAATAACCAAAAGTAATTAAAATGCAATTCCAGTCATTTACTTGTATCTCTAGAAAATTATTAAAAAGGAAGCAATACAAAACCATATGACTTCTTAAAATCTACTGTATTTTATTTTGGCTTCACTCACACAGGTACTTCATAATCTCTAAATGTCTCTAAACCCCCCTTTTCCCTCTACTGTCCAGATATTTTTTCTGTGTACTTCTATTTCCCCTTTGCCCAGACTTGAATCTTGCAGTCAGAATTGGTGTCTAGGCTTTAATTCCTACAGGGAACTGCTGGCAGCTCTTTGATGTCCAAAGAACCTACATCTCCACACTTCCTGGTCAGGTCCTACAGTGGGAAATGCATACTCCTCTGAGAAATATATTTTTTCTTTTATTAACTAATTTTCCTTCTTTACAGTACTCATAGACATACTAATTAAACTACAGTGAGGTGCTACTTTTCCATCTATTAAAGTGTTAGACATTTTTTAAAGGATAGAAGGAGTGTTGTCAATTGCCAGAGAATAAAAGTAAGGCCTTCTATGGAATACATAAATGCCTGTTGGGAGTGAAAATTTGGATCCCTAACCAGCAATTTCAATCTAGTAAGATATCTCAAGAAAATAATTAAAGATGCCAGTGAAGGATGTTCAGTAAAGCATTGTTTATAAAAACTGAAAAACTGAAGATAAAGTCAATGTCCAACAATAGGAATTTGATTCAATAAATCCAGTCAGTGTGCCATTGTACTGTCATTGAAGATGATATGTTAGAATTGGATTTGATTTACAAAGTTGTTTAAAGTATGTTTGTTGGGAAAAGTAAAGCAAAGTATATTTCCAACTTTGTAAAAACAGTTTGTATTTCTGTGTCTTAGATACTTCAGGTAGTAGTCTTAATTGGTTTTATTATTTTCATTTTCTCATTTTTGTTACATTATGTAGTTACTTTTAAATATTGAAATTTATCTTCTTTTCCCCTTGGACCAGTCAGTGTCATGCCTTTGGGTTTTTTTGTGGGATTTTTTGCTTACTAGCTTATTAAACAAATGCAATTCTTGAATCCCTGCCATTTCTCAGGTACAGTGCTTACACTAAAGTCACAAAAATAGGTAGACCTGGCCCCAACTTATACTCTTTAATGGGCTTTTAGACCAGTAACTGCTGTAATTGCAGTGGGAACATAGAGGATAAGGAAAGTAACTGTCTGAAATTGCCCAAGATGGCTTCCCAAAGGAGTTACTTGTGGTGATCAGGAATTTTCCTGACAGAAGAGAAGGTGGTATGAGCTTTCTAGGCATGGGGATGTAACCTGTCTGAAAGCCCCAGAATCGTCTCCTTTTGAACATTGAGAGAAGCTGTTCAAACATGGCTGCTTTTCCCTTGCCTTGTCCTTAAGCCAGCCCTTCCTTGGTTTCGCTGTGGTGCTGTGGATATGGATGTTGAGCCACTAGAGAGCAGCCTCTGGCGGACGCCAGCCTAGGACCAAGAGTTCTGTCTGGCTATTTCATATAAATGGACTATACACCAGGTGGTCTTTTATATCTGGCCTGTTTCACTTGGCGTAATATTTTTGAGGTTCATCCATGTGATAATATAGCAGTAGTGTGCTATTACCTTTTAAAACAATGTATTTAAATGGTCTGGTATGTTGGGATAAAATACAATTTCATGATTCTGGTTTTTAAAAGTACCTCCTTTATGTATATACGTTTTTTATTTTATTCCTAGGATTTGGTGGCTTTTGAACATCAGTGGACTAGCTTCTTTGCTAATTTTGACACAGAAATTCCTTTCCTGATGGAACTTTCTGAATCTCAGGCGGGTGAGGTATGTAAGAGAAGGGTCAAAAAGAAAGAAAGAAGAAATTGGCTAATGTATTTATTGTTTCAATTTTTCTTTTTTTAAGAATACCACGCTACCATTCCTAATTTGTTTCAGTTACCAGTTCCTTAAGCTTTGCTGCACACTGTAAAGAAGTTTTTAAACCCTGTGCCAACCTGCCAACCCATTGTATAAGAAGCTGGGTTTTTTATAAGAAGAATACTCATTTTTCTGTGGGGTGATGCCTCTGTCAGCCAGGAATTCCATTGGGCAGTAGTTATAAGCCTGGGACTAATTCGCCACGTGTGAGTAGCACACTTCCTCAGTTGAACCTCTAGGTAATGCCAAGCTTTCTTTCCAGGCAAACAATAGTGAAGGTTCAGGCTAAGACTCACTCCATGAGTAAACTAAGATATCTAAATCAAGAACCAAGGCACAGGACAGTTCCCAAAACTAGTCAACAGGAAAGATCAGAAGAGCCATCTTGAGCTTGCACTTGAGTCTACCTTGGCTTGTACCATCAGCCCTCAGTTCTTCCGGGCTCCACTGTGGCACAGAACAAGCCCTACTCCTGATCTTTTGAGCTGGAGTTGATCTTTGTCACATATTTTACTTTCACAAGCCCTACTCCTGTCATGCATTTTACTTCTGCATATGTGATAAACCCCACAGTACATTGCTGTTATTTAAACAGTCCATTCTCTTTTTTAATTTTATAAATCTTGTTTTATCTTTTAAAAAATATTTTTTAAAGATTTAAATAATAAAAAGTCTTACATACTTGCCCCTGTAGTTACTGTTTCTGGTGCTCTTCATTTCTTTGTGTAGATCCAGACTTCCATTTGGTGTAATTTCTTTCTTCCTGAAGGAAATTTTAAAAATATTTTTTTGTGGTGCAAATCTGATGATGAATTCTTCCAGCTTTTGTATGTCTGAAAAACAATATTTCACCTTCATTTTTGAAAGACATTTTTGCCATGTATAGAATTCTGGATTGACAGTTTTTTCCAGTTCTTGAAAGATGTACTGTTTTCTCATTTGCATAATTTCTGATGAGAAGTCTTTCATCTTTATATTTATTACTCTATACATAACAGGTCTTTTTACCTCTAACAACTTTTAATATTTTTTATTACTGGTTTTGAATAATTTGATTATGTCTCTTGCTATAATTGTCTTAATATTTCTTTGCTTGGGTTTTATTGAGCTGTGAATTTATGGTTTTCATCATTTTGGAAAGTTTTTGGCCATTATTTGTTAAAATATTTTTTCTGTCTTCCTTTCCTTCAGAGACTCTAATTACCTCTATATTAGGCCACTTGAAGTTGTATCACATCTCACTGATGCTCTTTTCATTTTCTGGATTTTTTCTTCTCTCATTACTATGGTTGTAAGAGGGAAAGGTATTCAAAAGAGTATACTCAGTGATGTGTCACTTCTTGTTTCCCCCTCTCTCTCCACCATTTTCCCACCCACTCCACTACTAATAAGTAACAAATCTCTTCAATTTCTGTTTTATCTATTCTTTTCCACAAATGAGCAGATACATGTGTCTTTTCTTTTGTCTTTTTTCTTTAATTGAAGGGCGACATACTATTTGTAGTCATTTCCACTTTGCCTTTTTCTCTTCCTGTACCCTGAAACTCTGTCCAAGGAAGTTCATTGAGATCTTCCTCATTCTTTGATACAATTCATAGTACTCCATTATGTGGAGTTATCTTATGCAACCACTCCCTTAGTATGAATATTTAGGTTGTTTTCAGTATTTTGCCATCATAAATAGTGCCGTAGTAAATAACTGTGTGTTTATGTATTCTCATATCAGAGGTTTGTTTACCTAGTAATGGGATTGCTGGGTCAAAAGGTAAGTGCATATTTAGTTGTGTTAGCCATCACCAAATTTCCCTTCAGAAGGGTTTACCAATTTGCATTCCTCCTGCAAACAGTATATGAGAGTGCCTTTTTCACCAGTCTCACCCGCAGAAGGTGTTGTCATAGTTTTTAATTTTTGATAGTCTCATAGATGAGAACTCGTGTCTTGGTATTATTTAATTTGTATTTTTTAAATTATGAGATAACTGAACATTTTTTCATGTTGAAGTTCATTTTAAATTTTATTTTCATGTCTTTTTCTTATTTTAATATTGGTATAATATTATTAACTGAGCTATAGAGCATAGGTTTTAGGTCTTTTGCCCTTTAGTTTTAAGAGCTCTTTGTATACTTAGGCTAATATCTTTTTGTCTGCGGTATACATTCTGAATATTTCTACTGTGTTTGTTAGGTTTTTTTTTTTACCATGCAAACTTCTTTTTATCTTTATGTAAATTTATCAACATTTCTTTTATTGCCTCTGGAGTAAGTCTTTAAGATAGGGAAAGTCTTTAAGATTAAAGAAAAACTTACCCTTTTGGTACTTATATGGCTTAACTTTTTAATTTTCGATTTCTGATTCATTTCAGGTCTTTTTGTGTGTCTGATATGAGAGAGAGATCTAAATTTATCTTTTTTACCCAAATAACTACCCAATTAGAATCCCAGCTATGAGTTCACTAGCTCTGTGAACTGGCACAAGTTAGTTAACTTTTGTGTCTTAGCCAACTCATTTATAGAACGGGGATAATGATAGAATCACATAGGTTGTTACTAGGATTACTTGAGATAATACATATAAGTGCCTATGGCATTTCACATGGTAAACACTCAGTAAATTTTAGCTAGTATTATTTTAATAAAGTTTTTACAAATCAGGAAGACAAACACCAGAACTCTGATTGCTAAACATCCAGAAGATATAAATATAGTTATTTACCAAAGGGGGAAGTCCAAATGGCCACTAAACATACTTAAAATATGCTACTTCATAAAAATCAAAGGGATGTAAGATAAAACAAAAGTGAGGTACCATTTTTCATTTATAAACTTGGCAGATACATCCTTAAATGGACATTTAGTGGAAAGTGTTTATGATAAACTGAGATAGTCACACTCATGTATTATAAGTGGAAGAATACATTGGTAAAACTTTTTTGAAGAACAATTTGGCAATGTAGTTCTGCTTTTTTACCCCTATAGTTTCATTTCCAGATCTGCCTTAAGGAAATAATCAGAGCTACAGATAAAATTTATGAAAAGTTGTTGATTACAGTATTATTTGTGGTACAAGAGAGTAGCAATGTAAATCTCCAAGAACAGAGACCTATTTAATAAACTTCGTTGCAATCATATGTATTCTATGGGTGTACCATAGAAAAAACATTTGAAGAAAATGTACCAGACTGTTTAACAGTTCTTAGAGATTGTATGTGGTTTTTATTGTATTCTAAAATAAACATATATTACATATATAATCAGGAAAAGCAGTAGATGTTGCTTAAAATTAAAGCATTATTAAATTATCTTTTGAAATAATCTTTTGAAAATTTTGAACCCTTTTGGTATAGACCCTGTCTATCAATTTTTGGTTAGTGTTTATCCAAGCACTGTGCATACCAAAGGATGAGAAATACTTCTGTGGTTTCCTGGGAAATTTCTGTCAGTGTACTTCTAAGTTCCTTGGATTCTTTCTGGTTGCTGATTTTAAATTAGTGTATTAGAATAGTATGTATTCCTTTATTGGAAATGTAGAAAAAAATGTTTAATACAAGAAAATATTCCCACATGGTTAGTAACTTGTACCATAGATGGTGGTTGGTCCATTTTCCTTTTAGTAGTTTAAACTCTATAAAATTTGACAAGAATTTCTTTTCCCACCTTTCTTTTCTACTAGATAAGTCCTTCCATGTTCTTATAATAATCTGTAAATATACATATCTCTCTCACTCTCACTAGCTTTCACTCTCTTGAACACACACACACACACACACACTCTCTCTCTGTCTCTCTGTCTCTATATATACATACATACGTACATATTTACACACACACACACACACACACACACACACACACACACACACACACACATATATATATATATATAAATGAGGGTTTCTGTGATTGGTTTATAAAATTGTGGGTCTTAATATATACAATGTTGGCTTCATTTTTAGCCATTCAGAAGTTACTTCAGTCATGGCATGATCTCCAGCCACATAACTGAAAACAGGTAAGGTTCTTAGGGGGAAAAGCTGAATGGTAATAGAGAAAATACTGTGGACAAGGTACATGGATGTTGGGGAGCATCTAAGTCTAGAAGCTAGACTCAGGAAAATATGAGTGGGCTTCAGTCATCACAGGGTAAGACATCCATACTCTGTAAAATTTACTGTTTCACTGCTTTTATATTTTTGTATTTTTAAATACAGTTTTATAGTAAACTAACTTTTAAACCTTTTGGTTGCTGAAATCTAAACAAGGGAATTTTTTATTCCATCCCTAGGCCAGGAAAGTGAGAGGAAGCAGTGTGTCCAAGGGCTGGGCAGGGATCAACAGTGGTGGCTTGTGGGAAGTAAAAAGGTTGGGGCATAAAGATTCAGCACCAGGAAGAGGGAACAGTGAGGTTTGCTACATTTGTGCCTTGAAGAGTCTCCTTTCACGTCTTGGTGATCAGGAAGACCCAGCAAGGAAGAGTTCCTCTTGTAGCCAGATGAGAGGAGATACTTCGTCTCTCTTCCCCAGTCCCAGTCCCTTCTGACCCGGAGACAAACTACTGTGTCTGGGACTCAGAATCATCTTTTTCTGCCCAAAGTGTTACTCAGCTTAAATTAAACTTAAGAAGATAAATCAGTCATGTTTACTTGTAAGAACACTTGTTTGCCTGAAGCTTAACGAGTATTTTTTAGAAGTAATGAAAAGAAATGCAAGGGATTTTCCACATACACACACTAAAGGCAATTTAAGGAAAGGATTGGAAGGTAAAGGAAACTCTTAGTCTCTTTTAGTTGCTGTGACAAAAATACCGTAAACTGGGTGGCTTATAAATAAAAACATTTATTTCTCACAGTTCTGGAGGCTTGGAATCCAAGATCATAGTGCTGCTAGATTCTGGGTCTGGTGAGGGCCTGCTTCCTCATAGATGGCTGTTACTTTGTTGTCCAGCAGCTGCATCTGGGGAGGTCTCTCCCTGTGCACTAGGTGAAACCTCAGCCTGGACAGGGGAGGGTTCTTGGCTCTGATCGAGAAAGAATTCTCGAACAGGTTGGACAAGTATAGGTTAGAAAGGAATTCATTAAAGCGAGAATAGCATGAAATGGCAGCAGCTGTCAAGGCAGTAGAGAGCAAGGGGGACTAGAGGGAGGAAAGGGAAGTTCACTGAACTCCTACTCGGCATAGGCAGATCCCTTGCCAATTCCTGAAGCCAGAGTCACCTGGCATCCAGTGTCCACTTGATCTGCAGGGCATGGGAGCTAAGCCCCTACCACCCCAGGATTTGGAGGAGCCTACAGAGCACTGGATGGAGTGAGATGATGTTCTGAGAACTTACAAAAGGCAAATAAAGGAGATTTTTGGGCAGGCTACTGAAGGGCATGATTGTATAGCTGCAGTCTCATCCAGGTCATCCAGGCATCAGGAACTTACAAACCCAAATCAGAGATCTTAGTAGCCCTTCCCTATTTGTCTGAAGGAGAACAGGGGGGAGAGAAGACTAGTGCTTAAGTCAAGAAAATTGAATGAAATGGTGAAGTAATAAAGACACCACTGGAAGAGTACAGAGACAAAATTCAATTAAGTTGAGCAGCAAGAAGTCCTTAAGGCAAAGTACACATTCAAAGAAAGGAGCACGGGCAGCCTCAGAGAGGAGGTGCACTTAAAAGGCTTAGGATTCGTGTCTTCTGACGATTTCAAGAATGGGGTAAAGGGCCTGGGGAACATAGGCTTGACATTTGGTCTCATGGTGTCTATCTCCAGTGAGAGGCATTATGTTATCATCCATAGTCCTCTACATATTCTGTAAGATAAATTTAAGGAATTTATTTATCTGCTCTTCTCCAAGATAATGGTTACCCTCAAGCAGTGGGAACATTCCATTTAGGACTGCTTGCTCTGCTTTAAGACAGGGTCAGTTGTTGGCTAATCACCGTAAAGTATGTTAGGAATATTACCTCCTAACTCCCTGGCTTTTAAAATGGAATCTTAGCTTTAAGATGGAGTCCTTCCTGTTCTTACTATACTATTTATATCTTAGCATTTTTCATCATAAGCAGGAAAAATTAATCATGATGCTTGTCCCATGTCCCTGCTCTACCTCAATTTCAATATAACTTCACATGGCAGAAGTGGGGAGGGATCTCTCTGGAGCCCTTTCATGAGGGAATCAATCCTTATGTCCCCAATCACCACCCAAAGCCCTATTTCCTAATACCATCACTTTGGGGGTTAGAATTTTAACATGGATTTTATGGGGACACAACATTCAGTCCCTAGCAGAAGCTATCTTTTAAAAATATCCTTTAGTCTTTGTTGAGAACATATGACACGCTAAACAAAGATACACGGTTAAAAAATAAACCAGAGGCTGAGTATATAGTACAACAGGGAAATAAGGCATTAATCAAGCAACTTCACTGAAGAAAAATAATTACAAACTAATTGGTGCTATGAAGGAGAAAAGAACATTGTACTGTGAAGACCAAACTGGAAAGCATGACCTCCTCTGGGGGAATATTTGAATGATAAGTAAAGATAATTAAGAAAAGGGAGAAAGCAATGGTCCCGAGATGAGTACACAGGGAACATAAATTGAACTTGGCTGGAGTATGGGAGTTGGGGGAGAGGGAACTTGCATGGAGCTGAAGAAGTTGGCCAGGGCCAGACTGTGCAAGTCTTTGTTTGCTATATGAAAGGTTTTGGTCTTTCCCCTGAAAACTGCATAAAGGCTTTAAAGGCTCCGCATATTTGATTGTCTTCTGCACTGTAGAGAATAGAAAATAGAAGAGCAAGAGTGAAAGCAGGGAAACCACAAGGAAACATTGCCATTGTTCAGGGAATAAATGATAGCAGCATGGACTAGGCTAGTGACCATGTGGGTGGAGGGAATGGACAAATAGGAGTGAAATTTGGGTGGCTGGTTAGATTTAGAGAGTGAGGGAGCTGAGAAGTCAAGGAGGCATCTCAGGTCTGGTTTAGTCCCTGGATGAATGGTGATACCATATATTTATTGGAAGAACTTGGAGGGGAACAGGTTCAAGGGATAGATCACGGGAAGGGAGAGTAGTGAATAGACAGATGAAAGTAAAACCCTACGACTCTTCAGAGGCCAGGTAGGGAGAAGCCTCCAGGCCCAGTGAGACTGAGAAGCAACAGCTCTTGCAGGGGGAGGGTGTCACATGCTTCTGAGAGACCAAGGAAGGGCGGGCCAAAGACTGCCCATTGGATTTGCTGTATGTATGCTACATGAAAGGCACTTGGTTTTGCAAGAGCAGTTTGAGTGAAATGAGTTAGGGAGAGGGGCCAATTGAAGCGGGTTGAGGAGTGAGCAGAAATAAAAACAAAAAAGTAAAAAGACAAGTCCAGTCAAGAAAGGAGAGGGAAAGGGGAACAGTTGCAGAGGCCAGTAGATGTGGTGAGAACATTTGCAACCCGACTGCCCTCCTTGCCTTACGAAAACTAGTCAGGAGTGGTAATGGCTATGTTGTCTGTCTACAGTCTGAGTATCACAACTGTTGTCTTCCTTTAAAATTTATGTTTCTATAAAGATGGTATTATATAAAACTGCAGTTGCTCCATCTTTGCATCATGGGCAACAAACTTATGAAATGTTTTCCTTAACAAGGGCAACAAACTTACGAAATATTTTCCTTAACAAGCTGAAAATATAAACCTGACATGGGTTTAGTTATGTCCTTAAATGATGATCCCTATGGGTCAGTAAGAGAAGTCAGAGACATCTGGCATCCCTTCCCAGTAGGCAAAGTGCATTAGGTGGACTATACTGATCACTTTGTTCAGACTGCAGGATGCCATCAGAAAAGCCCAAGAACTCCCTCACTGGGAAGCTGCCCTGTCCAGGAATCTCTTTTCTAATCACGTTTTTGCTTTGCCACTCTAGCCCTAATAGGCAGCCATTTGTTCTCTTTGGTAATCACTCCACACGAGAAAACATGAATGCTGGGAATTTTAACTTCCCTTCTGAAGGGCACCTGGTACGCAACACTGGTCCCAATGGGAGCTTTGCCAAACACATGGTGAGTGATTTGACTGGTGCTTTACCATCAGTTGGTGTATTGATTTAACTTAGAATTTGAAATTGTTTTGGAGTAAAGAGAAGTGATTGGAAAGTGAATGTATTTTTATGTAGTAGGTATGATTTGAAAACATTTTTAATTTTTAAATATTTGAAAGAAAAAGGTTAAAAAATACTTTCACAAACCAAACTCTTCAAGTTATCAGAGTATTATTGTCAGTAGAATAAGAATTCTAAATTAACTTGAAAATACAGTTATTCCAAATCTAAGTTTGCTGTGTCTTGAATGTTACATTTTCAGAGCATAAACCTTGAGGATCACTATTCTTTTATTGAAGGTGCCAGGGGAAGATCTTTGCATTTGATGGTAGATTATCTGCTACATTCTTGTAAGGGAAATGTTAGACTGAAATATAAGGCTCTAAAAATTATAAGAGTCTATGGAATTATAATTATTTTCAAAACGTTTTAATCAGGAAAGCTGGGGATATAGATACTATTATTTTGTGGTTTGGATCTGGAAAACACGAGACCCAAGTCTCTCTAGACTGAGACTCCAAATCTACCTCTAAACCAATTGGGGATAAAAGGCTACTTGAATGGATATGCTGTCAGCATCTTGCTGTCCTGAAAAGAGAGGGCTCAGGCCCAATTTTAACCCCCCAGAGCACTTTTGGAATACATAGATAATACCAAATGGCATAGGCTTCTCTGTGTAATCTTACTTGTTGACCATACATATTAAATCAGAACTAAAGGAGACAATCTGATTGTTGTGCTTCTGGAAAGATGGAGTAGGCATCCTTTTCCCTATTTCTCCCACAGAGTACAACTAAAACCCTGCACATTATATAGAAAGACTGAAAGATAGAAGGCATACTAGCTATGGACCTCAGAACCAAAGGAACAAAATAACGTCGAGTTTTCTGGGATTTCTTCTCTTTTTTTTTTCAAGAACATTTAAAATATGGTAGAATCTTTGCTATAGTTTTATTATTATTATTATTATTATTAAGGTATCATTGATACACACTCTTACAAAGTTTTCACATGAAAGACAATGTGGTTACTACATTCACCCATATTATCGAGTTCCCCCCACACCCCACTGCAGTCACTGTCCATCAGTGTAGTAAGATGCCACAGAGTCACTACTTGCCTTCTCTGTGCTGCACTGTCTTCTGGGGTTTCTTCTTGCCTATATATCCCAGACCAGATACTAGAGAAGCTGGGCAACCTGAAAATGCCAACAGGCACAGACATAAAAAGCCCCAGAAAAGCCTGCTTTTTCTGTCAAAGGAGCAGGAAGGAGGTAACCTAGCAAGACCAAAAATTTTTAGATAGCATCAGAGAACTCCCGCCACACCAGAAAAAACTGCATCTCCACCCCTACACCTGCCAACAAGGGCTGAGTTTTGAGAGCCTAGATGTCCACGCTTGTTGGGCTAATGGGCTGCCATTCCCTCACACCCACCCATATCAAGATAGTGTCAGAACCTGATTGTTTATAGTTCATAATGTGTGACCAAAACTGACAGTTTCTGTGATGACTGCCCTTGCACTGTTCACCATGTAAGAACTTATTCACTATGTAAGAATTTGTTCACCATGTAAGAACTTGTTCATTATGCTTCAGAAGATTGGAGACTGTTGAGAATTAGGCTTGGGGTTGATTAATGATTGTGCATTGAGTCCCCTATACAGAGTTTTATTGTTGTTAACAACCATTTGATCAATAAATATGAGAGATGCCCTCTCAAAAAAAAAAAAAAAAAGATAGTGTCAGAGAAGGCCCAGTGAGGAGCTACGACCCATCACCATGAGACAGTCATAATCCCTCCCTACTCCACAGCATCAGTGGAGACAGTAAGGAAGCCTGGACTTTTACCCCTACCCAGCATGATGAGGTGTCCCTCCTTGGAGTAGTATCACCGGAGGCCAGTGGAGAGTGAGGAATTTAACCACCAGTCAGCGATAACAAGGCCACCCTTTACCCATGGTGTCTGTCACACCTGGTTGGTATCAGCAGAGGCCTACTGGGGAACCTGAACTCCCACTCCTGCCCAGCAGTAACAGAGCACCCACACGCATTCACATTGATACATTCACACTCACACATATACTCACCCCAGGTGTTGATGAAATCTTAATGGAAAACCTGGATTCTCCTGTGGCAGTAATATCTGCAGCAGACTTTATTGAAACACTATCAGAAGAGGTCTACTAGGACACAAGATTTAAATAAGATCCAAAGAAGACTTCTAATTTCAACTCTAACATGTAAAGAGTTCGGAAGCTATCCCACCCATCCTTAAAAAAGCTAAAAAACTGGAAACCAGCAATGAGTTGTTGGACTCATCAGAGAATTGAAGCCTCAAGGCAGGTCACCACTCTGAAATCTGTAAAGCTAGGTGAATCCAGAGAGTCATAGCTAATATCTGCTTACCTGGAGCAGAAGCCACAGTTAAATAAGTCTGATGAATTCCTGGAGTCTGAATATGGACTAGGGTGAGAGTGAGAAACTCCTGGTCGACACTGTCTTAGAGCATTCCCCACACATCTGTGGGTTTAACTTCCAGGAACCATATCAGGTTCTCATGGTGAAAAGCCAAGAAAAATCCCCTCATGACTGTCAAGGGAAGGAGAATAGTAACCATTTTGAAATATTACAAGGGCCTTCATAATAAAGACCTACTCTCCATGAGAAGGATTTTACCCAAGCCTTACCTTATCTGGGAGAAAAACCTTTACTCGACTTAGCAGCATACTCTAGCCTTCCTATCACCTAAGGGAGCGGGGGGAAAAGCTAAGAAATACTCATGTGGGTCATAGCCAGGGATACAGGCCCACTGAGAGTCTAAGATTTAATCGTAAGATTGTAGAACATTCCACCCCCCATTACCTTACCACCCCAGCAGCAGGTCTCCAATATAATAAGAGAGGATTACTGCTAAAAGAGCTTCAAGGTACAGACAATGTAAGAAAGAGTTCTTACAGAAAGCCAAAGACAACGGGACAAATACAAAAACATTAGAGG
Source organism: Manis javanica (assembly GCF_040802235.1). Lineage (NCBI taxonomy): Eukaryota > Metazoa > Chordata > Mammalia > Pholidota > Manidae > Manis > Manis javanica. Next base: position 29,026,588 of record NC_133160.1, on the reverse strand, counting down.
AATTTGAAGCCCCTGGCACCTGCAACTACAGAAAGCATTAAACACATCCCGACTCCCTGCCAGATTAACATAAACCTCACATGAAAGCCTATTTATTTCAGTTCCTAATACCTGATACATCATGTCTGGCTTTCAACCAAAAATTGCAAGGCATACTAAAAGACAAACAAAAAAAAGGTTTGAAGACACAACACAACCATCAGAACTAGACTCAGATATGACTCATATTTTGGGATCTTCAAACAGTGAATTTAATAATTACGATTAATATGTTACAAGCTCTAATGGAAGAAATAGACAACGTGTAAGAACAGATGGATAGTTGTAAGCACAGAGGTGGAAACTCTTAAAAAAAAAAAAGAATCCAAAGGAAATCCTTGAAGTCAAAAACGAAGAGAACATCTTAAAAACAGACAGTTTCAAAGAATGAAACATGCATAATGGAAATACCAGAAGGAGAAGAAAGAGTGAAAGGAACACAAGAAATATCTGAAGCAATAATAGCTGATAATTTTCCAAAATGAATGACAGACACAAACCACAGATGTAGAAATCTCAGAGAACACTAAGCTGAATAAACACTTAAATATATATGTCAAGGCCTATCATATTCAAGTTTCAGGAGACCAAAGCCAAAGAGAAAATCTTGAAAGAAGCCAGAGGAAAAAACACCTTACCTGTAAGGGAGCAAGAATAAAAATTACAGTGGACTTCTTATCAAAAACCCTGCAAACAGTAAGAGTGGAATCATATATTTAAAGTGTTGAAAAAATAAAACCCCCATCAACCTGAATTCTATATCCAGCAAAATTAGCATTCAAAACAAAAGGGGAGAAACTAAGGAAGAAAATAAAGACTTCCTCAGACAAACAAAAAACAGAAAATTCATCACCAACAGACCTGTTCTGAAAGAAATGTTAAAATAAGTTCCTCAAGCATTAAAAAAAATATGTAGATCAGAAACTTGGATCTGCATAAAGAAAGGAAGAGCATGAAAGCGAAATAAATGAAGGTAAATAATAGTCTTTCATTTTATTTTTAATTTATTTAAAAGATAACTTTTACTAATTGTGACAATGTATTAGGTGATTATAACATGAATAAGTGAAATGAATGACAGCAATTTCATAAGGGATGAGAGGGAAGAAATGGTATTCTTTTAATACAAGGTACCCACAGTATGCATGAAGTGATACTGTATAATTTGGAAGTGGATTTATATTAGTTATAAATGTATATTGCAAATTCTAGGAAAACTACTAAATATCTGTGTTTCAGTTAAAAAATCACTACAGATCTCAAACTGAATGAGGAAAGAGAGTCATATGCCAACACTGAGGTAACACAGATGTGAGAATTAAGTGACAGGAACTTAGAGCAGCCATAATGAAATGCTTCATTGAACAGTTACAAAAACCCTGAAATAAATGTGAAAATTGTGAGTTTCAGCCAAGAAATAGATAGTAAGAACTATCATATGGAAATTTTAGAAGTAAAGATACAATAATCAAAATTTTAAATTTAATGAATGGACTCAACAACAAAATGGAAAAGAGTAAAGAAATCAGAGAATTTAAGAATCAGAGAACAATAGAAATTACCCAATCTGAACAACAGAAAAATGGACTGAAAAAATTGAACAGAGCCTCAGAATTCCGTGAGACTATCTACTTGGGAACTTCTTGAGAAGACGTAATCAGCAGTTGACCTGTGAGTAGACCCAAGCAATCGGAGTCTCCTCACCCCCTCCCCTCCCCTTAGAATGTGGTTTTTGCCAGTCTTCCCCAAACCCACAGGCTGCCTCAGAGACATAGCCTTGAGATAGTGAAGAGGTGTTGAGACCATCTGAACAGTATATGTGATCCAACCAGTTAAGGCCTCTGTATAACTTTTTAAGAGTTTGGTGGGCAGATGCGGATATCTAGTCCTCTTGCAGCTGCCCAAGACAAGCTTCTTATGTACAGGTTTATTTATGTAAGCTTGCTTATTAAACTTGTCACCTACCAATGTGGAGTGTCTGCCTCTTTCTTTAGTCTCTCCCTATCCATCACTTATGGGGGACAATTTCGTGTTACACCTGGGAAGCTCCCGAAGACCCTGTGTACCAACGCTATCAGGAAAGATCTTAACATTCCTGTTAATTGGGATATCAGAAAAAGAGAAAGAAGATGGGGATGAAAAATATTTTTTAAAAAGGGCTGAAAATTTCCCAAGTTTGGCAAAAAGCAAACAAATAAATGACCCATGAGCTGAGTCTTCACCCAGAGTTGCCACAGATTCCTGCATCAGCAGTGCCTGGACGGAACCCAGTGCTCATCTCCCAAGCCAGCCCTCCACCACCTCTTCACAGTGCCCTCAGATCACCCCCTAGACCCCCCAACTCCAGTGCTATGCAGCCTCCACCTCTGCCTGTCCTCAGCCAGCTGGCATGACGACCGCATCCCCTGTGCAGGTGCTCCAGAACAACCACAGGGATGCAGAGGCTACTATCAACCACCTCAACCTGGACCTCTGTCCTCCTACATCTATCTACCTGTCCATGTCTTACTACTTTGACTGTGATGATATGGCTTTGAAGAACTTTGCCAAATATTTCCTTCATCAATCTCAAGAGAGTGAACATGCTGAGAAACTGATGAACCTGTAGAACCAGTGAGGGGGTTGAATGTTCATTCAGGATATGAAGAAACCAGACCATGACAAGTGGGAGAATAGGCTGAATGCAATGGAATGTGCATTACATTTGGAAAAAAGCATGAAAACAGTCATTATTGGAACTACACAAACTGTCCACTGATAAAAATGACCCTCATTTGTGTGACTTCATTGAGACTCATTACCTAAATGAGCAGGTGAAATCCGTCAAAGAATTGGTGACCACATAACCAACTTGGCAGGACAGGGGTCCCCAAATCTGGGATGGCAGAGGATCTCTTTGACAAGCACACTCTGGGAGACAGTGATAACAAGAGCTAAGCCTTAGCGTGGCTTCCCAGAGCCAGAGGTGACTTCCCTGGTCACCAAGGTAGTGCGTGCATGCTGGGTTTACCAGTACTTTTTCTGTCAGTTGTACCAAAGCATCTATGTAAGTCCTTTCATTTGTACCATTCCTTCAAATTAAAAAATTTGGTACCCAGTTAAAAAAACAAAAAGAAAAACATGAGCCTATAAATTCAAGAAGCCTAAGAATTCCAAAGTTCTTTGGATTAAACATGAAGATATCCACATCAATACACATCAGATTCAAACTTCTGAAAAGTACTGAAGTATAGACAAAGGAAAAATTTTGAAAGCAGCAGAGAGAAACACCTGACCCATAGGGGAAAAAGTGATCCTGATGAAAGTATATTTCTCTTTAGAAACCATGAAAAACAAGGAAGTCACACATTTTTCAAATGCTAAAAAATGAACTGTCACCTAGAAATCTGTATCCAGCAAAAATCTCTTCAGGAATGAAGGGGGCATCAGATGAAGGAAAAAAGAATTTGTTGCCAGCAAACCTACCCTAAAGAAGGGCTAAAGGAAGTTTGGTTCAAACAGAGGAAATGATAAAATGAGGAATTTTGGAACATTAAGAAAGACAATAGAACACTGATAAAACCAGTACACCACTAAACTGTTGGCTTTAAAATAGTGAATTTTACCTCACAATAATTGAGGAAAAAACCCAACCTCGGTGCACATCTACATTGTGGACAGCATATCCAGTTTCTGTTCTTAGATCTGTATTACTCCAAAGCCAGAGAGCTTTCACCCATTAATTCAGTAAACCTTATTAAGTGTCTGCTACACAATAGTCAGCCGTGCTCAGTGTAGGGCATGTACAGTTGTGGTCTTTGCTGTTACAAATTTCACAGACTGGCAGAAGAGTCAGTGAGGATGGTGCTCTGAAGTGTCTGGAGCAATAATTTAGTCATCTATTTATTACACATCTATTAGAATGGTAAAAATACACAAAACTGACAGTAACAAATGCTGGAGAGAATGTAGAACAACGGGCTCTCATTCATTTCTGGTGAGAATGAAAAATGTTACATCCACTTTGGAAGACAGTTTGGCAGTTTCTTGCAAAACTAAACATACTCTTAGCACATGATCTGTTAATCTTGTTCCTTGGTATTTACCCAAGTGAGTTGAAAACTTTTATCTACACAAAAACCTACACAAGGAATTTTTTATAACAGCTTTATTCATAATTGCCAAAACTTGGAAGCAACCAAGATGTGCTTTATTAGGTAAGTGGATAAACTGTGGTACATCCATATGATGGAATATTTCACAGTGATAAAAAGAAAAGAGCTGTCAAGCCACAAAAAGACATGGAGGAACCCTAAGAATGCAGCAGCCCAGTTTGAAAAAGACAGATGCACCCCTATGTTTATAGCAGCACTATTTACAATAGCCAAGAAATGGAAGCAACCTAAGTATCCATCAGTAGGTGACTGGATAAAGAAGATGTGGTACATAGACACAATGGAATATTATTCGGCTGAAGTGTCTGGAGCAATAATTTAGTCATCTATTTATTACACATCTATTAGAATGGTAAAAATCCACAATACTGACAATAACAAATGCTGGAGAGAATGTAGAACAACAGGGGCTCTCATTCATTTCTGGTGAGAATGAAAAATGTTACAGCCACTTTGGAAGACAGTTTGGCAGTTTCTTGCAAAACTGAACATACTCTTAGCACATGATCTGTTAATCTTGTTCCTTGGTATTTATCCAAGTGAGTTGAAAACTTGTATCTACACAAAAACCTACATAAGAAGAAGACAAATCCTACCATTTGCAACAACATGGATGGAGCTAGAGGGTATTATGCTCAGTGAAATAAGCCAGGCGGAGAGAGACAAGTACCAAATGATTTCACTCATGTGGAGTATAAAAACAAAGAAAAACTGAAGGAATAAAAAAGCAGCAGAATCACAGAACCCAAGAATGAACTAACAGTTAACAAAGGGAAAGGGACTGAGGAGGATGGGTAGGAAGGGAGGAATAAGGGTGGGAAAAAGAAAGGGGGTATTAGGATTAGCATGTGTAGTGGAGGAAGGTCACGGGGAGGGCTATGCAACACAGAGAAGACAAGTAGGGATTCTGCAGCATCTTACTACGCTGATGGACAGTGACTGTAATGGGGTTTGTGGGGGGAACTTGGTGAAGGGGGGAGCCTAGTAAACATAATGTTCTTCATGTAATTGTAGATTAGTGATACCAAAATAAAATAAAAATAAAAATAAAAAAGATAATGGAGGAACCTAAAGTGCACATTGCTCAGAGAAAGAAGCCAACTTGAAAAGGCAACATATTGCATGGTTCCAGTTACGTGACGTTCTGGAAAAGGCACAGTAGTGGAGACAGGTAGAAGTTTTTATAAGTGGTTGCCAGGAATTGAGGAGGGAAGGAGAATAGGTGGAGCAGAGGGATTTTTAGGGTGGTGAAACTATTCTGTATCATATAGTCATGATGGATATGTGTCATTATACATTTGCCAAAGCCCATAAAATGTGCATGAGGAGTGAGTCCTAATGTAAACAATGGATTAATATTGTCTCATCAATGTAAAGTATTATAAGACATAAATAATAGGGGGGTTAAGAGATATGAGAACTCTGTACTTTTGATCAATCTTTCTGTAAACCTAAAATTGCTAAAATAGTCTATTAAATAGCCTATAAATAATAAACCTAAAAAAATAGTCTATAAATAAAAAACATTAAGCAGGTTCTTTACATAACTTTTGTAATAATTGGGGGTCTTTATTTTATAAATGTGGAAACCTAATAAAGCCAAGGAACTTATTTGAGAACAGGTCCTGGGGTTGGCGAGCCCCTAGATTATGACCTTTCATCTTAATTCAGCTCTATTTCAAGGTAACATACTTACCCTTTCCATTTCTGTGCCATTTGTGAATACTTTACAGACTAATAGGTGACATCTAAAACATGCAAATCCAGATGATCTGAGCAGTTTTACATTGCATACACTGATTCTGTTGTACCAATTTCTTTTTTAATGTAAATGTCAATAAATTTGATGTTCATGTGTGCTTACAGATTTATATGATCTAAGGAAGCAGGTTTGAAACACATGGAACCTTTAAAAAAAACTTCAGGGAAAATTTGGAAATCTAAGGAACATGTTTTAATTGGGGAAATATGCCTTTTAACTAACAATTGGAAATATGTACTTGTGTTTTTATTTAGGGTCATAGCAATATTGATCATATTCACTATGGTGATTATAGATTAGTCAGAATAAGTCCTTATTCAAACCTCTAACTTGGATTTACAATGTTCACAATCGTACAGAAAATGCCACATGTTCTTTTGACTTCCTTAAACAATGGAGTAAAATAGAATGAGTATTTGTGTCACATTTATTATTTTTCAATTTATTATGCTAATTTCCTTTCCTTTAGTTCTTGTGGTAGCATTTTTGCATTTTATACCTGCTATCCTAGGAAACCTGGTGAGGTGTTAGATTTTCAAAAGAAAAAAAGACATCCATTTTCATCTTTGTATAAATGAACAACTAAACAGGGAAGAAAAAGAATTTTAAAATCTAGAGAACTTATTTTGTCTTCTTCAAGTCCTGTGTATGGAGGTGAAATACAGATGAAGGTGGGACCTGGGCCGCGCTCTCTTATCTTGACTTTGTAGCTGCCCTCCCCACATCTGCCTGTGGCAGGTCCACAGTGTGACATTTCTGGACTGAGTATTAATGACAATCTAAACCCAAGCACATTTCCTCTTCTTTTCCTTCTAAGTTATAAATTCATTAGCCTCTTGGGCTGACCCAGCAGCAACCTTACAATGTAGCCAAGGTTAAAAACACATACACAAGACACCTTTGGAAAAACAGCTAAGGGTGCTTTTTTCCCCTGTGCCTTTAAAAAATAATAAAGTAGCTGTTGTAAAATAAAATTGATTCCTATTAATTGTACTTTTTGTTTCTCTAATAGTACACACCTAAGTCCCTGCTCCTTTTCTACTTTTTTTTTTTCTGACATTGTCCAGGTAGTACAGTGCATCTCACCAAAGGGACCCCTTGCTTGTTCAAGAACATACTTTTTTGGAGCTACTCATGTTCCTTACTTGGGTAAGTCCCTATAAGTCATCATCTGATCATCTTGCCTAATGAATAGTTTCTCCCATGAACTAGAAATGGACTCACGTTTACTACTTTCCTCACAAGCTCTTGATACACAATTTGTAGGCCTCTAACTCCCTCTTTGGTTCCAGATGGAGAGTTCATGTGCCTAACACATTCTGTGTTATTTCAGAAGGAATAATCATCAGCTCAACATGTATTAAGGCTAACCATGTGTGTGCTTAGTGTCAGAGGGAAAGTAAAGATGAACAGATCCTAGTTGAAGATAGCAGGAGATACATATGGGCTACAGTGGGAGTGTGGTTGACTCAGCCAGGTGCCTGCTGTTCTTGGGAGAAAGGTGAGCAGAGGCCATGGCAGAAGGGTACCCATGAGCTGGGAACATTCACAGGAGCGAGTGCTCTATCCCACAGGGCCATCAGAAAGGTTAGACTGCCCAGGACTGCCCTTGTGGGGTAGCCAGAAGCTGCAGGCATCCAAAGAGGCATAGGGAGGGACCTCTAGAATGAACAAGGATCTCAGCACTGCTCCTCAGAGGAGAGTTCATTGGAAACCAGTTTCTCCTCAATACTGTTACATAGGCCAGGAAACTAAAAGAAGCGTGACTTGGGAGGATAGTTAAGGAAATGAAAAAAGAGGCAGAACTGAGCCTGGTTACTTATACCTCATAATTTAAAAATTTTTTGAGAAGGCAAAAACATTCCAGAGTCTTGAGATTCCATGTCTTCTCTGGTGTTCAGTGGTGATCCTAAGTGAGTTGCCAAAGTCCATGTTGGGGTGAAGGCCCAGGAGGTACTGGGAGAAGCAAGGTTTCACTGTTGCTTGTGTTTGTACTGTCTTTAACTCAAAGGGGGAAAAATGGAGTTCCCGACATCTCCTTCAAATTAAGTTAGGAAATTTAGCTGCCTTACAAAATGTTTACATCTCCTGTGATCTTGTCACATTCAAAATCCATGTTCCTCTTTACCAGGTGATGACAACAAGCTGCCCAAGAAAACTGAACAAATGTAAGTCTTCATTTTTATTTTGCTTTTTCAAAGTTGAGTTACTCAGAGTTGTTGCTATCCCATCTACCTCTTTTTGAGATCAGCTGTGGGTAGGATATCAGATTTAAGAGGAAGGTAGAGCAATGCAGTTTCCCAGGAGGTCTCAGCCCCTGTATCAGCTTGGAGTTGAGACCAAAGACCCTGCCAGCCATGCCATCTAGTCTTCTCTTCAAACTTCAGAGACTTCCTACCTGCATACCCATGCACTTAAAGGACACAAATCTTAATATGTTTTCTACATGGTGCATTTTTTATTAGGTGCTTTCCTAGAATTACAATATCCTAAAGCCCATTGGGAGAATCTGTGTCAAAGCCCATCTGGTCAGAGGAGTATTTACTCTGGATCTGACATGGCAGGCTTATGGAACAGAGCTAAGATCTGGACTTAGGCTGTGTAAGTTTACAAGGGTCCTAGTATTGACTTCTTTCCCCTCACATATATCAGGAAACCAAAGACAGGAAATGAACTCATTACTGCTATATTAATGAGGTTGGACTGCCATAAAAAAATAGTAGAGTGGATGGCTTAAAGAACAGAAATTAATTTTCTCACAATTCTGGAGGCTCCAAGTCCAAGATTTAGTTTCTGGTGGGACCTTTCTCCTTGAGTGGCAGACCACCGCCTTCTCTCTGTCCTCACATGGCCTTTCCTCTGTGGTCACATGGAAAGAGAAAGGAATCTCTGGTGTCTCTTCCTCTTCCTATAAGGACACCAATCCTATTGGATTAGGGCCCCACCTTTAATGACCGACCACATTTAACTTTAATTAGCCTTCCTTAAAGGCCCTCCAAATACAGTCACCACTGGCATTTAGAGCTTCAAAATGAATTTTGAGAGGATATAATTCAGTCCATAACAATGGTAGACCTAGAGAATTCCAAAAAGGAATTTTCTTTCAGAAATATGAACATAATAAAGTTCTGTTATTACCTACTTAAAATCCCAGCATAAACTAGTGGGGTCTAGACCAGTATTCCCAAGGCCATCGATGACAAACCACAAAGAATCATCCAAGGATCTTTTAAAAAAAAATATGTTCCCCAGGCTATAGTACTTCCCCGAACTACTGAGTCATTATCTCTAGGAAAGGGCCCACAAAGCTGTCTTGGAACAAATATACTGTAGGTAATAGAATCGCACTCCAGAAAATTTGGAAAATAGAGAAAAGAAATAAGGTCAGCCATAATTCCTTCTCTTTGACGCACTACCCATCACTGTCTTAATTAGTGTATCCTTCCAGATGTTGTTTTTTTCCATTATACATTTAGGTTTTGTGTAGCTGTAATTATAGTGTGTGTACAGTTTTTTTAGCGGGTTTTCTTTATGGCTCTTTTCTTTAGCAATAAGTCAGCATATTCTTGCATGTTGGTGGGAATGTGTACTTGCTTGTGCTTCCCATGCCAGCTGTGCTTAGCCGTTGCCCTGGATCCTCGTCTGGAGCCTTAGACACTTTACCTAAGCCATACTCACTGGTGCTCTGCTTCAGGGGTTGGTTCTGAGGGGTGCTTGTGCCCACATGAGGAGACTTGCTGCACCACAGAGCTTGTGCAACTTGGGCCTTGTAGGGTCCTCATGAAGGCAGCAGCAGTGTCATCTAGGCAAAGAGCAGGCCCTTCCCTTGTCGTGGGTCTCAGGCTTCCCTTCCAGGCCATTTTAAGTAGCCAGATAGATCTTATCTGAGAGTCTGTATAGGGGAAGGCCTGACCAGTGTTGCTACTGAATGATGTTTGGATCAAGCTGAGTGGGTATCTTTACGTGTCTCTGGAGTTGGCCTCTATAAGCTTCACCCTTAGTGTCATGGGATGAATTCTGATCTTACCTGGACATGGCCAAGCTCATTGGCAGTGTCCCTGCCAGGCCTCTTCCTCACCAGGACATACTCCTCTGCCATAGCCTGGGCCAAAACCATCAGGATATTTTGATCCTTTGAGCTGTCATTTTGTTGTATGTACTTTTTCTGTGCCTTTTTGTCCTACCCAAGTCAAATTCCTTACTAAAGATGTGGATGTGTGGTGCAAGAGCCAAGGAGGAAATCAAAGGAATTCAACAGTGTGATGTGGCATGATGGAAAAGTATCAGGCTGAGAGCAGACCTGAATTCAAGTCTTCCATTAATTTTGTGTGTCCTCAGACAACTTATTCCACCTCCAGAGGCCCTGCTTGCTTTTTCTATGAGATAAAAGGGTTAGACCAGATCATTTATGTGTTCCTTTTTGCTTTCAAACTCCTGTCGCCGCCTTTTACCCATGCTTAAAAACAAACATACTCTTTCTTAGGTGAGGCTGTATCTGTTCCTTGCTAGCACCTCCCTTGTCTTTCAGGGCCTGTGGATGAGGCTTTTCTCTCTATAATCATCTTAAAATCTTGGGTCTCCTTCCTCTAAAACAGTGACGCTCAACCAGGGTAATTGTACCACACCATTTCCACCAGTCCCCAACCCCAGGACATTGCAAATGTCTGAAGACATTTTTGGTTGTCACAACTGGGCATGCTACTGGCATGCAGTGGGTTCTGGTCAGGGGTGCTGAACATCCTGAAATGCCCAGGACAGACTCACAATAAGCAATTAAATTATCTGGCCCAAAATGCTGAGACCAAGAAACTCTGTCCTAAAGGGAAGCAGACTTGAATTTTCTAGGGACCTTTGTGGCAGCCTCAGTCTGGCAAAGGAAAAAAACCCTTCTTATAATGACTTTGAGAAGTCAGAAAGAAAGAAGAAGGTTGGTGAGGCAGGGGGCATAGGAGGGGAATGTTTCCCCTTAGAAGCATTCTTTATTCTCTAGATCAGGTAAGCTGCTTAGAAAGCTTTCTGCAGCTGGTAATTTGAATTTAAGTGGAGGCCTTCTTTTCAGAGCAATCTCTTTTGCCCCTGAGGTCTACCACCCTGAGATTCCAGTAGCAGCCAGTCTTTATTTAGCAAGTCTGGGGAGGAGAAAGGTGAAGGTATGGTGTAGTTGGTCCCTGGAAAAGCAGCAAGTCTGAATCATGACACAGAAGGGACTCCAGGTCCTTGGGTAGCTGCTCCTGCACATAGAGGGGTCAGAGAGCCCACATTGTTTTCTTCTGTTGCATCAAAAACAGAAGGTTGGTCTTTTGAGCAGAATTAAGAGCTGGCTTTCCTTATCATGGTTAAACAAGAGCAAAGTATAAATCAGATGGGGCACATGGCTTTTAAAAGGTTCAGAAATCAAAGAGTTTCATTTTTGTACTTCTCTCATTCTGTTTAAAAATCAGTTCCTTAGAGAATGTCATTTGTGTGCATGCAGCTTTTCATGAAACCTTGTAATGCAGTAGTTAATGCGTATCTTTGGTTTTTGAAGTAGGCTCTTGTCCCAGGTATATGCTGCTGTTGTTGAGGCTGTTTTGGCTGGCATCGCATGTTACACTAAAACTTCCAGTCTAACAAAGGTAACTTAAATACACGTTTCTCTTTCCTTAGTAGTTATTTTAATGTAAAACTTCCTATCCATTTGTTTTTCCTTTGGACACCTTGTAGCACTCAGTTTTGTGGGAGCTTGGGCTACAGTGGTGCTGGCACCAAAGTGATGCCTTCCAAATGCTGAGCCTGCTGCCAGTGACCCAGCCGCTGTTGTCTTATGAATGACAGCTCATCAGCACTCTTTTGTAGATCTGGTTGTGTTAAAGAAAATCCATTCTGTAGCATATTGTTTTACCAAATAGTTTTTTTTAAGGCTTTTAAATGTTAAAAAATAAAAAGATTATTCTGCTGTGGGTTTTAGTAAATTTAGGTAAGTTTGTTTTAAGCTTCATAATGTGATTTCATATAATTCAGTGTTTAGAAAAAGCAGCTAAAGATTAGAAAATCTGACTTGCCTTTCCTAGACAAGCACATGTGTTCTCGCTCTCTGACTGGTATCTTCCTTGCTGTTTTGCGGTTAACCTGCCCTGCTGAGTTGGATTCCTATATCTGACCCAGTAAGGAGATGAGAAGAGTCGGCTTGATGCCCCCCAATGCCAATAGGATCTTTCCTGAAGGAAGCCATTTGACATTGGAAAGGTTGTGTATGATGTAGATATCAAAGACACTGTAGTGGTAGTCACCAGCTCCTTGCCATCTTCCCTCCTCACTGAATTTGAATTCCTGGTACTGACTTGGGGTTTCTCAGCCCTTGAGTTGAAAGTGTATGCAGAATAAAGGTTCAATCAGTTCTTGCACCTTTGTTTTTTGACTCACCTTTTATAACTCTAGGTATTTGAATATTCATAGCATCGGGCAAAAACTGTGAGGCCAGTAGTCCCTCCCACAGGGCCAGGGGGAGGGGGATGAGAAAACAATTTTCTAGACCTGGCAATAGCACCATCCCAGCTGATCATAGCTCAGATCAGGTTCCAGTGCCCACCTGCCTGATTGAAGTGTTTCATGTGAACACAGCCTGAAGAAAGCAGGCACCTGTTTCCCTTAACAATGTTTTTTCATTTTAACCCGTTGATGTATACAAACTAGTCACATAGAGGGGTGGGTCACAGTATTCTCCTGGCCAAATGTTAGAAGGGCTCTTCGAATCTGTGATGTGTACTCTTTCCTGCTGAGAAGGCTAACTGTCTCTGTTTTATCGTTGCTTTTACAGGCCAGGGAGATAGCTGGGCAGACCCTAGGATCTGGGTTAGATTCCTTTGAGTTGCAGTTTAAGGCAATCCTATGGTAAGCAATGCCTAATATTTTCTATAAGGAATTTTTTTCTTATTTGTTTTTTACAGACCCTTTTCTCCCTTGTATTTGCTATTACTTCATCCCCCTTTTGAGAAATGTTCCGGTAAGGTAATGGGATGTGTGACAGGGAATCATTCACAATCAGGGCTTTGAAAAGCTAAGAAGCCAAAGATGGAGGAAATGTGTAAGAAAAAGTCAGACACAAGTCCTGATGCAGGAATGAGAGGCAGATCAGGATCAGAACAGTTGGAGACCTGACAAACCCAGGCTCAGTTTAGGAAGGTGATTCTGGAGAAGTGTGGTGAGGTTTGTCATGGTCAGGGCTCTGGGCATGTGAAGGTGGTCACTGCTTAGAGGAGACTTGCTGTGTGCCTCCTCTGCCTCTCAGGTGTTAGAGACCCCGAGCCTAGCTGTGTCTCACGGGCTAGATGCTCTGGGAATTTGGCTTGCTGGTAGTTTAGCCACCACACAGCTCCTGGCCCAACATAGTGGATCTCTGTGTGGTGTTGATCCCTAGCTAAACCACCATGAACTCATTCCACTTAACCCACTGTCCCATATGCAGACCACCAGATGCATTTTTTTGCAAAGGATAACAGAAGACACTAATAATGGAGAGTTTCTTTAAGAACACTTCTGGGATGTGCCCTGTGGTGCCTCAGCTCCATGCACCACATTTTTCTTATATTTACAGCCTTGAGTGGTGAGAAGGAGCAATTAGAAAGATAATTCAGTCAATTGATTTAACAAGGATTCTATTGCTGCAGCTCTAAGACTGGAGGAAAGAGCCAGATCTCTTTGGTGTAAGGCTTTAAGCTTGCTCCAGGTCTCCTTTCCTCTAGGTCTTCTGGATCTTGTAGCTCTGGCTATGAGAGGGGAGGGATAGAGGAAATTTGTTCCTTTAAGGCCTTGCATTGGCCTAGCCTGTTGCTGGCAGACCTGAGTTCGAGGAATCTGCTTTATGCCAACTGTGTGACCTTAGGCAAGATAGCTCTCTCTAGTATGGTACTGGCACATGAGCAGATATATAGATCAATGGAACAGAATAGAGAGCCCAGATTCAAACCCATGCATATATGTCAATTAATAAGGGAACCATGGATATACAGTGGGGAAAAGACAGCCTCTTCAACAACTGGTATTCAGAAACTGGACAAATACATTCAAGAGAATGAAACTCAAAATAGATCAAAGACCTAAATGTAAGACATGAAACCATAAAACTCTTAGAAAAAAACATAGCCAAAAATCTCTTGAACGTAAGCATGAGCAGCTCTTTCCTGGACACATGTCTTCAGGCAAGGGCAACAAAATAATAAATGTTCCAAGTGGGACTACATCAAACTGAAAAGATTCTGTACAACAAAGGACACCATCCGCAGAACACAAAGGTAACCTATAGTTTGGAAGAATATATTCATAAACAGGTTATGTGATAAGGTGTTAACATGAAAAATATATAAAAAACTCATGTACCTCAACACCAGATAAACTAAATAACCCAATTAAAAAATGGGCAGAGGACCTGAACAGACAATTCTCTAAAGAAGAGATACAAATGGCCAACAGGCACATGAAAAGATGCTTCACATCGCTGATCATCAGGGACATGCCACACCAGTTCGAATGGCCACTATCCAAAAGACAAGAAATAACACGTGTTGGCAAGGATGTTGAGAAAAGGGAACCTTTCCTCTGTTGGTGGAAAGGTAAATTGGCAGCAACTATGGAAAGCAGTATGGAGGTTCCTCAAAAAACTAAAAAAAGAAATATTTGACCCAGTAATTTCACTCCTAGGAATTTACCCAAATAAAACAAAATCCCTGATTCGAAAAGATATACGCACCCCTAAGTATATCACCACAGTATTTGCAATAGCCAATATGGAAGCAACCTAAGTTGTCCATCAGTAAATGAATGGATAAAGAAGAGGTGGTACATATACACAATAGAATACTACTAAGCCATAAAAAGAAAAGAAATCCTGCCATTTGCAACAACATGGATGAATCTAGAGGGTATTATGCTTGGTGAAATAAACAGGGCAGAGAAAGACAAGTACCATATGATTTCACTTATTTGTGGAATGTAAAAACAAAGCAAAACAGAAGGAACAAAACAACAGTAGACTCAAACACTGAGAAGTGACTAGTGGTTACCAAGGGAGAGGGGTTGGATGGGTGGAGGTGGGAGAGTGAGGGAGATAAAGGGACACAGTAATTCACAATCACAGTATAAGTTGATCACGGGGACTGTTGAATAACTGTGATGTACATTTGAAAGCAACATAAGATTGTATATTAACAATACTTTAATAAGAAAGAAAAGATTATATATCAAAGATACTTCAGTAAAAAAAAGAGAGATAGCTCTTTGTGCATCTCTTTCCTCATCTTCCCACCTTGTAGAGTGATTGGGCATATAAATGTTAGCTACTGTGCAGTGGGGTCTCTTCTGTTATAATTGACACAGCTGACATTCATTCCATTCCTCCTTTCATCAAGGCCTTGTCTAGGCCACTCAGCTTTTTCCAAGGCAGCCTCTCAATCCCAAGACCTCCTAGGACTGGGCACACCACCCCAGCAGGAGAAGGAACAAGAAGAGAACACCCGGGAGGAATCTCCCAGCGCTGGTCCTCCACCTAGAGCTCCACTCCCTTCTCTCCACAGGTCACTTTGCTGACTACTCTTGAACTGCATCAGATTAGCAAATCAGATTAGAGTAACATGTAATCTGGCCTCTGCGCAAGCAGCGTACAGGGATGGCAGCTTGATCCTGAGGTAGTGAAATGGAGGAGGATCAGGACCATATGTCAAGGCTTTGGTATAGGCTGCAGGCCAGGAGAGGGTTGCTTCTGGTCTGCAGTGGACAGTCCTGTCACATGGTTTTCTCTTGCTGTGACCCAGAGTCAAGACAGCCCTGCGAATCTGCAGGGACAGGGCCATGCCTGGTATCAGACGCTGGCCCCACACTTGGCAAATGTGCTGAGGGCACAGCACAGACACGCCTGCAGCAGCAGGTGTCTGGGGCGGGCACAAACCCTGTGGTCAGCAGAGCAAACTGACTTTTGTTCTGCTTTGTTTTAATTTTGGGTCTTAGCT
This sequence comes from Manis javanica, assembly GCF_040802235.1. Classification (NCBI taxonomy): domain Eukaryota; kingdom Metazoa; phylum Chordata; class Mammalia; order Pholidota; family Manidae; genus Manis; species Manis javanica. Next base: position 29,010,653 of record NC_133160.1, on the reverse strand, counting down.
CCAAGATGACTTTTCATATACACTCTGTGAATAACCAGGGAAGGTAAGTGTATGTTTGTGGTACATCCTCATTTCGGGCATTTTTTTGGAGCCAAAACAAAAGAGAGGCTACCTTGTTGCCACTAATATGGCTATTTTCACAGTTCCCACCTGGCAGGGGTACCACTCCAGGGTTAAGCCCTGGGCTGGCTGCACTCAGCTGAGACCCTGTACCCTGAATGCTTCCCACTGTAAATATGAGGGGTGGGCAGAGGGGGCAGTCCTAATGCCCTTCAGGTGGTCTGCATGCCAATTCTGCGTATGTTTAACTAAAGGGTTTTAAAAAATCCCTGAGAGAAATCTGGGTCTTTGGGTTGCTGCCAATAAGAGAACATTGTAAATGCAACATAGGTCTCTCCCATCTCTTTCCTCTTGTAGAATCGTGCCTCTGGACAGTGAAGATAGTTTATACTTTGTGAAGACGGTAAGCAGAGCTGTTACAGGTCAGATGTCAGGGAATGACCTGTAGAGGAACTTCTACAAGGGGCAAGGTGGGAGTGGGAGGGAGCCCTGGCAGCCCACTCATTCTCTGGAGAAACTGGTCTCAGAACTGTTCCAGCTGCAGCCGTGGTGAGCCTGGGCTTTCCGAGGGTGCCCAGGCAGCTGCGCCAGTCCTGCCACATCACACTCCTGTGCCTGGGCTCCCCCGGGCCCAGAGTCTTTGTTGGGACCTGGAGGAGAAACACCTCTTCCTAAGCTTAGGAAGGCTTCCTCCAAGTGGTTGAGATTGCTCTGACCTCGTGTGGAAATGTGAGCTGAGGCCAAGCCTGTCACTACACAGACTGTTGAGCTTTCAGTGGCTTCTGTGTGTTCAAGGGCCTAATGGGAGCCTGTGAATGCCACACGGGTTTATACCCTCGCCATGTGGAAGGAAGTACATAATAAGTAGCTAACAAATGTATTCCTTCTAAGCTAACATGTATTCCTTCTAATGTTCTCTCTCCCCTTCCTCAACATCAGAAGCCAAATATGAAGGTAACAGGTTAGGAACCCACAGGATCGTCTTCCTGATTGATCGAGAGCCAAAGAAGTGAGGTTCCCACGATCACACAAGAAGGACCATGTAGTTAGGGAAAATTCTGTGTCTTCAGATGTTCAAAATTCTTTGTAACAGATTGAGATTGAAACAGATCGAAACATTGAGACGTTCCTTCCAGTTGTCAAGCCTAATTGAAAAGTTAAATAGAAAAGCCTCCTTGTCACTTTTGTGCATTCTTTTATCATGACAACATGGAAAACTAAGGACTTTGGCTTTAACTGTGGTTTTTTCTTTTCAACTCTTCTCCCGTCTTTTCTATTTGAGAATCTAGCAGGAGCCCGAGGTCTTTTTCTCTGTCCTGAGGGTGAAACAGGTGTCCTGGGCTAGGACAGCAGTGCATGAACATGGCCTCCAGCTGCAGGAGCTCTGCACTTGGCCACTGTGCAGCGCTCGGGCAGGGGGCACTCATCATGCTTCTCATCTGCGTCCCTCACCAGAGCTTCATTAATTCCAGACCCTGACTCTGGTTCATGCCATTTTCTACATTTCTTCTGCATATTTGTTCCATTTTTCACTAGTTTTAACTGATAAATTAGGACTTTTTTTTTTTTTTACCAGCCATTTAGGAGCTGTCTCTGAGTTGCTACAATTTTTTTCGAGCCTACTGAATCCTCTATTTTTATTTGCCTCGCCATAAATGCTTGAATAGCTTTCTTTTAATTTTCTTGGTACTGAAAGGAGACTGACAGCTGGCCTGTGTTTTCTCATTTGATACAGGCTTGTATGATTGTTTATGACATTCCTGACTTGCTGGGAGGAAGGGGATGCTTAGGATCTGTAGTCTTCTCCAAGTCCTTTTTTTTTTTTTTTTTTTTTTGAGAGGGCATCTCTCATATTTATTGATCAAATGGTGGTTAACAACAATAAAATTCTGTATAGGGGACTCAATGCACAGTCATTAATCAACCCCAAGCCTATTTCTCAATAGTCTCCAATCTTCTGAAGCATAATGAACAAGTTCTTACATGGTGAATAAATTCTTACATGGTGAACAGTGCAAGGGCACTCATATCACAGAAACTTTCAGTTTCGATCATGCATCATGAACTATAAACAATCAAGTCAGATATGATTATTTGTTTGATTTTTATACTTGATTTATATGTGAATCCCACATTTCTCCCTTATTATTATTATTATTATTATTTTAAATAAAATGCTGAAGTGGTAGGTAGATGCAAGATAAAGGTAGAAAACATAATTTAGTGCTGTAAGAGGGCAAATGTAGATGATCAGGTCTGTGCCTATAGACTAAGTATTAATCCAAGCTAGACAAGGGCAACAAAACATCCACGGATGCAGAAGATTTCTCTCAAAACGGGGGGTGAGGTTCTAAGCCTCACCTCTGTTGATCCCCAATTTCTCTCCTGATGGGCCCCCCTGCGACTGTGCCTGTCTTAGGTTGTTCCTCCCTTGAGGAATCTTACCCGTCTCTGGCTAACCAGTCATCTTCTGGGGCCTCCAAGTCCTTTTTGACACCTCAGATATTGGTTTGCAGATTTTGACATGTAACCAGAAATATCCATGAGAACATGTGTACGAAATGAATGCCCACATTTCCAGACTGGTTCAGAACTCGAGCCCAAACCAAACAAGGACTTGGTGAAAGTGTGGATATGCCAGGATGTGAAGAGTACATGAGTGTATGCAAGGCTAGGAAAAACACCTCCAACCCTAAGAGACTGAGAGTTAGTCACAGTTTAGGAGGAAGGCTGTTGCATTGCCTGTCAGGGAGGATAGCAATTTATAAGGGAATTTATAGAAATAAGATAGTCTTCTTGTAGTCCAGCTGTGTCTCTGATCAATAAGCAAATTTTAGGGAAGCCTGGGTGATCCTGAAGTCATGTACCAGTTCTTAGATGTATTTTAATATAAATTGAATTTCCCTTAGAAATTCTTCAGTGTTCTTCTGACATGTGCCTTAAGCAGTATTTTGTGGTCTGCTTTTTACCGGTCTCTCCCTGAAGATTTAAGACCGACAGCTGGCCTGTGTTTTCTCATTTGATACAGGCTTGTATGACTGTTTATGACATTCCTGACTTGCTGGGAGGAAGGGGATGCCTAGGATCTGTGGTCTTCTCCGAGTCCTTTTTGACATCTCAGATATTGGTTAAAGAAAAGGGTAAGCATATACACTTTATGGTCTTTGGAAAGCAAAACGATAACTTTTCTTTTTTTGCAAAATAAACCATAAACTAAGTCAAAAGACTGGCAATAAACCTGTAAAATATTAGAACACTTATGATAAACAAAGGGTATATATCCGTAAAAGACAAACTACCCAATAATGGCAAAAAAAATGAACATGCAGTGCACAGAAGTGGAAAACAAAACATTTATATATATGATATATATATATAAATATGTACAGCCTTACTTGCAGTCAGGAAGAAGCAATTTGAAACAATAACTAGGTCCATTTTTACTCATTATGTTGGCAGAAAACTCCTAGAGTATTCAAATGTCCAGTGCTAATAGGATGAGCCTAATTACGTTCTGTTTGGTTTTTAATATGTACACCTGTACTACCTTGATAAAATTTAAATTATTAGTTAAAGAGACTAATTTCCAGGATGCTTTATATAAATGTGTTTCTCTTTTCTGTGAAAAATAATAGAATTAAGCACATACGCAGACCTTTCTCCATCCCCTCATTATTCTCCCTGTCACCAGATGAAGAAGGTTTCATTTTCTGAGGACATCAGATTCCCTGAGAAGAGGAGCCTTTGCTCCTGAGAAGGGGAAAGGTGCTAGCCGCCTGGGGCCTGCATGGTGGGCACAGGTGGTGGGCAGTAACTGGATGCCTGTGTTCTTCCTGCAGATGGCGCTGTTACCACAGAAACCAGCTCCATCGTCCTCACAGCTGCCATACCCAGATTCAGCTCTTGGCTGGTTAGTGTCATTCATCAGGGGGAAGTTGATGTAAACATGGGGAAATTGGGGAGAGCATTTGAGGAAGAACCTCTTCATTAGTTCCCCGGTGGGATGTCATATCCTGGACTAGCTGCCGTTCAGGAATGAAGTTTTTATCTCAGCTCTTTCTCTTTATACAAATGAATCTTCTTTTACTCTCATAATCTTGGAAAACTTCCAAAAGAAAGGGACTAAGTCTTATCTGGGTCTCTGTTAAACTGTGAAGGGAAGAAATTAACACCCTCATTTTACAGATGAGGAGACTGATGCTTGGAAATTGACTAACCTATCCAAGGTCACATAGATAGTGAGAAGTGGATGGTGTAGCTCGTTTTGCTGGACCTCACCGTCCGTGTTCCTGGGTCTGAGCCTTAATGACTAGTGAACAACTCTGCCAGCCATCAGGGTCTAAGAGTACTGGATTTGGTGGAGGGACTGCCTAGTTAGTCTCCTGGAAATATTTGAACATGTAGAGACCCAGCAGTTTTGCCCTTGAAACAATAAACTGAAAATCTGTACTCCTTTTGGATGTAGGTAGAAGATAATGAAGTAAAACTGTCTGAGAAAACCCAGCAAGTGGTAAAGGTAAGTAAGCAGCCTTCTTATTCATAATGTTATATCTTAATGAAATATAAACAATTTATAAAGATAATTTAAAATATGTCATCTTAAAGATCTGTACCTTTTTGTCTCAGTTCTTGTTTGCATTCTTCTTCTTTCTGGAGACTCTAGAAATAACCATTTATGGGTATTATTATTAACACAATTAGAGGAGTTTTTTCTGCCACATAGACATTTTGGTGTTTTCTTTTAAAATCTCCCAGTAATACTAAAAGCAGATCAGATTGACTTAGGCATATAGAGCTGCAAAATCAAGGCTTTAGGCCAAGGAGAGATGCCTCCAGCTGGAACATGAACAAGCACTGTAGGCTTTGGTGCCTGGATTGCAGAGGGCCTTGCATTCTTTTTCTCAGCACAAGTCAGGGATGCCAGTAACATGGCAAAGAGCCAGACAGTGCCAGAGGTCGTGGAAGAAGTTGGGTATATTTGGGGCTGATTCAGCAGCTCCTATAGACAAACTTGGTCAGGACTTTTGGTTTTGTGAATGTTCATGCTGTAAATAACCTGCTCATTGTGTTTGTTCTATAAAGGGAGATGAGTGTTTCCTAGGCACTTTCCTAACAGGAGGAGAAGGAGCATATCTTTACTCCAGCAACCCACAGTCCTGGCCTGAGGAAGGTAAACAGCTCTTACTTTTCTATTCTTGACTGTGTCTGGCTCCCTCTTTTGCAGGTATTGGCATGGGTGTTATGATTAGTAATGCATCCAATATTTGAAAAGACTTGTTGGTATAGAAGTGTTTTCTTACAGCTTTTCTCCTTTGATCCACCCATTTTGCAGATGGGGAAGCTTGTGGTAGGAAGGGAGACCCCAGGACTGCACCTGGTCCTCTTGTTGCTGCCTGAGAATTACTCTCAGAATAGACTAGAGCAGCAACATGTCCAGAAACAGATCTGTGGACCTTGACAAAATCTGGACTCATTTTCTATCGCTATGTAACAAATTACCACAAATAGAGTAGCTTAAAACAACATTCATGTATTATCTGACAGGTCTGTAGGTCAGAAATTCAAGCCCGAATTCTTGTAAGGCCTCATAACACCTAGAGTCTTGTAAGGCCAAAGTCAGGGCATCAGCCAGACTTAAAAGAAGGCTCTGGGGAATAACCTGCTCCCAAGCTCATCCAGATTATTAGCAGAGTTCCATTCCTTTGGGTTATAGGACTGAGGTCCCTGTTTTGCTGCTGGCTGTCAGTGGGACCACTCTTAACATCTCCTCCCGGAGGCCCTTGCACTGTGACTCCACCTCAGCAACAGAGAACCTCCCTTGTGTTCTTGAATGTCTCTGAATTCCTCTTCTGCTACCAGCCAGAGAAAACTGCTAATAAAGGGCTCCTATGATTCAAGGAGGCCCACCCAGATAATCCCCCTTTTGCCATAAAACATTACATGAACACAGGAGTAACTTCAGGGGATAGGTCATGGGGCCCATCTTAAGTTTCTGCCTACCACAGTCTACCTCTGACCACCACAATTCATGTCCCTCCCACATGCAAAATACAGTCACCCCTCTCAGGGGCCGCAGCCCATTATGATAACAGTTCAAAGTACTACATCTCATCAGCCCAAAAATCTAAAATGTCATCATCAGGATCATCTAAATCAGGTATAGATGAGGCTCTGGTGTGTAATCCATTCAGTAGAGCTCCTGAACACAGTTCCTCTCCATCTGTGGAGCTGTGAAACAAAGTGACAAGTTATCTGCCCCAGCCCTTCCAACACAGAAGGTGGGACGCATGGGATACTAGTTACAGAAATTCAGGTTCAAAAAGGGGGAAAATGGAAGATAGAAAGGAGTTACCAGCCAAGGTAACTTTAAAATCCAGCTGTGCAAAACTCCAATTGCTGGATTAAGTTCGAGGCCTGGAGTAGTGCTCCCTGGCTCTTTGCTCTGCCCCCCTGGGCTCTTGGTTCCACCTTGTAAACCCATTAGTTTTGCCCTTCCTCTGGGCTTTTGACTATACCTCTGCCCTTCCTCCTTTTTCCTGAAGGTAGAGCTGTGTGGCTGAGTGTTTTTATCAGCCTGTTTCTTGTGAGTAGGATTTTGGGGTCTAACAGTCACCTTTCATTTCATACTCTCCATCCTTTTCAGTCCAAGTTGGCAGTATTTCTGCTGATATAAAATTGCCAAGAACCTTGTTGGTCTTGCATGGATTTTATGGGGGTTCAATCCATGCTATTTTTCCTGAAAATAACATTTTATGAGTCTTATTCTTTCCCATTGGATAGAGCCATTTTGCAGAGAAGGAGTTGTGACTCACTCCACAAAATCTTCTACCTCTACTTAGCAAACCCCCTCTCTGGATAATTTGTTCTTCTTGAAAATATTCTGTCCAGTGGCGACTCCTCTCCCAGTTCTCACATCACTAGTTCAGCCTTGCCCTGCCATTTACATAGGAGACAAAGCACAGGAGTTCTGGTGCCCCACAAAATGCTGGGGTAGTAACAGCATTTGTCATCATGCCTCTTCTGCAGCACCTGCCTGCATTTTGGCCTTTCCAGATCCTGGTTCAGAAGACCAGAGAGTTAGGAACATTTGTTAAAGGCAGGGAGCATGTGATAGTGCTACCAACCTTGGAGCAAGATTGCAGTGTTTTAAAAACAGGTTGTAGACACAACACAGAGGTAGTTGTACTCTTTCATAGCTGAGCCAGTTTACAATATTTAGCAAGGATGTTTGCCAAAAGTAGTTTGCACCTTCTTAGCAAAGGGCCTTGTTAAAAAATAATCTTACCTTGTACTGCATTATCCAGCAAGAATCAGCGTATCCTGAGGTCTCTACCCAAGAATGAAGGGCACAGCCAGAGATTTCTGGAGCCTCATTAATCATACTCTTTTGAGAGCTTAGATTTCAGACTGAGTTCCTGAGGGAAATGTAGTTTGAATTAGGAGATGGTTTTCTGAGGCAGGAAAATTCAGCAGGAGCAGAGAATTTAAATAGGGGTTTCCTCTGACTGTGTGCTAAACATTTCACCATTTTGGAGCTCAGTTCAATTTTGTGGAGCTTGAAGTTTACACAATTTGGGGGCTCTCTTAAGGAAAAATAATGCAAAATGGTTAGAACTCTTCTCAGAGGGCTTGGGTGGTTGAGGGGTCCTGAAGCTTAAACATCTTTAGGGTTTTAGTAAATCTGTCTCTACTTGAGACTGTGACAGGCTTGAAATTTTCTGTTCCTATCCCCCAAAGGCATTTAAAAGGCTCTTCAGCATGTATTTTCTTAATTGATCTTCATATCCTAAGCCCCACAAAAGGTGAAAACCTGCTTAAGGTTATAGTGTAAGTTAATGGTAGCATCTGGAGGGTGGTCCAGGTCTTCTGATTTTCAGTCCAGAGGCGGCCCAGCAAATGTATGGATAAGAATAGTATTTCCTTTACCTTGAAATGCTTCTAGCTCTGGAATCTTTTCCCTTCCCCAGTAAGTGACTTCTGCTATCACGAGATTTATTGTTGTGCAGCTTCCTGTTCGTTCATGTCCTTCTTGTGCCCTTCTCTTCCCCACCGTGCTGACCTTGGTCAGGCAGGTTGCCCAGTGCCTAATCCTCAGGAGTCTGCTTCAGAGTTTTACTACATATGCCTATATCCCTAAACAATGTCTTGTTTTTGAATGTAATACAGAGTATGCTCTCTGTGTTTTTCTGGGACTTGCATTATTGCTTAATACTCTGTTCTAGGATTTGTTCAGATTGTTGTGTGTAGCCATATAGTTCATTCACTTTCATGGCTCTGTAGGATTCCTTTGTATGAAAATGTGCTGTTTATCCTTTTGACTCTTGATGGACATTTGGGTTGTTCAGATTTGTTTGCTATGATAGACAGCACTGTCATGGATTCTAGTATGTCTCCTGGCACACATGGCACCAGGAAGCTGCCTTACAACATATCTTTCTTACTGCATGTAAAAATCTAATTGCCATCTGTGGTCTCTGTGCCCAGATTTTTCTGTTAGATTTCTGGTTAGTTGCACCAACCAGCATTGAGGTGTCTGGTTGGTATGTTGGCCTTTGCTGAATGTTTGCCATTTTGCTGTTATTTTTTGGCATTCCTAGGTATAGAATTCTCTGTTCTTTGCCCCACATAAAGTCAGCCCTTCCAGCAGTCTTGCCTGTCCCTGATAAGACTTCTTCTGTACCACAGAGCTGGAGGGGAGGTCATATGAATAGCCCTGGACTAAAACACCACAGATTTCTACTGTTCTTACCAAGCCTCAGTAGACTTTCTCAAATAAAATGCTTCTCAGTGTTGTTGTACAACTTTGGTCCATTTCCAGAGTCTTTAGATAATTGTTTTTGACATGTAGTCCAATTTTTTGCTGCTTTCTGGGGGGAGGATTTGCCAGAGTCCACAGACATTTCAGAAGTCCCACCCCTCAGGACTTTTGTAAGATATTTCCACTCAGTACCAAATTCTAGGTTGACGGTTTCTTTCTTTCTGTACTGTAAAGATGTTCTGTACTGTAAAGATGTTCTTGTACTCTAATGCAGTCTTCTCACTGCATTATTTCTGAGCAGAAATCCACTGACATCCTTATCTTTGTTCCTTTCTATGTAAGGTATCTTTTTTTCACTCCAGCTACTTTTTTTTTTTTTTTTTTGAGAGGGCATCTCTCATATTTATTGATCGAATGGTCGTTAACAACAATAAAATTCAGTATAGGGGGGTCAATGCTCAATGTACAATCCTTAATCCATCTCAAGTCTAATTCTCGTCAGTCTCCAATCTTCTGAAGCATAACGAACAAGTTCTTACATGGTGAACGAATTCTTACATAGTGAATAAATTCTTACATGGTGAACAGTACAAGGGCATTCATCACAGAAACTTTCGGTTTTGATCACGCATTATGACCTATAAACAATCAGGTCAAATATGAATATTCGTTTGATTTTTATACTTGATTTATATGTTGATCCCACATTTCTCCCTTTATTATTATTATTTTTATTTTTAATAAAATGCTGAAGTGGTAGGTAGATGCAAGATAAAGGTAGAAAACATAGTTTAGTCACTCCAGCTACTTTTAAGATTTTCTTTTTTTAATACAGATTTCAAGCAATTTACTTTTTGTGTGACTTGGTATGGTTTTCTTCATGTTGCTTGTGCTTGGGATTCATTTAGCTTTGTGGATTGATGGATTTATAGTTTCCTCAAATTTCAAAAATTTTTGGCTGTTATTTCTTTAGTTTTTCCCTCCCTTTCAGGGGTTCCAGTTACATATATTTGGCTGCCTGAAGTTGTCCCACAGCTCCCTGATGCTCTGTACAATTACTTTCAGTCTTTTTTCTCTTTGTGTTTTATTTTGCATAGTTTGTATTTTTATGCATTCTTATTTACTAACCTTTTCTTCTGCATTGTTATGAGTTTATTAAATTAACATTTGTCAAGTGGAACACAAGGTGCTGGATGTTGAGTCAAGTACAACAATAGAAATAGAAATAGAGAAGTTTATTACTCACAGGTCCTGGACAGAGTACACAGCATGCCTTGAGGGGCAGCACAGGGAGGTCAACGCAGGGTGCACCCAGAGTGGCAGAACCTGGGGCACATGCCTTTCTTAGGGTTCATGGGTGGAATGCTTGGGGATTCCCAGGCTAAGACTAGATTGATCAATTCAAGTCAAAGAGTGGGTTTTTAGTAAGCTCTATGGGGTCTTACTGAGGGGCCTTTAAGGGAAGGCCCTAGGAGGCAGGGGAGACTGTTGATCACAAGAGCTGTTCACAAAGTTGTATCAGAAACTTACGTTTGCTTGTGACTCTACAGGCTGTTATCTAGGGCATGTGCATTTTAAGAGGACTTGTGTTGGTCTAAGGCCCCTGCAGGCCACTTGGACTGGATGTACCATGGACTAGTTTAGCTAAACTCTCAACAATTGTCTAATGTCATTAAACTCATGCAACATATTTTTTTTTACTTTTTTTACTTTTTTTTTTGTTATCATTAATCTACAATTACATGAAGAACATTATGTTTACTAGGCTCTCCCCTAACCCAAGTCCCCCCCACAAACCCCATTACAGTCACTGTCCATCAGCATAGTAAGATGTTGTACAATCACTATTTGTCTTCTCTGTGTTTCATGCAACATATTTTTCTTCTTGCACATTATATTTTTCATCTCTGGAAGTTTGACTTAGGTATTTTGTCCATCTTTCATGTCAAGTCAACATGGTTCAGTCTTTCTTCTAGCTTCTTGAACATATGGGATACAGTTCTAATAATTGGTTCAATATATTTTTCTTTTAGTCCTATCACCAGACCCTTGTTTTAAGCTTTGTTAGGCAAGAGGCAGAGCAGCATTTAATTTAGGGCTAATTTATTGAGGCAGAAAGTTTCTGAGTACTGTGCTTGATGTCCTGTGAAGTAAGAGGTCGTCCACTGTGGCTGGTGGGAATGGGCAGCAAGTCTGATAGAAGGTATAGGTTGACATTCATTGTTTTACATAGGAATATCCAGTTTTTCCAGCACTATTTGTTGAAGACTCTCCTTTCTCCTTTGAATTGTCTTTGTACTTTTGTTGAATATCAATTGGCTGTATATTTATTATTTCCTACAAGTCTCAGTGAATGGTTGGGATTCAGGCAGCTCCTTCATTCTGCCTGTAGTGATATCAAATTCCAGAGTGTTTTTTTCTATCAGGCACTGGTCCTGTTGACACATGGGGCAGTGGACACATCCTGAGAACTCTGGTGACCAACCAGAGCTTCACTTCCTGTTATGGGAAGGCCCAGGCAGTAGTTACCTGCTGTCTGCTGCCTTCATTCTGCATCCTCTCATGCATTCCCATGTGCCCACACAAAGCCACTGAGGGACACTGTAACAGAGAAAGTTCTCTGCAGCACTGAACATGAGTAAATTATATGGTTGCATATTACCTAAAGCCCAGCCAACTCAAGATCAGGATGTTGAGAAAAGTAAGCCAATCACAGGACACGTGTATTAAGATTACATTTTTATGAAAGCAAAACAGACAAGACTAAATAATAGTTTACAGATATACTGAAGTATCATAAAACTATATGGAATTCAGGATATTCATTCCCTTTGGGTAGAAGAAAGGGCCATTGAGGGAGGACATTCAGGAGACTTCAAAGGTGCTAGTAATGCTTGATTTCTCGGGCTAAGCTGTGAGTATACAGGCTTCAGTGTTTTGTTGTTTTAGCAATTTTCTTTAAACCATATGTGTATATTTTAAACACACACACAGTAAAAATTATCCAACCGCTGCATCATATTGCCCCAGCAGTGATAAATGTTTCTTCTTCCTACCTTCACACAGACTGGACCATTGGAGAATTTTTATTTGTACAGCCAATTGCCTGGAGGAGGAAAAGCCAAATACTTCATTAGAATTTGGTGTCTTATTTTGCCCTGAGGGCTCACCCCTCTCCTGTTGGAACTCCCAGGGATGCAGAGGCCAGTCTAAGACAGAACCATGCTGCAGTCCCTGCTGCTTCCTGAGTAGTGAAAGAGAATGTCCTCTTGCCTTGGGTGTTCAGACTCTGCATGAAGAAGAAATGACAGAACGCCTTCAGTAAGGGCTTTAGGGATGAGGCCAACAGCTAGGGAGACCTCATCAGGAGCCAGCTACCCTGGTCACTAAGGAACCTCCACAAAGGCATGGACCACCATCTATCAGTCATGAGTGTCCAGAGCAAATACCAAAAGTGTTACCCCTTCTAGCAGATTAAGATCTAAAAGATCAGGGTTATGGCACTAGGCCACCCAGTGAGTCACTTCAGTTATTTCATGTGTGCTCTGAGAATAATGACGAACTTACTGCCCCTGTAGCCAAGCTGAGGGGTAGCTGCAACACAGGACATTCTCTCTGCACCAGTACTAAAATCAGCTCCTACTGAGACCCTGTCCTGGGCCAGGCCCCATAGTGAGTGCTTTCCCACTCACTATGTGAATTTCTGTCTTCCTCGTTTCCATTTTGTTTTGAAGCTTCAGAGTCTAGAAAGAGACTTAAAACTTCAGAGTCTTAAAGGTGACCTCCCTGACCTCTGTCTTCATATTCCCTGTGGGTATTTGGAATATGCCAACTCTAGGATCTCTGCTTTTTTTCTGGAAGCTTTGGAAGGACTTTGAAGTTTGTCCAGGAGGCCTTTGAGCAGTACTGGACTTGTTTCTGAGAGACTTCGCATTAGAGGTACACAGGTAGAAGGTGAGGCCAGGACCTGGAAGGGTGCAGATGCTAAGCAGGAGCTAACGGAGCAGTTGCTAACTCCTGGCACCTGTTGACCCCTCTTTTCTCTGTAAACAGTAAGTAGTCATCTTGTGGCTGGGATTGATGAGGTAGTGGTGTTAGGAGAGCTCTGAAGGACTTGGGGTGTTCCTGTGGCAGTCGGTGGAAGGAGTTGGGAAAGTAGTGGAAGGGCTGGTGGGCAGCACCTGGGCTTGTTGAGACTGAGAAAGCAGAGAAGGCACGTCGTCAGATTTATCACCATCAGCTTTGGAGAAAGCAAAAGGAAGGAAAAAGGGGTGAAGGGGTGAGAGAACCAAAGGGGCCCAGCATGGTACTATGCCTTGGCATCAGAGAAACCTGTGTTCCATACTGGGCTCCACTACCATGTAGTTCTGTAAATTTAGGGGAAATCTCTAAGCCTGAGTTTCACCGTCAGTCCTATAAGAAGAACATTGCCTCTTAAAATTGTTGTGAAATGGGAAACTAAAATGTATATGACATGCTTGGTGCTTGAGTAAAATCTGTTTCCACCCATTTCCCTGACCAAACAGAGATGAAGGATATGTCCTGCCCCAGGGGATCTGCCCTGGATGTGGATGAGAGGAAAGTCAGAAATTTCTGAGCAGTAGGGGAAATGGCACTGAGGGCTTTGAAGGCTCAGTGTCCCCCTCAGAAGGTGAGGTTTGGGGAGTGAGATAGTTAAAAGGATGGTGGAATGCTGTAGTCCAAAGTAGCTGGAGATTTCAGAGGTTAAGACGTTCTGGGTGCTGCTTTACTGTTGTGGAGTTGAGATTGAGGATCAGTGAGGCCAGAACATAGCATGGGCCTTCCCCCTGATCTCAGAAGAAGTGAAAGTGTTGGCTTTGGAAGAGAAAACTGTGAGCACATTCAGAAGCTGTTCTTGAGCTGTTGTGTCTTGATTAGGAGGGCAGTAGATGTGAGCAGTGAAGGAAACGAGTTGTCTGAGTCTCTAAGGGAATGAAAGTATTGTGCCAGCATGGAGAGGAATGAATGGTCTGGGAACAGCAGTGGGGATCCTTGGCGTTAGTACAGGATGAAGCTGGGGCATGAGTAGCCACTATGCAAGAGGGCCAGACAGCAAGGCTCTGTACAAGGGAGGCCAGGCTTTGAAGTTAGAGGTTGGGAGGCTTACAGGGCTTGAATCGGGAAGCCTTGAATGGGGCTGGCTGGTTGAGGCTGCTGCTGCCCCAGATGATAAGGTTGGCTTTAGTTCTCTCTGTCAGATCATCTAGTTCTTCTATTGATATTCAGACTCCAAATCTTCCTCTTGTATCTATTAAACTGCCTCCACCTCCCCTACTCCTCCCCACCCTTCATTAACATGCACACACGAGCCCCTAGACTCACTAGGCCTATCTCTGACTCAAAAGTTGAAGTCTCCAAAATCCCTCACCTTGGCCTTTGCTCTTCTTGTCATTACACATGCAGAGCTTTGGGGCTACTTCCTAGAGCTACAGCCTAAGGAATCACTCCTACGTGTTTGTTTCCTGTCTTCTGCCTTAGCATAAAGATGTTAATGACAGTATTTCCAAGCCTGTGCCTTGAGCTCCAAGAACTACTTTCTTCTGTATATGTGAAAACAGGGAAAGAAAGTCTGTTACAGGAACAGAAAGGATCCAGCTCCATGAGCAGCTTCACTCAGGGCTTTTATGACTTCTCTGCATGCTTCATTTGGGTCTCCAAAGAAAACCCGGGCCCACCTAAGCCCTTATAATCTTAACTGTTCATCTTTTCTGTGTTCTGTCCCCTACAACCCATACTGAGATATTCTGTATGACTTTGGCCATGGAAATACCAGGTCTCCTTATACCTGAATCCTTGTCCCGAGGAGCTCACACCCATAGTCCACATCCCACCCATCTTGTTTTGTGAACTACAAAACAGCAGGCCTCCAGTGTCTATAGAACCCAGTTACTGCCTAACTCATGTTATTTTGCCGGGCACAGGGACCCTTAAGCTCCCTTCACTAGTCCTTCAGCTAAGACTGTAGTGCTCCTTCTTGGGCCTTAAGTGAAGGAGATGGACTCTTTAGAGCTGAGCCAGCTTCTGCCAAAATAGGAGAAATGAGCATCTATAAACTCAATATGGAGCAGACATACCCAAAGTCTTTACTATGTGTCCTTAGAAGATACCCATAAGTGAATGAGAATTTTGCCTCTCCCCATCAGATGATAACGAATTCATTTGTTTTTTATAATTCTTATGCAAAGACTGTGACTGATGCCTCATTTCTATCTGAGGGTCTAGGAGGATACATTGGCTTCCCCAGAGCACAGGGCTTAGCATAAAAATCATGTAACTGAAGTGCTACAGATTCTAGTCTCTAGTTATCCCTCTGGTGTGCTCTGGTACCTGCAAGAAGGACATTGGGATCTGGCCCCCAGGATCCAGTCCTCCAACTCTGATCAGCATTCTTTTCCTTCCAGGGAAAGTGCATTTCTTCTCTGGTGGCCTTCTATTTTCTCACCGTCATCACAGAAGTGTCGTCATTTCCAAGGATCACATGAATTCCATTTCATTCTATGATGGGGTAGGTATTTTACCAGTCCATGGCTTTGGTGTTCAGAAAGACATTCACACTTCTGACAGGGAAGCCCTGTTCCCTGCTCCACCACCACAGGGTAGGATGTCAAAAACCAGCACTACCCTTAAGGCATAAGCAAGCAAGGGAGTTCACGAAGAGGCTGCCTACTCTCAGTGCTCTTGTGAGCTTTGTCAGCCTCGCTGCTCTATAAAAGACAGTTAGAAAGGGATCTGGGTTAGGAGGACCAGCAGCTACCTATGCCCAATTAACTCACCCCAAAGAGGACCAGAAAGTAGGCTGTAGATGTCCTCCAATGGCCCCTGACAGATGGCCTTCTGCCTAGGGACACAAAGTCTCACTCACTCAAGAACTGGAAAGAAGCTACTTCCTGTGACATTGATGAGGCTCTACTCACGCATTAGCCTGGGAAATAATTATAATCGAGCAAAAGGAGGAGAGAAATGGCTAACTTTCTGCAAGAGGGCTTAACCCCACCTTGTGCACTCAGATTAACCTCCACCTCCATGAAGGTTCTACCCCAGAACCATCCTTTAACTTCACCAGGCAGTTCAAAAATACAGGCAGCCCAACAGGATAGAACAGATATCCCTATTAGATGAAAGCTTTGATGTTAGATTAAATAGTCTTCTAACATAAGGGAAGAAAAAATGAATCATTCAAGTGCTGGGACAATAAGTTAGCTAATTTCGGGGGGAAATGGAGTCTTACCTCATATCAAAAATCAAAATAAACTGATAGATTAAAATTGAATATTTTTAAATATCACAAGTAAAAGAATATAAAAATGAGTATCTGTTAAGCTTGTTAGGGACAAGAAGACTTTCTAAGCTTAGAAACAATACAAGAAATTCTAAAGGAAAAGTTTGTCAAATTTGACTGCATACAGATTTTTTAAATTTTTGCTGATAATTTATTGAAGTATATGTTAAATATAATTAAGTGGATCCAGCTAAAGTTTTGATGGATGTATACCGTCATGAAACCACTAGCCCAAACAAGATACAGAAGACTTTCATCACCCACAAAAAGTTTTCTAATGCCCTTTTGCAGTTCATCTTTCCTTTCACTTCTGGCTTTAGGCAACCACTGATTAGCTTTTTGTCACTATAGATTAATTTTCATTTTCTAAAATGTAATATAAATGGATATCGTACATTCTGTAGCCTTTTGAGTCTGGCATTTTTATCTCACATCATGATTTTTAGATTTTTAGATATGCACCATGTTGTGCATATCTGTGTCTATTCCTTGTTATTGTTGAATAATGTCCCATTATATGGATATAGCATAAAATTTATCAGACTAGTTAATAATTTAAAACCCTAAAAGTCTCTCAAAAAGAGAATTAAAAAACAAAACATGAAAAAACTTGGAAAAACATTTTTGATAATTAAAACAAATGAGTTAATATTTCTTTTTTATAAAGAGTTCTGTCTTTGCTAATATGAAAACTAATACGAAAACACTGAGTCCCAGGTCAGGGATGTTCAGAGGATATGAGGTTAGTTAGGAAATATATGGAAGCACATAAAAAAAAGCCTCACACTACCATGTAGAGCAATAAGTTAGCAGAGAGTAAATAAAAGGTACTATTGGCAGAGAAGGAGTGGAATAAACAATGTAAATGTCTAGCCATAAGTGTAGTCTTAGAGGGGAATGGGATGCAATCTGTCAAAGTGATTACAGATAGTTTGTAACTAGATGGCAGATGCAAATGGTAAGTTATGTTACAAAAGCAAGATGTGAAACTGTAAAAATAAATCTGATTTATTAGAATAACCACTTAGAAAAGGCAAATCAATGAATGAATAGGAAATAAATGCTTGGAAAGAATAGGGCTTAATGTCAACTGTAGTTGGGTTTAGGTGATGGGACTGTAGATTAATTTTTCTAACCTCCTCTATTCTACTTTTTTTCAATTTTAAAATTAATAAGCGTATTACTTTTATAATGAAAAATTAGATCTTAAACCTTTCCCCCTAAGATCAGGAATAAGACAAGGATGCTTGCTTTTGTCACTTCTGTTCAACATAGCATTAGAAGTTGTAGCCAGAGCAATTAGACAAGAAAAAGAAATAAAAATCATCTAAATTGGAAAGGAAGGAAAATTATCTCTGTTCACAGATGACATGATCTTATATGTAGAAAACCCTAAACATTCCACACAAAAAACTCTTACAATTAATAAAGAAATTCACCAGAATTGCCGAATACAAACTCAACACACAAAAATCAGTTGCACTTCTATACCCTAGCAATGAACAATCCAAAAAAGATATTAAAACATTTGCTTTTATGATAGTATCAAAAAAAATAAAATACTTAGGAATAAATTCCACAAAGGAGTTGAAAGACTTGTGCATTGAAAACTGTAAAACATTGCTGAAAGAATTAAAGAACTAAATAAATGGTAAGACATCCTATGTTCATGGATTGGAAAACTTAATATTGTTAAGATGACAGTATTACTCAAAACAATCTACAGATTCAGTGCAATTCCTATCAATCCCAAAGGCATTTTCTTGCAGAAACAGAAAAACCCACCCTGAATATCATTGAGAATCTCAGGGGACCCCAAATAACCAAAGTAATATTGAAAAGAGCATAGTTGGAGGACTCACACTTCCTGATTTCAAAACTTTCTACAAAGCTACCGAAATCAGACAACAGTGTAGTACTGGCATACGGTCAGACACAGAGGCTGATGCAATAAAATAGAGAGCCCAGAAATAAATCCTCACAGATATGGTCAAATGATTTTCAACAAAGGTGCAAAAACCATTCAGTGAGGAAAGGACAGTCTTTTCAACAAGTGGTGCTGGGGAAGCAAAGGAATGAAGATAGACCCTTATACCACATACCAAAAATTAACTCAAAATGTAACAGAGGCCTAAATGTAAGAACCAAAACTATTAAACTCTCAGAAGAAAACATAAAGGAGTAAATCCTCACGACCTTGGATTAGGCAACATCAAAACCACAGACAACAACAACAAAATACATAAATTGGACTTCATCAAAATTAAAAACTGTGCATCAAATAACATTATCAGGAAAGTGAAAACAACCCACAGAATGGGAGAAAATATTTATAAGACATAAATATATCTGGTAAGGGATTAACATCATAGGAAAAATTTTGAGATGACATTTTCAGTTTAGGAAAAAAGACCCTTGTACTTCCTATATAGCCTGTAACTGGGTATTAGAAAGCACATCTGTAATTGAGTCCCAGTAAATCACATAATATGAAAATAATTGTACCAAAATTCATTGCATGTTTCTGACAGCAGTTGGGAAGGCTGATACTATGCACATGGCTTTTCTCACTGATAGTCCCTCTTTTTCTCTTTAGGATTCCACCAGTATTGTTGCCGCCCTTCTGATAGACTTCAGAAGCTCATTGCTTCCTCATCTCCCAGTTCATTTCCATGGATCAAGCAATTTTCTAATGATTGCCCTTTTCCCCAAATCAAAGATATACCAAGCATTTTACTCAGAGGTAACATCAATCATTAGTTAGCAAAACAGCTACTACTTATTTCCCTTGCAATTTAGATGATAAGGCAGCATCTCAGGGCTGACAGCGAGGTGATATGAGGGAGAGTTGGGAGGACCAGTGGGGGGTGCTCTTGCTGTTGAGAGGTAAGAACCTAAAGGAACTGAACAAAAGGCTTTCAGCTTCTAAGAAAAATCTTCTTTGTCCCCCTTAAATGTTAATTAGACTCATATTCTGTAGCTACTTTATTAAATTGTCGGGCCCTGCCTACTGGATGTGAGCTCTCTGCCCTACCCAGCTGTCTCCCTCCCCTGGTTCTCAGGGTTCACAGGCCTTGCCCTTGTGAATGGTCTCCTACCTGGCAGACTGCATATTATAGGCACTCGTCACAGATTGCATGAGTGAAGGAGCTTACCGCCAATTACACAGCCTACTTAGAGAACAGGCAATAGCCAAACTCAAACGGATGGCCAGCTTCATGACTGGTGGAAATGTCTGGAAAGGTATGATTGCAGCAGTGTGCGAGGGGCAGTGTCCCTCCCTCAGGACAGATTCGTAGCCCATGAAGGAGATGAGAGCTGTCCTTGGCTGCAGTGTAGTGTCTCAGGCCAGTCTGTGTCTCCCTCTTACTGCCTGCTGGTCCTTCCTACCTCCCAGTGCTTGTCCTTTGAATCCCAGAACATAGAGACAGCCCTGTGGATTCTCTTCAGCCTCTAGGCAGAAGTTTGAACTGCTCCTTCTGACTGGCCCTATCATCAGGGAAGAACATGTCCTTGCTGCTATAAAGGTGTTACCTGACACCTTCCTCCGTGCTTCCTGGCCTCTGAAAGAGCAGAATCCCTGGGAGAGGAACCCAGAAAGAAATTCTAGAAAATGAAAAACACAGAACAAAATTGCTTCAGGCCTCTATTTTTGAAACAAACTTGTTTGTTATGATGGTTTTTCTCTGTACTGACAGTCTAGATTTTCAACAACTATCAAATCCCCATGTGGGTTCCATATCCTGTTGTTGGGTTTAAAGTGTTCTTTGCTCAAATTCTGTTTTGTTTAGGTCTTCTCCCCCTGGCAACAACAGGCTAAGTCAGGGCTGTCTTTAAAAGTGATCCAAGAAGATGGATTATCTGTGGAACAAAAGAGATTGTAAGTGGCTGCCTTCAGTGTTTTTGCTTGCTTCCCTAGCAGTGTGTGTCTGCTGTCTCTGCGGGATGATTTGCATTATGTAACGCAGGGATCTTGGCTTCTGGAAGAGCCGACGCAGTCATTGCAGTGCTGCCAGCTTGCAGGTAGCCAGTGCCCTTGGTGAAATAGAAGTCAAGAGAGATGAAATCTACCAAGAATCAGACAACAAGTATAACCAGGGGTTCAGGCCAGTCTTCCTAAGTGGGCATACCAGTTGTCTGCACTGACACTGCATTTTGTTTATGTCAGTGAGATGCTTGTTTTGGGAGCCTTGACTGTCATGGTACTCTGGCTTGAAATCATCCAAACAAGTTATGGAAGGTACGTGTGCTGTAGGGAGGCAGAGTTCTAATCTGTGAGCCTTTGACATTCCAGACACTCCAGTGCCCAGAAGCTCTTCAATGTCCTGAGTCCGGCTGCTGGGGAGAAACGGAGTCCTCTGAAGCTACTCCCAGCCAGACTCCCAGAGCTGGACCAGTAAGCTCTAGTTTTGTTTATAGGTGTTTAATGTTCTGGCTTTTGAAATGTCTGAAACCTCAGTATTAGTCCTTTATAAGCTCCTTTTTTTTAAAGCTTCATAGGGATTACTGTAAAAAGTAGTAGTGACATGCCATATGCAGTTTGATTATCTAGAGAGCATCTCTCTAAGATTTATTTTTTGATGGTCAAATAAGGAGTTTCTCATGTGAATAGGCACCCTCAGGCCAGGCTGGTAGTGGTAACAGAATAGCGTTGTCTTTGTGTCTCTAGGTTTCTCCAGCATTTTGCCGTTGGCAGCATCAGTCGGGAGCCTGTGAGGAGGACCCATCTCCCTGTCCTGCTGCAGCAAGCTGAAATCACCCCCGCTCACCGGGTAGAACATGACAAGGTACAGTGGCTCACCAGATACACTGGGAATTCACAGGAAGGTAACCCTGATAGGCTGACCTTGGATCTTCTGCATCAGCTAACAAAAGCTCAAGCAGAGTCCCTTTATAAAGCTCTCTCCACCTGCTTGGGTTCCAATGTAATGCTGCACACGAAACCTGCTCTAGACAATGACTGCACAAGCATTCATATTAACCCCAGCCAAGCCCCATGGTAGAAGTGAAACTCTGGCACTTTGCCATGCCCTCCTCTTGCTTTTTTCCAGGTCTTCCAAACCCTTACTCAGTGCTCTCATTCCGTCAGCTCTTTTGTGGTTGAAATAAGGACTTTCCTGGCAGTGAGTGACACATTGAGCTTAATAAGGAGAAAGGCATGGTTAGTCAGGCTTTGCTGACATCACCAGGGAAGGTGATAGTTTATAAACTTATCTTTCCAAGAGTGAATTTAAATCTGCTCCTACTTCACACTCCCTCCTTTTGACTTCTCCCATCATTTCTTTGGAACCATGTTGTAATAGGCTCAAAAAAGGCATTTATTTCTGTGCAAATGTAGAAGACTGCTGAAAAAGAAAATAGGACTAAGTAATTAGAAGCCTCATTTTTCCCTTATGTAGGAGTTTAAAAATGAAAATGCCTATTTGTTGTATTTTATTAAAAAGGTGCTATAGGACTAGCCTTAAAGTAAGGTGTCTGGCTTCTGTGATCTGAGAGGCTGAGGAATGGGAAACAGGATGGGGAAATTTGGATGGGAGGAGAAGAAACAAGGTCAGTTACAAGGAGTACTGCCCACAGGGGCAGAAAGGGATACAGAGCAGGATCCTGCTTAGGCCCACAGGGAGAACTCTGGTTCCCACAAAAGAAGAGGAATCCATAGCCATCTCTGTACTTAGGTGACCAGCTCAAGTGATGAGTGGCACCATGCTGTGCTTTAGTCTAAGTTACCTGTGGCCAGGCCTATCCCAGTGAGTCTGTGCTGTGAAATAAAACACATGCTCTGTCATTTCCATCCATATCCTTCAGCAGTTACATGGTTCATTTCCTCCCCTGCATGAGCCCTTCTTTGTCAGCAAATTTCTTCAAGGTGCTCTGGAATATCTACCTGCAGAGCACCCTGTTTTCACGTGGTTGTGTACTGAGGTTCAGACAGTCCAACCTGGCTCCTCTTCTCCCCATTAGGACTCAGAATTGAGTCTATATCCAGTTTGTTTCCTTAGCTCAGGCCCTCAGCTTGGAGGGCATGGGCAGCCAGACAGAAGCATCTCCAGTGCCACTCCTCTCCACCGAGTTTACCACACCAATTAAGCCCATGGCATTTTTGTCCGAGACCTCCGTTCTGCCCAGTATTTCCCATTGCATTTTAACTGATCTAGTCAAACTTACTCCATGGAAAATATATTAGTAAGACATTTTATATGGTATTTATGTTCTATGTTCTAAGACCTTTACATATATTAACTCAGTTCATCATCACATGCAGCCTGCATAGTAGGTTCTGTTGTTAGCCTAAGGTCACATAGCTTGTGAGTGCTTGTGCCGAGGTTCAGACCCACAGAACCTGGCTCTAGAAGTCACTTCTCTTAACCTCTTACACAGTGCTGCCTCCCAGTTGAATCACAAACTCACATGACTTTTCTTTCATGTAGGTAATTATCAGCATTGTAACCGGCCTCCCAGGCTGTCATGCTAGCGAGCTCTGTGCTTTTCTGGTCACTCTGCATAAGGAATATGGCAGGTTAGTATGTCTGCTGCCTTTGCTTTGGGGAAGGGGATTCTATGCCTGGGCCTGCCTAAGCACTGGGAAACTTCTGACATGTTCTGGCCTTTGGTGTGATTGGTATCAGCATGTAATACATTTGTACTGAGCACTTCCTGTGTGCCAGGCACTGTTCTAAGTGTGGGAGACAAATGAACAAAACAAACCAGAAAATCTCTGCCCTCCAGGAACTTAACATTCTAGTTGTGGAACACAGACAACTAACCAGATAAAGAAAATAATATATTAGCTAGTAAAAAGTGCTATCAAGAAAATAAAGCAGAGAACTATAGAGAGTGCCAGGCTTAGGGGAGGGAATCCAGCTTGAGATTGGGTGCTAAGGGAAAACCTCACTCAGAAGGTCATGTTAGAACAAAGGCCTGAGGAGAGGCTGAACCCTCAGATATTTGGGGAGGAGCGCTATCGTAGCAGGACCAGCACAGGCAAAGGCCTGGGCATGTGCCAGGTCAGCAGGCCAGTTCAGGCTTGAGTGGTTATAACTTGGGATCTGGTAAATGTGATCCTTCCCTGCCCACAAGGGGACGGCAAGAGTTCAGGTGCAGCTGGGATGTGTTGGTCCCCACGAAATTGTGTAAACCATTCATCGCTTCCATCTAACTGGCAGATTTCTGAACAACCCTGGCTAACTGAACAGAGCATTTAATATCTAGTCAGTCTTCCTCAAAGTAAGGCATCTTGCAGGAGGCTTCAGAGGAATTGAAAAGATTGAAATTACCTTGAGGTTGGGAAGTTCAAGGTGGGAAATTATGGGGGGTAAGGAAGGAAGTTTTGGAGAGATGCTAGGAAAATAATTGGCTTTGCTTTATAAGTACTATATAGCTAGCCAGTTCCTCATTTCCATTGCTTTTATTCTATAAAGTCTGAATTCTTCACCCTGTCCATATCTTACTCTTGGCAAGAGTTTTACTGAGCACCAGACTGAAGCCATTTTATTGAACAGTGCTTCAGGAAGTGACTGCCTGCTCAGAAGGAGTCTTTCTTAACTCTGAAGTCTGTTGGCCATCTTCTTACCTGACCTTTTTGCCCAGTTTCAAGGTGTTTCCTGTCAAAAGCTTCAGTGGTAGTAATTCCAGGGTACAGAGCTCCCCACCCAGCCCGTGCCCTCCACCTATGTATGTGGTGCCAGGATTGCTGTGTGGGTTCACTGGGCAGGTGCCTATGGGAGAGCTAGTCACATTGGATCTACTGGCTGAGCCTACAGAGCCAGGCCATCAGGTGTGGCCCCACACTGATTACACTTGCCATTTCCAGGTGGATGATGTACCGCCAAATCATGGACAGCTCCGAGTGTTTTCATGCCGCCCACTTCCAGAGATACCTTTCCAGTGCTCTGGAGGCTCAACAGAACCGCTCTGCCCGCCAGTCCGCCTACATTCGCAAGAAGACCAGACTGCTGGTGGTGTTACAAGGGTGAGCACTGCAAGTCTTCTGGGGACATATGGTTAGGGTGGTGACCTTGCCATTACTGTTACTTCACATGTGGCTAACCTGGGATACAGAACAAACTCCATATGTGCATGAGCAGTATCTGCACAACACAGAGAGGCTTTAAACAGCCAGGACTCCATGGCCTCAAGTGGCTGGTGTAGCTTGCGCACAAGTTTCAAGTTTGCCTTCAATATAATAATATCCCCAAAAGGTAGGGAATTAGGGAGGAGGTTTTCCTGGGCAAGTTCATGGATAATTCTTTTTTTTATTTAATTTTTTATTAACATATTATTAATATACACTCTTATAAAGGTTTCACCGGGAAAAACAATGTGGTTACTACATTTACCCATATTATCAAGTCCCCACCCATACCCCATCAGGGGGCACTGTCCATAATTGTAGTAAGATGCCACAGATTCACTATTTTCCTTCTCTGTGCAACACTGTTTTCCCCGTGATCCCCCACACCATGTACTAAACATAATACCCCTCAATCCCCTTCTCCCTCCCTCCTCACCCGCCCTCCCACATCCCTCCCCTTTGGTAACCACTAGTTCCTTCTTGGAGTCTCTGAGTCTGCTGCTATTTTGTTCCTTCAGTTTTACTTCACTATTACACTCCACAAATGAGGGAAAACATTTGGCACTTGTCTTTTTCCGCCTGGCTTATTTCACTGAGCATAATATCCTCCAGCTCCATCCATGTTGTTGCAAATGGTAGGATTTGTTTCTTTCTTATTGCTGAATAGTATTTCATTGTGTATATGTACCACATCTTCTTTATCCATTCATCTACAGATGGACACTTAGACTATTGTCAAAAATGCTGCGATAAACATAGGGCTGCATATGTCTTTTTGAATCTGAAAAGTTGTGTTCTTTCAGTAAATTCCAAAGAGTGGGATTCCCAGGTCAAATAATATTTCTATTTTTAGTCTTTTGAGGAACCTCCATGTTACTTTCCACAATGGTTGAACTAGCTTACATCACACCAGCAGTGTAGGAGGGTTCCCCTTTCTCCGCATCCTCACCAGCATTTGTTGTTCTTAGTCTTTTCAATGTTGGCCATCTTTACTGGTGTGAGGTGATATCTCATTGTGGTTTTAACTTGCGTTTCCCTGATGACTAGTGATTTGGAGCGTCTTTTCATGTGTCTGTTGGTCATCTGAATTTCTTCTTTGGAGAACTGTCTCTTCATATCCTATGCCCATTAATTGGGTTATTTGGTTTTTGGGTGTTGAGGCATATTAGTTCTTTATATATTTTGGATGTTAACCCCTTGTCAGATATGTCATTTACAAATATGTTCTCCCATACTGTAGGATGCCTATTTGTTCTGTTGATTGTGTCCTTTGCCGTACAGAAACTTTTTAGTTTGATGTAGTCCCATGAGTTCATTTTTGCTTTTGTTTCCATTGCTCAAGGAGATGCGTTCAGGAAGAAGTTGCTCATGTTTATATTCAGGAGATGTTTGCCTATGTTGTCTTCTAAGAGTTTTATGGTTTCACGACTTATATTCAGGTCTTTGGTCCACTTCGAATTTACTTTTGTGTATGGGGTTAAACAATAATCCAGTTTCATTCTCTTGCATGTAGCTGTCCAGTTTTGCCAACACCAGCTGTTGAAGAGGCTGTCATTTCTCCATTGTATGTCCGTATCTCCTTTATCATGTATAAATTGATCATATATGGTTGGTTTTTTTATATCGGGGCTCTCTAGTCTGTTTCATTGGCCTATGGGTCTGTTCTTGTGCCAGTACCAAATTGTCTTTATTACTGTGGCTTTGTAGTAGAACTTGAAGTTGGGGAGCATAATTCCCCCAGATTTATTCTTCCTTCTCAGAATTGCTTTGGCTATTCGAGGTCTTTTGTGGTTCCACATGAATTTTAGAACAATTTTCTCTAGTTCGTTGAAGAATGCTATTGGTATTTTGATAGGAACTGCATTGAATCTGTAGATTGCTTCAGGCAGAATGGCCATTTTGACAATACTAATTCTTCCTATCCATGAGCACAGGATGTGTTTCCATTTATTGGTATCTTCTTTAATTTCTCTCATGAATGTCTTGTACTTTTCAGAGTATAGTTCTTTCACTTCTTTGGTTAGGTTTATTCCTAGGTATTTTATTCTTTTTGATGCAATTGTGAATGTAATTGTTCTTCTGGGTTCTCTCTCTGCTAGTTCATTGTTAGTGTATAGGAATGCTACAGATTTCTGTGTATTAATTTTGTATCCTGCAGCTTTGCTGAATTCACATAGTAGATCTAGTACTTTTGGAGTTGAATTTGGTACTATATCATGTCATCTGCAAACAGGGAGAGTTTAACTTCTTCCTTGCCAGTCTGGATTCCTTTTATTTCTTTGTGTTGTTTGATTGCTGTGACTAGGAATTCCAGTACTGTGTTGAATAGGAGTGGGGAGAGTGGGCATCCTCTCCTCTCCCCAGTCTTAAAGAAGAAGCTTTCAGCTTCTCGTTGTTAAGTATAATGTTGGCTGTGGGTTTATCATATATGGCCTTTATTATGTTGAGGTATTTGCCTTCTATACCCATTTTGTTGAGAGTTTTTATCATGAATGGATGTTCAATTTTGTCAAATACTTTTTCAGCATCTATGGAGATGATCATGTGGTTTTTGTCCTTCTTTTTCTTGATTTGGTGGATGATGTTGATGAATTTTCTAATGTTGTACCATCCTTGCATCCCTGGAATAAATCCTACTTGATCATGATGGATGATCTTTTAGATGTATTTTTGAATTTGGTTTGCCTATATTTTGTTGAGTATTTTTGCATCTATGTTCATCAGGGATATTGGTCTGTAATTTTCTTTTTTGGTGGGGTCTTTGCCTGGTTTTGGTATTAGGGTGATGTTGGCTTCGTAGAATGAGTTTGGGAGTATACCCTCCTCTTCTATTTTTAGGAAAACTTTAAGGAGAATGGGTATTAGGTCTTCACTAAATGTTTGATAAAATTCAGTGGTGAAACCATCTGGTCCAGGAGTTTTGTTCTTAGGTAGGTTTTTTTTTTGATATCATTGATCTACACTTACATGAGAAACATCATGTTTACTAGACTCCCCCCTTCACCAAGTCTCCCCTACATAGCCCATTAGTTACTCTCCATCCATGTAGTAACATGCTGTAAAATCACTACTTGTCTTCTCTGTGTTGCACAGCCCTCCCCATGCCCCCCACACACATTATACATGCTAATCATAAGGCCCCCTTTTTTCTTCCTACCCCTTATCCCTCCTGTCCCACCCTTCCTCCCATGTCCCTTTCCGTTCGGTAACTGTTAGTCCATTCTTCGGTTCTGAAACTCTACTGCTGTTTTTTCCTTCAGTTTTCCTTAGTTCTTGTATTCCACATATGAGTGAAATCATTTGGTACTTGTCTCTCTCCACTTGGCTTATTTCACTGAGCATAATACCCTCTAGCTCCATCTATGTTGTTGCAAATGGTAGGATTTGTTTTCTTCTTATGGCTGAATAATACTCCATTTTGTATATGTACCACATCTTCTTTACCCATTCATCTACTGATGGACACTTACGTTGCTTCCATTTCTTGGCTATCGTGAATAGTGCTGCAATAAACACATGGGTGCATCTGTCTTTTTCAAACGGGGCTTCTGCATTCTTAGGGTAAATTCCTATAAGTGGGATTCCTGGGTCAAATGGTATTTCTATTTTGAGCATTTTAAGGAACCTCCATACTGCTTTCCACAATTGTTGAACTAATTTACATTTCCACCAGCAGTGTAGGAGGGTTCCCTTTTCCCCACAACCTTGCCAACATTTGTTGTTGTTTGTCTTTTGATGGTGCGATCCTTACTGGTGTGAGGTGATATCTCATTGTGGTTTTAATTTGCATTTCTCTGGTGATTAGCGATGTGGAGTATCTTTTCATGTGTCTGTTGGCCTTCTGATTTTCTTCTTTGGAGAACTGTCTATTCAGCTCCTCTGCCCATTTTATAATTGGAGTTTCGCTTTTGTTTGTTGAGGTGCGTGAGCTCTTTATATATTTTGGATGTCAACCCTTTATCGGATCTGTCATTTATGAATATATTCTCCCATACTGTAGGATGCCTTTTTCTTCTATTATTGGTGTACTTTGCTGTACAGAAGCTTTTCAGCTTGATATAGTCCCACTTGTTCATTTTTGTTTTTGTTTCCCTTGCCTGGGGAGATATGTCCATGAAGAAGTTGCTCATGTTTATGTCCAAGAGATTTTTGCCTATGTTTTTTTCTAAGAGTTTTATGGTTTCATGACTTACATACAGGTCTTTGATCCATTTCGAATTTACTTTTGTGTATGGGGTTAGACAGTGATCCAGTTTCATTCTCTTACATGTAGCTGTCCAGTTTTGCCAACACCAGCTGTTGAAGAGGCTGTCGTTTCCCCATTGTATGTCTGTGTCTCCTTTATCATATATTAATTGACCATATATGTTGGGGTTAATGTCTGGAGACTCTATTCTGTTCCACTGGTCTGTGGCTCTGTTCTTGTGCCACTACCAAATTGTCTTGATTACTGTGGTTTTGTAGTAGAGCTTGAAGTTGGGGAGTGAGATCCCTCTCACTTTATTCTTCCTTCTCAGGATTGTTTTGGCTATTCGGGGTCTTTGGTGGTTCCATATGAATTTTATAACTATTTGTTCCAGTTGATGAAGAATGCTGTTGGTAATTTGTTAGGGATTGCATTGAATCTGTATATTGCTTTGGGCAGGATGGCCATTTTGACAATATTAATTCTTCCTAGTCAAGAGCATGGGATGAGTTTCCATTTGTTAGTGTCCTCTTTAATTTCTCTTAAGAGTGTCTTGTAGTTTTCAGGGTATAGGTCTTTCACTTCCTTGGTTAGGTTTATTCCTAGTTATTTTATTCTTTTTGATGCAATTGTGAATGGAACTGTTTTCCTGATTTCTCTCTCTGCTAGTTCATTGTTAGTGTATAGGAATGTCACAGATTTCTGTGCATTAATTTTGTATCCTGCAACTTTGCTGTATTCTGATATTAGTTCTAGTAGTTTTGGAGTGGAGTCCTTAGGGTTTTTTATGTACAATATCATGTCATCTGCAAATAGTGACAGTTTGACTTCTTCTTTACCAATTTGGATTCCTTGTATTTCTTTGTGTTGTCTGATTGCCGTGGCTAGGACCTCCAGTACTATGTTGAATAACAGTGGGGAGAGTGGGCATCCCTGTCTTGTTCCCAATCTTAGAGGAAATGCTTTCAGCTTCTCACTATTCAGTATGATGCTGGCTGTGGGTTTATCATATATGGCCTTTATTATGTTGTGGTACTTGCCCTCTATATCCATTTTGTTGAGAGTTTTTATCATGATGGATCTTGAATTTTGTTGAATGCTTTTTCAGCATCCATGGAGATGATCATGTGATTTTTGTCCTTTTTTGTTTATGTGGTGGATGATGTTGATGGATTCTCAAATGTTGTACCATCCTTGCATCCCTGAGAAGAATCCCACTTGGTCATGGTGTTTGATCCTCTTGATGTATTTTTGAATTCAGTTTGCTAATATTTTGTTGAGTATTTTTGCATCTACGTTCATCAGGGATATTGGTCTGTAATTTTCTTTTTTGGTGGGGTCTTTGCCTGGTTTTGGTATTAGGGTGATGCTGGCTTCATAGAGTGAGTTTGGAAGTATTCCCTCCTCTTCCAGTTTTTTGGACAACTTTAAGGAGAATGGGTATTATGTCTTCTCTGTATGTCTGATCAAACTCCGCAGTAAATTCATCTGGCTTGGAAGTTCTGCTCTTGGGTAGTTTTTTGATTACCGCTTCAATTTCATTGCTGTTAATTGGTCTGTTTAGATTTTCTGTTTCTTCCTTGGTCAGTCTTGGAAGGTTGTATTTTTCTAGGAAGTTGTCCATTTCTTCTAGGTTTTCCAGCTTGTTAGCATATAGTTTTTTGTAGTATTCTTTAATAATTTTTTGTATTTCTGTGGGGTCCGTTGTGATTTTTCTTTTCTTATTTCTGATTCTGTTGATGTGTGTTGATTCTCTTTTTCTCTTAGTAAGTCTGGCTAGGGGCTTATCTTTTGTTTATTTTCTCAAAAACCACCTCTTGGTTTTATTGATTTTTTTCTATTGTTTTATTCTTCTCAAATTTATTTATTTCTTCTCTGATCTTTATTATGTCCCTTCTTCTGCTGACTTGAGGCCTCATTTGTTCTTCTTTTTCCAATTTTGATAATTGTGTCTTTAGACTATTCATTTGGGATTGTTCTTCCTTCTTTAAAGTTGCCTGGATTGCTATATACTTTCCTATTAAAAGTGCTCTCGCTGCATCCCACAGAAGTTGGGGCTTTGTGTTGTTGTTATTTGTTTCCATATATTGCTTGATCTCTATTTTGATTTGGTCATTGATCCATTGATTATTTAGGAGCATGTTGTGAAGCCTCCATGTGTTTCTGAGCCTTTTTTGCTTTCTTGGTACAATCTATTTCTAGTTTTATACCTTTGTGGTCTGAGAAGTTGGTTGGTAGAATTTCAATCTTTTGGAATTTACTGAGGCTCTTTTTGTGGCCTAGTATGTGGTCTATTCTGGAGAATGTTCCATGTACACTTGAGAAGAATGTGTATCGTGTTGCTTTTGGGTGTAGAGTTCTGTAGAAGTCTATTAGGTCCATCTCTTCTAGTGCCTCTGTGTCCTTACTTATTTTCTGTCTGCTGGATCTGTCCTTTGGTGTGAGTGGTGTCTTGAAGTTCCCTAGAACGAATGCATTGCATTCTATTTCCTCCTTTAATTCTGTTAGTATTTGTTTCACATACGTTGGTGCTCCTGTATTGGGTTCATATATATTTATAATGGTTAAATCCTCTTGTTGGATTGTCCCCTTTGTCATTACGTAATGTCCTTCTTTATCTCTTGTGACTTTCTTTGTTTTGAAGTCTATTTTGTCTGATACTAGTACTGCAATACTTGCTTTTTTCTCCTTGTTGTTTGCATGAAATATCTTTTGCCATCCCATGACTTCTGGTCTGTGCATGTCTTTGGGTTTGAGGTGAGTCTCTTGTAAGCAGCATATAGATGGGTCTTGCTTTTTTATCCATTCTCTTCCTCTGTGTCTTTTGATTGGTACATTCAGTCCATTTACATTTAGGGTAATTATTGAAAGGTATGTACTCACTGACATTGCAGGCTTTAGGTTTTTGGTTACCACAGGTTCAAAGTTAGCTTCTTTACTATCTTACTGTCTAACTTAACTCGCTTATTGAGCTATTATAAACACAGTCTGATGATTCTTTATTTCTCTCCCTTCTTATTCCTCCTCATCCATTCTTTGTATGTTAGGTGTTTTATTTTGTGCTCTTTTGTGTTTCCTTTGACTGCTTTTGTGGGTAGTTGATTTTGTTTTTTGCCTTTCGTTAGTATTTGGTTGGTCTGCTTTCTTTGGTGTGATTTTATTTTCTCTGGTGATATCTGTTTAGCCTTAGGAGTGCTTCCATCTAGAGCAGTCCCTCTTAAATAGCCTGTAGAGGTGGTTTGTGGGAGGCAAATTCCCTCAACTATTGCTTGTCTGAGAATTGTTTAATCCCTCTTTCATATTTAAATGATAGTCGTCCTGGATACAGTATCCTTGGTTC
This sequence comes from Manis javanica, assembly GCF_040802235.1. NCBI lineage: Eukaryota > Metazoa > Chordata > Mammalia > Pholidota > Manidae > Manis > Manis javanica. The sequence continues at coordinate 28,978,938 of NC_133160.1, read as the reverse complement.
AAGGCCCTTCTGTTTCATTGCATTAAATATATCATGCCATTCTCTTCTGGCCTATAAGGTTTGTGTTGAGAAGTCTGATGGTAACCTGATGGGTTTTCCTTTGTAGGTGATGTTTTTTCTCTGTCTGGCTACCCTTAATACTCTGTCCTTGTCTTTGATCTTTACCATTTTAATTATTATTTGTCTTGGTGTTGTCCTCCTTGGGTCTCTTGTGTTGGGATTTCTGCATGCTTCCGTGGTCTGAGAGACTATTTCCTCCTCCAGTTTGGGGAAGTTTTCAGCAATTATTTCTTCAAAGACACTTTCTATCCCTTTTTCTCTCTCTTCTTCTTCTGGTACCCCTATAATGCAGATATTGTTCTGTTTGGATTGGTCGCACAGTTCTCTTAATATTCTTTCATTCCTGGAGATCCTTTTATCTCTATCTGCATCAGCTTCTCTACATTCCTGTTCTCTGATTTCTATTCCATTAATGGCCTTTTGCATCTTGTCCATTCTACTTTAAGTCCTTCCAGAGATTGTTTTATTTCTGTATTCTCCCTCCTTAGCTCTTGCATATTTCTCTGCAAGTTCATCAGCATGGTTATGACCTTTATTTTGAATTCTTTTTCAGGAAGATTGGTTAATTCTCTCTCCCCAGATTCCCTCTCAGGAGAGGATGTCTGTTTGATTCTGGTCTGGATCAAATTCTTTTGCCTTTTCATTGTGATAGAGGTAGTCGTGGACAGTTGGCGCGCATGTCATCTGGGAGAACAAAGTCCCTTTCCACTTGCTCCGGGCCTTCCTTTCCTTGGAGAATCGCGACCTCTAGCGGCTTGTGCTGGGCAGCTGTGCGCTGATGGGAAATCTGGATCTGGCCGGGCGGCTGCAGAGTAGGCACCGTGTGGCTGCTGTGGGTGTGGCCTGTCTCAGGCTGCTAGTCTGCTATGGTGGGGCCGTGCTGGAGGGGGAATAGGCAGGAGACTGTTTATCCCCGTGCGCGGCCTCAGAGCTGTACTGCCGCCCAGGGGGTTAGGGCGCCTTGAGTTCCCCAGGCTTCCCAGCTTCTGGGCTCAGTGTACCATGATGCTTCCGTCCAGCTGTGAGGCTCCTGTCCCTTTAAGACTTTCAAAAAGTGCTCACTTTTCTTTTGTCCCAGTGGTGCCGGCTGTGGGAACCTGCTCACAGGTTTTATTGTTCTGTTTCCCAGGTGTCCAGCACACCACACACTGTGTGTCTGCAGTCCCAGGGCGGATGAATAGGGCTGGGTATTTAGCAGTCCTGGGCTCCCTCTCCCTTCCCGCTCTCTGACTCCTCTCCTCCCGCTGGGGAGCTGGGGTGAGGAGTGCTTGGGTCCCACCAGGCTGCAGCTTGAATCTTACCCCCTTCATGAGGCGCTGGGTCCTCGCAGATGTAGATGTAGCCTGGGTGTTGTCCTGTATCTTCTGGTCTCTCTTTTAGGAATAGTTGTATTTGTTGTATTTTCAAAAATATGTATGTTTTTAGGATGAGATTTCTGCTGTCCTACTCACGCTGCCATCTTGGCTACTCTCTCTTAGGTAGTTTTTTGATTACCAGTTCAGTTTCGTTGCTGGTAATTGGTCTGTTCAGATTTTCTATTTCTTCCTGGGTCAGCCTTGGAAGGTTGTATTTTTCTAGAAAGTCATCCATTTCTTCTAGATTATCCAGTTTGTTAGCATATAATTTTTCATAGTATTCTCTAATAATTCTTTGTATTTCTGTGGTGTCCGTAGTCATTTTCCCTTTCTCATTTCTGATTCCATTTATGAGAGTAGACTCTCTTTTTTTCTTTATAAGTCTGGCTAGGAATTTATCTATTTTGTTTATTCTGTCAAACAACCAGCTCTTGCTTTCATTGATTGTTTCTATTGTTTTATTATTCTCAATTTTATTTATTTCTGCTCTAATCTTTATTATGTCCCTCCTTCTACTGACTTTGGGCCTCATTTGTTCTTCTTTTTCTAGCTCCATTAATTGTGAGTTTAGACTGCTTATATGGGATTGTTCTTCTTCCCTGAGGTAGGCCTGTATTGTAATATACTTTCCTCTCAGCTCAGCCTTTGCTGCGTCCCACAGATTTTGCGGTGTTGAGTTATTGTTGTCATTTTCTCCATATGTTGCTTGATCTCTGTTTTTATTTGATCATTGATTCATTGATTATTTAGGAGCATGTTGTGAAACCTCCATGTGTTTGTGGGATTTTTCATTTTCTTTGTGTAATTTATTTCTAGTTTCATACCTTTGTGGTCTGAGAAGCTGGTTAGTACAATTTCAATCTTTTCGAATTTACTGAGGCTCTTTTTGTGGCCTAGTATATGATCTATTCTTGAAAATGTTCCGTGTGCACTTGAGAAGAATGTGTGTTCTGCTGCTTTGGGGTGTAGAGTTCTGTAGATGTCTGTTAAGTCCATCTTTTCTAGTGTGTTGTTCAATGCCTCTGTGTCCTTACTTATTTTCTGTCCTTTGGAGTAAGTGGTGTGTTGAAGTCTCCTAGAATGAATGCATTGCATTCTATTTCCCCTTTTAATTCTGTTAGCATTTGTTTCACATACGTAGGTGCTCCTGTGTTGGGCACATAGATACTTATAATGGTTATATCTTCTTGTTGGATTGACCCCTTTTATTATTATGTAATGTCCTTCTTTGTCTCTTGTGAATTTCTTTATTTTGAAGTCTATTTTGTCTGATACAAGTACTGCAACTCCTGCTTTTTTCTCCCTATTAGTTGCATGAAATACCTTTTTCCATCCCTTCACTTTTAGTCTATGTATGTGTTTGGGTTTGAAGTGAGTCTCTTGTAGGCAGCATATAGATAGGTCTTGTTTTTTAATCCATTCAGTGACTCTGTCTTTTTTTTGACTTATGTCTTTTGATTGGTGCATTCAGTCCATTTACATTTAGGGTGTTATCAATAGGTATGTACTTATTGCCATTGCAGGCTTTAGATTCGTGGTACCAAAATTTCAAGGTTAACTTCCTTACTATCTAAGAATCTAACTTAACTCACTCAATATGCTATTACAAACACAATCTAAAGGTTCTTTTTTTTTTTGTCCTCCTTTTTCTTCCTCCTCCATTCTTTTTTATATTAGGTATCATATTCTGTACTCTTTGTCTATCCCTTGACTGACTTTGGGGATAGTTGATTTAATTTTGCATTAGCTTAATAATTAGCTGTTCTACTTACTTTACTGTGGTTTTATTACCTCTGGTGACAGATATTAAACCTCAGGAACACTTCCATCTATAGCAGTCCCTCCAAAATACACTGTAGAGATGGTTTGTGGGAGGTAAATTCTCTCAGCTTTTGCTTATCTGGAAATTGTTTAATCCCTCCTTCAAATTTAAATAATAATCTTGCCGGATAAAGTAATCTTGTTTCCAGTCCCTTCTGCTTCATTGCATTAAATACATCATGCCACTCCCTTCTGGCCTGTGAGCTTTCTGCTGAGAAGTCTGATGATAGCCTGGTGGGCTTTCCTTTGTATGTGATCTTATTTCTCTCTCTGGCTGCTTTTAGTAGTCTCTCCTTATTCTTGATCTTTTCCATTTTAATTACTATATGTCTTGGTGTTGTCATCCTTGGGTCCCTTGTGTTGGGAGATCTGTACATCTCCATGGCCTGAGAGACTATCTCCTTCCCCAGTTGGGGAAGTTTTCAGCAATTACCTCCTCAAAGACACTTTCTATCCCTTTCTCTCTCTTCTTTGTCTGTTACCCCTATAATGAAAATATTGTTCCACTTGGATTGGTCACACAGTTCTCTCAATATTCTTTCATTCTTGTACATCCTTTTTTCTCTCTGTACCTCAGCTTCTTTGTATTCCTCTTTTCTAGTTTCTATTTCATTTATCATCTCCTCCACTGTATCTAATCTGCTTTTAATGCCCTCCATTGTGCTCTTCAACGATTGGATCTCTGACCGGAATTCATTCTTGTGTTCTTGAATATCTTTCTGTACCTCCATGAGCATGTTAATGATTTTTATTTTGAACTCCCTTTCAGGAAGATTCATGAGGTTGATGTCACTTAAATCTTTCTCAGGAGTTGTATAATAATTTTACTTTGAACCAGGTTCCTTTGGTGTTTCATATTTGTATATGGTGCCCTCTCATGTCCAGAACCTCTACTCTCTGGAGCTGCTGAGCCCCTGAAGCAATATTGGGGATCGCAGGGGAGTGGTATTGGTGCCTGGGGGGAGGAAAGAGCTGTTTCCTGCTTCCCAGCTGCTATGCCTGTCTCCACTGCCTGAACCAGTGGGCCAAGCACAGAGATATAAGCCTGTGTGCTTTGCGTTTGTAGTTGCTGTAGACAGATCTTCCCTCTGGCTGGCCTAACACCAGGGTAGGGTTTGCCGGTTTGCAAGCCAGGTGGGGCTGGCTCGGAGAAAGGTGCAGTAGGCTGCATATCATGGAGGGGTTCCTTGGAGCTGTGTAGCCAGCCAGGGAGCTAGAGCACCTGAAGACCATGAAAGCTCCCAACCTGCTGGGCAGAGTACACCTGGACAATTTTGTCTATCTGTCCTTTCTCCGGAGCAGTAAGCTCTATCCAGTCCTTGCCCCTTTAGCAGCCCTCTTGCTAAGGGCTTCCTTTTTAGGAAGTCTGTCAGACTGACCACCTTTCTTTTGTCCCAGAGCAGCCGGATATGGATCCCTGCTTTCCACAAATGGCTGGAATCTCAGTCTCTCCAAGAATTCTGCCTGTCTTAGCTTTCTAACCCCCTAATCACGAGAGTACCATGCAAGCACCATGAATGTAGGTTTGTGCTCCCAGAGCAGATCTCCGCAGTTAGGTATTCAGCAGTCCCAGGCCTCCACTCCCTCCCTGCTCCATTTCTCTTCCTCCTACCAATGAGCTGGGGTCTGGGGAAAGGCTTGGGTCCCTCCAGGCCACAGCTTTGGTACGTTACCCTGTTCTGTAAGGTCTTCTCTTTTCTCCAGGTGTATATAGTCTGGCACAGTCCTCTTTCCTGTTGCTCTTTCAGGATTAGTTGTATTAATTATATTTTTGTATTATATGCAGTTTTAGGAGGAAGCCTCTGTCTCACCTCTCATGCTGCAATCTTTAATCCTCTCCAGTTCACAGTGATAATTCTTATAACACTTAACAGTGGTGCTCCCTGAGCCCCTTCCTTTGCCATCGAGGCAGGGGATTTTCATCTGTTTCTCCCATGGAGTTGCTGAGATTGCCCCCACACTTTGCAGTCTTGAGTTCCACCCTCCCCAGTATGGCTGGTCTGGGAGGGTTTCTTGGGACCCTCAGCAAGGAGCATGAATACTCTAGTTGGGCAAGGAGCTCCCTGTGAGGACAGGTTTAACAAGAGTGTATGCTGCTGCTCCAGGTACCCTGATCACAAGGAGCATACCTTGACCCTGTTCTATGGCCTTCCAAGGAGGGGCGACATGCAGGCCTATCATCCCCCAGGCCCAGAGAAGAACATGCCCATCTCTTCACTGTCATTATAGTTGGTAATAAAGAAGCTTTTGTCAGTTCTCACAGAGTGCTTTTGTGCTATGCTACGTTTTTTGTGCTTGTAATAATCAGTATTTGTAGTTAGCCAATTGTTTCCAATAAAGAAAAGTTCTGGGTCCAAAGCCCTGTTTGGTCTCCTCGGTGTGCTGGTGAGAACTGGAGGAAAGTCAGGCCAGTGGTCCTCAAGTAGGAGATGGGCAAGACTGTGCCCCACTGCTAGGCCATTGCTCCTCTTCTTCAGGCTTCGTTCTCACACCTGCCCTGTGCTTCCCTGTGCTTGTCCTACTCATAGGCTGAGGTCATTGAAGCCACAGAGCAAGAGTGTAGGCTTGAAACTACTTGTTTCCTTCTGGTTTTCCATTGCTTCTAATGGTCAAAGGAATAGATTGACACTGCCCCATCCCCACCCCCAGCACCAAACAGTTAATAGTCTTTGTGGAGTGTGGACCTGGGGTCAAATTTGGCTACTTGACATTGTGTGGCTGAGGTCACTTCCATCTTCCATCACTTCAGAGAGCATCGTTGACTCCTTGTCTCTTTACACATCTGCCAAAGTGTCAGCTGTCTTGCCTGCCCTGGACTGCACTGATGGTGTATGGCCCACTGTCATACTCTCCAACCCAGCCTTTGCCCAGTTGCAGCCCTGGCACACTGGGGACCTCAGCTTCCTGAGGGACTGAAGTTGGAATGTCAGCTAAGTGCTATGGCTCTCACCACACTCTTCTCAGAGGCGGGCCCATTCTCTGCAGGCTCAGCAGGGAACACACAGCAGCCTCCTTTTTTGCATCGCCATCTCTTTGGGGCTGGATGTTCAAGCCCAACAGAGAGGTTGCTGGTAAAGGGATATCCAAGAGGGTCCTCAAACCGAGAATGTCATTCCTTGAATGTGGCTTTTATCTTCATTTATAGGATTTTTAGGGGGAAACTGTGGTATAGGGCATAGTTTTCTTTTGACCCTAGAGTGATCTGGTTCCATTTGACTTACTACAGCAGTAGGGCAGTAGTGCTGAGCTTTGACATCAAATGGAGCCATTAGTTGTAAAAATCAGGGGGGGAGTCAGGACAGGAAGGTGGTGGGCATGGCTGTCAAAGGGTAACACCAGGGGTCCTGTGGTGGTGGTGGAACTGTTCAGTGTCTTGACTGTTGTGGTGGATATAGGAACTGACACAGGTGACAAAATTGTATAGGACTGAAGCCATACACACACATATACATAAATAAAACTGGGGTGATCTGAATTTAAAAAATAATAATTTTAAGGGATTTGAGAGGCTGTGTTTGCTTATACTCTGAAATGTTGTGAAATCATTCTTTAAATTATCTACACTTAAAACAAAGTACCTCTCAAAATAAACATTGAGTAAATGTAAAACATATGCCCAAATTTTAGGCTTAAATTGCAAACATGAAACAGCCCAAAGGATGCTTGAATGGAATATCTGTTGTTTCAGAGGAAAGAAATATAAAGTCCTGCTGGGCTTCTGTATTGTTGTTATTTTTAGTAAGGAGAGTACTGACAAAAAAAGAGGCAAACATGGAGAGCCAGTTTTTTGCCTTCATCTTGCTTTCAGGGCAGTTTATTCAGAGTGGCTGCTGGTACAGGCCTGGAGCAGGCTGCCCTCTATGGTGAGGGCTGCCTCCTTCCTTTTGGAGGCCACACCCAGGATGATTGTAGGGTTGGGGAGGGAAGTTCTAGCAGGGCCCCTGTGACAAGTAGAGTGAGTAACACCAAGGGCCTTCTCCCTTGCCACAGCGGTTCCAGGCTGCAGTGCTCTGAAGCATCACCTAGATTCACTGGCCTCACCAAGGAGCGTGAGGCCTGTTGCATGCTAACCTTATCCCATTAACATCAATGAAGATTAATGGAATGTTCTGAAAACCTGGGAATGCCCCAGTCACCCTCTCTAAGGAAAAATCTAATATATTAAAATGACCAAAATCTGTAGGTTGGCTTGTAAATCTTTCAGCTCTCTTCTACCCTAAGAAATGAGAGTCTCTAGGGCTCATAGCAAACATGGAAAATAAAAAGGCCCCAGACACTTATTTCAGAAGAGGAGGAAATTGGATGCCAAGGAGCAAGGCTGGTGCACTTAACCATGAGAGTTAAATCCATTAAACAGGACCACAGATAGATTTGGGGGAGTGTGCGAACATCAGTCCTGCTTACCAAGTGTGCAGTGCAGGCAGTGGGGGGGCTCTCCTGGCCTCCAGGTCCACCAGACACTGCAAAACCAATGGGAGCAACCCCATGTTGTCATATACACATGCTCAGACAGGGGGAGCAGGCGACAGAAGCCAGTTAGCAGAGGGCTCGCTCCAGAGGCTCTCTAGTACCAGGCCTTGATGGGGGAGCTCTAGAACCTAGCATACCCATTTCTTTACTGAAGCACTGCTGATTGGGCAACACTGAGGCAGAGGGGGTAGAAGTGCTGATTTTGTAGTCTGGAATAAAGCCGAGTGCTGTTTCACAAGTGAGTTGTTTGTAGAACTCAGGAAATGGCTCAGACAGGCTGTATCTATCCCCCCTGCCACCAGCACTGACCTCCCAAGGCCCATACTCGGACCAAGACCCTTAAGATCAGTAAGGCTACCCATCAGATTTGCCCTCCCTCCATAGGAACTGACCTTTTGGTGATTGGCTAGGTGACTTGGGAAAATATTCTCCACAACATGAAGAGAACAGGTCTCCTTTTGGAAGGGCCATGGGTCTACCTGGGGTTGAACATCAGTTCGTTCATCTACTTTACTTTCAGCACTGTAGATTACAACATTCAGCATTCTTACATTCTTATTGCAGGAGTAGACTATAAACAAATATATGAGAAAATATAACATGTATAGCATATGTTCAGTGCTTCAGAAGAATTGGAGCAGAGGCAGGCTGTGCCAGAGGGAGAGTTGCTGCATCATACAGGCTATGTGAAGTCAGAAGACACCTACCTCATAAGATGCCACTTGAGCAGAGACCTGAAGGGAATGACGGTACAAGCCTTGCTGACACCTGAGGAAGAACGCATCACAGGGTATCAGGGACAGAAAGTGCAAGGGTGGAAGTAGCCCTGGCAGGTTCAGAGTGGAGCTAGCAGGCCAGAGTGGCTGGATTCAGGTGAGGGAAGGACTTGTTGGAGATGAAACTCGTCCTGTGGTGTGAGGGTCAGATCACAGGGCCATTGTGCGGGCCACTATAAGTACTTCAGCTTTCACGCTGAGTGGGATGGAAGCTGCTCCCACAGTGACTTAGCACCATGGGATTAGCACAGTCTCTCTGGCTTCTGTGTTGAAAACAGATTGAGGAGAAGCAGAGAGGCCAGTAAGGAGGTTGTGGGGTTATCTAGGCAAGAGATGGTAGCAGTTTGGACCCAGTAGTAACACGGGAGTGTGAGCAGTAATCTAATTCTAGTTTTATTTAGAAGACTGAGAAAAATGGAGACAATGACAACTCCAAACAAATTTTTTGCCTAGCAGCTCAAAGAGTGGCTTCCCCTCTCAGGCCTTGAGAGGAGCAGGTGTGGAAGAGTTGGGTCATGATTTATTTAGTTCTAACTGAAAATACCAACTTGGCTTTGGAAGTCTGGAGTTCAGAGGGAGTTCCAGGCAGGAGATACAAATGCAGGTGGATTTGATATGTGTCTGATGACCTGGAGAGGCACCTAATGATTCTCCTTTCTCTTGTCTGCATGTTCTGTGAGGCAGAAGGAGAGGAAAGAGCTATTAAGGAAAAGAGACCAATGCAAGGGCTCCTAACTTGATTAGAAAACAGGCTTAAGGACATAAGACCCACCAACGGAGCTCCAGGTTCATCTGCAGGCTTCCCTTTATTCCCAGAGGCGGGGGTGGGGGTTCCACTCTTGCACAGTTATGAGGACAAAGCAAACTCAAGAATGCAGAAACACTGTGGGGTGCAGAGGCTCTCATTCGTGAAGCAGGGTCACCCAAGGAACCCATCACAAGCTCTTCCTTTTGGCTTTCCTTCTTTTGCTTGCTCAGCCACTCAGCATTCCCCTCTTCCCCTGCTCTGCAGATCCAGTCAGTAAACTTACCATTCCCTTTTTTTCCCCCAGCTACACAGATGTTATTGATGTTGTCCAGGCCCTGGAGACCCATCCAGACTCAAACGTCAAGTCCTCCTTCACCATCGGTGCCATCACAGTGTGTGTGGAGCCCCTGAGTTGTTACATGGAGCACAGGTACATACTTAGGACCCACAGGATGTGGTGTGTTTAAGTGTACAGAAAGCAATTTTCTACCACCCTCCAGGAGATACATCCTTGTGTGTTTGTCTCTAGAACGCATCAGCCTACCTTATATGTATGAATGCTCTATTGTTATTAATTAGTGCTAGGTTCTCAGAGACCCCTTCTGACTGTCCGCCTCTCACCACTTTTCTTTGTGCACTGAAAAATTGCCCACCCAGGGAAGTGGGACGTGAAACAGCTTCTCTCAGAAAGAACGTGCATGGCAGCCTTTTCTCTCCCTCTGTACTGCAGGGGAGGCACTCTGTGTCCCAGAGTGCCCAGAGCGTCTCAGAGAGACGTTTTCCTATGGTCAAGCCATCTTACCTCAGCTAATGACCCACTCTTACTACTAATAGGTCAACTTTTTTTCTTTTGGAAGCAATATAACAACAGTAATTCGCCCATAAACTTGCTAACTCAGCCTAACGATTACAACTTCTGTGAATTCCTTCCTGGCCTTTTCATGTGCATGTTTTTTGCAGCTGTGGTGTACATATGGTTTTATAGCCTTCTTCTTAGGTTAACATATAAATATTATGTAAATTAATGTGTATATGTGATAATTACATTTTGATTAATTATATAATCATTATGTGTGTGGAAGGATATAATTGTCTTGACCATTTCCCCACTGTTAGTCACATAGGATGTCTCCAACTTTTTGCTATTATAAAAAATAATTTATAAATAATATGTTATATATATATTAAAAATAAATGCATCTTTAGCCATATAAATTTCTCTAATTTCCTTAGATTCCTCAGAGATATTATTAACCTTTGATAAGTCTTATTTCTCTATTCACATTGCCAAATTGCTTTTTGAGTGGGTCTCACAGTTTACTGTGCCTCACCTGTGTCTGAAAGTACCTGCTTCATTGTCAGAATACTCTGTACTGGGGAGAGCTTCAAGCACTACATTGTCCCTTCACAGTTATTTGACTTCCTTTCCCTTTAGTTTACTGAGCTGTGTCCTCAGGTGTGTAATCATGGGATCTTTCTTTCTGGTGTACATTAGTGTTGTTTCCTGGAAACTGATCTATCCTTAGACCTTCATCTGAAAAGGCTCCCTTCCTACTTGAGTCCCAAGGTGGTATCTTTAGATTTCTCATAGAAATTACTTTAGAGGTTTCTTCCCTAATCACCTTGACAGATCCAAGAAATGTTTTTACCGTTCTCTCTTTTTAGCTATGACCTAGGTTTTGCTCTCCCATAAAAAATGTCAAGGTGATCCGTCTTCTCTTCTTCTAGGTTAAGTTATTGTAGTGAATGCTGAGCACCACCATTGTACTGTGGACTGAAATATATTGACTCTTACATGCCACTCTTCGTACCATTTGTGTTTCTTCTTTTTCTTATCTCTCTATTCAAAGACAAATTAAAGCAGAAGGGGGCCTAACATGGGACTAGATATTACCATAAATACTACCAAGAAAAGATAGGAAAAAATAGTAATCAAACAACAAATGAAAGCTATACTTCAGAAGAATTAGCCAGGCAAGTACTTCCCTGTACTGTCAAAAAAAAATAGAAATTTAAAGGAGAAGAGCCAACAGAGTGGGGTAGGGAGAGCTCAAGGAAGAGGTATAGAAGGTCTGGAGAAATGGGCAGGAGGGATGTTACTGGGTGATGTAAATGTTCTAAAATTGAATTGTGGTGATGGTTACACAACTCTATAAATTTACTTTAAAAATCATTGAACTGTATAGTTAAAATGAGGGGATATTATGATATGCAAGTTGTACCTCAATAAAGTTGTTAAATAGAAAAGATCAAGGAAAAAACTTTGGCTAACAAAAGGAGATGGGAAATGCACTGTTAGAGGCCTACAAAGAAAGCAAAGCTAATAATAAAATCAGTATGGAAATGAAAATCTCAGTCTAAGCAATGAGAAGACAGACGTAACTAAAACTTAAGTCTCTGTCAAAGAGCCTCAAGCTTGAGATGAGGAAATAGACAAAGAAATTTGAAAAAAGAGAGGAACTGAAGAACACAGACTTAGCTTTTAAGGACAGAAACCATTTCTGTTAAATGCTTAGTACATAGTAAGTGCTCATAAAATATCTGTTGAATAAATGAGCATGTCAACATGTGAGGAATAAGGGTCCTTGAGAAAATGTAAATAAATAAAAAACATAAAATGACTGAAGCTGAACATCATTTAAATAGAAAAATAAGGCTAAAATTGTGTGAATTATGGCTATGAATATAACAATATAAGTACCAAGATGAGGCATAAGTATTAGGAACTATGAGTATATGAATTTCCTCATTTTTCTCATTAGATCAAAAATACTAATAAATGAAAATGACTGATTTTGCTCATTGTTTAGATATTAATGAGAAATTTCCGAATTTACTTTTGAATGCTTTCTGGAAAGTAATTTACTGTAGTGGTTTACTAATGCTCTGTTGGAAACTAATGATTAGCCCATGCCGATGGGTTATAGAGCTATTCTATTCTGTGTGCATGGAGTTAAACGTGGAGTAGAAGAAAATTGTAGGGTCCATAAGAATAGAAAGCTATTAAGCCCATTCTATTAAAAAAAATTGTGGTTAATATTAAGCCCATAAGTTTTAAAAAAGAAAAAAAATCCTTATGTGACCAACTGTTGTAGATTAAAAATATTGTCCACAGGAAAAGCAGCCCCTACCATCAAGAGCCAAAAATCTGAATCTACCTCACACTTAGAAGTTGGGCTTGGTCATGTGACTTGCTTTAGCCAATTGGACATCAAGAAACAAGAAACAAACAGAGGCTTGAAAAGCCTTATGCTTTGGGAATTGCCCTGTCTTGCTCCTGGGAACTGAGACCACCATCTGAAGAAGCCTGGGCAGGGCTCCTGGAGGATGAGAGACCATGTAGTGAGAAAGTCCCAGCCATCCCATTCTTACCATCTGAACTGAGATCCCACTGGGCCTGTGAGTGAGACCATCTTTATTTAAACGATCAGCACCAGATGAGCTGTCCCAGGCCAAAACACTGCCCATCCAACCTACAGGATCATGAGAAACAACAAATCATGGTTATTTTAAGCCACTTAGATTTGGGGTAGTTTATTACACAGCAACAGTATAGGAAGATAGGTACATACATTCATATACTGTTGATCGGAATGCAAAAATGATATGATCTCTTTGGAAACAAATTTGGCCATTCTTTTGCTTAAAATTTTATAGTTATATTTGTACAAATGTGCAAAGATAGGTAGATAGACATACACACACACAAACATACATTTGGTTCAGGTGGAATTTTTAGTTTTTGGTTCAGGGCTCCAATTTTCCAAACAGTTGTACTCTAGCACATTTAAATGGAAAGAGATTAACTAAAGGATATTGTAGTTTACAGAGTCTCCAGGAGGGAAAGGCTGTCTTGGCTAGGCAGGCCAGGAGCAACACTCAAACCTTGTGGGGCTGCCCTAGTAAGGGGATATCACACCCCTTCCTTCACCAGACTCTATAGAGTCTGCTTGCCCTACATTCCCTTGCTCACCTTGTTTACTCACTGCCAGTGGGAGTCTGATGGTCCATCTCATTGTAGAACATAGGTCACATGCCTGCACGAGACAACAACAAAGGCTGCAATAGCAATTTTCTGCTTTTAATAAGAGGGATAGGCTTCCTAAGTCCAAGCCTAGGAAAGGTGTTTAGAAGGGACTGGGCTGTCTGAACATGACAGATGTGCTCTGCAGTGTTCAAAATAACACTGTTTGTAATATCAGAGAACTGGAAATAATCCAAATGCTCATTGGTAAGAGACTGGTTAAATTTTAAGATATCCACTCCAAAACTACTAGATCTAATATCTGAATACAGCAAAGTTGCAGGATACAAAATTAATACACAGATATCTGTGGCATTCCTATACACTAACAATGAACTAGCAGAGAGAGAAATCAGGAAAACACTTCCATTCACAATTGCATCAAAAAGAATAAAATACCTAGGAATAAACCTAACCAAGGAAATGAAAGACCTATACCCTGAAAACTATAAGACACTCATGAGATAAATTAAAGAAGATACCAATAAATGGAAACACATCCTGTGCTCATGGATAGGAAGAATTAATATTGTCAAAATGGCCATCCTGCCTAAAACAATCTACAGATTCAATGCAATTCCTATCAAAATACCAACAGCATTCTTCAACAAACTAGAGAAAATTATCCTAAAATTCATATGAAACCACAAAAGACCTCGAATAGCCAAAGCAATCCTGAGGAGGAAGAATAAAGCAGGGGGATTTACGCTCCCCAACTTCAAGCTCTACTACAAAGCTACAGTAATCAAGACAATTTGGTACTGGCACA